>NC_073341.2:18187500-20613750 GCF_027580225.2 Misgurnus anguillicaudatus
AGAAGGATGTATGTATGGATAGAAGGATGGATGGATAGGATAGATTGGAATGGAAATGGTGGATGGATGGATGGATGGATGGATGGATGGATGGATGGATGGATGGATGGATGGATGGATGGATGGATAGATAGATAGATAGATAGATAGATAGATAGATAGATAGATAGATAGATAGATAGATAGATAGATAGATAGATAGATAGATAGATTATATGTTATATGCAGAGATAAATCTTTCTCCCTCTTCATGCACTATATTGGTTTGTATGGATGCACGCCTCTGCTATATTAGGTATCATATTCCTGCAATCCAGCTCTATTTACATAGAAATGAGAAGTGAAATAAGAAACAGTGCTGTCTTTATTTAAATGGACAGATTTATATGTGCCTGGTCAATTTTCATGGACCTGCATTAGTTTGCTCTTCTCTGTCCCATCTTCACATTTATCAGGATTTAACTTGCTCGGATGTTGACTGGAGATGATGCAATTATACAGGGAGTAAGGATGATTGATGTAACATCAGTATGTATTCAATGATAGGGAAGAGAGAGCAGAAAATGGTTTTACTATAGCAAGCAGAGGGACAGAGACGAACAGTCAGAGATTTAAGAAGTAGGATCTTATATGGAACTCTTGGCTCTCGTATATGTGTGGTTTATTCATGCATGTGAGGAATGATCAAAAGTCTGTCAGGGGCATTATAGTGTAACTTTTGATGTGTGATTGACACTGTAAAGCGACTGGCAGCGATGTGACTCATGTCTGAGGCAAAGAGGATCCAGACATGCATACTGAGACGCGCACACAAACACACACGCGCGCGTGCGCACAAACACACACTATCTGTAAGCCATAGCAGGATTGCCATCATTGCCATATATTTTGTTCATGATGCAACTGAGCTTGTGTTAAAATCTCTGCGTTTTGGTTGTGGCCTGTACTTTAAAACTTTCGCTTCTGTCACTCCACTATAGTAACCAGAAAACCCTTCAAGCTACAAAAGGACCCAAAAGTGTTAAATAAATAACTCTAATTGACTTATGTCATACACTGAAAAAAATGATTCATTGAATTTAATCAATTTTTTTAAGGTAAGTGGTTGCAATCAATTTATTTAAGCTACATTTAAACAAAAGTTTTATATTTTATTTTACGTTACTAATCTTTTTTGTTTAAATGTAGCTTAAATTAATTGATTGCAACCACTTACCTTAAAAAAATTGATTAAATTCAATGAATCATTTCTTTCAGTGTATACTTTAGGTGTCCTTAAGACATTTACTCATCTACTTGAAACACAGTATTTATATCCTAAAACTGCCTAAACAACAATTCAGGCACAGAAAATGTGTATTGAAAGAGAGGCATAGGCCAAGACTAAAGCTGCTTTTACACCAGCCGCAGTAAAGGCGTCAAGCACGAGTGATTTCAATGTTAAGTAAATGTGAAGACGCATTGACACGCGTCTGGAGGTCTCGCGGCACGTATGAGGCGCTTAGCGCTGCGCGGTAGACGCGATTCCCTTTCATTGAGCATCTAGCGTGGTGTGCGCGAATGGTGCTTTTTGTGCATTTTGCGTTTGAGGTGAATTTGTGGCTGACGCCCAAGTTGAAAATGTGAACTTTGGCGAATTTTTGCGATGAGTTAACCAATCAGGAGCCTGCTTGCTGCTGTGGCGGCAACCCCGCCCGGATTCACTAATTCAACATGAAGGGACGCTTGATATTGTCCATGAGCAGTCACCCGAAGCTATATGAATATGACACAAGTTCTTCTTTCTATAGAGACAGGAATAAAAAGGAGTCAGTCAGGAGATTGGGCAACCTGGTAAGTTTTACATATACATTTCACTTTCGACTTGCGGCATTCCCGCCGTTTTTTAAACTATTTTCCCCCTATAGTAAGGTGACTAAATACAAACCGGTAACTCTCTTGATAAATGCACAATCAACATCAGCCATCTTGCAAACAGACAACCGCATAGCACTTGCCTCCCCACAAGAAGTGAATTTCGCCTCTGACGCGCGTCAAATGCTTGTTTTTCCGTGTGTCTACTTCGCTCTTAGACGCGCGAATGCATTCAAACTGGTCAAGCAGCAAACTACGCGCGGTAGACACAATTTTGACGCCTCAAAAGTGGCTGGTTTAAACGCAGCATTAAGAATTAATCAAATAATGGATTATATTTTAGTTTGTTTTTTACCAAACTCTCTTATTTGCCTTCAGGATACTACAGGGCACGAGTCAAGTCATTTGATAACACTTGGCTTCTTTTGAAGCTTAAAGAGGTGAGGTGTTAACTAAAAAATCTCAAAACAACACTCTAAAGTTTAAAGGAAACATTTGGGGAAGGATTTTTTTGACAAAGTTTTCATTTTTGGGTGAACTATCCCTTTAAGGCCATGATAAAAACACAGTCAGTTGTTAGTGTTGTTTTCAGGCCTTCATAAAAAGACAGACCAGCATCTGCTCCTGGAGGCGGGTGCGAGTCTGAATCTCACACTGATCAAAGGTGTGAAAGCATGCGCTCAGGTAGAAAACACTCATTGGCCACCCTTTGTACCTTCCTCTTCTTCTGTTTGGTTTTCCTTCATTTATTTCGATTGAGTCACATTCAACATTTCCTAAATCATCTCTCACCTTTCTCACACTCACTCAGAGAGATAAAGAACAGACCCCAATGTCTGAAAACTGACTGTTGTACTTTTTCTATCCTTTGTTACACCTAAGAGTCCTACAAAAGGGATGCTGCAGCAATGCGGAAAAACCACTTACGGTTTCCCAGAGAACCATCCAGTCAAAAGTTCTTGAAAGAAGCATTACTTTCGTACTCTTTTTATAGACAGTTTTATTGGATGCACGCGGGTTGCCGTGGTTATGCGCCTGGCCTGAGGTTAATTTCTGGTCTGTGCTTGTTTATCGATCTGGCTAGTGACTAAACGGAGCTCTGGAAGAAATACCTTGTGGAAAATAAAATAGTTTTGGTTTCCAAAATACAAGAAGAGACTGTGTGGATTTAGCAGCCAAGGAAGAATTTAAAGATCTTTAGCTAACATTGTATACATTCATTTTACACATTAAAGGTAGGGTAACAGATTTGATCCTGAAACATTTTTTAGTTATGCTGGTTAAAAGTCTCCTCACATCCTGATAGCAATCACTATGTTAAGTTGTTTAAATGTATTTGTAGAAATTTATGTCATCTGTTTATGTTGGTTATTTTGGAAATGTTATTCACTTTGTACTGCAAAGTTTTCTCACTGGTGAATGAGACATGAGATGTGACCGTCTGATCTGTGCATGTTCATGTGTTTTGGAAGAGGCGTGACTTTGGATGGCGATTTGACTGGAGGGTGGGATCGTGATTTCATTGCTAGGCGGCTACTGTTAGCATTTTTCAAAATATGAAACTCCACCTTTAAACGTTAGCTTAGTGTATAGTTGATACACTTTAGTTATGATTTGAACTAAGATCATTTACTGGTTATTTATTTAGCTTTTTATTAAAAATAATTTACTCTAGAAGGACTGTTATTGATTCCTTGTGGCAGTCTACCAGAAGTTAAGGACCACAAAAGTCGTTTCTTTATGTTGTTGCCGCTAAAACTATCTGTGGTTTCAAGAACCTTTTGTTTTGGGTGTGATAAGGCATAATTTAGGGTGCACTTACACTATTCATACCATAACTGAGAATGTTTGACCACGGTTCGTTTGACCAGTCTGACCTTACCGTACCGTACTCCACATCTAACCTTTGAAATGAAACTGGTATGCATGCTGGTGATCTGTGTTTATGGGCACTGAAAGGCAATATATCCTGGATCTATAAGATTTTTAACAATTTCAGACACTCACATATTTTCACAGACAGAAAATCTGCAGCAACGGATGCACACATTGACTCCATCTCTGAGAGCAGAATGCTTAGTGTCTGTGATAGGACGAAAGCTGACAGTAAGGAAAATGAATGTCACTCATTGCTGCTGGTTGCCAAGAAACGTGAAGTGAGCCCGAAGTGACTGTAATTCAGACTGACACCTGGTCGCAAGAAAAAACATACAGATAAATAACACATTAGAAATATTCTTTGACACATCCTGCTTTGTGGTGAACTAGAAATATTGCAGTTTTGACTTCCAGCTTTTGTTTTGTGACCTTTTGGAAGACTTTTCGATAATATACATACACTATACACTAATACACTAATATACACTAAAAACAGCAAAAAATCTAAACGTAATTGCTTTTAATATGCAATTTATCTTTGCTCTTAAATCACAATGATCTTATTTTCTCTCCAGACCACCTCTATAGCAGACATTTTATCTAAATTGACCCCTGAAGCATCTTCAAAGAGTTTTTTTGTAGCTTCTCATCAAAGCACGCTGTCTTTTCATGGTCCAGCCTATTGCTTTTTAATCACAGAGATCCCTCAAATGTCACTGTTTAAAGGTAGAGCAGATTGGTCCATGACTCAGCTGAAATAAGTCGCAGAGCTTTAAAAAAAAACATAGTATGTCAAAATAAAGCCATTGGACACTTGAATACAGCTCAATCCCCGGGGAGGGGGATTGAACCTGGAGTTATATTTGGCGAATAAATTGAATTTGGTCCTGAACACGGATGTGCGATGCCACCTGCTACTGCTGATAGGAAAATACATGAAAAGATATCAACCACTGTGAGGTTTGCAATAGTTTATTTGCAAGTCACTGTATATCTATGTGTTTTTTGGCAAAGCACATATGAATATTCCTTTGATCTTTCTCTTTTCGCTTGGTTGACAGTGTGCAGTATTTCAAATGCCGCATCCTATTTCCATTTCAAACTGTGCATTGTTACCATGCCACCTATTCTGAATGCATCATGTAGATGATCTGTGCTTCTGAGTGTTTTTTAAGTGGTTGTATGTTTATGTGAGTCTGTTTTTGTACCTTATTGATCCTGTTAATGGAAGCGGATCAAAATGAAGCACGCTGTCTGATGCAGAAAGGGTAGTGGTTCTGTAAAGATTTTTTTTTTAAGGACCTACACTAATTTCCATTTTATTTTACTAAGAATGTGTTTAGTTTGCTTTTGTAAAGATGTAGGGATTTTACCTGATGTGTGTAATTTTTGTGCCAACAAACTAAGGCTATGTTTACACGACAACAGAGTAGTAAAAAAATTCATAAAATGTACACACAACAATGCTAGTAAATATATTTGCATTTACATGGATCCACGAAGAGGAAAGAAAATGCTGCAACGTGTGCCAGGCCAGTAGATGGCGATGTTACTTTGTAGAGTAAAAAACACACATCTGTGCACATATGTGTTCTTTTACAGAGCGATAAATACAAACAATTAAAATTGCAAAGCATTGAACAGTTTTGTTTAGATGGACAACAAACATGGCCATAGCCAGGGTTTGAAAATTAGTGAGGTCCAGGGGTGTTGAGAGTTAACAAATACAAGAAAAAAGTGCACTAAAACACACTTTTAGTACACTTAGTAAATGTACTATTTTTGCGCACTTATTTTATAGCTAATTTATCTTTAGTACTTCTTAAGATAAACTTAGGAACATCTGATTGTACTAGAAACGATTACTGGTATTGTATACTTTTTCAGGTGCATTGAAGTACTTCCCGTAGAACTATACCTTTTATTAGTATATGTGTAGTGCATAATTTTTAGTACATTAAAGTATACTTTATTTTTTACTTGGGATCTAATGTATTCTGTAATAACATTTTCGCCATTTTACACTTTGGATACACACTCTGTTTGTTTGTTTGTTTTGTGGGTGGACATTGTTATATTATATTTATTAGATCAGTTCTTTTTATTTAACCAAATTAAAAAACTAATTGAGATTAAAATCTCCTTTACAAGAGTAAATTGGCCAAGAAGGCAGCAACAGATATAAAAGTAAACAATTATACAATATACAACATACAGCAAAACATGAAAAAACACACTCATAAATCACAACAACAATTTACCAAAAGATAAAACATGTAGTTTGTTAAAAGTAGTAAAACTCTGGTAACGGTAACGTGGTAAGCTTTAAGGTATATTTGTTATCACAATTTGTTAAAACTTAACTGCTGACTTGTAATGTTTTTAGTATGAATTTGATAAATGCTCATAAACTAAATGAAATAACATAACCTTCTTTATACCCAATAGTTACATATTTGGCATATTTAATTTAAACCCAGATGTTCTACATCTTTGTACCAGTGCTATTTTCTACTGATTTTACGATAATCATGAGGATCATTGCGCGTGTCTTACCGATTATGTCAGCAATAACCTGCCCATGCTGAATGATGTGCCATTTGATTAAGGTTTAGGTGCTGATCACCCCGTGTTGCCAGATATTAGTAATAAATCAGATACATCGCTAACACTAACCTGCACATTCTAACTTTATAAATTTCACATTAATTGTTAAAACATTGAACACTACGTCTAAAGACCCTTACGAAAATTAATCAGGGTTTTACTACAGTTAAAAAAAAAAACATGATAACTGTAGTAAAACTATGGTAACCACAAATTAATCATGGTTTTGATAACCATGTTTTTTTAAAAACCCTAGTTTAACCATGGTAAGTGTAGTAAAACCATGGGGTTGCTGATAGTAATCAATACACCAAAAAAACATGGTTACTACACTTTTACCACAATAAAACCATGGTTAATTTTCTTAAGGGGAGGATTTTTCACAATGGGATTTGGCAACACTGTGAATGCTGCAGCCGCAGCATTCAGAGAACTTAAATTTGTTTTTTAATATGAAAAATTTACCGAGGTCCTGATCTCGGTGGCTTCACAGCCATGACAATAAGGTAGTTTTTACTAGTGACCCCAGACCAGGGGTGTCCAATCCTGCTCCTGGAGGGCCGGCCTGTGTCTTTGCACAGTTCTGCTCCAACCCTAATCAAACACACCTGATTCAGCTAATCAAGGTCTGACTAGGCAGACTAGAATCATCCAGGCAGGGGTGTTGAGGAAAGTTTCAGCTAAAATCTGTAGGGCCGATTTTGGACACCCCTGCCCTAGACACTAAAGCGACAAAATTTCGGTAACTTTTGGATTGTTAATAAGCTCAGTATCTTGAGCAGCACAAACTCAGTCCTGTAGCCCACCATTGTTGTTTTGGTTATACTCACAGGTTCCTATAGACCAGTGCTTCTCAATTATTTTCTGCCCCCCCCCCTCGGAAGAAGTAAACATTTCGCGCCCCCCAACTCTCCGCCGCGACTGTAAATAGTATTATTTGTCTATAAAATGGTTGACCCAGTGTTGCTATGCAGGTATGGTGGGGATACTCAAACAAAGAAAGCAATGTTTCGATAGCATGTGTGCATATTGCATAATGCAAATAATCAATAGCATAATGGAAATCAAAATTTAAAGGATGAGAATAAAGGCAGTGGCAAATATTGCAGAAAACTAAAAATATCCAAACATGTTTCTCACCAACGGCAGGGATTCAGTGTTCAGCAGACTTTGGCAGAACAACACTGAACTCTGGCTGTGAGTTTTGCTCACAGAGGCTGCACACAGACTGATAAAGATTTGAAAAGAAGCTGAGTTTTTATCTAATGCCTGTCAGATTTTATCTGATCTGTAACCACACAAAAGAATACCATAAAGATTGTTTTGATTAAAAACCATTTTGTTAAAGGCACACCATTTTTATTCCCTACTACCCCTAAGATTTACAGTCAAAATCAACCATATTCTGCTATGTCTGTTTTACATTGTTTGTCCTGCTTCATATCATTTTCAGTCTTAAAACAACACTTCAAAAGAAGCTGTGCAGTGACTCAGTGGACCTCTCTGGGATCCCTCTTTCAACTCGTGACTTACGACACGTGGCATATTACCTCCAGACCAGCGGGGGTGCTGTGATATCCGTAGACCTGAGTTTCACTGAGCTTCGAGATGAAGGCCTACGTCTACTACTGCCCTTCCTGGGTGCATTGCCCAAACTCACGACACTGGCTCTCAACGGGAACCGTCTGACTCATGGCGTCCTTAAAGATTTGGCCGAAGCCCTCAAGGAATCTAAGGGGTTCAACTGTCTTGCTTGGGTTGACCTGGGCAACAACGTGGACATATTTACCATGCCGCAGGTAAAACAGTCAAATCTTATAAAAAGCAATCACAGCTTAATGTAAGCTTATTTTGTAGGAGTAAATAGTAGGACATGATGTTAACTAAGTATGAGATGGACGTTGTCTTGGATCAGTATTTTTTGTTGCTCCTGAAACAATGTTTCATCGGTGATAAAAACATGACATTTTTTACCAGGATCTTACTGATTTTTTCAGAGAGCATCTCCTACTTGGTTAAGAGTTTTCAATTGAAAAAGAAAGCCACTTAAAGAGTGCATTATTGTCATAATAAGAAATCATATTGATTTGTGTGTCTCAACAGCCTCTTCTGGTAGCCCTAAGGCGACGCTGTAGTCTGAAGAGCAGCCTGCCTACTATCTATGAGTACACAGAAGGTCAACCCTACTGCTATCGCATGGAGAGTTCCATTGAAGAACCCAGCCACTACGAAGAAGATGAAGAAGAGGAAGATATAGAGCCATGGAGTATCGGAGAACAGAAAAGTTCGGGTAGTTTCACCCTTCCCTATTGCCAGAGGTGAACCAATCACTTCTGGTGTTATCAAATGATGGAATGAAAATCATAAAGAACGAGAAAGTGCAAGTAGGAGACCCCTTCTCCCTCAGCACCATTTCTCCCAGTCAACACATTTTACCTTCTACCTTTCTTCTCCACTGCAGCTCCATGAAACTCCCATTGTATGACCAACATATTTAAAGTGTTCCCAACAACACAAATGGGACCACCTGAACACAACACAATGAAACGCGCTCTCCAAAAGCTTCACCATTGACTTACTATGTGGATGGGTGATGCTCCTTGACACAAGATGGGGGTTCATTGGAGGAGGTCTTCTCTCACGAAGAACCAGTGACGGAGAGGAAAAATTGAGCGAGGGAGTCAATTGCCGGGTTGATGCATACCAGCGGTGTATTTGAAGATCGGACACCCAGCTTTTAGCAATTTTGTGAGGTTTGGTCAGATTTGTCAGTGTTGCATCGCTTGTCTTTACTGGGACAGACCGGACCCATCACCATTATGTCTGTGCTCCACTAATCTCCCAACAAAAGCCATGAAACCAGCTCAACAGACTCTACAGCCGATCCAACGTCACGTGACGCCAGCAAAACTGCTATGTAGAGACTTTTGCATTCCCCCACTTTCCGAAACGTTAACTCATTCATTCACACACCACTTTTCGTGTAGTTGTGAGTGATGATACAGGGTAACACTAGCTGGTGTGCTAGAGGACTTTTTTGTTGTGTACTATTGTTAAAGTTACCTTAGAAGACAACGGGTAGATTATAAGAACGATTTGAGTTTACTGAATGATAAGACTTGGAACATGTTTGTCATTACTTGTTTTTATTACGGCATTTTTTTTTTTCATTTTAAAAATACCTCTTAAGTACGCTTTCCTTATTTGAGAGAAACTCTATACTGCTTTTTACCAACTTTGCCCTCTTTAAGAAAAGTTTTGACTTTTTTAAGTAAGACTTTTACTTTGGTATACTCAGATAAATAAAGGTACCTATGCCTGGTCAATTGATATGATTAATATGGTGTATATTCTAATACCTTATTGTGTTTTCTTGATAAGCCATGTCTAATACACTAAACTGAAATATTAATTCACACTTAACATTGGTGAAGCAGGTTGTATTTTACCTTTAACATGACTGCTACAAATATATATATGAAGTCAGCTGAACTGTGCATATCTGCCGATATACCGATTCAAATGAGTGATGATATCGATTACGATGCGGATAGTTTGGTGGTTTTACCTTTTATATTTTCTTTTAAATTAATGATAATTAATGACACAATTTTGTAAGACATGCAAATGAAAACAGTTTTTTCTCTATTTCAGCAACATTTCAAAGTAATTACAAGCCTGTACTTAAATTAACATTCTTAACATAAACTAAATTCTTAATATTTAAATTATATTTCTTAAGATTTATGAATTAATAACAGGTATTCAATTCAATTTTATTTATATAATGCTCTTAACAATTGTTTAATTGTTTCAAATCAGCTTTACATTAATAAAAGCGGATAAAACACCAGTGGACATTAGTAATAATGTAACGTATAGATAAAAGTGCTAAGTTAAGCCAATGTCAGCTGACACCCTAGGGGTTGAAAAAACTCCTAGGAGAAAAATTCCTATCAACACTGAACATCAAGCATTTAACACTTCCTTTACACATAGCACAATTTGATGGATTTCCAGCCCTCTTTTAATTGACGGGAATAATCGGACAATTATTTTTAAACTATCTGCCGATGGTGTGATTATTGGCTGATATATCGATGCATCTTTAATATTTACACATCATGTTAAAATTATTTGATTACCTGAGCACTTTAATTCGTATTTTAAACATATGTGTGTCTCAAAAGCTTATCATAGTAATGTTGTCTTGTGTAACACAAACATTTGATATCATAATCTTAATACAAAACCAGTCATACAAAGCTGTTTGGAGGTAAAGCTCAGATGATCGAATTGTTAAATGTTAACCTTTTTTGTTGTTCAAATATATACATGTATTATTTTTAAATGTGTCAAATGTGTATTTGTTTAATGTTGTCTCAGTGTTGTTGACTATATTAATATATGTAATATCCCTTCACAGGAGCTTAACAAATGCTATTTGTAAAACGTATACACGACCTTGTAAACTTTCCAGTACTGAATATGAATATCATCTGGACTGTTTTCATCTTAAAATAAATTTCACTTCACAAGAAGTGTCTTATTGTAAAAATAGAAGTATTTGCATAAATATTTGCATTTGTTGTTATGGCCCTGTGCTTATACAGTAGATCATTATAATTAATGACCAGCCATGATCTGCTTGTATGGGATGTTTAACCTGCATATGATATTCTTGTTACTCATGTAAACAATATCAGAATCTTAGTACTCACAATGCTTACTGTATACATGATGGCAAATATCCAATACAGGTTCTTAATTGAAGGGCAGTTTGTCATGTTGTTTATGTGTCTGTTTGTATATATGAGTTTTCTCTGTCTGTGTCATAAATTTGTGCTTTAAACATTATGTAATAAGCAGTACTTATAAGACTGTTACACAGCTCTGTAATAAAACTTGATTATTATAATCCCATAGCTGTGCAAAAAGAATAGTCGCTTGTTTATTTGGTGACATCAGAGAGTGTTTGGAGGATAAAAGTTGTGTCTGTGAAAGGTTGGTGTTTTGGAGTGTACAACAAAAATGGCAAGATGTTTTTTTACGATGGTGATGATGCTGAAATCTGCTAAATACATAAATAAATAGTTCACCCAAATATAAAAATACTGTTTTTAATATAAAAATACTGTTATTTTAGCTATTATAAGGGTTCACTGGGAATATATGGGGCATGATACTAAAATAAGCCTGTCTTTTAAAGGTGCAGTGTGTAACTTTTATAACGATCTCTTGACAGAAATGCAATATAAAATACATAACTATATTATCATGGGTGTATAAAGACCTTTCATACTGAAGTGTTATGTTTTAATTACCTTAGAATGAGACGTTTTTATCTACATACACAGGGGTCCCCTTACATGGAAGTCACCATTTTGTTTCTACAGAAGCCCTTAACGGACAAACTTTTTTTGTATCCAACGATGACATGGTTGTCTGGTGGCGGCTACCGTAGCTTCTCTATGCAATTCGGTGAACGGTGGACTAAAATGTTGGTTGCAATTTGCAACCTCGCCACTAGATGTACTAAAATTTACACACTGCACCTTTAAGTTCACCCAAAATGAAAAAATCTGTCAATATCTTTTCTCCCCCTTAAATTATTACAAACGTGTACACATTTCTTTGATCTGCTGAACACAAAGGAAGATATTTTTTGGCAATGTCTGTACCAAACCAGTTTTTGAGCGCAATTGACTTCCATAGTATTTTTTCTTTCTACTATGGAAGTCAATGGTGCCTCCTGCTTGATTACAAATATATTCTTTTGTGTTCACCAGAATAAAGACATTTATGCATGTTTAGAACAACCAGAGGGTGAGTAAATAATGACAAAATTTTCATTTGCGGGTGAACTGTTCCTTTAATATGACCTGCAATTGTATCCAATGTATGTTCTTCTTCTGTGTTTCTACAGGGTTGGAATGATGTGAGAAAAAACTATACATTTTTTTCTATCTAAAATTGGAAAACACGTGTAAAGTTACATAAAACAAGAGACAGAGGCTCAACTGTACTACAATATGTAGTTGAGTTTCAGTGTGTGTTTATAAGATGCTATTTAAGTGTGTAAATGATTCTCAACTGTTTATGCGTTTCACCAAACAAGTACAAATTGTTCCCATCTGTTACATTTTATTTACCTTGTAAACTCATGATAGTCCTGTTGAGTTCAGGAAAATTATGCATATCATGATGTTGATGTGACAAGCATGCGAAACAGTTTTTGCCAGAATCCTCGTCTGCCCCCCTATGGCTAAACAAAACCAACAAATAACAGTAGAGGACAATTCATAGACTTGAGTGTGAATGTATTCATGGTAAATGTATGGACTGTAAAAAAAAATGCTGATTTCCAAAGGAAATGCACACTTTAGTTTCATCAGAGAACATAACTTCTTCTGACGCTGTCTGATGTTCAAGAGTGGCTTTACACATGGAATGCGACAGCTGAAACCCAGGTCTTGCGTGCGTAGTGGTTCTTGAAGCACTGACTCCAGCTGCAGTCCACTCTTTGTGAATCTTCATCACATTTTTGAATGGGTTTTGTTTCACAATCCTCTCCAGGGTGCGGTTATCCCTGTAGGCTTTTTTGAACCACATCTTTTCCTTCCCTTCGCCTCTCTATTAATGTGCTGCTATATAAACCACTGCTATAGGCAGTGAATATTCTAATTATATGACTAGCACCTGTATGTTGATTTGACATCAATATTGACACTACAGTAATGATAGCAATCTCTGAATAACAAAGGTACGGGTTTTTACTCACTGTTTGTTTAGTTTTATTGGCACACTGAGAAGGAAATGCTTTGCATAATTTGTATGCATTACGTTGGCACTTTGAAGTACCCATTGCCAGCAGCACACCTCTGTGCTGTCAAAGTGATCCATGGCCTTTTGATCAGAGCTCACTAAATGTCAGATCACAGCCGGCCAGCAGTAACCCCACCAGGCTGAACTTTGAAGCTGAACAACGTATGCCGCCACTTGTCTGGACATTTGGTACTTGGTGTTTCTTTAATAACACTCAATCCAAAAAAAATAAAAAATGTGATGGATTAGCTGGGCCATGCAGGCTAAAGCCAATAAACATAAGGACAGGAAAGGTGGTCGCTCTACAGGCTGAGTGCTCAGTCTCTTTGTCTCTTGAGAACCCATTTGTTTCTGCTTTTGTCCTCCGTCACATCAGATATAAATTATGAGTATACATATGAGCACTCTTGTCCTATTAGTGATTTTTAGAAACCAATACTGAAAGACCAAATCGAATTAAAAAAACATGAAAGATAATACCACATGTATGGGATAAAAACAAGTAAAGTTCCTGGTTGCATAAAGCACCTTAAGTTTTTCCCATAAGGGGTAAATTCCCCTTAACTATTGTAAGATAATAATTTAAGGGTTTTGCATATAATCCTGTAAACAGTTCTCTTAGGTAAAGGTAATCATTATGTGTTTCATGACAGCGATCCAGGTTTGTTGCTATAAAATACTATTGTTGCCATGGAGACGCAACAGAAAAAACTTAAGGGATTTTCTGCAACACCCTTAAGTTTAAGGGAAACATAAGGTTGAACTTAAGGGAAAATTACTCTTAAGGCGCTTTATGCAACCGGGCCCTGACCATAAAGTTTACCGCATAGTTAACACTATCCATCCATATACATTTATTTCTACATGCTTTCAATCTGCCTTCTAGCAGTGCTTATGCTATTGGCATTGGTATATATTACAATGTATGTACAATGTAAGCATACTAAAGTATACACTAAATAGTGTATGCATTTGTAGTGTAGAATCTATATTTATAGCACATACTAAAACATTTTTACATGATCTTTTAAGAGACTGTATTATTTTGCCATCTAGTGGACACAAATATTAGTAACACCTTAGGTTTAAATAGGTTTTTAAATATAAGATTTATAAGTTTATCATGAATCAAAAATCCCATCTTAAGTCAAAAATTTACAAATCTATCTGAACCTCCCGCCTCATGACCTCACACGTGGAGGTAAACAGTCACATGCTACAGAAGATATATGGAAGTCTTTGAGAATAAGCTTCAAAATCAAATAAATGAATAAATAAATAAATCAGTGAGTGATAAACAAAAGAGATAGCGTCAACTGGGCAGTTACATTTCAGGAAACACATGGCTAAATAAGTACTCAAGCTTCAAGTTATCATTTAGTCCAATATGTTGCAGAATGATATTCAATACGAGTTGATCAATCACACACTCAGTATGTTGCTGGTTAGTCTGCTGCGGTTACTTATCTGACCTACGACCTAATGAGACTAACCCAGCCTTACTTCTATAATGGGGATTATAAAACGGTTAGTTCCAATCCTTGATTCTGATTGGTCAATAGGTGTGCTTTATTCACGTAAAACACTGCTATGACCGCTTCACCCAACAGTTCTATTTAATATCACTGCGCCCTTAGCAACACCCTTAGCAACACATAAACATATAATGAGACAAAGTCTGAGAACAGTTTGTTGTTTTTTAGAGCTTTCATGTTGTTGTTCGCAGTCAGGGACTATTTTTTCTAGCGGAAGGAATGCTTTTATTGATTTAACTTCATGAAAGTTGCACTAATATTTTTTTTTACTTTAATATTGTGTGGTAACCGTTTTATAAAAGCAATAAGGTACTCGAGGCAAGTGCTGTATCGTGAATAAGTAACGGCTGAAGGGGTTGCAGGCACTCCGCTTCGCGTCGCCTGCAACCCCTTCAGCACAGCCTTTCGTACCTTATTGCTTACATATGTGTCAATTGTCATGCCTTAACAAGAATACCTCAATTTGAGGTACTAATGTCATGTTTCCCTATCAGATGTTATCACTTGAATGAAGTAATAATTATTTTTTCTAAAAGACAAGATATGTTGCCTAATAATTCAGTATTGGTGTTATTAGTGGCAAATAATCAATAGTAAATTAATAAGTATAAAATAATCATTATTGTCATAAGAGTTTGTCATTAAAAAAAAGGATTTCCTCAAAAGTTGCGGTGTGTAAAGACCTTTAGGCTTTCTCAAATTACATTTTAAATCAGTGTACCTATATGAAGACATTAGGAAGAAATGTTTTAGTTTTTATTTTTCATTTTTAAGCAAAGTCTTTCTTATTATTAACTTCAATGTATACACAATTTAAACATTTGTGATTGTTCAATTGTTTTCTTGTGACAAATCATTAAATCATTATGATTAAATTAAATAAGGTATCTCATTTGATCCAGAAACATTTTTAGTTATGCTGGTTAAAGGTCTCCTCACATCATCATAGCAATCACTATGTTAAGTTGTTTAAATGTATTTGTAGAAATTTATGTCATCTGTGAAAGGCTTAAGGCCAAAAAAGTTTCAACCAATCATAGATCTCGGTCCGAACGGACATTGCCTTTTTTGCCCCTCATTCGTAATGTTGTGTAATTTGAATGCCACCGCGCAGCTTGTTCACGCAGACACCATACGTCATTGGCGCGTTCACGTGCGCTCACCTCCCGTCTGTAAACAGAGGGAGAATGGCAAACTTTCTGCTGAATTGACAACCCTCACAGGAGCCGCAAAACGAAAGACATGTTTTATAAAAACAACAGCAAAAACTGTCTGGATCAGCAAAGAGCAAAAACCCAAATTAACATCTGTAACTTTACTGCTTTACCACGAGATGCAAACGGCTGCAGGAGGCAAAGGGTCTGAAAGGGTGGTTGCACTGTTTATTTTGGTAAGGTAGGTACGTGATATGTTTGTATTAACATGGATTCAGATATTATACTTTGATAAAACATTGTGCTGCTTATGAAATTTGTGTTCGTTTACGGATAAGCGTAACGATATAGTTACTACGTCTACACAACCGAAAGTGTGCTTTAACTAATTCTGATGTAAAACAGTTATGTTGGTTATTTTGGTAATGTTATTCATTTTATACTGCAAAGTTTTCTTACTGGTGAATGAGAAATGAGATGTGGCCGTCTGATCTGTCCGTTTTAATGTGTTTTGAAAGAGGCGTGACTTTGGATGGTGATTTGAAAAGAAGGGTGGGATCGTGATTTCATTGCTAGTCGGCTACCGTTTGCATTTTTTCAAAATGTGATACCCTACCTTTAACTGTCAAGCTCAAATCAAATGCCCGAAATACAAAACACACAGACTTCGGATGTGTTTTTTAAAACCACACTTCAATCGCAATAATCCAAATCATTAACATTTACACACATGCCTACACACAAGCAGCAAAAGACAGGTCTTATTCACTTTTATTCACATGACCTTTGGGGCGGTTTCCCAGACAGGGATTATCCTAGTCCCAGACTAAAATGCATGTTTGAGCAGCCTTAATTTAAGAACAGCTTGCACTGACTTATATCTTGCCAAGTGCCATTTTTGTCTCAAGATGCACACCAGTAATGATTTCTGTAAGGTATGTTATGTTTGTAAAAACTACTTAAATGTCCTAATATAACTAAGGCCTATTCCTGACTCTGGATTAATCTATACACTGTCCGGGAAACCGCCTAATATTCTCAAGGCAAAGGGCTCCGGATTTTGCCACAGAGCATCCATACGCACTTAAACGTGCCCACTGAAGAAATTATTCTTTGAGTTTTTGTGGAGGTTTTTGTCCATTATAGTTCCTGTCTTTTCTTCAATATGATATTCCGCACAAGCGTCGTGACTTCCTTACGAATCTCCTCTATGGGCTCCTCAGGCTTCCAGAAGTTTACCACCTGGCCCTCAGAATTCACAAGAAACTTCCAGAAGTTCCATTTGGGTATTCTTTGTATTGAATCTAAACATATAAAAAACAATAACAACAAAATATTAGAAAATAAAACACTATGTTAGCTCATTTATAAAATTTACTACACACCCGGGTCATTGCTAAAATTAATGGGGCCAAGGCTGATGACCATCACCACCAGACTTTTAGGGCCATCACAACCAGACCTGAGGCTGAGACATTACTGGTTGTCCCTGTCTTACAACAATCCCGCTCTCAGCACATGTAACACACATTTTCCTAAAATCCCAAGTGAAGCGTCATGCACAGTGAAACATAACATTTTGTCAAGATATTTTCTAATTTACCTCAACATACACTTAAATGAGCAGTCTTTTTTGCTGCTAGTGCCATCGCTTCTGACATAAACAGTACTTTTACATTTATGCATTTGGTCGATGGTTTTATCCCAAATGACTTAGAGTGCATTCAAGCTATAGGCTATATTTTTTAAGTATAAGTTCCTTGCGTTTCAAGCCCCTGACCCTTGCACT
This sequence comes from Misgurnus anguillicaudatus, assembly GCF_027580225.2. NCBI lineage: Eukaryota > Metazoa > Chordata > Actinopteri > Cypriniformes > Cobitidae > Misgurnus > Misgurnus anguillicaudatus. The sequence goes on from NC_073341.2 coordinate 18,205,143, forward strand.
ACTAATGTGCAACGCTATAGGCCTACCAATTGAGCTACAGGAAGAGCACAACAGAAACCAGGAATTAAATTCTAGTGGATTTAAAGGTTTTACGTAATGGTAATTGTAGCCTATTGGTTTTAAAGGAACCTATAGTGGTCTTCACTAACAGTGTTGGGGGAAAGTTACTTTTAAAAGTAATGCATTGCAGTCCCGGCGCCATTGGCGGGCTTTAGGGGGACGGGCCCGCACTGTGAGTCACTAGTGCCCGCCCTGGACGAGCCTGCGGTCTCCCTTCACCTGTTCAACAGCTCCATGTCCCACCAACCAGTCCTTGCTTGTTTACACCTTTTTTTATCAATAGGCTACTTTTATTAAAAGTTATTGTTTTGTATATATTTAACTCCTGAATAAAAATAAAAATGTGTTTGGTCTGATTTTATAAAAATAAAATGTTTGGTTGTTTGCTAAGCGCGCCACTGCTTACGTTGTTTTGCAGTGAGACACGTTATGGTTCTGCTTTGATCTTTGAAATATTTTCGCTGCTGAAACAACAAAAACAGTCAACATTTTTGTTGTAAGTTGTAAGTTGCTTTATATTAATTACTTTTGTGAACTGTCATGAAATCTGTCAAATTTTCAACCGTAATGTGATGCTGCTTAAAGGAATAGTCAATTTTCTTAAAAGAAAAATTCAGATAATTTACTCACCACCATGTCATCCAAAATGTCGATGTCCCTCTTTGTTCAGTCGAGAAGAAATTATGTTTTTTGAGGAAAACATTGCAGGATTTTTCTCATTTTAATGGACTTTAATGAACACTTAACACTTAACTCAACACTTAACAGTTATTTTCAACTGAGTTTCAAAGGACTATAAACGATCCCAAACGAGGCATAAGTGTCTTATCTAGCGAAACGATTGTCATTTTTGACAAGAAAAATAAAACAATATGCACTTTTAAACTACAACTTCTCATATTTCTCCGGTCCTGAAAGCGTCAGCGTGACCTCACGTAATACTTCATGACGTCAAGAGGTCACAGAGGACGAATGCAAAACTCCGCCCCAGTGTTTATAAGTGTTTTGAAAGAGGACCGTTCCGACGTTGTTGTATGTGGAATGATACTAATTAATGTCTTTGTGTCAGTTTATTGTTTACAATGGTCCGCAAATGTGCGTTTTATATATGTAACATGTGACCTCCCTACGTCACTACGCATTTACTTTAGGTCACGCTGGAAAAGTTGTGGTTTAAAAGTGCATATTTTTTATTTTTCTTGTCAAAAATGACAATCGTTTCGCTAGATAAGACACTTATGCCTCGTTTGGGATCGTTTAGAGTCCCTTGAAACTCCGCCGAAAAAACTGTTACGTGTTGAGCCAAGTGTCGGTGTCCATCAATGTCCATCAAAATGAGAAAAATCCTGCAACGTTCTCCTCAAAAAACACAATTTCTTCTCGACTGAGCAAAGAAACACATCAACATTTTGGATGACGTGGTGGTGAATGGATTATCTGGATTTTTCTTTTAAGAAAATGGTCTATTCCTTTAACTGTATCATGTTATTAAAAATTTCACATTTTTACCACAGTATGTTTAACTCACTTTGTGTTTGCTGCGCTTATTTGTTTAACTTAGCGTTATTACATTCTTTACTCCTGTGTGTATTGCGTTAATGGGGAGGTATGTTAGTTCTTCCTCGCTTTTTTGTCCATTTATTTCATAATTAATGATATTATGCATTGCAGCGAGGTTGATCTCATTTGTGCCCCCCCTAAAAAATGAAATGCCAGTCCGTGAATTGGTGTCTGGCGCCGGGTCTAATGCGTTACCATAAGTTACTCCCAAAAAAGTAACTAATTATGTTACTTAGTTACTTTTAATAGAAAGTAATGCTTACGCTACTTTTTAGTAACTTGCGTTATTTTTTCATGGCTGAGGCTTGATCTCTTTCAGGCCTTGCAGGTGTTTTTATGACTGAAAAGTTCTGCATTCAGAAATTGCATATTTGATATTTTCTCAGTTTCTGACTCAAACTGTTCCCACACAGGCATGTACGCATAGTGTGTATAATGTGACTATGTTTAGTTTAATTCAGTACATCATTTTTTAAATCAAATTAATTAAACTAAAAAAGTAACTTGCATTACTTTTTTTGAAAAAGTATCTCAAATATTAATGTGTTCATTTAAAAAGTAAAGCGTACTTTACTCATTACTCTGAAAAGTAATCATAAAATCCTATTGGAATAAGGCCCGAACACAACATAAAGGAATTATGTAATGGTTTTAATGATAAACAGCTGATGGTTCATACTGGTTTGAAATGGAAATTGTTGCATGAGTTTTTACCTGTAATGAATTTGAAGGCAGGCTCCGCCTCCGAGCCCATTATTTTGATTTTACTGAAGATGGGAAAGGTTACACCGTAGTTGGATCTGGCAAAAGCTTCGATCTCTCGACTGGTACCGGACTCGGTGTCGCCGTATTGCGAGCAGGGAAAGGCGAGCACGTTGAAATGGGACGTCCCGAGCTCTCGGTGAAGCTCTTGCAGAGAGCGATAATTCAGCTCCGTTAACTCGCTGCCACTCGCCACGTTTACAACCAGAGACGCCTACAGTAGCATCAAACACAGCCAATGTTTAACACACGACACGTTCGGACATGCACACAAAATATTTCATTTGATTATTTATAATCAACAGTTGTCTGGTCGTGAGATTGCATAACTTACTTTTCCTCGATACTTTCCCAGAGACACGGTCTTTCCTCGCGCGTCCTTTACTTCGTACGAGTAGAAATCTTTAGGTTTACGTGACTTTGACACTTTGATTTGTATGAGATACAGTGAGCCCATGCACAAGGCTACACTGAGTAAGACTTTTAAGAGTTTGGCTCTGGAGGCTGAGGATTTGGTGGGGTATCCCCCGAGTTCCTCCATGTTGGGAGTGTGCGTGGACAAGCCAGAGACTGCGCGCTGTAGCTGAAGGTGGGATTCAAACTTCAAAGCATCAAGTTACACGCGACTGCAGAAACGTATAACATGAGGTTTACCTGCATCAACCTTATACATTGAGTACCGGTCAAAAATACTCATTATTTTGTTATTTTTTCCCCCACAATTTAGACTAATTGTAAACTCATCAAAACTATGTTGTGACCAGAGATGGGCATAAATACATGGAAATGTATTTCAAATACAAATACAAAATACTGTGTGGAAAAATGTATTTAAATACAAATACAAAATACTGTGAGGAAAAATGTATTTAAATACAAATACAGTATTTTGTATTTTGAAAATACACAAAATACATGTGAAATTGGTGATTCTGTGCAAGTATCCCTATTAGGCTGAAATCTATCTGGGTCTATTTCTGAATGCCAAAAAGCATTTAGATGTGTGCAACTACTTAGAAACTTTCATTTTATTTTACGTACCTCTTGCTTTCCCCTGCCATGTAAAAAATTAAAACTAGAAATAAAACTTGTTAACACTTTACTTGAAGGGGTGTGCATACGGCCGACATGACACATTCATAATCATAACATGACATGTGTCACGAACATGAAGAAGACTCTACGCACATTCATGACAACTGACACTTAAGTGGCATTCACTCACCCATGTCATGTTTAATGCGAAGATGACATTGTTTGAGATATCTTTGTTATGACAACTTGACACATAAACCAATACAACACAACTTGTTATAAATTATAAACAATAATTATCAAACTTAAGAAACTACCTAGCTTTGTGGGTTAACATTACATTAAACCATGATTTAAATGGCATTAAGTGTTAATATGTCAAATATTATTAATACTCGGTCAAATAAACATTATGAACTGAAGAATATTCATGATGCTGTTATAAAAACTATTTAACACAGTATTAACACCTGAGGCTGAGCTCTAAGTGGCTGGTTTCGGATCCGCCCTGGGGCGCAGGACTGTGCGCCCCAAACACTCCCACTTATGTTGAAAGCGAATCAATATTGCTTTTAATGTTTTTTACCCCCTGTGATTGGATCGTTCGAAAAGTCTCATAACCGCGTTGGAGATTGCTGTGTTAACTGATAGCTACAGTACAGATCAGTGAAAGCAAATGAAATATCTTGAGATGAAGGAAAATATGCTTTTATCCTTACAAAATCACCCTTTACAAGGTATTTAATTGATGAATAAATAAAGGATTAAGGAGCTTGGACCAGATCGACCAACGGAGTCAAATGATGGCAGTCTGTGTTCTCCACCACTTCTCATGGCAAACGGAGTTGGCTAGCTGGATATCATGTAAGTCTTCTTGAGTTTTATTTTTTCCCTGTTTGCTGTTTTAAAGTCTGAATGCGTGATAGACGTGCACGACATGAACTTTTGTGGCGCGTTTGAGCTTGTGTTGCGTGGACATAATGAGAGCGAGAGCTCATATAATCCGGTATATTACTTGGCTTGGTCACCTTTGTTGTTAGTTTTGTTGTTGTAGAGTTTAAAAAGCACCCACGAGAAAACCACTGTTTTTAAGGAAACTTCACGAGCCGTGCATATTGAGCTGATGGACTGTATGTACTCCCTGTTGTGAGGGAAAAATGCATGTGCTATTGCTATAAAAGCAAAAAGAAACGTACTGCATTACTACAGTAAAAGTTTGATTTTGAGTGTGTTTGCGCCCCCCCAAATTTTTTTAGCACCAGCCACCACTGGTTGTGATATAGTTGTGATCCAGTGCACAATAAAGATCAGATTTTAGAACGTTTTTTTTAACAGACCATTGATCTTCCCCAGTTACTTCTGTTTACACCAAATAATACAATTAAATTGCACAATTAATGAATAAATATTTAATAATTACTGTGTAAGTAAGAAGACAACATCCAAAAGTTCATCAAACTTTTATTTTTAATATGCAGCCTTGGCTGAGCACCTGAAAGTATACACAAGTTTGTTATTTTTTTTATAGCAGAATATAGTTTAAGGTGGAAAGTTTGGTTTGTTTGCAAGTTTTGTCAGTGAAATGCAATGTATTTTGTGTTAAAATAAATAAAAGTGACAACACAAGTTGTGTAAAAGTAACACGAAGTGTGTTGTTCCAATAATAACACTGATTGTGTTGTGTTTAACACATTCGTTTTTTAGAGTGTAGACATCAAAATAATAGTAATTTTTGTTTTTTGTATTTTTCCCTCCTGGCTTTCATTTTTTTCCTTCTTTTTTTGCATAATTTTAAAATAAATATTTTAAAACCTTTCCATTCTTTGAAAGTTATAAGAGCATTGTTTATGCTCTGATAATTCTTAAAGGAACAGTATGTAGGATTGTGGCCAAAACTGGTATTGCAATCACAAAACTTGTGGCTAAAACTGGTACTGCAATCACACAACTGGTGGCCAATACACAACATGACAACATAAACATCAGTTGAGGGCTGCAACTCCACTTTTTAAATGACAATATCCTGGCCATACCACTGTTGTCAGTGATATAAGTATTTGAAATGAAAATGTTTTGTTAATGTCTAGTGACATATCAGGGCCATTTTGTGATTAATTGATTTAAATTTCTTACATACTGTTCCTTTAACTGTTCTGTTAATGTTAACTGTCAAGTGCATTTATTTCATACAGCTGACATTTCAGCCAACATGTTTATATAAGGCAGTTTTATGGCTTTTGCCTGTAAAAAATAAACGTTTTAAATTTTGTATGTGTGTATTATGTATTTACTTTCCATTTGAGACTTTTTAATAAAAACAATATTTACAATTTATTGCAATAACACATGTAATGACTCATTTATAATTAAGTGGCATATCAGTAGAATACAGAACTTGGTTATAGTTTTGTAAAAGTTCCGTGGGATAGACACAGAATTTTGTGCTCATTTTTCCGTGGCGTTCTCACGGATCTCCGCATTTTTCCGTGGCCCTGCTGCGGACTGTCTTTTTCCGTGGCATTCTCGCGGATTGGTTACTCAACTGCTTTTTCCTATTTTCAAACCATTTTTGCTTCAGTTTAGGGTTAGATTTGGTGTTTGGTTATTATGTCACTTTAACTATTGGTTTATACTATTTTTTCTGATTTATACAATTGTCGCCTGGCGTTGGGGTTAGAGTTGGGTTTGGGTAGGGATGTCATTTCATGTAGATCTAACCCTAAACCGAAGCGAAAATGGTAAGAAAATAGGACAAAACAGTTGAGTAACCAATCCGTGAGAATGCCACGGAAAAAGACAGTCCGTAGCAAGGCCACGGAAAAATGCGGAGATCCGTGAGAATGCCACGGACAAATGAGCAAAAAATTCTGTGACTATGCCACGGAAATTCGTGAGATCAGGTTGGTTGCAAAATACAGTAATTTGCTGGCATTACAGCTGCCATTATGTAAATTTACAGTGTAAAGTTTTATAGAACATACTGTAAAAAATTAATTGCAGCATGATACTGTATCTGGTAATTACAGGTCAAGTCTGTAAAAGTTGTCTACAGTTGTAAAAATACAGAATGTGGCTGGCAACCCAATTTACAAGGAAAAGTTTAACAGGGAGAAGACGGCTACATACTCTGCACCCCTATACACACTAATAAACTAATTCAGTCACACACTCTTTCAGATGTCTGCGCTCCGGTGGCTTGCGGTGGCTTCATCATCAGCGCCACAAGAGCAGCAGAGTCGTTAGCAACCTTCAGAAATCGACTGAAGACACATCACTTTTATTTATACCTGAGCCTGCATTGCTACCACTTACTTTTTCTCTTATTCTGTTCTTTCATAATGTTTCCTTTATATAAAAAAGAACCATGTACTGGGTTAGGTTAACCGAGACAAGATTCAGAGCAATTATGTACTGCTGCCCTTTTGTTGATGTGATTGCTTCTACATAATTTGTAAATCGCTTTGGATTAAACCGTCTGCTAAATGTAAATGTACTTATAAATGTAAATGTAGTTATATTACTTTTCAATTGCACACCCCACCATAAAAGATTTGTGAGTCTGTGAATCCATGAAAGTTGCAGATAAATGAAGAGTACAACAGCCTCAAACTATTTGTTAAACAAGTTATGTAATGTAATAAAGCAGTAACATATACACCAAAATTTGCAACAGGCTCAAGCAGGTGCCAGTTAAACATGTAACTAGCAACTAGCCCTTTTTGGATGGTAACTGTAATGTATCTGTTTTTTAGTATATCATTACACTACCAGTTACCAGGGAAAGTAATATTATTAAAGTAACTAGTTACTAGTTTCTGCCCAACACTGTGAACCTTAATCCATTTTCTACGTTTTAACTTTGTGAATGGATTTGGGGAATGTTTAGCCCACACTTATTTAAGCAACTAATATGAAAACAATACACGGTCACTATATTCGTTCGGATGATAATTAGGGTTTATTTTAGTGATGCACCGATGTATCGGCCGCCGATATTTATTGGACGATTTTTGATGAATTTCAAAACATCGGCATATCGGCAATAGCATGAGAAAGGCAGATACCGATTATTTATTAATTAACTGCATAAAGAAATCCATTATATGTAAAAAAAAAATGAGTTAATGTTGTTAATAAAATAAATGCTGAATAGCAAAAACCACCTTTGAAGGTTGTCATGCCGTCTTATTATATTTGTTTTAGCTTAGTTTGTGCCTCTCTTATTATGTTGCTCAGTTGAATGTTCATTAGATCAAATCCATGTTCAGTAAAAATAATTTGATGCAGAAATAAACTAGCTAATAAACCAAAACCGTATAGTATTATATACAAGTGTTTAATATCGGTATCGGCCCAAAAAAATCCTATCGGTGCATCCCTAGTTTATTTTATAAGAATTATATAGTCAGAGATAAATGTTACTGAATGTTAAAAATAAAAGAGTCTTACAGTTAACAACAACAAGTAATTACAATACAAACATAACCTATAGAAAACACTTCATATATAGTAAAGACACTACGAAATACTGCAATGATAATTAAAATGATGTTATATATGGCTAATATTTATGTGTTTATATGACAGGCCTAGCTTTGGGTCGAAGGACAATTTAATGGAGAATATGTTTATAGACCATTTTGCAAGAAACAACACTGATCCAGAAGACTTCCTGTTTCAGTTTTTTAACACTGAACAAAATATTAATATTAATTGAATTAAAATGTAAAATAAATATTAACTAAAAAAAATGTAAAACAAGAGGAAGTGCTTTTGGACCAGTGTTGTTTACATCTGGCAAAATGGTCTATAGTTTTTCTCTGTAATATATCTATCTCAAATATTGACGCCATGGGGTGAGACTGTGTAGACCAGGATATAGTGTTATGAATGGGGGGTGGGGTCATGTAACTAAAAACTGTCACTACATTATTTCTATCATCAGATGACCTTGAAATATGAAAACTACATTCTGAGAGCTTTCCAGTGATATAGTTTATCAAGATTTTTTAGGTTTAGAGTAGAGGTTTAGAAATATGTAAAAACAAATTGGGCCTACATGTTGACCTTTTAGAAATTGACTCTCACTACGTCATTTCTTTCCCAAAATTTTGATGAAATATGAAAACTACACTCTAGAGCTTTCCAAAGATGTATAGTTTGTCAAGGTTTTTAGGTTTTGGGGTATTAGTGTTATAAATATGTAAAAACAATGTGGGCCTGCTTGACCTTTTAGAAAATGACTCGCACTATGTCAATCTTTTCCCAAAATGATGATGATAAATGAAAACTACACTCTTAGAGCTTTCCATTGATTCATGATTGGATAAGAATTCATGCAAAACACTGAAGTAATTGTAAGCATCCCACCGTTGGGACAGTGACATTTAGCAGGATATAAATCTTTTGAAGCACACTCTCTTCATAAATGAATCAATTACTCTCCCTACATAATTTATTTTATAAAACACTGCTGAAATATGTATTCTAGATGCTTCGACCTTTCCAAACATATATAGTTTGTCATGATTCAACAAACATTTACATCCAAAATAGTAAAGTAAACCTAGGTGTTCCTCTACGACAGTTAAGTGGTTAAACTATTTCTATGGCGCACAAGGTGATGTCACAGTAAAAGTGACGCTAATGGAACTGTAAGCATGTGTGATTATTTCGTCACTGTAAGAGGGCTATATAAGACCGCGCGAATTCCAGAAAATTTGTGGGTTTAAAGTTAGGAGATTTTGGTTGACGTTGCTGTTGCTCTTCATTGCTATTTCGTTGTATTTCGTTTTTTAGTTTAATTTGTGTGTTTTGCGTGTTTTTGTTTTGTTTTGAGCGTGTGTTAGTTTGCTTTTGGTGTGTGTTCGTGTGTTTGTTTTTTATTTCTTTTTTTTTCTCAATGATTTATAGACGGCCAAAAAGGACCGCTGCGGTTAGCCGGCCATTCCGGCTAATCGCGCGGTTTTTTTTGGCCATGTACAATTGGCTGGTCTCTTTCTTGGGACGCCAGCCTAGCGGTGAACCGAAGGTCCACCGCGGACAACACAGCAGGCGTCCTCGGATGCCAGCTGTGGAGTCCGCGGTGATGCCGGTTCACCGTATTTCGGACACCGCGAGAGAGACCTGTAAGTAAACCCATTTCTTCTGTTATTAACTATAAAGTAAAATGAGATGTGTTTATTATATTTGTGTTAATCAGAGTTTGACATGAACTGTGTAAGTGAGTCAGTATCTGTAACTAAAAAGTCGTGTAAAGTGTAAAACTCAGTTATCGTTTTGCTACTATACTAACGTTAACTTAAAAACTTGACAGTTACTTTAAAAACATGGGTAACGCTTCATATTAAGACCCGCAATGTACCGGGTAATTAAACAGAATTCACAACGTACCTATTTGTAACAACAGAGTAACCTTACAGTACATAATACTTGTAGGTATAAGGGAACAATATGATACGTTTGGGGTAATAAGGTGGTAAAAATGGTATTGTATCACACGAATTTACCATTAGATGCCATATGTGGGTTTTCTGTTGTTTTTGTGTGGTAAAACCAAAGCTTTTGGACAGAGTTAAATACCACATGATTACCACAGAACATTTTTTGTAAGGGTACAGGGTAACTATTGTAATATTACTTGGTATGTATGACTAAGGGGCGATATTATTATAAATCAGCTGGATTTTTGCTATTTAAATCATATCAGTAATATAGGCTACTAAAAAGTGATGTGCTGTTATATTTTATTTGACGACGTGGCTCGTAGACATCGACTGTATACAATATACTTTCTTCAAGTAAGTAGGGAATAAGAAAAATGTACAAAAAAATATTAAATAATTTCCCCAGATACTTGCCTAAGTCGTACATACCGTGTAATATTACAATAGCTACACTGTAGTTCTAAAATACTTATAAATAATTTATAAAGTATAAATAATTGATAATTTTCCATATTTTTACCACCCTATTACCCCAAAATAAATATATTGTTACCTTATACCTACAAGTATGTACTTTAAAGTTACTCTGTTGTTACAAATAGCTATGCTGTAAATTCAATTTAATTATGCCGTACATTGCGGGTCGTAATATAAAGCGTTACCAAATACCGTTGTTAATGTTGTTGACATTGCAAGTCCTTCTCACACCTGACTTAATCTCAAATGGACACTTCTGGACAATATACTGGAAGAAAAAATGGTCTTTAACTCTTATATTGTAAAACTCATAAAATGCTTTTCATATACAGGTCCAGTGTTTCAAGCCCAGAAACTTGTTTCAAAGTTTTCTGCGGCATCAAACGAAGGCGGTCTCAGTAAAGGGTAACATAAAACATTCACAGTAATATTGTTGTTAAAACATGTTTTAAACAAAAAAATATGTTTAGCTGTAAATAAAAAATTGCATTGTACTTGAGTGTTTGCACAAACAGGTTTTATTAAGTTTTGTATTTGTATTTATAGACCTTCTATGAGCTATCCAGGATCCCTGGGACTAACTCCTCACAAGCGTCCCACTTGTGCTTCACAGGTTAGAGTTTTACCAGAGCCCTTATCATAACTAGTGCCAAGTTACAAAGTAATTGAATGTGCATGTATTAATTCTCTGTTTTCTGCATTTCCAGCCAAGTGGGACAAAGCTAGGTGAGGAGTTCCCTCCAGGAGGTCTGTTGGAGGCTCAAGAAGGTTCTGTGTCCCGCGGTTTGTCCAGGGGAGTCTGTAAGTTTGAAATGTTGCAATACATATTTATTAAGATTTAAAGGGCTTCACAATTGTACTTTAACTTGTAATTTTTATACTTGCTTATTAGGTTTTGGACAGCCCAATGGGCGAAGATCAGGCCCGGGCAGGATTCAGTCTGCGAAAATCTCGCAGGTTTAAATTTGATCATAACTCGTTCAATTTTAAGTTAAAAAGTAGTTTAATGATCATTTGTTAATTCTCAGTTTGTTATTTTTCCTGCAGACTGTTACTGTGACATGTGAGGAGGTGGATGCGAGCTTTAGGCAATCTAATGCTCCGTGAGTTCAGCTATTAACCTTTTGTTTTACTTAATCATTTGTAATATTTGTTTTAGCCATGTTTATGTAAAAATGTAAACAGCAATTGGGTAGTCCCTGAATATTTTTATATTTATTTATATATATATATATAGACCAGTACGCCCCCTCATATGTCCGGTACCTGCCCGGGTTACCAGACGACCCATGGCCGCTCGTCCGCCGGTCCGGTCCTCAGAGGACATCTGTAAGTTATTAAAAAATTCATTTAAATTTCAATCAATTTTTCTTATATGCACAATTGTTCTTAAAATCGTAACTTTTAGTGTTACTCACATTATTTTTATTCTTGATTATCAGGTTCAGCTCAGCCTGAGGCTGGGTCCGCGGGTGCGACTGGCAGAGGGCCGCCGGAGGGCCGGCAGAGGGCAGGTCCCGGTCCCGCCCGCTCCTCTGGGGGTCGCGCCCGCTCCTCTGGGGGTCCCGACCCTCAGCTGGTCGTGCCGTCGGCCGGTCCACAGCGGGTGCTGCCGTCGGCCGGTCCTTTGCCGGTCCTGCCGACGGCCGCTCCGTTGCTGGTCCTGCCGACGGCAACTGCTGAGCAGGTCCAGAACTCAGAGGAAATCTGTAAGTTATTAAAAAAATCTTTTAAATTTCAATCAGTTTTTCTTACATGCACAATTGTTCTTAAAATCGTAACTTTTAGTGTTACTGACATTATTTTTATTCTTGATTAGCAGGTTCAGCTCCGCCTGAGGCTGGGTCCGCGGGGGCGACTGGCAGAGGGCCGCCAGAGGGCTGGCAGGGGGCGGGTCCCGGTCGCGCCCGCTCCTCTGGGGGTTGCTCCTGCTCCTCTGGGGGCCGCACCCGCTCCTCTGGGGGTCGCGCCCGCTCCTCTGGGGGTCGCGCCCGCTCCTCTGGGGGTCCCGCCCCTCAGCCGGTTGTGCCGTCGGCCGGTCCACAGCGGGTGCTGCCGTCGGCCGGTCCTTTGCCGGTCCTGCCGACGGCCGCTCCGTTGCTGGTCCTGCCGACGGCAACTGCTGAGCAGGTCCAGAACTCAGAGGACATCTGTAAGTTATTAAAAAAATTTATTTAAATTTCAATCCGTTTTTCTTATATGCACAATTGTTCTTAAAATCGTAACTTTTAGTGTTACTGACATTATTTTTATTCTTGCTTATCAGGTTCAGCGGAGCCTGAGACTGTGGCCGCGGGTGCGACCGGCAGAGGGCCGGCAGAGGGCCAGCAGAGGGCAGGTCCCGGTTGCGCCCGCTCCTCTGGCGGTCGCGCCCGCTCCTCTGGGGGCCGCAACCGCTCCTCTGGGGGTCGCGCCCGCTCCTCTGGGGGCCGCACCCGCTCCACTGGGGGTCCCGTCCCTCAGCAGGTCGTGCCGTCGGCCGGTCCACAGCGGGTGCTGCCGTCGGCCGGTCCTTTGCCGGTCCTGCCGACGGCCGCTCCGTTGCTGGTCCTGCCGACGGCAACTGCTGAGCAGGTCCAGAACTCAGAGGACATCTGTAAGTTATTAAAAAATTCATTTAAATTTCAATCAGTTTTTCTTATATGCACAATTGTTCTTAAAATCATAACTTTTAGTGTTACTGACATTATTTTTATTCTTGATTATCAGGTTCTGCTCAGCCTGAGGCTGGGTCCGCGGGTGCGACTGGCAGAGGGCCGCCAGAGGGCCGGCAGGGGGCAGGTCCCGGTCCCGCCCGCTCCTCTGGCGGTCGCGCCCGCTCCTCTGGCGGTCGCGCCCGCTCCTCTGGGGGCCGCAACCGCTCCTCTGGGGGTCGCGCCCGCTCCTCTGGGGGCCGCACCCGCTCCACTGGGGGTCCCGTCCCTCAGCAGGTCGTGCCGTCGGCCGGTCCACAGCGGGTGCTGCCGTCGGCCGGTCCTTTGCCGGTCCTGCCGACGGCCGCTCCGTTGCTGGTCCTGCCGACGGCAACTGCTGAGCAGGTCCAGAACTCAGAGGACATCTGTAAGTTATTAAAAAATTCATTTAAATTTCAATCAGTTTTTCTTATATGCACAATTGTTCTTAAAATCGTAACTTTTAGTGTTACTCACATTATTTTTATTCTTGATTATCAGGTTCAGCTCAGCCTGAGGCTGGGTCCGCGGGTGCGACTGGCAGAGGGCCGCCAGAGGGCCGGCAGGGGGCAGGTCCCGGTCCCGCCCGCTCCTCTGGCGGTCGCGCCCGCTCCTCTGGGGGCCGCAACCGCTCCTCTGGCGGTCGCGCCCGCTCCTCTGGCGGTCGCGCCCGCTCCTCTGGGGGCCGCAACCGCTCCTCTGGGGGTACCGCCCCTCAGCCGGTCGTGCCGTTGGCCGGTCCACAGCGGGTGCTGCCGTCGGCCGGTCCTTTGCCGGTCCTGCCGACGGCCGCTCCGTTGCTGGTCCTGCCGACGGCAACTGCTGAGCAGGTCCAGAACTCAGAGGACATCTGTAAGTTATTAAAAAATTCATTTAAATTTCAATCATTTTTTCTTATATGCACAATTGTTCTTAAAATCGTAACTTTTAGTGTTACTGACATTATTTTTATTCTTGCTTATCCGGTTCAGCTCAGCCTGAGACTGGGTCTGTGGGTGCAACTGGCAGAGGGCCGCCAGAGGGCCGGCAGAGGGCAGGTCCCGGACGCTCCCGCTCCTCTGGCGGTCGCGCCCGCTCCTCTGGTGGTCGCGCCCGCTTCTCTGGGGTCCGCGCCCGCTCCTCTGGGGGCCATGCCCGCTCCTCTGGGGGCCGTGCCCGCTCCTCTGGGGGTCCCGCCCCTCCGCGGTGTCTGCTGATGGCCGGACCGTTGCCGGTTATCTGTAAGTTATTTAAAAATTATTTAAATTTCAAACAGTTTTTCTTATATGCACAAATGTTCCCAAAATCATAATTTTTAGTGTTACTGCCATTATTTTTATTCTTGCTTTTATTCTTGCTCCTCTGCCAGTCCCGCCTGCTCCTCAGCAGGTCTTAACGTGGCCCGGTCCTCTGCCGGTTCCACCGGGGGCTGCTCCGGCCACTTCTCGCTGTACTTCAGTAGCTCAGTAAGTTTAACAAATTCTAAGGTGTTTAGGTTGAACATTTGTAAAATAACGTTTTGCTTTAGGGATTTTACAAATAGCAAATGTTAAGTGTTGGAATATTTGCAGCAACAGCTCTTAACAATATTGTTTTATTTGATGTATTTATAGACCTTCCCCTCCACAAGTGCAGCCAGCACCAGCAGCACGTGCGTCCCTCAAGCGCCGTGCTGCTGCTATGTCACAGGTAAACATTTACCAGAGTCAGACATAACTAATGTCAATTAATATGTAAAATGTAGTGTGCTATGCATTCATTAAATCCCTGTTTTTTTACAGCCACACACAATTGATGAGGGGGAGGTTGAGGCAAAAAAAGCCAGAAGGACTGTAGCTCAGTAAGTTTAACAAATTCTCTTTTTATAATGTTTAGCTGTGGTCATTTACAGTTATTATATAGAAAACTTGTGCTTAGTGTTTGAATATTTGAAGCAACAGGTCTTAACAATATTGTTTTATGTGTTTTATAGGCCTTCAACCTCAGTCTCAGAGGTAGAAATTTACCAGAACCCTACATATATCTATATACTGCCAATTTATGTGTAGTGTAATATACATGCATTTAATCTCTATTTGTTTAATTTGCAGCAAAAGAAGAAGAAGAAAAGAGAAAAGAGAAGGCTCCAAAGACAGAAAAGACGGGCGGCAAAGTCCGCTCAGTAAGTTTTAGCCAAATAACTTTAACATTTGTAACATGCTTTTTATAGGCAGCATTCGGTTAGTGTTTGAATATTTGCAGCAACAGCTCTTAACAATATTGTTTTATTTTATGTATTTATAGACCTTCCCTTCCACAAGTGCAGCCAGCATCAGCATGTGCGCCCCACAAGCGCCATGCTGATGCTGTGTCGCAGGTAAAAATTTGTCCTAAACAAAACTAATGTCAATCTATATGTAAAATGTAGTGTAATATACATGCATTCAATCGTTGTTTCTTTATATTTACAGGAGATACAGACAAGAAAAAGGGCGAGAACCATGCCCCCAGCTCAGTATGTTTATCAAATTCTCTCGGTTTTAACTCAAACATTTATAATGTAATGTTTAGCTGTTTCAACATTTTTATAGACAGCAGTTGTTTAACGTCTGAATGTTTGTAAAAACAGGTCTTAATTATATTGTTTTATGTATTTATAGACCTTCCTCTCCAAAAGTGCAGCCAGTACCAGGGCCTTCAGCTGTCCTTTCAGAGGTAGAAATTTACCTACTGCCAATTTATATCTAATGTGTAGTGTAATATGCATGTATTACATCTCTATTTGTTTACTTTGCAGCAAAAAAGAAGAAAAAGACAGAAAAGAAGGCAAAGGCAAAGGCGAAATCGGGCTATTCAGTAAGTCTCAGCAAGTCTAGCAAAATCTCAGTTTTAACAAAAGTTTAATGTTTGCAGAAATGAAGAATATTGCTGGTCATTAAGAAATGTGTTTATGTATTTATAGACGTGCACTTCAAGCCCAGAGGAGTGCATCTCTCCAGGCTTCGTCTAGCACTGCGGTCTCACAGGTAAAAATTTACCCGAGCCCTGAATATAACAAGTGTCATGTTATATTTAATATGTAGAGTGACGTACATGCATTAAATCTCCATTTGTTTTATTTACAGCCTTCAATAAGCAGTGCTATAGACAGCCTGGAGAGAAAGCTGTTTTGCTTATCAGTTCACAAAAAATGAAGTTGAGGGGAGCAGCAGCAGAAAGCTTCAATGAAGCCCCCCCCCCCAAATACAATTAAAAAATTTAAAGACCTAACTCTTGAGATCATTGCTTTACAACTTTTTAAACTTATTACTCAGTTAGCTGGATTTCATTGTTATTTTTTGGGTTCTTTGATCTATTTGGTTCTTAGAATCACATCCTGTAGTTGCTGTCGAGCAACAGATTCAAACGTTAAAACCTGTCCGGGATCAGGTTTAGTTCAACAATAATAACAGCTTATCAGTATCAGAGGTGATGGGGGAAATCTGTCACATGCGTGTCCTCTCCATGTTATTAAGAGCAATCCGTTGAGGATGGTGTGATATGAAGAGCTTTCTGAATTCAACGTGTAAAATTAAAATGAGAAAAAAGTTGAGAGAGAGAGAGAAATTTGATGAGAAAAATGAGAAAGCTTCTTTTCTAATAGTAACATTAAAACAGGTTAGATTACAGATGAGTACAGTGTTAAAACTTAAAATCAGGTAAACAATTCAAGATGTCAGGATCTACAGGCATACATTTTACATTACATTAACATTAACTCATAAGCAGATGTCATGAGTTGCAGGGTTTTTTCGCATGGTTCCCAAATGGCTACAGACAGACAGCTGTATATTCTGTTTGATAACCGTATATCCTCCAGCAATGAAGAAGCTCAAAGCTGGAAGTTTTATGTGAAGACGCGGCAGACAGAAATACTAATCGTGCATCATGAAGTGTTATACAGTAAATTATTCATGCGTTTTGTTCGTTGATTTATATGGATTCGTTTAAAATATGTAATTTTATTCATTTTTGTATTGTTTTGTTGAAAGATCAGTCTAAAGACTCGTATGTTTAACTAAGCGTTCACCTGATTTATTGCCTAAATCCAATATAAGCTTGACCCGAACCAAACGCACATCTATCTTACTGTAAAAACTGTACATTATATCAGCAGCCTTCAGACTAACTTGTTTTTTCTGCATTTCTCATCCTTTTGTTCCCAAACAGCCATGAAGAGACTGACAGATCCAGCTCCGGTTCAGTGTGATGCTCAATGATGACTGCAGCCATAGAGTCAACCAGAATCAATGAAATCTGTGATGATCAAGCATTTAACTTTGCATCCCATGATCTGTGACGCCATTGCATTCATTTTGTCATCTTACATCCGGCTGAGAGGGACTTTTGGCCACATAAAAATATTCAGATAATCATCCCATCATATATTAATTCTCATGATGTATTTTAAGTACTAATGTCAAATTATGTTTATGGTTTTATTATTTTCACAGATAAGTGATGCGGTGTGAGGATGAGACCTTCCACATGCTCCTGAACTGTGATGCAGAAACGAAATCGGAGGATTGATCTGTCTCTGACCACAACTACACCTCAAAATCACAGCTGAACCTGAAGCCACCTACATCTGATATGAGACAACAGGGCTGTTTCCCAGACAGGGCTTATTCTAGCCTAGAAATCTAGACGCACCCTAGCGGCCGCAAAATATATATATATATTTTTTACTTTTTTATATAATATTTACTTTTTTATTTGACAGGGACCATACAAGCAAACATAGTTATAGTTCAAAGCCTGTAACTGATGCGCTGCATATAGAGTTTATAGCTATTGCTAATTCTCAACTCCTGTCCCTGGTTGGGCATGTCTAAGAACATATTAAAACAGATAACATTTCTTCAACACACATACACAAACACACACAAAAAAACCCCAAAATAAATTAAAAAGAGATACAAATTTGGTTTGCCTTTAGCCACAACTTAACCCTTAAAATAAATTTATTCAAGTCAGAAATTGCCTTAATATCAGATGGTAATGCATTCCATAGTATACAGCCCTTGACTGAAAAGGCAGACTGTGCAAAGCCTGTCCTGCAGTATGGTATTACACAATTATGATTTGAGCTGCTTCTGGTTACTCTTTGGCTATTCTGTATTTGAATAAATGTACTGAGTGACTCAGGTGCTAAATTATTAATACACTTAAATATTAATCTAAGGAAACACAACTTACCAAAGCTTTCAAAGCTTAATAAATTGTGTTTCTCTAATATGTAGCAGTGATGGTGGCGAATTGGCTTTTTATCCATAATTTTTATTGCTTGATTGTAAAGTGAACCGATGCGTTTTATTGCAGATGGAGCTGCTTGCGCCCAAACTGTCATGCAGTATGAAATATGTATATATGCAGTATGAAATATTTGCCGCCAGGGTTTAGTCTAGGCACTCACAATACACTTAACAGCTCCAAAAACCAAAATTTGGTCAGGCCAATCACATCGTGTGTAGCGTCTGTGGGGCGGGCTTAACATGATGACGACAGAGCTGCCTGCGACGGTTCCTACTTGAAAACAAAGAATGGCTGCTGCTGCTGGCGAACAGCTTTCTTTTGAAGCGGCTTTGGCCGCGACTCTGGAGGACTTAGACTTATGTTTTTCTTTGAGTGAAGAGCAAATAACCCTACTGAAGTCCTTTTTAAGCAAGAAAGATGTGTTTGGAGTTTTGCCGATTGGTTACGGTAAAAGTTTGATATACCAATTAGCTCCACTGAAACGCATGGGACTCATACGTCACCTTCTTCGTTGCTCTGATTGGTCATAGCGCTATCCTATTGCGTGCAGAGGCATTTTGAGGGACAACCTTATATCCCGCCCCTTGCATTGAGCCGTTTGTGTGAAGAGTTGCCAGACCTTACATCTTGATGTAGGTCTGGCTAACCAGGCTAGGCTTATTCTAGTACCAGACTAAAATGCAAATGTGAGTTGCCATCATTTTGTACTGACATCTCAACATATATCAGTGCCATTGTTTTGTCTCAAGATGCACAACTGTATTGTTTTTAATATTTTTTTAAACTACTTAAATTTGGTCATATTTTTTGTCATCTAACGACATATTAAAACGTTTTATTTGATTAAGGGGCAGATTCCTAAAGAGGGATTAGATTAATCCAGAACTAGGTCTTAGTTATATTAAGACATTTAAGTACTTTTTACAAACATACCTGACAAAATAACAATATTGGGTGCATCTTAAAACAGAACAGTGGCACTGATATATGTTAAGATATGTCGATACAAGAGGTTTTTCATTTTTTGGTTAAATGAGGGCAACTCAAACATGCATTGTGGTCTGGGACTAGGATAAGCCCTGTATGGAAAACCACCCCTAAATATCTACAGTATCTAACAGGTGGTAAACTTGGCCTGTGAAAATATTGAATTAATGTCATTACTTGACACTAAATTTTTCTGTTGGTTTTCATAGTGAGATCCAAATCATTTAATGTTGGAGCACACACGCACAAAATTTTTGAATGACATTTTATCCATTATGTTTAAACACTTTGGTGCGGTTTCCCGGACAGGGATTAGACTAGTTCTAGTCTAAAATAAATGTAAGAGCTGTCCAAACTGAGGTCCTTTGTTTTGCCCCAAAATGCACACAAGTAATGTTTTAAGTTAAGCATGTTTGTAACACTTAAAATAAGGTTCATTACTTAACTACATTAGTTAACATAAACTAATAATGAACTGCACTTATAAAGCATTCATTATGTTAAATTCAACAATTACTAATACTTTATTAAAATTAACGTTAGTTAATGCACTGTGAACTAACATGAACAAACAATTTAAAGCTTTATTTCTATTAACCACATTAACAAAAATGAATAAATACTGTAACAAATGTATTGCTGATGGGTTCATGTTAGGTAATACATTAACTAATGTTTGTTAAAACTAGTTATATTTCCTAATTAAACTAAGGCCTAGTCATGGCTTAAGCTAATCCCTTTCCGGGAAACCATCTCTTAGACTTTCAACAAATACGTCATAAACAGTTTATATAAATAACGTAGATTACTGTAAATAACTTGGAAGATTTACTCATATATAAACAAGTAATTTTGGATAAACAAACAAATAAATATTGAAACATTTGAGCCATAAGAATAATTCAGATTTATGTAGGCCTAATATACATGTATGGTAATCAGCTGTGCATCTTGACATCAGAGGTGGGTAGTATTAAATTAAATTTAAATGATATATTTTCTTGAGTAAATATTTTTTGTAACTAGTACTTTTAGAGTATATGTAAAGATTTCTAATGAACAAAACTGTACTTTTATTCTGCTACTGTCAAATGGTGATGATTAATAAATATCAATATAGCCACCTGAGTCCCAGCAATTCATTTTTTTCAGACCTCTTAAGTCGAGCACAATTTGTTCAACCTATTTGAATCATACTGTTCGGTCAAGAGGATAATGACAGTTGCGATTTTACATTTTATGGCAACAAGGGAACTAAGTAATATTTCTCTGCAGATTATATATTTGATAATTAGCTTTTTTTTCAAAATGAGAGTAGACTTAAAATTTAGGAGTATTTCAAAAATGTAGGCTACAATAATTCTGACCCTCACAAATCACTTTTACAACACTGTAACATTTGCAATACTGTAAAATACTTATATTCTGAGTCCAAAACATTTCCTGGAGTAGATATGTATACGTAATGTTACTTTTAAAGGGGACATATCATGAAAATCTGACTTTTTCCATGTTTAAGTGCTATAATTGGGTACCCAGTGCTTCTATAAACCTAGAAAATATGAAAAAGATCAACCCAGGAACTTAGTTTGATAAACCATTCTCTGCAAACATGTGAAAAAATAGCTAATTGAAATTTGGCTCCCCATGTGATGTCAGAAGAGGATAATACCGCCCCTTCATCTGCACTATCCAACCACAGCACTGCCATTTAGTGCCGAGATCAGCTCATTTGCATTTTAAAGGACACACCCAAAACGGCACATTTTCACCTACAAAGTGTCAATTTTAACATGTTATAATAAATGATCTAGATGGTATTTTGAGCTAAAACTTCACATATGTATTCTGGGGACACCAGATATTTATTTGACATCAAAAGTCAAAAAAGTCTTGTAAAAATGTGGTTTCCTAGTCTTATCTGTCCTCTGAATTGTCTGTTTTGACACTGTCTGGACTCTCAGCTCGATACATCAAGTAATTCAGTCCATCGGTGTTGAGCACAGGAAAAAGTCCTGTTTCTACATCTTCATCCACCCTTGTGCAGACCTCCTCCTCTGACGAAACCAAAAACAGATACTTTTAGTACATTTGTAGCAAAATAGGTTAAGTTTCCAATGCAATTTCATTTAATCCAGAAGATTTTGAGAAACCTAATCACAATATTGTTTAGGTGAAAAAGAAAGCTTATGTATTGACAATACACAGTGGTTCTAAAGGGTATATAAAAGAAGAGATAGAAAACATTTCAACATGCTTGTTTCTTACCATCTTCTTAGTATGCTTTGTTTACATGACATGCAATCATTTTTTCGCCTATTTGATCTGCTTCGTAATCTCGCAATTTATGCAGGGTTTCCTGTAGGTCCTGGAAGCTTGGCCTTTCATTTGGCCCCTTTTTCCAACAGTCCATCATCAGATTGTACCTATAATATCATATAATAAAACAAAACATGATATAATACAATACAAACAATACAATACATGTTTAAAGCAATTGTTATGTCTTTGTTTTCAGTCAACACATTTAACAATTATTTATTGAACTCACAAACTCTTAGGACACCCTGTTGGTAAAGGCAGTCGTCCACCGGCATTAATGTAGCTTAAGACTTCATGGTTGGTGTATGTTGGATATGGAAGCTTTCCTAATGTCATAATTTCCCACAGGAGTACACCAAACGCCCTGAAAATATGTAAATAACATTTTCATGATAGGATATGAATACTAAAAAAAATGTAATGGCAATATTTTCAATATTTACCAGACATCTGAGTATTTGTTGAAAATTCCATCTGTTAAACTCTCTGGTGACATCCAGCGAACAGGAAATAAACCTTCACCCTTTTTCCTGTAGTAGTCATTCTTGTACACATCACGGGCCAATCCAAAGTCGCCTATTTTAATGACTCTGTTTGGGTCCGTATAGCTTTTTACTGAAACCAAACAGTTCCTTGCTGCAATATCTCTGTACACAAGAAATTGATACAGTGCATTGAATACAGTTCTATGTTTTCTAATGGAGAGCCTAGACAGCTTTAAATAAAAGTTCTTTAAAGCAGTCGTTCTCAAACTTTTTCAGCGGACAGCCCCCTTTGTGTACGGTGCATTCCTTCGCGGCCCCCCCAAAGAAAATGTATGACAAAAAACAGTTCTAAAACTTGACGTTTGAATTAAAAAAAACCATTAAATTATACAAAGAAGTGATGCGTTATTTTTTTAGGTTTAATTTCACAGAATTCATGATAAATTAATGTATTTTATAAAATGTCATAAAACTGGTGCCCCCCTGGCACCATCTCGCGGCCCCCCTGGAGGCCCCGGACCCCAGTTTGAGAACCACTGCTTTAAACATGCAGTGTGTAAATTTTAGCTGCATCTAGTGGTGAGGTTGCGAATTGCAACCAACGGCGTAGTCCACTGCTCACCCCTTGCTTTTGACACACATAGAGAAGCAACGGTAGCTGCCATCGGACAAACATGTCATCGTCAGAGACAACTTAGTAACAAAATTGTCCGTTAAGGGCTTCTCTAGAAAAATAGCGGCACAAAATGGCGGCTTCCGTGTAAGGGCACCCGTGGTGTATGTAGATAAAAAGGTCTCGCTCTAAGGTAATAATCACATAACGGTTCATTATGAAAGGTCTTTGTACACCCCTGATAATATAGTTTTGTATATTATTTTGCATTTCTGTCAAGAGATCCTTCTAAAAATTACACACTGCACCTTTAAAGACTTCTGTCAGGCTGTATGGTTCTATAAAAAAAGTTTAATATCCACAAAAAAAACCAAATAAATAAAGGTGCTGTATGACGCTATACAAAAAAAAACATTTTTGGCTACATGGTTCAATAAATAACCTTAACATTTTTGTTTTACAAAAGATTCTTTGTAGTGAAGAAAGGTTATTTAGATTATAGTCCCTTTCACACATACAGTCTTTACTGGTAATTTACTGGTAAATTGCAGTTAACATGTCATGTGTGAACAGAACCTTTCCGGTAAATCAGTGCTCCCAATTTACCAGTAAGACAGGCTGTAAGATTAACGGTAATTTACCGGTAAGCGCTGTGTGTTAACGAAAAATATAGCATTACCCGCATTTAGAACGGATGACGTCAGACCGCGCTGACAGATCGGGCGGGCCAATCAGAAAGTTTTTTTATACAGGTGACGCGGTTTCCCCCAGACTGTTTACGGACGTTTCCACACACATGTTGCTTAAAAGTCGAGCACACCTGAAGTTGATATCCACATTTCTTCACCAAAGTTGTTTAAAACAGCTTACCATCTAATTGCCAAATTGCCGACGTCCTTAGCACACCATCTGTAAAGCCTAATTTACAAACGCGCAGGTTCCGTTTGACGCCGCCTAACGCAATGTTATTTGGTCACGAGCAACTTCGCGACCGTTTGCCACAGATGTGAAAACAACAAAATACGGACCGTGGTATTAAGTCATAACCCGCCGTTTACAAATACGACACGGACGGAACTCACCGGCCGCGCGCCACAGGTAACTTCCGCTTTCTCTCCGAGTTTACCGGTATTTTGATACTGTCGTGATGTGTGAATGATGTCTTACTGGTAAAATAACGGAACGCCACTGCGTGTGTGAACAGCACATTTTTGTATTTACTGGTAAATTCATTCTGGTAAATTCATGGTAATTTACCAGAATTACTAAGAGGCTAGTGTCATCTTTGCAATAAAAATGACATAATTGAACAAATGACACTTAATGACAGTTGTCATAAACATCCATAAAATCTCCTTCATATTCATGACACGTGTCATGTTATGATTATGAATGTGTCATGTCAGCCTTATGAACACCCCTTCAAGTAAAGTAAAAACTTTTTCATGTGTCGTCAAAATGACCCACAACCTAATCAGTTTATATGTTAAGAAATCCATGCATTTACAAACGTCTCACGAGACAAATTATTCGCCAAACTAATTCCTCTCATCGCTGCTTTTTGATGGTTTTGAGAACAATTACTCACGAGTCGCCCTCTGTCATTTCACAGAATTATACAATAGAAAGCACGTCAAGCATAAAAGCCTTTTAGGTTTACACAGTTTTTCAATATTTTACTATGTTCTTACCTGATGAATTAATACATGCCTATCTTTTTTCAATACTGTATGTGCACTTAATCTTTGCACAGCATGTCATGAATGTGTTAGCATTTAGCCTAGTCCCATTTATTCCTTAGGATCCAAACAGGGATGAATTTAGAAGCCACCAAACACTTCCATGTTTTCCCTATTTAAAGACTGTTACATAGTTACACAAGTAAGTATGGTGGCACAAAATAAAACGTGATTTTTAAGTGAATAAAAAATGAGAACTATATTGTATGGCGGAAGAGCACTTAGTTTGCAGCACTTCAACCTCTGGCGCAGTAACATCATTACTCCTGTGAAGATGTTACTGCGCGCCGAGGTCGAAATGCTGCAAACTATGTGCTCTTTCTCCATGCATTGAAAAAAGATAGTTATGTATTCATTTGTCTAAGTTGAGATAAGAACGTAGTAAAATATAAAAAAATTGTGGTTTTCCTTTAAGTCAAAAGTGTAGGCAAATTGTCAGCGTTCCACACTCTGTCTCAGTCGTGCAATGTGCAAGTGCAACTGTAGCGTGCAACTGCCTGCCAACATGCAAGTGTGAATTTGAATTTCCTTTTGCGACAGTTATAACACAAATCACATCACACCCAATAATTCAATCGCCTTTGCTTTATTTCCCACTCCAACATTTCAATTATTGCCCACTAAAAGCTGCACAGATATATTTGCTTACCTGAACTCTGTTGTCTGGTCTGAACTAGTTGATGCATGAAAACAGCACCCTGACTGGTTGACTGGCTCAAAGTATTTTGAGTATTTTAAAAATACAAAAATACTCATCTTAAATGTATTTAAATACAAATTACATTTCATTTTTTTCAAAGGCTTTAAAATACAAAATACAAAATACTATTTTGTATTTCAAATACGTATTTTAAATACATGTATTTGAAATACTGCCCATCCCTGGTTGTGACTAAAAATGCAAAAAAAAAAAAAAAAAAAAAAAAGCAAAATCAAAAATAATTTATTTTATTAATGGCTGCATTTTCTTACATTTTTTAAGTATCCATAATATATTAAATATTTATATTAAATATTTGTTAAAATAAAATATTGGCACAATTATATTTTTGTCTACAAAATAATTTCAAACATTTAAGCATATAGAGACACAGACTTAGAAACATGATGGTGGTAAAAGAACGAATAACTGCTATTAAAATATAGGCTACGTGGAAAAAAAGTTTACTTAAATACACTTTAAGTACACTGAAGTCAGTGTTTTATTTTTACGCACTTAATTTTGTACGTAATACAAAAATATCACTTAAGATAAGCTTAAGAAAATCTTAAACTGTGCCAAATACACGGAATACACTTTTACTTAATGGCATAATAAAGTTAAATAATTAATTTTTCCTAAAAACACATTTTTAGAAAAACCTTTTGCAATTATTTTGTAAAAAGTGTTCTGAGATCTTTGTTGCTTTACAATGTTTTCACCAGCAGGTGGCGCCATATTTAAGTGTTTCGAGTGCTTCGAAACAGTGAAGCTTCGTTTCTCCCATGACTAGTATTTAGTATATTTTATTTAAGTGCACTTAAGTACTACTTGAAGAACTATACTTTTAATTAAAATATTTGTAGTGAATAACTTTTATACTTTTATTTAACACAAAAAATAACATTGTACTACAAAAGTATATTTTTAGTAGATTAAAATATGCTTTATTTTACCAGCAAACATCTGCATACCTTTAAAAATGATCAGTTTTCACACTAAAGCACAAATTCATGTATTAAGTAAAAATCAAGATCAGCAACCAACAACTGTAACACAATTAATTTAATGGTCCAATTACAATCCTAAAGACAATTATTTATAGTAATTAAAGCTAACAGATCTTTTGGAAAAAATTAAGAAGAACAAATAAACTACTTTTTAAGACATTTAAGTGATTTTTAATTTTCCTGTTTCTTTATTTTTAAATATGTTAAGTATCAATTTCCATTTTAATATCATTTATACCCTTTTTTTAATTTATAAATAAAAAAATTATTTTAACCTTATTTGTATACTGTTTTTTCTTTTGTCTCTATGGTTTGTGTTAAAAATGTATTTTCTGTAAAGCCACCTTGTGACTCTTTTTCGTTTATAAAATGTAAAATAACACACAAACAGTTTTTCACATACAAAACAAAATGTATTTTAATTACACGCACTTCACAAGGCACTCCCTACAATGCTGACAATAACGCTTGGATACAAGCGTTATTATCATGTTCGGTCAGATAAACTTTGTCATCTGGAGTTGTCTAAAGACGATTGACAACAGTCATTCCAGTCAGCGGGAGCTCCTGATCAAGTAACCGGAAAAGCATAGCGCATTTATTGCGTTGTGATACATTTCCTAGAGAGTGATGCAAGCGTGCCTGTAGGTAATACACATCCCTCATACGCTCTTTACAGTCAAGGTGGGAAAAATACACCGCTGCCTCCTCCAATGTGTGCACGGCCTGTTCTAGAGCTGCATACAAGAGGAAAAACAAATCAATTACACATCCTTAATTAAATACTGTGTGAGATAAAAAAAGCAACAGTAATGTTACATTGGGTGAGTCAGTACCCCGCAATCTGTGTTCCTGATCAGCCGTTCCTGCCAGAGCCATCTGACAACGAGAAGCCAGCAGCAAAGCTCTGCCCTTGTCGATCAGAGACCCGTGAGCTAACACAGACTCCAGCACATCCTGAACCAATACTAAAGCCTGCTCAGGAATACCCAACATTAGCTGGAAAGAGAAAGATGACAATAATAAATAACCATTACAATGGGACTCAATAGGGTTGCTTAATCATGTTATTAAAGTGTTTGGTTCCAATTCCCTACCTCATTACTTTTCATCAGCATTTGCTAGTCACTGTAAGGGGTGTGTGGGGTGTACCTGTGTAAATGCCAGGTGTAAGACCGTCTCTGAAGCCAAACTCTGGAGGTTGTGCTGGCGTGACAGAGCAAGAGCCTGTAGCAGTAATGGCAGAGCTGTCGCAAAACCCGACGAGTCCCAGTGAAGTTCAGCAGAGGACAGCATCACCCTACAGCACAGACAGACTGAAGATTAACACTCATGTGCCATGTGATCTCAACAATGCACTTCTTTATTTCCAAATACATATTTTGGGGTCAGAGGCTGTGCTACATTCATGATACGAAAAGGTCTCGGGTGTCTAATTGCTTTAATAAAATAAAATAAAATATTAAAAAACACAATGAATAAAGTATTACTGCTATTGAATAAGCACATATTATCATATGGGTGATTCTCACAAAACCATTGAAACACCACGGCACTAATGATTTTAGCTTTAAAATGTGTAATATAGTAACATTAAAAAGCATCAGAATTAACACAATACTGTGTTCTACCTTGCACAATGTGTGATTTCAACATAAGAATTTATCATTGTAAATTTTATCTCATTTTCTGCTGAAATTCTCATTACCGCAATGTGTCCGGCTGTGTTTCAACATGCGTTATGTTGTAATTTAATCAAATTAACACAAAAATATTAAGAAAAAAATAAATGGATGTTTTGCTAGACTACTTTAGATGACAGAAAAAATATTTACTTAATATTCAAGTATAATAATATATATATGTATAATAATGAAGAAAAATTAGGAAAATTATGTGTCCATGCCTGATGTTCTCATCCTCCGCAACACTTTTTGAGAACAGTTTAAGCACACATACAGAATTTTAATAAAGTTTGATTTTGAGTGACCAAGCACATGGACCAGTTACTTCAAGATGGCTACCAGGTAAGATCATTTTTTTTTACAGTTATTTTGAAATATTGTCTTGTCAGAATGCTTACACGACATTTTGATTATCATTACCGCAACAGATGCTTATTAAATGGTAATTTAATTAATAGAAGCATAATACTTTGATTTTAAATGCATGTGCAGAATCTCCAAATTATGTTCTTTCAGGTTTGTCATGTCATTTTGAAAATATGTCAGTGTTGATGTTTTCTGACTGTTGCGGTAATGATTTTTTAGGACTAATTTTTTTAATTATGTTACAAAAAGTGTTAAATGATAAGTAAAAGTTTTTAAATTAATGTTCCCATTTACTCCAGACTTTGTTTTTCAATGTCTGGTGGGAAAAAAAGTAAATTTAAGCAATTTTTACATTTTCATGCTTGACATTTTTAAAACCAAGTTTTCGTGAGAATCCTCCATATACACATACCTGATGATCATCTCCATGTTCTTACTCCTCTCACAAAGCTGCTCCAAATGCTGTAGGATCTTAGATGCCTCAGACGTCTGATTCAATGCTTTCAGTAACTGGGCTTTCCTGGAAAGACACATGCGCAAACCTATAGTCTGCTGAAAAGAGTACAATATGTCTGCTGCGGTCTGCACATACCTGTACAATCCTTCTGTGCTGTTTAAAGCAGAGATAGCCGCGACATGAGGTTCAGCCAAGTGGTATTTCCCATCATTCATAGCTTTCTCAAACTGAATTTTCAGATCACACAGCATCCAAAGCTGTTCAAACACAAAACATATGCATGATATAAATTGCTGCTGATAGATGATATATTGTGCTTGGAGGGTGCCTGACCTTTGCATGTTGAGTATGAGTAGGAAACCGCTGTTTTAGGTGCGTCATGATGTCACTTACAACACCATACAGGCCCTGAAGACGGGCAAAAGAAACATGTAAATGTACTCTAAATGTACAATCAATGACATTAAGCATTCAGGAACAAGCCTACCGATTCAACAAACTAAAAGTTACATGCATTGCATGTTGATACGGCGTGGTAGATGTGATATTAAGCACCTGCTCAGCATGAAGCTCTGCTAGGTGGCAGAGGACGACAGCAATGGCCTCAGTGTTGCTCTGTTGCACGCTGAAGTTGACCTGGTCCAGACTATTCATGTTCAAGAGAAGTTGGGCCTGCTGTCGTGCCATTGTGCTAAAGAAAACACGGAGAGAATGAAACACATCCCATAATGCAAATTGTGCCACTGAATTCAGTGCAGAATCAAAGCTGGAGTTTTTTTATTATTCACATGCGAGTGTACATAAAACATAACATGACAAAGCATACTACTATTCATATGTCAAACTTAAAGCTATATTGTATCACATATTGTATTATTTAGCAAGCTATTGCATAACCAATTTCCTTCAATATCATGCAGCCCTAAACTTAACCAATCAAAACTCTTCAAAGTTATATGACCAATAAGACTTCACACAGAAAATTTTGAACCTTTTGCCATACATCCTCCATATGGAGGTGGTCTGTGCCAGGCTAATTTCGATCAGCTCAGAAAGGCTTTGCTTCCAGTGCATGATGTCTGTACCCCGCAGAGCGTCTAGCAGCTTGTTAGCTGGGATGCCATGTTTTGCTCCCTGTTGGACCAAGGACTGAATGCCCAGAGACGCTAAATACTGCAAAAAAAAATGAAGTATTCTTCATGGTATATTGGCTTTACATATTGGTTTATGTGCTCATGTATCAAAATGATAACATAAAAGCTTTATGTCAATATAAGGGCTCTGTCAGAAAAGTTACTTACTGGGAGACAAAAGTGGGCAGCGATTTTCACAGACTCTTCAGTCAGTACAATGTTTTCAGATCCTTTCATCTGTTCTAGTGTATACAGCCAACTCTAAAACACATATATAGGACAGAACTTGATTATTTTTGTGTAAATTAAGCGACTAAAATATCAGACAGTTTTTTTACATAAAAGCATCCAACACAATGTAAGGAAAATATATCCTTGAATCTTGATATATTTTTAATATTGATGAAGTAAGATCATGTCGGATTGAAATCAAACTTTGATGCTCCTAATCTCATTATTAGATTATGAAACCATAGCCTGGATTTGACTCATAAATAATGATTAATTGTTTATTATCCATAAGAAAAAAGCTCCTACCAGACAGTGCTGGAGACACACATGGTCATTTGCTTCTTGTGCAATGCGAATAGCCTCTTGCAGAGCCAGATCAGCCTGTTGACTTCACATACAAACACATGAAATAAGCAAGTTAAACTCATACAGCAACTGAAGCTAAAATACAATGCTTCAAACACAACATAATGGTCTAAACACAATCGAGCACCAATACTACTCACTAATGTCCAAAGCGACAGTGCAGGGTTGCCAGATTCAGGACGGCGTAACGCAAACTGCGGCCATAGCCTTCATCTCCGTTGCTTTTCCCCTCTCCACCGGACAGAATGAGGCGGTCGAAATAGTGGAGGAGGCTGTGAGTGGAGATGTAAATATCCTGCACGCGTACGCTGTTTAGATAGCTGAGGTAATGCTGTATAGAGAGATTATAATGGATTAAGACAATTAGGTACCATACCATACAATTACAGTAATACAATGGTGTAAACAGTGGATGACATTAATATGATCATCTTTAACAACTTTGGTTGTTGTATAATGACACAAAACACTTAGAGGAAAGCAAAACATATGAGCTCACAGCTTCAGCAAAGTCAGGATTGAATTTAAGGATGTTGTTAAGCTCGTCCTGTAGCTTAGCTGGTGAGAGGGCCTTGTTTTCATCATTCTTCAGCAGGTACGCCTTAGAAAAAAAAAACCGGACATGTTCTGAAATCAGGTTTCATGAAATCATGAAAATATCAAAATTCTCTTATCATTTATTTACCTTCATGCCATCCCAGATGCATACGACTTCCTCATTGGTTTTCATGTGTCACGTGACAAACACGACTATTACAAATAATCACGACACATGAGAGCCAATGAGATTCAAAGTTATCAACGTGCCACCATATTTTAACCTACCGCACTTATTTTTGCATTACTTTGGATATGAGGCATATTGATCGCTAAATAAGCTCAAAATATTGTTGTTTTTTTTCACAAATGTATGATTACAGGAATATTCAATTTTCTTAAAGAAAAATCCAGATAATTTACTAACCACCATGCCATTCAAAATGTTGATGAAGAAATTATGTTTTTTGAGGAAAACATTGCAGGATTTTTCTCATTTTAATGGACTTTAATAGAGCCCAACATTTAATACTTAACACTTAACAGTTTTTTTCAACTGAGTTTCAAAGGACTCTAAACGATCCCAAATGAGGCACAAGGGTCTTATCTAGCGAAATGCTTGTCATTTTTGACAAGAAAAATAAAAAATATCCACTTTTAAAGCACAACTTCTCGTCTAAATCCGGTTGTGATGCGCCAGCTGACCCCCCGCAATACGTCATGACGTCAAGAGGTCACAGAGGACGAACGCGAAACTCCGCCCCAGTGTTTACAAGTGTGTTGAAAGAGGACCCTTCCTACGTTGTTGTATGTCAACTGATACTAATCAATGTCTTTGTGTCAGTTTATTGTTTACAATGGTCCGCAAATTTGCGCTTTATATATGTAACACGTGACCTCCCTACGTCACTACACATTTACGTTAGGTCGCGCTAGACCGGACCTAGACGAAAAGTTGTGGTTTAAAAGTGTATATTTTTTATTTTTATTGTCAAAAATGACAATCGTTTCGCTAGATAAGACCCTTATGCCTCGTTTGGGATCGTTTATAGTCCTTTGAAACTCCGTTGAAAAAAACTGTTAAGTGTTGAGTTAAGTATTAAATGTTGGGCTCTATTAAAGTCCATTAAAATGAGAAAAATCCTGCAATGTTTTCCTCAAAAAACATAATTTCTTCTCGACTGAACAAAGAAAGACATCAACATTTTGGATGACATGATGATGAGTAAATTATCTGGATTTTTCTTTTAAGAAAATGGAATATTCCTTTAAGGTGGGATAAAAATATACTTTACTTAAAGGGACACTTCACTTTTTTTGAAAATATGCTTATTTTCCAGCTCCCCTAGAGTTAAGCATCCAAGTTTTATCGTTTTGGAATCCATTCGGCTAATCTCCGGGTCTGAAAGTACCACTTTTAGCATAGCTTAGCATAATTCATTGAATCTGATTAGACCATTAGCATCACGCTCAAAAATGACCAAAAAGTTTCAACATTTTCTCTTCTGTAGTTACATTAAACCTAATCAATGTGACTTAGTGCCGGTCACATTGAAAGTTACCTAGCTGGGGACTATTTTCGAGCGGTGCGTAATATCATTGCACCTGCTGCACACATGTTACAGCAGCAAAGTCCTTGATTATTATACCAGAATGAGAGTATAGTTCCTAGCCATATCGGCCTATAAAATCGCAACTTTTTTTTTTTAAATTTTCCGTCGGCCTTAGTACACGATGTCACTACATGTCTCTGGTCATTTTTGAGCGCGATGCTAATGGTCTAATCAGATTCAATGAATTATGCTAAGCTATGCTAAACGTGGTACAGCCAGACCCAGGGAGATCGGCTGAACGGATTCCAAAACGGTAAAACTCAGATGTTTAACTCTAGGGGTGCTGGAAAATTAGCATATTTGCAAAAAAAGTGGAGTGTCCCTTTAAGCTTTAAGGTGGCAAAACAAACCTGTCGAGCGAGGAAGTATTCTGCCTGTTTCTGAGATAAAGGACCTTGTGTATCATCAGACCTATGAGAAAAACACACCCACAGTCAGATCCACTCCCATGCAATAAACACAACTTTGGTGTCACTAATGAAAACAGATCTTCCGACCTCAGTTCAGACGGGTGTAGAGATGGTGTGTCCAGCTCAACATTGTCTATATGGTCAACACTGGGGTCTTCATTGCTTGTCAGCTCCATGTCTTCGGTGGGCAGAACAGACTGCTCAAGTTGGCTGTTGCGATGGCAATACTGCTGCAGGGATTTGTACAGTTTATACACCTGACTAAAAGATAGTTTATTATAGGCTAGTAGCATCTGACGCATGAACAGACCTGAAGAGAGAGAGAGAGAAGAAATGCAGGGTCAGTTTCCAGGACAGGTTTTAGATTAATCCAGGACTATGCCTTAGTTATATTAGGACATTTAAGTGGTTTTTACAAAAATACCTTACAAAAACCATTACTAGTAGTGTATGGCACTGACATACTGTATTTAAGATATGCTCAAACAAGCATTTTAGTCATGGACTAAACTTAAAGGGATAGTTTACCCAAAAATGATTTGTCATCATTCAATCCCTCTCATGTTGTTACAAACCTGTAAAATGTCTTTGTTTTAATGAACACGGAGGAAGATATTTTGAGGAATGTTTGTAACCAAACCGTTTGTGAGCCCCATTCACTTCAATAGTAGGATAAAATAATACTATGAAAGTGAATGGGGCTCATAGACGGTTTGAGTCTTTACAAACAATAGCATCACTATGATATTTGACCTCACAACAGATTTAGCAGTACGGTGCAGTACCGTACAATACGGTTTAAAATTTAAGGGTGACTTATTCTTTATTTATAATCTTTAACAAATTTAAGAATAGTAGTCAAACCATACAATTACACCAATGTAACTATGATAGTTATATTGTGACAAGAAATGCAAAATATATCAAAACGATGTTATATTTTTGCATCTTAAAATGTAGCTTCTTAGTTCTCCCCATCCCTGCAGTGCTTTTTAAAAGTTTTGGGCTCTTATCGGCTGCTTTGTCATCATCATCTGGTTCAAATAAACCATATTTAAAATATTGTTTGTTTTTTATTATTTTTTGTCAAAGAAATGAATATGTTGACACAATTATATGTTTGCCTACAAAAATATTTCAAACCGTTAAGGATGCATCTTCTGATCATAAGAAACATTTCTGCATAGTTACGCTAATCTTTCCATTAGCTGGAATTAGGGATGCATAACGATTAATCGTGATTAATCTATAGCAGAATAAAAGTTTTTGTTTACATCATACATGTGTGTGAACTGTGTATAATAATTATTTATATATAAATATGCACACATGCATGTATAATTTTAAGAAAAATATATATTTATATACTAAGTATTTATATATAATATAAATTATACATTTATATATAAATGTATGTACACATGTAAACATTTCTTAAATATATACATGCATGTGCATTTATCTATACAAAGTTATATTATACACAGTTCACACACATATATGATGTAAACAAAAACTTTTATTCCGCTATAGATTAATCACGATTAATCGTTATTATGCATCCCTAGCTGGAATTTGCAAATTATACTGAATATCAAAAAAAAAAAAAAAAACATATTAGTTGACCCATAATATACAAACAGGGGGAAGTGTCCACTTCAACCATGTCCAATGTGCTTACAGCAATGACACGGACAAATATGTTCAGACCTACAACACTAGTTTTGAATGCCTCCGAATCGCTGAAAGCACTTGGTAGAAGAGTAAAGAAATGCTCCATGTCTTGCAACTCTCCGTCAGCCATTACAAACAAACTAGAAATAAAGAATCGGTTTAATAAACAATTAATATAATCTATCCAACAAAACATATTAAAGATATTTTACCTGATCTTAACAACGTTGACCATCCGAGGACAGCACTCTTCCACTATCTTAAGGAACTGCTCCAGTGGTAAATCTGGACCCTGGACATTGCACATATACACAGCAAACATGAACTCTATGTACAAGCGGAGTGTTTTCATACTTCTTTAAAAACTATGCATACCTGTTGTAAAGGTAGGATGAGTTTGTTAAGTCGTCTTCTGTCTAATAGTGCCATTGGTTTAGTTATGGACATCTCGTGGAGTAAACATAATACCGCAATCTTATATGGAGTTACCCAGTCCTTGATACCGAATATGTTTGCATGAACCACCCCATTTGTCATCATGGGATTGAAATACAAGCTTTCGTGCACACTGGCCATTGCAGGACAATCAAGTATGTTTGTACTAAAGTTAGTAACTTACTCGTGGATGAACAGAAATAGAGTAAAGCGATTCAAAGAATTGTTTTATAAACATGAAGATACTAGGGGTTTGTGGTACGTTAGTTCACATTGCGTTTATAATAACGTTAACAGAGCAATCCGAATTCATATTCAAAGAAACTGTGTGCAATCTCTAAACTATTAAAACAAAAGCTAGAACTGAATAACTAGCAGAGCTGTATTCTTAGCTGAAATCTTCACATGCACAATTTTTTGGATAACGTACTTCAAAATACCCTCTCATTTCCGTTTACGTTTCAGGACGCACTACAGAACACAGATAATTAAACCAAAGATTATAGATACTGACCACACTGCACTGCTATTACTGTGAATGGAAAAAGTGCGACCGCTCTAACGACAGAAGTCCCGCTTGGCGCCATCCAGTACAAGAGCCAGAAAAAAATGATACAATTGATGTCAGGTTTAGCTGTTTGTCTGAAACATTTGTTTTTATTGTGACCTTATCGAGCGATTTTAAAGATATCAGCTTTCATCTGTTTAAGTAGATAGGACTTGGTCGTGTTTGTTTGACTGAAACAGCGGCACGGAGCCGTTGGATATGGCTGGCGAGTGCGGAGACTTCCCGTGAAATGACCTCGATTCGACTGCGTTTCAGACCGCACCGTCGAACGCAGATTAATCGAGTGTGCCTCTATTTCTTGATATTTAACTACAAGTTCAGCCACCACAGCAGTGTGTTTAAAATATATAACACACGTGCAAGCGTGCATAGCCTAATTTTGCTTTAGCAGATGTAGCAAGCCGTGAAAAGCACACTGTATAAACGATGAGATCATTTTGTTTTTATACGGCAGAGGGCGCCAATAGTGAAAATGTTTATTCACGGCCACATTAATCACATTTAATGTATGTATTTCTATACCTGTTTATAGAGAAGCACGATTTTACTAGTTGTGCTAATTTTATTTGTTTAAATCCTTGTAAATCACTAGAAAAATCAGGACCAAAATACAATTGTTTCAATAATCTGTACATAAAACCATTAAAACTTTCTTTTAAAAATGTTATTTAACAAAAAGATTGACCAACAACAATTTCCTTACGTCTAAAATCGCTGTCAGTAAAGCTGGTCAAAAGGAAAAAGTAGTTATTAATTATGTATTGATTAAGTTACGACTGTGACTCCCTCTTTAATTAATACTCGGTTTCTGAGTTGTGAAAATCAACAAATGGTTTGCGGGTCAATTTACACTTTAATAATCACTACAAAAGAACTGAGTGTTCCATTGCCAAACTATGTCATCATAGACTCAGTAAATCACATGCTGATAAAAAAGCGTCAATTTATCACGAGAAAATGTTAATTCAAAGCAATTTCACCAGATATAATGTACATTATATAATATAGACCTATTATACATATCTATAAATACAGTAAATGAGAAACATTAGACCATCCGCACGAACTTCCGTTGCAATACTTAATGTAGAAGATGATTGGTTGTTTGATATGCGTCACAGCCGAGCCATAGCTGTGATTGGCTAACAGCGTGAATTTACCGTTGCATAGCGCTCTCTTGGTGAGGCTGTACAGAGCGACTGAAAATGAGGAGTTAGCAGCCGTTTATAAGCCATGGACAGTCTGCCTTTATATACAGCCGGGTGAATCCTTGCGGGATCTTAGGGTTGCTATGAAGGTAAAGTAATTTTTCTATTTTAACTTATATGATGTGTTTGCAACTTGTTTATCTAATGGCACTATAACGCTAGCATAAATCATTTGCTATGTTGCGTTAATGTTAGTACATTAAGTAACAGTTTTCACAGCTTAGCATGAAACGCGTGTTGGCATTTTAATAATCTGTATATAACCTATAATAATTACCAGTATATATATAACAGCAGTCCTTATCTAACAGATACAAAGATCAGTGATCAGTTTGTTTATTTTGAAAAGGTGAGACCCAGCAACAGGACAGATCCTTCATTGTGCTTTTGGCAACACACTGACAATTGGGACTTGACTGTCCTGTTGGCTTCCTATGGAAATGAAAACACCATGGTTACTCTCTGTTGAGAATCAGCTGTTTATCTGCAGTCAGAAGTCATTTAAAGTACACTAATCCCTTGTTATAGCTTAACCCTGTTCTTAATGAGATGATTGATCCCTGTCAATGACGGCTATTTTAGGGCTGAACATTCTGAATGACCCAGTGTGGGAAGTGAATCCCTGTGTTCCCAGCAATGATATCACCTGCTCAAAATGTTTTGTCTCGAAGTGTCCTAACAGGTTTTTATTAATGTTGAAGGTGGATTATCAGGAATACCTGTTTGCCATTATTTATTTTACATGCATATACAGTACATAACATTTGCATTTATGCTCCAGAGTAAACTTTCTTTGTTTAAGGAGTCAACAATAGCCTACAAAGTTATATTTACATTCCAGACCACAGATAAAAAACCGCTATGGTTTTTGTGGCAATGTGTTTATACATTTTTGTCTGAATGCTTTACATGCAGGCGGGGGCTTCGTCCATGTGGGCATCATGTTGTGGTCTACTGAATGAGGTGATGGGGACCGGGGCAGTCAGAGGGCAGCAGCCAGGATTTGGAGCAGGTGCGGGGCCGTTTCGTTTTGCTCCCACTGCAGGATACTCCACATACCCCCCAACTAACTCGAGCAGCACCAGTTTGCTCTGTCAGGCCTGTGGACAAGCCTTTTCGGTCTTTAGAAGAAGGGTATGTAGACATCCACACTTACTCTGGTATATTCTGATCAATTATGTTCAGATTCTGGCCTTTTATTAAAAGCTTTTAGGTTAAAGGACCAGAATTTTATTTTTTCCTTTCTATGCACAAACAAAGATTTTAAAGGGCACCTATTGTGGCATTTTTACAAGATGTAATATAATTCTCGGGTGTGCCCAGAATGTCTCTGTGAAGTTTCAGCTCAAAATGCCCCACAGATCATTTATTAGAGCATGTCTAAAATGCCCCTCTTTGGGGTTTAATGTCTGTACCTTTAAATGCAAATGAGCTACTGACCTCACTTCCTTACAAACAGACCGTGAGTGCTTTCAGTTCAAATAGATTTGATTAATACAGTCTGAGACAATAGTATCTAGTAGACAGCGTACAACTCGCTGAGAGTGGAAACTATGGTAAAGCAGGACTGTTAGTGGGCGGGGCTTTATCAATGTGACCTCACATTGATAAGAGGATCAAAACAGCATGTCTAATGAGACTGCTTTGGTGTAATGAGGATTAAAAACAACAATCATAAGATTGTTGTGTCCAAAGCCTTGTATAATAGGTGCCCTTTAATATCTTTACAACCTAGTCCGCTGTCCTTTTACCCAGGATTTAATTTCAAGTAAGGGTCATAATTTATAAACTCTTTCTTCTTGTTTCCTCCTAGCACATCTGTTGTGACTGTAAGAAGAGTTTCTGTTCGCTGTGCTGTGTACTTCAGGAAAACTTGCGCAGGTGTACAACTTGTCATCTGCTGAAAGCCACTGCGTTTCGACGGCCTCAACTCATGCGTCTGCGCGTTAAAGATTTGAGGCAGTATCTTACACTACGCAATATTAACACTGACACCTGCAGGTATATCGAAAAGCATATTATTATTATTATTATTATTATTATTATTATTATTATTATTATTATTATTATTATTATTATTATTATTAAATGTGCATTATGTCAATATTAGCATTGTTTCAATTGTAAAAAAAAATACTTTCAACCTAGGGAGAAGGAAGACCTTGTGGACTTGGTGCTTTGTCACCAAGGTGCAGAGAGTGAAGATGATCCAGACACGCCCTCTCTCCAGTCACGGCCATTTTATAGCCCGCCTCCTTCAACTGAAGAGCCCACTTCCCCTCTCTCAGCACTTTCGCCCACTCAAGGAGAACCAATCAGTAGAAGCAACAGCTCGGAGTCCATAAATCAGGTGCGCCCTAATAAATCTGTGCACACGTGTTTGTAGGATATGCATAAGTGTGCAAATTTATTGCATGCTTGGAATGCTTACATCACCAAATACATATAAAGTACAAAAGCAGTGCAAACTGTATGGTATACTATACTGTATGGTATCCAACAATGCACAGTGCTTGACTTGGTTGTTTATCATTGCATAATGTAGATTTCTTACTATTTTCTTTTTCTTTATAGCAGGTAGTAAATATGCAAAATGCAACGTGAAAATGGTTGTGATGCAATTGGTCTTTGACTTTGTTACCAAGAGGGCTGATATGAATTATAAGTTGAATGCTACTTGAGTCAGTAATTGGTAAATACTTATATAGCAAATAAAGCTAACTACTGTTTCTTCATAAACATTTGTTGTTGGTAGGATATTGAGGACTCCACTTCAGTGTCACTCCTCAACCTTGACCATACAGAACACACACCAGAGGTGAGTTAAGTTACAGCAGACAGGTGTAACACAAGAGGTGTGATCTTTAAAGATGCACTGTGTGTAACTTTCAGAAGGATTTTTTAAAGCAATGCAATCAATGTAATATACTGTATAATAACTGTATAATCAGTGGTGTATATAGACCTTTCATATTGAACCATTATGTTTTTATTACCTATGGGCCATTTTTATCTACATACACTGCAGGTCCCCTTAAATGGAAGTCGCTGTCATGTTTTTACAGTAGTCTTACACAAACTGTTCTATAGATCACTTTTTGCCAATGCCTTGTCTCAGACGATGACATGTTTGTCCTGTGGCGGCTATTGTAGCTTCTCTGTGTTTCAAAAGGGAGGGGTGAGCTATGGACTATTCAAGCGTGCTGCAAAAGCCCTGAAAAGTGAAGCCAAAACGTCTTGATCGCCCCCCAGTGACTGGTCCCAGTATAGGTCATAAACCCCACCTCCCCATGTTATTCAATGGGACTTTAGATCAACTCAGCAATTTAATTACACTTCAATTATCTTTTTTTCCGAAGCTGGTTTCTTTCATTTACTGTAGTTTTTATCACACTGATGTAAATTCATGTGTTTGTTTTTAAAATAAGTTTGTTTTTATTTAGTTATCTAATGGTATAAAAACGGTGGTGTCGCGTCATGATTGACAGCTGTGATATGTGCATTCTGCGAGGGTGGGGCATTGATTTTGCAGCTTTACTTCCTGCTCACTACTGTGCATGACTGGTCCTGAAATCGCTACTGCGCAGACTCAAGACCCAAGATGTCAGCGCCGTCCTGGACACT
The DNA here is from genome assembly GCF_027580225.2 of Misgurnus anguillicaudatus. Lineage (NCBI taxonomy): Eukaryota > Metazoa > Chordata > Actinopteri > Cypriniformes > Cobitidae > Misgurnus > Misgurnus anguillicaudatus. The sequence continues at coordinate 18,245,571 of NC_073341.2, forward strand.
GGCGGCTTCACTTCACTTTACAGTCTATGGGACTATTGAGTCTCGCTTTTATGAAATGATTTGGCCCGCCCCGCACAAGTGTATCTATTTTTACAACCTGCCCTGCACCAACGACCATACTAATGTAATGTAATGTAATGTCAATGAAAACATGGTTTATTTCAGCCTTAAAGTGCTTGGAAACAGCCATTAGATTACATCGCCCTGTAAACTGGCAACAGCATACGTTTATGAACCATAGATAGTACCATGGTCATATTAATAATAAGATGGGTTAATGATAAACGATTTAGCAGCTTGACTGTTTTTTTTTTTTAAAGACTATTTTGCCATTACTGAGCCTTAATACAGCCATACTAATGCCCCCATTTAAAAATGCAGTCCTACAAGGCAACAAATATATGCACGGACAGTACGGGTACAACAGCACATGCGTGAGAAAATATTGAGATAGGACACTCCACTACAAACAATTACATAAAGGAAATAGACAGCATCACACACTATTGTTTTCTCTTCTTTTATTTTCAGTTCTTCCAAAAACAGAAAGCTGTGGAGCATTTTCATCACCCTCATGTTTGATTCTTTGTTTTCTTGATGTTTGTTCTTAACTTTGTTTGCAATGGTGGATCGGCTACCTTTCTTCACTTATCCTAAATTTTTTAATGAACTGTAAATGTTGCAAATCAGTTATGCCCTGACAGCCTGGTAGAGTAATAATTTGAATAAGAAATTATTACTTTGAAAGCTCCGCAGACATGTGCACACGTGGGCCAAACACGGGTAAAAGGTATACCTGGCCCTTACTTCGCCTTCATGTAGGGCGCGACTTGTTGCGTACTTGATGTAGGCACGAAACGTGATACAACAATGTTTCCGAAAAAGTGAATCGTGGAGACATTTTAATAGTTCACAATCAAATATTGACATATCGCACACCCCTAAGGCCTACGTATTGTAACCTTATCAAAGAACCTAATAAAATATGAAAATATATATTCAAAAAAATATTTAATAGAGGCTATAAGGAATTACACACAACATGCATGTTTTTTATGACTCGCCTTGCAAATAAAGTCACTTTAAATAATTTTCTTTACCCGACTCGTGTTATAAGACGACCCACGTATCACTACTGTGGACTGAATCATTGGTGGAAATCTGAAAGTCTACACACAGCACCTTTAAACATAGTTTGTCTTAAAATTCAGCCAAAAATGAAAATTCTGTCATCATTTTCTCATCCTCATGTTGTTGTAAACCTCATGAGTTTTGATGAACTCAAAAGAAGATATTTTGATAAATGATGGTGAGCACACAGCAGATTGTAACCATTGACTTCCACAGTAGGAAAACAAATATTATGATAGTATTGTGATAAATGATACAGAAGATATTTTGAGAAATGATGGTAAGCACACAGTTGACGGGACCCATTGAATTTCATCAAATTTGTTTTTCCTACTATGGTCAGTGGTTACAATCAGCTGTGTGCTCACCATAATTTTTCAAAATATATTTTGTGTTCATCAGAAAAAAGAAATTAAAACAACATGACAGTGAGAAAATTATGACAGAATATTTATTTTTGGATGAACTATCCCTTTAAAGCATATTAAAAACCCCACATAGACAACAATAAAAACATGATTTTCACCACAGGGGGACTTTAATATTTTATTATTTCATATTTTGTTATTCTGTTATAATAATAATTATTATTATTATTATTATTATTATTATTATTGTTGTTGTTATTTATAATTATTTATAGTATAATTATTTAATAATAAAATATAATTTTTTAACATGATGCTAAACTGTTACAATGTTATAATGGATGATTTGGAGACACTTAACTAAATGGTTTGTGGTCAGGTGAGTCCTCAGACTCGTCGACGGGCTCGGGCCTCTCTTTCGGATCTGTCTTGTGTTGATGATGTGGAGCAGCTGACCGTACGCCAGCTGAAGGAGATTCTGGCCAGGAACTTCGTGAGCTTCTCTGGCTGCTGTGAAAAGTGGGAACTGGTAGAGCGAGTCAGGAGGCTTTACCGGGAAAACGAAGAGAATCGCAAATCAAGTGAGTGCCACTGATCCAATTAAAAACGTATATAAATATAAAAATATTACACAATATTCTCACATATTACACAAATATAAAAAGATTACAATATCCTCTCTCTTTCTCTCTCTCTCTCTCTCTGTCTTTCTTCCCACTCTCTCTAGTGGAGAATGTGAACAACCCTATTACCGCAGGTACTAAAACACTTTAGTTATGACACTAAAGTCTGACTTTTCATAGGCTTGACATGGTTGTAAAACAGTTAAAAGGCATACAGTTCAAGAGCATCATCCTGGAATAAAATGGAGGTCAGGTTAATCTGTTAAGTGCTTTTTTACAAGTGTAGGTCAGGTTAATCAGCTAAGTGCTGTTTTACAAGTATAGGTTTATTAAGTTGTGGTATTTTTGTACATTTTAAAGATAAAGCTAGCTCAACACAAGTCAGATACTGTCTAATAGCTGTGCTTTGCTCCTCCCATTTAAGTGGTAGCTTATCCCCCTCCTATCTGCAATGGCGGAATCGGAGGTAAGGCTTAGAATTGGTGGAAATGCTACCAGGTCACACCCACCAATGCACCGCAGTTTGTGATGTCATTGCACTGCAACCCCTTTCCATGCATGGCCACTGCCATTAACAGATAGCATGTGATTTCAAAGCAATGCAAGTTGTGTTTGTTTAGACAGCCAGGGCAATTCATAATATACCTTTAATTATTCAAAGTGCTTGATGTAATGAAGATGGGAATGTTAAAGACGGTCCGCATTTTGTTGGTCGGATCTGGAATGTTGTGTTTTACCCTCATTTCATCCCTTAGCTTCATAAAGTTGTACTGTTTTGTTGTATAATAAGGGTTCTTATGAATTGCTAAATACAAGACTGGATACATAAGTGAAGTTAATAGTCCCATTTCTTTTCCCCACCGCAGATGGTTGCAAGACCCAGTTATCCAGCGATGACAACCTGTGTCGTATCTGCATGGACGCTGTCATTGACTGTGTGCTGCTGGAGTGCGGCCACATGGTCACCTGCACCAAATGTGGGAAACGGATGAGCGAATGCCCTATATGCAGACAGTATGTCATCAGGGCCGTGCACGTTTTCAAGTCCTAAAACTGCTGGAGGAATCCACTTTAGTCCAATAAAACAGTTTAATGATACGCCCCACCTGCAGACTGCTTTGAATTACGTACCCTTGGTGGATACTGCCCCGACAAGTGCCCATCCTGATCAATGAAAGTCGTAAGACATTCGTGAGGTTTCATGAATATGACTTTGATGAACACAAACAGTGGCTTTTTCATGCACAAACATTCCACAAGCTCTTCAAAGCGGATCTGTAATAATATGCAATTGTTCAGCGACACCTCACAGCCTTGACTTGATGTCTCGCAGCTTTAAGACATACACATGCTGCTCACCCGTCTCACGAGAGCACTGTGAGGAGGGTAAAAATCAAGCATTATCAAATCAAATGTGTTTATGCATCACACATGGACAATACACCATATCTCAGGATGTAAGGAACTGAATGTTCTCATTGCTCTTTTCTTGCAACATCCGTAAATGTGCTATTGTGTTAGAAAGTTTCTGGATTCTCAAAAAATGACATTGAACCCCATAATAACTAAAAGTGTGACCCTGTTCATAGCACTTCACCCTCTTTGCGTTTCAAATTTTGAACCTATTGGCTGATGTCTGTGCCCTTTGTGTCAAGCGACTTCTGCTGAGCACTTCTACTGTACGTGACTTGAAAACCAGCCTATACATCTGTTTCCAAGTCAGTTGTGTACATGATCAGAAGTCTAAAATTGGGCCCTAAACCAGCCCACTCACCAGACCCCAACCAAATGAATTCTTGATAAATCGTTTATGTGTGACATCATCACTGTCAATGATGGAAGCATTATATCGTAATTCTCAGGCAGTGTGTGACGTGCACTAGTTTCTCTGTGTGGATTAAGGTGAAGTGAAAGTAAAATAAAAGCACTTACATGACATCTGTTCATTCACTATAACCTGAAATTATGCACTTGTGTAAGAGAAGAGGTGTGGTTTAGGTGCCAAATGAAGTGCTTGAGTGTCTGTGATTCCAATGTGCTAGTGTGTGAATGTGTTTTGATTTGTTTTTGTAGCGTTTGTTTGCACTGAACTTGAGGAAAAAATTATTGGTAAAACTTAATACAAAATTCACTCAATAATATGATAACATTTTTAGTGTCTATGCTTGCTGCATTAATGGCATAGTCCATAACATTGACATCCAAACATTCCCTAATGCTTTCAGCATCTACACTTAAACATGGACAAACCCAGCCATTGGGTTAAATAAACCCAGAAAATGTTTATACTTAACCCAACAATGGGTTAAAACAACCCAGCAAATTACAACCTAGACAGCAATACACCCATGGGCAGATCCACCCTGGAATCTTTTGCTATCTGGGAACCCAATGGGTTGTTTTCGTCCCTTTTTGACCCCATGCGTTGTTGAAAATAACCAAGCATTGTTAGAAGTGTATTTCTGTGTGACTTCTTGCTTTACTTTATCAATATTTACTTTATAAATATGATTTGCATTTTAATGAATATTCAGATGTATTACATCTTTAACATTTTGTGTTTGACATCTTTCTTGTATGCCAATTCAGATGCATTTATTTTTCTTAACAAAATATCTTCGCTTCCTTTGGTTGGTTGCTCAGTTACTTTAATATAGAATTAAAAACTTGGATTAAACATTGTGTTTTTACTTACTCTTGTGGTCCTTAAATAAAAATGCAACAAAACAATGTAACCAGTGGCGGCCGGTGACTTCATTTTTTTCATGGGCGCTCGATGCGAAGTTCGTCACAACATGTATGTAGCACGTCGTGTGTGTGGTTCCTTATTTTAAAATATGTGTTTTGCGCGTCGAGTGCGTGTCTTGTCAAAATAAATGCCTGCTGCAGATGCGTCTAAAGGGTTTATGATAAAAGAGACGCTTGCGTTTGCCAGATACTCGCTTAATCTCATAATCATCGCGTAATCAGAGATTACTGTTAAAGGATTAGTCCATTTTCTTAAAAAAAATCCAGATAATTTACTCACCACCATGTCGTCCAAAATGTTGTTGTCTTTCTTTGTTCAGTCGAGAAGAAATTATGTTTTTTGAGGAAAACATTCCAGGATTTTTCTCATTTTAATGGACTTTAATGGACACCAACATGTAACAGTTTTAATGCAGTTTAAAATTGCAGTTTCAAAGGACTCGAAACGATCCCAAACGAGGCATAAGGGTCTTATCTAGCGAAACTTCTTGTCTGTCTTCGGTCCTGTGGCGCGCCAGCGCGACCTGATGTAGTTGCGAAATGACGTGGAAAGGTCACATGTAACATATGAAACGCACATTTGCGGACCAATATAAACAATAAACTGACACAAAGACATTAATTAGTATCATTCCACATACAACAACGTCAGAACGGTCCTCTTTCTCCACACTTGTAAACACTGGGGCGTAGTTTTGCATACGTCATCCGTGACCTCTTGACGTGATGACATATTGCGTGAGGTCGCGCTGGCACGTCACACGCACGGAAGAAGACGACAAGTTGTGGTTTAAAAGTGCATATTTTCAAAAATGACAATCGTTTTGCTAGATAAGACCCTTGTGCCTCGTTTGGGATCGTTTGGAGTCATTTGAAACTGCAATTTTAAACTGCATTAAAACTGTTAAATGTTGGGGTCCATTAAAATGAGAAAAATCCTGGACCTCCCTCCGCAAAAAACACAATTTCCTCTCGACCGAACAAAGAAAGACATCAACATGCTGGATAACATGGAGGTGAGTAAATTATCTGGATTTTTAAGAAAATTGACTAATCCTTTAAGGGATTGTTTTGCGTGTATTTTGTGAACGTCTCTTTTATCATAAACGGTTTTGACGCGCGTGCAGCAGGCACTTGTTTTGACAAGACACGTGATGCACATGGTTCACATGATGCAACAAACACACATTTTGAAAAGCAAGCAACACATGACCCTCCGAACACATATTTTGAATTTGTGCCCCTCGGAAGAGCAGTCACGGCCGCCACTGAATGTACCTTAAATATGAACATTATTTACCCTGGTATTGCTATTTTCTGTGTTTTATGTATTGAAGCAGTACACTTTGCCATGATTTGATATCTGATAGTCAGATGCTGATGATATTGGGGGATAAACATTAAAAAGTATATGCACAGTAATGTATAGATGGGCTCAAAACAATGGACTAAAGGCCACAAAAGTAGACATTATGTACATTAAAGGTGCATTGTGCAACTTTTAGTAGGATCTCTTGATATAATATACACAACTATATTATAAAAGGTGTATAAAGATCTTACATAATAAACGGTATTGTTTTTATTACCTTAGAATGAGCCGTTTATCTACAAACACTGCGAGTCTCATTACATATGAAAGTCGCTCTTATATTTCTATAGTAGTCCTAAACCAAAAAACTTGTTTTATAAAGCGCGTATATCTCAGGCGACAACATGTTTGTCATGTGTTGGCTATTGTAGCTTCACTATGCGTTTCGAAAGGGAGGGACTGAGCCCCTAAAAATCTACACAGTGGACCTATGAGACATTTGTATATTAGTGTCCAAATGATCATTTTCTAAAAGAAAAATGTGAAATAATGCCTCACAATAAATCAATTCATGATTCATTTTTAATTACATACAAATATAAATAGCCAAATGTACATTAGAGTGTTTTAGATGGCAAACAGTGCGTTAATTTATAGTGGTACAGGTATGTGGCTTGGATCAAAACGGCTTTCTAAATCACATTCCTGAGACGAAACTTATACAATAATACGTCATCTGTCATTACCACAGTTAACATTTTACAAGAACAATCACTGTGGAAGAATAAAGCATGTACATGTTCGCTTTTATAGACAAATACTGAATGGGCGTTCAGCAAAGTCAAGTCTTTTTTGGCTTCATAGAAAAACCGCTGTACAAAACAAGAGTTATCTGTAATACATTATTTTAATTGTGTGTGACCTGTCATTTGTTCAAATATTGTTTACAAAAAATGATGATGGCTTTAATTAAATTAAAGACAATAAATTCAACGAATACTCAACCATCTAACTCAGCAATTGGTTTGGTCTAACATCTTTAAATAGAGATACTGAAGAACAACACTCCACACAGGCATAGCTGTGAAATATACTTACTGTACATAGCCAAAGGCTTGCCTGTTACAACTGTGCGGCACAACACAGATATAATATGGCACTGTTTTATAAATAGACCTTGAAAGAACAAATATCACACCTACTGTATATCTGCTCTGACAATAGAACAGCGAGTACTTTAAGAAGTCAACCGAGAGCAGTCAATACTCACGACTGCAAAACCGTTGATCAGATGGGAGTAATAAAGACATAAAACAAACAGTAAAGATATTTAAAAATGACATAATATAAAAATGAGAGAAAAATGAACCAAATACAATCACATGGAAATCTCGACTGATACATCTTTTGTACAAAAACTGTTTGGAGGGTTTTAAATAATATACAAATCATGCTTACTCTAGGTATCCATAGAGTATGTGAATGTTTTATGTTTATATAGATATATAAATACCCACTGCATTCTCTACTGTCTATCACAACACATTTTAAATACAATCGTTCGGCGTGTATAATCTCTTTTTAAAGATAAACAAATTTGTCCAATGAAGTGTCCATCTTCACAATTCACCATTCAGAAGGATCAGTATTATGTGCTTTTAAATACACTACATCTCCAATTCTACAAATGTTTCGTGATGCAGTGCTTTATATAATATGTGCGCCTGGAGTGCACCTGATACACAGTATCATTTACATTGAAGTGTTCTGTCCTCCCAGACACTAGAGGGTGCTGTGAAGCGCAACTAGCTGAGCTTCTGGAGCAGTTTATCCTCTTTCAGTTGGAAAGGAACACTGACGGACATCTCGGCGATGAAGCGTTCGCACGCCTGCCGGCTAACCTGCTTGCAGAAGCGCAGGTCAATGCGACAGATGTTTCCGCAGCGTTTGAAGTAGCTCAGCGACTGATCTGTGATCCTGTTACACACTGAAGAGAGATGAGAGGAATACGTGAATTAACGGTTTAAAACTAGAGTATCCATTTCCATGTGTTAAAGAAACTGTTTAACAGAAAATGTCTAAGGCATTGTGAGAACCAATGAGATGTGATGTTAATGACGAGCAACATATTAAAAGTCCCCATGAAATCAAAACTGACAATTCTTATTAGAATATTGCAGTGTTCATTATAAACTATTTATCTGGGTCATTTTTTTTTATTCATGTGCCCTAATAAACTTTAATCAAAATCTGAAAATGTACTTCCGCCCTCTTGTGGCGATCCTTCCCTGATGACATCAGCTAGACGGCTTAATGCTATGTACACACCAAACGCGGGGCATCGCGTTACTCGCTCTAGATTACTAGCGCGTGTTTTCGCCGCAAACGCGCTGTCTGATCGCGTCTTTGCATTGACTTTGTATGTAATCTACACGCGCGAATTGTTGACCTCGCATCTGGTGTGAACCCACAGTTAGGCCGAAGTATAGTTCATTATTTATGTAATTAGTATGTAGCCGAGGAGATGCGTGCAGTGACGCGACTACACGTCTGAGCGGAACTTTACTTCCCGTCTCTGTTTCTTTAATGGTCTGACTAGTGGCTAAATTGAACTATGGAACAAATACCTGGTAGAAAATAACAAATGTTTTGGTTTCCTAAAGACGAGGGGAGATGGCGATCATGGAGTTGTGCTATTTGATCAGAGGTTTGGCAGTCGATCTGTAGATAACATTGTATACGTTACATAGTACACTTTTTACGCGGTAGCGTTAGCTAAGTGTAGTTTTTGATACCCTTTAGCTATGATTTGAACTAAAGTAATCTACTTGTTGTTTATTTTGCTTTTTATTAGAAATAAACTACTCTAAAAGGAAACTTTGTTGTTATTTGATTCTTTGCGGGGTTTACCGGAAGTTACGTTTGTTCCACGAAAGCCGTTTGTATACGTTGTTACTGCTGCAAGCGGGATACACTGCACGATTTTTGGCTATCCCAGATGAAAGATTGCCACTGTGAAACAATCGTGGCAATTTCTGTGATCGTGGCACTTCATCTGTGGTCCTATGTCGGACAGAGAGAGAGAGGTTCAAAGATGCCAATTTTCCCAGTCTTGCGTCCTATGATGGCCTACGATAGTTTTCTAACAGTGTCAGAAATTCAGCATGATCAATGCACAGTGCGTTTGCTGCTACGATCTGCGTACTGGTATTTGTTTACCACTAGCGCATGCTGGTGATGCTGCGCTAACGTGTGAAGCAGCCGTCTAAGCAGCCGACCGTGTCATCATTGTACAGTCTACATGCTTGTTGTTGTACCCAAGTTTAAACGATCCATGTCTGATCTTATAGGAGTGCAAAAATCCTGCAGTGTATTCCGGGCTTTAGGCGGAGCATCAGTTAACCCCGCCCCCCACCTGTCAGTCTGATGCGAGTTCGATAACTGAATGAAACGCCTACTATTTTTTTTATATCCAATCAATTTACAGTGGAATACACAACCACAGCCACTATTTTCCTTGTTTGATTTTCCGTTTCAAACGGAAATATGTCACTATATGGACATAAAGTTGATCTTTCTGTTCACAGGGAATTTAAACTTATCACTCAAATATGTTTGTTTACCTTAAAAGTTAAAAAAAATATTAAAGCAACACTATGTAGTTTTTCGACCTTTAAATAATTTCTCTAAAATTTGGTAGAAGAACAACTCTTAACTGGACGAATTCTACTGCTGTGGCAAGCTGAGCGGCCTCCTAGCGGCCACAACCATAGATATGTATAAAGGCTAGATTTCTCGCCCGTGCTGCTGGCCAATTAAGTGGAACGTCCGCATTTGGCAGCCATCTTTACCACAGGCAGCTCGCTCACTCGTAGTATTGAGTTTTAATGGTGCAGGTACTTTTAAATGACAATAACTTGCTTAATTTTTTACCGATTTTCAAACGGTTTGGTTTGTTACAAACGTCAAAGATGTACCTATGACACTGCATACTTATACTAAAAAATTCGAAAAACGAAAAAATTAATGAAACATGTTAAAGCATCCAGAATTATAGCCACGTTAATAACGTTTGTAAGAAACCAAACCATTTGAAAACTGGTAGAAAATTGAGCAGGTTATGGTCATTTAAAAAGTACCTGCACCATTAAAACTCAATGCTATGAGTGAGCGAGCTGCCTGTGGCAAGACTTCGCCATAACACATCTAGCCTTTATATATATCTATGGCTACAACCACCCTCTGTAAGTTGTGTGGTCAGGTAGGAGCACACAGCCCCGCCCATCCCCTGCCTTGCAGAAAAGTGTCTGATACCAGGAACTGTTGCGCTTTTCAACCACATGAGGGAGCCGTAAGCCAATCTTACATGGGGAACTGCATAATGTTGCTTTAAATTTTCTATCCCAAACAGTGGCGGCCGGTGACTTCTCTTCCCAGGGGCGCAAATTCAAAATATGTGTTCGGAGTGTCATGTGTGTTGCTCGTCATTTGAAAATGTGTGTTTGTTGCATCATGTGAACCATGTGCATCATGCCTCTTGTCAAAATACAAGCCTGCTGCACACTGGTCGAAAGGATTTATGATAAAAGAGAAGCTTGTGTTCACAAAATACACTTACTTGACACTAATCTCTGATTACACATAAAATTAAGCGAGTATCTGGCAAAGTGAGTGTCTCTTTTATCATAATCCCTTTAGACGCGTCTGCAGCAGGCTCGTATTTTGACATCACTGCAAACAATTCTGCCGCACCACAAATCTGGTGGCCTTTGCATTTTAAGAAGTTTCACGTACACAAGCCAACGCTGTCAAAACGATCCCTGTTCACATTGATCCACGAAAATGACTTTGTATTAAACATGCCAGACCAAAAGTGATTGAATTTTTGAAGAGTGCATTTACCCGTAAGGTTGACATCGGTTAGGGAGTCTCTAGTAGTGGTCCCTGCAGCAGTCAGCAGGTTGACCGACTGATCGTTGATATGATTGCAGTAACTTAAGTCCAGGCGTAAAAGCAAAGGCATATTTTTAATGATGAGACGCAGAGAGCTGTCGGTGATGTCCAGACCAGCCAGACGCAAGTCGGTGACATTTCTTAGTTTGCTGCGTGTGTCCATTTGACCTGTTACGAAAGACAATAAATATGACACATATAAATATGACATTGTGACCGTGAACTTGCTAGTGCGCATTAATAAATGTATATTACCTGGTCTGTTGTCAGTGGGAGGAGACAGCAGATCTCTCATCTGGGGGTCTTTAAGACCCTCAACCCACTGCAGATCTAAAGTACGCAGTAGAGGACAACTGGAAGTGCAGAGAGCTGAAACGGCCACCCACGAACACCCGGACAAGAGGAGCACCCTCAGACCTGTGTCCAAACACATGCACAGAGATTTAAGGCCGTCTGCATGGGTATAGATGATGTAGATCTAAATGCACGCTTACACAAACACTGACCTGGTAGTCGGTTGATAAGCCAGCTTAATTGCTTCTTGGAGATGTTGGTCCAGCTCAGGTCAAGAGTCATGGGCTGTCTGCGAATGATCCCGCTCAACATAAGAGGGATGATGGACTTACACCGCTTGAGGTCAATGCAAGTCCATAATCTTTTGTCACAGCACCTAAACATACAAAGAAGTAAATTCTAGTCATAAAAATACAACACAATTTATTGTAACGACCACACTTAGAGGCTGTCCCGAACGTCACACTTCTCTTGTGACCTTGCTTTGCGTGTCTGTAAAGCCCATGGGTTTTATTTGTCATATTATGGTTAAATGGGGGACAAGCTCCATGTATCCAATCAATAGATGCTTTAATAAAGGGTACGTTAACAAAGGTGTAAAGGTGGCATTTGGGACAGGGCCTGATACAATATCAATATAAACACATGCTGAAGTGTTCTCACCAGCGATTCCAGGTCCGGCACACACGCATGCACACACAAAGCTCACGATGGCTCAAGTGACTAAAGATAGCCAACCAAGCTTCTCGTGGAGCTATGTGATTGCGCCCATCGGCCAGCGGCAGCCTGTCGGGCGGAGGGCAGATGGGAGGCGGCCGGATCACGTGCCGTTCCATCTGCACGCACTTGGGAGGGGAGCGAGCGGGAAGCGGCCTGATGGCAGGTGAACTTCGGTTCAAGCCTAACGGGGTGATCTGTGGTGGATAGAAGTGCCGCAGCTCCCACGACGATCCGTTCATCTCTCTCGCTCGCAGGTGCGGCCTCTCCCCTCCACCGTCTCCGCCTCCTCCCCTTTCGCCTCCTCCGCCATTCCCGGTGGTCCCGTTCCGCAAACCAATTCTTTTCGGTTCTTCGTTCTCGCTGTCCTCCGGTTCGCTCTTCATCGGCTGCTGGTTCTCGTTGGCCAGGGAGTGTTCGGTGCGCCGAATCTCCATGTTGAGCTGCTTGCTGAGCTCGGCACTGAGCTGTCTGTTCGGAGGCTTGCGACGGTGCCGCTTCGCCCGGGCTCGCGGTGCCTTTTCCTGAGTCTCACTGCCTTCGCTGCTGGGCCCTGCCCTTGGGGAGCTGCACCGTGATGCATCGCTCTCGAGCGACAGTGAGTGGTTCTTAAGTGTGGGACTGCCGTCTCTCCCTCGTTTGCTATCTTCCTCATCCTCTTCCTCGTCTTCCTCCTTGTCCTCCTCCTGGTTTACCTCTTTTCTCATGTTGCTATACTGCCTTAGGGATCTGAAGGGTAGATCCCGGTCTTCTCGCCTATCTTCATCCTGCTCTTCCTCTTTTCTCACCATGCTGTAGTCTTTCTTAAAGGAACGGCGAGGCGGTTCTCGCTTCTCCAGCTTTTCTTCCTCCTCATCGGAGTTGTCTTCCTCCTCTTCTGTTTTCATGTGAGAGAGTTTGGGAAGCAAAGGCTCCTCAGGCCTCCAGAGCTTCTTAGGCTATAAAACAATCATGTTATTTGAAAGTTATTTCAAGTCATTTAAACCGGTTACATACAGCATACACAAGTAAAGCATTCAAGTATTACATTTTAAAGAGGACATTTCACAAGATTTTTTAAGATGTAAAATAAATCGTTGGTGTCCCCAGAGTACATATGTGAAGTTCTAGCTTAAAATGCCATATAGATAATTTATTATAGCATGTTAAAATTTTAACTTTGTAGGTGTGAGCAAAAATGTGCCATTTTGGGTGTGTCCTGTTAAATGCAAATTAGTTGATCTCTGCCCTAAATGGCAGTGCCGTGGTTGAATAGTGCAGATTAAGGGGGGTATTATCCCCTTCTGACATCACAAGGGGAGCCACATTTCAATGACATTTTTTCCCACATGCTTGCAGAGAATGGTTTACTAAAACTAAGCTACTGGGTTGATCTTTTTAACATTTTCTATGTTGATAGAAGCACGGGAGACCCAATTATAGCACTTAAACATGGAAAAAGTCAGATTTTCATACTATGTCCCCTTTAACACTACTCGCATTCACGGGATTGAAACGTATGACCTTGATGGTGTGCATATGCGCACGTTACCTTCTTTTTAGTGGTAGCCTCCTCTTCCTCTTCATCGTCGTCAAATAATTTCCTCTTCTTCCTCAAAAAGTTGGGCACTTCAGATCGTGGTCTTGGCAGGCCGCTGGGACTCAGTAGAGGGGGCAGGCGTGAGGGCAGATCCTCGCTCTTCAGTCTGGGAGTCTCCTCCCTCTCAGTCTTCCTCTTAAGGGATGCTGTACCGGTGGAGGTCTGGTCTCCCTCCTCCCTTCCTTCACGTCCTGCTTTCTGCTCCCTCAGCAGAGACCCTGGTAGGTTGGATGCGTACTTAAACCCTGGGCCCCGTTTTTGCTTGCAGGCCAGAGAGTGGCAAGAAAACACACAAGACAACTTTATACCTTTTGAATGACATTAATTATGCAACAGGTTTGAAATGGTGTGTATATAGATATATGCATGTTACCAATATAATAAAACTCACACTGTAAAAATTCCTTGTTGTGCTTAATTAATTTAAACTTTCTCGACTACTGAGGAGTTGCTATAAATCAAAAGAAATAAAGAAATAACTTACTTAGAAATAGCAACTTCCCACTAGTCCAGAAAGTTATAATGAATTCTAAATTCAAACTGATTAAACTTAAATATTTAAGGAATTTTGTACATTGTATAGACGATTTCATTGGACGCACGTGCGGTGACACGATTAAGCGTCTGGTCAGAACTTGACTTCTAGTTTTAGTTTTTTTAATGGTCTGACTAGTTGCTAAACTAAACTCTTAAACAAATACCTCGTCGAAAATAACAAATGTTTTGGTTTCCTAGGTAATCTACATGTTGTTTATTTTGCTTGTTATATAAATAAACTACTTTAAAAGGACTTTTAGCGAAATTTACCGGAAGTTACGTGTTGACCACAAAACCACTTGTTTATGTTGTTACTGCTGAAACTGTCTATATAAATCTTAAAACATCTTGCGTCAGAGCTTAAAATAACCACTAGGGCTTGACAGTCGGTGGTCAAATAATACCACGCTGTAAAAAAGCATTGTATTTGCGTTTAATCTGCATGTAGTTCTAGTTCTGCAGTTTCATTATGGCCTTGTCACTCAAACAAGAAGTGAGAAACTTAAAACAGGAATTAAATATCTTGCGTAACCAGAAGCAAGAGGACTCAAATTCTTGTCACTTTTCATAATATAACTACAATTTATAAACATCTCTTATTTGTCTCTGAACAATTTCTACCACTCGTGCAATACATCTTGGTTATTCAAATTCATTTTAAAGCTATTCCCAAATACTCACTTTTCCAGTCTTCCCAGCATAGTTGCATTTAGGACATTCCCAGCAGTTAGGAAGCTCATCGTTCACCACTCCAGCTGCGTCTTTTACCTGTATTGACAAGAAATTCGAGTTTAATAGCAGAAGCACTGAAAAGTTAGATGTCACAGTGTTTAAGTTTTGTGAATGCAACACTCATTAAAGAGGAACCAAATGGCGTGATGTACTATCCCAGCACACCCACTACCACACTTCAACCCAATCTTTACTATATCTGTACAGAAAATAAGTGCAAACTGCAAACTATTTTATAATAACTTCACAATGTTTTATATGATAAGTATAAAATTGAGCTGGTGTGACCTTGAGGCAGTTTGGGTGGACGATCTCATTGCAGATGGAGCACTCCATGAGCATGGCGTTGAACTTCTCGTCTTCGTCGTCGAGTGTGTCTTCTTTACCAGCCTCGCCGCAAACCACGCACACTGCTGTGTGCGGTAACACAGGCTGTGGACGAGCACATCAACATGTCAACACCCACTTTATCTTATACAATCAAACTCAGTCATTACGTAGCACTTTTCTAAGCGGATTTAAAAGAGGAACTATATTTTATGGCATAATAGCACTTTTGGGAGTGCTTCGACTCACCTGAAAAGTCCGCTCCCCTTCTCACTCTCATAATGGGAGAGGGAGGGTGTTACTGCGCCGAGCCGAAGTACTCCCAAAAGTGCTATTACGCCATACAATGTAGTTCCTCTTTTAAATCCGCTTAAAAAGGGCTACGTTTTATTTTGTACCACCAAACTTGCTCGTATAACTACTCGTCTTAAATAGAAAAAACGTTGATGTGTTTGGTCACTTCTAACTTTATCTCTGATTGGTACCATTGAATGAATGGGGCTAAGCTAAATGCTATTGAAGCGTCGCAGCGCGCTCCAGCGCTTACGTGCACACACACAGATGATAGAGGGATGTATCAACAATTCTTAGTTAAGGTAATAACATATTTTAATATTGAAAATGAGTAGACTATTCCTTTAATGTGATGTCACACTAGCAAAGCCCACCACCCACAGCCACTGACTGACTGGTTAATTTTACCCCAGAAGCTTTTCTAAAAGAGTTAGTTAGCACGTTGTAGCACTAATGCGACTAAAGAGACTATTTTCCCAGACTGTATTCAGAGAAATCAGATCTTTTTTAAAAAATGAATGCAGTAGGCCTTTTGCATTTAAAGGTACACAAATGAAAACAGCACTTTTTAGGGACAATGGGAGCATTTCGGACATGGTATAATAAATAATGTGTGGGTTATTTTGGGCTAAAACTTCACATCTAGGCACACCTGAGACTTAGGGTGTTTTCACACCTAGTTTGTTTGAGCCCTCCAAACGCTTTCAGAGCAGTTCAGGGTGTATATGTGAACAAACCAAGTGATCTCAGACCCCCCTAAAAGGACCCAAAAGCAAATCGAACTCAGACCACATCCGGAGGTGGTCCGAGTACGGTTCGCTTTTGGGTTCTTTTGTGGTTCGATTTCTTTTTGATATGTGAAATCAATGAGGTCCCGGTACGCTTTGCGTGTTGTTTGGACATTGTATCAAAATCAACTGCTGAACAGAAAGCTGGGATCTGAGTTCTTATAAAGTTGTGATGTGAACAAGAAAAGGTCTGAGATCACTTCAGTACTGAAGAGGACCAAAAAAAGAACTGGGTCCTCTTTTGAGTCCACTATATTGTGAACACCAAAAGGACTGAGGTCACATTCGGCTAGTTCCTTTTCTGGTTCCACTTTAAGTTAGCTGGGTTTGGTTCTTTTCAAATGAACTATATGTGAAAACACCCTTATGTTACATCTTGTCAACATGGGCATAATATGGACCCTTTAAATGTGTGAAATTATTATAATTTTTTATTACATATTAATTTTTTTCGAAAACTAAAATACTTTCAGTATTGTTTAAAAATCATAAATAATAATAAAATGGCAAGAGTATGTGGCTACTTTGAAGATGCTTAAATATGTAGTTTTGATGAGTTTACAGTACTTCTAAGATGTGGAAAAAATACAAGTAAAGACTAAAGTGTTTCTAAACGTTTAAGCGATATTGTATTTTACTTCGCACGTCTATAGAGTTTGTATAGTTTAGTTTTTCTTACTACCTTGTACTACTCATAATGCATATTTTTACCATTTAATTCTCTGCACTATTAAACCAACTCTATGACTCTTCACTTCATTAAACTTCTCGTCTGTCTGAGTTCCTGGGTTTCTTACCGCTATACACTGTCTCATAATGCAGGACTGTTTCATGCGACCAGGTCCTCCAAACTTCTTCATGTCCTTACAGAAGTGACACTCTCCACATTCCGTCCGGACGCACGCCTCACACTTTCGACACCGAGTGCGTCTGCGTCGGGCTCCAGAGGAGGTCCGGTTGGATGGCAACTTGACCGCTGTCGAAGTGGATGAAGAACTGGCTGATGCTGGAGTCGTCGCTGTTGATGTAGCCATTTTGGATTTTGGCCGGTTGGGTAGCCGTTGCTAATAGAAACAGATATGGAGGAAAAACTTAATATTTCAAAACTATTATAAAGTATATAGCCGTGTAGATCCCTTATAATGCAAAAATACTATTTAATCCAAACACTAAACTATAGCAAAAACAACTGAAAATGTCTTAGAAACTTTATTTGACTAATTACTAAAATGTCAATCATTGGGTGTGCACTGCAGCTGTGTACCAAGATTACATTTCCTAAACTCCAACATATTGCTGGGTTGTTTCAACTCATGGTTGGGTAAAATGACGTGACAAAGCCAATTGTTTGGGTTTGAATTAACCCATACTGGGGGTTGTATCAACCAATGGTTGAGGCAAATATGAACAGTTTCTGGCTTGGCTTGGTTTGTATATACTGTATTTTACCCAACTATGGGTTGAAACAACCAAGTGTAGGCATACTTCAGCTTTCATGTTTATATATTTGGAAACTGACATACTAGCAACAAGCACGAAAACAATGTAGTCATTCTTAAACAAGTTTAATTTTAAACAGAAAGGAAACCACTAATGGGAACCAACTAAAGTGTCTAATGGTTGCAAACTTCAAAATCTCAGCAGATGCAGAAGGTCATCTGGGTTTTGTTCATATTGGAAGTATCAAATACATATTACTCAGGTGAAATACTGCTTTTTATATACTGTATATTAATACTATATACTGCATAGTATTACATACCATTACCAAAGTCACAGTCACCTGGTTAACACCTGATCAGCTGAGGTATAAAAATGGTGTGTTGAGTGCTATAATAACCTCAATCTATGCATACAGCCCTTACATGCCTCTCTTAGTCTTATATTGTATATTTACCCACCCCTGTACTATTGTATAAGACTAACGTATGATGTATTCACCACGTCTCAAAATCTATAAAATCTTCTAAGATTTATGCTTGTAGTAATCATTATTCTTTCACCTTGAGATTTGTTTAGCGCCTCCTAACTTCACTGCGCACCGTTCTTGCAATGCTGATGCAGCTGTACTATTGAATATAATCTATTTAAGGACTTGATTACATTATCCTGCTCTGATATTTGGACTCTTGCACTTGCTCTCAAATGCAATAAGCAGCACAAATAATGGATTCAAGCAAACAGCCTCATAACATCGCTGTTGATTTCTCTGTTGCAGTTGATTTCTTCTTGTAAAACATGAGATCAGCTTCCAAAAATAGAGCAGTATTGATGTTACGTTTGTAGTCACATGTATGTCAGTACCTAAAGTATCATAAATGGTCTACCAGTTAGTGCAACATGCTTCATATGCATTTAAATCGAGCTTGCAACATTATTTACTGTGTAGTTTCTCTACAAAATATGTGTGTTAGTTAGCTGAACTGATTGACAGTGGTACCAGATAATGACGTACATATAATATTTGAGCATATATACAATCTTTACAGTGACCCCCTCACCAAAATCACTACAACCGTCTTCATTTGATTTTTCTCCTTGTCAAATAGTGCTGTTGTTATCTTTCCTCCCAGCTCAGATAATGAATACAGTACAACGCATGCACAAAACTGCAGTGCAGCATTGGAAGTCTGTCCTTCTGCAGTGTAACCATGGCAACAAAGCAGTTCTTGCTGACTGGTGGAAAGGAAACCGTGTAGAAATTGTCCTCTTCGAGACGTAATTGGCTCAGAAGAGGGAAGTGGTTGATGATTATATTAAACATTATATTTAGAAAAAAAAAACATTTTGTTGGAGATCTTTCCATAGAGGGAATAAAACATGCAGAAAATTCAACACAATGGTTCAAGACAATGTTATTAAATAAATCATACAGCAGGAAATCAATAGTGTCATAATTCATCATCATGTGCTGTTTTTGACACGGAGCCTAATCCATCACAGTCAAGCCTAGAAACAAATGTAACCCTGGACCAGCCATAATGGTATTTTTTTTAGATATATACATCTGAAAGCTATAAATAAGCTTTCTTTTGATGTATGGTTCGTTAGTATATGGCAATATTTGGCCGAGACACAACTATTTGAAAATTTGGAATCTGAGGGTGCAAAAAACCTAAATATTGAGAAAATCGCTTTTAAAGTTGTCCAAATAAAGTCCTTAGCAACTCATATTACTAATGATAATACATTTTTTGATATATTCATGATAGGAAATTTACAAAATATTTTCATGGAACATGATCTTTACTTAATATACAGATTTTTGGCATTAAAATCGATAATTTTGACCCATACGATGTATTTTTTTGGCTATTGCTGCAAAATACAGCCATGCTCCTTATGACTGGTCTTGTGGTCCAGGGTCACAAATACTGATGTACAAGACTCAATATCCTACATTCATATCACATTATCCATCCCAACAAAACAACTAGAATGCACTTATTTCCCGTTTCATTAACAATTTTAAGGATCTGCAAAGCAATACAGACTGCAGTCTATAGGAATGCTTCAGAGCACAACAGTGTATTTGTGCTTTGGATTGAAACATCACAGCTGTGACCTCAACTCTCCTTGTTTAAGTGAGGAAGCCATTACGAGATATACATTTCAAAACAGACCAACGCTGCATCTTTGCCAATTTCTATCAGCTGTCATACAGCCACCCCACCTACATGTGAAACTTTGTAACTTAGTATTGCACTTCTCATATTATTGCTTTACATGAAATGAATCACTTTATTGTTTTTCTTGTTGTTGTAAATGTAATCTCCTTTTTTAATATACAACGGTTGGGCTCATGAAACTCATGAGAGCAGCCTAAAGCACATGGTCAGTTCATATAGAGGTCCTCCACTTATTCTTGTACTGCAACATAGACATAAACAGTAAATCAGTGCAGGGTGTGCCATCCGAATAAAAAATAATATAGAATAGCTTCGCTTATAACAACAATAGGTCCACCTGGAGCAACATGAGCTTACATGCTTTACTCAAATGCTCAACGATGGCTCCGTGGTAGGCTTGAACCAACAACCAGCCCTGAGATCTGACCACAACACTGCACCCTCACATCAGCAGGTGCAGTGAAGTACCAGGAAGTCCCAGAGATCATTAATTATATACAAAGAGAGAATGTGGAATGGTACTACAAATACCTGCTCGTCTATCAAAATGCTAGTGTTCAACTCATCCAGAGATTCTCAACTCGGGTCCCCGAGATCCACCTTCCTGCAGAGTCCAGCTCGAACCCTAATCAAATTCAACTGCCTGCAATTTTCTGGTTTTCCTGAAGTCTTTGATTAGCTTGCTCATGTGTGTTTGATCGGAGCTGGAGCCAAACTCTGCAGGAAAGTGGACCTCTAGGGCCAGAGCCGAGAACCCCTGAACTAATCCATCATGGAGGACATGAACAACTTATTTCACCTCCCTATATTTTGTTGTAGAATAATTACTTAATATAGGGACCTAGTGAGTCCAACTTGAGTTCGGGTCAAGACCAAGGCCATGTCCTCAAATGGCACACTCCTTAAGGGGGTCACACACCGGCCCCGCAGCTCAGCGTCGCACAGCGCCGCGTCGTGTCTAGGACAACTTGGAGGTATTGTAAACCGGAAGTGCACATTAAATAGCGCGAGCTTCGTCAGATAGCATCTACTTCAAAATGCAAAATATACGTTAGCAGCCAATGTTAATCGTTAATGATTTGGGACAAATATGATGTTATTTAATGTTAAACTATGTGTGTGGCGCGACAGGGATTTGAGCAACTTCCTGAGTCACAGCTGGGAGGCGCGGACAGGCGCAACCTGGCGGCGCTGGTGTGCATATACTCATAGAAAACAATGTGTTCAATTTTTTTAGAACGGTGCGGCACTGAGCTGTGCGGCCAGTGTGCGATCCCCTTTAGAGGCCATACTTTGATGACATCATGTAGTGCAAACCTTAAGAACCCTTGATGCAAGTCCATGAGGGCGCACCAGAGTTGTATTTTGGGACAAAGTTGAGTGACACATCAGAAATAGTAAGAGAAGTTGCCCATCAATGTGAACTCCTCCCATCCATCGTCTGATTGCTCTTTCGCAAGGACTTCCTCGCAAGGAGCAGTGCGGGCTTTGCCGAAAACCGCATCAAGAGTGCAAGGGGGCACTGATGAGCAGACTTGGGAGCGTAAAAATGACAGATGGGACACCCTACGGACTCGTAGACTAAGCAAGCACGTGCAATTTGAGGCCACTAGACCAAAAGTCCCCATGAAGTGCGCCATTTGGGACAGGGCCCAAGACCAGCATTCAAGTGTCGAGTCCAAATCAAGACCAAGACCAGAGATCAAGTGTCGAGGCCAAGTCAAGAGTTCACCTCCAGCTTTATCTGGACTCGGTCTCGACTCGGACTCGACACTTGAACGCTTGTCTTGGTATTAACTCAAGACTCGAGTTGGCCTCGACAAAACACTGCTAGGGACCTTTACTAACACTTGATAGCAAGACACCATTCAGGTAACCCAGTAAATCAGCCTTAGTCACAGAAGTAAACCAGTGTATACTATACAAGTTACTGTACTAGTCAATCCAGTGTGTCTCCTTTCTTTTATACACTCACTTATGTTGTATTACCTGTGTGTATCTTCGTGTAAATACCAATGAACGCATACAATGTGATCTGATGTATAAGTGGGTGTGAATTTGTATACTCATAGGCATCAGTGAGAGCTTGTGTCTAATTTTTGGCACGTTTACACGGCTGTCATATGTCACAAGGCTCTATAGACTTGAATTATAAGGCCTCAATTCAACAAATCCAGCAAAAAAGTAAAATTCCCGCCTGTGTGAGCCAACAAGTCAGTGACAACGTTGAACTTTAGGTGATCTGGGTGGGAAATTAATCATATTGACTCCCTAAGCTTGATGCAATTGAGTGCAATGAGCAAGTCAAAACATTTGGGATATACATGTTGGGTCAAGTATGCTTGGAGTCTAAGTAAATGTCCATTTCTGACTTACAGATTGGTAAGTGACAAATTTAAACAGTGGGACACCTTAAGAGGAGCCGGGGTCTTCTATTGTCTCCCCTATACTTTGCTCTCCCCCTCCCCCAGTCTTTTAAGAAACTGCTTTTGTGATAAAAAGCAAGTTGTACTACTACAAGGATTAGGACATTTTAATTTGCATGCATTATTTGTGTTTTGATGAGTGCCTTTGGCTTCTATTTCACTGTGACTTCCACTTTGTATTTGTGTACTTAACACAGCCCACCATGTGTACACTCATTTAGTTTTAGCGCCCGCTCATAATTTAAATACACACCAGTCTGTCGTGAAAATATGTACATACATATTAAAAAACCTGACTATACCAAAGTAACTTAATTTATACTAATCTTCAATCTTTAAAATGGATGCAGTAGAAAAACTATATTAAATACTTTGAGTTGAGAATTTCTTTATAAGTAACAACAAGCCAAACATAAAGTTATATTTCCTATAAATCAGGTTTGAGTAGCAGTGCATTATGGGAAGAAAATTGGGGGCAACACGTTTAGTCATGCTGCTTCAAGGAAACTTTAATCCTACACCTCTTGCCATTTCGACTCCTAACAGCATAATAATATCTTACCCAAAAAAAAAAAAAACTACTTCATTTTTGTTCTCCCAATATTGCTAAGACTGACGATCTTAAAACCAGACAAAGAAGATAAATTACCAAATAAAGGCACAATAAAAAAGGTTTCTTAAAGAATATATTGCAATGGGATGTTGTTTTTCTTAAACATCAAACAATTCTGAAGGAGTCATTCATGACTCATAGACTGATCTCTCGGTGCAGACAAACAATAAAAGAAAAGCTCAGTAGTGTAGAAAGCAGTGTTTTCTTACCCCCATCAAACTACTGCAATAGACAAAACCCAAAACACTGCCTCAACGGATAGTAAAAAGACTAGTGGCATTGGTGGAGAAGACACATGCCGACATTTTCAAGGCATGCTGGTTCAAGGAAGGCAACCTGAGAAGGCAGCTAATTGTTTGCGTGAGCGTGTATGGGTAGAGATAGAGAGAGAGAGAACGCACTGACCTGTTCGGCTGTGTCCGAGTCGTAATCCTCCTCGTCCGCGCTCAGTGACATGGCCATGATGGTTTGATCTCATATCCAGCCAGACAAACAAAACATACGCATGGCTAACCCTCCAAATCCAGTAGGCTTTTTTCTCTATTCCTCTTTTTCGAACCTTCCCAAATGTCTCGCTCCGTTTTTCTCCCCCTCTCTTTTCCTGTCTAGAACAGGCAGCTGCACAGGCACACACCAGTCTGCTATCTCATGCATATGCACCAGAAAAAGAAGATGGGGGAGATGGGGCCTTAGCTCAGCCAATCAGAGACCACCTGGCGTCCAGTTACAGGCTTGCCTACAAAAGAGCACACATTGTACTGTGGGTCTGGGTGGGAGATTGAGGGGGGAGGGTGTACCGCTGCACACAAAGGACTATCTCTACCATGTGAAGGCAAGGTCCTGCTCTGTGAGTGATTCAGGGGGTCTGGCTTCCTCAAAGACAGGAAGTTCATCTGGGTTTGATTGATTCAGTCTAGTTTGTTTGTTTTCTTCAGTGTATGCAGGCATCATACCACAGTGATTGTAGGCTATGGATTTAAATGATGAATGTGTCACATTTAGAGGGATATTTATTTGTCTCAAGTCTAATTTAAAGAGGTGGCCTTTGGTTGAATAAGCTTCCATTTTGTGAAAAAGCAATTTTGGGTATGATTTCATTTGGTTAGATGCTGTCTGCACCAAAATGCAACTATTTAAATAATTTTATAATTTATCTTAAATTAAATTATATAATAAATTAAATCAACTTTATAAATAGTTAACATATCTGCTCTATACCATCTCTGTTAAACTACACAGCCTTATAAATCTGCCCTGCCGTGCAATGTCAATATGTCAAGGACATCAATTGAAATTAATTCCTGAAGAAAATATAATATAGTTTTAAATCTATAGTAACAGTAATTGTTGTAACTTTTTGTGTAGAAATGCTATACATTTCAAGCAAACTAATGCTTTATTGGAGTAAAGGAATCAATGACAACTATTGAAGTTGTTGAATATTTACTTTTTAATAAATAATAAAAAGCTTTGTTTGTTTTATAGAAACTACAGTTATATTATTATTTAACCAACAAAACATGAACCCATCCATGGTTTGGCCTGTGGTTATTATGGTCTTACAGCAAATACCAGTTATGGTTACTAAGCAGCTATGTTTAATTTTAACTGAAACATTAACATATAAATAAAACAGTTTCCGTATCTAAAACCAACTGAAACTACTATAACAAACACATTAAACACACAGCAAACTTACCTTACTCATTCACCCTGTAGATCCCTGAAAAGTAAACACTTTAGACCGTGCACCTGTTGGAAAACAAAACAGTTAACTTAGTAAACATTAGTAGTAAAATATTCATCATGAGCTGACGGTTTCAAGGATTATTTTAGGCAACGCGTGGCTCACCTTGGTCGTGAATTAAGCTTTCAAATGAAATAAGTGTGCACGTGCACGTGTAATATCATAATTCATAGCAAAGAAATATGAAAACACCCAAACTAACATTTCAAATCACTCCTAAATGCTAAAAATGATTTAGGACTGCAAAACCCACAAAGCTTCAACTGGGCAGTGAGTTGCACCGGTGCATTGTGGGTAGCCCGGTCTGTAGTTTCTCATGGAAGAGCAGCGTTACCGAACCGCGAATCACAAGTTAGTTATTTGGACTGAGCATGTCACATCGGTTTAAGCGGAGCCAGCGAACATACAAAGGGTAATAAAGGCGGACAAGACGACCTTAGACTCCAAAACAAGGATATTTGAAGAAACTTTTGACGTGAAAAAGCGATGAGTTTGAACGAGCATTCACTTCAAGCGCTGTCATGGAGAAAACTTTACTTGAGTCGAGCTAAACTCAAAGCGACCAGCCGGACCTCTGCTCTGCTCTCCGGATTCGCTATGGTGAGTTTGCGTCTTACTTCTTATTTGAACAAGAAACTTGCATTGTTTTGAAACCATGCGACGTTTTGTTGCCGCACTTATAACAACGCATGAAAAAAGTATGTGCGACTTCAAGCGGTGCTGGGCAGACCGATCGGCGTATGACGACAAAGTACCGCGAGAGCGATTGGAAAGCCTAGTTTTCGAATCGCTCTCGCGGTACTTGAGTCATGAGCAGACCGGTCTGCGCAGCACCAAATGAAGTCGTACACAACTACTAACTTTGTGCAAACGACACCTGTCATGAATATAAAAAACAGGGAGTGGACTTTGTCTGTCATTCAGCGCAGTGCTCTTAAACTAGACAGCACATTTAGGATGTTTTTTTTGTGGTTGATAATCCATTATTACGGTTATTGGGTCTGTGATGAACTGCTTCAGGGTTCATGGTGTTCAAGGTTACCCAGGAAGTCTGACTATAGCTATCAAAGACCCCAAAATATCTGGATAAGCCAAGCGTATGGAGAATGAATAGAGGGTATTATTGGGTTATCCTAAATTCCTTTACAGTAAAAGCTTAAATACATTGTTTTGCTATGTTAATTGTTCTGTTATAGTTCTTACTTTCCATCAAAATGCAAAGTTCCTGTTACTTATATTTTACATTTACATTTATGCATTTGGCAGATGCATTCACCCAAAGCATTGAAGTGCATTCAAGGTAGATTTATTTATCAGTGGTTGTGTTCTTGGGGATCAAACCCATGGCCATGACCTTTGTTATGCTTTACCAAGTAAGCTACAGGCACAGCCAACAGTATTACTACAATAAAATGTATTTATTTTCAAAGTAAATAAATACATGAGCAAGTCTAAAACAAAATACACTGAAGGGAATCAGATATTTTACAAAAACTGTAGTAAATGTATTTTTAGCATTAACTAAAGGTTTTTAAGTTCAGTATCATCACAGTGGCAGGTTTCCGTTTACCATCATTTCAACAGGAAATATCCTTCCTTTGACAGTGTTAAGTGAGAAACATCATTTGTGGGCCATTGCACAGTAAAGCCCATGAAGTAAGAATGTAAGCATAATGCGCTGACAGCGGTTAAAAAACATTATTGCGTCTTTGCGAACTTCAATTCTTGCAAACCCTATGCAAAATCCTTTTCCTGTGGAAGTAGCTTTTGAGGAAGAAATTTTTGCTGTTCTGCTTGTAGGTGTCTTTTTATGTTTAGATAAATGGGTGAAAGCTGTAATATTTCAGACATTGATTGTTCTGTGGTTATTATGAGACAAGGGACTTTTGCAGTACTTTACCTCACAGGAAATATAAATGGGTGAAGGAAACTGCATTTCTTCTGAAGGCTATTTATAGGCATTTCTTCTAAAGGCAACCAATTTGGCAATGAATTATTTTGTATATGTTTCCAAATCGATTTCAATTCAGTCCGCTATTGATTAGTAACCTGCTGTCACTTTAAGACCAACATGTAATGCATGGATCCAATATACTGTTACACATGTTTTCTTTCTGATTAGTTCATATTCACATAACAGACTACGTTTACGGTGATAATCGTTCAAGCCCTCCCTGAAGTAAAGCATGCACATAAAGAATTGATTTAGGGATTTTCAGAAGCCTAGTCATTTTCTCTGACACACATTTTTTTGCTGATCTGCTTTTGAATGTTGCGTGTGTGATCTGTTAAACGTGACCAAGCAAAGGTATTGAACAACTAAAACTTGTTCTGTTGGGTGTGTTTTGTGGTTTCTGCATGGTTAATGATTTGAGCTGCAGACGCAAAGGTTACAGGTTTAAACATTGTAAGGGAGTTTCTGAGATCGAGCATTTGTGTCCTCTTTAAAGGCCCCACTGTTCCTTGTATTCAGTTTCCTCTGACCTTGCTTATGTGTTTTTAGGTGGCGATGGTGGAGGCCCAGTTAGAGGAAGATTGTGAATATCCCCCTGGCTTACTGATCGCCTTCAGCGCCTGCACGACCGTTCTGGTCGCCGTCCATCTCTTTGCTCTGATGATCAGCACGTGCATCCTGCCCAACCTGGAGGCCGTCAGCAACGTCCACAACCTCAACTCCATCAAAGAGTCGCCACACGAGCAGATGCACCTCTATATCGAGCTGGCCTGGGCTTTCTCCACCGTTATCGGCACCCTCCTCTTTCTGGCCGAGGTGGTCCTTATCTGCTGGGTGAAGTTTCTTCCACTGAAAAACAAAAGTAAAATTCATCCAAATGAAACCGATTCGGATGTAAGCCCAGGGGAAGCTGCAGCGATCACCTCTACCGTTATCATGGTACCCTTCGCTTTGGTGTTTATTGTTTTCGCAGTGCATTTCTACCGTTCTCTAGTGAGCCACAAAACAGACCGGCAGTTCCAGGTGCTGGAGGCTTTGTCCAACATCACACGCCTGCAGAATGAGCTGGATCACAGGGGCGAGGCCACTAGCATGCAGCCCTCTTCAGTACATTTTGCCTAGTATGCTTTACAATTATAAGGACCGTTATCATCAGTGAATGCACACTAGGTAGTGCACATTAAGGATTTTATAAATATAGTGTCAAAATATTTTCGTTACAAAATGATACATGCTGCCTTTTTTATGTGTTTCAGTACATCAAGTATTGTGATACAAAATTTCTTCCTGTTTTTTTCCAATGCACCAAGACCTTAATATGATGGTTTTATTTTCTGTACCCTTAAATGAGAGAAGTGAAACTAAAAGATGAAAGCAATGCATTTGGTTATAAATTGATATTTACATTTGGTTCAAAATTTTTATTATATGGCTCGTTGGAATGCTTGATTCTGATTGGCCAGTTGCAACATTTGCAGGTTGTTATTCCCAGATAACAACAGCTGAAAACTAATAACACACGGTAACCCAGATGCTGCAAAGCAAAAAAGGTAAAGTTGAATGTTAACCACAATTAAATATAAATGTCTTTTAATAACATATATGACATTATATTTACAAATGATTTATCTAAATAGCCTGTTTGTAACATTTGAAAGCAGTCTTATCTTAAAACCAAAAATAAATGGGGTTTCCTTGCGGAAGGTCTGCATTCATTAAAAAGTAGCAAATAATAATATTTTAATATTCCTTACCTAACTTATGAGTTAAATAGCCGAGTAGTAAGCGGGATAGTGTACAGGCAGTCGGTTTTTTATTGCGCAATATATTCCCTATCAGTGTCATACAAGATCCTCTGCGTTACTATTTCTGTAACCGGCTGCCTATACATTATACCTTACATAATGGCCGATTGTTAAAAATAGCAGATGATCTGGGCGGATTATATCATGCACTGTAAAAATGTTATTGCGTTGGATCAAAAAGTGCCAAACCCAGTTGTTGGGTTAACCTAGAACATTTTTCTAATTGACCCAACAATGGGTTTTGAGGTTAAAACAACCCACCATTGGTTAAGTACAACCTAGCAGGTGGGTTTGTGCCTTTTTGACCTAGTGCTGGGTTTAAAATAACTCAGATGGGTTCGATTTTTTTAGATTGTGGCAGATAAACGCATCAAAACTCATCCTGCGTGATTATCTTGAATTAGGTCAAAGTGACAACAGAATTGCACTTTTTATGCTCTGCACTTTTAGGATTTCATGACACAATTTAAAACTAGAAGTAAAAAGTAAAAACTATCTATCTATTAGTATTAGTAGATGTCATTCTAAGTAGTATACAGTATCGGTACATATTTTTTGTATTGGTGCATCCCTAATTAAAACCTAAAATAATGCTATTTAGATAGAATTATTTTACTTTTAGTACGAAGACAGAAATGGCTTGCAAAATATTCTACATATTTTATTGCATGTTTTGAGTGTGTAAATACAAAATTATATTTTACAGATGCATTTTCTTTAGAAAGGTCTATGCAGAATTTTTGTAAAAAAAAAATACACTGGTAAAAGTTGTTTACACGGATTGTCTTGTGTGGAGTAGCATATTTGGTTTTTGCACATTTACAGTAAAGGTATAATATAATAGGCTTTATGCCCAGCTGCACTACTTCCTGAACTTCAGCCAGCTCCTTGTTTCCTGTCTGCCATTGTTGGACGGGCTGATTAATCCAGGTGTGTCTGATTATTGTTGTTGTGACTACTGAGGTCGGGCACGCCTGGATTGATCAGTTTGTCCGGTGGTGGCAGACAGGAAACAACTGGCTGATATTCAGGAAGTGGTGCAGCTGGGCATAAAGCCTATTGAGGAGAGAAGACATTTTTCTGCCTATTTGTGAGATACAGTGGTCCTAAAAAGCATTTCAATGTACACTTACATTATATGCATTATATAACAAAATTACAAACATCTTTCATTTTTCAACAAGTAAGCAAATCATTTTACAAATTTTGGTTTGTTAGATTATACATATAGATTATACAAATTATATCTGTTTTTTTTTCTAATTAAGAGAAAATTTGGACACTTGACTAGTTCTCAAATACAGGAACATCCTTCGGTGAAGCATGTCTGTTTCCAAGTATATAGCTTTAATCTGCAGAGTTTTTGGGATCGCTGCCTTTGCATGTTTGAATGTATAAATCTGTGTGTATATATATCTTATATATTTTGCTATACAGCTGTTGCTTAATAGGATTTGTATTATATGGATAATTATGCATACTTGTGTCCTTTAAACCTGTAATCTGCCACTAAAGGATACTGTATGGTTGAGAGTACTGGCTTCAGCCACATAAACTGGAAAGATTAACTGGTACTCCAAACATTTTGACATGTGATTTAAGTTTTGTGTGTTATTTCCTGGGAGTTTGCATTTGTACAGGGCTTTGCTAATGAAAATGGAAATGCAACACATTTTTGGTATTGTAACTTCAGTGAATCCTTTTATGTGAACATATAAGCTGCTAATCTTTGCCATTTTAATGCCACATTTAATGGTGGGTAAATTAGTCTGCACACCAGGTCTGGGAAACAAAACTTCATTATTAATTGGCTGCAGCATGTGGTGCAATGGCTTCTTTCTAGCAGTCTCACAACTTTATGGTCAGGTACTTTAAATTAAGAATGATAAAATAAAAATATACAAAATGTGACTCTTGTATTGTGTAAGAACGTTTGAGAGGACTGAGTGCAATATTCACAAAGGGTATTAAGTACAAATGGATATTAATACAATTTTCCATAAGTGTTTTTGAGTTTAGTCAAGTCAGAATTTGCCAAAAAGTTTAGATGGATTTATGAGAGTACTTAAGGCCATTTTTTAACACTAAATAAACACATTTTATGTGTTATCGGCATACTTTAGTAATAGATACCCACCCCAAAACTATAGAAAGTTTGTTTAGAACCAGATTGTGGGGCTAACTAAAGTATCTTGCAGCATAACATGTTACTGAAGTGTATTTTGCTGGCAAGTAAATATGTAACCACTAGGGAGTTCAGTAGACTTTACTTCAAACAAATGTAACTGAACACCAAGCATGATCAAGGTTTAATGGAATCGTGCGCCACCCGGAGGACAAAAACGGCGCTTTTCATATCAAAAGTGTTGCAGTCAATTGAGAGTGAGGAGTCACGTGCCGATTTGGGCGGAGTTTGGGCCGGTCGGCCATGATGGTAGGAGACGCTGTCGGTTGCCAGAGGCAACTTCACAGAGGCGCGACTTCCAAAGCTCTTAATTTATTATTTCGGCAGGACAGAGACGATCTACAAATACGATAAAGAAAAAGGAATAAAGCAATGCAAAAAGATAAGGCTAAAGAAAGGGACCTTACAGGAACAAGCTCACAAACAGCGTTGTACTGGCAAAGGTAACTTAAGTTTCTTCACACGCGTTTGTGTATTGTAATTACAATGCATTTAGCCGACACTTCTTGACCAAAATGACAAAGTAATTAACTGCGACGGTTTCTAAACACGAGATGTCCAATGTACACAAACGTTTCCAACATGTTGTGATGTAGAATATTTAGGTATTTAGTTGTAATTTGATTTTAGCCCAATGCCACTGTTGTAACTTTACCAGGTTTTTGTGTTGTGGGCTGCAAAGTGCCTATGGTCGTTATATGTGTGATTGCAAGAGGTAAATGATTAAAGATTAAAGCCATTAACAGTGTGGGTAACACTTTACTTGAAGGGGTGTGCATAAGACTGACATAAAACCTTCATAATTATTAGGACATGACACATGTCATGAATATAAAGGATGTTTTATGCATGTTTATGACAATTGCAAGTGTCGTTCGTTCAATTATGACATTTTTAATGCAAATATGCCATTGCTTGAGATGTCTTTGTTATGCATAATGGTGTCTTCATTTCGGTAACCTAAAAAACTGTATTCCATTGTTCGTATGTTTTCCATATATATCATGTGAGGTACTGGAGCAGTTTTTAACGCAGCAGTAACTGCGAGGCATGGTAAAACAGTGTAGAATTGCGAAAAACTACTCTACTACGGAGCTAAGAACACACGTAAACAATCATGTTCTGCCGCCGGAATCCTGCCAACATGGCGGAAAGGGGGAGGGGCTCTGTACCATGACGACAGCTCCTCACTCTCAATACAGTAGACATTACCATAAACATATGTTTAGGAACTTATTTTTCATTAAACAAAATGCATTAAATTTAAAGGGGACATACCATGAAAATCTGTCTTTTCCATTTTTAAATGCTATACTTGGGTCCCCAGTGCTTCTTTAACCTAGAATGTGAAAAAAGCTCAACCCAGGAACTTAGTTTTGGTAAAACATTCTCTCCGATCATGTGTTAAAATAGGTCATTAAAATTTGGCTCCCCTTGTGATGTCAGAAGGGGATAATACTGGCCCTTAATCTGCAGTATCCAACCACAGCACTGTCTTTTAATACAGAGACCAGGGGCCTCATTTATAAAACTGTGTGGAGGATCCTTACTAAAAGTCTATGTACGCAGAAAAGCCAAAAATGGCACACGCCAAAAATATTAAGAATTATAAAACCAAGCAATGTTCCCTTTATAAATCACACATCACCTGCAAGTGTGCGTACATGAATCATCCTCAGATCCCACTCTGCAAGCCCATATTCCCATTTTTTTTATAAATCACACGCTTTATAAATGAGACCCCAGCTCATTTGCATTTAAAATGACACACCCAAAAACAGCAAATTTTTGCTCACACCTACAAAGTAGCAATTTAAACATGCTATAATAAATTATCTATATGGTATTTCGAGCTAGAATTTATGTACTATGGGGACACCAAAGATTTATTTGACATATTAAAAAGTCTTGTGAAATGTCCCATTTAAAAGGTTTTAGAGGACATTCAGGATTTAGTTGCATTTACTGCAAAAAAAAAAAAAAAAAAAAAAATATATATATATATATATATATATATATATATATATATATATATATATATATATATATATATATCAAGGATTTTTGGAAACAAAAAGAAACCACTGAAAAACACTAAATGCATAGTTTGCTCTTTTGTTAGACGTTTTTGTTGCAATTTTTATTGCAGAAAAGATTTATTGCCATTTGCTGATGTGTGCCAGGAAATTAAACAAATCACTGTAAATATAAATCTTTATTTTTTTACATTAACTGAAAATATTACAAAAATGAAATGAAATAAAAAATCCAGAAAGGGTAATTAAATTTAATTAGAAATATAAAATACTAGTCAGCTTGTTATACCAGCTTGTGTCAACAGATGGCGGCGTTGATCAGGTTCATATATGGCAAGACAACTAAAATATCTCAGCACCCTATATGTTGGAACTAAGGCCATGTAGACAAAAATTCCAATGAAAATGAATTTACAGCTGTAATTTGTATAGTAATATGTGTTAATAACAATGAAAAGCTTCCGCTGTCAAACAGTATTCGTCTGAAGCATCCTCTTCAGATATTAGTACATAAATATAAATGAAAATCTTTAGCATCATTCGATGATACTATGTAATGATAGATTTAATAATTGTTTTATCTATGATTTGCTAAGACCTTGCTGGAGGTGAGTATGGGTTTATGCACTGTAAAAAATGCAGCATGAAGCTAAAACAACTTTGTTTCGAATCTCAATTCAACCTACTACTTTTGACCTCTGATAAGTTGACATAACTTATAAAAACAAGTTGAAATTGTTTAGTTTAATTTGTTAAGTTAAAGTAACATAACAACATTTACAGTGTGAGTACATCATTGCTCAGTTGCATAGACCTGAAAAAGATGCCGAGGGTGATCAGTGATGTCTCTGTTAACTTAAGCGTGACTATGTTGGTATGCTGCTTTGCTTTCCAAGACCTCCATAGAGGATCATATCTCTCTCTCTCTCTCTCTCTCTCTCTCTCTCTCTCTCTCTCTCTCTCCCTCTCTCTCTCTCTCTATTTGCTCACTTCCCGCCTCTTTGTAGCTTTGATGGGGTGCCATGTATCTCTCACACTGGAGGTCTTTTCATTTGGAGCACCTGTCGGGAGGAAGCAGGGATGGCGGTTTGTTGTTGCAGGCAGTGAATTCACAGCAACAGCCAGATGAGACAGAAGTGTGTGTCTGTTTGTGTGTGTGGAAAGAGGTGAGAGGTAGATGGTCATTTTTAGACTGATGGTGCTGCACTTGGACTGAATCTCTGTTAGGTTGACCAACATGTTTCACCTTCTCTGCAGACCACACACATTCACTCAAGTCATTCAAACCTGTGTATACACAAAATTAGAGTTGTTAAACAACATTTGTCATTGATCAAAAGGGAGACTATTGCTCTGTTCCAAAAGCATCAAACTATCATCGTAGGCATCATATTAATGCATCAGACAAATATTTATGCATCACATAGATCTTACATGGAAAAGCAATGCGGGGGGATTTCAGTAAGTTATTCAGTAATTAATTAAGCAAGTTAAATTTTGTTAATAAATAATACAAAAAACATTACTGATGTGCATTTTAAGGCAAAACAATGGCAATGACATTATGATGTTAAGATATGCCAGTGCAAGATGTTTTTAAATTAAGGCAGCTCAAACATGCATTTCAATCTGGGACAAAGATAAGCATGTCCGGGGCGGTTTCCCAGACAGGGATTCTTAGATTAAAATAAATGTTAAAACTGAAAACAACTTGCACTGACATTATCTTAAAATATATCAGTGCTCGTTGTTTTTCCTCAAAACGCACACAAGTAATATTTTTATTAAAACTAGTTATAATTAAACTAAGGCCTAGTCCTGATTTAAGCTAATCTCCGTCTGGGAAACCACCCATAATGTTTGAAGCAAAATATAATTATTTTACCCAATATTTGCATGCTATATTATTTTTTATGCCCTATTAAAGTTTCACATGTTAAAGTCAAAGTCACACTGCCTGTGTGGACAGTGGTAAGGTATGGTCCTTTATGTATTTAAACAGAGTATAAAAAAGCAGAATAATGCAATAACACAATTTTTTTTGTCTGAACACCTGTACACGAACGTGTGTTGGAGAGTGTGAGGCCGGATCTGGATGTAGGGACGACTCATCCTTCCTCCTGGAGTTACAAAGAGGTCGTTTAGGTGCCCGTGAGAGGATGGCATTGTGTGGGCCGACCGTCCCTGGCTGCCCGTTTGAGAGCTAAATGATTCTGCTGTCACTGCCAGTCCAGCTGGGCACTCGTATACACACACACACACACGCATAAATGCACTATATCCTCCCGCCTAAATTAACATCGGATGCTAGTTCATCTCCCAGTGCAGAGGAGAAGAGAGACACACTGTGGTAATTCCCATCATTCACGTTGCGTTCAATCTGTCAAGGGATCGAAACATCTTTTCTTTAAGGTGACAGTGTATCCACAAAATATGTTTAATCATATAATCATTTATAAACTCCATTCCAACCCCATTTGATCTTTACTTTAATGTGAAACACAACAATGTGTTTTTCCCCATACAATGACGTAATTTGTGTGCTCTTTTAAATACATTTCACCTCACGCAAATTCATACAAATGTATGCATCAATGAATTCCAGTGAGGCTTAACTGGATACCTACTGGTCACCATTTACTCATTAAGGACAACAGCAGCTTGCGCTTTCTGACCACTCCAACTGCACTGAAAAAACAAAAGTTTTTTATTTTACTTTACTAATCTTTTTTGTTTAAATGTAGCTTAGTTAAATTGGTTGCAACCACTTACCTTAAAAAATTGAGTATATTGAATGAATCATTTTTTTCAATGTGTGTTAAACACAAAAATAAAAGTAATATGGAACGATTGAATTTGTCTTTTTAACATTGTAAGTCATTGGATCCTGACCTAGTTGTAGCATCCTGAGGAAACAATATGTTTAATCTATAAAAAAAAACACAATGAGGGGAAGAACGGACTGTTCATGGGGCATCACAAACTTACTCCTCCTCATCTTATAACATTGACTACATGCAAATAACATTCAAAGGAGCTGATGTAATTGTATGGTCTGGGTACTGTAAACACTGTACAAACTGTAGAGCATTGCATTAGCAATGCAAAGCTTGTGTGAATAGCCACTACATATAAGTCACTTTGGATAGACGCATCTCTCTCAAATGCCTAAAATGTAATTCCTGTTGGTGTAGTCATATTAAATATTTGTACTTAATTGTACATCAGTCTGAGTTTTTAATTACTTGGCAAAATATTTTTATGTGTGGCTTATTCTTACATTCTTCTTTTTATTATTAGACAAACAATACTGACCACAAGCATTTTTAGTATTGCTTTAGTGTTCCTAGGAAAACGTCACATCTTTGAATGCAAAATGACTGAAAACAAGTTTAGTCAGCTTTTGTTAGCATTTGAATTGAGGGGCCACATTGGTCTTTGTCTGATCTGAATTCACAAATAGACAGGTTTGGTCATCTCTAGGTGTGGTCAGTCTCTGGAGTTGAGTTGTAAAGACTCACTTTTACTTTGGTTTTCACATTGTGTAACAGGATCATCAACATCAGGTGGATGTGTGTATTGGTTGTCTCCTCTATTAGTGGATATCACTATGACAAATCTCTGTTTTAACAGAACAAGATCATACAAAAATTGTGTTCTAACCCTGAAAAACTTAATAAAGCAGGTTTGACCCCGTAGACTTGCCATACAAGCTTAGACAGTAAACAGATGCTGTACAGCTGAAGCCAAATATGAATTCATGAATGAAAGATTTCAGACACCTGTGTAAAGAGAGTGTGCGCTCATGAATAGAGCTTGTTAAAAACGGTTGAAATACACGCAATAGTTCTGCATGAACACATACACAAGAAACACAGAAACAGCACCCACACAAAAATATTTCTGTAAAATACTGTATACACATTTTGAGAGACTTTTTTTGACTTGGAAATGTTGGATTTGGTGATATATGCTCATCTAAATTAAATTTTATATAACAGTCTATAACATAAAATTTTTTTTAACCACAAATCATTAAATGCAAACACTACCAAAACAAAAGTATCAGTTTTAAGATAAAGTATACACACTCTCAGAAATAAAGGTACAAGAAGGTACAAAAGTTGTCACTGGAGCTTTTCAAAAAGTACACTTTTGTACCTAAAAGGTGCATATGGGTACCTCAAAGGCATTGTTACCTTAGGGGTGGGGAACCTCCTGCCTTAGAGGTACAGTACATACTGGTACCTCAAATATACATAAAGTATCTGTACCTAAATGGTACATATTAGGACCTTTTTAAAAGGTACCGTCCCAGTGACAGCTTTTGTACCTTTTTTCTGAGATTTTACCATCATTTCTGGACAAACTGTATACGTTGTAGATACCTTGAAATACCGTAAAAAAGATTTGAAAATAGTAAGTTACCTGTTTGTCCTAAAATTTTTGAGTTCATTCAACTTAAAAATATTAGCTGACTCAAAAAAGTTGAGTACAATTGTAAAAAGTGTCAACTTTTTAAGGCAATCAGGTTACTTGATGATACCATTTAAAAAGACCCTAATATGTACCATTTAGGTATAAATATGAACCTTTGAGGTACTAACTTGCACTCTTCAGGCACAAAGGTGTACTTTTTGGTACCACCCCAGTGACAGCTTTGTACCCTTTTTTCTGATATTTATTTGTGTCCATGAAATTCAGCTTTTTAACGTGCCTTGAGCACGAATGTCTTTTTCGTGTCATTTTATGTTTTGTTTTCTCATTGTTTTTTTTTTTATATTTTAAAATCATTGTCGCTTGGGGTTGGGGTTAAATTTGGGGTTTGAGTTAGGATGCACTTTTATATATTGGTTTCTACATGTTTTTCTTCTTTTAAAACTATTCTCAACTGGAGTTGGGGTTTGGATGTCTAAAAATGTAACAGAAAGTGATTCTAACCCAAAGCAACAACTATACATAAAATGACACAAAAAAGAAAGTCGTGACCACGACCACGAAAAACTATTTATAGAAATTCGTGCAAGTGACACGAGCTGAATTTCGTGCCATGGACATGAATAAATTAATCAAGTTTTTTGTGACTATAACACAGTGGCAGCTCGTGACTGCTCATCTTAGGGGCGCTAATTCAAAATAAGTGTTCGGAGTGTCGATCATGTGTTTTGTCAAAATAAGTGCCTGCTGCACACGCGTCAAAATCGTTTATGATAATAGAGACGCTCACGTTCACAAAATACACGCAAGACACTCCCTTAACAGTAAACTCTGATTACGCATGAAATTATGCGAGTATCTGGCAACCGCGAGCATCTCTTTTATCATAAACCCTCAGACGTGTCTGCAGCAGGCACTTATTTTGACAAGACACGTGATGCACATAGGATATCTCGATGCGCAGAACACATATTTTGAAATTACGAACCACACACGACGAACTACATAAATGTTGTGACGAACTACGCATCGAGCACCCTTGAAAAAAGAAGTCACCGGCCCCCACTGGTATAGACCGTTTCAGCAGTAACAACATAAACAAGCAGCTGTCGCGGTCCGCACGTAACTTCCGGTAAACTCCGCCAAGAATAAATAACAACAAAGTTCTTTAAACGTAGTTTATTTATATAACAAGCAAAAAAACACTGGAAAACCAAAACATTTGTTATTTTCGACGAGGCATTTTTTTCAAGAGATCAGTTTAGCAACTAGTCAGACCATTAAAAAAATGAAACTGGAAGTAAGGTTCGGATCCAGACGTTTATCATGTGCGTCCAATTAAACTGTCTATAACACGACTTTCCGTGAGATCATGTTGCGAAAAGAAGACAAAAATGACAATACAAAAAT
The DNA here is from genome assembly GCF_027580225.2 of Misgurnus anguillicaudatus. NCBI lineage: Eukaryota > Metazoa > Chordata > Actinopteri > Cypriniformes > Cobitidae > Misgurnus > Misgurnus anguillicaudatus. The sequence continues at coordinate 18,284,216 of NC_073341.2, forward strand.
AATGAACCTGCAATATAAAAAATTTATTTAGGACTCATCTGGTTTTGTTTAGACAATCACAAAGGATTTATCTGTAAGAAACTTTAAGAAATCATATATATTCTTAGTTTCCCAGACTAATCTCTGTCAAACTGACAGAGTTGTACAGCACGTATGTCAAATTTTCTGTCACACAGTAAAGGGAAACCTTAGAAGTCCTACTTTAACTTGTATTTCAATGTGCGTCTTTCATCAAATCTCTGCTCAGTATGGCCTCTGTGTTTTGATAAGAGGCTTCATTGTGAAGTCTAGCGTAGGCTGGATGTATTGAGTAGTAAACTTTACTCTCACGGTATCTGTCGTTCTGTGTGTGTGTTTGCAGTGGAAACAATTGATGTCTGCCTGTCCTTAAAAGTGGAAGAGAACTCAACATGACAGCCGGATTAGGTTTGACAACGCTTAATAAAATTTCACAGCAGAATAACCACCCCACACACATACCTTACCCGAATATACACAAAAAACAACGTGATACACCAGGAGTTACAAAAAATAATGCGTTCAAGCTTATAACTACACATGAATATCTAGTCAACCGTTTAGAGTGAGTTTGTGCATATAGTAACCCAATTTCCCAAGTGATTGTAAACCAGTGATGGAACCCACCTGTTAAGAAATAGGGTCTGTTATTGAGGGTCAGTAATGATGACAGACGCTTTGCATTTGTGCTCTTTATTATGAATGTTAACAGCTGGGAAACACACACATGCACATTTATCATAATCTATTTTCTCTGGAATGCTGTTAATGGTTTATAAAGCTCTGTATACACACGCTACCTCAGCACCTGCTGCAGTGCAGTTTTCAGGAGGCGATAGCTTCATTCTGTATTTTTGCATCTGGGTATCTGACCAAACAATGCAATAATGCTTTTGTGGACCATAGTATGTATGGAAATGATAATGATTAACACGTTTGGCCTGCCGTTCACAACTGAAGGTTGCAAACATGACACTTATTTCCCGCTGGACCTAATTAATGAGATAAAAGTGGGGTCGGGTAGCGGATGGATGCCAAAACAACTGTTGAGGGAGTGAGAAAATGAGCGTTGTGATTGGCAGGATAAAACAAGCATGTGCCAAATAAGCTCATGTCTGATTGAGTTATTTAAAGGTAATCATGTTAGATGTATGTCATATTGTAACCTATACACACCATGCAATTTTTTACAATTTGTCCTTTTTCTCATCCTGATGAGTCTCCGTATGGCATATTTTAATGTTATTTGCTCTTTTTTGATGGATGCAACTGGTTATCTTGATTTATTAATGCACTATCGTTCATTTAAGAGGTAATTTGAAAGAGTTTGCAATGCAATTCACTGTTATGCATCATATTGTAATAATAGATTATTTCTAGTTGGTTTGGCTTAGCAAGTTTAAATAAACATGATGGTTTCAGTGTATCACTCGTGTCTACATTTAAGATGAACTGTCACAAACCATGAATATGGTACATTGGCGATTTCTGGACTTGAGCTTCATGTTTTCTAAGATGACGTTTATCAAGCTAATGAGATTACCCCATAATATCTCTTTCCCAGACAGTGTGTCTGCCAAAAACAATCTGCTCATATTTATCACAGGAACTCACAGGGGTTATCAACAAGTGCTCAAGTTCACAGTCAAACTCACTCTGTGTTTATTCACACTTGTTTGGTCTTACTTGCCCCCCACCGCCCCCTTTGATCTCCATGTGCCTGGGTCCTATTGGTTGTGTTGTTGCTGGCTTGTGTGACTCTCTTCTTTAACGGTCATTTCTTTTAAAGAAACGCCATTTGCCGTGTGAGAACAAAGCATTAGCTGTACGCTATACAAACATGATGTCCATACTGTTTGATTTTTTATAGGGTCATGGAGCCTCACTATGTCACGTCTCCATCTATTAGTATGCATGTATGATTCAGTCTTGTAAGACTGGTCTGTGATGGGTGGTCCTCCCACCTGTCGCACCGGTTTCTGTTTAATTGATTAGATATTTAAGTGGGTTTGAAAGTTACATCACCAACCCATGTCTGATGAAACGTTACCTGTTGCACTTTGTGCATCTCCATGAACCAAAACTCTTCATGCAAACACTTATAATATAAATATAGTTACATATGAACTAGTATGTTGCACACACACCAATGCATATGCATAATCACGTGAAATGACGCTAAGACGGTGTTGTATTCAAGTCATATATTTAATAGAGTAGCAGTAGTTAGTTACAGAAATTTGAAAAAATATAACACGTGACTTCATGTATATTTTATATATTCATGTACCCCACCCCCCATTCATTCCCTGTCTCCAATTGTCTTCCTTTTTTCCTAGAGACATTTGTCAGGAGCCATCTGTCTGTCTGCTCCCCCCAACCCTGTCTGCGCTTTTAACTATCTTATCAAACAGCATCAACTTTGCATTAGCAAACACACAAAATCTTTCATCCAAAAACACACATTTACACCAGAGATTTTGATAACAAAAATTATAATTTTATCTTTTCTTAACAAGTGCTACAGATACTGAACACATTTCCGACACATTGCAAATAAGCCGAAAAAATTGTATGAAAATACTGTACAATTTGCATCTTTACACCAGTGTATACAGGCTTCGCACACTCTCACAGCAGTACAAGCACAAGTTCATCCTCAGTCAGTGCAGCATCATTGTGCTTCAGACAACGTTTGGAAGTTACAGTAACTTTTTTTTGTTTACAGGGAAGAAAATTCACCTCCTTTTGTTTGCTTGCATGGTTCTGTGCGTGCATGTTTTTGAGTGTGAGGAGCGTGACGGCAAACATAAACAGAGACACAGGCACATTATCCAGCATTCTCTTCAGCAACTCATCCATGAATACAGTAGAGTACACAAAACTATGAATGTGTTATTTACAAGCACAGAACAATATGTTCTCCAAGTCCATTTTTATTAGTTCATAACCACTGGCATTCTTCTCCTTAAACCCCAATGTCCTGCTCAACATCTCCTTTAATGCCGAGGGGGTCACAACAGGCAAAACGGACCAGCCGTCATGTAGATTCAACTCCCAACCCAGTGTGTTCTCCAATTTTCTTCTACTTATGCATCTTTCACACTTTGGTGGCCAGTGACTGCACCTCAGACTTCTGAGTCTGAGCGCTGAGGGTCGAAGACATGGAGCTCATGTGACCATGCATGGCCTTCTTCAGGTTCAGCAGACACAGGCACTGCGAGCGAAAGCGCAGGTCGAAGAACGCATAGAGGAACGGGTTGAGGCAGCTGTTGACGTACGCCAGGCATGTGGCATACGGATGGGCCAAAAGCAAGAAGTGGAGAAAGCCGCACGAGGTGGGTGCCAAGTCCAGGTAAGACAGGGCGTCCATGCTCTTTAGCACGTGAAAGGGTGTCCAGCAGAAAGCGAAGACCACAACAAGCGTAGTGATGATCTTGAGGAGACGCCTTTTCTTCTGGTCTTCCTTCCTCAGGTGGCTGAAATGCCGGGTGACCGTGCAGCCGATGAAGCAATAACAGACGGTCATGGCCAAGAAGGGCAGCAGGAAACCCAAGGCGGAGGATGAGAGGCTCAGTCCAGCGATCCACAGGTATTCGTGATGCTGATTCATAGTGACCATGCTGAAGTCCATTGCGCAGGTGGTGCGGTTGCTCCCAGCATCGTCCACCGTGGTGCGAAACAGGAGGGTGGGCACGGCCAGCAGACATGACAGGAACCAAATGGCACCCAGCGATGCCAGCATGGTGCCACGGGATCTGAGTCGACCGCTGGACAGTGAGTGGACGATGGCGAGGTAGCGGTCAAAACTCAGACACGTCAGGCAGAAAACACTCGCGTACATGTTGACAAGCACCACATAGCTGCTGATTTTGCAGAGGGCAACGCCAAACGGCCAGTGGTAGCCGAGCGCGGTGTACACCGCCCACAGAGGCAGCGTGATGACGAACGTCAGGTCCGCCAGCGCCAGGTTACCGATGTAAACGTCCGCCGCGCGCCGTTTGGATTTCGCGCGCCAGACGGTGAAGATAACCACGCCGTTACCGGAAAGCCCAAGGATGAAAATCAGCATGTAAAGGACGGGGATGAGAGAGTACGACGGCTCCCACTCCGAGTAGTCGCATGCCGTCTCATTATCTTCATAGTAATCGTAAGTGTCCGTGTATTCCGGTGTTGACTCCATTTGGTGTCGGTACTTCAATTTTAAGTCTTAAAACCCACAAACTCGATTTCTTTCGTACTTTATCCAAAAGCCAGCTTCTGTATTGAGTTAAGTGAAAAAGTTAGTTTTTTCCCTTAAAATAAAGCAGAGTCTAAGCAGGCTGAGGTAAATCTGAGGTAAATCTCTCCTCACTGGCAGCTAGCATAAACGCGTCTGTGCGAGGGAGAGGAGCGCCCTGTCTTTTTAAACTCCGGACTTCTCACCCCTCCCTCCCTCTGGACCCGTATATCGGACCCCCTTATCTCAGCCCCCCCAAACACACACAGACACACACTCCCACCCACCACGGCACACCACCAGCCCCCCAGTCACACGGCAGGAGCGAGTGCGTGTCAACAAAGTGGGCTCAGCTCTTGTTTTTCTTCATAATGAAAAAGTAATGGCTCGCTCCCCTTTCAAGTTAGATTTAACTAAACTTTTATGACAGAAGATGTTTTTGCGTCACGTCTCATTAGCGACACTGTCTTAAAATGAAAGGAAACACAACACAATCAGCCCTATAATTTGAACTGATGTAGTCCTGGTTGTGGTTAATGGTTTCCCACACCCGTGTACAATTGTTCATTTACGTCAAGCAGACCGAATCATCCACATCATAAAATGTTTGCAATAATGTTGATACACTATTTAATTTATAGTTGTATCTTTTTTCTTATTGTCTGTAATTGAAGTGTAAATCTGGCTACTTGACACTAAATTAAATGGAAGTAAACTAATTTCAACATGGCAAGCCTGAACAGGTTTTAGACAGGTTTCCCAGTGAAACCAGAGCCTTGAAGCAAATTATAATGTTAAAGAGGCACTGCTCCGTGATTTCCTCTCACTCAAACATTACATCAGGGTGACATTCAGGGACTTCAAACGCCCCACTTCCACAACAACACATAACACCAGTCTCTCTCTTTAATATGAAAACATCTTCAGACACATACATTCAAACACATTAGCAGGAAAATATACATAATTTATAGTTCATATATAATTTTTTGGTTTATAATATGGACTTTTTTAATGCTTATCGTATTTATAATTAATATAGCTTGTTAATATGCTTTATATATTTATATATTTTATACAAATAAATGTCGGATCTAAACGCTAATTATTATTTTGTATTAATTGTAGCTTACTATCCTATTACTAATTATAGCCTACATTTTGTATAGGCTAAAGTTCTTTCATTTTCCTTTCTCTCAGGTAGAAATTCTCACTAATATTTAATTTAATAAATCGCAAAATCCAGTTATTTGCAGTCAATTCTAATAAAAACATATTTTGAAATGAATTTTAGTTATACATTTAAAAACACTCCGAGTGTCTTTAGTGATTAGATTACACATCAGCAGAGTATTTGGATGTGTGTGAATTTAATTCTCACTTTCTTGAATATATTTGCATGATAATAGCAGACGCAAACTCGCAAAATAAACAAAAACAAAAGGAAACGACGCATTTACGTTAACGAGTTTCTTTAAGGGCGCGTTGTTCGCGCGTTACGCCCAATTTGCAGTACCTGAAAAAGGGCAGTTAAAACACAAATAGCTTAGGCAGAAAAGACAGCAATTCACATTCAAAACAACGAAAACTAGCCTACATAACTTTGCTGTCGTTCCACAGCATCCTCATGCAAAACTCTGTGCAAAGGTCATTAGGTACATATCTGCACCACTATCACAATACAAACATTAATTTACACACACAAATCTTGTTTAACTTCATTAAATTAATGTGCAATCACATTAAGAGGATCAGTGTTTAAATCCATCATTCAAAGCAATGATGAGATCATCTGCAGATCTTTTCAATCAGTTGACCCTAATGAGCTCTCAGTATCTCCACTCATTTGGTGCAGCAGGATTGTAACCTTTCAACTAAATAAAATAAAATAAATGTAGCATTTTACTTTTATATGTTGTTTCACAAATATTTGACTCCTGTTAAGTTTAACATTTCATTGATTCGATTTTAAGCATCAAAGGTGTGCAAATGCATCTTTAGCAAATCTCTTTAAATGCACCGTATTATATACAATATGCATGAATCTGGTCGCTTTTGGTAAAGCAGGGGTTTAAATAAATGGATGTTCCTCATTAATGCTGTAGATTTTGTCCATAAAAATACAATCTTTGGAGCTTTTATTAGATCTAGGGCATGAAAAACACAGATCTAAAACATTGCAAGGCTTCATTAAATGTTAATAAAAAAAATTTCAGAAGCTTTAAAACATGTTAAGGTGGATATCATATATGAGATTTCATACAGAGAAATGAATACAGTTATTATATACATGTACGCTCATAAAACGATCATGTTGATAATAAAGTTGATTCCTTATTTCTCTTTTTCCATACACGGAAAGTCGTATAGTCCCGAACATTTTTATTAATTTATTTGTGTCCATGGCATAAAATTCAACTTTTTTCAAATCCTTGAGCATGAATGTCTTTTTCGTGTCACTCAAACTTCTATAAATAGTTTTTCATGTCCATGGCACGACTTTCTTTTTCGTGTCATTTAATGTATGGTTTTCTCATAGTTTTTTTCCTATTTTCTTACCATTGTTGCTTGGGGTTGGGGTTAGAATCACTTTCTGTTACATTTTTAGACATAAAAACCCGAACTCTAACCCCAACTCCATGGGAGAATAGTTTTAAAAGCGGAAGAAAAACATGTAGAAACCAGTACATAAAAGTACATCCTAACCCAAATTCCAAATCAAACCCCAAGCGACAATCATTTAAAAATATAAAAAAATTAGACAACAATACATAAAATGACACAAAAAAGAAAGTCGTGCCACAGACATGAAAAACTATTTATAGAATTTGTGCATGAAAAAGACATTTGTGCTCAAGGCACGGAAAAAGCTAAATTTCGTGCCATAGACACGAATAAATTAATCAAATTTTCCGTGACTATAACACGACTTTCCGTGAGATCATGTTGCCTCAATACACCTGTTAAATGATCCTTTCACTGTCTTAGTAAGAAAACCTTTAAAAAGCAAAATATAATAAGCAAGTTTATGCCTCATATTTACTGAGATTCAATGTCAGTTTCTGAAATTATTGAAAGATTTGTTATGGCCACAAATTATCATATCATTCTGAATTCTGTGTAAGTCAGATCCTGCTGTCCAAAGAGGTGACTGGATTGCTCTCTGAACCCCTATAATCCTTTGCCCTACCCATGTCTGCCCCTCACCCCCTTCCTCTGCATGTTGTTTTTGGTAGCCCTCTGTGCTTCATATCGGGAGTAACTAAAACACTCCACACACACACACACACACAGCAGACAGCCTAGCAAAAACAACAGAGCAGTTTCCTGCTCAAATAAGTCTGACAGACACTCCAGTGAGTCTGCACCCTCTAGTGGATACTTATAGACATTTATGCACACGTGCACGAGGATGCTTGCACAAAGACGCACTTATCAGGACAGATGCTTTTGCATACTTCAGTGCATGCAAAAACTGGGTTGTTGGAGCGAGGAGTGGGAAGACATTGGAAATGCTATTCACACCCCACTCTTACCACGTCAATCGTCGGCATGGAGTTTCTGGCTTCTTGGGACAAACACAAGCAGTGCTGCTATCTAGCTGACTCTGGAGAGGCCTGGACGCCTGCTGCTCTAATAGATCCTTTAGATAAATAAATAAATCTACAAATTTAAAAAATAAAAGAATCAATGGCATGAAACAGATGGTTAGATTAGACTTTCAAGCACATGAGCAAACACACAGCTGTAATGGTCAGATTAGGCAGATGAAATGAAGATCTTAACCAACAAGCCCTTTGTAGTAACTCATTAAACTTTTCTAGTGACAGCTTTGTGTGAGCATGATTTACTCATAGATATTTTATCACTGATTATACTCGTTCATGTATTGATGAAGCTCATTAGGGAGGGTTAGAGGAGGGGGTAAGAGATTGGTGTTAAAGGGACACTCCACTTTTTTTTTTGTTGAAAATATGCTCATTTTCCAGCTCCCCTAGAGTTAAACATTTTGATTTTTACAGTCTTTGAATCCATTCAGTCGATCTCCGGGTCTGGCGGTACCACTTAGCACATTTTAGCATAATCCATTGAATCTGATTAGACCATTAGCATCGCGCTAAAAAATAACCAAAGAGTTTCGATATTTTTCCTATTTAAAACTTAACTCTTCTGTAGTTACAACGTGTACTAAGACAGACAGAAAATGAAAAGCCGCGATCCTCTAGGCAGATATGGCTAGGAACCATACTCTCATTCTGGTTTAATAATCGAGTCCCTCCAGAAAAACGCGATTGTGCGATCGCACGATTTATTGCATAATCAGCCAAAGTCCGCATATTTATGCGGGGCTGCATTTTTTCCAAATATGACGTACTTTCGCCGCATTAATTACAGATTTCCGCGCACAAAATATGCGGGGCTTGCATGTTTTCATAATCCCCGCATTTTCGTAGCAAAAAGTCACATATATATTAGCAGAAAGTTGAAAAATGTTGCATTTACTTCACGCAAGCGCAGCCGTGTCCTCTGTTGCCATGGAAACTTTATGAAGTGACGTGATTATGTGACGTGAACATCATTGCAGCTTTTGCAAGTTTCCGCAGTTTTTGCAAGTTCCGCAATTTTTGCAAATTCCCGCAATTCCATCGCATAAATTGCAGAAATATCCCGCATATTCCATCGCATTTTTAAAGAAAACGTGCCGCAAAATCGAGGATTTTTGCCCGCAACAATCACAAAAGAACTTTGTTATGACTTTGCTGCCGTAACATGGCGGCAGCAGGTGCAATGATATTACGCAGCGCCTGAAAATAGTCCGCTGCGATTGAAAGTAACCAAGGGGACTTTTAATTTTCCGTTGGTCTTAGTACACAATGTAACTACAGAAGAGTCACGTTTTAGGAAAAATATCGAAACTCTTTGTTATTTTTATTGCGATGCTAATGGTCTAGTCAGATTCAATGGATAACGCTAAACTATGCTAAAAGTGATACAGTCAGACCCGGAGATTAGCTGAGATTAGCTGGTAAAAATCAATATTTAACTCTTGGGGAGCTGGAAATGAGCATATTTTCAAAAAAAGTGGAGTGTTCCTTTAATATGTTAAAAGTCAGACCTATGAGCATGAGTATTTTACCAAAGTAACTGTAGACAAATGCTATGAGAAAATGTGTGTATTTTGTGATAGCACTGTGTTTGTCTATATGCACCAAAAGGATTAACTGATAGTTATAACAAGCATATAAATAACTGTGAATGTGTGTCCTGACTATTTGTAAGGCTGTCCATTGTTTTGGGTAAAGAGTAAGACCACACAAGAAATAGCAACTTTGACTGTGAGTGTAAGTGTGTGTGAGACCTCATAGCAGCTGTGTTGTTTTTTAACCCTTGTCCAGGTTAGATGAGTCCTCTGCGATGCAAGTTGAGGTGTTTCTTTGATACTGAGGCTCATACAGAAACATAAGGTATGTCTGCTTTTAATTTAGTGTTACTTCTACACAAATTAAGATAATAACCCTATTGAAAAATCCAGCAAAGACCAGCATAAGCTCGTAGCTGGTTTTAGCTGGTTTAAGTTGGCAGTAGCTGGTCTAAGCTGGTCAAGATGGTGGGTCAGCTGGACTTTCAGCATGACCAGCTTAAAAAGTGACCAAAACACAGCTAGACCAGCTTGCTACACCATCAATACCAGCTAAGACCAAGCTGGGAGACCAGCTAAAACCAGCTCACCAGCTTATGCTGGTTTAAGCTGGATTTTTCAGTAGGGAATGTGGCTATAAACTTTTAACACACTCACAAAAAAAGAAGGTTAAGTCATAGCCCTATCTAATAATGTATCATTTGTCTAAACAAAAACTTAGAGATAGATTAATCCTGCAGTGGAAGTGCAAAGGTCGCAACCTTTTTATCACCACAACTGGGATCGAGCCCTAGGGTCTAATTCCAGAAATGAATTTTCCATTACTCCAATATGTTTGCATTCGCACAGAAGGCTCTCTGGGTCTTTCCAAATCAAAAATCAAAACCTAGTGTGAATGAGGTTTATACAAATACACACAGTCTCACAAGACAGACAGAGCAGTCTGGCATGGCCAGATCTAGAAAAGGTAAATCTACAGGAGGGGCGTGAGCTGTAATTTGGTACTTGTTTGAAGTATACAGCTGTTAGGCACCTAACACGTCAGATTCGATCTCACTGTTTGATTTGTGGCACTTCAAACCTCACGAGGTGTGTGCTCTTCTGCTATTGTGTGTCACCAAATGCCTCAGGTACTCTCAGGGCACGAAGAGGAAGGGCAGTGGGGTTCAAAAGGTTTTCCGTTAACACAAAATATTATAAAACGTTCTAATTATTGTCTTGCATGTTGTGTATTGTTGTTTGGTTCTCTCTGTTGCAAATGCAATGTCACTGGTGTTAATACAGGTATGCTAAACACCAAAAAAACTCTCTCTGACGAAATCACACCAATGTGCTACACAACACCCCACCACACACACGCACACACACTAAAGATCCCAATCTGTTGGTTTAGGGGCCGCAGTGAGCTAATTCATTGAGATGTAAAGAGCAATCATGTGTGTTTATTTGCATTTCAGCTTAGTTAGTTAACTTTCACTTCTGATTAGATGTAGAGTTTTGTGAGCCTTTGAACACACATGTCTGCTTGTCTCCTCCCAACGGCGCATGTGTAAGTGTGCTCAGTTAATCACAGTAGAGGATACAGACAAGTTGTTCTTTCAATTAATGTGTTTTCACCTCCTCTTAAGTGAATTGCCATTCTGCACCTCGGGCTCTGTCCGGCCCCGCTCATTACTGAGAGCATGTTTAAAATATGGTGCCTGTGGGCAGCACCCTGACTGTTTGACTCCTCACCATCCCACCGGCCTCACTGATGACTCTGATAACACTGAGCACAGAGATCGCATGCTCTCCGGCACATGGCCAATGGGGGTTATAAAATTGTGTTTCCGTATTTTTTTCCCTATTAATTATCCATGATGCACATACCAGCTGTTGCTTATGGGCTGGTTTTATCAACACAAGATACAGTATATATATATATATATATATATTATATGACTGCAAAAGGTTAGATTTGTAAACAAAGAGTAGTGGAATTTGTTAGTTTAAAACACTCCCTATTCCTCATTACCTCTTCAATAATATGAGTTTTTAAATGACAGATTCTTACATTTAACTACTTTTTTACCCAAGCAGTGCATTCAAGGTATACATATGCATTAATGGGGCCATGGCACAAGATTTTTTTAAGATGTCAAATAAATCTTTGGTGTACCCAGAGCATAAATGTGAAGTTTTAGCTTAAAATACCATGTAAATAATTTATTATAGCATGCTAAAATTGCCACTTTGTAGGTGTGTGCAAAAATGTGCCGTTTTGGGTGTGTCCTTTAAAATGCAAATGAGCTGATGAAATTCAAACACTGATCACATTGATGGTGGTTTGTTGCAATTAAAACTCAATTGTGCTTTTCTCTGCACTAAATGGCAGTGCGGTGGCTGGATAGTGCAAATTAAGGGGTGGTATTATTATAATAAGAGCTCCTTATGACATCATAAGGAGAGCCAAATTTCAACGACTTTTTTTATGTGCTTGTAGAGAATGGTTTACAAAAACTAAGTTACTGGGTTGATCGTTTTCACATTTTCTAGATAGAAGCACTGGGGACCCAATCATAGGACTTAAACATGGAAAAAGTCAGATTTTCATGCCATGGCCCCTTTAAGCGTTTTCTGGGAATTGAATCAATTCCATTAAGCACTGCTAACACAAGTAACTCTTAAATAATTACACCCCACATGCTAAACATGTTCAGCTAGGTACATTTTTTAAAGCTTTTTAAGCTTATGTCAGTGCTTTTTTGTTCCCAAATAAATTTAGATGTATTTGAGATAAAGTTGATACTAAATATAGCATAACTGAGAACAGAGGTTGCTAAAATGAAATAAATATTTTTTTTCTTAAATTTTAAACCAAACATTTAGCTTCACCGCTTTTAACATCCTATCATCGACACTTTTTCATTCTCTCTTTCCGAATCTAAATCAGGAAGAAACAGGGCCCGCAAGGTGTTTCCCTGCTTGCGCCGAAGGCTTAGTGACCTCTGACCCCACCTCTCTCCTTTGCCCTTCATCCCCTGCTGTATGGATAAAGCAGCTAGCAAAGCAGGAAGAGCTCAGGACTCAGTATAATTAAAGATGCTGTGTATGTGTTTGTGTGGGTTCTCCTTCACCATAAATAACTTTAAGAGTTGTCAGATTATATTATTATAGGCCTAATATTAGACAAAAGTTTACTTTAGGTCCACTTATACAAACGCTCCAAGTTTAAAATCACAAACGCCCACATGTGTCCCACCACACACACACAAATGAGAGACACACATGTTTTAGATGTCCTGAGAAAACAAAAGGTTGATACTGCTGTTTTCATCCTCCAGATGTTGCTATGCAACCCATCTCTCAATTAACAGGAAGTGCCTTATTGAATCGTTATTTTTATAACTAGCATTTATGCAGAGCCCTTGGGCCAGGGATCAGAGATAGCGATGGTGGGAAGGAGGAAACTGGCGCGGAGGAATAACAAGGAGAGGAGGAAAACCAGAGGTAGAAGATAAAGGCGTTGAAAGGCAGGAATAGATAATGAGGAAGGATTAGGGATGAAATAAAACATAAATAATCACACACACAACATGCATTCACACCAATGCGCATTTAAAACATAAGGATAAGACTTATGTGCTATCTGGTTACCTCTATCCTGGGGGCCTAAAAGGAATTTAGACACATCTGGACGCAAATCCCGAGGAAAACAAAAGCTTTTCCACAGCTTTACCTAAAACACACACACATACACATTGGCTATACCAACTAGACAGACTGAATGAAAAGACAGAGACAGAGCACAGTTCAAGAGTAAACAGAGAACCAATTCACATCATACATACAGAAGAGCCAGTCATCATGTTTGGCTAGACTTACTGCTTTCTTTAATTCTTGTCGTCGTTGAATATATTATAAGGACTCCTGGGTCATTCTTAGGAAATTGATTTTGTGCCTGAAATTTACGGAAAATGTAATTTTTTCATCACTTCATTTGAACAGGTTACTGCTGAACCTTTAATAAATTCCATTTCATTGCATTATTGGTAATGCAACATAGGTTAAAGCCGTGCTGCTAAACATTTACATTTTAATACTGTTTTTAAGTATGCACAAAATAAAGGTGCTTTGTGATGCCATAGAAGAACCATTTTGGCTAAATGGTTCCATAAAGAACCTATAAAATTTTCACAAAAGACTATTTGTAATGAAAACTTTCTTTAGATTACAAAAAGTTAGAAAGAAAAGGCTAATCTAAGAACCTTTTACTGAATTGTTCTTTGAGGAACCAAAAAATGGTTCTTCTTATCGGTGTGAAGAACTTTTGAAGCATTTTCATATTTAAAAGTGTATTTGTGCCTTACACAATAAAGCACACTTACATGAAATAAATGTGCCAACAAAGTTACATTTAAAGTGTATGGGGTTAAATGTTATATGATTGTAGTTCAGTATATGCAGGGTAAAAGTTTACTGTGACAGTTATACAAACAGAATAACCAGAATTTCCCCTTGTACATACTTCTGGCTTGGCAGACCAGTATTCCCCAGGGCGAGAGGTGCTTTTAAACTTTTGACTGTTCCCACCGATTTCTAAATATGCATATTTTCTAAATATGCGCATACTCGCATGCGTCCCCAAGGGCTGTTTCTGTTAAAGGCCGAGATTGTTTTTACACTCTGTCGAAAAGCCCTCGCCATATGGTTTACAGTGACCCAAATGTGGCTGTTATTAAGCAGCACAGAAAACTAATTCAGTGTTTGTGTGTGTTTGTGGTTTGTCAGACCCCCATAGTGTCGTCCTGCTGTGAGGCAGTGCTGTCACAGTTTGAGTGACAGGTGGATTTTGAACATTCCAGACTCTGTTTTACCAGAGACTTCTGTGCTATTACCGAGTTTTACTGTAGCTGTAAATGCCTAAACTGGAGGTTAAGAGGAACAAACTTTTGTACCACAAATGGGCCAAATGATCAGGAATGACTGTTGAAGAGAGTGGGCATGTGCGTGTGTGTGTGTGTGTGTGTGTGTGTGTCCTGGGCGGTTTTATGACAAAGAGTAAATGTATTTATGTCAATCTGGTTTCTGATGTTTCTTCTAAAATCCCAAAATTTAAATAAAAACCACAAATGGTACCAATGCTCAAATAATTTACTTTTTATACACTGTAAAATTGTTCATTTAAATTTTTAAATATTGGATTTACAACTTTTTTATAATTTCATCTTTGATTTTTCTATCTTGACTAGTGATGAGTTGCTGTGAAGTTGATTATACTTAAAAATGTAAGCGCAAAATAAATCTTTAAAGTGTAGAAATACTGAATAACAAATTTATATTAAATTTAACAGTTTAAGGGCTCTATCTTACACCCTGCGCAATGCAGCGCAATGCGCGACGCAAGTGTCTTTTGCTAGTTTCCACCCTGCCCAATTATCATTTGCACGTTTAGCGCCACATTGTTTAAATAGCAAATGCATTTGCGCCCCCTTTTGCGCCCATGGGCGTTCTGGTCTGAAAACGAGGTGTGTTCAGGCGCATTGTTGGCGCGTTGCTATTTTGAGGCAACAAAAATAGACTACGCCATTGACCAACAAAAACCTGGTCTAAAGTCTAAAGTCAATGGCGCAATATGTTGTTTGTTATTTAAAGAGCGCATTAGTATTATGCGCCTATAAACGGGACGACAATGCGGGTTGCACAAAAACGCTTTTAAATATAGAAAATTAAAGGATTGAATGTAAAAGATTATTATTGAGTCTCTTGGACATAAATGAGGACTAATTATGAGACGTTAGAAGGCGCAAAGAACTGCTTCACCTGCAGCCTGGTAAGTAAATAAATGCTTTGCTTTAAACAAATGCATTTGTTTTTAAATGTTTTTTTTAAATGCTACCTCACGGATTTATTGTATATGATGACTCTGTACCTGTGGATATGGTGAGATGAGAAACATTTTTAAGTAAAGCTTAAAAAAACTGACGCTGTCCAAGTGCTGAACCTTGCGGAGAGCCGTTTGTAATTTCTTTATCTCCTGTTTGTTACAAATAAAGTATTTTTAGAGTACAAACTTTTTCTTACATACTTGTAAATTATTTTTTGATGATATTGGATAGCCATACATTTAAAGCAATTAAAAGCCTGCTTTTTTACTCCCATGACTAAAAGACAACGAGTTTTAAAGGTTCTAATGAAAAAAATTACAATTTCAATACAAGTGAAAAACAACACAATTATTTAACATTAATTTTAAACTGGGGATCTTCTTCATCCGCTTAGTTTTTCAGTTTACAAAGTTCGTCATCTAAATACGGATTAGACATAGCGCCAGCGCAACAGGCTTTTAAAGGGGATGAGAGCTGAGACTCTCATTGGTTTACTGCACGTTACGGCCAAAATACTCCCATTAATCATTAAAAAAATAGGACCAACCCTTTTCGACCATGTGCTCAGGGCACAAATTTTTTTCCTGTTGTTAAATTAGCAAAAGTGGCATCGGACACGCCCATTTAGACCGTCCGCCGTGCGCTTTAGACAATGCGCTTAGGTCGTTAAAATTGGGCCCTAAGACTATCAAATATGAATGGTACATTTGTGGTTTGCGACGTTGTTGAATCACTGAAAATTTTTTCCTTAGCATTGCTTTAGCAGCACAAAAGTTGTGGGTTTGAATCCCAGGGAATGCAAATGCTTAAATGTAAATTTAAGTTGCTTTAGACAAAAGCGTCTACCCAGTGCAAAAATGTAAAAATGTTCTTATATAGGTCTTCAACAAACTTCTAAGGGGACCTTAAGAAAACAAGCATTAAAGAGCACCTATTTCACTGATAAAAACAACGTTATTTTGTGTATTTGGTATAATACAATGTGTTCGCGTGGTTTATGGTTAAAAAACGTACATTTTTGTAGCTCCAGATTTCATTACCTTCCTGAAACGCACAGATTTGAAAAGCGCTGTGTCCCTGATTGGCCAGCTAATCTGTACGTTGTGTTTGGCCTGAATACCTCTGACATCAGCCGGAAAGGTGACGCTCCTTACCATGTTTGAAAGATGTCGGCCTTCTCTACATCACCAGTACCAGGAGGTAAACTGTTGCCTACAATCCATGTGTTTGTTGTAGTCCAAGAAAAGAGATTTACGTTAGAGATGATAATTTGCGTCATTGTTTACTTTGGGGTTTGTACCTTTGCGTATCGTTAACATGTACTAATGCACACTTGCACACCAAAGGAAATGTAAAATCTTGAATCACACAATAGGTGCTCTTTAAAATAAGCTAAAGCAACTAAAATAAATATATATCTTAGTATTTGTTTTTGGTTTCATCTGTTATGCCAAGCTCTAGAAAATGTATTTGGTTAAAATTAATTCGGGAATTAAGTGGAAAATATTTTACAGACTGAAAGCTGCATTGTCTGAAAGCTGTTTTTTATGCTCCTGTATTCTCACCGCTGTGGAGCAAAATAGCGACAGGCTGTTCTTTATTGTTAACAGGCGCGTGTCAGTGTGTGAATTATTACTCTCTTTGTCTCTTTGCACGTGTGAATCCCATTGTTTGTACTTTGTGGGCTACCAGTAAAACACAACAAACCATAAGTAAAACCATGCGATCATTGACAGCCGGTAGCTGTTTCATGGGTTTGTGTGTATGTGTGTGTGTTAACTATCTAAACTTCCTCATCATAATGGCTCTCCTTTAATCAAGCACTGAAGTCAGACCAAATCAGGAACCTGCACAAGTCACTCCATTCGCTTTCTTTTTTCTTTCCTTTCTGACTCTCTTACTCTGTCTTTCTTCAGCCATTTATCTTGTTTAAAGGCTTGCACAGCAGTCACCATTGTGTTTCGGTATGTATCCCTACCATAGATTGCACGCCTGTCCAAACTTAACCGAAACTAATTTGGCATCCTGGTATTAAAAGATGGGCTCAGACTGAGACTTCACTAAAGTTCGTGTTAACCTAAACTGCAATATTGAATAAATGAAGAGTTGATGTGGGGGAAGGATTTTAACTTGCGTGCTGACTGACAAGACTTCACGATTAGGCCCTTCCCAAATTCACATTTATCTTTATAAGTGCAGGCTAATACATTTTGGGCTTATTGCACAAACACTTCCAAACACACCCACAATTTATGGTCCGTATGGCTATTATTGGACTGTTTGTTGTTTTTAAACAGGCAGAAGTTCCTCTTTAAACAGACCTTAATGTTTATATGTCTGCCTGCTGCTGGTGACCACTGACAAATTGCTCTTTAACGGTGGCACATGGCTCAATGCCAATGTCAGAGTTATGTGTGCGTGTGTTTCTCTCGGCACACACAAAAATAACAGGCACCACGCCAGGCCCGGATTGGCCATAGGGAGAACCGGGAGGATTCCCGGTGGGCCGGTCTGTTTTTTTTTTGGCCACGAGGGCCGGTGTTGTCATGCCACCGGGATGACGCGTATTTGCGGGTGAGAGATGTCCCCGCCGCTTTATGATCAAGTTGATTGTGTCCCGAGTCCCGACCACTTATTGGAAGAATTCTTGCATTAGGGTTCATTGACATCTAAAACGCATGGGAAACGCAGGACGTGCCGCTGTCTTCTGGTTTTCAAAGCGCTTACTTGAACACGAGTTTTGTTTCAGACGCGTCTATATTGAGTGCGCTTGCCGGCCGCGCGTCTATATTTAAAATAAACTTGAGCGCGTCTTTTGAGTGCGCTTGCCGGCCGCGCGTCTATTATATTTTAAATAAACTTGAGCGCGTCTTTTGAGTGCGCTTGCCGGCCGCGCGTCTATATTTTAAATAAACTTGAGCTCGTCTTTTGAGTGCCCTTGCCGGCCGAGCGTCTATTATATTTTAAATAAACTTGAGCGCGTCTTAATACAAACGGGCTGGCCTCTAAACGTATTTTTTTTATCCAAGTCATAGATGAATTCTCTATGAATAGTCATTATTCATCGTTTATTGCAAGAGGAACAAAAATCTATTTGATGCAAAACTCATTAGTTTCAAAAGTATATCCATGATGTTTTCTTTTTTTAACACAATGTAGGCCTACGTTATTTAGCAATAGACATGATCTAAGTACTAAAAAAAGATACAGATTATTTCCATTTGTTTCCAATGCATACTTGATAAATCTTGCTTGTGTATTGTATATCAGGGGTTTCCAAACGTTATCAACCCAAAAGTTAATCTCAAGACTCACCATTTTTTAGAAATAGAAATATAGAGGAAAATACAAACACATTTGTTTCCTTTAGTTTTTGAATAAGTTTACATTAGTAATATATGGTCTTATGGTAGGGCTGCATAATTATGGCAAAAATTATAATTGTTTACTGCATTTGCACGGAATATGAAATTATATATTTGAAAAATATGAATTGCAAGGCTGCAGAGAACAGTGCACTACTGCAGACTTATACTACTGAGGGTTTAAAGAAATTATTTTAATAGTCAGTCGTGAACTAAAGTGGGCCGGTCTAAGGCATGAAACTCCAGGGCTGAAAACGAGTCCCACTCCGGCCCTGCACCACGCTGGTCACCGTGGGAAAATATTTGCACCAAGTCGATGGCTTTTTTCATTAGACACCTAGAGAATGAGTGTCCAGAAGTGAGTCTAGGCTCAAATGATGCTGATTTGCACAGCAGTTGTTTTATTAAAAGGAAAAGGTGAAAGGTCTCCATATACACAAACAAAACATCAGACTAATAGCAAAGCAGCTGACTTTTATCTTCTGAATGTCGACAGCTGGGTTTCACCTATCAACACATCTACACACAAACACAGTTTTTTTTATAAAATAAGCGCAACAGATTAAAGACTCATATACTTTAAAGTAGCTTTAATAAGTAGTAAACAATTTTTGCATTTAGTACTATAGTATATTTTTACACTGCTTTCTGAAAAGCTCGATTCTGATTGGCCAGTGGTTACATTTCAAGGTTTGTTATTCTTAAATAGCAACCTCCTAAACTAATAACACAGCCTCATCCGGAAAGATTTGACAAGTGAGATTTACCAATATAGAAATGCATAATACATAATATATAAGATTTTATTTATAAATGATCAAACCAAATGCACGTTCGTCTTGTTTGCACTTTGAACTAGTTTGAAGGCGTCTTGGAACGTGCTTTCCTCATGGAAGGTTTGCATTTCACAAGTTAATAGCATATATCAAATAAATATTTTGTGTCTTTATATTTAAGCAATTATGTAATAAGCAGGATACATACAGCCAGCTGGTTGTTATAGCAAATAAATCCCTTTAAGGTGATAAACTTTTTTTCTTTGTGTTGGAGTCCTAATCACAGTATCAGGATTTATTCAGTAATAACAATAATTTGGCTGTGGGATGTTATAGTTGCCAGGCAACATAACATGTGCCACAACGGTGTGGTTATCTGCATTTTACAATGGCTACAAACTGAGCTCATCCAATCAGAATTAAGAGTCAGGCTTATATTTGCAACCATCTAGGTCCACCAAAAAGACAATGTGGCTTACCAGCTTGATCATTTATGTGAACAGTCTGCCAGCTACACCACCACATAAACCAGCCTGGACCAGCCAAGCGTGAGGTCGTCAATGTGTTTGTGTGCAAGCCTCGTGTTCTAACAAAAGGCGAGCAAACAACATCATTTCCCGTTGACCGTCTTTTTGTGCATGTGCGTGTCTGTGTGGATTCATGTTTTGCTGCGTGCTTTATGTCGTGTAATCCAAGTAAGCATTTAATGATCCATAACACCCTCCCAAAAAGTTAAAAGAGACTAAACCAGACAAAGCACGTGACAAAAAGACTATAGTGATGGATTCAGGAGTTTCCTTCAGTGTGACAGGTGAGTGAAACACTAACTCAAGCTCTTAAAGAAGCTCTCGGTGAACTACAAGAACAGACTTGCTGAACTTTAGCCGCTGAACTCTCAACTTTACCGTTTCTAATTCACCTGGCTCAGACGTTGCTAAGGAAATGTTATGGATTTCTCACGTCACAGCACTTCTTAATCAGATTTTGCGTTTTGTTATTCAGTTTAAAAATCGAATGCACAAACTTAAGTAAATATTGATTAAGTGTTGTTATGTTTAACTAAGGTATTAACTTTATCTAGTAGTTTTATCCTAAATCAATGTCGAAAACATAATCTGTTTTTTTTCTTTAAATTCTTTCTTTCTTTCTCTTGTTTTTATATTCTTTCTTTCTTTCTTTCTTTCTTTCTTTCTTTCTTTCTTTCTTTCTTTCATTCTTTCTTTCATTTATTTGTCTGTTTTCTTGTTCTTATATTCTTTCTTCCTTTCATTCATTCTTTCTTTCATTTATCTGTTCGTTCTCTTGTTCTTATATTCTTTCTTTCATTCATTCATGCATTCATTCATGCTTTCTTTCTTTCTTTCTTTCTTTCTTTCTTTCTTTCTTTCTCTCTTTCTCGCTTTCTCTCTTTCTTTCTTTCTTTCTTTCTTTCTTTCTTTCTTTCTTTCTTTCATTTAATCATATATTAATTAATTCATTACTTATTTCATTTATTTGTTTGTTCTTTTGTTTTTAAAATTATTTTTTCATTCATGCATTCATGCATTCTTTCTTTCATGCATTCATTTGTGCACTCTTTTTAATTTTTTTCTTTCACTTATTCATTCATTCATTCATTCATTCATTCATTCATTCATTCATTCATTCATTCAATACTTATTTCATTCTTTCTTACATTCATTCATTACTTCTTTCTATCTTTCTTTCTTTCTTCATTTATAAGTTTATTCTTTTGTTCTTATATTCTTTCTTTATTTCTTTCTTTTATTCATGCATTCTTTCTTTCTTTCATGCATTCTTTCTTTCTTTCATTCATGCATTCCTGCATTCTTTTTTCATTCATTCATTCGTTCGTTCGTTCGTTCTTTCTTTCTTACTTTCTTTCATTCATGCATTTTTTCTTTCTTTCTTTCTTTCATTCATGCATTCTTTCTTTCTTTCATGCATTCTTTCTTTCTTTTATTTATTTGTTCATTCTCTTGTTCTTTATTCTTTCTTTCTTTCATTCATTCATTCTTTCTTTCATGTATTCATGCATTCTTTCTTTCCTTCTTTTTTATTTGTTCATTCTCTTGTTCTTTATTCTTTCTTTCTTTCATTCATGCATTCTTTCTTTCTTTCTTCTTTCATTTATTCCTTCATTCATTACTTCTTTCATTTATTTGTTTGTTCTTTTGTTCTTATATTCAGGGGCGGACTGGCCATCTGGCACACCGGGCAGTTTCCCGGTGGGCCGACGTACATTTTGGGCCGATCCATCTCATACTATCTTTAGTCTGAGCAGCCCAGTTAGCGTCTTTTTTTTCTAAACAGACCGGCCCACTGACATTTAAGCAGCAGCCCATTGGTTATTTTCTTTTAAACGACATTACGCTGGCCCAATGACTGACCAACCCAGTCATCGTCCTTTTTTCCCAGCTAGACCGGCCCACTCAGCAGCAGCCCATTGGTTATTTTTTTTGAATGACATTATCTGGCCCAATCACCGCTTTGGTCTCTGTGCAAGCGAGCGTGCATCGTCGGTCAGTTCACGTGTCAAAACAGAGAGAGAGAGAGATGGAAAAAAATGCAAGGGAGGTGCAGAAAAACTGCGCGACAAAAAGAAACAGGCTCTTCAGGCAGACGCCGAAAAACGTGTTAAAATAACACAAATGTCGATCTTCAACTCGCGTCGCTGGTGATGATGATGATGGCGGTGGTGGTGGCACTGGCAGCACCAGCACGCAAAGTGTCAGAGAGACGAGGGAGAAGTGAAAGTAGTCCTTGCGGTAAGCACAACTGCTTTCAAAACACAAGTTTAGATAGATACCCCTTGATAAACACAAAATTATCACTAAAACACAAAATTATGGTGACAAAGCTGCAATAAAATAGTTTCAAAACGTATCATTTCTCTTCAAGCAAAATCAAACAATCCAGGAGATCTGCTTACAGACAAAATATATGTTTATTGTATATAACAACACACTTGACAGATAATGTAAAAAATATCTTACTGTAATCACACTAGTTTAGTTCAGTGAATGTAGTGAATACTTTCCTGTAGGTACTGCAAGTAATTATCAGTTTTCAATATTACTCTAAGCAGCACTTTCATTCTGTAAAAAGTCGCCAATTCAATGGCAAATTTTGCCAATTGCATGAAGCTTGTTTTAGGATTCATAAGTGTGGATTACTAAACTAAACTAAACTAAACTAAACTAAACTAAACTAAACTAAACTAAACTAAACTAAACTAAACTAAACTAAACTAAACTAAACTAAACTAAACTAAACTAAACTAAACTAAACTAACAAATAACACGTTCTAGAAGTGTTTGTTGTGTCAACTCTCGCTCTTTTCTACCTGCTATTAATTGGGTTTAGTACTTTTATAGAATTGGAGTTGCTATTGCTATACATATTTAAAGGCATGCAAAGATGGGTGGTATTTGTAATTATACACTGCAAAAAATGATTTTTAAGAAAAAAATTCTTAGTATTTTTGTCTTGTTTTCAGTAAAATATCCAAAAATTCTTAAAATAAGATGCTTTTTCTTGATTAGCAAAATGACCCAAGAAAATAAGTCTAGTTTTCACACCAAAATTTTTACATTTAAGTGATTTTGTGCATAAAACAAGCAAAAAAATCTGCCAATGGGGTAAGCAAATTTTTCTTGAATTTTTCTTGCATTTAGTGTTTCAGAAAAATTTTCAAGATTTTTTGCTTACCCTATTGGCAAATTTTTGTTTGCTTGTTTTATGCACAAAACCACCTAAATTTAATATTTTTGGTCTAAAAAACTAGACGTATTTTCTTGGGTCATTTTGACCATCAAGAAAAAGCATCTTAATTTAAGAATTTTTTGATATTTTTACCGAAAACAAGCCAAAAAAAATTAAGAAAATTTTTTCTTAAAAATAATTTTTTGCCGTGTATGTTGTGTGGGCCAATTTGGGCCAAAATGCCAGGGCCGAATTTTTGTCCCAGTCCAGCCCTGCTTATATTATTTCTTTCTTTCATTCATGCATTCTTTCTTTCTTTTTACATACATTATTCATTCATTGATTCATTCATTGACTCATTCATTCATTCATTCTTTTTTCTTTCTTTCTTTCTTTCTTTCTTTCTTTCTTTCTTTCTTTCTTTCATTTATTCAATAATTCATTTCTTTTTTCTTCGTTTATTAGTTAATTCATTCTTTCTTTCTTTCTTTCATTTATCCGTTCATTCTTTTGTTCTTATATTACTTCTTTCTTTCTTTCATTCATGCATTCCTTTTTTCATTCATGCATTCCTGCATTCTTTTTTCATTCATTCTTTCTTTCTTTCTTTTATCCATTTATTCGTTCTTATATTCTTTCTTTCATTCATGCATTCTTTCTTTTTTCATTCATTCGTTCGTTTGTTCGTTCGTTCGTTCGTTCGTTCATTCGTTCGTTCGTTCGTTCATTCATTCATTCATTCATTCATTCATTCATTCATTCATTCATTCATTCATTCATTCACTCATTCAATCATTCTTTCTTTCTTTCTTTCTTTCTTTCTTTCTTTTTCTTTTTTTCTTTTATCTCTTTCTTTTTATCTCTTTCTTTCTTTCTTTCTTTCTTTCTTTCTTTCTTTCTTTCTTTCTTTCTTTCTTTCTTTCTTTCTTTCAGTTTTTCTTTTTTCTTTCTTTCTTTCTTTCTTTCTTTCTTTCTTTCTTTCGTTTTTTCTTTTTTTCTATCTTATTACGCTCTTGTATGTGTGTGTGTGTGTGTGTGTGTGTGTGTGTGTGTGAGTGTGTGTGTGCGTGTGTGCGTTTATGGGTTAATAATGGGTTTATATTAGAGGCCTGTGAGCAGAAATGCAGCTGAGATGTTATTTTCCTGTGTCTTAAGATGGGAGATGTTTCCTGCGATAGTTCTGCATGTTGCTGATTAGGCATCATATATCTCCTGTCAGAAGGAAAGGGGAAAGAGCAGCAGAGAGACAGACTGGGAGTGGGAACAGGTCAAGCCTTATAGCCACTCCCCTCCCAGAGCAAAGGGCCAAACACAAGTTGCTTTATTGTTCATTCCTGCACCATATATTTGTGGCACACACACATGTACGTGCACACACAAAATATATTTTGTGTTCATTTTCCGGTTGATGTAGTGATTACAGTTTTTTTTTATTCGCTTTGGTACTATTTTCACAAGTATGTGGTAAAACCTCACAACTGTTAGTACAAAACTCAAGGCAGATCATCAAATAGTCAGTTTTTTCAAACATTTAATCACATGTTCAATTGACTTAGTACAACACACAAAATTATACATTTACTTTTCACCACACTTAATTGTGTCATCAAAGAAATACCTTTCATATGAAGTAATTGCCTTTCACAATGCAATGCTCACAATACTTTTGATATGCTTCTCATCTCATTTGTGTAAATACATTTGACCAGCACTAAATCTAACTGATCTTACTGTAATGGTTAATCACTGAACCATTTGGTAAACCTATATATTTTCATTTCAGCAATATACAGTATATGGATTTTGAGAACTACAGAAATAAAATGTCTGTTTGTACGAACTTATAAATTATGTGTAACCACACATTATAAAATACTCTTTATTGATAATTGATTTTACATAGTGGTAACCACAACTGGTCATTACAGTATATACTGTAAAAGTGGGGGTGTAAACACTGGCAATTTATTTCAACATGGAGCAGGACAGACAGCAAGGAATAAGAAGATCTTGTGGACAAGGGATCCGTCAGAGAGGTGGGCATGGGCACCAACAGAGAGGTCAAAGAGGTGGACGAAAATCTACGGCCAAATGCTCAAGACAGGTTTGATCCAAATTACAGTAATGTAATGTGTGCACTAAATTTTATGTTTTCATTCAGTTACATTATAGAAAGTATAGCTATGTTACAATTATAGCTGAAAAATAAAAACTAATGTACTGTAATTTGCCAAATGATTGTAGAGGATGTCTTCATTGATCTTTCACTTGATTACACATAGGATGGATATTTTGGAAATTATATTATGTTAGTAATGTAAGTGTAGTGTTTAAAAGTACTAAACTGAAAGAAGATCATACCGTTGTGTTTCGGTGATTAAACCAAATGTTCGGATTACATATTACAATAATCTTGTATTTGAAACAATGATTATGTGGACTGAAAACATGTGCAACTTACTGAAAGCATTACATCAGGTTTTGAAAGAATGACTAGCTGCGTTACAAGTTCAGTTTGGATTTTTGTACTAAGAGTTTAGAAAATGTACACCTTACTTGTGAAAATAGTACCAAAGCGAATAAAAAAAACTGTAAAATACTCTTTATTGCAAATTGATTTTACATAGTGGTAACCAAAGTTGGTCATTACAGTAGATACAGTTTACTGTAAAAGTGGGGGTGAAACACTGGCAATTTATTTTAACATGAAGCAGGACAGACAGCAAGGAATAAGAAGATCTTGTGGACAAGGGATCCGTCAGAGAGGTGGGCATGGGCAACCACAGAGAGGTCAAAGAGGTGGACGAAAATACTGCCAAATGCTCAAGACAGGCTTGATCCAAATTACTGTAATGTAATGTAATGTGTGCACTAAATGTTATGTTCTCATTCAGTTACATTATAGAAAGTATAGCTATGTTACAATTATATCTGAAATATAAAAACTACTGTAATTTGCTCAAATGATTGTAGAGGATGTCTTCATTGATCCTTCACTTGATTACACATAGGATGGATATTTTGGAAATTATAGATTATGTAAGTAAGGTTGCTGTGATTTCACCAAGTAAGATGTGATCCTGGATCAACATTTTTTGTTGATCCTGGATGAATGTTTTAATCAAAGATACCCCAACCTATCCTTAACTCAAACCCTAACCATGTCTAAACCCTCAAATTAGTGTGAAATAATAGTTTGAGGAGTATTTCTTAAAAGCCCCTAACCCAATCCTAAACCTAACATATACACTAATCCTAATCCTGCAATCTGATTGGTTAAGGAAAAGGTTTATCCAGGACCAACAATGGTGTTGATCCAGGATCACATCCTACTTGGTGAAATCACGTTCACCATGTAGGTAATGTAAGTGTATTGCCTAATGTGAAACTGTGTAATATGTATTTTACAGTACTGCAGCACTTTTAAGGCTGATTTGAAACATGTATCTTGCAATGTTTGCTGTTGGATGAACTGATTGTTAAAAGTACTAAACTGAAAGAAGATCATACCGTTGTGTTGTGTTTCGGTGATTAAACCAAATGTTCTCATTACATACAATAATCTTATATTTGAAACAATGATTATGTGGACTGAAAACATGTGCAACTTACTGAAAGCATTACATCAAGTTTTGAAAGAATGACTAGCTGCGTTACAAGTGTAATCAGTTTGGATTTTTGTACTATAAGAGTTTTGAAAATGTACACCTTACTTGTGAAAATAGTACCAAAGCGAATAAAAAAAACCTGTAAAGGTCTGATATGAGGCACAATACAGGACAATAAACAATAGGGCACTGAATAGGATGATGAATGCATAGTTTACATGTCCATGGGTTATAAGCTATTTTAACAGTGATCTTATCAGTAAATGGCACAAGTTTTGTTCATAAAAAGGCACTTAAACAAGCACATAAACATAAATCTTTGCATTGCCTTCCATTGTGCTTTTGCTGAGCTAATTATATTTTCCCCTAACTCAACCTCCACACCTACTGTACAGAAAGCTTAATACAAAAAGTCAATAAAAAATAAAAAAGTATAATAAATTAAATCAATAATAATTAAAACAATGACATGTAAAAGTGTGTGGGGCTGTGCAACAGGTTACTGTAAAAGAAACAACAAAATGTCCTTTGCTTGTCTCTAGTTACTCTCACAAAATAAATACTAAGATTTTTATGAAGTAAGTGGTTTAACAGTATTATTTTGCATTGTATTGGTGCAACTATTAAAGAACAACACTTTACTACACTTTCTATTTTTAAGGGCTTTTGAAAATCAAACATGTTTTAGATAGCAGATAGTCACACACAACCAACACACCTTGAGATTCTTGCACATACTCATAATGCATCACAATGATATGGAGTTATGGGGGTCAGTGGGTTGAAAACAGGACAGGGCCACACCTCTGGGCACTGGAGGCACAATAGCAGGATGGGAGACGTGATTGAAGTGTGTGACAGAGAGAAGAATTTAGAGCGAGTGGACTCATTTTAGTATGTTTTGTCTAAAGGGATGATTGGAGTACAATGATGGATTTGTGTACGTGACTGTACGTGTGTGTGTGTGTGTGTGTGTGTGTGTGTGTGTGTGTGTGTGTGTGTGTGTGTGTGTCTGTTGCATTAATAAGTGTTTGAGTGTTAATTCTGCTATAAATTACAGTAGCTATATATGAGTAGGTGTGGGAAAGTATTTTACAGTTAACCTTAATTCAATGAAACACTCCCAAGATATGATAGCAATAACCTGCTGACTATTGTTGTTTTGCTTTCATTTTCTCTTTTTTTCCTGTAAAGTTGCAAATGGGTTCAAATCTATTTTTCCTGAAGACATACAAGGTCATGAACAGAGACATGCTATACAAGGTTGCCATTATTGAAAGAACATCACATAATCTTTCAGTATCTATAAGTAGGTGTGGTTAAGTACTCCACAGTTAACCTTAATTCAATGAAACACTTCCAAGAAAATATAGCAATAACCTCCAGACTATTCATGTTGTGCTTTCATTTTTTTTCTCCTGTAAACTATAGCTAATAGCTAGCTATTTTTTCCAGAATACATACAAGGTCATGAACATGCTGATTAAGACACAAGGCTGCCATTTAGGGTGGCCATTCGTGCCAGTTCCGCCGGACACGTCCCGAACATGTTTTTGGGTTCGTTTTCCGGAAGTCGCGTTGGTCGACCGCATACGTCATCAAGGTTTAATATTTCGGGTTTAATTTCAGAAAAGCAACCGTTACATTTCAAGGTTGTATGTCTTAAAAGAAATAAATCTTAATTTTCTAATGTATTTTAACTGAAATGTGATGACGTATGCGGTCGAGCAACGCGACTTCCGGAGAACGAACCCGAAAACATGTTCGGGACGTGTCCGGCGGAACTGGCACGAATGGCCACCCTACTGCCATTATAAACAGATAGTCACATATCCTTCCAGTTTAACTGATCATTATGGGTATTTCTAGCTTTATATTTTTTTGTTTTACAGACATCCCAAGTCTCCCGGAAGTTCCGGGAGTCTCCCGCATTTTGATAGCGGCTCCCTGATGCCCGCAAATTAATTAAAATCTCCCGGAATCTAGAGCGAGCAAGAAAGAGTAGCACGCGCACGGCAGAGAGGAAGGGGGAGACCTTGCTTGTGTGTGCTAGTGCATGTGCTAGTGTGCCTCATTCAGCGCATGTAAGACAGAGAGCATCCTGATTGGCCTGCTCCGGTAAATCAACCAATCAATTGTCAGTGTGGGCGGGCTTTTATCTCTTCTCCGGACATAGATATATACAGTTCTCCCGAAGGTGAGTTCAACAAGTTTAATATCATGTGCATATTAGGCTGGCTACTAGTTGCCAAGGCTACATGAAAACAACAAACTCCTTAGACCGGCTTAAAGTTGCAATAGAATATAAATAAAACAGTTTATATAAATATTATAAGCAGCTTATATAAATAGTAAAAGTGATCTACATATTGTAAAATAATTAACAAATAATTGGGTAACACTTTACAATAAGGTTCATTAGCTAACATTAGTTTACTACATTAGTTAACATATAATAATGAAGTGCATTTATAAAGCATTTTTTATCTTTGTTAATGTTAATTTAAACATTTACTAATACATTATTCAAATCTTGTTAACATTAGTTAATGCACTGTGAACTAACACGAACAAACCATGAACAGCTGTATTTTTATTAACTAACGTTAACAAAGATTAGCAAATACAGTAACAAATGTACTGCTCATGGTTAGTTCATGTTAGTTAATACATTAACTAATGTTAACAAATGAGACCTAGTAAAGTGTTACCAATAATTGCATAGGCCTCTAGAAATTAATATTATGCTTTTATATCTTGAAATGTCATATCCTTGTCCTCCTTAATTTTTTTTTTTTTTTTTTGGGGGGGGGGTTGGGGGCTTAGGGATAACAACCTGAAATGAGTTTTTTCAAGGTTGGATGTCTGGTTTTATCTTTGTAACAGGTAGCTTATATTCTCGTTCTTTCATTAATTTTGTTTATTTCTCAGACTCAAACTGTGGCTGTTTCTCAATATGTGTTATTCAGCGATCTTGCGTCCTCGTGTTCTCGCTCTACGTCATCATTAACCGTCAAAGTTCAATTCCAACTCACAAGAACGCAAGTACAGTGGACGCATGAAAATACCCGGATGTCTTCTTGATATGGAGGATGCATCGAGTGCAGACTTGTGCGCTGAAATTGCTTAACGCCCCAGAAGTCATTGCGGAATAACAATGGCGGAGGTCAGGTGACCAACAGGAAGATTGCACACATCTCAATTCTCACAAGTTCTGAGTTTGTTCTTCCAAGGTCGCCTGCAAGACCGATCTCCACGAGAACGCAAGTCTGTTCTTTGCGTTCTTGGAATTGAGAAACAGCCTGTGTTGAGTTTTAAAGTGTTCATGTGGATTAATCACTGTTATAAAATGAATATTTGTGGTACTCTAAGCTGTTGTCCAATACAGTGATGGACTGTGCTAGATACACAGTATAATAACATCTATATTACAAAACACATGTTCATTTATTTTCTGTCAATATCATTGCACAGCAAAAGGAAAAAACACCAAAAATCAAGAATGTATGATTATATGGTGTCATGGCTTTGCAATCAAAAAACATTGTTATAATGGAAGTAAATGGGGCAAAAAAGACCACAAACAACAAATGAGGGGGGAAAAAATCTGATGCTGCACAAAAACTAAAAATGCATAAAAAGACATCAATTATAAACTTGGCAATTAAAGAGTTAAAATCATGGAATGTTTGTAAACATTTGGTACATTTGGTTGATTAACAGATTTATGCAAAAAAAATGTGAAAAAAATAATCTGACATTTTTACAGCTGTTTAATTTAGTGGTCATTTTGGGGTAGTAAATTTGCCCACGGTATATTGTTGAGTTTTTGAAAAATGTCAAAGCATTTTCTTAAAATATGTGTAAATATAAGATTTGTCACCAAAAATCATTCCATTTAATGAAACACAGAGAAAGTTGTGGCCAAATTAAGACAAAAAATAACAAAAATGGCTAAAAATGGTCCCCAACAACACATAAGGGTTAATAAATCTACTTACTAAAATGTTATAACAGAAATTTATGTTGTTGTTGTTGCTGATCTTGTGCTACATAAAGTCAATTTCATGTCTTACAGCATTCTTCAGCAATGTCTATATTTACTCTCATATATTTACACAAACTTAAGGGAATACTTCAGTCCAAGATGAACATTTAGTCCTTACTTGTGCTAAAGTCGTTCCAAACCTGCAAATATTTTTTTTCACATAAACCAAAAAGTAATATTTGGAGAACCTTCATCAATGTTTAGTCTACTCAATGACACATAGTGACCACATCTGTCCACACAAGAGCAAATAAAACAAAAAATCCATATTTGAAAGTCATCATAACACCTACATTTTCTTAAAGATGCTCACATCCCAATCACATTAAAATTTCCCAGCATATTTTAACATGTCATCAAAATGTCCTAAGTTAAGTTCCTAAGTCTCTGAGAGAGAACAGAAACTATAGGGTCACACACAGGCATGCTATGACCTGTACTGTCCCCCCCAATTTTGTGTTTTCACACGGGTTAATGAGCGTTTTCAGTGAGGCGGGCTGCTGGAGGGCAGATCGGCTTTAACTCTGTCACAATGTTCAGGTTGGAGTACGAAACAATGCCTGCAGCTTATGGGATCATCATGCCCAACACACACAATGATCTGAATTCTTTTCTCTTGTATTTGACCCCTCACCTGTATGGTGATTTGTAACAGGAGGTCAGAAAACAGACCCCTAAAGACAAGCCTTAACACCCCGTCCACCTTTTGACAGCACTGTCCTGCAGGGGAAGGTTTGTGGGTGCATATGTGTTAAAAGAAGAGCCTTATTGGATACTGACCAGAATGGTGTTAATGGTGTGTTAATGATCATCAACACACAATCTTACATGTATTGGTTTCTCAACATACTTGCATACAGAACTTTAGCTATACCACATCTTCTCACACTCCAAACCTTCAACCCCCTTTTTTGTATCGGGAACCAATCTCTGTTTGGCATACTGTATGTTAAGAATGAAGAGAAAGAGAGAGATTTGGAGAGGCAGTAACAGAACTTAGATATTAATTTGAAAGGAAAATGGTTCACATCACCAAATTTGATGTTTTTCCTATTTACAGCATTTATCCGGTTGTTTTCTATTTATAACTCACAGCAAAAATCAGTCAGATTCCTATATTTCTTTATCTTAAACTAAGTTGTTTTCTCAAGTAAATGTAGCTTTTTTTACTTAAAGGGACACTCCACTTTTTTTGAAAATATGCTCATTTTCCAGCTCCCCTAGAGTGAAACATTGGATTTTTACCATTTTAGAATCCATTCAGCTGATCTACAGGTCTGGCTGTACCACTTTTAGCATAGCTTAGCATAATCCATTGAATCTGATTGGACCATTAGCATCGCGCTTTAAAAAATAACCAAAAAGTTTGGATATTTTTCCTATTTAAAACTTGACTCTTCTGTAGTTACATCATGTACTAAGACCGACAGAAAATCAAAAGTTTGATTTTCTAGGCAGATATGGCTAGGAACTATACTCTCATTCCAGTGTAATAATCAAGGACTTTGCTGTCGTAACATGGCTGCCGCAGGCACAATGATATTACGCAGCGCCCAAAAATAGTCCCCTTGGTTATTTTCAATAGCAGCTGACTATTTTCAGGCACTTCGTAATATCATTACCCCATTTTTGAGGGCGATGCTAATGGTCTAATCAGATTCAATGCATTATGCTAAGCTATGCTAAAAGTGGTACATACCCTGAAGAAGGCTGTTTTGTGCCGCTACGCGTGGGTTGTTTTCCTTACCCCATGTATTTTTAACTTTCAAATATGAAGTAGCCAGTTTAATAAAGACTTTTTACATTTTTCATTGAAGAAGAGTGCCTTGGATTCATCTATTTGATATATTCATTTGGAATTCCCTACCCCAAAGAGCACCTTCAAATATTTGTTCTTGAACTCCCTGAGCACCCTGGACATTCTTTTTCTAAAGAGAGAATGCAGAGGTAAACTTTTAGCTAGAGTATTAAACATCATTGTAATGTTACTGTAACATTCCTATCAGCTTACATGCAATTTATTGCTAATAGATTTAGAGAGATGCACCGATAATTTTTTTCCACCAATACAATATCCGATTACCCAGACTGATATCTGGAGATACCAATACTGAAGTTTAGTGGTTATATTAACTTGCATTAACTAAATTCTGAAGAACTGAAAATCAAAGTTCATAAAAGAGGCCCAAGGAACCTTTAAGATTAAAAGACCATTTGTGTGGAAGAATGCGCCAGAATCACTCCTGAGCAATGCAGACGACTGGTCTCTCCATACAAGAGGCGTCTAGAAGCTGTAATCACCAACAAAGGCTTTTCCACAAAGCATTAAATATAGTGTGTTCAATACTTATTCCCTTTGTCATTTCACTTTATTTATTATGACTCAACTTGTTTACTTAAATGTTCTGATTTCTTTGTATGAATGTAATATTTGGCTTGATGGCTACATCTGGTGGAAATTTTATGTCAATAGCCCACTTAGAAATCACTTTACTGATAAAAATGCTGATGTGTCAAATACTTATTTTCCCTGCTGTATATAAATAATTTCCATCAAACCACTTTTATTCAGTTTTGCACTGAGACTAGGAAGATCTCGGGCTGCTTTCATTCCAGATCATTAAATGTTTCCCATGCAGGCTCACAACACCTTAACTTCCTCATAGATGAGTCTCATTATGTTTTAAGTACACACTCAGTGCACTCCAATACTCTTCTATTACACAGCTCGCACACTCTAATTATAGGAAATGCACACTCAAAAGAACACTTAAAGCAAAGTAATATAATTCCACTACAAATTACACTCCCGGAGGATTTAAGAGCTCAGTTGATCCCCACAGGCATGTTTGTGATTATGAACACTGCAAACCATCTCGTATAATCCTGATTTATATCAACTTTCATACATTTAGGTAAGTACCTGCAAAGTATCTAACAAACGGGACCTAAATCTAAAACACACAAACATGAATATACCTAAGACGAGCACTTTCATGAAATTTCCTGTGATTTACTCACAGTTCAATAATGTGTAATAATAACATGTAGCCTAGCAAAGTAACAAAAACTAGTTTGCCTACAGTCATTTAGTATCATTTCAATAACTCTGGGAAATGCAATGACACAATTTAATCCATGAACAGGCATCACTCATGTGAAATGTTGTGATATGGTAATATATATGTATTTAAGACATCTGAAATTGTTTTGACAGAATAGAGACACAATTGATGTTTTACAGTATTTTTCATGTAATGACTGCACAAACAATGACCTCATGAACATACATAAAATACTTTAAAATGTATAGTATGTCTTATCAAATGATTTGTTTACTCTTTCCTCAGCCTCCAGGTCCTCTCTTTAATCTGTTTTTATCTTTTTACAGGGAAGGTGTGGGATCCTCACCCATGACATCACCAAACTGGCTCACTGCCACAGCAACATCTGTACAAACTTCATAAAACCTGACATATAAGTTAAGTTACACTCATAGCCACACATTCTTCAAACACACACACACAGGACAAATTATCTTTCCACATTTTTTTCCCAAGCTTGTAGTCCAGGCTGCACTGATGAAATGCATGATGGGATTTAACCTCTAGGGATAAGACGCATAAAAGGCAATGCTACAAGCGACAGAGATAAAACCCTCAAGTATCGCATGACACGCAACTGAGTGTGTTAGCGCTGAAAACATGTAGCGCAATTAATTTTGTTAACCGAGAGTAAATGGCACTCTGCTGATTGGCATCAAAGACATTTTTTGTTGTTGATTACAAGTATGGTCGTGTGTACTTACAGAGTTTTGTGTGTGATGAAATCGTATGCTCGGTTAACCTCAAAGCAGCCAAACACACACATGCTCACACACGCGCACACACACAGACACAGTTCATATGTGCTCAATCAGGAGTAAACACAAAGGCTTCAGTGGCATATGCCTGTAATTAGTAGGGGGGAAAAATGAGTATCAGGTTTAACAGAGAATCGGAAGGGACGAAAAATATCGTAAGAGAGTCCGAATGCACCTGTGGACACATCTTGAATCGCAATAAAATTATAAAGAGAAATGACAAAGCGGAACAATATATCTGCCAAAAAATGATTATGAGACTGTGGGAACCATGCTAACAGGAAACACCTTCACCTTTTTACTATTAAATCTTCTCTAGGGTGCTCATACTGTATGCATAGACAGTTGTTTTTGGTGGGAATTTCCCATTGACCTCTTTTGTTTTATATATTATTATACTCATTTTATTTGCTACCCCCAAAGCCTATAGCCTGACAAACATCATAGTAACTTTTTGCAGTTTTAGATTTAAATATTTTATAAAGTATTACTGTTACTGCTAGAGAATGGTGCTGCCATCACCAGAGTCATGGTTTCAATTCTGAGCAAAATGCAGTGTAATGATAAAAATGTAAAGTAGTGATTTGGCCACTACTGTACATTTTTATCATTACACTGCATTTTAATGCCCAATAATTCACATCATTGCCCCTTATTTTAATATTTTCGAAAATGCATTAAACATTTAGGTGTGTATTGCACTGGTGTGTCTGGAGAAGTTCAGCTTGAGAAGAATTTAAAGAGGCTTTGCAAAAAACTTACACACATCACATTTGCAAAGCTTATAAAGACATTGGCAAGGACAGTGACTACAAAATATTATAACGTAAGGGGATCACCAAATTGTAATAACAGTTAAAACTAGTTAATATATTTTTATTCTGTAAACTTTTTGTTTTATTTTTTTGTATATTCAAATACAACCCCTAATATGCTGTGTTTTTTGTGTAATTATTTTGTTTAATAAATACTTTAAAACATTAGTGTTTTTCACTTTTGTACCATGCACCTTATATGATGGTTTAGTTTTTACAGCCGCTAGGACACATTTCTCAATACTTAGGTCACTTTTGCAAAACTCTTCACACAGTTCTCCTAACAAACTTTCAGCTTGGCAAAGCAGTTCATTTCACATTCAAAATGCACTACAACTACCAAAACACTTTATTTAGGTCACAAATCAACTCATTTTTCTAGAACACAAAGGTTGATAGCCGACTAACACACTTTGTCACCCACAAAACAATGACCTAAAAACACTAACAACATGTAGCATTATACAATGTTTTCTTGTGTAAAACAAGGACACATCTCTGTTTATAATTCACTGCAATATTACTGGAATGAATCAGACATGATGCAGAATTATTCAATATTTTATGTAGTTTATTTTAAATTTTTTGCACTGAGTAATTCCAAAATACAAGAATTTGTATTCACACCATCTACTCGGTCTTCTCCATTCGGCCAATTGTTTTTATAGCATTTAATTTTAAAATTTAAAATATATTTTATTAAAATATTACTGTAGAAATGTAGCAAATTGCTGTCTTATTCAGTTGTGTATTATGTTATTGTTTTGAACATAAGTTTAACAGTTTTGAAAACAGTATGTAAGCATGTGCAAATTGGCATGTATGTATAAAAGGTTTTCATGAAATTTGAGAGATGTAGTCATTGAATGCATTTTGTGCCAAAACAATGATAATTGATCCTCAGTTTAGCCCACATGGACTTCT
This sequence comes from Misgurnus anguillicaudatus, assembly GCF_027580225.2. Taxonomy (NCBI): domain Eukaryota; kingdom Metazoa; phylum Chordata; class Actinopteri; order Cypriniformes; family Cobitidae; genus Misgurnus; species Misgurnus anguillicaudatus. The sequence goes on from NC_073341.2 coordinate 18,320,563, forward strand.
GTTGTGCTCACTGTGTGAAGAGTTTTACAAAAGTGACCTAAGTATTGAGAAATGTGTCCTAGCATCTGTAAAAAAATGTAACCTGAGGGTGCATTAAAGGCCTGCTTTTTGTACACATTTACTCCTGAACATCACTTTTGGCCTCTAAACCTTACACTTTGGATAAAGCTTTGTCTGCAAATGCAAATGCAAAAAAATTTGTGCCATCACCAGTCAGTTTTCAATCCAGGTGAAACCCCACAAAGACAGACATCCAAACACATCCAAAATCAGACTCAAACAAAACAAAGGAAATATATTAACAGGAACCTTGAACAATGCATCATAAGTGTCTTAGGAAATTTGGGTGTATCACCTGTTTGTCAGTATCCCATACAGTAATCCAATCCCTATCGCTTCAACACACCTTCCCAAAAACAGACAATTGCAGGATGTTTCATTGCTATACAAGCCTTTATAAAACAAAAACATCTTCAAGAAGAAGAGCCAATTTGGATGACACATTTTGGCTAGTTGTCAATAACAGCAGTCCGATTTGGTGCATCGGACAATTTCCCATTCTCTCAGGTCACAGCATTTATTAATACATCCACACATGTTCAGAAGCATCTCTGTTTGTGTCACCATCCTTTCAGCATCCGCTTTGTCCTCCCAACAATGCCACTGCGGTGACCTCTGACCCCAGTGGGTCGGCACTTACTTCCTCTCCTGTGTGTCTGTGTTTACTTTGATGTGACCGGAGGACATCTCTCTGCCAGCTTGTTTTCACACAGGAGACCTGTAGAAGCTTCCTACTGTTTACACACACATACACACGCGCGCGCACACACACACAGGATAAAGAGGCACTGTTTGTGCCATCCTGGTAAAAGTTAGATAAAGGAAGTTGATAAACCTTTTACACTTTCACTGAACCCTGACAAAAACATACACATATCCCTGCACAAAAAAATAAGAAATTCACTAATTGTTAACCTTTGAATAGGTTTTGCTAACAAGCAGACTGAAAATATCAGGGTATTTTATAAGAGTTTCAGAAAACTGTGTAGCTATGCCATAAACAGGTGAGTTTGCCGAGGTAAATGCAATCCTGGACTGCAAAAAATGATTTTCAAGAAAAATTTGTCTTAGTGTTTTTGTCTTGTTTTCATTAAAAATATCTAAACATTCTTAAATTAAGATGCTTTTTCTTGATGAGCAAAACGACCCAAGAAAATAAGTCTAGTTTTTAGACAAAAAATATCAAATTTAAATGATTTTGTGCATAAAACAAGCAAAAAATCTGCCAATGGGGTAAGCAAGTTTTTCTTGAATCTTTCTTGAATTTAGTGTTTAAGAAAAATTTTCAAGTTTTTTTTGCTTACCCATTGGCAGATTTTTTTGCTCTTTTTATGCACAAAATCACTTAAAAACTATAGACTTATTTTCTTGGGTCGTTTTGCTCATCAAGAAAAATCATCTTCATTTAAGAATTAAACAACAAGACAAAAATACTAAGAAAATGTTTCTTGAAAATTATTTTTTGCAGTGTGAGGTGCCAGGTAAATAAAAACAGCATGGTTGAATGACTTTTATATAGATACTTAATTCAGTGCCTGATTAGAAAATCTATACTGTAAAAAATGCAGCATGACGTTAAAACAACTTTGTTTTGGCCATTTTTGCCTTTATTTGATAGATGTAGTGTAATGAGAAATACAGAGTGGAGAGAGGGGTACAGGATCGGCAAACCTTGAGCTGGGTTTCAAATTTGGGTCACCAAAAGTGCGTCTGTACCATATGTGGGAGCACTGCTCACTATTGGCTCCAACAATTGGTTTTGCAAGTCAAGTCAACCTACTATTTTAAGTTTTGACCTGTGATAATTTGGCATAACTTAAAAAACAAGTTGAAATTGTTTAACTTAATTTGTTGATTTGACAAAAATTTTGCATTTTTTACATTTTTTTTAAAGATGCATATCAAATATCATCCTATTTTGAAGTAGTCTTTCACATTTATATATAATGGTATAACTAAAGCTTTTGAAATTAAGGTTTTATTATTAAGGCTTTTTGTTTTTTAATTGGTTAGCATAATGCTAACCAATTAACCTTTAAGCTTAAAGCTTAAACCATCACTGTAAAAAAATGAAAGTTTTAATTCAATTGGTAACATTCAAATTTTTTTTTCAACTTTTTCACCTAAAGTAAGAAAGTGTAAGGTGAAAAAACATTTTAAAATTACTGAAATTGGTAACACTTAAAAAATGTTGATTAAAAAAGTTACTAATTAAAGTAATTTTTTAAGGTAATCCAACTTTACTTTTTTACAACACTTTTTTACAACATTTACTTCTGTAAATTACAATTACTACTGTGAGAATGTAACATTGATGGGTCATTACATTATTTAATACACTTACTTAACATTTATATGTAACATTCATGAGCTAATATCATTCATAATATGTATTTTTTGGATTTTACATCCTTAAGACCAAATATTCAAGATTGACAAGGGCTAACATTAAAACTAGGCCATAAGAGGAAGTCAAGTCGATATACCTCTAAGCAGAATATTTGGCCAATCTTCACTATTTTGCATTTTTTGGGGATTACAGCCCATATTTGCACAAAAACACAGACATACACAAACATACCCCCACCACATTAACACTAACATGAACAGGATAGAGTTACTGAAAGGCGTCCCTTTAGGGACCATGGAGACGGGATGAGGAGACGGGTTGTGTAGTACACATGGGGGTGTCTGCGCCTCCTTGCCTCACTGATATCTACCATATGTATGTTACTCATCACCTGACAGAGAACATCAGCAAGCATAGACACAAAAACTAAAAGCTGCTGGATGTAACGCTCTTAAGAAGTGAAGCTAAAAGTTATTTAGTTTTTTACTTTGAACTAACCGTGGTAGGAATTCAGTCGAGTCATCATGCATTTTTACAGAGCCTGTTGTGTTGATTAATTGCTTTATTCAGGAATTCAGGAGTCGTTCACTGTTTATCAGCACTCTTATCTGAAACAGACCAACACATGAGCGGCCATGCTGTGACAACTCAACCCACCCATGTGTCATGCCATAATTTATTACATTAGTGCTTGTAGAAAAAGCCTTAAGCAATAGTTAAACCTGCCACTTTGTGACAGGGATTCCTATCACAACAATGTTGAAAAAATCAGTCTGTTCTCAGTGTTAATACCTAGTAAAATTACGTACTTTCAAAAACACAAAACTTACTTTTGTACATTTAAATAGGCCTAGATGCTGATGCATACAATGTAGATGTATTTGCAACATTTAATTGTTGCATTATTAAGTTTTTACAGCTACAAAACGTACAACTAATATTTTATACCATAAAGATTTCTGTATAATTTCCCTTTAACCATTTTAACCCTACCCTAAACCCAAAAACCCCAAAATGTAAAAAATACATAATGTATTATTCTTTTATTATGCAACGTAATGGACAGAAATGTGTAAAAATATTTTCGTAATAATAGTAACAATAAATAATGTAAAAAAATGTACGATGCTAATACAGTCCTACCCCTAAACCAACACTGTAAAAAATACTTTGCTGCCTTAAAATTTTTTGTTGAGTCAACTCATTTACAAGTAATTTCAACTTACTATTATTTATCTTGACTAGAGATGTTGTTATAACTTCAGGCGAGATTTTATAACTTATAAAATTAAGTTGACTTTTCTCAACTATATTTTATAAGTTGTGACAACTCATCTCTGTTGACATGACTTGTAAATCTGAGTTGATTTAACAAAAATTTTAAGGCAGCAAAGTATTTTTTACAGTGGACATAAAAAGGTTATTAAAATAATGTACTGTTAGAAATAAAAGGCATACCATACAGACAAATGTAATCACAATAATTTATTTATTGTGAAATGAGAATATTAATCTGGCTTCTCTCTTTCAAGGTGCGCATTTCAAATTTCAAAAGTACATCGACTGAAAGACGGCAATGTCACAAATCATGACATAGCATACGAGCCAATAAGCGTTTGATATCACTGCCATAAGACGTATACGATCGCTGCTGTTCCTCGCAATCTTGTGAATTTTAAGAAATGGGGATTATAGCGAATAAATAAAATTAACATCTTTTGTGAATTTATGTTTTGGTGTAATAATTGTTGCATAGGAGAAGACGGCATAGAGTAAACACCTTTTGTGTATCATGGAAAACAAACTAAATATTACAAAATGGTTAAATGATTACAGAAATGTTATTCATTTTAAGGGTATAAAGTGTAGTCTTGTTTAATATTATGTAACTCTCTGAAAGTCATGAAAATTTCATACACTGCAAAAAATTATTTTCAAGAAAAAAATTCTTAGTATTTGTTTTCTTGTTTTCAGTAAAAATATCTAAAAAATTCTTAAATTAAGATGCTTTTTCTTGATGAGCAAAACGACTCAAGAAAATAAAAAAATCTAACAATAATTTTTGCAGTGTAAGGTAAATGAGTCAACTGTCTTAAATAAACACTGCAAAAAATTACTTTCTTACTAGTATTTTTGTCCAGTTTTCAGTCAAAATATCTAAATTCTTAAATTAAGATGTATTTTCTTTATGAGCAAAATTACCTAGGAAAATAAGGCCAGTTTTTGTCCAAATTTTTTTAACTTTAAGTAAATAAGTGCTTAAAAGAAGCAAAAAAATCTTTCTTGAAATGAGTTTACTTTTTAAAAGTAAACTCATTTCAAGAAAGATTTTTTTTGCTTGTTTTAAGCACAAATTCGCTTAAATTTTATATTTTTTGTTGGTCATTTTGCTCATCAAGAAAATATATCTTAATTTAACAATTTTTAGATATTTTTGCTGAAAACAAGACGAAAACACCAAGTAAGAAAATTATATTTGCAGTGAATAAGTTAGAAAATACGACTGAAAACATGTCATTAATATGAGTAAGAAACCCGTTTACTTGTACTGTGTATCTTTTTGTGTCGTTTGATGTATTGGTTTCTTTTTTTGCACCATTGTTGCTCGGGTTTGGGGTTAGAGCAAGTTTTTGTTACGTGAAATGACATCCTAACCCAAACCCGATTCTAACCCCAACTCCAAGCGACCACGGTTCAAAATTAAACAAAACCTGAAGAAACCTATATATTAAATGACATCCGCAAGTAAATGTATGTGTGGTGCCACTACATGTTTATGTAAAAACACACATGTATTCTCATGAGATTATGTTGCAAAAATTATCAAATACAAGCTACAAAGGACATTCTCAGCTGATAAACCTCTTATTTAAAGACTTATAGACTTACTAGTCTCTAAATGAAAAAAAAAAACATTCTTACGAAATGCAGACAAACTAACTATTAGTACTTTGAATAAATAATACAATTATATAAATATCTTTCCAATTGCAAATATCAGCACAGCAGCCAAAACCAAAACAAATTTTCTTTTCCAAATAGTACTAATGAAAAGGCAATCCACCGAAACAACAATGAACAAACTATAACCTGAACTCCAGACTGTTTATAAAGCCATTCATATTAATGCTCATAGAGCAATAAGGTAACATAAATAATATAAATGCCAAGTGAAAAAAAATCTCTTACATGTGTAAGCAGTGCAATGCAAGTTTTCATAACTCACAAAATATATAGCTATAGCTGTGACTTAGCTTTGGGGTTTGGGTTCACTTCAAACTATTTACTAATGCATAGTGCACTGCATACTGTAAAAAAATCTTATTCTTACTTAGATTTTTATCTTGCTTACCATCACATTTGTCTTTACATCCATACAACAAGATAAAGTCATATGAGAAGTTAAAGTATTCATGCATTTGGAAGACACTATCATCCACAGTTCAACCAAGCTATACATTTTATCTTTAAATGTATTCCTTGGGAATTGAACCAACAACCTTTTATGCAAATGATAAGAACCATTTTTGGTTCCACAAAGAACCTTTCAATCAAAGGTTCTTCAAATAACTATTTCTTTCTTACTTTTTATAATCTAAAGAGCCTTTTATTACAACAAACAACCTTTTGTGTAAGAAAACTGTTAAAGGATTAGTCCATTTTCTTAAAAAAATCCAGATAATTTATACTCACCACCATGTCATCCAAAATGTTGATGTCTTTCTTTGTTCAGTCGAGAAGAAATTATGTTTTTTGAAGAAAACATTTCAGGATTTTTCTCATTTTAATGGAATTTAATGGACCCCAACACGTAACAAATTTAATACAGTTTAAAATTGCAAAGTTGTGTATTTTAAAGTGCATATTTTTTATTTTTCTTGTCAAAAATGACAATCGTTTCACTAGATAAGACCCTGCCTCGTTTGGGATCATTTAGAGTCCTTTGAAACTCCGTTGAAACTGCAAGTTTAAACTGCATTAAATCTATGTGTTGGGGTCCATTAAAGTCCATTAAAATGAGAAAAATCCTGGAATGTTTTCCTTAAAAAACATAATTTCTTCTCGACTGAACAAAGAAAGACATCAACATTTTGGATGACATGGTGGTGAGTAAATTATCTGGATTTATTTTTTTTTAAATGGTCTAATCCTTTAAAGGGTCTGTATGGAACCAATGGGTTTTCTATGCACTGTAAAAAATACTTTGCTGCCTTAAAATTTTTTGTTGAATCAACTCGGATTTACAAGTCATTTCAACTTACTATTATTTATCTTGACTAGAGATGAGTTGTTATAACTACAAGTGAGATGTTATAACTTATAAAATTAAGTTGACTTTTCTCAACTATCTTTTATAAGTTGTGACAACTCATCTCTGTTGACATAACTTGTAAATCTGAGTTGATTTAACAAAAAAAAATTTAAGGCAGCAAAGTATTTTTTTACAGTGTGGCATCGTGAAGCACCATCATATTTAAGAGTGTATGTCTTGGTCTTGATTTTAAATCTTTTAACAGAACTTTATAAAGTTAATGCTTGAAATAAGAAAAAAGCTGTTTGCCAGTGGGGTAAGCAAAAAATAATTGTGTTTCTCCTTTAAAATTTGATTATTTTTCTTGACCCATTGGCAAACAGCTTTTCTTGATTTATGCAAAAACATCACAATATTTTGTTAGATTGCTCTAAAAGTCAAGACATGAGATTATTTTGGTTCTTAAATAAAAATATATTGTTATAAAATGTTTAGATACTTTAAAATAAGACATAAACTATACATAAAAAATGATTTCATTATCTGTACACTGTAAAATGTGAAAAGTTGGATAAAAAATTACTTCAATTTGTAACACCTAAAATTTCACTTTAGGTGTTGAACTAACTTTTTACATGTATCAGATACAGCACCTCTGTTAGTGAAAAGCATAATGCAAATCTGCTGTTACAGTTCTGTAACCTTATGCCTTATTTCTCAATACTGATCAACCCCGAAAGGCTTCAGAGGTAGAGACGTGACGATATCTTCTTACTGGAGCCAGAAGACAAACTCTACAGTTCAGGTTTATTGCATCTGATTCTACTTATCCTTCTCTCGGCTGGAGTTTGATTAGTTAGATCAGGTGTGTTTGTATGGGGATACAGCCAAAGCCTGCAGCCCCCAAATTCACTCCTGTGGAGGGCAGACCACCCCTTCATTGAGGGATTAAGAAAATAACTTTATATTCTGACCATATCAAGCTTATTGCATCATTTATATAATGTCAGATAACAAAACCACCAATAAAAAGAAAACAGTAACTGTATAGCCTAGTTATTGGTTTAATTATTACGAATGTGATCATTGGAATTAGATCTATTTGAGTTTACTGCTTAAGGATTTAGAGAGAAATACAAGACATTTTATGAAATAAAATGAAATGAAAATATAATCTTGCAGTGCAGATAATATTTTTTTAATCACTTAAGATCTATCTGTATGAATAGCCTATACATACAAATAAACAAATGCTGAGTTGTTTCACCTTATAGTTGGGTAAAATATGGACGAACCCAAAATCTGGTTTAATTTTATGTAGAAAATGTCCATATTTTCCCATATCCATGTTTAATACAACCCAGCATTTTGCATATGTACTGTGCTCCACTTTCTCTATATAGAGCAAATATCCCAGATGAGTTTTTAGATGTTTGTCCAAATTAGGTACAATTAATAAAGTCAAACTTAAAGATGTGGTATTAACCCGGGGCATGCCTATCTGTTTTCACAGGTATCAACCTGCACCACCTGAAAGGCCTTTAGGGTAAAGAGTCATTTCGTGACAAATATCCAAACAATCTCTCACTTTCCCACCAACACACACTTATAGTCTTTATAGCTTTCTGAATATCAGGATCACACACATCGTTCTGGAGACTTCCTGATGCTTGTCATTACATTACATAATATATTTCATTCGTCATCAAATCTCTGCTGCAGCCCAGTTGAGATTTTTAATGTTTTTTTAAACTAGGCCAACAGAAGTGCGGTATTTATTTGGGAACAGTAACCAACAGGAGGGTGTCTTGGGTTTCTAGGACCCCTGAACCAGCAGCAGGCGCTTTAGGCTATGAGCCAGTCTGAACAGAGGCCTACTAAAACACACCAATATTTCGGCTAAAGTAACACAGTGGGTCTTCTGTAAAGAGAATCTGGGAATATGTATATCAGTCTACGTGAGAAAATGTTCATTTAGCTCAGAATGCCTCCAATGTGGTTTAATCTTCAGTAATGTAGGAAGGTTTTCTATTAGAATCTGTCTGTCTGTTTGACTATCCATCTATCAGGTTTAAAAGTCGTGTTATACAGTGGTGTACTAATAAAGGTAAATAAAGTGCAAAAATGTTATATAGTTTTTCCATATTTAAAAAATGTATTGAAAACATTACACATTTAATTCCAAATCAAAACATTAAAGGAAAACACCACAGTTTTCAATATTTTATTATGTTTTTACCTCAACAGGGAAGAATTTAGAAGCCACCAAACACTTCCATGTTTTCCCTATTTAAAGACTGCCTTAAAATCTCCATGTTTTATTTTGTGACACCATACTTACTCGTGTAACTACTCATGTAACAGTCTTTAAATAGGGAAAACATGGAAGTGTTTGGTGACTTCTAAATTCATCCCTGTTTGGATCCTAAGAAATTAATGGGGCTAGGTTAAATTGTAACATATTCACGACGCGCTGTACAAAGATTAAGTGTACGCATTGAAAAAAGATGGGAAAAAAGTTGAGGTAAGAACACAGTAAAATATGGAGAAATGGTGGTGTTTTCCTTTAACAAAATGTATTAAGTCTGTCTTGTTCTTTTAAAAAGAAGAAAATAGTGTCTCTGCAGATTTCTTAAGATTTAACTTCACTTTAAACTATTAAATTAGTAATATTTAGTTGCATATCCCTTGTTGTTGATAACTGCTGCACATCTGTGCCAAATCGAGTTAACCAACTTCTGGCACCTAGAAAAAAAAAAAAAATTTCAGCCCAAGATTCACAGTTCTACCAGAAAGACTCGAAGATAGGTTAAGAATTGATATGAGTTTATTAACAGTAGTTAGCAACCAAGGTTGGAATGTAACACAGTATAGTTCAAATCCCGACCATAGTTCAAATCCGGGGGTCACGGATTCTTGCGGTTCCTGTCTGAAGATGAAGACAGGCCAGAATCTAATCCCCCTCGAGTATGGACGGAACCGACCTGGTGATGGTGGTAGGGAGGGTGGGTTGTAAATGCTGGCATCAGTATCTGCGAACGCAAAGACAGATGAGTACGAGGCTTATATACTCTCAGGTTGATTGATTGCGCCTTGTGAAATGAATGACGTAACATTCAAGTTTCCTGGTAGAACTTAAGCTACGCTACGCTAAGCTAACATTTCCTGTAAATGTTTACAGGTTGCTTCCGAAACGGCATTTTTAAAGGAGCATTTCACCCGTAGAAACCTTAATCTTTATTGAAAGTGTGTCATATTTGTAGTCGAAATGTAACAAAGATTTAGAATTTGGTGCCTATTTGACCAAGAAAAGGGGTGTTTGTAGTCTCAATCCCTCAACAAAGATATTAGACTTCCTTCTTTCAATGATGCAAAATGATGATTTTTACATCATTGAAAGAAGGAAGTGCAACACTGAAATCTGTATTTCTCCTGTCTCAGCGGCAACTCAGGAAATTTTGCATGACCATTCAAAAACATGACTGGGGTTCTAACTATACAAAGCTTTATGCAAATAGGTGAAGTGTCCCTTTAATGTCAGCACACACGTTTTTATGGGGTAGAGATCAGGGAATTGAGCTGGCCAACCTCAATCCATTTTGAGTCTGGAACCAAGATTTAGCCCTTTTTCTTGGGTTGTTGATTTGTTGAAACACCCATTTTAGGGTCACGTTTTCCTCTGCAAAGGGCAACATCATTTCTTCAGTATACTGATGTATTCAAACTGATCCATGCTCCCTTAAATAGGCCCAACACGCTACCTGTATGAAAACATCCCAATAGCATGATTTTTCAGCTTGAATTTAGTACATGGGAGTCGCCAGAGGTTCTGCCGGTAACCACTAAACAAGAAAAAAACATTTTACTCCCATCACTTAACAAAATGCCATTTTTCTTTGTGCCAGTTGATGTGTTGATGCGATTCTGCACGTGACTTTTTTTCCAACAATGGTCCTTTACGGGGGTTTCTTGCAAATAGCTTAGCTTCAATCAGACGTCTTCTGACTGTCACTGAACTTACAGATCATCTTTGATCTTTCTAGAAGTGATGAATGGCTAAATCTTTGCCATCTTCGATCTGTATTAACTGTAGTTGCTTGTTTTCTTCCAAGTGCTTTGGGTTTTTGTTGCCATTTTAAAGCATTTAAGATTATTTTAGATGAGCATCCTAAACTTTGCTGCATTTCTTTAGACGTTTCCCCCTCTCAAATCAACTTTTTAATCAAATTAAGATGTTCCTCTGAGTATTGCTTGAAACGTCCAATTTTACTTAGAAATTCAGCAGCAGATATATTTTATAACAATGGGTGAAACATTTGTTCCCCTCTTTCTTAATAAAGAACAAAAATTAGCTGTTTTTTACAGAATGTAACTTATAAGTACACTGTAAAAAATAATACGCTGAATTTACTCTAGTGCATTATTTTTGCGTCCCTCTTTTTAAGCAAGTTTCACATGGAATTTTAAGCAATTGCTTTATTTTTTTTAAAGCTTAAACTGCTTAAAATTCCATGTAAAACTTACTTTAAAAATTGCAATTGCTTAAACTGCTTAAAATTATGCACTATATATATTAACTTTTTTTAGTAAATCCAGCTTTTTGTAGGTTGGATATCATTAGCAATGGCTCTATTGTTTTTCTATTACATTTAAGTAAATCATTTCCAATGCAGAAATATTACTAATAATAATAACGATAATAATAATGATGTTGCACTGCAATTTTTTTTGAACCCCACTGTAATGCAAATATTCTGTCTTGTCTGCATGTCTATTGGGTTATAATGTCAGGTCATATGCACATTGCACACAGTATTAAGTCTGTCTGTCTGGTTATAATGCACATATTTAAAGGTGCAGTGTGTAAATTTTGCACCATCTAGTGGTGAGGTTGGGAATTGCAACCAACGGCTCAGTCCACTGCTTGATAAGCTATGATAGCCGCCACCAGAAAAGTGTCATCGTCGGAGACAAGTTAGTAAAAAAAGTTGTCTGTAAAGGGCTTCTGTAGAAACATGGCGGCACAAAATGGCGACTTCCACGTAAGGGGACCCTTGGTGTATGTAGTAAGATAATAAAAACAACGGTTCATTATAAAAAGGTATTTATACACCACTGAAAATATAGTTTTGTATATAATTTTGCATTTCTGTCAAGAGATCCTTTTAAAAATTACACATTGCCCCTTTAATATAATGCATATGGGTGATTCTCACGAAACCATTGAAACACCACAGCACTAATCATTTTAGCTTTAAAATGTGTAATATAGTAACATTAAAAAGCATCAGAATTAACACAATACTGTGTTCTACCTTGCACAATGTGTGATTTCAACATAAGAATTTATAATTGTAAATTTTATCTCATTTTCTGCTGAAATTCTCATTACCGCAATGTGTCCAGCTGTGTTTTAACATGCGTTATGTTGTAATTTAATCAAATTAACACAAAAATATTAAGAAAAAAATAAATGGATGTTTTGCTAGACTACTTTAGATGAAAAAAAAATATTTACTGAATATTCATGTATAATAATAATGAAGAAAAATGAGGAAAATGATGTGTCCATGCCTGATGTTCTCATCCTCCGCAACACTTTTTGAGAACAGTTTAAGCACACATACAGAATTTTAATAAAGTTTGATTTTGAGTGACCAAGCACATGGACCAGTTACTTCAAGATGGCTACCAGGTAAGATTGAAATATTGTCTTGTCAGAATGCTTACACAACATTTTGATTATCATTACCGCAACAGATGCTTATTAAATGTTAATTTAATTAATAGAAGCCTAATACTTTGATTTTAAATGCATGTGCAGAATCTCCAAATTATGTTCTTTCAGGTTTGTCATGTCATTTTGAAAATATGTCAGTGTTGATGTTTTCTGACTGTTGCGATAATGAGATTTTTTAGGAGTAATTTTTTAAATTATGTTACAAAAAGTTAAATGATAAGTAAAAGTTTTTAAATTAATGTTCCCATTTACTCCAGACTTTGTTTTTCAATGTCTGGTGGGAAAAAAAGTAAATTTAAACAATTTTTACATTTTCATGCTTGACTTTTTTAAAACCAAGTTTTCGTGAGAATCACCCATATACACAAGTCTACGTCCATTAAAAACATAGATTATTGAAAAATGGTGTCCTTTACAGCATTTGAAAGCATACTTGTGGACAAGTGAGTTGTATGCTGAGAAAGTGTATTCAGTCCCATCGCCCTGATTGCAAGCATTAAAATAGCAATTTGTGTAAAATCCCCCTTTGACCTCTGACACACACAGTGGTCGTTGTTAATTTGTATCCACAGACATGGTTTTAGGTCTGTGATAGAAAAGAAAGGCCCTCTCTAATTTGCTACTTAGCAGAGGCCATCGCAGATGACCCAAAGCATTATGGGATCAGTTTACATCAGCCTCTTTGATGTCATCCTCATCGTGACCCAAGCACAGCAGTGACAGAAAACACGTTATGTGACTAATAGTAGGAAATTGTGGCTTTTTACTAAACAAGATCAACTACACGCACACAATCTGATTATAAGTGCTTTTATTTGTACAAAATCTACATAATGCGACAGTCAGTTGTTGGTTATATATTAAACATTCAAACCAAAGTTCTCGCCAAAGTCATTTCAAGCACAATTAACTGAAACACTGCTCCCATCATTTCAAAGAAAAGTATAAGATAAACTGAAAATCTTACATACATACTTGAATGTTCCAAGCTATTATTAAAAAAAATACGACTCCCTATAACATCCGATCACAAGTTCTGACCGAACAAAGCACTTTTTAGTTTTAGTTTTCTAATGTAACACACCACTCTTCTCAGATGATGTCTGTTTTGTACAAATAATAAATGTATGCAAAGTCCCAAATGTAACACAACTTTTCAGATGGTGGTCAAAAACTGAAATGGATAATTTGTAATGAAAGCACACCATCTGGTGGCTTGAGATGAAATACCTTTACAGTCCTTAGTTTCTCCCACATTTGCTTCAAAATAATTATGTGTTGTCATACCGCACCACTTTTCAACATCATATCTATTACACCTTAAATGCCATCAAATTTGACATATGTCTCTTTGAATATTTTCCTTGTAAACTCATAATGAGCTTCTCATCAGTCATCGCATTTACTGAACTATATACTGAAATATACTGCAATGCTTCTTTATCATGTGTTAAAATTGAGGCTGCGTTCACAAAACAAAAATAAATGTCACCGTCTATAATAGTGGTAAAAATGTAGTTAACAATGTAAGACTGTTAGATTTGCGAGTCATATATATATTTTATTATCAGAACTATTGCAACATAACGACTTAATATTGTTAAGCAACAAATAATACTGTAACTGAGATACTATAATGAATTATAAATTCTGATTGATTATGATTGAACACTGGAGATTTAGACAATTTATTCAGCTTTATTTAGTACTTATCCAGGAATGTCATGTGGAGATTATCTGCACGGCCCATTTAGCAGAATTCAACAAAACTGAGAAAACGATCACTTGCTTATTTCCTATAAGATTCCAAAAGTCGCCAATGCAGATATTTGGTGGTGTCCATGCATAAATCATAGACTTTTGTAGTGGGGTAAAAACTGCATCCGTCAACCCCAAATTCTCAATTTCACCAAAATAATTATTTTTTGCTGGTTTCCAATGCTGCATTCTCCCTGTCGACTATACCGTGATCGTGGAAAGCTACAGGTATGTGTCCTCTGAACCCACGCTCTCACAGGAAAGACTTAAACCGAGAACTCTGGGAGCAACGGGAATGGATTTCCCATTCACAGGTGTGTTGTTTGGAAGAATCAAAGTTGAGTTTATTGGGTGGGCAGAGTTGTTTGTATTTGTTGCTGGTGTGGAGTCTTTGGGGGGAGGAGGAGGCAGCTCCGCGGCTAGTCCTTGATTGAAGCGTTGAAGGATCTCCGCTGGGTTTGTAGATTTGGGGTCTGGTGAGGGTTTGGGAGATAGTGGCGGTGGTGGTGTGCGAAAGACACTTGGAGGGGATTGATGTTTTGGTGGTTGGAATGGATAAGTGGTTGGGATAGGAGGAGGCACAGTTGGGGCGGGAGGAGGTACTATCTTCTCGGCTAGCATTCTCTCCGGTGTAGTGAGTAAAAAGCGTTGTAGTGATGGAGAAAGCTGTTTATTGTGTAGATTGTTGGATGGTGGTTGCTTGAGATGGTCTTGGTTCTCGGGCGTCTTCTCTTGTGTAGTAAGTAAGGAGCGCTGTTGTGATGGAGAAAGTTGGATATTTGGTAGATTGTTTAATGGTGGTGTTTGCATGAGATGGTCTTGTTTCTCGGGGGTCTTCTCTTGTGTAGTGAGTACGAAGCGCTGTTGTGATGGAGAAAGTTGGATATTTGGGAGATTGTTGGATGGTGGTTGCTTGAGATCGACTTGTTTCTCGGGCGTCTTCTCTTGTGTAGTAAGTAAGGAGCGCTGTTGTGATGGAGAAAGTTGGATATTTGGTAGATTGTTTAATGGTGGTGTTTGCATGAGATGGTCTTGCTTTTCGGGTGTCTTCTCTTGTGTAGTGAGTACGAAGCGCTGTTGTGATGGAGAAAGTTGGATATTTGGTAGATTGTTGGATGGTGGTTGCTTGAGATGGTCTTGGTTCTCGGGCGTCTTCTCTTGTGTAGTAATTAAGGAGCGCTGTTGTGATGGAGAAGGTTGCATATTTGGTATTTTGTTAAATGGTGGTGTTTGCTTGAGATGGTCTTGTTTCTCGGGGGTCTTCTCTTGTGTAGTAAGTAAGAAACGTTGTTGTGATGGAGAAGGTTGCATATTTGGTATATTGTTGGATGGTGGTGTTTGCTTGAGATGGTCTTCCTTTTCGGGCGTCTTCTCTTGTGTAGTAAGTAAGAAACGTTGTTGTGATGGAGAAGGTTGCATATTTGGTATTTTGTTAAATGGTGGTGTTTGCTTGAGACAGTCTTGGTTCTCGGGCGTCTTCTCTTCTGTAGTAAGTAAGGAGCGCTGTTGTGATGGAGAAGGTTGCATATTTGGTATTTTGTTAAATGGTGGTGTTTGATTGAGATGGTCTTGGTTCTCGGGCGTCTTCTCTTGTGTAGTAAGTAAAGAGCGCTGTTGTGATGGAGAAGGTTGCATATTGTGTAGATTGTTGGATGGTGCTTGCTTGAGATGGTCTTGTTTCTCCGGCTCAATATTGATAGGGGCTGGTTTGAGGTCTGTAGGTAAGGCATAGGGGTTAGGGACGTCTACATGAGGAATCGGGGCTTTTCGGATGGTGCCTCTCTTTTTGCGACTGAATTCAGGATCCGAGTCCAGGGGATTCTGAACGATGATGGTGGGGTTCTGACGAAGGTCTTGTCGGGTGTGTGGCTCAGCGGCCATGATGGCATATGCGCCGTGCAGCCTGGGAGCGGACTTGTAGCTGAGCTCACCGTGAGTTTTTCGCCAGCGCTTGAGCTGTATGCGGTGCTCTCGCTCGACGTCCCGAGCAGATATGGGCAGCTCTAAGACCTGCACATGAAAAGTTGAGCAAGAGTTATATATTTATATTACTTACGTATTTATATATTATCCAATCAGTACATTATGTTATCATGCATACCCTAGGAATTGAACTCAAAAGCTACCCATTAAACTAGTTAAGCTATAGTGAAGACAAAGGCTCTTGAAATACAAAATTACTTTTGGAAACTTTACGGTTAAATGACGTCACAAATATAATGTAGACACCCAGTCAGATGTACACAGATTTAATGTATTAGTAAACACTAAAGGCGGATTTGTATGTGTTACCTGTTGTACGAGATAGCCCTCCTGCATGTATCGTGGGTCCAGTGCCCTGAGAAGCTCCATAGTCTCATATTGACCAGCACAAGCCTTTAGTTTCTCACGAGATCCCACCATGCACTTCAGCAGCACCAACCCAACACGGAAAATGATCTTAACTCCTATGAAAAGGGCACAGACGACAGATGAGAATTACTGTCGAAACAAAGCCAAAAATACAAATGCAGTGATATATTTGTTAGGGGTGTAACAAGATCTTGTGCGACAATCATGAGATTTCTTGTGGATGTGGAATGATGTCTCAGACTACAAAAATGAATGTTTTACATAGTATTTTCGTCTTGTTAATTGTTTAGTATAAATATCTAACAATTCCTAAAATGAGATACATTAACTTCGTAAGCAAAGTGGCTTAAGATATTAAATCTTGTTTACAGAAATAAATTATGAACATTGAAACTAGAATTGTTTTTTTTCTTATCAAATTGGAAGATATTTTACTTATTTTAAGCATAAACGTCTTGTAAAGAATTTGAGAAATATTAAAGAATTAAAAATCTAAAAATAAAATCTAAATCTAAAATCTAAATAAAAGCAAAAATAATGTTCAGGAGTCCGCTAGCGCCCTCTGCAGGCTCGTTGTAATACATAATGCTGTTTTTATTACATACAGTAGATGTGACCCATGCTAGCAAAATGAGTAAAGAGCAACAATTCTCTATTAAAAAAATCTTCAAAACTATGTATGATTGTTGTAATTTGAAAATAATTTGAAAAAAATGACAGCTGTTTGAAGTTGATAAAGTCAGGAGTCAATCGAGTTAAAGATTTTTGAAGGTTCAAAAACAAAATCACTGCAGCCATACCCTAAATCATAGATAAAACTAATAGATTTTCCACTTACAAAGTCAAAAACATTATCTATAAGGTACATTTTTTTCATTCTTTTATTCTTTGATTGACAGCGAGACAGACAGCTTTAAGATCTACTGTAATGCAAGGATCTTATTTTCCCCAACATTTCCAAAGATTCACATAACAGATTATATCTGCGTGAATTTTCATCAAAACAGATATTTTTAAAACTGAAATTCTGTGTATATGTGTATAATGGGGGTCACACGCTCGTATGTCTGTGTGCATGCCGATCTGGCAGTCAGCACAAGCAAGATTGTTTTCATGTCTGATGGCTCCTTAATAACTCTTTTAACATCAATCAAGTGCCGAACTTATCTTTATTAATAACTTTTTTAACATCAAGCAAGTCCTGCACTTTATTTTCTTATTGCTGCATTTTTTAAAACCGAAACCAAAATGTCAGATGCACATGTTGATGGAAACACATCTTTAACTAGGTTAAGCATTTAGAACAGTACACCTCTCAGAAAACGTACAAATAAAGATCAGTTTAGATGTTTAATGACTATTTAGAGCATTGGTATCACTAAACAAGGGCTAAATGTACTTATTTTTATAAATACCCAAAATTCATTTATATGTTCTTTTGCCTGCAGCTCAAAATTAGACTGCGCATTTTGACTCATTTTGCTACACTGCAAAAAATGATTTTCAAGAAACAAATTTCTAAGTATTAAA
The DNA here is from genome assembly GCF_027580225.2 of Misgurnus anguillicaudatus. Lineage (NCBI taxonomy): Eukaryota > Metazoa > Chordata > Actinopteri > Cypriniformes > Cobitidae > Misgurnus > Misgurnus anguillicaudatus. Next base: position 18,338,605 of record NC_073341.2, read on the forward strand.
TTAGTATTAAAAACACTAAATTCAAGAAAAATTTGCTTACCCCATTTTTGCTTGTTTTATGCACAAAATCGCTTAAATTTGATATTTTTGGTCTAAAAACTAGACTTATTTTCTTGTGTCGTTTTGCTCATCCAGAAAATGCATCTTATTTTAAGAATTTTTAGATATTTTTACTGAAAACAAGACAAAAATACTAAGAATGTTTTTTTCTTAAAAAACATTTTTTGCAGTGTAGCACGGGTCACTTATTTTAATGTTTTTGTTAATAAAAAACATGTTTACTTGGTTTGATACTTTATTTGAACCAATTATTTTTGCATCATCATTATATATTTTTATTATTACATCATTTTAGTTTATTGCTCACAAAAATTGTTAGGGACAGTCCTAGATTAGTTAAAGGGGACATTTCACAATACTTGTTTAAGATTTCAAATAAATCTTTGGAGTGCCCAGATTACATATATGGAGTTCTAGCTCAAAATACCATATAGATAATTTATTATAGCATGTTAAAATTGCCACTTTGTAGGTGTGAGCAAAAATGTGCCCAGTTGGGTGTCTTTTAAATGCAAATGAGTTGATCTCTGCACTAAATGGCAGTGACGTGGTTGGATAGTGCTGATTAAGGAGCAGTTACTGGCATGATATTTTTCCCACTTTTTTATTTTGATAGAAGCACTGGGGACTTAATTATAGCACTTAAACATGGAAAAAGTCAAATTTTCTTGATATGTCCCCTTTAAACATTTCAAACTTATGTGATTTCAGTTTCCCATTCATATATTTCTTTGAGGATTTCTTAAAAAGTGTCAAACTTATTTTGACAACCCAATCTTATGTGTTTGTCTCTTGGAGTAAGTGTTTCGCCACACCCCTAGTATTTGTTTGTGTATCCAAAGATATTTAACATGCGTCACTGGTACTGATATGAATGGGGGAGATTGCAATGGTAAAAATGGACGCTCTAGTCCCGCCTACCATTAAAAAGAGCCAAACGTCAATCAAAATCCTCAGAGGAGAGGGACTTTGCACATGCACAGAATCGACAGGTCTTGTTTGTCTTGTTCTAACAAGACATCGAGGCATTGCAAATATGACGTGACTTTCTTAAAAGGACTTACCATCGCACAGGAACATGTCCCACACTCTTAGCACAGAGGCCCAGGGTAGAGTTCTGGAAAAGGCGCACATGAACCACTCTGTCATGTAGAGGATGGGCTCTATCTTGTGCTTGTCAAGGTGCCGATACGCCACAGGGCTCACACGCTTCAGTAGTGCATTCAGGATTTCCCCATCCAACTGAATTGCCTCCTAATTGTAAACAAGAACAAAATGTTATTACCGTTATAAAAACACTTTACTTCTGGCCTTGACGTAATGGAGTCATATTTTTTGGATTATTTAATTTGTTATCAGGCACTTGTTTGGCTCAACATTCATTGGGTAAGAATGCATGACATATAGATTACATCGAAATTCATTTTTGCCCTTTGGAGAAAGGAACACTCTGTCGATTACATCACCTTTGACTGAGCACAAAGAAACTTTGTTTTGATGTTACAAGCACCTATGTTACACTTGGACTCAGAAACATGAGTCAGTGTTTGCAAACTGTGAACGAGGAACTTCAGATATGAATACTTTGAACAGAATGTCAACTATTAACAATGGAATGTGCTTAAAGATACTAGATAAGGTATCTATCACCAAAAAAACTGTACAGTTAATTATATTTACACTTGGTTCATACTGCATTTCATTTATTTAGTAGTAGTTAGTGTATTAAAAATAGCATGCAATAGGTAATAAGTGTACAACTGCAAAAATAAACCATTGGGTAATAAAATATACATGAATGCAATCTTACCAGGCCTGTGCTGTAATATCCAGGCAGATACTTCTCACAAATCTGAACCAGACCCCAAAATGCATCCTGAACACCAAAAATAATCAAAGCAGATTATTCCAATGACGGCGTGCAGCCTTGCACACAACGTGATGCATGTTGGACCAAAATGCTCGGTGAATATAAGGCCTAATTTGAATTGCTAAAATAATAATAAATCTATAAACACAGTTTTAAGATGCTTCAAGTTTACCTCTGCTGGCATGTGCATCAGCAGCACTGCTGCTATAGGAGCCTGAGCTTGGCAGTAACCCTCCTCTGGCCTGTATAGGGTGTAAGCCTTTAACACCCGGAAGAGATCCTGTTGCCTGATCAACACGCACATACACACGTCAATAGTCAGACTTCAATAGAAGCACAGCAGATAACACAGTAACCAAACCAGGCAACATAACACTGCAAAGACTGACCCGTGACCTCCTCGTGACACAAACATCTCATGAAAGGGGAATTGTCTGTGTAGGTCTCTCTCGATCACATCAACCCATTTAGGGTCTCCGGCCATGTCATCCAGCTCCTGATCAATGACACAAATCAGTTAGATCACATACTTAATACACTCTGCATGGATGCTGTGATCCATTCAAATATATATATACGTTGTATGCTACACATCAGTTTGTCATTGTTCGCTTCAACATGCAAGTACACATGCAGATCACCAGTAGACAGACTCCACAGCATGTCACAATATCAAGGCAAAAGCCAAAAAACAAGCAGCTTGTTCGTTTTGTACGTTTTTGAAGAAGTTCTAATGGTGGTAAATAGTGTGGGAGGAGTTCTAGCAGACCAATCACAACACTTAGGTCATAGAGCCACTATAACTCGAAGAAAAAGGTGCCATTCGAGAGTGTAAATACCATACCCACCTTAAACTTCCCAATGTTTTGTTCCCTCTTCACTTTTCCACCTGATAGGTAGAGCCATGCCCTGCCCCGTAATGATGGTGGGATTCCTTTCTGACATCGCAGTCTGACCTGCAGGTGAAATATATCTGATCGTCACATACTCGCACAGTTATATTATTAAGAGAAGAGGGAACCAGAATGCATTCACACAAGAGACTGGGCAGCAGTCCAGATGTCAAATTATATGGCAGTTTGGCACAAATAAGTCAGTCTCCCTTCAAAACAGTTCTGAAAAGCCACTGGACAAATACTTACAATGATAAAAGAGCCACAACTTGCTTGCGTTAGCTGATAGCAATGACTTTGATTTATCGATTGTGCTTTATTGCATTTTTAGCACTTTTGAAACGGGGTTCACAACTAGTTTTGCTTTATGATCTAAATGTTACGTCACAACAGGCAAATAAAATAAAATGTCCTTTAAGTATTAATAGGCCACTTGATAAACAGGACATTTAACATTTAAAATAATCGATAATTGTCATCTCTTGTGACACATGATTATATGCAAATATACATTAGAGTTAGATTGGATGCATAATCTTAATAAGTTTGCTATAAAAATACACAATTTTTAAGGATAATTGTTTCACTACTTAGTTTTTCCCTAATGTCAGCAATCCACAACAACCAACCAGTGGAGAACCACTGTTTGTGAGGAAGCAACTAGTTCATATACGTCATTATACACGTGCTGTATATGTTGTTAATGTAACTATTGAAAATAAAAATGTGCTGTCTAATTATTGTTTTTATATTATTCCATCATTCGTGCAAGCTCACTCATGTACTTAGCGCTGCGGATTCAGTACAGGTTCATGGTCACAGCAGAAAAGCAGTGCAGAATACACTGTAGTACATGTTTAGCCTGAGAATGCATTAATATAAATGAATCTCTGAAAACCATTTAGTAAATGTTTTTAAAACGTTGCGAATGAGACCTCAAGATTTAGTCTTGTTGCTTATAATCTCTGTGCAACACAAGACAAGCACATACAATAATACAGGCATGCAAACATGAAGGCCAACAAAGAGTGTTAAAGAGGACCTTTGCCAAAACTCCTCTGTTGTTTTTACCTGTAGATGACTCACTCCCATTGGAAGCTTTATAAAGCTTGAGAGAAAAACAGAGGTGAACACTTGCAACACTCAGACTAATAAATACACACAAGACCATATAAGGATAACTGATGTGATATCTGGCTTGTCCGGACAGGACCAAGCTGGAATGACTGTGTCATTTCGCTGAGGTTTTTAATTAATTTAAATGGCGGTGAGACTGCCTGAGCAAGTTAATGAGAGAAAGATGAGAAGGAAAAACAGGATGAAAGTGATCATTTAAAGCCAAGAGATCTTATGTTTTCAAAGTTTGATGTATATGTACTGTATTTCTGGTGCTTAAAAATGTAAGAATTGGCAGACACCTTATATAATGTTTATGTTACTCGTGAAGTGTAAATGAAGAGTTCAGATGCAAAAAGTGTGTCTGACATGTTTTCTTGTAAATTAGCATTTTTTTAATCAGGCTCTTATGTTTAGGTTCAGGAATTTCACCAATGAAAAGTTCAGTAACTAAATTATGTTTTTTTCCACAAATGTCACTTTAGTCATTTCATTCAAACTCTGTGTAAGTTTTGATCATCGCTCTGAATCTGATCTCTATCAAAAGTCCTTCACAAAAATGAAATTATATCAGCTTTTTGCCTCAATTTTTGGGAGGTGATAAAAAGAGGTAGGATGAAACTTTTTGTTTTTTTTTTAAAGCAGAGGGTCTGTTCTTTCATTTGATATATTCTATGTTTATATATTTAAAAAATAACATTGTCTGGAAGGCAATAAACTTTTGTGAAAATCATAAATAATGCTGGCACTGGCTGGCAACTTAAAAAAAAAAAACGCTGGCGGGGAAAGAGTTAAACAACGGGATTAAATTAATTTGCTTAATGTATATGTGCCGATAGAGGTCACGTGACCCATTCACGACACCACGCAAGGACAGCCGGAAGCGAATATGAAATTAATGGCGCCAGCAGGAGTTTCAATGCAACAGAGTTCACTGCGCACTCGAATTCAAAAGTTTGATATGTACATCCAAAACTTAAAGGGCACCCATTTCATTACTAACAATGTTATTTTGTGTATTTGGTATAATACAATGTGTTTGCATGGTTTATGGTTATATTATTTTTCACATACCGTACATTTTTGTGGCTTCAGATATCTTCCAAAAACGCAGTGATTTTGTACAAAACTCATTGATCTGAAAAGCACTGTGTCCCTGATTGGCCAGATAATCTGTACGTTGTGATTGGCCTGATTACCTCTGACGTCAGCCAGAAATGTGACGCTCCTTACCATGTTTGAAAGATCTGCTCACAATGCAATGTTAACAGGAGTTAACTTACAGACTGAGTCCAAAGCGGGAGGAATTATGATAATGTCGGTCTTATCCATGTCAACCGGCCCAGGAAGGAAACTGTTGTCTACAATCCGTGTGTTTGTTGTAGTCCAAGGAAAGAGATTTACGTTGGAGACGATAAATCGCGTCATCGTTTACTTTGGGGTTTGTACCTTTTGCATATCCCTAGCATGTACTAATACACACTTACACACCAAAGGAAATGTAAAACCATGAATCGGAAGATAGGTGCTCTTTAATAGATGAAACATCCCTATATTTTTTTATTTTCCACATTTTAAACTCTTTCATGTCATTTTTGGATAACTATTAAACATAAAACCGTTATACAAAATGTTGAAATAGTAAGGTTTGTAAGGTAAAAACCAGTGGTCACCAACCCTGCTCCCGGAGATCTACTTTTCTGCTGAGTTCACCTCCAATCCCAATCTAACACACCTGAACCTGCTAATCAAGCTTTATACAGTTACCTAAAAATTAGAGGCAGGTGTGCTGAAGCAGGGTTTGATCTAAAGTATGTAGGATGGTAGATTTCCAGGAACAGGGTTGGTGACCACTAGTAAACCATCTGGTTAAAAGTTATTGTTCAACTACTATCGTTACCAATGCAACAGTGCTCAAGCACTCTATGATTGTCTGCCAATAGGGCGGCATTTAAGCTGCGTGACATCAACTGCAGGAGCTCTATAGCATTCGGTCAATATCACCATTTTGTTTTTGATGGAGGTGGTGTTTAATGGCTTTTGCATCTGAGCTCTTCAAATGTTTATAACTGACTGAAGAATATGATGAATGCAGATGCCAGCTTGTACCTTTTTGAACCTTTTACTGATCCATTTGTCCCAGTGATTCAGCATGTCCAACCATTTTAATTCTCTGTGTCTTAACACCTCCAGAGGAACATCTTGAGCCCTGTGTGTGAGAAAAAAAACACAATAAGAACTTCAAAGTAATTTCTTTGCTGAACCTGTTCTGCAAGTTGTTTATGCAAATGTGTTCTTGATCAGATATGATTGTATTAAAGCAAAATGTAAAATGTATTCCTGTAGCTCTATGGTAGAGCATTGCAATAGCAGTGCAAAATGCTGTGGGTTCAATTTCAGGGATCACACACCCTGATAAAATGTACACCATGTAATGTCGCTTTAGCTAAAAGGGTCTTCAAAATGCATCAGTGACTACATTGTTTACATATACACTAATAATGCGATTATTTCCAATAATAAGAGTTAGGACTTAATCGCAGTAAGATGTTTACATGACTGGAGATAACCTCTTCACTCCTGTTTACATGCAGTTTTTATTTTCTGATTATTTACACATAGCCCAATGCAGTGCACAAATCATGAACTCATACTGTCCACTGTTTTAATTTACTTTCGATCAACATTTTTGTTGATCCTGGATCAACGTTTTAATCAAAGATACCCCAACCTACCCTTAACTAAAAACCCTAACCTTTTTTAAACCCTCAAATTAGTGTGAAATAATAGTTTGAGGAGTATTTCTTAAAAGCCCCTAACCCAATCCTAAATTTAACAGGCACACTAATCTTAATCCTGCAAACTGATTGGTTAATGAAAATGTTGATCCAGGACCAACAATGGTGTTGATCCAGGATCACATCTTACTTGGTGAAATCACGTTCACTGTTAAAAACAATGTGTGCTTAAGATGAGTGACAAAAACACACATCCACAAATGCGAAGTTTTACATGGCCGCATACTGCGATTAAAAATGTCGTACACCACCACTTTTAATACGATACTTGCTGCGATTATGAGCTTAATCTAATTATTTTTATTGAAGTATACAAGTACACAAGGTAAAGTTTAATCGCAATATTGCCAAAATCCCATTATGATCGCATTACGCACATGTAAATGTGGTCAATGTAGATGTAAATAGGATTTTTGCAGCCGATACTGATTACTGATTTGTTGTCTTCATGATCGACCGATAACAATGCCAGATACCGATTCTTCAAGCTGATATGTAATCTCTTTGATGACTGTAACTGTTAACATTTTTTCTAGATAAAGTAATACCACAAATGTTGCCTTTGTTATATTACTTGCATATTACTTTAAAAAGGCTTATGTCTGAAAGTATTGAAAACACTTCACAGTTCACAGTCCCTGACAGGAGGCTGTGTGTGGCGGGTGTACGCAGACAAGAGCAGGTGTGAGGAAAATTAAACTTTAAACTATTACAACTTTAAAATGCATGCAAATAATAAACTTTAGGCATGAGGATGAAATTGTCTGCAATATATACATGTTATATACGCTGTTTGATGGGGATGTGCGGATGTGAAGACGTGTCGCGCTGTTATGACCGCATGCTGTTAGATCAAGCATGCTCATAAAAAATACACGTCTCTGTAAAGGCAAAGAGAGAAATCAAAATCTGCACGTCACACATGAGCAACGGGTTATAAAAATGCTTGCACTGCATAAAAATGGTCTGTAATCGCAACCGCATTCAGGAGCCCTATGATGACAAAAGTAAACAGAAAGATCGGTTCATGAGATTGGCAAATTTAGCAAGTACCGAATGAGCCATTTAATGCCGTTATTGGCCGATACCAATCTGTAGCCGATTGATCGGAGCATCCCTAGATGTAAATGCAAAACGTTTCCTCATTTTTTTATCTAAATAAAGAAATCTACATGTAATTCTTGGAAGATACTGCAAATACTGAAACCTAATCAAAACATAATCTACACAATGCATTACTTTATGGTAACTGATAAAAACCCCACCAAAATGGCTTGCTAATATTTCAATGTCATGGCAAGCGAAACTAAAAAACCTAAGGTTCCAAGTTGATAGTGAGTCATGTTTAAAGAGCCATAACAGACCTTGGAAATTTGTGAATGTATGAAAAAATAAATGTATGAATAATAGCTTCAAGCACAGATTTAAACTTTTGGTGGACACTCAGTCACTCATTATTTACTCAGCAGAACCAAACCAACTTTACACTATTGACTAATATCAGAGCAGGTTTAAATAGTAGCTGCCTGTGGTTAGCTAGCTACATTGCCCGAGGCTACAACGGGGATGAAGTAGGACAGTTATCTCTGTTCCTCGGTTTCTTCTTGTCAGGAATAAGAGTTTAATCCTGCAGCCTAAAGAGTTAAATATGAATCTACCTCCCCTGCATCCACCAGCTTCCCTTTACTTAAACACAGATCCTAACCACCAGAAATTTGATCTGAAAGCGAAGTACGTTTCTTAAAATATTTTGGTATCCGACTACAACTCGAAAGTTTTACTTCCTTTTTATTTGCCAACACCGACTTGTACCAAAAACAGAGGAATCGATCTAAAATACTTTAGAGCCTAGTTTGGTGCCCGACGAAGGCCTCTTTCTCTCCAGTAGTTGGCAGGGACAGCGTAACCTCAGGGCACCAGCACTCCCATAAAGCTCAGGAAACGGAAAGCCTGCTGTACACTCAGTACAGAAAGACAACTATCACTTATTCATCTATTATATTCTCTTTCTGTCCATCTTAGATTAATGCATAAATGGATTAGTATCCTGAATGAAGTGTTGACAATCGGGAGAGATCTGTAAATAACATAAATGACTCCCGTAGGAATGTCACTTTTAAGTACAATGTCTTCCATAGAGACAGCAGCCTGGGCAGACATATTGTCGGTAAACATCAAAATTACATTTAAGACTTTGTTTAACAAGGTGCAAATGGCTACAAAGCAACAGAAGGTTTAATATTACTGTAAGGATTTGACAACTTTGTACTCTAAAGGTAGTGCTTTTTGTCCAAACTTAAAAGAAAGGAAGGCTGTCAGGTTTTCACAGATCCATTTAAACAGGTTTAACAAGTTAAGCAAAACTCATTCACTAAACGTTTCAAAACAAAGTTTAGCCTAGTTTACTTTGATCAGGCCAAGACACCTGGGTTTATAAATTGTTTAGATTTTGTGTGGTTATGTATGATTGATCATCAAACTCCAATTGATCTTTCTTTTAAAGGGGTTTGACCTGGTTTAGTCCTGTAATGCTATACTAAGCAATGCCTAACTTACAGACATAAACATAACAAACATATGCAGTTAAAAAACATCAAAAATCATTGTATGTAACCTTTGTGTCCGACATTTATACTTATCATTACAAAACATGCAAATCTATAAATGATGTAATTCCCTTAAAGGCACTTTCGGTAACTTAATGAATAAAGTTTAGTGAAAATCTGCCTTGAAACAATCTGTACTGGGCCTATATAAAGAGCTATACAAGTAAATCTGATTTGACAAAAGCGTCACGTGACACTTTCTTACCATAAACGAGCAACAAAACTAAACTTACGATTCGGGTGAATACTTCTGGGCTCCTCCGATAAATCCATATCTGTCAGTATTTCTTGAGCTGGTAAATCCATCGATCTCAGAGTCCGATCCGAAAGAGCTCTCCTCATCAAACTGACTGCCCAGAGTCCTCACACTCATAGTGTCATCTGATGACAAACGTCCATTCTCCCGAGCCATCATCATCTTTTCACTTACAGCATATTATTTACATCCCATAAGAACCGTAAGTTAACTGATCTGAAGTCAGGCAAAACTAAACTACATTGACCGACAATTGTGGCTCATTTGGATTCACTTACGCAATGTCGTTTTTGTGTTGTGTATGTAGTGATCTAAAGAGTCTTATGTAGAAGTTTCTGAACAACAAATCACCCGTTAAATGCTAATTTAGCCTAGCGCGCTACGTGTCACTGTCCACTCGCAATTTTGTTTGATCCCAAGACTGCGACGACCCAAAGTGTACTTTATTTGTGTAAAAGAATCGACCGAAAAACCTGTAAACAACCGGACGAGCGAAACGACGCCTGAATTTCCTGAATCACATTTTTCCAGTCCACGGAATGTCAAGAGTCCAGCTAACTGTTTTCAGTCACTAAACACCGTCTGAAAACGAGAAAAACTCCCACTCAACAATGCACCAACAGATATATTTCCTAGTTTAGGTTTAGTTCCCATAGTTGAAAAATAGATAAAAATAAATAATACGTTATTAAGGGCGTCTTTTCACCGTGGGTGGATTATGGTATTATCGCTAAGTTTCCAGTCTGTCGCTGTTGAGTTTGACATCTCTGCACATGCGCGGCTCTGTCACTTCCGGAATCCACAAGTAATTTTAAATTAATGTAAACCGCGTGTTTCACCAGTGTTGTTGCGTTGTTTTATTAAATCAAATACTTAAGAAAGAGTGAAATAAAATGATTAAGAGGAGGAAAGTACATTTTTTTGGTAACACTTTACAATAAGGTTTATTAGTTAGTTAGTTTATTAGTTATAACATTAGTTGATGTAATTGAGTAACATGAACAGCAATACATTTGTTACGGTATTTATTGATCTTTTCTTAATGTTAGTTGATAGAAATAAAGCTTTTAATTGTTTGTTCATGTTAGTTCACAGTGCATTAACTAACGTTAACAAGATTTTAATAAAGTATTAGTAATTGTTGAAATCAACATTAACATAGATTAATACATGATGTGCAGTTCATTATTAGTTCATGTTAACTAATGTAGTTAACTAATGTTAAGTAATGAACCTTATTGTAAAGTGTTACACATTTTTTTTTAAGGTTAACATAGTTGACCTTTGCATTGACTGAAAAGTATGAAAGTAAATGGCAGTCTGATGTCTAATGAAAGATTTGGGCTCTACAGTCATATATTTAATCATATAAGATACTAAAAAAAGTTTTTTTCATTTTGTGTTTAACATTAGCATTAACAAAGTCTTGTGCAGGCTGTTTTTAATGGCCAGTATCTAACAATTAATATTTAATGTATTTTTAATATTTAATGTTTTTATATTTTAAAATAGCCTCTTGCTTTCCCTTTTTCCTATTGTGACAAAACCTAGCGTTTATTACAAGAGTAAGTTTTAAGTTTGTTAAAACTTTTTTCTTTATATTAGAACATTGTACATTTTTGTGTGTCACATTCAAAGGGCTTTCAAAAGAAAAAAAACCATAGGAATTAAGTATTGCAGTTTATTTTAGGTTTGAGGAAATGCACCACTCATAGTAAAGGAATTAACTAATGTATAAAAATATACATACTATGATAAATCACCGTTAGCTTATGGGTTTCATTTCTAGTTTATAAATGGTAAATGCAGTTCAACAAACAGCCTGTGGATGGCAGCAATTGCAGACATAATTTACTGTACAATGAATCAAATTACATTCAAATACTTTTTTGTCAAAAACATGACAGTACATAACAGTACAAGTTATTTGTGAAAACATTGCTTTAAAATGCAAGGTAAATTACTTCAATTATATAAATTGTGATATTAATTTAAAACTAATGTTTTTGGCTTTACCATATGCACCACTATAGAAGTCTTTATTAGGGTTTTACTAATAGAAATTGCTAAATAAATTAATTGTTTTGGGGTTGACAAGAGCAAAATTGCAGACATCATCAAGTTCGAATGAAATAAAATATCAAGATATTCAAGACTCCTCTTTCTCATCACCATGTGTAATAATATAACACAGTGATTTATAGTCAATATTCCCAGCCACATCTATTGGAGCCACTGAAAAAGCCTGGTCCACCTGAAAAATAAAATAAGATATAATAAAACATTCACAGCACTCACATAATTTATAGCTAAGTATTTAAAGGACATAATAAATGCACATATTAACCTCTTCTGCTGAAAATTTATCAGCCTGATTCATTAGCAGCCTCTTAAACCTGAAAAAGAGAAAAAATACAAATGATTTACATTTGTGCTGATGAATTAATTTTTCTTTACTCAAGTTAAAAAATATTTCCTCTGTCAAGCACTTACTCATCTTTATTGACAACGCCTGTACCATTTGGGTCAAACAGTTTAAAAGCAGCAAGGATGGATTCCTCTGGGTCTGTGCCTGTTTAGAGATGGTAATAATAAAAAAATATTAAAAATGACCATTAAATCTCAGTTTTTAAAAAACAATCTTCATTTTTAAGGCTCTTAAAATGTTATCCATTATACCATTGAGTTTTTCTCCAAAGAGAGTGAGAAAGACGGTGAAGTTGATGGGTCCCTTCCCCTCTGCTAACATTGACTCCAGCTCCTCGTCACTTACATTCAGCTTCCCTGAACAAACATATTAACCTATTTATCATTTCTTGAGTAGGACAGAATATTAACAATGATATCAACAAGTCTTTCAGCATTAATAGGAATGCTCTGTATACCTAGTTGTGCATAGGTTTCCTTCAGGTCAGTTTTGTTAATAACTCCATCCCTGTTTTGATCAATGCAGCCAAATGCCTGTCAAGAAACAATATATATATTTTACTGGACTGTATTGGATATTTTCCAAATAGTTTGCACCAGATTATAATTATAATTAAGACAATCTAAAAGTAATACGCAGCTGTTTTATGTAATATATTGATCCACCTCTTTGAACTCCTGTATTTGTGACTGCTCAAACATGGAGAAGACATTAGATGAGCCCCTTTGAGCAGTTTTGCCCCTTTTAGCTGCAGCTTTCTTACTAGCCTGTAAAATACAGAAAATACTTAAAAAGGAAAAAAAGTGCCCATGCAGGCAGTTGAAAATTTTAAATCACAATGTAATAGAGCTTATTAAAATGACTGAATAAATTGTAATAGAATTGAAAAAAAAACATCATTTGTTAATGTAGAGAAAATGTTGAATAATACATTTTAAGCAAACCTGACAGGTGCACGGAAAAAACAGTGATGTGTCCACTCACCATATTCACTGTCTGCTCTCTGGCTGTATACGTGAGCTCCTGGGTCACTGGTGTCTCTGATGGAGTCTTTATGTATGAGGACTCTTATCATTGTGACCTCTATTAAAGTCTGCAGTGTCTCTGTTAGTTCCCTACATGGACACCCGGAGCCTCTCAAAACCAGGAGCCCTGATAAGTTCCCAAGTGTTCAGATTCCAGCAGGGTGAAAAATAGATAACATTTATGTGGTTGGGGGTGAGGAGAGAAAATAGGGACATTTGAGTTGGTGGTTCCGTAAGCTGCGTTTCCATTACAGAATTGAGCAAAACTTGAGCGTTATTTTTAAATGTCTACAAAAAACTATTGCGAAAACTAATGACGGCTTTTCTATTAAACGATGATATGCGACTGAAACTTATTTTTTTTACTCTTGCGATAAGTCATTCCAAACATCAGGTCAACTGATGTTGGTAGCCAGTTTACTTCTATCCCATACACCGCAATATTTGTAACCGAAAGAGATAAGAGAATTATCCAAAAAACTTTTTTGCAATATATGGGAGTTTTTGCTAAATTTACATATTTCCATTGGCCGCATTTTCAATTCGCAATGTCAGTTAGCTCTATTTATAGAAATGCAGCTACAGTCATCAATGTGTCTTTGGGAAAATGACTTTTGATTCTAGGTTTTGAAAAGGTTTGCTTTGGTTGAGCAGTCAAGTCGCCACTGGTCCACATTAGATAATAATTGCGTGGTTTCCTTGGCCAATACTAGGCCTTAGTTAAGTAGTTTTTACAAGCATACCTTACATTACTGATGTGCATTTTGAGACAAATCAATGGCATTGATATATGTTAAGATGTCAATGCAAGATGTTTTTAAATAAAAAATGCATTTTAGTCTAGGACTAGGATAAGCCCTGTCCACCCCAATATGTCCTATAACTTATGAAGGTTACAGTAGGACGAGAAAACAGATAGCTGGACTCTCACCAAAACAGGAGTCGTATTCCTCCAATGTTTTCCTAAGTAATTTTGCCTCATTTAACAATTTCCTGCAGGCACTTAGCCGAGGGCAAGCAAAGTATTTTCCATATCAGTAGAGTGTGGTCTTCAAAGAAATCCTAGGTGACAAGTTTGCCATGGCAACAAGTTTGACCTGTGGTCTGAATTGGCGTAGATGGTGACATGTTTGGGTATAGTTTTCGACAAAATAGCAGGACCACGTTTTTTTGTTGTTGTCCTATTACGAGGAAATTGGGAGGGGTAAAATTATGAATGAATGCCTTTTTCTTCAATAGAGTATTAGGACTTCATTGGACTGCAATAGCCCATTTAAGTTCCATAAAGTGGTCATGAACTTGCCATTGGAATTTATTAATTTTTTTTGTATTTGGCTCTAAACCAGTGACAGGTTGAGCATCATTTGCATGGTACGCCAGAAACTCCGGACGCTGTCATGTGAGGAATGTGTATGCAACAAACGAAGAAGCAAGGATTTGAGAATCACCTCACTTAAGCATTAAGAATTTTAGAATACACTGCAAATCTATCTGGATGAAGTGGAATTGAAGTAAAAATTTTCAGACTACAAGAATTCAGCCGTTTGAATACTTGGATAATTAAAAATGAACACAAGGTGTGACAACATCCGGTTTGAATGACAAGACATTGTAATATCTGCAACTGACAATGAAGCAGGTTGTATAAGACGTTATATTTTGGACAATTCACAAGATCCACTGCATTGAAAATTAAGAAGATAAAACCGCACATTTCTGTGAGAAATTATGTACCCATGAGGAAGACACACCATGGACCTTCATATTATGGACAAGGTAAAGTGGATCCTTTTCTTTTCATTAGCTTATATTTCCTCTTTCATATATGGGCGAAGATCGTTGAATTACTTTTTTTTAGAAATCTTCTCAAATGTCAATCATGCATGGAGGTGCATACTTATAAATTATTGAATTATATACAGATATTGAATTGTATACATGAAACATATTTGTGAGCCTGCTTGTGAATTCCACACTGTATAAAATGCGTCAACTGGCATTAACCATTTATTTTAACTTAATATTATTTATCTTGACTAGAGAGTTTTTATAACTTGTAAAATTAAGTTACCTTATTTCAACAAGTTATAACAACTCATCTTTTGTCAAGATAAATAAAAGTAAATTAAAATGCCTTGAGTTGATTAAACTTAAAAATTTAAGGCAGCAAAGAATATTTTACAGTGAGGCTATAGTCAATCTTTGACATGATTTTAAACTTTGATGATTTCATGTAGAAAACAGTAAATCACAGAAATGAAGAATAAAGGACTAAAATCAGAAATGTGTATTATTAGTTTACAAGCTTTTTATTTACACTTAACTGCACCTGGTTTTAAGACATTACATGACATAACACACCTGCTCCAAAGTCCTGCAAATATTAGCTTACCTGTCTTTGGTCCTCCCCCTCACGCCATAAGAAGTACATTTCTGTGGTCTGTTACAAGACTGACTGCCACCTGATGGTTCATGACCTTGGATGAGATCCAGGATGTAAGCTTTGGCAGAAGAGATTGTACAATTTGTTTTCATGTTAGCACATCGGCATGATATTAGCATGATGCATTTCTTTGGTAAACTCACAAACTAATAAATGACAACCTCCAACCAAGATTATCATGCGCTAGTCGAACATTTGGTAGAATAACTCCAGCTAACACATAAACTGTGATGTCTGACTTCATTGCATTACACCTACATATTATTTTGCAAAAATATTTATAATAACCTGACAGCAATGATCACTTATTCTATATGAATGTGTGTTTTTTCAGTGTTTAATAAAGTGACATACATTCTAAAACACATAAAATATGTTTAATAAAATACATGTTTGATGGTCATTCTTAGAAGACCAACCAAGTAAATTACAGTTCATTTTTCAAATAAACATTATGCTTAAAAAGTTCAAATTTAGTATGTATACATAATATTTCATTTTATGTTTTTTTATAATGAAAAGTCATTTTTAAAGATATTTTAAGTGCTCAAATAATATTTGTAGCTGCTGCAGTCTTCATGTTGTCATTATTTTATAACATTATACAGATAGATTTAGCCTGTGAATCAAGATTTATTCTAGAAGAACAAACTTCAAGATGATATTAAAACTATACTTAAAAATTTAAAATCCAAGCTGTCATTCTGCAACAAAAAATGTTTTCAACTTTATTAAGTTATCATACATATTTTTTGTTTAGAAATTTGACATATGAAATGTCTTTTAACTTTAAACAGATTAACCTGTTTAATTTTGGATCTTAATTTAAGATCACTTTTCAGATGTATAATATACCCAAACTAGTTTTACCCTTACTGACCCTGAGTGCAATAACCTAAAATGTTTAAACATCACATTCCTGTATATCTATTTTGGGGAAAATGTTTGTCCTGTGCAAACCATGTCATCTATATTTAGCAACTTTTAAAGTTCAGTGTAGCTATTTTTGAACCCAACCTAAATCCCAGTTTCACCATTAACAAGATTTGTCTTGTGGGACTTTAGTTTAAACTACACATGGGAAAAATTTCAATATACTGTGATTATAAGAGGGTCAACAAGTGATTTTGGAGGGGGCCTTTGTGAAGATAGCCTGTTTTGTTGCATCAATTGATTTTGTGGTTAAGATTTCATTCCCTTATTTTCCTTGAAATGCACACTGAATCCAGATGATGCTCATGTTTGTACATGAAGCAAGAATGGACATAAATGTTTCGGGTATAACATTAAGTTCTGTTCACATTTGGGAATTTCTTAAGGAGTCAAAGGCCAGGTCAAATTCAAACTCATGACAGCCGGGTTTCCAAGCAAGGTGATGGGTGAAATGACATCTGAATGTGTGTAGAGAGGGCACTGATTTCTTTGACCACACCTCTCCACCTCCTTCAATAGAGCATAAAAACAGCCGAGGCTCTCCATGCACCTCACTTGCGCACGCACACTCGAACTCTTGCACATTAACGCTTGTTTAAAAAACCCTTGAGACGATGCCGTGTCGCATTTCAGCTCGTAGACAGAGGATGCCCACTGAGTATAAGTCAGTGCTGGAGAAAATTCTCATGGTAAGAGCCAACGCTTGCGGTCAAATAGGTAATGCGCACATTTCAGATCATCGCAAAATCAACCATTGACTTACCTAAATCTCTCTTTACAGGTGGATCAAATTCTGTCAGAGTTTTTGTTGAGTAAAGAAGAGCTTGTGGAGGTGATGAGGAGGATGCGGAGGGAAATGGAGAGAGGGCTGCGGGTGGAGACACACGATGAAGCCAGTGTCAAAATGCTGCCCACTTATGTTCGCTCCACACCTGAAGGTTCTGGTAAGAGTTCTGCTTTTTACTTCAACCCTGATGCCCTGAAAAATAGCATAGTGTATATTTTGCCCAACAAATATTTCTACATGCTGTAATTATATAGTAGATAGGATGTACTGTCTGTAATGTGATGTTGGATGAATCTGATTCATCTCAGAGGTGGGTGATTTCCTGGCACTGGATCTTGGAGGAACAAACTTCCGGGTGATGCTGGTGAAAGTGGGTGAGGATGAAGTGCGGGGCTGGAAGGTGGAAACGAAACACCATATGTACTCCATCCCAGAGGACACCATGACTGGTACAGCTGAAATGGTGAGAAATGAAAAAGTCCTACATGGGTGATTCTCACGAAAACTTGGTTTTAAAAATGTCAAGCATGAAAATGTAAAATTTGCTTAAATTTACTTTTTTTCCCACCAGACATTGAAAAACAAAGTCTGGAGTAAATGGGAACATTAATTTAAAAACTTTAACTTATCATTGAACACTTTTTGTAACATAATTTTAAAAATTAGTCCTAAAAAATCTCATTACCGCAACAGTCAGAAAACATCAACACTGACATATTTTCAAAATGACATGACGAACCTGAAAGAACATAATTTGGA
The DNA here is from genome assembly GCF_027580225.2 of Misgurnus anguillicaudatus. Lineage (NCBI taxonomy): Eukaryota > Metazoa > Chordata > Actinopteri > Cypriniformes > Cobitidae > Misgurnus > Misgurnus anguillicaudatus. Next base: position 18,356,579 of record NC_073341.2, read on the forward strand.
GATTCTGCACATGCATTTAAAATCAAAGTATTATGCTTCTATTAATTAAATTAACATTTAATAAGCATCTGTTGCGGTAATGATAATCAAAATGTCGTGTAAGCATTCTGACAAGACAATATTTCAAATTAACTCTAAAAAAATGATTTTACCTGGTAGCCATCTTGAAGTAACTGGTCCATGTGCTTGGTCACTCAAAATCAAACTTTATTAAAATTCTGTATGTGTGTTTAAACTGTTCTCAAAAAGTGTTGCGGAGGATGAGAACATCAGGCATGGACACATCATTTTCCTAATTTTTCTTCATTATTATTATTATACATGGATATTTAGTAAATATTTTTTCTGTCATCTAAAGTAGTCTAGCAAAACATCCATTTTTTTTCTTAATATTTTTGTGTTAGTTTGATTCAATTACAACATAACGCATGTTCAAACACAGCCGGACACATTGCGGTAATGAGAATTTCAGCAGAAAATCAGATAAAATTTAAAATTATAAATTCTTATGTTGAAATCACACATTGTGCAAGGTAGAACACAGTATTGTGTTAATTCTGATGCTTTTTAATGTTACTATATTACACATTTTAAAGCTAAAATCATGAGTGCCGTGGTGTTTCAATGGTTTTGTGAGAATCACCCACATACATCTATACATCTGACTTAGGCTTTGTGTATTGGACCTTGATAAGAGAAGCTTAAAGGATTGTTTTGATAGAAATGTTGTAATATTTGTCTCATCCCATCTTTCTCGCTGCCTAGCTTTTTGACTACGTTGCCGGCTGCATATCTGATTTCCTGGACAAGCACAATCTCAAACATAAAAAGCTTCCACTGGGTTTCACCTTCTCCTTTCCAGTCCGTCATGAGGATTTGGACAAGGTCAGTTCCTGCATCGGTGTATTTACCATGTACATTTTACATAGGCCTACATTAAATTCATGCATATGTCAGTTTTATTCCAAGCAACTTTAATCTATACATTTACATTACATTATATTGTGAAACTTTGCACTACTACAATGCTCAACAAACTGATCTACAGGACCAAAGTGTAAACGTGGCCACACTTACCCTTTGGTACCTCTGTGCCATACTAAAATGACTTTTCTTTTATTGCTTTGTTTGTCCATAAAGTGTAACATACCGTATGTACTGTTGTGTGTTTGCATTGTGCAGGGCATTCTGCTCAACTGGACAAAAGGCTTCAAGGCTTCTGGTGCCGAGGGCAATAACGTCGTGGGTCTGCTGAGAGATGCCATTAAAAGAAGAGGGGTTAGTATGCATGAGTTACCCGTGATACAGGGCGCTTTAACTGCCCCTAAATCCGAATTTTAAATGCATAATAATTCTCTTTATAGGATTTTGAAATGGATGTGGTTGCTATGGTCAATGATACAGTAGCCACAATGATCTCATGCTACTATGAAGATCGCAGCTGTGAAGTTGGCATGATAGTGGGTAAGATAATAACAGCACACAGACAATTAAACATTAGTAAATATAATTAGAGACGGGACATGAAGTTTATAACAGGAAAGGGAAACTTTTTCCTTTTAACCATTTCGAAAAGCACTGCAATAAAAAGCTTTTAGTTTTATTTTATTGTTTAGGTTAGGTCATCTTTATTGTCTGGCAGGGTGGAAACTTTTCGGCTCACAATAGAACAACAACTTTTTACACTACAGACACGAAATGTTACAGAAAGCACAAAAATATAACAAAATTAAAACAAATGACCTCTCTCTCTCTCTCTATTGGTTGTTTCTAAGGTACCGGATGTAACGCGTGTTATATGGAGGAGATGCGGACAGTGGAGCTGGTGGAGGGGGAGGAGGGCCGGATGTGTGTGAACACAGAGTGGGGGGCGTTTGGGGCAAATGGTGAACTGGAAGAGTTTCGTCTGGAATACGACCGTGTTGTGGATGAAACGTCAATAAATCCTGGAAAACAGCTGTAAGTCTTTCTTGGACAAAATGTCTGAACGAAACCTAAAATTTCAATTTCCGTTAAACATCCTTTCAAAAATACAGAGCCATGCAACTATGTTTGCTTCTGTACTGACCAGGATTAGGTCAAAAAGGGATGAACCCAGCCCATTAGGTTGTAATTTAACCTATGCTGGGTTGTTTCAACCCAAAATGCTGGGTTGTTTAACCCATTGTTGGGTCAATTATAAACTATTTCCTTGTTAATTTAGGTTAGTCCCTTTTTGACACAATGCTAGGTTGAAAATAACCCAGCATTTTTAGAGTACAATCTAAAAAATGTAGGGTTTTTTCAACCCAGTGCTGGGTCAAAAAGGGTCGAACCCAGCTTGTTGGTTGTAATTTATGCTGGGTTGTTTCGACCCAAAAGGTTGTTTGTTTTAACTTATTGTTGGTTCAAATATAAACCATTCTGGGTAAATTTAACCCAACAGCTGGGCTCTACCCTTTTTTATCCAAGGCTGGTTGAAAATAACCCAGCATTTTTTAGAGTTTATGCACTAAAAATGCTGGGTTATTTTTAACCCAGCATTGGGTCAAAAAGGGACGAACCCAGCCTATTCTTGGGTTGTAATTTAACCTATGCTGGGTTGTTTCAACACAAAATGCTGGGTTGTTTAACCCATTGTTGGGTCAAATATAAACAATTTCCATGGCAATTTAGGTTCGTCCCTTTTTGACACAATGCTGGGTTGAAAATAACCTACCCACCCAGTGTTTCACTCTAAAAATGTTGGGTTATTTTCAACCCAGTGTTGGGTCAAAAAGGGTCGAACCCAGCCCATTAGATTGTAATTGAACATATGCTGGGTTGTTTCAACCCAAAATGCTGGGTTGTTTAACCCATTGTTGGGTCAAAAAGGGACGAACCCTGTCTATTCTTGGGTTGTAATTGAACCTATGCTGGGTTGTTTCAACACAAAATGCTGGGTTGTTTAACCCATTGTTGGGTCAAATATAAACAATTTCCATGGCAATTTAGGTTCGTCCCTTTTTGACACAATGCTGGGTTGAAAATAACCTACCCACCCAGTGTATCACTCTAAAAATGTTGGGTTATTTTCAACCCAGTGTTGGGTCAAAAAGGGTCGAACCCAGCCCATTAGATTGTAATTGAACATATGCTGGGTTGTTTCAACCCAAAATGCTGGGTTGTTTAACCCATTGTTGGGTCAAAAAGGGACGAACCCAGCCTATTCTTGGGTTGTAATTTAACCTATGCTGGGTTGTTTCAACACAAAATGCTGGGTTGTTTAACCCATTGTTGGGTCAAATATAAACAATTTCCATGGCAATTTAGGTTCGTCCCTTTTTGACACAATGCTGGGTTGAAAATAACCTACCCACCCAGTGTATCACTCTAAAAATGTTGGGTTATTTTCAACCCAGTGTTGGGTCAAAAAGGGTCGAACCCAGCCCATTAGATTGTAATTGAACATATGCTGGGTTGTTTCAACCCAAAATGCTGGGTTGTTTAACCCATTGTTGGGTCAAAAAGGGACGAACCCAGCCTATTCTTGGGTTGTAATTTAACCTATGCTGGTTTGTTTTAACTCAAAATGCAGGGTTAGTTTTACCCATTGTTGGGTCAAATATAAACAATTTCCATGGCAATTTAGGTTCGTCCCTTTTTGACACAATGCTGGGTTGAAAATAACCTACCCACCCAGTGTATGACTCTAAAAAATGTTGAGTTATTTTTTAACCCAGTGTTGGGTCAAACCCAGCCCATTGGGTTTAAGTTAACATATGCTGGGTTGTTTAAGCCAAAATGCTGAGTTGTTTTAACTTACTGTTGGTTCAAATATGAAAATTGAATGGGTTAATTTAACCCAACAGCTGGACTCAACCTTTTTTGACTTAACATTGGATCAAAATAACCCAGCATTTTTAGAGTGGGTCAAAAAGGGACGACGACCCCAGCCTGCTGTGTGTTAATTTAACCCATGCTGGGTTGTTTTAACACAAAATGCGGGGTTGTTTTAACCCATGTTGGGTCAAATATAAAAAATGTTCTGGGTTAATTTAACCCAGCAGCTAAGCTCGTGCCTTTTTAACCTAACGCTGGGTTGAAAATTACCCAACACTCTAAAAAGAGTTGGGTTGTTTTCAACCTAGCATTGATTCAAAAAGGGACAGGCCCAGCCGCTTGGGTTGGAATTTAACCTATGCTGGGTTGTTTCAACCCATTGTTGGATGAAATGAAAACATATAAGTGCTTGGCTCGTCCTTTTTTGACCCATTTTTTGAGTGTGTATATAGTATATTGGCTACAGAATTTTTAAGTAGCAGTATGACAAGTGGCCGTATATGAAGCACAGATGTCCTCACATTCCACACCTTAAGTTCAGGAAGAGCTTATGCAAGCCTGGAGCTCTTATGTGGTCTCCAGGTGACCAGGTTGTTTTTCTGTACATATGGAGATGCTGATTGTAGCCACGTCAGTGCTGGAATACACACGGCTGGATTAATGGCCAGGGAAGGAGATCATTAGCAGCGCTGCTAGCTTAATGGGTATTTACATGGGTAGAGCTCAATGGGCCGATCTCCTGATGCTTGATTTCATACTTCCTTATTCCTACCCCACATGCACTTTAGGCTATTTACATTTCACAGCATTATTCTCAGGCTTAAACTCTCATAAAAGCCTTTCCTGTTGCTACAGTTTTGCTTAAAAGGGGCCACTGGTCTTGACTGGCACATGTTCGTGGTAACTATGGTCACCTATATCTCAGCCAGAAAAGACCTACTTTCAGTCTTTGCATTTCCTGTGACTTTAGGTACGAGAAGCTGATTGGTGGAAAGTATATGGGAGAGCTTGCGCGTCTTGTCCTGCTGAAACTAGTGAATGAAAATCTGCTGTTTAACGGTGAAGCCTCAGACCTGCTGAAAACACGCGGTTCCTTTGAAACTCGCTTTGTCTCTCAGATTGAGAGGTATGATACTCTCTTACATTTTGATTATTGCAATAAACTTGTAAATAATATAAAAATCACTATGAGAAAACTACTTTAACAGTATAATGCTTTTTTTGTTTCAGTGACACAGGGGACAGAAAGCAGATTTATAACATCTTAAGTTCATTGGGAATCTTACCATCCGAGCTGGACTGTGACATCGTACGTCTGGCATGTGAGAGTGTGTCAACACGAGCGGCTCACATGTGCGCCGCTGGACTCGCTGGCGTCATCAACCTAATGAGGGAACGACGTTGTCAAGAGGAACTCAAGATCACTGTGGGAGTCGATGGCTCTGTCTACAAACTACATCCTTGGTAAGTTTAAGAGAGAGAGGCTTTATGGGTAAGCAAACAGACAAATGAGAACGGAAGGTAACTGGAATGAGTGCTTTTGGTAATATAAAGTTGACCTGAATTTTTATTGTTGCCTCACTTTTCTAAATGTAGGCTAAATGCCTCACTGCTTTATTTCTGCCCTTACAGTTTCAAGGAAAGGTTTCATAAACTTGTGTGGGAAATGACTCCTCACTGTGAAATTACCTTCATCCAATCAGAAGAAGGGAGTGGTCGGGGTGCGGCTCTCATTTCCGCTGTTGCATGTAAAATGGCCGGATGTATGCTGACGCCATGATAAACTTATCACGAATGAATGTCAATGTACCTAAACACTCATTTAGAGTGTTCCTGGGAAGCTCCTTATTGTGGTGAAAATGCAATTGTTTTTAACATTGCATTGCATGTACTATATGAAGGAGGTGGTTTCTGGGCTACAGCCCATTTCATTTTTTTTTTTGCATGAACCCCCAATGTAGTCGCCAAAAATATGTCATGTTTCATTTCAATATTATAAAAAGACATAAATTGGCCGTTTAATGTGAATTTGGTAATTTAATAATATGAACTTGAGCACATTTTAGGTAATGTTTTATTTTTAAAACATTGCCTTATTTGGACTTTTAATGACTGTTTAAGAGAAAAGTCAGGGGAAGTTGTAAATACATATGCCTGTATGAATTGTTTATTGCTTATTTTATTTTAAAAATGTTTATATTCAGGGGCAAATTTAACTACTAAATTATGAGATGTTTTGTAAAAGTGGAAATAATGAATTAATGTAAGTAAAGCTGCTGTACTACTGAGTAATAATACAAGGATTGTTTAAATAAACAATTATTAGTTCCCTGAAACTAAAACTATATTTAAATGCATGTTAAATGTGTGTAAATAGGAAAAAATAAATTGTGATTGATTTATTACAATTTTCATTTTGATTTAGTCTTTTATACACATAAAATATACTTTATTTTCTTAAGTAAACAATGATATAAAAAAAGAAATAAAATGTAACAATGAGATAAAAATAGAATTTTTATTTTTAATTTTTTCACGTTTCTGTATTTAAAAATAGGGCAAATGACACCACCTATATTTGTTACGACCTAAATATGCTAATTTAAGTGTAAAATAGGCAGATTTTGAGACAGCAAAAGCAACACAAACACATTTTTTTAGGTTTATCCAAAGACCCAGTATGAAGTCTACTCAAATAACTGGATAATGCAATCTATTCGAAAATATTTAAGAAATAATTATATTATTAAATAATTGATAATAATCAAATGCATTGCCGTGTCATATTCAGCATGAAGTAGCTTTAACTAAAGTGTCCCAAATAAAAGTCCAAAAATATCATGAGAATCTTGCTGGCTTACTGTTCTTTAAAATCACTCAATATCTTATAAAATGTATGAAAAATATGGCATATACAACAAATGACATTTTGTTCTCATGGAATTTCTGTTTCCAATGAATGTATATTTTAACACACATTTTTAGTCTTAAGGTCCTTAAGGTTAATGAATTGGGGCTATTTAATCTGTTCGTTTAAACCAACACCATCTGCTCAATAAAACAACTGTGACAAAAGCTCCAGACAACCATACAAAAGTATCATCTATTGTGACTAACATCAAAACAATACATTGTATATTCTGCTGTCAGTGATATTGTCATGATTTACTGCCACCTAGTGGCTCTTGGATGTAATTCTGTGTTTAGACTGTGGTGGCAGTAATGACTTCATCACTTACAACAACAGTATATAAAATGTATTGTTTTGATGTAGGTTAAAAATATTTGTTGTTAACATTCATTGAAAACAGAAATTCCATGAAAACAAAACGTCACTTGTTGTATACGCCATACCTTGCACAAATTTAATGTAGTAAAACATAATGCCTAGTGTCTGTGTTATGATCATATCAATGAATAATATAGCCTAGTTTTTGTACATGACTCACCTTTAGCCTGATGACAGTGTAGTCCTCTGTCACTTTTACTGTCCTATATGAAGTCAACAGTCACGCATGTAGAGTTAAAAGATGAAACACGTGTTGGTCAAGACAGATACAGATAGCACTCGGTAATATTACGTCACTAAAACCAAGTGAAAACCTGTGGTCAAGTTTATCCCTGTCCTACTTCTGCTTTTCTCTAACGTCATAAGCAGAACTGTGATTACATTTGAAACTGATACAATGGCATAGGCTATTCCAACTAAATTTTGTTGTTTATAATGTTTGTCTTGCATAGTTTGAGCATACCTCAAACTTCCCAAAAAAGTTTGGTAAGTTTTCTGGCACTAGATGGCACTGTAACACAATGGATATTCGTATCTAATAATATCCCTACCTTGCATGCTGTGTTAACGAGTTATATTTTAATGTGTCGGCTAAATAATTCAGTTATAATGTCCTAATTAAATTATCTTACAGTCAGCGACATCGAGACAATGTAGTTTTCTTAATTTTTGAAGCACTTGAGATAAAGATCTCCAGTCTTGTATGTTTTATAAATGTGCTGTCGTATTTTAAAGGTTTGTCTTTATTTCTTTAATTGTCCTTCTTCTTTGTACTATTTTTATATGGAGCAATGTTTCTAATAATAAATAACGATATAATATAAATGCTAATTGTGAGAGCCTATTTACAAAATAAATGTAAGCGAGAAAATGCTTCATTTGTACGTCGCTTTGGATAAAGGCGATATACTAATTAAATGAATACATCTCAAAATACTACAGATATCTTTGGACGAACTCGAAGGTAGAAACCTACCTGTAAATCCCACAATCCACTTTGGTAGTGTGGCGCTCTCGCGATACTTTGATGTCATACACCGATCTGTCTGCCCAGCGCAACACGAAATCGAACACGCCCGATAAATTAAAAACATCTTATCTTAATTTATTTCTTTTTTACTGTTTAAAAGAAGTCTCTAGGAGTGCTAATTTCTTCTCTTTAATTTTTACTCTAAAATAAATAGAGCCCATTAAAGGATTACACAACCCAAAAAGTGATCAGATACGATCTGTGTTGTTTTAAAAATAGCCCCAACTGAACACTTCAGAGTGACTTAAGATGTACATCCGTGTATGAGTATAAATATTTACTACCATAATGTAAACAATTTACACACATAATAGGCGGAAGGTTTGTTTGCTTCTCCGCCCACAACCTATTGTTGTTACTCCGCCCACTTTTAGGAGCAAATTGGCGACTTTATGGTTTTAGTTTGTCAAAATCGCACTGGAACGACTCGACATGAGCACAAGACGACACCTAACACGCGAAACATGTGGACAAAAGTGAGAAACAACAGCAGATATCCTCTCGATGAACCACAGGAACACAACCTCACACAGGTACAACATGCACACACACAAACACACATATGTAAACAATGCAGTGCAACATGTCACGCTTCTGCAACCGCTGTTCTTCCTGAATGGTGCACGTGCTTGCAAGCTCTATTAAAAGAACAGCAGAGTTTGGTTACATTTCTGTCAGTTCAGTGTTTTAGAAATATACAACACTGTTAGTTCCTGTTTAGTTATATGGATTTTATAAGTAAAGTCCACAAAATTACATTTAAAGAAAATGTCAGCATTTACTGGACGCAGGTCGATGGATATTTTGAGAAACCAGCCTCTCTCTCCCTCTCTCTCTCTCTCTTATTTCCTGTCCTCCAGCATGTTTTGGAAACTTTCAGTCATTGCATACTTTCTTATCTTTGAACAACAGCAATGGGACGTGCCCCCCCCTCTCTTTCTCTTTCTGTCAGTTCATGTGAACCCATTTTCTGTCTCAGGTTTAGCAAGTATTTCATGCTTACAGTACATGTTAAAGACAAACGAACTGGATTGGTTAAATTTTATACTGTACAGTGCACTCTACATGGAGCTACCCCTTCACTGGAGCCTCCATGTTGATATAATGTGACAAATACTCATCACTTTATTTTGATTATGCACTTATACTCCAGATACCAGTCATTTTTAGATTGTGAAATACATTATTCTTGAGTTATAGGAGATTTTTATCATGCACAGACACTGGGATTCATCTCTCACTCTCGATTTCTCCCTTTAGATTAGATCTCCGGTGTTTTCATGGCTTCCCTTCAGCTCAGAAAGAAATGGTAATTTGATGAACAGTCTTAATACTGTCATGCTAATGATCTTTTTTGCATGTATTAACATAATCCTTAATATTTCTGAAGGCTCAATAACTGCCAATCCACCTGCTCACGATGGGAACCCTGCTGAAAGAACCAGTGGCATCATACCAGGTATACCTAAAGTAGTTTATAAAATAAGTGTTTAATATAAAAATGTTACACCATTTGATAAATTACAAAAATAATTAAAGTTATATTTAAAGAGGACATATCATGAAAATCTTACATTTTTCATGTTCAAGTGCTATAATTGGGTCCCCCAGTGCTTCTATTAACCTAGAAAATGTCAAAAAGAACAACCCGGCAACTTAGTTTTGGTAACCATTGTCTGCAAGCATGTGAAAAAATAGGTAATTGAAATTTGGCTTCTCTTTTGATGTCAGAAGGGGATAATATCGCCCCTTAATCTGCACTATCCAACTACGGCACTGCCATTTAGTTTGGCACTGCCAAATCAGCTCATTTGCATGTTAAAGGACACACCCAAAACCGCTCATTTTTGCTCACACCTTCAAAGTGGAAATTTTAACATAAATTATCTATATGGTATTTTAATCTAAAACTTCACATACGTTATCTGGGGACACCAAAGATTTATTTGACATTTTAAAGAGCCACACATATGCAAATTGAAACTGACCTGTATTGCAGAGTGTCATGTAGCTGTCCATCAATGTAAACAATACACAAAGTAGTTGAACCAAAAAGTGCACGATTAATAAAGTGTTTGGCTTCTTAAGTAGGGAGTCGACTCTGAATCGCTGAAACGAGTCGTTATATGGATTGGATCTCCTGCTTGACTCTGTCCACGTCACACAAACACTTCCACGTCACATAAGATACTAATCTCCGCCTACAGCCTCACCCGCGGGGGAAACGAAAACTATGACCCGCCCACAGCTAGTTAGTGTGTGTAAACATCAGCTCACACCGTGTTTTCAGTTTGTGTTGTTTTCACTACCAAAGGAGACTTTTTCAAGGAGGGATATACTAAACGTGTCTGGCTGTGAAGAATCAGTGGTTAAAATTAATTTATTAATTTAGACATTTGGCAATGAAAGATGGTTCAGTACCCACTTTATTTGGAACAACATGCATCTCCTAACCACAACCTATAAGTATGATTATAGCTACATACTTGCTTAAATGAGTTTAAAATGTTTTATTGCTTGGATTAATGATGAATGATATCGTTGTTTAAACTCTATATACTGTCAGAGTCACGATAGAAAGCGGCTTATGCTGCACTTACGGTTTGCTATGACCTGGTTAGCTTACATAAATGCTTAAAACTGTTAGTTTATATCGTCTTTTATATTGCTTGGATTAATGATGAATGATATCGTTGTTTAAACTCTATATACTGTCAGAGTCACGTTAGCAAGCAGCTTATGCTGCACTTACGGTTTTGCTATGACCCGGTTAGTTTACATAAATGCTAAAATGAGTGTAAAATTGTTAGTTTCTATCGTCTTTTATATTGCTTGGATTAATGATGAATGATGTCGTTGTTTAAACTCTTAATATACTGTCAGAGAGTCACGTTAGCAAGCGGCTAGTACATGCTCACTTACGGTCTTGCTACGACCCGGTTAGCTTACATAAATGCTTAAATGAGTGTAAAATGTTAGTTTTTGTCGCCGTTTTTATTGCTTGGATTAATGATGAATGATATGTATTGATGTCGATAATGTCTTCTCAGTAAATCATGTTAGCACGAGGTCAATACATGTTGCACTATTGTTGGTCTGTGCCACTGATCTGTGGTCTGTGCGGAGACTCTGTCAGTTGACCAATCAGAGCAGTGTAGGCTACTGAATGGTGGGGTTTAGGCAGACTAAGTCGTCGAACGGATTCACACGAATCGTTTGGGGATCTCTGAGAAATGGGGTAATTTGAAATTTATATTTTGGGAAAATTACAGTGTTTTTTGACCTTGCATGCATTTAAACCTGTTGTCCGGGACTTATAAAGAGTGATAGGATGCTTAAAATTGTCATCTTACTGGCTCTTTAAAAAAAGTCTTGTAAAATGTCCCCTTTAAGAGATGGGCTGATCTTGACACACAGTTATGAAGGCATGCAGGGGTCATCTCTGGGATATAATTTATTTACTTTTTATATTGGTTTTATGTTTTTCTTATCCTATGACAGCAAAGTGGCTTCCTGCATGTTTCTTATACCAACCGTTTAAAATGCTTTATATCAAATAATATTCATGCTTTGATTCATTCATTGTTCATCTACTCATTTCTTCTTACTGTCTGAGCAAACTCGCCCCTCTATTCTGGCTCGAGTGTTTGTGTTTTGTGTCACTCTTGTAAAGCCTGTGCTTCCAAAACAAGTCCTGTAAAAACAAAACCTTTTATGCATTAGATTCGTTTTTCACTTTCTGAGAAAAGTGGATATCAAGCATGATACTTCTGTGATATTTTAATTAAAAACATTGTCTTTGCGTGTTAAGCCAGACTTTGTTAAGCCGGTTTGCTGGTATAATCTGGTTAACCAGATTGTTCGGGCTGGCTTATTGGCCAGTTTGAGAGGGGTTTTAGAGCAGGGTTTTACCAGCTAAATCAGCTAAGCATCAGCATGACCAGGCTGGGGGACAAACTAACCAGCTAAGATTGCAACTAAGCCCAGTAGCCGCTTTAGACTTGCTTAAGATGTATTTTTAGCAGGTAAATGACTCCAGAATGATCTCCAAGGCACTACTATTTTTATATTTTTAAGGAGATTTTACAAAACAGTCTCATGTCAGTATGTACCTAATTTACAAGATGGCTAATTTGTTACAATCTCATTCTTATATTTTAGTACAGTCTGCTTTCCCCCTAGTGAGGTTTGGTTTAGATGTAGGGTTTTATTTGTTCTTTTTTATGGGAGAGAGAGAGAGAGAGAGAGAGAGAGAGAGAGAGAGAGAGAGAGAGAGAGAGAGAGAGAGAAATTGCAAATTGAAAACATCTATAAAAAAACTAAACTTATCTGTTTTGTAAAATCAGTCAATGTATTTCCTAAAAGTGACCTAAAAGTGATGTAATAGTTTTAAAGTTATTCTTAACTCAATGCATTTATGTTTAGCCAAAAACATTTTTGGCAGTATTACTTGTTGGTCCTCAGAATTACTGCATAAGTAATATTTGGCACGTACATTTGGCACATACAGTACAGTGTCTACAGATTAAAGTGAAGATGAATCAAAACTTTATCCACAGGGTCTGAAAGAAATAAAAGACATCTCTAAAATCTCTTTTGTTGTTAACAGAGGAGCTCTGTCAGCTGCTGCTGCTGACAGACTGTGGATGATTTTTTTTACTTCTCCACTCACAGGCCCAAACAGATTTCCATGTCATCACTGGAATTTTCCTTAACCCCCCTCCAAACACACACTCACACTTATATAATGACTGCCGTCCCTTTAAATGTCTCCTGATATCTTGTTAAATGTGCTTCGTACTTTATTTTAATAAACCATGATCTCTGAAAGCCAATGTTGACATTTGAAATCACCTAAACAAACACGCCCTTACCCCAATAGAATCTGGACCTTCTTTTGATAGACCCGCCCCACACATACGCAACCCAGGCAACGATGTCGTTTAGTAGACACGCACCTTACTGCTGATTTGCTACAATCGGTGTGATTTGGTACTCGGCCCGACTCTCTTTTCCAAAGCATTTATTTTTTCAGAAATAGTGCACACTGCCTTTAAAAGCCTGAGACCAATATTTAAAACAGCAGTTAGGTTTTATTAATGAAAACCTTAATGAAATCTCAATAGTGAAAGTCTGAGTGTGTTCATGTGTGTTTGTTTTGTTTTTGTAGGTGCGATAGCTGGAGCAGTGTTCATTGGCTTTCTGTTAGCCCTATATGCCGTCCTCTGGAAGTGCATGGTTACACAACCTAAAAGGTATAAACCAAAGTCGTTTTTCCCAAGATTATGTTTGTGTGATGAAAGTGCAATGCCTTTTTATTATTAAAGACTTGATTTCAGAGTTGAGATTATTTATCTGGGTGATTCTCACGAAAACTTGGTTTTAAAAATGTCAAGCATGAAAATGTAAAAATTGCTTAAATTTACTTTTTTTCCCACCAGACATTGAAAAACAAAGTCTGGAGTAAATGGGAACATTAATTTAAAAACTTTTACATATCATTTAACACTTTTTGTAACATAATTTAAAAAATTTGTCCTAAAAAAATCTCATTACCGCAACAGTCAGAAAACATCAACACTGACATATTTTCAAAATGACATGACAAACCTGAAAGAACATAATTTGGAGATTCTGCACATGCATTTAAAATCAAAGTATTATGCTTCTATTAATTAAATTAACATTTAATAAGCATATGTTGCGGTAATGATAATCAAAATGTCGTGTAAGCATTCTGACAAGACAATATTTCAAATTAACTGTAAAAAATGATCTTAGCTGGTAGCCATCTTGAAGTAACTGGTCCATGTGCTTGGTCACTCAAAATCAAACTTTATTAAAATTCTGTATGTGTGCTTAAACTGTTCTCAAAAAGTGTTGTGGAGGATGAGAACATGGCATGGACACATTATTTTCCTAATTTTTCTTTATTATTATTATACATGAATATTCAGTAAATATTTTTCTGTCATCTAAAGTAGTCTAGCAAAACATCCATTTATTTTTTTTCTTAATATTTTTGTGTTAATTTGGTTAAATTACAACATAACGCATGTTCAAACACAGCCAGACACATTGCGGTAATGAGAATTTAAGCAGAAAATGAGATAAAATTTCCTATTATAAATTCTTATGTTGAAATCACACATTGTGCAAGGTAGAACACAGTATTGTGTTAATTTTGATGCTTTTTAATGTTACTATTTTACACATTTTAAAGCTAAAATCATTAGTGACGTGGTGTTTCAATGGTTTTGTGAGAATCACCCATCTGCATATCGGATTCACATTGAACATATCTGACTTGAATGTCAAATTAAAGTTTTACAATTTTGAAATATTTTAACATAATTTAAAACGTATATAAATTGCTGTAGAAATATAACAACTATTTTATCTTACTCTCTCTGTTAGGAGGAAAAGAAGAAGTATAAAGGGTCGTGAACAGAGGTCACTCAGGTGCTGACTTGGGGACAGAAAGCGTCCTCAAGTTTTACTAACTGATCTGAGGTCAGATTTTACCATGTATCGGAACTTAGTCTCATAAACTGTGTTTATGCACACATTGTTTTAGACTAATGGACTATTTCATGGATGAGGAAACTTAATCCCAGTGTTTTCTAGTTCTGTAAGGTCAAAGACGATCAGTGTCTGTTTATTTCCATAAGTCATCCGTCTGTAGACTTTATCCGCTAAGACCTAGGGAGTTACATTTCGGGAAATGGTCATGGATAAAAAGTGTAAATTCAGGATTTTTTCATGAAACTTAGTCTTTGAATATATATTTCAATTGCACAAGCCCAGACGTCCACTTGGTGTATTTGTAAGTGGTATACAACAAGCAAAAGGTCCACTAGATGGCATATGGCACCAACATAACATTTATTTTTTGGTAACAAGTCACCCTAGACATATGTGTAATCTTTCAGTTTTTAAATGTTTTCTTTAACTGCTGTTATCTTTGCTAATTGATAGATGATCATGCCATAAGAGACTTGACTGTTGTTTTTTAAACCCTTTGACCAAGATGAACTCTGCACCAGTGGACTATAAGTGAGTGAGTGAGTGCATGTGCATGTGTTTTTTGCATGCGTAGCAGTATTGGCCATAGAGCAGCAGAAATCTGGGTTAAAGTTTCAATATCCTTGTCTACGTGTGTATTAACATACGGAAACAGATTGCACATTTTTATTGTAGGTTGTTTGTTTGCACAGTTTATGTATGAGTACACTTTATTTTTCTACTAAGTTAGGATTATTAATGAGAATACTGTTTTGCCACTGGTGTGTTGCACTCATATTTGATATTGTATGTTATGAATGTATGAGCATGTTTAATAATAGCATGCTACTGTAGATGCCTGTTAATGTGAATTCACTAATGCCTTACTGTAAGACAAGTTTGAATAGTACTACATACTCTGCATACCAGAAGATTTGCAAGTACACTGTCAGAGTATGAGGTACAAGAGCTGTCACTGGGATGGTACCCTTTAAAAATATCCTGATACATACAATTTTGAGTACAGATATGTACCTTTGAGGTATACTAATATGCACCCTTTTATGTACAAATGAGTACTTTTTTTAAAGGGTATCGCCCTGTTTTTGTAAAGAAGGGCATTAATTATACACTTTTTTTTATTTACATAATTCCCACAATTAAAAATAAATGCTAGTTTCATTTCATGTCTCTTTTTTCCAGTTTTCATGGTGTATAATGTGTCCTGCTGTTAAATGGTTTACAGTACAATAAATCCTGCAAATCTTTTACTAAAAACAACTTTCTTCCCTTATTGCCTTTTTATAGATGTTTATTGGCTATAAAATTGTAGGCAATCCACTTTTAAATACTTTTCAGTTATTTTAGTGGTAGCCTAAATGAAATGCATTAGCGCAGTTTCCAGGGCTTAAAGTGGTACTTCAGCCAAATATTAAAATTACCCCATGCATAATTTACTTACCCTTAAACAATCCGAGATACACATGTCCAGCATCGAACATGAACACATTTGGAGTTATTTTAGTAATAATGTCTCATCCTCCTCCAAGCTTTATAATGGAAAACAGGGATCAGGGAGCAACTTTTGACTTTAAAGGAACAGTATGTAAGAAATGTATATCAATTAATCATAAAATGGCCCTGATATGTCACTAGTTCAAATACTTATATCACTGACAACAGTGGTCCGGCCAGGATATTGTCACTTAAAAAGTGGAGTTGCAGCCCTCAAATTATGTTTATGTTGTCATGTTGTGTATTGTCCACCAGTTGTGTGATTGCAGTACCAGTTTTAGCCACAAGTTTTGTGATTGCAGTACCAGTCACAATCCTACATACTGTTCCTTTAAAACTGTAATAACTATAGATTCTGGTAACGGCGCCATCTTGGACTCATCATGTGAGCTAGTTATTATAGTTTATAAAGTTTAAATTATGGATATTTTTCTTACAATATTGCATCAATTACCTCTGTGTTGATTATTTATATGAAGGATGGGTGCACTTTTTTGGGTCTCAAAGTCAGAAGTTGATCCCTTATCCCTGTTTTTCCCATTATGAGCTTGGAAAAACAAGGACATTTACTAAAATAACTCCAAATGTGTTCGTCTGAAAGATGATGGACATGTATCTCAGATTGCTTGAGGGTGAGTACATCATGGGGTAATTTTTATATTTGGTTCGGTATATTACACTTAAATCCCTGTTTTCACATTGTTTATGATGAAATAGAAAGGTTTTGACTGAAATTTGGACATATGATGCTGGCCCGAGAATTTTCGGGTGTTTCTTGTATTAGCCTCCACTTCTATAATGGCTGTATAGGTGCACTGAAACAATCCTTCCTAAAATGCATTAAACTTTCGTTTACAAAGACGTAAAACTCACCGAGTGGTCAGGGGTGTTCGGTGATGTGCTCACACAGGAATCGCGTTAGAAGATGCTTTCCAACAGGTGTTTTAGCATTCGTTGTAAACTTGTGGACCTATTTTTCCAAACGCCTCACACCCGTACATTCTTCTGCTTAGAGCTTGAATAATAGACACTCCAGCCAAGTTGGTGGCGATAATCCACCTTTGCCAATTGCAAGAATACAAACAAGGTTCCCGGCGCGGAGTAATACCGTACCTCACAGCACATCTTATACAAGTCAATGGAGTTGGACAAAAACTACGATAAAACCTGTTGGAAAAGTGCAGACACTTTTGCAGTGATTTTTGTGTGAGCATATCAGTGAACACCCCTGACCACTCGGTGAGTTTCACGTCTTTGTAAACGAAAGTTTGATGCATTTTGGGAAGGATTGTTTCAGTGCACCTGTGCAGCCATTGTAGAGGTGGGGGCTGATACAACAAACACCCGAAAATTCTTGGGGCAGCCGCATATGTCCAAATTTCAGTCAAAACCGTTCTATTTCATCATAAACAATCTGAAAACAGGGATTTAAGTGTAAAATACCGAACTTGTCCTTTAAGTCTTGTTTGAGCTGTCCTAACTGAAAACAGCTTGCACTGACATATTTGAAAGTATATCAGTGTCATTGATTTGTCTCAAAACGTACATCCATAATGTTTTTTTTTGTGAGGTATGTCTGTAAAAAACTACTTAAATGTCCTAATAGAACTAAGGCAAGGCATAATCCAAACCCTGTCTGGAAAACAACGCCTTTGTGTTTATACATCTCTCTGTGAAAATGAATTTATTCTATATGCAACATAAATATTCAACAAGACTTGAAAGAATTTACAAAAACACAAAGTGCATTTAATATTACTACAGTAATTCGCAACACAAGAGCAAACTCTCTTTACACTTTTTATACTGGAGTGATACTAGGGGTTGTTTCTTCCTTTCCGAAAATACGAAACTTAAAAAATGATAAATTACATAATTATATTTTCAACAAATGTTTACAATTGAATAAAAAGTAAAATAATCCTATACAACAAATTTTCTTAATTCTAAAGGTATTGAATATAGAACGTGAATTACAACTTTGTCCCAGGCGTGACCAGAATGTTAAATGTGACATGAAACTAAAATGTCAATAAAACACTCAAGTTGTATGCTGGGTGTCACCTGTGAGCACCACAATCCCCAAATGACAATAAACTGTACAGTTTTGTAGCAGTAACAGTGCTATCAAAAGATATAGGAAGCCTTGCATTGACTTCTGCATTAACCTGATAAAATGTTTCATGGTCTCAAACTGAAAGTGCATGTATACGGGAAGCTATATGACTAATGATGTATCCCCAGGTGCTCACCTGCAATAGTCTAAATAATGGCAGACAGCCCATTTATTTATAAATACAAAGTCAATGTAATTGCAGAGGTAAATGTACTGCAGGGATGAGGAAAATTAGTTCATAAGAGTCTTTGACTAAGACATGTTAATTTCCACTGCAGGCTCTTTTGCAGGCTCTTCTGCTGACTTTTCTGCAGGCTCTTCTGGGCTGTTGATGGGAATAATGCCGTTCTTTATAGATGTGGGCTCTCCATTGGCAGGCTTTTCGTTGTTTTCAAAGTTGGTGTTGTTGTATATGTGGAGTTCCTTCTCTGTGGCCTTTTTTTCTTGAATCTGGAGCAGAACTGCCTTGTTCACACCAGGCCCTATACAACACAAATATACAATATGTTTCATTACGATTAATGTTTTATTGTAAGACAAAACTTAATTCCATCCATATTTTAACACGCCTGCTTTCAAATGACTTGTCTCTGATAAGTATACTCTATATGTAGTGTACGGTATTATTCTATCTGCAGGGTTCCCACATTTTAGTTAAATTCAAATTCATGGATCTTTTAAGGACTTTCCTGGTCCAATACCCTCAAATTCAAGGACTAAATGTGGGAACACATTTCAAGTGACAGCAAGGTTACATCGTGGTACCTTTTAAGATACATTGTTACAGTTCCCTTTCGAGGAAACTTGTGCTGCGTCACTGCGGTGACACTTTGGGGACGCCTCTGAATGTGTATATCTAATTCAACAATGGTGAGGCTTAACGACAAAGACTTGCAGGAAGTATATCGCTATCTGAAATATTGCCAAAGACAAGGTTACAGGGACGAGGAAGTATGGCAAGGGAGAAGCAGATTCTCGTTCCCTTCTAAGGGAACAACAGTTACATACGTAACCCGAGACATTTTCATGTGTCAAACACAACTATGCAAAAAAGCTTTTTGGTATTAATCAACATTCGCATACAGAATTCGCTTTAAATTTAAAGCGAAGCATTTAAAGCAAACAGTTTAGCACGTGTGCTTAAAAAGTCTAGAATTTTTATGATATTATCCTACACTACACAGGAAATAATATGGATTTGTTTTTCCAGAAACCTTTTTGCATAAAATAGATTCAAGCACTTTCACTGACCTGTGTCTATGTATGTATATTTTCAAAAACTTCACAGGGCCTGATTTCAAGGACCCGTGGGAACCCTGTATCTGGATCTGAATCATGTTTAACACCAATTTTTGAAAACCATTTTTTTTGTAAGACCACCAGTGTGAGAACGAAGAGAGTAAAGTGAAGACATCTGGCTGGTCCTTACATTCTGGCACCCATTTAAAGGGCTGTTTGAGGGTTAAGACTTGGGTTTAGGGCTAGAGTTTGACTTGGGTTAAGGTTGGGTTAGGGTTAGGCACTTTTTGCGATGGTTGGGGTTAGGTTAGGGTAAAGAGGAAAAGATTGCATTACGACTTTTAAGTGTCCTCACAAATTTAACTGGACAAATGTGTGTGTGTGAACCTACCAAAGAAACTGAGCAGGACAGGCAAAAATATGAGTCCATGGGCCATGCCGAGTAAAGTAATAACCAGATTAAGTCTGAAGAAGAAGATCTGAATGAGCTGTGCCTTAGCAAATGCCAACACCACAATTCCTGGTAGGTTGGTCATTGCAACACCAGCAAACACCTGGGAAAGAAAACACTTTGGTGTAAGTCACGGAAAATGCATGAGTAACCTTTTATTTGTTTTGGATATTATTGACTTTCTCCAGGCAAATAGACAAGATGTACTAATATGCCTCCTGGAAAAATAGCTGCAATCTGTTTTTCCAAGATGTCTTTTTTAATGTGAGTCTGATGGTACTCACCGCACTTCCCATGTTAGCTGTGGCTTCTTTTGCTCTTTCCACTTTTGTGGGGCAAGTACTGAGAGCAAATGAGCGTGTGATATGAGAAACAAACTCCACTGATATACCAACAGCCTGGAAAACAATGTGACATTTACATTTGGGATCGAACCCATGACCTTTACATTGTTATTGCAAAGCTCCTCCAACTGTGCTTTAATGACAGCGACATGATTATTAAAATAGCAATATTGAACACTCTTATCAGTAGATGAACCGCAAACATTGTGTTTCTTTGAATCACTCACCGTTACAAGGTTAATAAGTGAAACGGCGTTGAAATCGATGCCCCACAGCGTCATGACGCCAACCGTATCCACAGTGATCATCACTATGGTGAGCAGGTTTAAAAAGCCTGATCTCAAATCCATACCGAGCAGGATACAACACACGATGAACGTGGGAAGTAGACACATGCAGATGTTGAACACGCCCTCGTTCACAATAGTCAGGTACTGTTCGTAATACACGTATGTAATACTGCGTGATAAAAGAAAAGTTACGTTAGCATGCAGATACTGCAAACATTATTTATTAAGATCATCGATCACACAGAAATGTTTAATCTTGTAATGCACTGAGATTAATCAAGTTGCTCAAGGTCTTGTTCAGTAGTTTTGCAATTTATGAAGTAGTTCAAGGACTCCCGTTACCATTTAATTGCGTTAAGGTCGTTCATTATCTCTACATATCTTATCATGAACAAGACGCAGCAAGGGTGAAGATTTTAAGCACAGAATGATAAGACCGGGACATTTACGTGTAAGGGAAGACCTCAAAGTCAGGATCGGTACCGGGTATCTTTCTCATAGTCATGGTGATTTCGTGGGCCAGTTCTCTCGCCTTCGCCAGAGCTGCTGTAAATTCCTGAGAGTTCACCAGAGGAGTGTGGTAGGCCATGAAGCGAGAGGCTGATAAAGAGAGAGACGTGATGGTTAGTGGTGACTAGAATTGGTGGATCATTCTAATACCTGAATGGTGGGCATGTGTGGAAAATCACCATAAAAATGTGTAGCACTAGAAGTGCACTGATAAATGCCGATATACACTAATAATACCTGGCCGATTACTATTCTGGATCGCACAGCCGAGTTTATTCACAGCTATTTCATGTACTACGGCTTTTGATCAGTAAGTCCTTATCAATCTGAAATTATCATGAAAATACCTGAAAAGGTTTGAAGAACAGCAATGTAAATATATCCTTAAGCCATTTCCTGGAGCTGCGTGTGTATGGTTTTTCGTCTGCAGCGCATATTGAGTTTTTGCACAAGAGCGCCCTCTAGCTTTTGGATGTAGCGGCATTTAACCATAATTCATTGAGAAGCATAGCAAGCATCATCAGCCGATAAATCGGTGCACCCCTATGTACTGTAGCACCTTGTAGTTTTTTGTCCTTGAATGTGATGTGGATTTGTATAGGATTTGTACCATTTTGTAGGAATAATTATCCCAACATACACTCATAAAACAAAGATGCTCTACGATGGCATTGAAGAACCATTATTTCGCTGTATGTTTCCATAAAGGAAAGGACGTTTCAAGAATCTTTGACTGAATGGTTCTTTAGGGAACCAAATATGGTTCTTCTATGACATCGCTGTGAAGAACTATTTAGGAGCCTGCTGCCTTTATTTTTATTAGTGTATGTTAAAGTTCCACTGTGCAGATTTGTAGCGTCATCTAATGGTGAGACTGTAAATTGAAACCAACAGCTCAGTCCAAAGCTCAGCCCTCCCTTTCAGTAGCTGCCACAGGACAAACACGTAATTGTTTGAAACAACGTAGTGACAGAGGTGCTGTAAAGAGCAGTTTGTCGGTTTAGGGCTACTGAAGAAACAGGACGGTGCAAAATGGCGACTTCCATTTGAAGGGACACTCCAATTTTTTTAAAAATAGGCATATTTTTCAGCTCCACTAGAGCTAAACATTTGATTCCCACCGTCTTGAAATCCACCCAGCCGATCTCCAGGTCTGGCGGTACCACCCCTAGCATAGCTCAGCATAATCCATTGGATCTGATTAGACCATTAGCATTGTGCTCAAAAATGTTAATATGCACTGCCCAAAAATAGTCCCCTGCTATTGAAAGTTACCAAGGGGACTATTTTTGGGCGGAGAGTAATATCAAGGCAGCAAATTCCTTGATTATTACGCCGGAATGATAGTATAACAAATTATATTTTTATTCAATCAGATTCAATGGATTATGCTAAGCTATGCTAAAAGTGCTAGTGCCCGACCCGGAGATCAACTGAATGGATTCCAAAACGGCAAAAATCCGATGTTCAACTGTAGGGAGCTGGAAAATGAGCATATTTTCAAAAAAAAAAGGAGTGTTCCATTAAGGGACCCTTCGGTGCATGTAGAAAAGGTAAGGTAAAGGTAAAATGAATACAGTTCATTTTGTAATGTCTTTATACACCAATGATAATATAGTTATATTGCATTTCTGTCAGAGATTCTTCTAAAAATTACAGAGTGCACCTTTAAAGTTAATTTAGTTTGAGATGGCACAATGCAGTGTAAAGATGCATACTTTTAAAAATCGCTTTATTCAATTGAAAAAGTCACCCATTCTGTAGGATTAAACGGTTATGCTTTAAAGGTACACACATACAGAACAGTAAATATGAATGTATCTCACCTGTTATTTCCCCAGTAGCATTGTCTATGACTACAGCTTTATCATATGCTCCCAAGCCTCTGGAAATGAAACGCAATAATGGGTTTTAAGTGTTAAATTCAACCTTTTATTCAATCATACAAGTAACAAGTCTTACCCTTTTGGACACTGCAGGTCAGGTCTGTTACCAAGAAAGTCTGGTAGAAACTTGTTAAATTCATCAGTATTTGGTCGCAAAACACCATTTGGGGGTCTTGTCATACACTTCTTTAAACACAGATAATCGCCTGCAGTTAGGAAAGTTTATAATTAGTTCTTTCTTTTAAATATTGCATTGAACTAAAACAGATCAATAATACACACTCTTAAAATAAAGGTACTAAATGATTCAGAACCGTTTGAGCTAAATGGTTCAATAAAGAACCTTTAACATCTGAAGAACCTTTCTGTTTCAATAAAGCTTTTTTATAGTGGAATTTTTTTTGCTTTTAAAATCTTTGACTGAAACATGTTTTTTTTCCGCATGTGGCATTGCTGTGAAGTTCCTTTTCTACCACGTTTATTTTTCAGAGTGTAAATGAAGAGTTTGGTTCCAAAACGCAATAAATCCATTTTGACAAATTTCGGTAAAAACGTGTTTTCTATACCAAGAAAGTGACAAGATGAAAACCACTATTTTCTGTTACAAACTTTCACATAGCATCTTTAGGTTATAAAAACATAAAAAATTCAAATCCATAACTTGATTTTCAAAGATTTATTATAAAAACGAATTCTTTTTTCCACAAAATTCAATAAATCCATGCAGTTTTTTATTTCAAAATGCTATAAATCTATTAAATCAATGTATAAATGTGCATTCATCTTTACCATTTTATATTTATTTAGTTGACTAGTGGTATACAATGATTAAAAAATAAACATTAATGGCATTAACCAAAACACTTACTTTGTAAGAACACAATGTTTTAGCATGAGAAGCTTGATGCTGTCTGGAGAACAAGCAACCGAGTGCCTCTCGCGGAAATTATTAGCTGTTGATGGCTTACGTTTCTTTCCCGTCACAGAAAACCATCACAGGTTTGGCAATGCTATTAAAGTATTATTTTGTTTTGTTTGTTGATCACGAAGTACAAAGTAGATGAGGAAAACTAGGACTCCGTGTACTCAGCGCGCCGCCATGTTTGTTTACATTGCGTGAATGGTCCGCTGTAATATCAGAAATGGATTTATTGCGTTCTGTAAAAAAGCAGGAGTGGCGTTTGTCGCATTTTGGGAAAAAAGGGAGAAAAGATGACAGAATATCACGGCGGGTATTGGATTTTGCATAAAATTAATTATTTACTTTTAACTACTGACCTGATATAATACTGATTTTGGCAGTAACTCATTTTTTTCAAAAATGCCGTTTATCGCGTTTTGGAACCAAACTCTTCAAATATTACATTTTGAACACTTACTCTCATTTGCCGCACAAAATGTGCCATTGTTTGGACCCCTGGTATAGAGGCGACAACATTTGG
Organism: Misgurnus anguillicaudatus; assembly: GCF_027580225.2. Lineage (NCBI taxonomy): Eukaryota > Metazoa > Chordata > Actinopteri > Cypriniformes > Cobitidae > Misgurnus > Misgurnus anguillicaudatus. The sequence continues at coordinate 18,380,996 of NC_073341.2, forward strand.
ATCCAGGGTTTAGCCAATCAATGAAGTCATCCACCCAAGAGGATGCTGGTATAGCCAAATAAGATCTAGAGAAATCAAGTATGTGGTAATGTTACAACAAACTCAATATATTTAATAAATATAAGTGTTCAATGTGGATTATAAACATTTAACTCAGTGGTATTATACATTGTACATTTTTCATTCTGAATAAAATGCATAAAAAGTGCTCTTTAAAAATAGACTTTTGTCATTGTATGATTCTCAAACTTTAACACTTGACAGGGTTATGTCACTAAATGGACTTTTGAGATCAGTAATAGAAATGCATAAGTTCAAGGTCTGATGTTACAGGTAAATGACTTAAAGGGTAGCCTACTGCTCAAAGAACAGAGATTATATTTGAATTCTTTGTAACACTTCACGATAAGATCTCATTCATTGACATTAGTCAATACACGACTTAACAATTAGCAATATTTTTACAGCAATAATAAATGTTTATTGCTTTTAAATACAAAAATAATTATTTGTGTTGATTCATATTAGTTTATTGTGCATTAACTAATGTTAACAGACATAAAATGTGTCAGTGTTAAAATTAACATAAAACTAAGGTGAATATACGGAGAAGTAAGAGTAAGAGTTCGTTTATGTTAACTGATGTTGTTAACTAACGATATCAAATAAAACCTTGTTGTACAATGTTACCGAATTCTTTAATTTTGTAGTAATTCTATTTTATTTCTACATTTTACAGTAATAACATCTTTAAGACTATGAAATATCAACACTGTAAAATATACTTTGCTGCCTTAGGGGTTTTTGTTGAATCGGCTCGGATTTGCAAGTCATGTCAACAGAGATGAGTTGTCACAACTTATAAAATATAGTTGAGAAAAGTCTTAATTTTATGAGTTATAACAACTTACCTGTAGTTATAACAACTCATTTCTAGTCGAGATAAATAATAGTAAGTTGAAATGACTTCAACAAAAAAGTTTAAGGCAGCAAAGTATTTTTTACAGTGTATTTCATTCATTAGAAATAAACCTTAATTAAATGGTTTAAGATTCATATAGGCAGTGTCTACAAAATGTTTTGATGCATTTAAGCACTTAATGCATTTAGGATTTAAAGGGGACATGAAAATCTGACTTTTTCCATGTTTAAGTGCTATAATTGGGTTCCAAGTGCTTCTATCAACCTAGAAAATGTGAAAATCAACCCAGTAGCTTAGTTTTGGTAAACCATTCTCTGCAAGCATGTAAAAAATAGGTAATTGAAATTTGGCTCCCCTTGTGATGTCAGAAGGGGATAATAGCGCCCTTTAATCTGCACTATCCAACCACGGCACTGCCGGCACAGTACAGAGATCAGCTCATTTGCATTTTACGATCATAAGAAAAATTGAGTCACACGTGCAAAACTTTAACTGGTCGTGTATAGTATATTATGCAGATGACTTTTGAAGTATGTTTAGTTTGATTAAACAATCAGAATAATCAACAAAAGGGCATCCTGATGCTTCGTAAGTCTACAGATATAAATCGATTGATATATAGTTCTCACCGTTCGGGGTATTCGGTGGCGTATCTGATCTTTTGAGTAAGGGAGAACTGGTCACATCCCACACTAGAACACACAGCGTTCGTGCCATTCACGCTATTGAAGTTAAACCCTTTGGTTGTAATAAAGTATGTGGGCACGCCGACCTCAAAATACTTATAGAGATATGCAAAGTAGTCCAACATGTAGGAGTCCTAATAATCATAATACACACAGAAAGAGAGACAATGAAAGACAATGCTTAGAGAATAATATACAGTCAAGCCAAATTAACCCCAGCATTACTTATTGTTGCATACTGTAGCTGCTCATCACAAAAATCCTTTGAATTGAAATTGTTTCATTATCTTCCACCGAATGGAACGGCTATTACATCATAAAAATACTTTAGGTTGTATAGGGGAGTGTTCAATAAACTTACAGTTGGCATGGCAAGTTCTTGATCCAAGCCTACTTTAACATGAAACAAGAGGAACACAGAGGCGCAGAACATTGCAAAGAACACCAGCATCTAAGATAACATGAAAGCATATGAAACTTAATTCAGACTGAAAAACACATTTCTGATTAGACACATTTAAATTTACATTGATAATATCAGCATAAATGAGTAACATAAATGCTGTTAATACAGCAGGTGTTAAGGTAGCAACAACGTACCACTATTATCCTGCTGATGGGGTTCAGCAGCACAGGAGCGTAGTATTTTTTCATTAATGGGAGGAGGAACCCCTTGTTAGGTTTGGAGGGGCGTGGGGTTTTTACAGTAACACAGCAAGCAATCTCGCAGCGGTTTGCATCCTGACGTCGAGCATCAAGCGACAACACAGCCACAAAAGCCGTCATCTGGAGTATAAAGTCCATTAGCACGGCCAATGCAGCATACAGGGCGAAAGACCTTACAGCAGGCATTGTGCTCAAAGCACCTGAGAAAGACGATATATGATGAGAGTCAGTGTTCACTGTATTCAGCTGATATAAACAATGAGTCATCATCAAAATAAACAAATTAAATTTTTTAAGTTACATCTACTTAAAATTACTTGTACAGTCATTTTGATTGTATTTCAATAAAATTAAATTTGAAAGCAGCAACACAATTTTGACAAAAATCTATGTTTATATAGAATTCCTATGGCGTAGCCGCGACGGCGTAGGTTCCGCGTCGGTTGTCATTTAAGCCCGATTTATAGTCGTGCGTAAGTTCTACGCTGTAGCTACGGCGTAAACCGGCCATTCCCAAACTGTGGTTAGCGCACCACTAGTGGTCCATGAAGGTACTGCAGGTGGTGCATGTAAAGGCAAAATAAAATATAAAATAATATATTTTTAAAGAAATGTTTTATGAATCTGTTGTACTTATGTGATGACCAGTTATAGTTTTAGTGCTAGTAAACCTATTTAGAGGTGGAGATAAATTCAGGACTTTGTGTAGACATATTTTATTATGTGGTGGTCCGCGAAAATTCTTGATTACAAATAGTGGTCCACACACACAAAAAGTTTGAAAACCCCTGGCGTAGGCTATCCGTAGCCTGTGTGTAGCCTGACATGCACCTCGCGAAATTTTTAACAGCGCTTCAGATCTACGCGGACCCATGTTATTCAATGGGACTTGAGACTAACAAAAAAAAAATTATTACACTTCAATTATCTTTTTTCCGAAGCTGGTTTCTGTCATTTACTATGCACATTCTGCGAGAGCGAGGGCGGGGTCTTGATTTCGCGGCTTTACTTCCTGCTCACTATTGCGCAGGACTGGTCCCGAAATCAAGACCCAAGATGTCAGCGCCATATCCGGACACAGGCGGCTTCACTTTTCACCAATGTAAGAGAGCGAATAGGCTTCATCCATCTTTTTTACAGTCTATGGTTTCGACACATCTGAGCTTCGGGATCTCGCAAAGCTTCGGAACGACTGTTTCATGGCAGCCATCCCTAGTGGATACTGCCTACTAGCGGTCTGTGGGTGTTTTTGCACGTCGACGTGGACAACGACGCAAAAGTATGAATGAAAACCGACGCGGAACCTACACCGTAAACACCGCAAACACACACGCAGACCGCTGGTAGGCAGTATCCAGGTAACCACAGTAATGGATCCCATTGTGTGTGTCTATGTCTGCGTCCGAAAACTCAAGGCAGTGACTCGTTGCCTCGCTGCCTCATGAGGAAATGACTTCGGAGGCATGAAGGCAGCTCAAAGAAAGACTTTCGGACACACTTCAAAGGCAGCGTGTTTGAAACATAAACAGAGAGCCCCTTTGTGATAACTAATCACATATTTGAAAACTACAAGACTAATTTCTCGCTAGAAATGCAATTAAAAGGTGTAAAAAGTGAAAATCTATTTACACTAAATTTGTGCTCCAGTCGCGTCCTTGGCCGCCATTTTATTTTTTCGAACTCGACTAGGCTTGGCCAATCACATTTTTAATGTACGCCCACGCATAGGTATCTCAGGAGACAGGAAGTAAACCTAACATCGAATTCGGACATGCCTTGATGCCTTCCTGCCTTGGAAAGCTGCCTCGGAAGGCAGCAATTTAGAGTTTTCGGACGCAGCCAAAAAATTTTGTCTATACATCAATCAAATCTCTCCTTAAAGGGATAGTTCACCTAAAGATGAAAATTATCCATAAATACATTGCAATTTCTTTGTTTTGCTGAACACAAAGATTCTCACCCAGGAAGAAACAAACAGATTCAGATAAACTGCAGAGCAACATGCTGGGAGCTACGTTTCCAAGTACTCTTCCTATTTGCTCCTCTCTCGTCTCTCCTGGTCTGCGTGTATCTCTCTAAAACAGATTAAAGAACATTATTTATGTGATTATAATCATCAACTAATAAAAGAGAGGTTATAATGAACACCCAAAAGACAAAATAAGATTAATATAAAGATGTGTGGATATAATAAGAAACAATGGTAGATAAAAAAGTGAAAGTGTCATGATTGTCAATTATGGTAACCCATACTCAAACAGTAATGAACACACAAATGGGAAGGTAGCTTGTGGGTATATTTATAGTTAACTCAAGCAAGCATGTCAGAAAGTTCATGATATATTGAAGACAAAGAGACCAAACCCAACATACCTGATACTCCAGGACTAAAATAAAGATGTTGTCAGCTCCTACAGCAAGCACAAGGAATGGCACCACCTGTAGAATGACCAATGAAGATGGGACACCAACCCATGCATAAAATCCCATTGAGACCATTACAGAGCAGCCGACAACCAAAATACCACCAAATCCAACCAGGAACTTTGAATCAACCTAAAAAAGAAACCATATGACCATGGTTAGTGAATACACATCGGTGCATATTATTCTTCCTTTTGATAAAAATGAGGACACACTCACCAGGATTCGCTTCCAGGATGAATATTCCCCAAGAGCCACAGCTATGTAGAGGAAGATGACAGCATAACTTATCATGAATATGGGGATATCCTCTGCTGTAGTTCGGTTTATCTCATCCTCCAAAGACCTCTGAAGACCATCAAAGAGTTCAACCACTGAAGACTTAGATTAATAAATAATAATAAAAAACTATCAAAACCAAAATCTCACCTCAGCCATGTAAGCAAATGTGAAGTTGGTTTTCGGGTCTCTTTGATACTCCTTGAGAATTTCTAGGAACTTGCTTTCCCATTGTTCAACCACCCTAAATTTAACATCAGATCGTGCGTAATTGTTTAAGGAGAATGTGAGGACCAGAGCCTCCGCGGTGGTGTACTCTTCATCTGAAATTATTAAGAAGGCAAAAGTAAGCTCAGTTCATCTTGATTATAAAGTTGAGATGCAAGCAACCTGTTTTGTTGTGTCTTACTGTCATATCCTCCAACAGCAAGGAATGGAAAGACAGGAGCTCCGTAGTCTGCCATACAACTCATACCAAGGGCTGTGATGTCTTTAAATGATAATGGAGAGCTGTGGGCAAACACAGAATAAATAAATATTTAACATCAAGACATTTATTGTACTGTCAACTTTGATTCTGAAAATATGTTGCTTACTTTACACAGTAGATGAAGTGATCCCTCCAATCTACTTCCTTAGTCACACCAAGCTCGGTCATGTTTGCTTTGGCGTTCAGATTATCAACGCTATTTTGAAAGTACTGTGGCAGACCGTTGACAGCGCAGTCTGTTAAAGATGGGTTGCTTGGATTGAGTGGCGCATAGCAGATATCCTTAAGACTGGCGGTGCGGTTTAAATCTTCTGACCAGAATTCAATTGCCTGGATTTTCTTCTGAAGCTCTAACAGTTCCAAGATCAAATCTGGAATAGAGACAGATACAAATCATGTTTTGATACAACCACAATCTAAGATAGCAAATTGAGGCAGTTTTGGAAAGCTTTAAAAGTAATCACCTTTAGAGATGATACCACTGAAGTTCTGCTCGCCAAAAAGTAAGGAGTTGTAAAAGTGGCTGGGCCGGTTTGGAGCAGTCAGGATCAGCTGATTGGTGCGGTAAAATGGATCGAAATGTAGATCGTGAACGTCCTTCTCACGCCTCGCACGGCTATTGGGAGCCGACCAGAGCTGGACGGGATCTGTGGTCAGCTCTATGTTTATTATTCCCACCGCAAAGACCAACACAACCACGAGGCAAGCCAGTAGTACCTTCAGAGGATGATGAGCCATTAGGGTTCCCCATGTCTGGAAAATCGAACCCAGGAAGTCCTGAGTGGCGAGACTTGCTCTGTCAGAACACGTGACATCTTTTGGACTGATCTTCTGGTCGATCACATTTTCATTTTGATCTTTGGCCTTCCACTTGCGTCGTTGGGTGCTGTACCTAAATGCCAAGAAACTAACAAACAGGATGAAGACGATGGAGAAGATTATGATGCAGATGACCAGTACACCATCCAGCTCACCGATCTTAAACGGGTCCGGTAAAGGGCCTGGCTGTGGTACGGCCGGACATGATTGCAGGCAATCCTGGCACGAGCAACCTTCGCCACCTGTGGGTGTGGTCTCATTACAATTCAATGCTTTTTCTGAAAACAGCACAGCCCCTGGTGGAATCCCAGCTGTTTGACCTTCTGGTAAGAGCCTAAAATTTATATCTAAGGGTGCCAGTCCGTTGCTAGAGTCGCCTTGGAAATCATACCAGCGTTGCGGCGTGCACAGTGTCGAGCCGTACCGGCCGCACATAGTGGCGATGGCGTACCCTCCCGTGGCTGGGATTCGTACGTTTTGGCAGGACCTAAAAGCTGCGTCCGAGAAGCTGGTCGAAATATAAGTCTCGTAACCAGTCACTGCTTCCTTTACAATGCCCAGGGGTTGGGTGATGTTGACCGTTTTGGTGATTTTTAATATCTGGCTTTGATTGGGACTGCAGGTGGTAATACAGTGAATGTGTGCAAAGTTGTCAGCGCAGGACGGGCAGCGGTTCAGCACGGCTTTGGACAGCATCAGGCTGTCCCTCAGAGAGCTGAGTTGTTTCACAGTGCAGCAGGCGTGGGTCTGACCATCACCCTTGGCCAACATTGGACACACGTTCTCCAAAAGCTTGTAATGGTCTCCTGTCACACTCACTGCTTTTCTGTAGTCCTTACATGGCACCTTCGGGGGAATGAGGGCCCCACCCACATCAGGGTTTAGGCCACATTCCTCATAAAATGCACAGTAGCCCGGTTCATGCTGAGCACCACTGAGGACCTGTAGTGAACAAAGGTCTATAACATAACTGCTTATCTCTCATTTCGTTTTGAGTACAATCTCTTTCACATTGGCCAACTAGAAGCATTTTATTTTGTTGATTAAAAACTATACAATGAGATTCACACAATTGTCAGTGTCTTGAAAATAAAATGGAATTGAGAAGCTCAGATGCAAAAGCTGCCAAAAGGCACCTCCGTCAAAATGAGATAATGATATTAACCAAATGCCCTCGGCACACATTGTATGTTTATTAGTGATGTAGTAGTCTCAGCCTCAGACGTCACGCCCACAGATTGTTGGCTAAACGTCTGATGTTTATCGTACACTTTTCTGAAAACTCTGTGGGAATTTCAAAGTCATCTATTGATTTGTTGAAATACACCGGATTTCCAGGAGACGCGAGTGCCGCGATTAGTTTCGGTCCCTGGAAAACAAAGGTCTGACGTTCCACTGAGGAAGAGAATCAGTCGTGTTCACATGGATAATAATGACCAGTTATCATGATCAGCCAAACATTGGATTCTCAAAAATATGTTCGCGGCATAGAGTCTTTAAAAGAGTTTTGCTTGAGGCAGTTAGTGGAGTCAAAAAGTTCGGTTCTCCTGAATTGCTTGTAGGTGTAAAAAAGTAAAGAGATATGATTCGAACAGATGTTTAATGGGAGCGTTTCATTGGTGTGGCTGTTGATGAACTGCACAACGTTGTTCTATGGTGAGTAATGTTGTTTATTTAGATGCTATTCGTTTGCGGCTGGTTATTTTAATAACCGACTTGTTGCCAGCTGGCTCGTTATTGTGGAGAGTCCGAAACGTGACGCTAGACGAAACAAACTGTGATTGGTTGTTTGACATGTCGGTCAAACAGCTCGTGGGCGGGCTTTCTCGACTCGGTCTCGACTCAGACTTGCTTTCGCAAAGACTTTACTCAGACTCAACTGTATTTGAAAACCAACAGACTCGGTCTCGACCCTTCAAAGACTCGGTCCTGACTCAGACTCGTCATTGGCGGTCTCGTCCCCATCACTAATGTTTATCAAAAATATTCACTTTAAATCCGCTTAATCCTGGCCTCAGGCTATTCAGAAATACCGATTTGTGGGCAGAATCCATTAAGAGTCTGATTAAAAATGCTCATTTACAAGAAAACATGCCAGATGAACTTATAGAGGGTTTTGCATCTGAGCTCTTCAATATAAAAACCTTTGTAACTCAGCTTTGAGTTTAGGCGCTTTGCACATTGTTAATATTTGAAATTGTATGCATTTATTTGTAGAAATCCCAATTTGTGGTTTTTGAAACTTTCATTACAGCAATCAATACATCTCCACCCAACCAAAATGTTAACATACATTTCAGTGCTAGCATTATGACACAATCAAGGCCATATATCTTTATATTCTCTTGGCATTGAAACCCTGTCTGAGTTTTTATGACAGTGATTAACTATTAGTGATGACTGCACATACAAATGCGTAATCCAGTAAAAAAAATAAAAAAAATAAATAAATATATATTTGTTAGAGGTGTTAACAGATACTGTATGTACTGTCAAAAATACATAAACATTAAAACCTTATTTTCTTATTTCTTTATTTGTTTAGTCTTCAATAAAAACCCTAACCCTTACATTTATTTATGAGTCTCGTTTTATTTATTTGTATATTCATTTCCTGTTGGTGAATATGGAACAAATTCCAACCCATTTGATCAACCCCATTGAGTTGTGGACCACAAGCTACTGTAAAATCCAGTATAAAACATATGGATGTTTCACTATACCAGTTGATATACCGTCTAGAAAATAAGTTACAGGTTTATAAAAAAATTTTTTTAATAGAAAATATGTCAAGGACTTACCAAGCAGATAGCAAGTGTACACAATGTAATGGCCCAAGTCCAGCTCTTTCTATGCCAGTGCATTTCTCTTCATAAGTTGCGTGTCTTCTGACCGTGGAGTGTTAGCAGTAGAGACACTTGAAGAAACAGACAGATGCCCAATCTAAATCTGTCTGCGCTTGTGGTGTAAATCAGATAGATAGAAGGAAATAAAAGCTCTCCTCATCCTCATTGGGTGAACGTGTGTGATATTGATGATGAACAGGCTCTTATCTGGCCTGATGTGTTCACCACCAACCAGAATGGATAAACGCCAATCCAGCTCACAGATTATTAACTAAATGGTTAGACATAACTAAAGGTGTGTTACAGAAGCTCTGAAACGTCAATGGAACGAAACCCCCACCCCACCCCCCGCACCTTTTAATTCGTTTCTGATTCACTAAAATCAATTTAAAAATCACATCATGTTCTTTACTATAAAAATGTAGTTGTACTGTACAATCTACCATGTGTACCTTTCTCTCATATATCATTGCACATTTTCTTTACAGTAAAAATTAGAGTTTTTTTTGCTTGGTGATACTTTTTTTGCTTGGAGATTAAGTCATCTTTAAAAGCGATATTGAAAGTCTTTTTCTAGTGAAATTTTTTGTTTATAAAAAAGAAAATAAATTCAAGTTTTTTTCGATAAGGCTTCTTTGGTAAAGAAACAATTGGAGGAAACAGGTAAGATTTATGACGTGAAGAAGGGCATGTCAGTCTCGTTCAACGCTGCACGATAAGCTGTTTTAGAAATGTCTGTGAATTCAACAGACAAATTATTCACTTGTATCATATGTGTGACATTATTTTACTTTATTGCTTTTTCTGGCATAATCTAAGATTGAGATGTAAGATGCTAAGAAATAATTTCAATTAATACAAAGTAAAAAGTGAAAGTTGAATTAGCTTAAAGAGTTAACTCAATTGGTAACACCTACAAAATTGTATCTTTTCAACTTAAATTTTCTCACTTTATGGGGCGGTTTCCTGGACCAGGATTAGCTTAATCCAGGACTAAGCTTTAGTTTAATTAGGAAATATAACTAGTTTTAACAAACATGCCTTACTAAAAACATTACCTGTGTGCATTTTGAGGTAAAACAAAGGGCACTGATGTATTTTAAGATATATCAGTGCAAGTTGTTTTCAGTTTGGAGAGCTCTTAAAAGTGTTTAAGTATAGGACTAGTCTAATCCCTGTCCGGGAAACCGCCCCTAAGTAATTTTTCTCTTTTTTTTGTCTTACATTTTTCACATAAATTGAGAAAATTTTGAAAGTTGAAGAAAAGTTATTTTTTAAGGTGTTACCAGTTGAAGTAACTTTTTAAAGTTGTTTCACATTAAATATCAAAAATTTAAGTTGAAAAACATTTTTTAGGTGTTACCAATTGAAGTATTTTTTAACTGTCACTTTTTACAGTATAATGAATGCTTGTTTATTGATTTATTTAGCAAATGAAAGGCATTATAATGCATATGTCATATTAACATATTTTTCTTTTATGTTACTTTAAGCACTTTTAACTTTTTTATAGCAAATTATTACTAGCTGAAATTAAAAAGTAAGTTGAAATCATTTGTATTTCTAATTAGATTAAACCTAAATATTTAGGCGGTTTCACAGACAGGGCTTATCCTAGACCCAAAACTAAAATGCACGTTTGAGCTGTCTTAATGTAAAAACATCATAACATATATTACCATTATAGTACCATCGTTTTGTCTCAAGATGCACACATTGATTTTTGTAATGTCTGTTTGTAAAAAAACTAATATAATTAAGGCATAACTGTGCGGGAAACCACCCTAAAACAGCTATTTTTTACAGTTTAGAATAATGGATAACCTATTTAAATGATTCAAGACCTGTTATAAACATAAAAGTAAAAATTATGTTCATGATAACACTAAATCTTTATATTTTGATAACATTTAGCATTAAGTATGCAACTTTTAAATGTTTTTAAACAATAACGTTTTGCATGTTTAATTGTTAAAACTGAGTTTTTATGTGAAATTTTAAAGTTGTATTTTTATGCTGTAAAGACTCAGATCAAATCTGAAATCAAGTCAACTGCAAGGTTTTGGAGCTATATTATACAGGATCTACTAAGGAAAGTCAAAATCTGATTACGAAACTTGGTAAAAAAACAAAAGGAAAGTATAAATGCAGATTACAGATGTGCGGGCATATGTCCTACTAATTTTCAATTTTTTTGTACAGATAGATAGATGTATGTATGGATACATAAATGTATAGGTTTACAGATGTTGGGGGTCACAGTAGTTTCAATGATTAGATAAGATCCACTTTTCTGAGCTGATATTTTATATAGGGTAAAGGTTTAGATACTTGTCCTCGAGGATTATCAGTTAAAAACAGATGTATTCGAAAGATCATTGATAAGATTAAACATGCATACATTAGAATGAGATAATCTCATACTGTACATGTGAAAACAAAGTGAACACTAAATATGACATTGATTATTAAACTTATACACAAATGATAATTCAATATATATTCATGGTCAGCTAACTGATTTGAACGTATTTTGTGAGTTGGCTAATTTGTATGAATTTGCATGAGGTAAATCATACAAAAATGCACAATAAAAAAACAATAATAAAACCCCAAGATGCTGGGAAAGGCTTCAGACCCTGTGGCTAAATGTCTGTGGCGAATGGATGGATATAACAGTAAAGTGTGTCTTTGAAACTATATCTTCTTCACCACACTTAAGTAATTACACTGAAAAAAAAATGATTCATTGTATTTAATCAGTGTTTTCAAGGTAAGTGGTTGCAATCAATTTATTTAAGCTACATTTAAACAAAAGTTTTATATTTTACTTTACTAATCTTTTTTGTTTAAATGTAGCTTAAATAAATTGATTGCAACCACTTACCTTAAAAAATGTATTAAATTCAATTAATCATTTTTTTCAGTGTAGTAAATTAGAGGATTAGTAAAAACAATGCAAATACATCACCATTAAACTGAGGACAGAAATAGCAGTCTGCTCTTCATATACTATATATGGCATATTGCCTGTGATTAGCATATCTGTTTAAGACAGTAAATTTGAAGAATAGGATCACTGAAAAAAATGAATTATTCAATTTACTCATTTTTTTTAAAGGTAAGTGGTTGCAATCAATTAATTTAAGCTACATTTAAACAAAAGTTTTTTGTTTTGTTTTTCAAATTTTTTGTTTAAATGTAGCTTAAATAAATTGATTGCGACCACTTACCATAAAAAATTGAGTAAATTGAATGAATCATTTTTTCTGTGATCTTATTCTTCAAATTCTATCACATTTAATAAATGTCTAACAAATGTACAAATATCTAATTTCACACAGCTTATACAATAGAATAAAATGTACTTACTGTTTGTGCTATATTAAGTTAGATAATTGAATTGTTATCTAAGATAACTGGAACAGTGTAAAACTATTGGGTGGGAACTTGAAACTATTTGAAAGATTTAAAACTTACACTTTGATATTTCAAATTGTTACAGTATTTATTGCAACGGAAATCTCATTGGTCCTAGGTTTTCAATAATGTACATTGAAAAGATTATTCATTCCATTTATTCAATTTTATTGGGGTGGGTGGTCGCAATCAATTTGTTGGGTTACATTTAAGGAAAAAAAAAAACTTTTGTTGAAATGTAGCTTAAGTAGGTTGATTGCGACCACTTACCTTAAAAAAATCGAGTAAATTGAATGAATCATTTTTTTTTCAGTCTATACTATAGTATTTGTTTTGGAATATTCACTGTTCTATTTAATTAGGTCTATTGATTTCGACAGGAGTAGTTATATGGGACCACTATCTGTCAAAATTTGATTGATTTATGACCCCCTTTGACAGGGGGCGGGACTATCAATCAAAAGCTGTACAATCTGTCTAGGTTTGACCCTACAGTCACATTAGCTACAAAAGTGAACGACACCGAGCGACACGCACCCGCTTGATGGGCGTTCCTTGGCTAGTTTCTAAAAGCGGTATCAAAAGTCACTTTAGAGGTATTGTTAAGTTACAAGAAAGGTGTTTTTGGATTTAAAAGTATTTATTTCTCGATAAAAGTAACAAAATATTTGAGATAAAATGCCAAACTTAACAGATATATACATAAATGCGCATTGTCCGCCATCTTGAATTATTTTCTCAGACTCGACCACAGACCTACGTCACGTTGCTCCTTCACTCCGATTGGCAGTCGCTTTGTCGCATCGCTCAGTATTTGCATAAAATAGCCTGCTTGTCTATTTTGGCCCCGCCTTGCTCGCGCATCGCCGAGCTCGTCGCTTGTCGCTGGCAAACGGCCACTTCCATTGAAAATGAATGGTAGCCTGTCGCTCTGTCTCTGTCGCTTGTAGCTAATGTGACTGGGGGGTGAGAATGGTATATCAAGGGCTTTAGACAGCGAGTATCCTGTGCGTGTTTTACGATGTGTCAATCAGCTCGTTGTTTTTCCTGTGTGTGTGTGTTTTATGTCAAGCCTATGCTGTCATGTTTATTGCTGTCAAAAATAAGTTTATAGTTTTAGACTGTCCAGTTTCTGGCAGGTTTTATGACCGGAGTTTCTCCGTCCTGTGTGCTCTACTCTCCCGGGCGCGCTTCTCGACCCCCACTGCGTGTCTCACAGCGGGGTCGGTGTTCAGCGGACCTGTGTGGTTCTTTAGACGAAAACCTGTTTATTATAAACTAAATAAAAATTTAACCGCATCACGAGGTCCGTGAGTGTGTTCATCACCCGCTCTCTATGTTCACGCGCATTAAAACTCGCTCACCGGTGCACGCGCCGGGTGTATGGTCATATCTGCAGTTTTAAAATAAACTTAATAAATGTAATGCTGTCCACTCTGACAAAAAGTAAAGGTTTATTTTAGATTTAGGGATTTCTTTAATCAAGTCTCTGTAGGTTTGAGAATCGTATATCAAGGGCTTTAGACAGCGAGTATCCGGACCGTGCGTGTTTTACGATGTGTCAATCAGCTCGTTGTTTTTCGTGTGTGTGTGTGTGTGTTTTGTCAAGCGAATGTTTTATTGCTGTCAAAAATAAGTTTATAGTTTTAGACTGTCCAGGTTCTGTCACTTTTTATGACCGCGGTCTCTCTTTTCCCATCCGTACTCACCAGCCCTCAGCCCCCACTGCGTGTCTCACAGCGGTGTCGGTGTTCAACGGACCTGTGTGGTTCTTTAGACGAAAACCTGTTTATTATAAACTAAATAAAAATTTAACCGCTTCATGAGATCCGTGAGTCTTTTCATCACCCGCTCTCTATGTTCACGCGCATTAAAACTCGCTCACCGGTGCACGCGCCGGGTGTATGGGCATATCTGCAGTTTTAAAATAAACTTAATAAATGTAATGCTGGCCACTCTGACAAAAAGTAAAGGTTTATTTTAGATTTAGGGATTTCTTTAATCAAGTCTCTGATTAAAACATGTGAATGCGCGCACCGACGGCGATCTTACGCTGACGCGCACTTATATCTGACCTTAATAAACTTTTAAATGTTTTAAGACGTTTTCAACCCATCTTCAGGGTTTTTTTATTATTGACTTCTTAAAACCATGTATGTATATTATTATACAACGAATCTTATCATGTATGCTCTGACAAAAGTATGATTGTAGATTTTAGGTGGAGCGGTGTCATGTTTATTGCTGTCAAAAATAAGTTTATTGTTTTAGACTGTCCAGTTTCTGGTTTTATGACCGGAGTTTCTCCGTCCTCTGTGCGCTCCTCTCCCGGGCGCGCTTCTCGACCCCCACTGCGTGTCTCACAGCGGGGTCGGTGTTCAGCGGACCGGTGTGGTTCTGTAGACGAAAACCTGTTTATTATACACTAAAGAAAAATTTAACCGTGAGTCTTTTCATCACCCGCTCTCTATGTTCACGCGCATTAAAACTCGCTCACCGGTGCACGCGCCGGGTGTATGGGCATATCTGCAGTTTTAAAATAAACTTAATAAATGTAATGCTGGCCACTCTGACAAAAAGTAAATGTTTATTTTAGATTTAGGGATTTCTTTAATCAAGTCTCTGATTAAAACATGTGAATGCGCGCACCGACGGCGACCTTACGCTGACGCGCGCTTATATCTGACCTTAATAAACTTTTAAATGTTTTAAGACGTTTTCATCCCATCTTCAGGGTTTTTTATTATTGACTTCTTAAAACCATGTATGTATATTATTATACAACGAATCTTATCATGTATGCTCTGACAAAAGTATGATTTTAGATTTTAGGTGGAGCGGACACACATTTATGCCAAATACTGTTGAATATAAACGTTTGTTTTGTCAAAAGTTTCTTTAAAGTCAATAAGTAATCAAACATTTTAGATGTATCTGGTTAAACTTAAATCTGATATTTTCTATCGATCTATTTCTTTAGTTTTCTGATCAGTCAACGTTCACAAGCTGCTCTCATGACCGTGTGTGTGTGTCCGTGAGATAATTCACAGCAGGGGTGGATTGTAAAGTAGTTAGAGTCTTTTAAAACCATGGTGGTAATAATGTAATACTGTCACTCTGACAAAAAGTAAAAGATTTATTTTAGATTTTATAGCAAACACTGCAGGATCTAAAAGTTTGTAACATCACAAATTTATTTAATGAAATATTCAGTACATGTATAGCAATGAATTGTACCAAAACCACCAGAGGCCGACAATTCTTTAGACCAAAGTCTATTTATTTTAAACTAAATAAAAGTTTAATCGCTTCACGAGATCCGTGTATCTGTTCATGTACAGCATACTGTTAATGCATTAAAGATCGAGTCCCCGGTGGGTACAACAGAGAACACCCGTGGATGCGCGTTCATATCTACCGTTTAAAATAAACGTAATAAATATAATTCTGTCCGCTCTGACAAAATAAGGTTTTATTTTAGATTTAGGGATTTCTTTAAACAAGTCTGTGATTAAAACATGTACAGCAATGCGCGCACCGACGGCGACAGAGAACTTACGCTGATGCGCTCTTATATCTGTCGTTAAGAAACTTTTAAATGTTTTAAGACATTTAAGCCCCTCTTGTGGTTTGAATTCATTAATGTCACCTAACATCCGAGTGTGTACATGCGTATTTACGATAAATGTAACACGATACGCATTGTCAAAATAAAAGGTTTCCTGAACATGGTATTCCAGTGCGTGTTTTTTGTCTCGCGAGTGCTCGTCATATTTATTGATGTGAAAAAAGTTTGATGTCTAAGACGTTCAGTTTCTGGACGGTTGGTTTTTACCAGCGGGCTCTCATTCTCACCACCCGTTATCACCCACCCAGTAGACCCCAGTGTGTCTGAACAGCGGTGGTGTTCAGCGGCCCGTATTGTTCCTAAAACTTCGTGTTGGTAAAATAAGTGTAATACAGCCGTTGACAAAAATTAAAAGGTTTATTTTAGATTTAAGGTGGTCCACCAGCGCCTTTATGGCAAACACTTCAGGTTCTAAAAGTTTGTAACACCAAGAATTTGTTTAATGAAATATACAGTACATGTATAAGCAATCCCCCGAGTCCATAATCTCCGGACGGGATCGCCAATACTCTTTTCTTTAGACTAAAGGGTATTTATTTTAACATAAATAAAAGTTTATTTGCATCACGAACGCCGAGAAACTGTTCATGCACCGCAATCTATTGTTCACGCGCATTAAAGGTCGATCACCGGTGATGACCAGAGTGTGTTTATATAAACTTAATAAATGTAATTCTGTCCGCTCTGGCAAAATAAAAGTTTATTTTAGATTTAGCCATTTCTTTAACCAAGTCTCTGATTAAAACAAGTTACTTTTGCTTAGGGCAATAGGCACATGCACACACATATCTGTGGTATTAAAAATAAGGTTTTTAAAGTTTAAGAAATTTAAACATTTGAAAAAAATCAAACATTTTAGAGGTGTCTGAGTAAACTTATATCTAATGTCATATGATCCGTACCGTGTCGCGTTCGTGTCTGTGTGCGTGTCCGTGTCAGTTTATGTATGTGTGTGTTATGCGATCGTAGAGTAGGGCGGGGGATGTGAGAGACTGTGAGGGTGTGTGTGTGTGTGTGTGTGTGTGTGTGTGTGTGTGTGTGTGTGTGTGTGTGTGTGTGTGTGGTTATCACGTGGTGGGGGTCCCAAATGATCAATGGCAGGATTTTTATGTGACGGACAGGCCCTAGGTCAGCCTGTGGGGTTAGATACAACATAGGTTAACATCTATCAACGCATAATAAGCAAACATGAAATTATATTATACCTATGCATTGTTACTGATGTTCCTAGTTTTGTGTATTTTTCTTAAACAAACTTTTGCTTTTCAAACATAGTCAGTCTTCAGACTTTTGTCTTTTCATACATTTGTTCATAGTTTTTCTTCGCTAGCGTCAATTTGTGTTTGAGGATTTTTTTTTTTTGTAAACTCATCAGATGTACATACTTGTGTATTTTTCTTAAACTTTTGCTTTTCAAACTTAGTCTTCAGACTTTTGTCTCTTCATACATTTGTTCAAAGTTTTTCTTCGCTAGTGTCAAATCCTGTTTGAGATGTTTTTTTGTAAACTCATGCACACGCTTGTGTATTTTTCTTAAACTTTTGCTTTGCAAACTTAGACACTCTTCAGACTTATGCATACATATGTTCAAAGTTTTTTTCCTCGCTAGTGTCAAATCCTGTTTGAGATTTTTTTGTAAACTCATGTACACGATTGTGTATTTTTCTTAAACAAACTATTGCTTTTCAAACTTAGTCAGTCTTCAGACTTTTGTCTCTTCATACATTTGTTCAAAGTTTTTCTTCGCTAGTGTCAACCCGTGTCTGAGATTTTGTAAACTCATGTACATACTTGTGTATTTTTCTTAAACTTTTGCTTTTCAAACTTAGTCAGTCTTCAGACTTTTGCATACATTTGTTCAAAATTTTTCCTCGCTTGGGTCAAATCCTGTTTGAGATTTTTTTTTTTTGTAAACTCATGTACATACTTGTGTATTTTTCTTAAACTTTTGCTTTTCAAACTTAGTCTTCAGACTTTTGCATACATTTGTTCAAAGTTTTTCTTCGCTAGGGCCAAATCCTGTTTGAGATTTTTTTTTGTAAACTCATGCACACGCTTGTGTATTTTTCTTAAACTTTTGCTTTTCAAACTTAGTCTTCAGACTTATGCATACATTTGTTCAAAGTTTTTCTTCGCTAGTGTCAAATCCTGTTTGAGATTTTTTGTAAACTCATATACACACTTGTGTATTTTTCTTAAACTTTTGCTTTGCAAACTTAGTCAGTCTTCATACTTTTGCATACATTTGTTCAAAGTTTTTCCTCCGCTTGGGTCGGGTCCTGTTTGAGATTTTTTTTTTTTGTGAACTCATGTGCATGCGTGTGTATTTTTCTTGAACTTTTGCTTTTCAAACTTAGTCAGTCTTCAGACTTTTGCATACATTTGTTCAAAGTTTTTCTTCGCTAGTGTCAACCCGTGTCTGAGATTTTGTAAACTCATGTACACACTTGCATATTTTTCTTAAACTTTTGCTTTTCAAACTTAGTCAGTCTTCATACTTTTGCATACATTTGTTCAAAGTTTTTCCTCCGCTTGGGTCAAATCCTGTTTGAGATTTTTTTTTTGTAAACTCATTTACATACGTGTGTATTTTTCTTAAACTTTTGCTTTTCAAACTTAGTCAGTCTTCAGACTTTTGCATGCATTTGTTCGGAGTTTTTCTTCGCTGGTGTCGGGTCCTGTTTGGGATTTTTTGTGGACTCATGTACACACTTGTGTATTTTTCTTGGACTTTTGCTTTTCAAACTTAGTCAGTCTTCAGACTCTTGTCTCTTCACACATTTGTTCAAAGTTTTTCTTCGCTAGTGTCAAATCCTGTTTGAGATTTTTTTGTAAACTCATGTACACGCTTGTGTATTTTTCTTAAACTTTTGCTTTTCAAACTTAGTCAGTCTTCATACTTATGCATACATTTGTTCAAAGTTTTTCCTCGCTAGTGTCAAATCCTGTTTGAGATTTTTTTGTAAACTCATGTACACGCTTGTGTATTTTTCTTAAACTTTTGCTTTTCAAACTGGGACAGTCTTCAGACTTGTTCTTAGTTCTATCTGCTCAGACAATATTTTGCTTTCATCAATCGTCTTGCTTTCTTTGTAAGCGACATCATATATCTGTGATGGTTTTTGTGAATACAGATTGTTTCATTTCTATAGTTTATGCAACATTTTGGCAAACTCTTAAAATTAGTGCTAGATGATTAAAACAACAACGCAAAGTATGTTTTAGATTTACTTACTAAATCTTTCACGACGAAACAGCGATGATGTACATAACGAAGACTGCAAAATAATAAAGAGTGATTAAATTAAGATGCAAACATCTACAAATTGGCAATGTTTGAAATAGTTTGGACATGTAGCCTTAAAAATGGTACCAATAGATAAAAACATTGCCAATTTGTAGATGTTTGCATCTTAATTTAATCACTCTTTATTATTTTGCAGTCTTCGTTATGTACATCATCGCTGTTTCGTCGTGAAAGATTTAGTAAGTAAATCTAAAACATACTTTGCGTTGTTGTTTTAATCATCTAGCACTAATTTTAAGAGTTTGCCAAAATGTTGCATAAACTATAGAAATGAAACAATCTGTATTCACAAAAACCATCACAGATATATGATGTCGCTTACAAAGAAAGCAAGACGATTGATGAAAGCAAAATATTGTCTGAGCAGATAGAACTAAGAACAAGTCTGAAGACTGTCCCAGTTTGAAAAGCAAAAGTTTAAGAAAAATACACAAGCGTGTACATGAGTTTACAAAAAAATCTCAAACAGGATTTGACACTAGCGAGGAAAAACTTTGAACAAATGTATGCATAAGTATGAAGACTGACTAAGTTTGAAAAGCAAAAGTTTAAGAAAAATACACAAGCGTGTACATGAGTTTACAAAAAAATCTCAAACAGGATTTGACACTAGCGAAGAAAAACTTTGAACAAATGTGTGAAGAGACAAGAGTCTGAAGACTGACTAAGTTTGAAAAGCAAAAGTTTAAGAAAAATACACAAGTGTGTACATGAGTTTACAAAAAATCTCAAACAGGATTTGACACTAGCGAAGAAAAACTTTGAACAAATGTATGCAAAAGTCTGAAGACTGACTAAGTTTGAAAAGCAAAAGTTTAAGAAAAATACACACGTATGTACATGAGTTTACAAAAAAAAAAATCTCAAACAGGATTTGACCCAAGCGGAGGAAAAACTTTGAACAAATGTATGCAAAAGTATGAAGACTGACTAAGTTTGAAAAGCAAAAGTTTAAGAAAAATATGCAAGTGTGTACATGAGTTTACAAAATCTCAGACACGGGTTGACACTAGCGAAGAAAAACTTTGAACAAATGTATGCAAAAGTCTGAAGACTGACTAAGTTTGAAAAGCAAAAGTTTAAGAAAAAT
Source organism: Misgurnus anguillicaudatus (assembly GCF_027580225.2). Taxonomy (NCBI): domain Eukaryota; kingdom Metazoa; phylum Chordata; class Actinopteri; order Cypriniformes; family Cobitidae; genus Misgurnus; species Misgurnus anguillicaudatus. The sequence goes on from NC_073341.2 coordinate 18,401,573, forward strand.
ACACACGTATGTACATGAGTTTACAAAAAAAAAAAATCTCAAACAGGATTTGACCCAAGCGGAGGAAAAACTTTGAACAAATGTATGCAAAAGTATGAAGACTGACTAAGTTTGCAAAGCAAAAGTTTAAGAAAAATACACAAGTGTGTATATGAGTTTACAAAAAATCTCAAACAGGATTTGACACTAGCGAAGAAAAACTTTGAACAAATGTATGCATAAGTCTGAAGTCTGACTAAGTTTGAAAAGCAAAAGTTTAAGAAAAATACACAAGCGTGTGCATGAGTTTACAAAAAAAAATCTCAAACAGGATTTGGCCCTAGCGAAGAAAAACTTTGAACAAATGTATGCAAAAGTCTGAAGACTAAGTTTGAAAAGCAAAAGTTTAAGAAAAATACACAAGTATGTACATGAGTTTACAAAAAAAAAAAATCTCAAACAGGATTTGACCCAAGCGAGGAAAAATTTTGAACAAATGTATGCAAAAGTCTGAAGACTGACTAAGTTTGAAAAGCAAAAGTTTAAGAAAAATACACAAGTATGTACATGAGTTTACAAAATCTCAGACACGGGTTGACACTAGCGAAGAAAAACTTTGAACAAATGTATGAAGAGACAAAAGTCTGAAGACTGACTAAGTTTGAAAAGCAATAGTTTGTTTAAGAAAAATACACAATCGTGTACATGAGTTTACAAAAAAATCTCAAACAGGATTTGACACTAGCGAGGAAAAAAACTTTGAACATATGTATGCATAAGTCTGAAGTCTGACTAAGTTTGAAAAGCAAAAGTTTAAGAAAAATACACAAGCGTGTGCATGAGTTTACAAAAAAAAAATCTCAAACAGGATTTGGCCCTAGCGAAGAAAAGCTCCGAACAAATGTGTGAAGAGACAAAAGTCCGAAGACCAAGCTCGAAAAGCAAAAGTCCAAGAAAAACACACAAGTATGTACATCTGATGAGTCCACAAAAAAAAAAAATCCTCAAACACAAATTGACGCCAGCGAAGAAAAACTATGAACAAATGTATGAAAAGACAAAAGTCCGAAGACCGACCATGCCTGAAAAGCAAAAGTCTGTCCAAGAAAAATACACAAAACTAGGAACATCAGCAACAATGCATAGGTACAATACAACTTCATGTTTGCTTATTATGCGTTGATAGATGTTAACCTATGTTGTATCTAACCCCACAGGCTGACCTAGGGCCTGTCCGTCACATAAAAATCCTGCCATTGATCATTTGGGACCCCCACCACGTGATAACCACACACACACACACACACACACACACACACACACACACACACACACACACACACACACACACACACACACACACCCTCACAGTCTCTCACATCCCCCGCCCTACTCTACGATCGCATAACACACACATACATAAACTGACACGGACACGCACACAGACACGAACGCGACACGGTACGGATCATATGACATTAGATATAAGTTTACTCAGACACCTCTAAAATGTTTGATTTTTTTCAAATGTTTAAATTTCTTAAACTTTAAAAACCTTATTTTTAATACCACAGATATGTGTGTGCATGTGCCTATTGCCCTAAGCAAAAGTAACTTGTTTTAATCAGAGACTTGGTTAAAGAAATGGCTAAATCTAAAATAAACTTTTATTTTGCCAGAGCGGACAGAATTACATTTATTAAGTTTATATAAACACACTCTGGTCATCACCGGTGATCGACCTTTAATGCGCGTGAACAATAGATTGCGGTGCATGAACAGTTTCTCGGCGTTCGTGATGCAAATAAACTTTTATTTATGTTAAAATAAATACCCTTTAGTCTAAAGAAAAGAGTATTGGCGATCCCGTCCGGAGATTATGGACTCGGGGGATTGCTTATACATGTACTGTATATTTCATTAAACAAATTCTTGGTGTTACAAACTTTTAGAACCTGAAGTGTTTGCCATAAAGGCGCTGGTGGACCACCTTAAATCTAAAATAAACCTTTTAATTTTTGTCAACGGCTGTATTACACTTATTTTACCAACACGAAGTTTTAGGAACAATACGGGCCGCTGAACACCACCGCTGTTCAGACACACTGGGGTCTACTGGGTGGGTGATAACGGGTGGTGAGAATGAGAGCCCGCTGGTAAAAACCAACCGTCCAGAAACTGAACGTCTTAGACATCAAACTTTTTTCACATCAATAAATATGACGAGCACTCGCGAGACAAAAAACACGCACTGGAATACCATGTTCAGGAAACCTTTTATTTTGACAATGCGTATCGTGTTACATTTATCGTAAATACGCATGTACACACTCGGATGTTAGGTGACATTAATGAATTCAAACCACAAGAGGGGCTTAAATGTCTTAAAACATTTAAAAGTTTCTTAACGACAGATATAAGAGCGCATCAGCGTAAGTTCTCTGTCGCCGTCGGTGCGCGCATTGCTGTACATGTTTTAATCACAGACTTGTTTAAAGAAATCCCTAAATCTAAAATAAAACCTTATTTTGTCAGAGCGGACAGAATTATATTTATTAAGTTTATTTTAAACGGTAGATATGAACGCGCATCCACGGGTGTTCTCTGTTGTACCCACCGGGGACTCGATCTTTAATGCATTAACAGTATGCTGTACATAAACAGATACACGGATCTCGTGAAGCGATTAAACTTTTATTTAGTTTAAAATAAATAGACTTTGGTCTAAAGAATTGTCGGCCTCTGGTGGTTTTGGTACAATTCATTGCTATACATGTACTGAATATTTCATTAAATAAATTTGTGATGTTACAAACTTTTAGATCCTGCAGTGTTTGCTATAAAATCTAAAATAAATCTTTTACTTTTTGTCAGAGTGACAGTATTACATTATTACCACCATGGTTTTAAAAGACTCTAACTACTTTACAATCCACCCCTGCTGTGAATTATCTCACGGACACACACACACGGTCATGAGAGCAGCTTGTGAACGTTGACTGATCAGAAAACTAAAGAAATAGATCGATAGAAAATATCAGATTTAAGTTTAACCAGATACATCTAAAATGTTTGATTACTTATTGACTTTAAAGAAACTTTTGACAAAACAAACGTTTATATTCAACAGTATTTGGCATAAATGTGTGTCCGCTCCACCTAAAATCTAAAATCATACTTTTGTCAGAGCATACATGATAAGATTCGTTGTATAATAATATACATACATGGTTTTAAGAAGTCAATAATAAAAAACCCTGAAGATGGGATGAAAACGTCTTAAAACATTTAAAAGTTTATTAAGGTCAGATATAAGCGCGCGTCAGCGTAAGGTCGCCGTCGGTGCGCGCATTCACATGTTTTAATCAGAGACTTGATTAAAGAAATCCCTAAATCTAAAATAAACATTTACTTTTTGTCAGAGTGGCCAGCATTACATTTATTAAGTTTATTTTAAAACTGCAGATATGCCCATACACCCGGCGCGTGCACCGGTGAGCGAGTTTTAATGCGCGTGAACATAGAGAGCGGGTGATGAAAAGACTCACGGTTAAATTTTTATTTAGTTTATAATAAACAGGTTTTCGTCTAAAGAACCACACAGGTCCGCTGAACACCGACCCCGCTGTGAGACACGCAGTGGGGGTCGAGAAGCGCGCCCGGGAGAGGAGCGCACAGAGGACGGAGAAACTCCGGTCATAAAACCAGAAACTGGACAGTCTAAAACAATAAACTTATTTTTGACAGCAATAAACATGACACCGCTCCACCTAAAATCTACAATCATACTTTTGTCAGAGCATACATGATAAGATTCGTTGTATAATAATATACATACATGGTTTTAAGAAGTCAATAATAAAAAAACCCTGAAGATGGGTTGAAAACGTCTTAAAACATTTAAAAGTTTATTAAGGTCAGATATAAGTGCGCGTCAGCGTAAGATCGCCGTCGGTGCGCGCATTCACATGTTTTAATCAGAGACTTGATTAAAGAAATCCCTAAATCTAAAATAAACCTTTACTTTTTGTCAGAGTGGCCAGCATTACATTTATTAAGTTTATTTTAAAACTGCAGATATGCCCATACACCCGGCGCGTGCACCGGTGAGCGAGTTTTAATGCGCGTGAACATAGAGAGCGGGTGATGAAAAGACTCACGGATCTCATGAAGCGGTTAAATTTTTATTTAGTTTATAATAAACAGGTTTTCGTCTAAAGAACCACACAGGTCCGTTGAACACCGACACCGCTGTGAGACACGCAGTGGGGGCTGAGGGCTGGTGAGTACGGATGGGAAAAGAGAGACCGCGGTCATAAAAAGTGACAGAACCTGGACAGTCTAAAACTATAAACTTATTTTTGACAGCAATAAAACATTCGCTTGACAAAACACACACACACACACACGAAAAACAACGAGCTGATTGACACATCGTAAAACACGCACGGTCCGGATACTCGCTGTCTAAAGCCCTTGATATACGATTCTCAAACCTACAGAGACTTGATTAAAGAAATCCCTAAATCTAAAATAAACCTTTACTTTTTGTCAGAGTGGACAGCATTACATTTATTAAGTTTATTTTAAAACTGCAGATATGACCATACACCCGGCGCGTGCACCGGTGAGCGAGTTTTAATGCGCGTGAACATAGAGAGCGGGTGATGAACACACTCACGGACCTCGTGATGCGGTTAAATTTTTATTTAGTTTATAATAAACAGGTTTTCGTCTAAAGAACCACACAGGTCCGCTGAACACCGACCCCGCTGTGAGACACGCAGTGGGGGTCGAGAAGCGCGCCCGGGAGAGTAGAGCACACAGGACGGAGAAACTCCGGTCATAAAACCTGCCAGAAACTGGACAGTCTAAAACTATAAACTTATTTTTGACAGCAACAAACATGACAGCACAGGCCCGACACAAAACACACACACACAGGAAAAACAACGAGCTGACCGACACACCGCACAACACGCACAGGATACTCGCTGTCTAAAGCCCTTGATATACCATTCTCAAACCTAGACAGATTGTACAGCTTTTGATTGATAGTCCCGCCCCCTGTCAAAGGGGGTCATAAATCAATCAAATTTTGACAGATAGTGGTCCCATATAACTACTGACAGGACAGTTTCTTTCTTTAAGGACAAAAGGGCAAAAAAAGGTCTAGACTTACTGAAATCCTAGGAATGTTAACAGGAAGAAAGATTGCTTGTGGTAAGGACAGGTGTAAATGTGCAGAATGGAGACTGCATTGGGGCCAGTTTTACAAAATATTTCATATAGAGTTATCATTTAGATATAAAAAAGTCAGACTTGTGGCTCTACTGTCTTTCTGAAATGTAAAGTCACAGTCACGTGCATTTTTGCATCTAAAATATTTCAAGAATTGTATGCTTTCCTGTGTATTTAACCTTCTGTGCTATTAGCTGGAGTCATTTTAGGTCTTGAGGGTCTCACATGTGTAACGTGTAATGTGATGTATTTCTAATTAATCATATTTTTTTCAGGATGAATCGAAACTAGCTAAAAAGATTATTGTTTTTATTATTTTTAAGATAAAATTTGAAGTTTAATGAGCATGTTGTCTTATATCCTTATGACTATGTACAACATATTGTACAGTAATTTTATGATTACTGTGTAGACCTTGTTATCCTTGTAAATGATTATCTGATTTGACCTTGAGAATTAATTACGATTAGTGTTATCTGTGTTTGATACATGACTGATAATACAGGGCAGAGTGCCCTTTTAGGTCAGAGTTCCTGTCACTATAGCAACAAGAAACACACACACACACACACACACACACACACACACACACACACACACACACACACACACACACACACACACACACACACACACACACACACACACACACACACACACACACACACACACCCACACACACACACACACACACACACACGTCACTCACATATACTCAAACACCAGCATTAGCATGCACCATGCTATTATCAGAGATAACACAATTTATTGTGTCAGAAGAATTTATCTTCTTCTTTTTCTTCTTCTTATTCATTATTGTAGTTATTATGCTTTATTATATGTATTTGCTAACTGCACATTTGAAATATGTCTGGGAAATGCTGAATCATGGAAGGGATTTTCCTATCTATAGCGGTCAGAATAACTTAGGTTCCGTAAATAGAATCAAATTTAAATTGAGTCATCCCGGTTAAATTAGGAGGGGTTTTCCACTTGCCTTTCATCTTTACCTTATGTTGGATGTTCAAATCCTGAAACATCATGCTGTCAGAGAGCAGAGTTCACATAAAACACCTGGCAGGACTTTAATGACTGGGCAAAAATAAACAGAATTGTGGATCGGGGTGTAAGTGTTTGTTTGTTTGTTTTATTTACACCCTGTTTGTTTTTAATCTGAGGGTCTTCTTGCACTCTTCCGAGGTCCTACTGTATTACTGTTCTTATTCAGTCAGGCGTACATAATTTATTATTTGAATAATGAAGTTAGTGATGCTCATGTAAAAAAATAAACAAAAAAAATAATTCTGTCATCATTTACTCACCCTCAGGTTGTTACAAGCCTGTACAAATTTCTTTGTTCCGGTGAACACAAAGAAATTGAGAAATGTTTGTACCCATTTACCTACATAGTATTAATTTTTCCTACTATGGATGTCAATGGGGCTTCTGATTGGTTTGGGTACAAACATTCCTCAAAAAATATTCTTTTGTTCTTATCCCTTTAAGCAGCAAACAGGTTTTATGTATACTGTACCTCATCCAAACTCAAACGTTTTACTCACTTCACAAAAATATACACAAACGCATGCTTATGCAATAACAAAATAGCTGCTGCTAAACATATAGTTTATGTAACCATGTCTGTGAAATCCAGGCAGAAGTCTCATGATCTAATCTTTGAAATGACCTTACTTAGTCAATATTTATAGAAAAAGTAAATCACAAAAAATGACTTTAGCTGGGTTTTCTCAGACTGCGTCACATACAGTATTTTGACCTTTGCCCTGGATGTGTTGCCAGGTGATAATCATGTAACTTTTGTTTAACATTACTGTGTTTTGCACCAACAGGTGTTAGCTCACTTGATAGAGCATTGTGTTATCAGTGCAGAAGTTTGTGGCTTTGATTCCCAAGTAATACACGTACTGTACTTCTAAGAAAACGTATAGCTTGAATGCACTGTAAGCTGCTTGACATAAAAGTGTCTGCCAATTTGCCAAATGCATAAATGTGCCAGGGTGGCAACATTACAGAAACTGAATCTTGTGCACATGTGTTTATCATCTTTCATGCCAAGAGCATGGGTGCGTATATTCGAAATGTTTCGATATCGTCATGTTCATACATTTTTTCATCACACCTACGTAGTCATTGCACATCATAAACACGGCAAAGGATCTTGCAATTGTGGCTGCAGCGTGCAACAACAGGCCTGCACTGAGATGGGGTGGAGTATCAGGGTTAACCACTTAGTTGGTTAACTCTACGCTGTACTTTGAAAGCAAGACTCTTGCACTACTTGACTGCTTACACAGCAATATTTGAAATAACAGAAAAGAAATGTCTAGAAAAGTTTCTACATGCACATTGAGGTCTTGAGCAGCCATATTAATTTCTAATAAAAAGACAAAAAAAGATGAAAGTGAGTACGGTATGTCCTTTACATTGATCTTATTGAGCAACAACTGCTACACAACTACACATTTTTCAATTCAATTAAAGGACTCGAATTTACCCCAATTTTGATTTCATGTGGATTATAATTAATAGGATTTTGTGTTGCTATAGTAAATAGAATGTTTGCATTTGATGACATCATAAAGGTTCTTTGGATCTGAAATGACATCATTAGATTTTATATATTTTCAAGACCATAGCTTTCTGTTTCTTTAAAGTACCATGTGTTTTGCATTTCTTTTGTGCTGGCTCTTGATTTTGTCTTCATGCTGCAGTGTGAAGTCTTGTCTGCAGTGTGACCAGGTTGTTCGTTACGTACATGAAGATTTCCTTTCATCTGTCAAAGGTATTACTGTCCGTGATCAGATTGAACTGCAGGAAATCATTCAACATGCTTACAACAACTATCGAGAGACCAGTAGATGGTTTCGTGGTGTCATAGGTATGTAAAGTAATTGCAGTTACACAATAATGCATGATGCAACTGCTATCTGTAAAATCCTAATTACATAAAAAAGTTTGCAACTGTCATGGAAACTCAATCAGATAAAATTGTTTACCTAGTTTTATTTTCTCATATCCCTGCCATTTCTTTGCTGTTTTGCTATTAGACATTTCTAGTATCAGTTTTTGTATTACTAATTATAATGTGACATTGTTATACACTGTCAAAAGTAAAGGTACAAAGCTGTCACTATGGTAGTACCCTTTTAAAAAAGGTACAACTATGTATCTTTGAACTGCCAATATGTAGCTTTAAAGTACTAATATGCACTCTTTGGATACAAAAGTGTACCTTTTTACTGTCCCAGTGACAACTTTTGAACCTTTATTTCTTCTAAGAGTATAAAATATATAAGAAACAAAAATATGATTTAGTCAAATTTACTTTTTTTTATAGATCCTACCACACTTTATCGTGCACGAACAGAATATCAGAGCGAGTTCAAGAGGCACTGGAAAGAACAAAGAACAGGTAGAGACTTGTGAATGCTGGTTATTTCTGTAACATGCTCTTACAGCTCAGTCATTCATTTTTAACTGGTCTTTTTATGTCTAGTGGTCAGCTATCTGCATCTGATAAATTATTATGGCTTACATTGACAATCCTATAAACCATGATGTTTTTCTTTTTAATAGGTTCACTTCAGTGGGATATGATTAATATCGTTGAGAAAGGAAGGAGAATTCTGCAGAAACATTTGGAGCTTTTTGTTGCACAAGGTGGGATGTTTGACATACATGTTGTTAGCATTGTGGTGTCCAGATTGCTAATTCTCTATTTTTTTCTCTAACAAAGGTCTGTGTCCTAATAAATGTGGTAAGTAATATTTACAATAAGCCTTTCATTAAAACATAAAAAAATTCTGCATAAAATCTATTTAATTTTAAATGTTATTTACAGTCAGAATAAACACAACATCACTTCATTTGTTTGTTCATTCATTCATTTCCTTCATTCATTTATTGTCATTCAGTCATTCATATAGTGGAATAATAAAAATTCAAAGGAGTTTATTATAAAAGCTAAGCACATGATCATATTAATATTATTCATATAATACATATTATAAATATAAATAATAATTAATGCATTCGTCCATTCATTCATTCATCCATTCATCACCCATTCATTCATATAGTAAAATAATAAAATATAAAAGGAGTTTCTTAAAAATATGACCGTATTAATATTATTTATATAATAAATATTATAAATAGAAATACTTAATTTATCCATCAATTCATCATTCATTCATTCACTAAAACTGAAAGAAAAGCTAAACATGTGATCATATTAATATTATTCATATAATAAATATTATAATCATTCATTCACGAATTCATTCATGCATGCATTCGTTTATTATTTATTCATCCATCCATCCATCCATCCATCCATCCATCCATCCATCCATCCATCCATCCATCCATCCATCCATCCATATAGTGAAATATTGAAAATTAAAGGGAGTTTATTTTAAAAGCAAGCATGTGACCATATTAATATTATTAATATAATAAATGTTATACATACTAATAAATGTAAACTGTTTTATTTTATTTTTCCTAGTAGCCACCTTTCGCCTTGTACGCTCTTCAAATATGTATTTATCTACAAAATCAATTTAAAACATTTAAGCCTGTAAAGAAAATCACTTTTAAGAGCAACTGAAACAAATTATATCGTGTTGAAATGCTGGTGTACGTACATGTGCATAAATGTGACAGATCAATGAATTTATTGAGTGTTTTAGAGTTTAATAAAGTATAATGATCTCTCTATTGTTTTTCCTCACTCTTATAAGTTTTCCTCACTTTGGGTAAAAGCATCCTCTAAATGCCTAATGATGCATGTAAATTGTACAGCTCATTCATTGTGTGGTTATATGAATGGTTGTGTGAATGCTTGTTTATTACAGGACTGTTCTATCAGAAAGTAATGAATTGCTCTTCCTGTCAGTATGGGCTTTATACATGTCTATCAGCTACACCACCACTAGACTGTGGAGGTGAGACAGACAAACACCCACATATACACCCACATCCAGATCATTTCAGCAACACTTTACTATATATAAATATTTCTCATGTCTCTGTTTTGATCAAGAACATCATCTAGTGGCAGAAGAAGGAGACGGGGTGGTGCTGGACTGTTTTCTGTCTTGGCACACTTTGGTAGTTGGACAGATGGAGTATCATTACTCCTGGCTCCCAGCAAATAATGTAAATATGAACAGACGTACACATTTGATTTTTATTCTGGATGCACAGAACATTCAAAGCCATTAGAAACTTTTTTATTACGGTTGGGAGTAACTAAATAAAAAGTAGCAATGCTAAATCTTGTAGAAAATTTCTGGTAGCTCAACTGTTTTTAAAATATCTATAACATTATCTTTTATAAGAAGCTACTTTATAGTTGTGACAAAATGCTACATTGTTCATAACATTTACAGCATTTACAGACATGGATTGAGGTTTAAATTAATAAATAAAATGTACAGTAATTCACACATGATTATTCATCACAAGCTGTCACATGATGGGGAGTATGAAGAGCTGGTGGTGACAGAAGACTCTAAAATAGTACTGAATCAACTGAGAGTCAATGAGCAAGGCCTGTACCGCTGCCTCTTACAGGACCAAAAGGGTACTACACTGTCTCGCATTTACTTCAATCTGACAGGTAAGAAATATGGCTACATTAAATTGATTGTCTGACTTGTATCTAACTGTGTCTTTTTTTTGTCTTTTAGTTGACCCATTGCCAACTACAGCCCCTAGACTGATTGTGACATTGCCTCCTTTGCCTATGGGTTATGAATCCACCCCTCCTACCCTAAATAGGAACGCTGTCCTCATTATGGTTATTTTACTGACTGTACTCAGCATCACTGGCAGCCTGGTCATCATCATTTACTTGGGGTATGACAGATTTAATTTTTACAAAACCATGTTTGGACAAAGAAGTATTTTATATTTAAAAAAAAAGTCTTTGTAATGCACTTTTAAACTAAAACATTAAGGTCTTATAGGGACAGTTCACCCAAAAATGAAAACACTGCCATAATTTACTCACCCTCATGTTGTTACAACCTGTATTCATTTCTTTTTTCTGCTGAACACAAAGGAAGATATTTTGAGCAATTTTGTAACCAAACCATTTTTCAGCACCATTGACTTCCATGGTAGTATTTTTCCTACTATGGAAGTCAATGGTGCTTCTGTTTCCTACTTCATTACAAATATCTTCCTTTGTGTTCAGCAGAACAACAACAACGTGTATACAGGTTTGTAACAACATGAGAGTGAGTAAATGATGCCAGTATTTCATTTTGGGGTGAACTGTTCCTTAAAGGCCGAAATGATGGTAAGTGCTGTAAAAATCCTTAATGGAAAGACAGACAGAGAGCCAGTGAATAATTCAGTGAGCCTGGAATTATTGATCACAGCATTTCTAAGAAACCGGTTTCATAGTAGAGACTCTTATTTTGTTAAGTACTAAGCATGTTATAAACTGCCCTGTTATAATTTGTTAACTGTGATGACACCAGTTAGAGAACCTTAGAATGAGAAAATCTATATATTTTATACCTAAATGTCTTTTAGGTCTCAAACTCCAAACAGTACATGAGGTTTAACTTTGCTCTAATTATCATTTGCCCCCCTAATTATTATTTGCATTCTTTTTGTAATTATATATAACATGCAGTAAGAGGGTTTGCATATGCACAGACAGTGAGTGATCTGTCACAGGGTCATCAATCACTGATTGTAAAAGCCATCAGGAAGGACACACACTTCATTCATTCATTCATTCTGTCACATTGTTTTGTGTCTCTCTGACAGAGTGACCATGAAGCGACAGAAGGAGAGAGACAGCAGCAGGAGAGGAGAGGAGGAGGATGCTGAAAACATTGAGATGACTGTCACAAACTGAGGATTTGAACCAAAGAGAATGATTACACTTTATTAAAGGATTGATGGATTTATGGATCTGATTTTGCTCAAAATTCACCCTTGTGTTGTTCAAAGCTGGCATGATTTTAATTTTTTCACTGAACACAATGCACCATATCAAGAAAGTAAATGAAACTAGGGCTAAAAGAAAAAAAGCACAAAAGATAACATGGGAGAAGAAAAAACAACATGCTTTGACATGAAGTAGTGTGACTTACAGAAGAAAAGCTCTAGTGCAGACCTGTTAATTCCTGTAGGACCCTAATGGTACAAAGTAGGGATGCACCGATATACATTTTTTTGGGCCGATACCGATTTAAACAGACAACTTCTGGCCGATATCGATATTAAACACTTGTATACAATACTATACAGTTGGTCTATTAGCTAGTTTATTTCTGCATCAAATAATTTTTACTGAACATGGATTGTATCTAATTAACATTCAACTGACCAACATTATAAGAGAGGCACAAATTAAGCTAAAACAAATATAATAAGACAGCATGACAACCTTCAAAGGTGGTTTTAGCTATTCAGCATTTATTTTATTAACAACATTAACTCATTTTTTACATATAATGGATTTCTTTATGCAGTTAATTAATAAACAATCGGTATCGGCCTTTCTCGTGCTATTGCCGATATGCAGATGGTTTTAAATTCATCAAATATCGGCCGATTAATATCGGCGGCCGATACATCGGTGCATCACAAAGTTTACTTAACAAACACACTTGTGTTTTGTTTAACAGGTCAGCGATTCAGAATCAAATATAAAAGACTTCTCAAATCTGTACTGTAGGTTATCCGTCTATGCTATTGTATCTCAGTTACTGATTAAGTTTACGTACACATCCTCTGTGAATGAAAACAATTAATTCATTTATTCACTCACAAAAAGATATGTTTTCGGGCATGCATGAGGGAGGAAATCAGAGATAAACTGGTAAAGGAAGGAAATGTTAATTTTTTTGTATTACATTGGTTTTCTGGCCTGGCTGTGGTACGGCCGGACATGACTCCACGCAGTCCTGGCACGAGCAAGCTTCGCCTCCTGTGGGTGTGGTCTCATTACAATTCAATGCTTTTTCTGAAAACAGCACAGCTCCTGGTGGAATCCCAGCTGTTTGACCTTCTGGTAAGAGCTTAAAATTTATATCTAAGGGTGCCAGTCCGTTGCTAGAGTCGCCTTGGAAATCATACCAGCGTTGCGGTGTGCACAGTGTCGAGCCGTACTTGCCGCACATAGTGGCGATGGCAGACTCTCCTGTGGCTGGGATTCGTACGTTTTGGCAGGACCTAAAAGCTGCATCCGAGAAGCTGGTCGAAATATAAGTCTCGTAACCAGTCACTGCTTCCTTTACATTGCCCAGGGGTTGGGTGATGTTGGCCGTTTTGGTGATTTTTAATATCTGGCTCTGATTGGGACTGCAGGTGGTAATACAGTGAATGTGTACAAAGTTGTCAACGCAGGACGGGCAGCGGATCAGCACGGATTTGTACAGTGTCAGGATGGTCTTCAGAAAGATGAGCTGTTTTACAGTGCAGCAGGCGTGGGTCTGACCGTCACCCTTGGCCAACATCGGACACACGCTCTCCAAAAGCTGGTAATGGTCTCCCGTCACACTCACTGCTTTTCTGTAGTCCTTACATGGCACCTTCGGGGGAATGAGGGCCTCACCCACATCAGGGTTTAGGCCACATTCCTCATAAAATGCACAGTAGCCCGGTTCATGCTGAGCACCACTGAGGACCTGTAATGAACAGAGATCTATAGCATAACTGCTTATCTCTCATTTCGTACTGAGTACAATCTCTTTCACATTGGCCAACTAGAAACATTTTATTTTATTGATAAAAAATAAAAAATGAGATTCACATAATTGTCAGTGTCTTGAAAAAAAAATGGAATTGAGGAGCTCAGATGCAAAAGCTGCTAAAAGCACCTCCGTCAAAAATGAGATAACCAAATGCTCTCGGCACACATTGTATGTTTATCAAAAATCTTCACCTTAATTCCGCTTAATCCTGGCCTCAGGCTATTTAGAAACACAGATTTGTGGGCAGAATCCATTAAGAGTCTGATTAAAAATGCTAATTTACATGAGAACATGTCAGATGAACTTATAGTGGGTTTTGCATCTGAGCTCTTCAATATAATAACCTTTGTAACTCAGCTTTGGGTTCAGCCGCTTTGCCCACTGTTAATATTTGAAATTGTATGCATTTTTTTGTAGAAATCCCAATTTTTGGTTTTCGAACTTTCATTACAGCAAATCCATCTCATATGGCACAATCAAGGCCATATGTTTTATGTATTTGTATATTTATTTCCTGTTGGTGAACATGGAACAAATTCCACCCCATTTGATCAACCCCATCGAGCTGTGGACCACAAGCTACGGTAAAATCCAGTATAAAAGGATGTTTCTGTTACTATACCAGTTGCTATACCGTCTAGAAAATAAGTTACAGGTTTATAAAAAAATTGTTATAGAAAATATGTCAAGGACTTACCAAGCAGATAGCAAGTGTACACAATGTAATGGACCAAGTCCAGCTCTTTCTATGCCAGTGCATTTCTCTTCATAAGTTGCGTGTCTTCTGACCGTGGAGTGTTAGCAGGAGAGACGCTTAAAGAAACAGACAGATGCCCAATCTAAATCTGTCTGCAGATATATAGAGGGAAATAAAAGCCCTCCTCATCCTCATTGGGTGAACGTGTGTGATATTGATGATGAACAGGCTCTTATCTGGCCTATGTGTGTTCACCACCAACCAGAATGGAAAAACACCAATCCAGCTCACAGATTATTAACTAAATGGGTAGACATACGAAACCCCACCTCACCCCCTGCATCTTTTAATTCATTTTTGATTCACATTTGCTTGGTAATACTTTGGGGAGTTTTATTCATTTTTAAAAGCGATATTGAAATTCTTTATCCAGTGAAATTCTCCAAACCTTTGTTGATGGAGAAACTACAAAGAAGGTAAATTCAATTTCTTTTTTTGATTAGACTTCTTTTTGCAAAGAAACAATTGAAAGGAAACAGGTAAGTTTATGACGTAAAGAAGGGCATGTCAGTCTCGTTCAAAGCTGCACGATAAGCTGTTTTAGAAATGTCTGTAAATTCCACAGACAAATGATTCACTTGTGTGACATTATTTTACTTTATTGCTTTTTCTGGCATAATCTAATCTAAGATTGAGATGTAAGATGCTAAGAAATAATTTCAATTAATACAATGTAAAAAGTGAAAGTTGAATAAGCTTAAAGAATTACTTCAATTGGTAACACCTACAAAATCGAATCTTTTACTTAAACTTTCATTTAAGTAATTTTTAAAGTTTTAAAGTTTTCACCTTACATTTTTCACATAAATTGAGAACATTTAAGTTGAAAAAACATTATTTTTTTAGGTGTTACAAGTTGACAGGGGTGTAGGACTGGGGGTAAAACCATTACTGATTACCAGGGCTAAATGATAACTCTATATGAATTTTTTTAAACTGGCCCCAATCAGTCTCCATTCTGCACATTTACACCTTAAATGATAGTGAATAATATGATATGAAGTCTTTGGACATAAATTTGAAAACAAAAACATATATTTGTCACTAAGACGGAGGCTGTGTGGAAGTTACTATTGTTAAGAAGTTAACAAACATGGAATTTATATGTGTTATTGAGCCGTATTTACTTACTATTTATATTCATTTCATAATATTTTTGGGTTGTCTTCTGTAATTTTACATTTATATTGACCAACCCTTTGATCTGTGGCTGACTACTGTATCAGAGATGTTATGTTTTTTTTACAGAGATCACTAAAAGTTTTTTGTTTTTTTGTAGATTGATACAAATGTGGTGGAATTTCTGGACAGAATCCTCGAAACCCTTTCCTTTTGTCCTGGCAATGGGAAACATGCAGCAGATCTCTCAATCTTTTGTAATGATTAATGGCAAGCTCTGGAACAAAGCACACAACTTGCAGCTGTTGATGTATGTTTTAAGCGAGGGGAAAACTAGATTAGAAAACTAAACTGGAAAAATGGGGGGGGGGGCATCAGGACTGCCTGCATAGGGACCTTGTGCTACGCTCCTTAGTTGCAGATTAGGTGGATGAGGATGAGCCAGTGCTTGATGAGCTGAATTATGTCAGAGAAGAGAATGTTCCCAAGATCAATGTCCAGAGACCTAGTCCCATTTTGAATGTGCCAACACTTGATCAAGATGACTTACCAAAGTCTGAAAAACAGTTGTTAGGTATTATGAGCAGTGATGGGAGTAACGCGTTACAAAGTAACGCGTTACTGTAACTCCACTACTTTTAGCAGTAACGAGCATGTAACGAAGTATTTTTTAAAATCAAGTAACGCAATTACAATTACTGAAATTTAAATGAGTTTGTTACTTGCGTTACTCTATTTTGTAAAAAATAGACAAGACATATCTGACGTCGCAGGACCGTGGTTGGCGGCGCAATGAATCATTACACTTCATCATAGCTGACAGTGCATTTAGAATGAACATGAAAAATCTAAACGGGACAACATACCTTTGTTTAAAAATTGTGCGCAAGTCAATCCATCCGGTCTCATGTTTTTAAATTATCTTCACCAAGCAATCGCATTATGACATCAACTTGCATTTGTAGTCCACAAAGGTAATAAATCTGAGAAATGTTCATATATTCTTAGATGTTTACATCGGCTTCATGGAAGAGAACGATCCGCGATTGTTTTTTCCACTAAAATATTCACACTGCGCTGTACACCCGTGTTAAAACTCCATAGTATGTGTGAGCTCGCTTTTAGTTTTAGTTTCAGTCTCTCCGTATCCGAAAAAACAATCCACTCGCTCTGTGTCCGTCTGACAAAACAATCCACTCGCTCTGTGTCCGTCCGACAAAACAATCCACTCGCTCTGTGTCCGTCTGACAAAACAATCCACTCGCTCTGTGTCCGTCCGACAAAACAATCCACTCGCTCTGTGTCCGTCTGACAAAACAATCCACTCGCTCTGTGTCCGTCCGACAAAACAATCCACGTAGCCTTCTCCGTTTTCTGATTAAATATCTTCCTTTAATCCTGTGTATCATTTAAATCCAACAGAAAACAAACAATATATGACCAAAGAGCTTTTCTAAGTAACTAATTACTTTTGATATACAGTAACTGGTAGAGTAATTCAGTTACTTTTAAAAGAAGTAACTAGTAACTGTAACTAATTACTAATTTTCAGTAACTTGCCCAACACTGCAAATATGTCACGTGGCACTCAAAGAGCCAATGTTATTTATTATTATGAGTAAGAAATGCCAATGCCCGCGATTTTAATATTTATGAATAGGAATAACTTCCGTAAAAATTTGTACGTTTGTAAAGCTGTAAATACGTAAATAATTTACGTATTAGTCATGTCAAAACGTCGTTATTGTACGTTTCAGTGTGTTTTAAACGCAAGTAAATGTACGTATTGTACAGCCACACTGAAACGTAAAAATACACACGTATTCTCATGAGATCGCGTTGAACTGTTGTATAAAAGCAATATCGCTCTCGGGGTCGTGTGGTATTTGTTTACGTTATATCGTAACGGCTGTGATTGCCTCTGGCACTCGGCCTGGAGGAGCTTTCTTATAAACGGCGTATTTTAAGTTTATAAAAATATTCAATGCTATAAAAGGTGCTGTATTACATGAAATATTACTTACTGTGAAAATAGACGTACTGAGCAAAACTCCAGGGCTGAAATATCCCAACTTCAGATCGATCGTAAACCTGACTGGAAACTTCTTGTAGTGCCAGGGAAAATGTGCATTTGCACGCATGCGCAAAGAACCAACCTATTTTTTTTAAACTGAATTTAATTAATTGACATGACTTGGATTTAAAAGACATGCATTTCGCTTAAAACCTATTAATATATATTAATTAAAATCAAAAACTTAAATTTAATAGTTAAAACTAGCTAAACTAAATTATGCTTCATTTAATTGGGGCCATAATCATTTTTTTCAGTGCATCCTCAGCATGAAATATTAGTCCAGATGTCACAGCCTACTCTGTTTTTCATTAAAGACCTGGGAATCAGTAGTTTAAAACATTTTAATAATGCTTTTAATGATTCATAACTGTTGTCTGTAAAAATCTAACACTTTTTTTATTAATTATTGTGTGAAGTGTGTGAAGTCAGCACTTGACTTTTGTGCAGTTTTAATATTGTTGTTTTATTGATTCACAAACAATGTGGCCTCTTTCCACCTGTGGTTTATTATTTTATATTTTGTGAATGTGCAGTGAGCACTTGTTTTAAACACTTGTACACACAAAGAAATTGTTATTGAACATGCACTACATTTGCTGACATTAAAAAAATTACATTAAACTTACTACTTGGTGTATTTGCAAAGCCATTTAAGGGTCATTTTTATATATTGTTTTTAAGGTTAGTGATTGCAAACAATTTCCTTAAAATGTTGAAATTTAGTCAATGAAATGTGTTTATTTAAATGTAGCTAAAATAAATTGATTGCAACCACTTACCTTAAAAAAAATTAGTAAATCCGGTTAATAATTTTTCATCAATCATAAATAAATAATTTAAGAGGAAGTAGCATAATTAATTAGGGCTGAAATTACTACACTTTTTTATATTAGGGTAACTAAATAAAATTGATTAGGTTCAACTAAATTTTTTTTTGTTTAAATGCAGCTTAAATGAATTGATTGCAACCGCTTACCTTAAAAAATTGAGTAAATTGAATGAATCATTTTTTCAGTGTATAAGCATGTTATAAACTGCCCTGTTATAATTTGTTTACTGTAACAGTGAGCACACCAGTTAGAGAACCTTCGAATGAGAAAATCTATACATTTCTGTACATTTTATACCTAAGATCCCAGCGATTTTTTGTAAGAGATGTCTGATGATGCTGTATTTTTATATTTGCAAAATGTCCTTTCAAACTCCAAACAGTACATGAGGATTAAATATACTTTGCTTTAGTTAAATGGACTGCATTTATATTTGTAATTATATGTATGTACTGTATATAACATGCAGTAAGAGGGTTTGTGAGACAGTGAGTGATCTGTCACAGGGTCATCAATCACTGATTGTAAAAGCCATCAGGAAGGACACACACCTCATTCATTCATTTTGTCACATTGTTTTGTGTCTCTCTGACAGAGTGACCATGAAGCGACAGAAGGAGAGAGACAGCAGCAGGAGAGGAGAGGAGGAGGATGCTGAAAACATTGAGATGACTGTCACAAACTGAGGATTTGAACCAAAGAGAATCATTACACTTTATTAAAGGATTGATGGATTTATGGATCTGATTTTGCTCAAAATTCACCCTTGTTTTGTTCAAAGCTGGCATGATTAGATTTTTTTTTACTGAACACAATGCTCCATATCAAGAAAGTAAATGAAACTAGGGCTAAAAGAAAAATGTGAACTAACGTCATCTAAAAAGCACAAAAGATAACATGGGAGAAATGGTAAAATGGTAAATTCCTGTAGGACCCTAATGGTACAAATTTTAAATGTTTCCTTATCAAATTGATTTTGTTTAACAGTTTAGCGATTCAGAATCAAACACAAAAGACATCTCAAATCTGTACTGTAGATTATCTGTCTGCTACTGTAATTCAGTTACTGATTAAGTTTACTTACACTTTCTTTGTGAATGAAAACAATTCATTTATTCACTCACAAAAAGATATGTTTTTAGGCATGCATGAGGGAGGGAATCAGAGATAAACTGGTAAAGGAAGGAAAAGTTAAATGTTTTGGATTACATTGGTTTTCTGGCCTGGCTGTGGTACGGCCGGACATGACTCCACGCAGTCCTGGCACAAGCAAGCTTCCCAACCTGTGGGTGTGGGCTCATTACAATTCAATGCTTTTTCTGAAAACAGCACAGCTCCTGGTGGAATCCCAGATGTTTGACCTTCTGGTAAGAGCTTAAAATTTATATCTAAGGGTGCCAGTCCGTTGCTAGAGTCGCCTTGGTAGTCATACCAGCGTTGCGGTGTGCACAGTGTCGAGCCGTACTTGCCGCACATAGTGCCGATGGCAAACTCTCCCGTGGATGGGATTCGTACGTTTTGGCAGGACCTAAAAGCTGCATCCGAGAAGCTGGTCGAAACATAAGTCTCGTAACCAGTCACTGCTTCCTTTACATTGCCCAGGGGTTGGGTGATGTTGGCCGTTTTGGTGATTTTTAATATCTGGCTTTGATTGGGACTGCAGGTGGTAATACAGTGAATGTGTACAAAGTTGTCAACGCAAGACGGGCAGCGGATCAGCACGGCTTTGGACAGCGTCAGGCTGGTCCTCAGACTGTAGAGCTGTTTTACAGAGCAGCAGGCGTGGGTCTGACCATCACCCTTGGCCAACATCGGACACACGTCCTCCAAAAGCTTGTAATGGTCTCCCGTCACACTCACTGCTTTTCTGTAGTCCTTACATGGAACCTTCGGGGGAATGAGGGCCTCATCCACATCAGGGTTTAGGCCACATTCATCATAAAATGCACAGTAGCCCGATTCATGCTGAGCACCACTGAGGACCTGTAGTGTTAGGACCACTGTTAATGTTTGAAATTGTATGCATTTATTTGTAGAAATCCCAATTTTTGGTTTTCGAACTTTCATTACAGCAATGCATCTCATATGGCACAATCAAGGCCATATGTTTTATGTATTTGTATATTAATTTCCTGTTGGTGAACATGGAACAAATTCCACCCCGTTTTATCAACCCCATCGAGTTGTGGACCACAAGCTACTGTAAAATCCAGTATAAAATGATGTTTCTGCTACTATATCAGTTGCTATACCGTCTAGAAAATAAGTTACAGTTTTTATAAAAATAATGTTATAGAAAATATGTCAAGGACTTACCAAGCAGAGAGCAAGTGTACATAATGTAATGGACCAAGTCCAGCTCTTTCTATGCCAGTGCATTTCTCTTCATAAGTTGCGTGTCTTCTAACTGTGGAGTGTTAGCAGGAGAGACGCTTAAAGAAACAGACAGATGCCCAATCTAAATCTGTCTGCAGATATATAGAGGGGAATAAAAGCTCTCCTCATCCTCATTGGGTGAACGTGTTTGATATTGATGATGGGCTCTTATCTGGCCTAATGTGTGTTCACCACCAACCAGAATGGAAAAATGCCAATCCAGCTCACAGATTATTAACTAAATGGGTAGACATACAAACCCCCCACCCCCCATCTTTTAATCCATTTTTGATTTACTAAAACCAACTTAAAAAAACATATCATGTTGTTTACTATTAAAATTTAGTTTTTGTAAAGAAATAATTGAAGGGATAGAAGGGCATGTCAGTCTCGTTCAAAGCTGCACGATAAGTTTTAATATAGAAGTACAGTTATTTTGGTTTTGGAAATTTTTCATTACTTTATTATAGTTTCACTGAAAATATCCTTTAGTCAGACTATGGTAAATATGTGGTTATATGGTTATCTAACACAAACAATAGTAAAACTATGGTTAATTTTCTAAGGGATGGGCAAATTGTTGAAGCAAACCTATACTAATGTTAAGCGCTACTTCGTGTTGGTTTATATTCGATTACTTACAGTACAGTCAACGCGCTGATTATTTATACATCTCGTCCGTTTTGGGCGGTGTTCGTGCACTTATTTGAGACTCGCGCCGATGAGTATAAACTTATCATTGAGAAGAGTGAATGTCATGTTAAAAGTCTCCAAAAGTCTCCAACAATGCCAGAAAAAGTAGCTAGATTTGTCACTAGTCGCTTTTTTAAAAATAAGTCACTAAAGTGGTCTGAGATGTCGCTATATCTGGCGACAAAGTCGCCAAGTTGGCAACACTGTCTTGGATTTCCTAATCGATTGGCACATGAGATCAATATAACGCGAGATATAAGGCTTGTTTGAGATGAGCAAATTCTGCGCAGAATTGATCACCGATGATCAGCGCAAGATGCATTCCAGTTAGAAAAGGTTCCGACGTATGTCCGACTTGCTCTGATGTCATGCTGACGTGTGCAAAATAACTCTCGCGATGGAGAGGCGGCCTCGTTGGATTCTACAGCCGAGCGCAGTTGCTCTCCACCGACTGCGTTGACGAAAAGCACGATGGGAAAAGCTTTGCTGACGACACAGCTTAATGCTCATTTGCCCGGGAATGTCAGCTGATGACTTTTTAATTCTAAAAACTCCACTTCCTGTAGTAGTTTTTATATTTATTAAACTTGTTCTTGACTTATGACATTTATATTTTTAATGAATTCTTTTAAACTTTTGTATTGGTGTTGTATTATTTGTACTGTGTGCTGTTTATATTTCACACCGAAAAAAATTTGTATTACGTCTAGACTTAGATTACATCCCAACATTTACTAAGAAGCCTTTTCCAGTAATGAACAGTTCACCTTTGTTGATTCTCATTATGAACATCTTAATGTAAATGCATTTGTTGGTATTTCAGTTGCATCTAATTAGTCCACGATAAAATACGCGAACGCGATCTCTTCCATTCTCTTCAGTCCACAACACAGCGAGATTCATGAAGCGTCTGGCTTGCCTGCACTTTTTTCACTCCTCCCCTCACTGCAGCCGGCAACTCTCGCCTATATTTCAGGCGAGGCAAGCTGCATCTCAAACAAGCCTATAAGCTTTTGAATGGCTCTCGCGGAACTTTGATGTCATGGGTTGATTTGTCTGCGCAGTGCTGCATGCAGTCAAATACATGTAAACAATGCGCCCGTTTCGTGATGTCCAGGCCGAATACAGAAGCCCCTACACTCGTAATATATTCATTTATTTAAAAAACACTGTACTTTCTCTTTAGAAAGGTGCAGGTTGCAAGCAGCCTATCATGTCTACGTGTGCACAACGTGTGTGGGCACCATACGGCGCAGCGGCTCTTAATCAAAAAAACGCACATAAATCTCGAAAAAGCTAACAGTTTTCACACAAATATGTTATAGAAGAAATACAAATATAATATACTCACTGTGAAAGTTGTAGTGAACTTGCCATTTCCTCACTAAATGAAGCATTAGCTCGGTGCGTTACACTGAGGAGAAAACATATAACAAACATCGTATACCTACTAACCTAGTGTCTCAAACAATCAATACCATCACAATAAAGTTAAACACCCATTTTAAAACAATCGGAAATCTGTTTTGCTTTCAGTTCCTCTGGCTCGGCAATATGATTTTTGTTTGTTCAGATTTTCACTCAGTTTAAGTTGAAAATGACTTTAAAAATACTTAAAATTACTTAAATGTCAATATTTAAGTACTTATCATAACGTTATTGTAGAAATCGATCATCAATTCCCGTGCACCCACATTTAAAACCGCTAAAGCCAATTAATTTTAGGTGCATGCTGTAAATTGGCTGAGCAGAGTTTAAAGAGTAACTAAACCCTAAACCAACTTTTTTTAGTTAATGATCTGTAAGAATGATGCTTTGTTAGTGCTGTTCATCGATTTTAGTACGTTTTTTGACATTTGGATATAAAGTGTTTCAATACTACAATATATGGTGTAAAAACGTCTAAGTGCTGCCCTCTTCAGGTTGAACGGTGGCTACTGCAGTTGAATTTTCCTATTGGATGTTGGGTCCAAAAAATGCCTCGTGACGTAAGCAGGTTCAAGCTCACCACGCCCTTGTTACGATCTCACCACACACTTAGTTCATCCCCTCTACTAATCCTAATCCTGCAATCTGATTGGTTAATGAAAATGTTGATCCAGGACCAACAATGGTGTTGATCCAGGATCACATCTTACTTGGTGAAATCACGTTCACCTCCCCTCTATCTCCGTTTGGATCCGCCCACTTTTCTTGCATTTTTCAAATATTGCCAGTGGGTGGAGTCAGGCTCTGACCAGTGGTTTAGTTACGCTTTAATATGTTCTGTGAATATATGTTTTTGTTTTACCCCAATACCTTAAGTTTTAACCCCCAGGGGTCCAAAAACGCGGCGCCGCATTTTGACGTGTTTTCTCCTTATCATAGCAGAATCAACCTTAAATACCCTTACGTGTTTGACATCATTTGAAACTGTGATGGGTCCTCTTTAATTTATGTACATTCACAATAACAAGAGATCTTTGTGTTTTTGTTAAATAAAGAAAATAAATAGGGTGTGCATTCTGAGATTTCTGTCTCCGCCAGCTGTCTCTTAAAACGCGTTACAAAAATCAGTTGAAACTCTGCGAATACTCGTCACACAAACATGATACACATATCCAGAGAAAGCCTGAAATGTCTACTTTTAAACAAGCTAATTATAATCGAAAACAAATATTGCCTGTTTATATAATCTCCATTGAAGTAAAGAGAGTACTGTTTTTCCTGGCTGACTTCATTATCTTTAATGCGGTCACGCCCACAGGCGGTATCGCTGTTGACATGGTAATGAAGACACAAGCTGTTCAAACCATAAAAAGCAAAGCATAAAGTTTTATCAGATTTAAAGACTTTACCGCATGTTTGGATGATAAACTTTACACACACGTGAGGAATATCTTCATTTATGTCTGGACATTGAGGAAGAGAAGTGTTTATCTTTAAAGTTACCTAAGAAGAAAGAACAATGGAAGACGCAATGGAGGAGGATATATTGCTGAAGAAACTGTAAGTCATTTGTCTTCATTTATATTTGCTATTATGGCTTGTGCAGTTCAGCCTACACATGCGACCTCAGCAGACTGCACACTTCGGATTGAAAAACTTTCGCATTGTTTACAAACGAAGACACGTGATCGTCACTTAATGGCGGATCTACATGCTGTGCTCGCGCACATGGACGCCATAGGCGATGTGTTTTTAACTATTTCGCCGCCATTGACGAGATATCTCGTCAATTAAGAGAAAACGCTTCCCAGCCAATGACGAGATATGCTTTCCCCAATACCGCTATTATCCACCAGGTGGCACACTTCCGCAACTTATACAACCCTGAAGTAGCGCCTCACGTGAAAGAGAAAGAACTCTGTGTATGTTTTAAAGACCGCTCTGCATCTGATCTCTATCAAAAGTCCTTCACAAAAATTTAATTATCTCAGCTTTTTACTCAAAATTTTGTGTTTTTGAAGAAACCTACCCATGTTTGAGAGGTGATTACAAGAGAACAAATGAAGGTAGGATGAAACGTTTTTTCATTTTTGAAAGCAGAGGGTCTGTTCTTTCATCTGATATATTGTTTATATATTTAAAGAAGAACATTTTCTGGAAGGCATTAAACTTTTGTGAAAATCATGAAAAAAATGCTGGCGCTGGCTGGCAACTTTTTTTTAAAACGCCGGCGGGGAAAGAGTTAGCTACACGATCGATGGGCATCTTAAAAAACAGTCATCTGAAAACAGCTTTTTATAAAACGAATCACTGCAGATGTTTATCTGAGATGTTCTGAATTTAGTCCAAATGTACATGATAGTTTATCTGAATGTAGTGCTATATTTACCCATTAGTTATGTATGTGTCACCAACCGGAGCGGGCCACTAATGCCCCTCCGGGCGTTCCACCTCGAGGAGGTCCCCAAAAGCACCCCAATGACCAAACACACGAAGCAGGTAAGTAAAAGTTAAAACACTGTTGGGCAAGGGGGAAGGGGGATCTTAAAATAACTCTGCTGTCCTCCCCCGGGTTCGGACTGGCGGGCGGGGGGCGCGGGGCCAAGTGCCGGGGCCCAGCCCGACTACGAGGGGGAGGGAGACCGGGGGACGGAGCTCCTTCCCTTGGTTTCTTGAACCCGAGGCGCCCTCCTTTTCTCCTGGAGGCAGAATAAACAATAGTTAGTGGATGTAGGGGGTATATGGCAAATACCTGCGCTGTCACGGGGTAAGCTCGATAGTCTTCCAGCCGCTCCACGTCTTGCTCCAGCAACCGACTGTGGTGAATCAGGTAAGTTTAAATGGGAACTCCTTCGTATCTGTAACTCTCTCTCTTCTGCTCTTTCTACACAGGGTGCCGGAACCACTCCTCTCCGTCCGCGGCCAGCTGGGGTCCAAGCTCGTCCTGGATGTCTGGTGCAGTCACACACACAAGAGACAGGTTAGAGAAACCCTTCTATACCGTGGTACCTCCCTCCGGCACCGGAGGTTCGCAATGGCAGGCTGCTGGAATAAGAACTACTCCACTTTCTCTTTCAGGTTACTTCGGGGACGCTGCGAAGACGTTACTCCACTAGGCCAACGGAGGTACCAGGTAGGTATGGACTCTACTCGGCGCACGGGACTGAATCTACAGTCTCTCAGGTAAGTTTGGTTTCACTCAGCTCTAGTGGCTCGGCGATTTCCTGGACGTGCTACTCTGGATCAACAAGACAATTCAGGTACGTATAGCTTTTAGCTCTGGTTCTAATGTGGATATGCGGTTCAATGGGCGTGCTGCTCTGTATCACAAGACAGTTCAGGTACGTATAGCTTTTAGCTCTGGTTCTAATGTGGCTCTGCGGTTCAATGGGAGTGCTGCTCGGTATCAACAAGACAGTTCGAGTACGTATAGCTTTTAGCTCTATGTGGCTCTGTCGTTCAATGGGCGTGCTGCCCTGTATCACAAGACGGTTCAGGTACGTATAGCTTTTAGCTCTGGTTCTAATGTGGCTCTGCGGTTCAATGGGCGTGCTGCTCCGTATCACAAGACAGTTTGGGTACGTATAGCTTTTAGCTCTGGTTCTAATGTGGCTCTGCGGTTCAATGGGAGTGCTGCTCGGTACCAACAAGACAGTTCGGGTACGTATAGCTTTTAGCTCTATGTGGCTCTGCGATTCAATGGGCGTGCTGCTCTGTATCACAAGACAGTTCAGGTACGTATAGCTTTTAAATCTAAATCAACAAGCTCTTCCAGTAAGTATGGCTTCTAACTTTACTCTTCCTCACTCACTCTTGACACATCACAGGTGGGTATTACAACATAGATGAAAGAAAGTTTGTTCTTTACCTAGCCTTTTTCCACAGTAAGAGAGTGTACTCGCTACCCACTTCCACACAGTTGCTGCTGACCTGTCACGGCTGATGCCATCCGGAGAGGCGGTGAGAATACAGATGGGGCTGCAAGATGGTGTCCGTAACAGACCCGTCAGCTCCGTTTCCTCCCCAAAGTCAGAATGACGCCTATACTGGTGGAGCAGGCGGCTAGACTCTCTCTCCACACCGGGTTTGCACACAACAGTTAGTTTGCGTCTTCACAATTTCCCTATGATCTCTTCTACAGCACTCAGATACAGTACTCACACAATCTCCTTTGCTGCTTGGACACGCAGGCGGGGGGATAAAAAGGTAAGTCCACAGCACTGCAAATACTTCAGGTGCACACACTTCAATAATGCACACTTACCCACGGCAATCCACACTTTAGTTAGTGACAGATAAGGCCCGTACCTCCACGCTGGGTCAAGTACTTCACTGAAGGGGGAGATGTTTACAATCGCTGCCACAGGTGATTTGGATGGATAACACGAGTCCCCGCACAGCGCTCCAGATGTCCTGCAATCCACTGGCTCGCCCACCGGCAGGGCCACTACACAACGACACACTCCACGCAAATGGTGACTGTCTGTTCCTCCAATGCTTCAGTGAATTTAAAATAAACCACTGGTACTCACAGTCTGGTGACGCTTATTTCTCTTCTTCCATGTTGTTCTCCTTCCTTTAGCAGTCTTCAAAAGTCATTCGACTCTGCGAAATCTCCGCTAGAGATCGTGTTTCACTGTGACCTTCAATGCAGATGCACACACACAAGTAAGAATGTACCGCTTCAATATGATTTGTCTTCTTCCAATGACTTGTCTCTCTGTCCTCTTTCCTCCGACAGATCCTCTCTTCAACTCTTCCTCATCCACTTCACCGCATCAACACAGCGCTTGCCACAGCGCCCGCTCCTACATCCACAAGAAAGAATGGAAAAATCATGAACGTCTTGTGTTTCACATGCTCTATTTATACTTCCTATTTCCCTTGAACCATCTAATCAGCGTTCGCCACCTCGTCGTGCACACCTGTCCCGGGGTTCTGCTGATTCCGTTGCCCGGGGTTACCTGGAAGTGCCGGTGTTTGGGTAAATTGGTCCGGGCGGAACTTTTCTCCATAACTTTTGGATCCGCCCCGATAGTCACTCGTGACATATGTAAGGGTATTTCTGTGGACAATTTATGCTAACAGCTGTTTATAACTCTCTTACAGGTCTGCATCCCTCTCATCAGTACAAAACTATGAAGTGGAAAAACAAATTCACACTTTTTGGACATAAAGTTATATGGTAACATGAGCCACATGAAGTTTACAGTTCTGTTGTTTATCAGTTTCTTATACAAGTTAAGTTTTTGAATAGGGTTTGTTTCCAAATAAACTGAAAATGTCCTACTGACCTTCATTTCTATTTTGATTATATTGTTAACTTCTTAATAAACCTCAAACAAACATGTATACATTTATTTGTCCTCACATTCTTTACTGTAGTTCATTCTCACATTCCTGCCTCATTATGCAGCTCATTATGCGGGTCTTTGTTTGCTAGCTGTCAATCAATCCTTCTCGCATACGGCCCCTCTAAACAAAAAGTGTCTTGCAATTTCTAAATCAATATATTGTTTTATGTGAATGAGTAGGCAGGATGATTTTCACATCATTTTAAAGAAAAAACTTTAGACTACTAGATTCTGTTTAGAAAAGTCTTGTTAAAACATGTTTAGTATGGGTTATGTGGACTTATATCAGTGACTTAAAAATTTAGCTTTTTTAAAAAACACGCATTAACATTTTTCTCTCAAAAAGACAAACATGTACATACATGTAGCTCATACAATATTGTAGCCCAGTTTGTGCTGAACGCAGTGTTATGAGACACTTGCCATTATTATGTTTTAAAGCAACTGAAAAAAGACTAAATGTAAGAGCATGTCACAACCTCTGAGAGTGTCCCAAAATGGTCGGACCCCAGAGGGTTAATTATCACAATGCATGTTTTTGTTTGGGGATAATTATTTGAAAGCAATATGTTGAGTCAAAACTTAACTTTCAGTTTCCACAATTTTTTAAAATATAATTTTTTTACAGTGTTTTTGTCAGTTTGTGTGGTTTCGCGGCCTTTGTTGTTGGCACAACAGTTAAGTCAGTAAAGAGTTTAACACCAAAGTCTTATGCTGACGACAGGCCATTTCATTTTTGAAAAAAAAAATCTCACACGTGGTGGTATGCAGCCAAGGATGCAAAAGGAAGCCTTCATAATTTTATAAAATGTATAAAAAGTTTTTTCTTTTTTGTAGATTGATACAAATTTATCTTTTTTATCTGGACAGAATCCTCAAAACCCTTTCCTTTCGTCCTTGCCATGGGAAACATGCAGCAGATCTCTCAATCTTTTGTAATTATTAATGACAAGCTCTGGATTAAAGCACACAACTTGCAGCTGTTGATGTAAGTTTTAAGCGAGGGGAAAACTAGATTAGAAAACTAAAATGGAAAAATGGGGGGGGCCCATCAGGACTGCCTGCATAGGGCCCAGGACCTTGTGCTACGCCCCTGCAAGTTGAAGTAACTTTTTAAAGTTGTTTCACATTCAATATCAAGAATTTAAGTTGAAAAACAATTTTTAGGTGTTACCAATTGAAGTATTTTTTATAGATCCAACTGTCACCTTTAACAGTGTAATGAATGCCTGTTTATTTATTTATTTAGCAAATGAAAGGCATTATAATGCACAGTAATATTAACATATTTACTTTAAGTAACATAATATTTATATATGTTACTTTAAGTAATTTAAACTTTTTACAGCAACTTTTCACTAGCCAAAATTTAAATAGTAAGTTAAAATGATTTGTATTAACAATTTGATTAAACCTAAAAGTTTAAGGGCGGTGTCCCATACAGGGCTTATCCTAGTCCCAGACTAAAATGCATGTTTGAGCTGTCTTACTTTAAAAACATCTTGTACTGACATATCTTAACATATATTAGTACCATTGTTTTGTCTCAAGATACACACCAGTATTGTTTTTGTAATGTTTGTTTGTAAAAACGACCTAAATGTCTAAGGCCTAGTCCTGGGCTGCGTTCTCCGAAACTACCTTAACGCTACGTCGTTCTTAAGTTGTTCCTTAAGCTGTACCTTATCACTAATGCGTGTTTTCCGAAACGTTCTTAGTTACGTATCACTTCTGTAAGTCGTTCGTTCGGAAGGTTGGTCTGGAGCACTCTTAGCTATACCTTATCCCACATGACTCCACTAGGGGCCATCACTTTCATAAAAGCTTACATTGTAGTCTGTATAACTAAATATTTGTAAAAAAAAAAAATGCAATACACTCCGTGTTTAATTAGGCAAATATTTTATATTTAAAGAATAAAACATTTACATAATTAGACATCATTACATTGATGGTTGTTAGATTTTTAATTATGTTTTCCAAAGGGACACTAACTGCGAACTATTAAATGCTACAGGATTAAGAAACTATTTAAAAAATATATTTTGGGTGATGGAGTTGGTGAAACTGGCAGCTATACAGCGAATCCTACTATTTCATTTGTGCATTTCATATCCGTAAATCTTAGTCTAACGGCTAGTATTTTAGCTGCATAAATAAATCGTGTAAAATTACAAAAAAAAATTATGATTATTAATGTTAATTCGACTTTGCATCGAAGTTTTTTATGTTTTATAACTTTGAGGCAACTGCATGCCATATTCTTTATAAACATTCAAAATAAACTGTGCACTTGATTACTGCTTGTATAGTCTAAGATCAACACAATTTCCACATTAAAACTATCAAAGCTAAAATCTAAAGCAATCATACTATATATTTATATAGGCTATTATATAATATTTGATATGTTATATTTAGACAGACAGGCTCCAGAAATGCGTCCATTAAGTTTTATCCGCATTGTTAACGCGCTGCTTGTGCATACAGTGTCCAAGCACAATAAACGCGTGAACTAATGAACAACAGCAGTTTGTTTTTATATATTTTAAGTGTAATGCACAGCCAAGTACTTGCACAATCCACTTTATTTCCCTGTGCAACGCACTTATTGGGAACCCCTAATATAAATGATCCTTTCAAGGCATAGCGGATGAATTGGAGCAGTTTAAACATGATACGTTTGGAAATAAAGTTGCGGGTTTTGCACGGGTTTGATATAAAATATAGAAGGTTGAATTTAGTTGTTTGCAATTTGAAATATTTTTTACCAGATATTCCTAATAAATTGAACTTGAACTATTTCAAAAATGTTTATTTAATAAAGAACACCGCTATCTCATAACGCAGCGAAACCTATTACATGAAGGTTTACCTTAAGCAACATCCTAAGGTATAGTTCGGAGAACACACGTAGGAAAGGTATACCTGTAGTTAAGGTTTAACTTAAGAGTCTTCCTAGCGCTCTAAGAGACAACGTTATCGGAGAACGCACCCCTGGACTAATCTAAACCCTGATCAAAACCTTTCTTTTTAGTAAACTCTGTGTACACAAACAATGTTCTCAATGCTCGTGTTCATGTGTAGAGATCCAAGTGATACTTCGAGCAAAGTTTCATGTTGTGAAAAATAAAAATAGTGGTAGTTCGGTAGCAGCGGACAACGGCTGGAAGAAACCATCAGTGTCACGACTGGAATAAGGGAGAACCCAAACGCAGACAAAGAGTAAAAATAAACTGAAGGTTTATTTAAACAGAACAACACAAAAACCCACAAGGGGGTAAAACAGATAATAAACTAACGATGATGTAAACACGGAACAGGATACCAAAAATAACACAGACTCGGATTTACACAATTCAGTGAACACGGAAGACATGAAGGATACACTGAATGTGGACGAACGAACGAGCACATGACAGAGAACGAGAGGGCATCATAAAGACACACACAAATGGGGAACAGGTGAACATAATTAATTACTCAAGACACGAGTACATAAGGGAGTAGGGTAAAAGTGACAAGACACTGGGAACACGTGACACAAATACATGGTGTGAAAACAAGTGTCCCCCCACAAAACACAATGCTGCCATGATCTTGCCTTCTGAACTCAGACCTGAATCTTAACCAAAGGTCTGGCAAGACCACGACAGCGACAAGACACTGGAAACATGTGGAAGCCACACACACAATATGACTCCACGTGTCCCCACACAGAACATAGTACTGTCTTGGTCTTGCCAGATGTACTCAGACCAGAATCTAGTACAAAAGGTCTGGCAAGCCCATGACAATCAGGGATCGAGTAGGCATCTCACCCTAACCAAGATATTTTTTTAAAAGTAGAATTTCTTTTCATGACAGTTTAGGTGCGAAATGTTGTCTTTCGTAGCCATTTCCTGTATCCGTAAGAATCAGTAAAAGATAAGAAATCCGTAAATTGTAGCAAGCTAACCAATGCATGTCAAAATCTGATCACGGAACTTGGTAAAAAACAAAATAAAAATAAAAAATGAAATTTATAAATGTAGTTTACAGATGTGCCCTCATAATTTTGCTTTTTTTGTACAGATAGATATATGTATGGATGCATACATTTATAGATTTACAGATGTTGGGACACAATAGTTTCAATGATTAGTTAAGATCCACTTTTCTGAGCTGATAGGAAAGGTTTAGATATACTGTACCTGTATGTACTGTATGTATACTCATCCATACTCAAAAGTTTTACTCACTTCACAAAAATATACATAAACACATGCTTATGCAATAACAAAATAGCTGCTAAACATATAGGGCCCTATTTTAACGATCTAAGCGCATTGTCTAAAGCGCACAACGCAACGTCTAAATGGGCGTGTCCGAATCTACTTTTGCTAATTTAACGACGGGAAAAATGGTTTTTGCGCCGAACGCATGGTCGAAAAGGGTAGGTCCTATTGTAATGGGAGTATTTTGGGCGTAACGTGCAGTAAACCAATGAGAGACTCAGCTCTCATCCCCTTTAAAAGCAAGTTGCGCTGGCGCTATGTCTAATCCCTATTTAGATGACGGACTTTGTAAACTGAAAAACTAAGCGGAGGTAGAAGATCCCCAGTTTAAGATTAATGTTAAATAATTGTGTTGTTTTTCCCTTATATTGAAATTGTTATTTTTTTATTAAAACCTTTAAAACCCGTTTTCTTTTAGTCATGGAAGTAAAAAGCAGGCTTGTAATTGCTTTAAATGTATGGTTATCCAATATCATCAAAACATAATTT
Source organism: Misgurnus anguillicaudatus (assembly GCF_027580225.2). Classification (NCBI taxonomy): domain Eukaryota; kingdom Metazoa; phylum Chordata; class Actinopteri; order Cypriniformes; family Cobitidae; genus Misgurnus; species Misgurnus anguillicaudatus. The sequence goes on from NC_073341.2 coordinate 18,434,937, forward strand.
ACAAGTTTCTAAGATAAGGTTTGTACTCTAAAAATACTTTATTTGTAACAAACAGGAGATAAAGAATTTACAAACGGCTCTCCTCACGTTTCAGCACTTTGGACAGCGTTTTTTTAGCAAAGAGTTTTTTTAAGCATTACTTACAAATGTTTCTTACCTCCCATATCCACAGGTACAGAGTCATCATATACAATAAATCCGTGAGGTAGCATTAAAAAAAAAACATTTAAAAACACGCATTTGTTCAAAGCAAAGCATTTATTTACTTACCAGGCTGCAGGTAAAGCAGCTCTTTGCGCCTTCTAACGTCTCATAATAAGTCCTCAATTATGTCCAAGAGACTCAATAATAATCTTTTACATTAAATCATTTAATCTTTCATATTTAAAAGCATTTTTGTGCTGCTGCGCATTCATGTACTTTGTGATAAGCAAACCCGCGTTGTCCTCCCGTTTATAGGCGCATTTTACTAATGCGCTCTTTAAATAACATAAAACACATTGCGCCATTGACTTTAGACTTTAGACCAGGTTTTTGTTGGTCAATGGCGTAGTCTATTTTAGTTGCCTCAAAATAGCAACGCGCCAACAATGCGCCTGAACACACCTCGTTTTTCAGACCAGAACGCCCATGGGCGCAAAGGGGGCGCAAATGCATTTGCTATTTAAACAACGCGGCGCTAAACGTGAAAATTAGGGTGGAAACTAGCGAAAGACACTTGCGTCGCGCATTGCGCTGCATTGCGCCGGGTGTAAGATAGAGCCCATAGTGTGGTGTCTGTGACCCTGTCTGTAAAATCCAGGCTAAAGTCTCATAATCTAATCTTTGATATGACCTTACTTAGTCAATATTAAAGATATCAAGGTTTAATTTTATTATATCCTCTTAAGATTAGAATGATTTTTATAGAAAAAAGTAAATAAGATAAAATTGTATTTCAGCTGGGTTTTTCTCAGACTGTTACATACAGTATTTTAAACTTTGTCCTGGATGTGTTGCCAGGTGATAATCATGTAACTTTTGTTTAAAATTACTGGGTTTTGCACCAACAGGTGGTAGCTCAGTTGATGGAGCATTGTGTTATCCAGGGCGGAGTGGGGACACTTTTCGGCTCGGGAGTTTCAGGCCCAAGACCGACCCACTTTTTCCATGGTGTAATTCCAAATTAGCACTTTTTCCAAATTGGATAAATGAAGCAACAATTCAGCTCTTACTATTGTGTATAGTTTTTATTAATAGTTCAACCAATAATGTAAATGTTAAATAAAAATTGAATATTAATTCACTTATTCACTACGAAAATAATTAGTGATAAAAATAAAATAAAATAATACAAAGTAATTTTACTGCATATACAGATCAAGCTTGAGTTTTGTTTTCAATATTAAATTACATAAGAGTTTGTGAATCGCCATTGGGTGATACACAAAAGGCTTTTAGTTAAATCTTGCTTGTGAATAGGCTGACAACGGTATTAGCCGAATAATTACGTTGCTAATGCTAATCATAGGCCTATCTCTCTTTAACTGTTGCCACTTGTGTTTGTCCTTTTGAAAGTAAATCAGTAAGCTTGGCACATTTGGCAGCATCCTCCTCCAAAGCCTTCTCAGCCCCTCCTGGCCTCTTCCTCCCATGGACTATGGGCCCAACCAACTCTATGGAAGGGGAGAACTCCCTCACATTGTACAACCCATGCAGAGGCTGCGTGCTGCGGTGTCAGAATGCCCAATGTGTGTGTTATTTAAGAGAAGATGTAGACTCACTAAAGTGACAAATATTAAAAAAAACTTGACCGGCCCAACAGTGAAGTGGCCCACTGGGAATTCTCCCGGTTCTCCCCATTTCCCACTCCGGGCCTGGTGTTATCAGTGCAGAAGAATGTGGCTTTGATTCCCAAGTAATACACGTACTGTAGGCTACTTATAAAAGAAAATGTATAGCTTGAATGCACTGTAAGTTGCTTTGCATAAAGGGGCCAAATGCATAAATGTAAAAAGGTGGCAACATAGAAACCAAATCTTGTGCACATGTCTTTATCATCTTTCATGGCAAGTGAAGTGCATGGGGGTGTGTAGTTTGATGGTTTTGGCACTTGGAAATGTAGAAATTTTCCGATATTGTCATGATCATAATTTTTTTCATCACACCTACGTAGTCATTGCACATCATAAACACGGCAAAAGGATCTTGCAGTTGTGGCCTCAGCGTGCAACAACAGGCCTGCACTGAGATGGGCTGGAGTATCAGGGTTAACCACTTAGTTGATAACTCTAGGCTGTACTTTGAAAGCAAGACTCTTACACTACTTGACTGCTTACACAGCAAGAAATAAATAACAGAAAAGAAATGTCTAGAAAAGTTTCTACATAAAGCACATTGAGATCTTCAGCAGCTATATTAATTTCTAATTAAGACAAAAAAGACAGAAGTGAGAGATTCAACGGTTTGTCTTCTACATTTAATTGATTTTATTGAGCAACAACTGCTACAACTACACATTTTTCAATTAAATAAAAGAGGACTTGAATTTACTCTAACTTTGATTTCATGGGGACTTATAATTAATAGGATTTTGTGTTGCTATAGTAAATAGAATGTTTGCATTTGATGACATCATAAAGGTTCTTTGGATCTGAAATGACATCATTAGATTTTATATATTATCAAGACCATAGCTTTCTGTTTCTTTAAAGTACCATGTGTTTTGCATTTCTTTTGTGCTGGCTCTTGATTTTGTCTTCATGCTGCAGTGTGAAGTCTTGTCTGCAGTGTGACCAGGTTGTTCGTTACGTACATGAAGATTTCCTTTCATCTGTCAAAGGTATTACTGTCCATGATCAGATTGAACTGCAGGAAATCATTCAACATGCTTACAACAACTATCGAGAGACCAGTAGATGGTTTCGTGGTGTCATAGGTATGTGAAGTAATTGCAGTTACACAATAATGCATGATGCAACTGCTGTCTGTAAAATCCTAATTACATAAAAAGTTTCAGGTAAACTCAATCAGATGGCCTGTTAATAACTTTGGTTTTACTGAAAAGATTTATAGTGATCCCTGCTATTTCTTTTTGTATTAGACATTTCTAGTATCAGTTTTTGTATTACTAACTATAATGCAACATTCAAATATATAAAAATTTAATACATTTCATGAACATTGGACTGTTGTGTTTATGATGCTAATATCTAATGATCTAAAAGTTCTAAATTGGTTTTCTATACTTCTATATATTTCTATAAATATATATTGCATAGTGCATACATTCATACTGTGTTTATGAACTTCTCTAGAAAACATAAATATAAATAATATGATTTAGTCAAATTTACTCTTGTCTTTTCAAATGCGTTTTTACAGCTACAATATATGCTTTTTGCTTTATAGATCCTACAACACTTTATCGTGCACGAACAGAATATCAGAGCGAGTTCAAGAGGCACTGGAAAGAACAAAGAACCGGTAGAGACTTGTGAATGCTGGTTATTTCTGTAACATGCTCTTACAGCTCAGTCATTCATTTTTAACTGGTCTTTTCATGTCTAATGGTCAGCTATCTGCATCTGATAAATTATTATGGCTTACATTGACAATCCTATAAACCATGATGTTTTTCTTTTTAATAGGTTCACTTCAGTGGGATATGATTAATATCGTTGAGAAAGGAAGGAGAATTCTGCAGAAACATTTGGAGCTTTTTGTTGCACAAGGTGGGATGTTTGACATACATGTTGTTAGCATTGTGGTGTCCAGATTGCTAATTCTCTATTTTTTTCTCTAACAAAGGTCTGTGTCCTAATAAATGTGGTAAGTAATATTTACAATAAGCCTTTCATTAAAACATAAAAACAATTCTGCATAAAATCTATTTAATTTTAAATGTTATTTACAGTCAGAATAAACACATCATCACTTCATTTGTTTGTTCATTTGTTCATTTCCTTCATTCATTTATTTATTGTCATTCAGTCATTCACATAGTGACATAATAAAAACTCAAAGGAGTATATTATAAAAGCTAAGTGATCATATGAATTGTATTCATATAATAAATATTATAAATTTAAATCATTGATTCATGCATTCGTCCATTCATTTATTTGTCCATTCATCACCCATTCATTCATATAGTAAAATAATAAAACATAAAAGGAGTTTCTTAAAGTACCACGCAGATCCAAAATCGAAACTGACCTGTATTGCAGTGTGTCATGTAGCTGTCAATAAGTGTAAACAATGTGCAAAGTAGTTGAACCAAAAAGTACACGATTAATATAGTTATTGGCTTCTAAAGTAGGGAGTCGACTCTGAATCGCTGAAACGAGTCGTCATGTGGTTTGAATCTCCTGCCCGACTTTACCCACGTCACACTTTACAACACTTTGCTTAATAATCTCCGCCTGCAGCCTTGCCCGCTTGAGAAACGAAAACTATGACCTGCCCACAGCTAGCTAGTGTAAACATCATATCACGCTGTGTTTTCAGTTTGTGTTGTTTTCACTACCAAAGGATTAAGATATATGAAGAATCTGTTGTTAAAATTACTTTTTCAAGAAAGGATATACTAAATCTTTGGCTGTGAAAATAATTTTTTACGGAGGGATTTACTAGAAGTTTGGCAATGAAAGATGGTTCATTACCCACTTTATTTGGAACAACATGCGTCTCCTAACCACAACCTGTATAGCTACATACTTGCTTAAAAATGTTAATGTCTGTTGTCGTTTTTATTGCTTGGATTAATGATGAATAATGTGTCTTGATGTTGTTGTTTAAACTCTGAATATACTGTCAGAGAGTCACGTTAGCAAGCGGCTAGTGCATGCTCACTTACGGTTTTGCTATGGCCCAGTTAGCTTACATAAATGCTTAAATGAGTGTAAAATGTTAGTTTCTACCGTCGTTTTTATTGCTTGGATTAATTATGAATGATGTGTATTGATGTCGATAATGTCTTCTCAGTAAATCATGTTAACACTAGGTTAGTACATGTTGCACTATTGTTGGTCTGTGCCACTGATCTGTGGTCTGTGCGGAGACTCTGTCAGTTGACCAATCACAGCAGTGTAAGCTACTGAAAGGTGGGGTTAAGGCAGACTGAGTCGTTGAACTGCTTTACACAAATGTTTTAGGGATCTCTGAGAAATGGGGAAATTTTACATTTCTATTTTGAGAAAATTACAGTGTTTTTTGACCTTGCATGCATTTATACCTGTTGTCCGGGACTTATAAACAGTGATAGGACGCTTAAAATTGGCACATTACTGGTTCTTTAAAAGCTATATGACCATATTAATATAATAAATATTATAGAAATAATTAATTTATCCATCAATGCATCATTAATTCATTAATTCACTAAAACTGAAAGAAAAGCTAAACATGTGATCATATTAATATTTTTCATATAATAAATATTATGAATATAAATCATTAATTCATGAATTCATTCATGCATGCATTCGTTTATTTATTCATCCATCCATCCATCCATATAGTGAAATATTGAAAACTAAAGGGAGTTTATTTTAAAAGCTAAGCATGTGACCATATTAATTCTATTAATATAATAAATAATATACATACTAATAAATGTAAACGGTTTTATTTTATTTTTTCCTAGTAGCCACCTATTGCCTTGTACACTCTTCAAATTTGTATTTATCTACAAAATCAATTTAAAACGTTTAAGCCTGTAAAGAAAATCACTTTTAAGAGCAACTGAAACAAATTCTGGCATGTTGAAATGCTGGTGTACGTACATCTCTTTATTGTTTTTCCTCACTCACTAAATGGCTACATGTAAATGATGCATGTATGTTGTAGAGCTCATTCATTGTGTGGTTATATGAATGGTTGTATGGTTGGGGTGAATACTTGTTTATTACAGGACTGTTCTATCAGAAAGTAATGAATTGCTCTTCCTGTCAGTATGGGCTTTATACATGTCTATCATCTACACCACCACTAGACTGTGGAGGTGAGACAGACAAACACCCACATATACACCCACATCCAGATCATTTCAGCATCACTTTACTATATATAAATATTTCTCATGTTTCTGTGTTGCTCAAGAACATCATCTAGTGGCAGAAGAAGGAGACGGGGTGGTGCTGGACTGTTTTCTGTCTTGGCACACTTTGGTAGTTGGACAGATGGAGTATCATTACTCCTGGCTCCCAGCAAATAATGTAAATATGAACAGACACATGAAATAGATTTTTAGGTTGGATGCACAGAACATTCAAAATTTGGGGAGTAACTAACTAAAAAGTAACAATGAAATATGATTGATTTTAAAATAGTCTACTGTATGTATAACATAATGTTATAAGAAGCTATACTTTATAGTAGTGGTGTTATGTGACAAAATGCTACATTGTTCATTGTTCATAACATTTACAGCATTTACAGACATGGATTGTGGTTTAAATTAATAAATAAAATGTACAGTAATTCACACATGATTATTCATCACAAGCTGTCACATGATGGGGAGTATGAAGAGCTGGTGGTGACAGAAGACTCTAAAATAGTACTGAATCAACTGAGAGTCAATGAGCAAGGCCTGTACCGCTGCCTCTTACAGGACCAGAAGGGTACTACACTGTCTCGCATTTACTTCAATCTGACAGGTAAGAAATATGGTTACATTAAATTGATTGTATAAACCACGTATGGACTGATTTGTATCTAACTGTGTCTTTTTTGTCTTTTAGTTGACCCATTGCCAACTACAGCCCCTAGACTGATTGTGACATTGCCTCCTTTGCCTATGGGTTATGAATCCACCCCTCCTACCCTAAATAGGAACGCTGTCCTCATTATGGTTATTTTACTGACTGTACTCAGCATCACTGGCAGCCTGGTCATCATAATTTATTTGGGGTATGACAAATTGAATTGATCAAATCATAAATGTTTACCTCTTTTTACAAAACCATGTTTGGACAAAGAAGTATTTTAACTGGGTATTGGAATTTTTTTTTATAATTTTAAACTAAAACTTTAAGGTCTTATAGGGATAGTTCACCCCAAAATGAAAATACGGTCATCATTTACTTACCCTATGTTGTTAACCTGCATTCATTTCTTTTTTCTGCTGAACACAAAGAAAGATACTTTAAGCAATGTTTGTAACCAAACCGTTTTTGAGCACCAATGACTTCCATAGTAGTATTTTTTCCTACTATGGAAATCAATGGTGCTTCTGTTTCCTACTTCATTACAAATATCTTCCTTTGTGTTCAGCAGAACAACAACAACAACAACGTGTATACAGGTTTGTAACAACATGAGGGTGAGTAAATGATGCCAGTATTTTCATTTTGGGGTGAACTGTTCCTTAAAGGCCGAAATGATGGTAAGTGCTGTAAAAATCCTTAATGGAAAGACAGGCAGAGAGCCAGTGAGTAATTCAGTGAGCCTGGAAATATTGATCACAGCATTTCTAAGAAATCGGTTTCATAGTATAGAGACTCTTATTTTGTTAAGTACTAAGCATGTTATAAACTGCCCTGTTATAATTTGTTAACTGTGAGGACACCAGTTAGAGAACCTTAGAATGAGAAAATCTATATATTTTATACCTAATTGTCCTTTAGGTCTCAAACTCCAAACAGTACATGAGGATTAAATATACTTTGCTCTAGTTATCATTTGCCTCCCTAATAATTATTTGCATTCTTTTTTGTAATTATATGTATATAACATGCAGTAAGATGGTTTGCATATGCAAAGACAGTGAGTGATCTGTCACAGGGTCATCAATCACTGATTGTAAAAGCCATCAGGAAGGACACACACTTCATTCATTCATTCTGTCACATTGTTTTGTGTCTCTCTGACAGAGTGACCATGAAGCGACAGAAGGAGAGAGACAGCAGCAGGAGAAGAGAGGAGGAGGATGCTGAAAACATTGAGCTGACTGTCACAAACTTAGGGATGTGATCCAAAGAGGCGCATACATAAATTATTACAGTTAATTAAAGAATTGATGGATTTATGGATCTGTTAAATTAAAGATTTTGTTTAAAACTCACCCTTGTGTTGTTCAAAGCCGGCATGATTTTTATTTTTTCACTGAAGACTATGCTCTTTTTCATGTTATGAAAGTAAATGAAACTAGGGCTTACTAGGTAAAAGAAAAATGTGTTTGAGTGAACTAACGTCATCTAAAAAGAAAAAAAAAAGAAAAACCAACATGCTTTGACATGAAGTCGTGTGACTTACAGAAGAAAAGCTCTAGTGCAGACCTGTTCCTACAGGACCCTAATGGTACAAAGTTTACATTTTTTCATAACAAACACACTTGATTTTGTTCAACAGTTCAGCAATTCAGAATCAAATAAAAAAGACATCACAAATCTGTACTGTAGGTTATCTGTCTATGCTGTGATTCAGTTACCAATTAAGTTTACTTACACATCCTCTGTGAATAAAAACAATTCATTCCTTCATTCACTGAATCTCACAAAAATATTTTTTTTTGGGCATGCATGAGGGAGGGAATTAAAGATAAAGTGCTAAAGCCCTGCCAACTGGTTAGTCCCAGGGATTGTCCGCCTCTGGTCATCGGAGTGCACAGTAAAAACTTTAAATTGTTTTTGGTGAAATAAAGTTCCCCTTCAGCAACTGCCAGAACTGCCAGACTTCCTGTTTACTGTTTCATCTTTACATCTGATTGATCATGGATGTATTTCTCAGATCATTCATAGTGTTGTCTGGTAAGAGTATGGGAGAATTTATTTTCTGTATTTGGGGACCCACCCATGTTAGCATTAACTTTAAAATAACATGTCATCAGTTCTTCTGGGGAAAGTCCTTTATGATACTAAACAGGAAATTACATGTATTGAGAGTTATGATTTTGAGTGTCTCTGGTTTTTATGCTTTTAATTATTCATCATGTGGCTCTTTATATGATTTCTATTGTTTTACAGAGATGAGTGACATCACAGGATGCTTAAATTGATGCTTATAAATGCAGACTGGATAGTTCTTCCAAAACATTTCCACAGCTGTGGAAAATGTGCTAAGCTTAAGCTTGTTTGCTAGGCTTAAACCAATGTTCTTACTTGAATGGGTTAATTGTTTTCTCTCAGGCTGTTATACTTGGTATTGATTTTCACCAGATTACTCACCAACTTCCTGTAGACGACAAAAGACAATCAAACATAGGCCTACCTATGGGGGGATCTCCCTTAAGCAACACATTGTCTCTGTTTGAGGTAGATATATGAGGTACTTTCTGTTTTTTAATCATCCTTTTTGGCAATGAATCAGGACATAAATAAGTATTTCATTCACACATAGTTCATTAGTTTCATTGTTTATTATTACAAAAAATGTGTGTTTACAATATAAAAGATAATACTAGATATTTTAAAAAGGCATTTAAAAGTGCATGTCTTGCCTACAATTTACCCCTGAGATATTTAGCTGTCATTTAATACAAAAAATTAATCTGTTCTGTACTTTCCTGACTTGAACATTGTTTTGTTGAAGTAGTCTAAGGTACTTCTGAGAGTAAACAGCCCCACTGTTGCTATAGCAAAAAATGTTCTGCCATCTTGACAGGAAATTGACAGTATATAGTTTGTTAAACTAACCACAACTGACAGTACCACATGTGCAATAATAACTCTAACACAGATAAAGTGTACATTCCTAACCATAAACATCTGTTACTATTTTTGCATACTTAGAAAAATAACAACAGGTGTATTTAATAACAAATATATTGAATGTTTTATCTAAAATATATTGAATGTTAACTAAAAAGGAAAATATGGAAGTAAACAGCAATGATTTGAGTGCAATTTGACAATTGTGTGTTTATGTTATTACTGGCAACAGTTTGTTCGGACGCTCAGCTGCCCTCAGGGGAGGTGGCACAGCCCAAGCCTGACCCAGAGATCGCGGACATGCTCGCTTGGGTGGCGGCGGTCGGCTTAGTCTGGGCTCCTCCCCCAGCTCTCGTCCCAACGGTCTGCATCTTGGAGGGACAAGCCAGCCCTGCCTTCACCACCTGCAAGCACTTGTTCTCTCTGACGGGCAGTGCCTACCGGGCCTGAGGAGAGGTGGCTTTAGCCCTGCATGCTATGCTGTTGTTACTTCAGGCGACCAAAGTCACATCGCAGTCGGTCGGTCGTACGATGTCCACGCTCGTGATCCAGGTGCGCCATCTCTGGAGGCGAAGAAAGCCGGGTCTTTGGAGAAGTGGTCGAGAGCTTTGCCCAATAGTTCATGACCTCCCAAAAGCAGACTGAGGCGAATAGTCATATCATGCCCTGATGGGAGGCTGCCCGTCCACCGGCTGCAGGGTCTCAGTCTGCTCCTTGCCGAGGGTGTACTCCGGCATCTGCCTTGGTACCTCAGCAGCAACCCCCCTATACACAGCGTCGGCGAACCGATCACAGGCAGGGCACCCCCCCAATCCAGCCCGCCACAAAGGCCTCCTGAAAATGTAAGGGCAAGTGGCCCTGAGGGAAGGGACTGCTCTTTGGGAGATGGTGATCGCAACACTTCCTCCCCTGGAGGAGGGCTGGGTGGAGAATCTTTTGTTTCCTTTTGTTCTGGCCCCGGAATTAGCTTGTTGTGTGTTCCGTCCGCACTCTCCGAGCGAAAAGTTTTAGGACCTCAGAACTGTTACGGAGGACAGCAGAAGGGAAAAGCTGCCTTCAAGCACAGGATGTCACATTGGATAGTGGACACTATTGCCTTAGCCTTAGGACGCACTCTACTAGAACCATAGCGTCCTTGTGGAATTGGCTCATGGTGCCTCGCTGACAGACATTTCGAGACGGTTTCCTCCCGCGCTCTCACTGAAAGCCGGTAGAAGCACTAAGAGCCCTAGCTCGTGTTTTTGGTTTGTAGCACCATTATAGTGCTAAAATTGGTACTTCCTCCAACAGGCTTGGCTACCAGACGTGGCGAAGCGTCGGGTTCCAGCCTTTCATCAGCTGAATTCTTGAAAACCTGTGTAAGGGGGCGTGCACACTAAAGCTTTTACGCCCGCAGCCGGTGCATGTTTTTAATTGTTTCCAATTGAAGCTCTGCGTTTTTCAAATAAGCCAGCAGCTAGCGATTTTCTTCCGCGCTAAAAAACGGCGCTTGACGGTTTTTCTGCGCTGAGTGCCGAGAGTTGAAAAATATTCAACTTTGGGTGAAAAGCTCCGCTCGTCAATGTCAGTTCTCACACGGCCGTCCAATCACAGTGGAGGAGGGGCGCGACATTACCACAGCAACCAACCGGCTCACAGCCTTCAGCTGTATCACAGTTACCAAAGTGCTCAGCTAAAGAAAGCTGGCACTCAGCTGCCATTCTCCAGGTGTTTTCATCCGTGTTTAAAAGTTTTGGTGTGCACAACCCCTAAGGCTTGGCATCCATATGAGCATCCCCTATAGAGGGATCCCATATGTGTAATGTCCATGGAGTAAAAACTAAGCCTCGGCGGTCTCTGTAAAGGTGCAGTCTCATTAGAAAGTCACCCCAGAGAACTAGATATGCGGCAAAGACTTGCGATTATTCCATGTCGTAATCGCCACCTAAGACACCTCAATGGGATGTGGCTATCGCAGCGTCCCCTGCTACCGCTAAAACGGGTACGCTATTGCGTTGTCGAGGTGTTACTGAGTGGGTTATATCGGAACAGCAGTGACAGGCCTTTATAGGGCCCTGTCCCGCCTACTCTAAAACACCCAACATGTTTACTAGGTGCTATAGTGTTTGTGTCGAGCTGGTTTCCTCCCGTGATCTCACCGAAAGCCGATAGAAGAACTGAGAGCCCTGGCTCGTGTCGACTTCAGCACCATTATGGTGCTTATGGTGTTTAATGTTCTTTTAACTTTGTACAAATTGTCAGTAAATAATATAAATTTAAATCTACAGTTTGTTTCTGTCTATCTCTCTGTCTGTCTGTGTGTGTGTGTGTGTGTGTGTGTGTGTGTGTGTGTGTGTGTGTGTGTGTGTGATGATGTATAGGAGAAAGATGAAGTTTTGAATGTGGGTATAGGAGTAACCACAATTGTGGGTGAATTTGTCAGGGAAAAATATGGGGGAGAAGTAGAATAGTAAAGGGAAATTTAAAAAGCGAGGGAGTGAATGAGAGGACAAAGCAAGTTGTTAGTTGAGCTGCTTTTAACACACACACATTCAGTGAAGAAAAACAAACAGTGGGAGGATCCACCTCCTCTTCCTTTAACAATAGTGCCATTACTTTTGGTTTGTGATTTTAGGCTAAGCTAGATGAGTAGAATTATTTATTTTCAGTATTATATTTGGCAGATGCCTTTATTCAAAGCAACTACAGTGCATTCAGGTTATTCATTTTTTATCAGCATGTTCCCTGTGAGTTGAACCCATGACATTTGTGTTGCTAGCAAAATGAGTTGTAAAATATTACTCTATATGTTGAAATATTCAGTATTTTTGTAAACAGGAATACATTTACATCAGTTACCGTAATTCATTTAAAACATCAATGTGTGCTATTTCAAGAACAATCTTGTCAGCATTAGGCATAATGATGTCATTTTAAGTCATCCTTGCAAAATCGACCACAGTCAGTTTTAAACGGGGATATTTTTAGGGCAAAAACATGACTAAACTAAGACTAAACTAAACTTGCCCTCGAGCTGATGCGTCACATTTGATAGTTTGCAACAACCATACATGAGGAAGCGAAATTTCCATCATTTAGTCTGTGACTCAAGACTTCAGATGACACACTCTTGTTTGCAGTAACATTTTTGTTGTTGTTATTTAACATAAATGAGCTCAGACTTGTGGAAGATGTTCAATTTCTAACATTAAATATATATATGCCACTTGTCCTATAATTTGGTTGGTTGAATCATATTCCTAGCTGATTGTATAACCTCCCCCCACCCTTTGTACTGCTTCTGTGTGTTCGTGCATAGAGAATATGTTGGCTAATCTGTTTTGAACACATATAGTCCTGATGTGGGAGGTCAGGTCATTAAAGTCATTCAAACGTTCAGAGAACAACCTGCTACTTAATGCCTGCAGCTGTGTTGTTCTGCTCTTATGGGTATAAACAGAAGGCTGGAAATAACAAGGATGGGATATGGAATTGATCTGTTTGTCTTTTTCTGCATTTATGTAATATTGATTATACAGTCAAACACAGTAAAGAGTTTCTGATTATAAGTGAAAATAATAATTTTGTATTAATAATTCATTTAAATTTGTTTTATTCTTATTCTTTTGCTTTAGTATTAGCCTACCAGTTTTACGTTAAAATAAATAATAATAAAAAACATTCGTTTTAAATTTGGCTATTAGATCTATTGTTCTATTTATTCTGCTCTCCTGACAGTTTGCATCACCCTATGATTCAGTACACTTGTGGAAAGTCGCCTATTTTACCCACATCGAAATCGTCAACAATAAACAATACGTCACATCCAGCGCGTGGACCGTTAATTATTGCATATCTAACCCTGCAACTCCTTGTGTACTTTCACAAAATCTCAAGATAGCCACACAGGTGCCGTATAGACCCTATGGCAACATACGTATGTGTATATGTGTGGTTGTACATCTTAAACGCACGTCACATCATCAAAAAAACACGGGTAACCCCAACAACCACGTGCCGGTGGGAACTGGGGGGAGAGCGCGTCAAGAGCCATATTTGGAATGTCGGTCTTTGTCAAAAGACCAAATATGGTATTTCCGCGCGTGACGTTTGTTCCTTAGGTGGAAAATGAAGGCGTGGCTGTGGCGGAGGAGACGCGATACAAATGCCGTTTCCAACCCCGCCTGTACTGTAGACTCACATCTGCTGACAAAATAAGGAGTGTAAATCTACAGCTTTGACGAAATATTGAAGCATCATAGTTAAAGACAGATTTATTAGATGTTCATTTTAAACTAGCAATACTGTGAAAACACATTAACGTTAGGTCTATACGAACACACACTAATATTATTTTGTGTGCTCCATTGCTATTTATAAAACTGTAGTAGTGCATTTCTGGTCGTAAACATTTTTTTTTCTATATACTGAACCGGTTAGCCTACATTAAATTCTCCTCACGCGGTTGTTTATCTTAAGAGGTCATCATGGGTATTGGCGACCCTCTTGAGATCTCAGGCAGTGAGTTAGTTCATATTTTGCGGACTCCCTGTGAGCTCTTCACGTCTGGCGGATGTATCGTGCTGGACTGTCGGCCTTTCCTCTCCTTCTCCCGGGCGCACATCGCGGAGTCCCGCAACGTGAACTGGAACTCAATGCTGAGGAGAAGATCCAAAAGCTCTGTGGTGTGTCTGGAGTGGCTGGTGGCCGATAAATCGCTTCTGGCCCAGCTGCGGAACGGGGACTTCTCTCCGGTGATCGTCCTGGATGAGAACAGTCGGTCGGTGGGAGATCTGAAGAGTGAGAGTCTGGCCAATCTCCTGATAAGTGCCCTTCAACTAGAGGTCCAGTCTGCATCCACCCAGATCTGCTTTTTACAAGGTACAGATGTCAAACTTAAAATATGTCACTGTTTGGAAATACTTCATACTGCAATGTTGCATTTGTACGGAGCCCTTTAGGGGACATGGTGGTGGACAATATTTAGGATGAGAGGGACATTTTTTTTTTATAGCTTTTGCTTTGACATGTTGTTGCATTTGACATGTTTGACATGTTGTACATGTTTTGTTTGTTTAGGTTTTTGTTCTATTTAACCACAACACAACCACAAACATGCACATTTATATGTTTCCTTTTTATATCTATATATAGCCTATATAAACAGCGATGCCATGAGAAGAACCTTTTTTTTTGGTTCCTTAAATAATTTTTTTTATACATTTGTATAATCTGAAGAACATTTTCTCACCTAAAACAACCTTTTATTAAATAGAAAGGTCCTTAAGATGTTAAAGATTCTTTAAAAAACATTTAGACAAAATAAGGGTCTCCTATGGCATCGTGAATCACCTTTATTTTTAAGGGTAAATGTGACAACATTAGCTAGGTCACATCAACCCACATGGAAAATACCATAGTATACTTAGTATTAACTATAGTCAACTGTAGTGAAATTCGTTAGAAACTCAGGTGTTTCTGAACCTTACAATAGTAAATAATTATAACCCAGGGTACATTATTTAAAGTTCACTAGTTAATACCGCAGATTATTTTAATTTTAGTGTAATTACTATATTTATGTGTAAATACTGTAATATACTACAGTATACTACAATTTACTACAGTCTATTTTTCATTTTATCATGTGGGAAGTAACCTTAATTTTAAAAAATAATTACATAATACAAAGACTTGCTTAAGGTACCATCACCATTCACTTAAAAATAATGTTTTATTTGTTTTTTATTTATAGAAAAAATATTTACAAATAAAAAATTCACATGTTATGCTGTATGAATTCATTTGTAAAGTAAACACCATTTACGGTAGCTGTGTGCTTAATTTCAATAATAAGTTGTTATTTATCATTGACAATTTACTGCTTGAGTGTTGTTATTAAGTTGGGGCCTATTAAGGTTTGTTGAGATATCTGATATTTGATCACTTTCATTTACATAACATTTCTATTTACAAATATGTTTTCCCTTTATATTTCTATAGGTGGATTTGATGGATTCTTTACACTGTATCCTGAGCTTTGTTTTAACACTCCGGTCATGTGTTCAAATCACCCTGCTCTCGCTGACCCGGAGCCCATTGTGTCAGGAAGAAAGACCCCCCTCTATGATCAGGTTAGTTAAATAAATTGTCCATATTGGCACTGTTAATCAAAATGACCCATAGTTAGTTTTTATTGCTGTGGACATTATAACAAATACACTATGCACATTTACAGAAAAGTGAACCTTTGCGTTTCTGAGGTTTCTAATGACAAGCTTTTGGTTCCTTTTAAATCAATAGGGTGGTCCAGTTGAGATCCTCCCCTTCCTCTTTCTGGGCAGCGCCCATCACTCGTCCAGACTGGAGACTTTGGAGCGATGTGGGATCACGGCTGTGCTTAATGTTTCCTCCTCCTGTCCGAACCTGTTTGAGGAGGAACTTCAGTACAAGACGCTAAAGGTGGAGGACAGCTTGGCTGCAGATATTCGTGTGCTCTTTCCTGAGGCTATTCACTTTATTGGTAAGTTTGAGTGAATAAACAAACAAACATACTTAACGACTTAAAACTGACCCCAAACTAACAATCACCTACGTTGGGCCTGCAGATTCGGTTAAAGAGAGCGGTGGGCGAGTGTTGGTCCACTGTCAAGCAGGGATCTCCAGGTCAGCGACCATTTGCCTGGCATACCTGATACACGCTCGCCGTGTCCGCCTCGACGAGGCCTTTGACTTTGTAAAACGCCGCAGACAAGTCATCTCACCCAACCTTGCTTTCATGGGCCAGCTGCTGCAGTTTGAGACGGATGTTTTGTGCCCATATTCGGTACTAGACCGAGAAAACAGTGCCACTGCATTTTAGTGTCTGTGTACAGATGGAAGAAATCTTGCCTTCAATGATCCATGACAGAACATTACAAACTTAAGACTTTGTCCAGAAGACAGATCTACTGGCTGTTATGTACAGCACGAATATCAAAGACTGAGAATCTGAAAGATTTACGGTGCTTTTGTGTTTAGCATGATGTCGACTCAGGTGCACATTTCTACGGGTAAACAAATGTTTGAATGCTATTCTGCTTCAGCAGGATTATGACACAGGCTAAATGTCTGTTAACAGGAACAGGCGAGGGGTTTAAAGTCATTCCCCTTTTAAATGAACTTAGCTGTTGTTGTAGATAGCATCAGCAGACTTCCTTTACTTGATTGTTTATGGCAATACACAAACTATATAGCTGAATGCTGGTCTGTGTCACCAAACAATGATAATGTCATCACTGACACATTTAAGGACAACGCTGCTACACCCTTATAACCCCCATGGAAAAAAAGGTTGTATGTTACTGTGATATTGTGTAAATGAATGCTATTGTGGTCTTATGACATACACATAATAATTTGAGAGCTTTGTGAGACGGACAATCAAACTGACAGCCAAACCTCTATTGGCAGTTTAAACCTGAGAATAATAAAGCATTGAATTTTGGTTGTTTTAACAATGTGCTCAGGATGTACGTCTGCAGATCACATAGCATAATTTTATTGCATCATTCAATGTTCCATTTGACTGTACCGACTGAACCTATGACTATATATGGGCGTGACTTGTGGTTAGTTTTCTGTGTGGTTAATGTCAAGTTTTTCCACAAAGTTATTGTCTAATTGTTAGTCTAAATTTTAAAGGGCAAAGACCTGACAAACTGTGATCTTAGGTCATTTTAAAAGGTAAATTGTGTGACGTAGATAACAGGCGCAAAAGCTTGTTTTCTTATCATTGTGTGTGTGTGTGTTTATTTAATTTTTCTTTTTGTGAATATTTATTTATGTATTTCAATTCCAGCTATGCACTTTAAATGTAAATGTTTTGTATATAATACAATTTTTAAGCTGCATTCTTCATTTTGAAATGTAGATAATGTAGTTCAATTATTTTTTTTAAGCACAACTGAATGATGTCAATTAAATCAGGCTCTATTTTTTTAAATAAATGTGACCCTGCCTGTGAAAACCCGGCTAAAGTCTTTTTTGTGATTTAGTGTTTACATAAAATCATCCTACATTTAGTAATGTAAAGAAAATTTTGTGAAAATATAACCTTAATATCTTTATTATTGACTGAGTAAAGTCGTGTCAAAGATTGAAATCAGTGACTGAAATTAAACTTTGATGCTCCTAATCTTATTATGAGATTATAATAATTAACAGTAGTGGTAATAGCATGAATTTGGTTATATTTAAGTTTCCAACTTTATTGATGGTTGATTTAAAGGGATAGTTCACCCAAAAATCATTTACTCATCCTCATGTTGTTTGTACCCTTTATGAGTTTTTTTTATTCTGATGAATACAAAAAATATAGTTTGATAAATTAAGTTAACTTAAATTAAGTTAAATTAAGTCAATATAATTATTCTCTATGAATTGTACTTGCTACTTACAATGTGTTGTATGTAATTTTATTTTGTGATTTTATAATTGTGATCATTTTTTAAGGTTGCCTTTTTTACACCTGGCTGAAGGACTGCCGATGAAAATTAGCACTTTTGAGCTAACTCGGGTAAGGTAATGTTGATTAATGTACATTGTCCTCTTTTAAATAAATGAAAATTTAACCACACAGTTGACAGTACCCATTGACTTCCATAGTAGGAAAACCAAATACTATTGAAGTCATTGGGTACTATCAACCTATCTTATTTTGGGCTCAACAGAAAAAAAACTCATACAGGTTCAGAACAACATGAAGATGAGTAAATGATGACCACATTTTCATTTCTGGGTGAACTGTGCCTTTAAAAACCCCAGCGAGGACCATGAACGCCATTACACAGGCGGTTGAAAAATTATAACTTTTACATCAGCGCCATCTGTTGGACACAACAGCATTTGCTTTACTAAAAACGAAAGTATTAACATGTCAAACAGTAATACAAAATGACCACATGGAGGCAGTGTTAGACTATAAAAAAGTATGCTACACTGAATCAAAGCAAGCTTTCTGACTTGCACGTTTGTACACAATGATGACGTGGCAACGCAGATTGGCAACAGAAGTATGGCAAGAATCAACAGTGAAGCAACTCAGACAGAGAAAGTTATTTTAAAAAGTTGACTTATCAACTTTTTCAACACATCTACCAGATCCGTGTAACATAGTGGAAGGGATAGAAGACGTTAGCAGATGCCTAAATATAAAGTGTCCAGATACATATATTAGTATATTATATTAGTGCAACCAAATGCAACAACCAGACATTTTGATGCTGGGAAACCGTTTTAATAAACTTTCTGAGTTGCTAATACGTTGAACCAATGGGGAATAAAACCACTTCTGTTGCCAAAATGCGCGCGCAGGCTATTTGATCACGTGGGCTGTAAAAGGGTCTATAGGAGTAAAGTGAACTGTTAACAGCTGGCGGAGTCCTGTGAGTTCATCGATCAATCAGCCCAAAGATGGTACCAGAAGGTAATTGCTAGTCATCAACATTTACTATTTCCTGGGTGCCTGCATGGGGAGGGCAACATTTTTTTGTTTAGATCTACCAAGCCTGCTCAAAAAATCTAAATCCATAGGAGTTTGGTTGTGTCAAACCTGATGTTGTTGAAATGGATCATGCATGAACCGTCTCACACATTTGCTTATGGTGACATTAGGCCTATTTGAAATTAAAACTTTGGTCCAAACCTGATGTTTTGATTTGTCTAAATGCAGATTAAGATTAATATTTCTGAATTACATTTTACCCGGTAAATATTGACTGCTAGAGCTCTTAATCTGACTGAAATAATTAACTGTGTCATATACACAAATTTATTGGACACATTTTGAAGATGGGAAAGTAGAGGACAGCATTTTCGTTTGTGTTTATGCTTTGAATACATAAACATTTCATTTAAATATTGCTGATGCCAGGCTATAGGAAACATTGGCAGCCCTATCAGATCCAATACAATTTTCAAGTTAACTGAATTAAAAAACCTGCATGTTGTCTATTGGCGAGTTCTCATTCTATTATTATTGCTCATGCCGTAGCAGACGAAACATGGCAGCCACGGTATTCTGTTTTTTTATTATTATTATTTTATTATTGTTCTTTGCATAACTTTTGTCCAGTTATTTCTGGAATTCTGATTTATTGTCATCTGAAATGTAATAATAACATAACATGTCAATATAAAACATGCTGGGTTGTTTTAACACATGATTGGGTTATTGTCCATCTTTGACTAAATCAAGGGTAGAGACAACATAACCCACCCAATTCTAAAAATGCTGGGTTATTTTCAACCCAGCATTGGGTCACAAAGTGACAAACCCAGCCATTGAGTTAAATTAATCCAGAAAATGTTTATATTTGATCCAATAATGGATTTAAACAACCAAGTATTTTCGGTTGAAACAACCCAGCATAGGTTAAATTACAACCCACTGGGTTGGGTTCCTCCCCTTTTCACCCCACACAGGTTAAGAATACAATGTTGTTATTGCAAATGAGATAATACAAATAAATAGGACACAAATGTGTCATGTTAAATTAACTTTTTCATTACAGACTAGTCTATTTACCAAATACTTATAAGAGAAAAAAAATAAAAACAACATGTTCTCACTATTCCCTACAGGGCTGTAAAATTAATTGGCCTGGCAAATACACCCGTCTATCACTAAAGACATCACTTTTTCTATAAAAAGGAACATCACAACCCACTTGACAGGTAAGTAATAAGTTCATTTACGGGTACAGTGAATTAAACACTTCCTTAAATAATCTCATCCTCAAGAGTGTCGTAATTTTAGATGGTAACTGATGGAGAAAGTAAATTCTCATGAACCCCAGAGTTTCTGGCAAGGCTTAAAGCAGCTTAAAAATGTTTTGAAACGCACAAGACCCACAACCCAGCGGATGATGAGTCACAAGATATTTTGTATTCTGGTCATAAATCCTCTTGCAATGTTGAATGACGTACGACATTAATGCTAGATGTGAATATCAATAATTTACAAGAGTTTTGAGTCAAAAGAGTGTTTAAAATACACATTGGGAACACTGAATGTTGGATAAATAATATCATAACTTACATTTGGCAGACGCTTCAATCTAAGCAACTTTCAACATTTCCATAAGCTACTATTACGTTCCCTGGAATCGAACCCACAACCTTTGCTGAAGCAATATTACTCTCTAATGCTCTTGTTCTGAATTCTGCAGACATACAAGTCCATATGTTTTGGTATCCATAAGAGGGCAGAGTTTACCACAGGTTTACAAACTACAAATTTCTTTCTTTCTTTTTCTGTCTGTCTATCTATCTGTCACATACTGTAGGCTAGCCAAATGTTTCTCAAATATCCAACTCCTCACTGAATAGCGCGTGCATTTATTTATTTGTTTAATAGCTATTATTTCCCCCTGTTCCATACTAAAAGTGTTCTCCGTTTCACTGACCCTTCTGACATCAAGACCTGTTTGCTCCATCACGACTGTTATCCAGGCACAGTAAACACATTCTGCGCTCTTAATGGATAGGTTGAAAAAGCTCTAAATTGCGGCGGG
Organism: Misgurnus anguillicaudatus; assembly: GCF_027580225.2. Taxonomy (NCBI): domain Eukaryota; kingdom Metazoa; phylum Chordata; class Actinopteri; order Cypriniformes; family Cobitidae; genus Misgurnus; species Misgurnus anguillicaudatus. The sequence goes on from NC_073341.2 coordinate 18,456,103, forward strand.
TATATGTTGCACATTATCAGTCGAAGTGAGCATTAAACCACTTGATCTTTATTAAATTAGGCGCGAATATGATGCGGAGGAAGCGCTCAGTCGCTCTGGTGCGTGATGAGCTCCCTGTCCCCTTACGCACGAGAGCGCAGTCTGTGATGTAAGTTTAAAATGCTTCAAATGTGCTTATTTGGAGAGAGGGAGTTCTGCACAGCGGCAGCAGGTGTAATTTAGCACAGTTACGCAAATATATAGTGCAATTAAGTAGTGATGATGCCATTGCATTCATTTTTGATCTATTTTTTGAATTAGTTAAGTTGTTGAGTGCTTCAAGACACTTGAGTTATTCCTTCTTACGTCTTAATTTGTTTTCTGGTTGACAGTAGAGTACTTGGATAGGTCAGTGTTGTGGGTGGGAGGGAAGAGCTCGCTTCATGACGCCCGTCCTGACATCACTTATTGTGGGATACTGAGATGCGTCGCTGCGTGGATATGAAGCCAGAGCGGCTCGCTCGAGCCGCACCGACACTTACAGCTGTCACCGAGATCATGTGCGAGGCACGCTCGAGCCAGGCAAGCCGTGCTGAGTGACCACAGACTGGACAAACATTGGGAAATGGACTTTTAGACAATACACTGCTTTGAAGTGCTTGGAAATATACTGCTTTGAAGTGCTTGGATTCTTTTTAAGGTGACTTTCTCCACTCAGGAATGTAACAACGACACAACGAGTGAAGAACAAAGACAAAGATTTAGCAGAGAAGTAATTTATCAGCATTTTGAATTCTTCCTGAAAACTTGTGAAAAACGCCGAGGGGAAATTGGCTCTTCGCCGCGCGCTACTGCGCGCTCTCTGGAGATTTATATTTAAAGATTAGTTCTCCGTGGAGACTCGTGCATCTGGGTAACCTAGATTTAAACATTCCAACAAATTTCGGTAAACTCTTTAAAGACTTTTTAAATGTCAATGTTGCATTAAAACATATTATTCCATATTTTACATATTAGCAAATAATTGTACAGTGTCGCGCATGCTGACATAACTCTGTTGATATTTTTTTGCCACTCATGTTTATTAGTTTTTTATTTAATTAAACGTCCAGAATTTAATAATTTACCGAAGAAACTAGTTCATAACATATCAACAAACTTAAACGATATAAAGACACATCAAAGCATCTAATCTGAAATTACATTTATTTGAAGGCTGTGGTGAAAATGACGTTCATAGTAAGTTTATTGTGACCAGAGAAATAAATACAGGCGCAAAGATGTGATAGAAACGGTGGCTAACGCAATCTTTACAGAGGTTAGCCATGTATTCATTCGTTTATACATAAATGGGTTTCCTTTAACGTACATATTTATATTATTATTCATGTTTTCATTATTGTTTATACACTATTTTTTGTTTTTATTAAGCTAGCAAATAAATCGAATCATTAAAATCTCCCCAAATTAGAATTCCAGTTGAGAAGAGTAGTGCACGTGCACGTCAGTGGCCGCGCTCTGGCAGTCATGGAAAGCGCGTGCTCTGCCGACGCGGGTCTGCATGGCCATAACACAAGCAGCTCTGTAGGCACATCTTCACCAACATGTAACCAGAGCTTGCTAAAACTCTCTCCATACACTCCAGAAGCCACAGCAGCGTTTGCGACGGCCATTACGCTCATGATTATTTTCACGATTGTTGGCAATATTCTGGTCATCATAGCTGTGTTAACTAGCCGCTCACTCAGAGGACCCCAGAATCTGTTTTTGGTCTCTCTCGCGGCCGCGGACATCTTAGTGGCCACGCTGATCATCCCATTTTCCCTGGCCAACGAGTTGATGGGCTACTGGTATTTCCGCTCTGTGTGGTGTGAGATTTACCTGGCATTGGATGTGTTATTCTGCACTTCCTCAATAGTACACCTGTGTGCCATTAGTCTAGACCGCTACATGTCCATCTCGCATGCTGTTACGTACGGTGCCCAGCGGACACACAAACGCATCAAATGTGCCATTCTGGTGGTGTGGCTGATCTCGGCAGTAATCTCCTTTCCGCCCCTCCTCTCGATGAACAAGAATCAAGGTGGGGTGGATTCAGATCCCCAGTGTCAGCTCAACGATGAGCGCTGGTACATCCTGTACTCTACAATTGGTTCTTTCTTTGCACCCTGTCTGATAATGATATTAGTCTACATTCGAATCTACCAGATCGCCAAACAGCGCACACGGTGTCCACCTGGAGAGCCCCGGAAAGAGATCCCAGCCAACGCCGTAAAGGGTCAGCAAAACGGGACAGGAGATGAAACAACCGCTACCACACATAAAGCCTCCACAATGGTCAGACCTCCCACTCTAGCTGTGTCCAAAGTGGAGACCGGTCAGCTGTGTGAAACAAAGGCTGTTAGCAACCCAGTCTCCAACAACCTCCTGCAGCCCCCTTCATCAGCTCAGACACCGACCCCTCCGTGCCCATCCCCCACCCCATCCAATTCATCCGATATCGCTCCCAGTAAACCCAAAGGGAAGCGAAAGGAGAAAAAGACCAATAAAGTACCCGACAATAATAACGGGGAAAGCATGAGCTCTGACTCGGACACAGAGCAAGGCGGGCGGGGGGCAGAGGTGCCATGCACTCCTATAGTGACACCCACCGGCATCCATTCTCCTGCAACAATACAGAAATACAGAGACATGATAGCCACAGCAAAAGGCGCAAAGCTGGTGGCACGAAGAACGAGGCAGGAAGGAACGGCCAACTCCGCACGCCGCAAAGCCATGGTGAACCGCGAGAAACGCTTCACATTTGTATTAGCGGTCGTGATTGGCGTCTTCGTCGTCTGCTGGTTTCCCTTCTTCTTCTCCTACAGCCTACAGGCCGTGTGCCCAGAAACCTGCACCCTCCCAGAGCCCATCTTTAAGTTCTTCTTCTGGATCGGCTACTGCAACAGCTGCCTAAACCCAGTCATCTACACCATCTTCAACAAAGACTTTCGCAGAGCCTTCAAAAAGATCCTCTGCAAGAACACCAAAGGCACATTTTTCTAAACTTCCCGAGGTGGATTGTCTGTTCGGATAACAAACGTACAGCTATTCAGACTACGAAACGCACAATAACAGTGCTGTTGCAATGTAGATGAAGGGCTTTTGTGCAGCCCAGTTAGTCAAGGACATGATGCTACTCTTGTACTAAATGACTATTTTGTCAGGTTACCGCCTCAGGCTTTGGATTCCAGGACTTATTAATGAGACTTATCCAAAAATATTTACAGCAGCAGGGGAGGATTGGGGGGGGTGCTCAAATAAATTTAGTGAGACTATTTCACACCTGCAAAGACAAGGCACAGTGCGTGGAGCAAAAGATTAAGGTTTTCATTTTTTGTTACTTTGCTTTCCAGGAAATGCAACCTTGGGAATAATACAAATATGGATTTTTAATGTAAACCCTTCAGATTCCCTCATAACACTTCCTATGCTTATGGACATAGAGCATTGTTTCCGAACAAAATTTCCAAGTCAAAAATATTCCCATGGAACTCCTTGCCACGGGCAAAGTGTATGCAATGTGTATGCTGATGCAAGTTTTTCCAGGCGAACATTAAAGCATCTTGTTACGGATCCTCCCTAGTGCAGGACCATAGGGGAGATCCCCTGTCATGCCCATCTCTTTTCTTCCTCTGATGCAGACAGGCTTTGTGAATACAGAACACCTGTCATGGATGGGTAAAGACCTTGATATCTCTTTTTAAGGCTTGGATGCAATGACTTTGCGAAAGAAGGGTCAAGATTGGCTCCGCGTTTGATATATATATATATATATATATATACAAAATGTGCATAAAATGTTTTTTCTAATGTTTTGTTCTATAAAAACATTTAAAATGCATCTTCTAAATAGACTTTAACCTCCTGATCTGATGGACGGGTTTGGAGGTGCCTGTTCTGACTTTGTTCAGCACTTTTCTTTGTATAAAGGAACAATATTTGTTGGTATAAACTGATCTACCACACCCTGACCATTTAGCAGGGTGATACTTTGGGACTAAGGGCTGATAGCGATGATGCTTTCTATTTCTTTAGTCATTACCTTTTTGCTAATGATTGTGTGTGTGTGTGTGTGTGTGTGTGTGCAAAGCAAATACTGTGAATAGGTATGTGTTGTGTCTGACTGCCATGTATGTTTGCTGACGTATGGTGCGTGTGAAAGGGTGTGCGTTGTTTGTGTGAAGCTTTCATTGCTTGGATGATGGTGTGTGTGCTTGTAAAGTTCACACCCCTCCCCGATTTCACAGGCACTGATTGGACTAAATACGGTATGAATGTTTGATAAATGTGGCTGGTATGTCATATCTGCCATCATATGCCAGCGCTAATATTTGTGCCAATGCTCTTACATGTTTGCTGCTAAACTCATTTAGTATTTTTTCAAACCGACGATACAAAGCGTGTACTTTGCCACAGTGAGTTCGTTTCCGCCCAAATAATGATAATAGTTTTATAAAGCTAAAATCATTCAGGTCATTTTGAACGGAGTAATGAAAGCTGTAAATTATTTTGGTTGCGTGGATGATTTTGTATTTATTTATCTTTCTATTTCCTCTTGTTTCCATTTTTCTTTTTCCAAGGGGAAAACAGACATTTGGGGAGTACAGTTTCAGTTAAAGGGATAGCTCACCCAAAAAAATCATGTTGTTTTGTATAAATATTTTTTTCTGAAGAAGTTTTGATGGATGGTGATAGGCACACAGCTGGATTGACTACCATAGTAGGAAAAACAAATTGTACATGTATGGAATTAAATGGGAACCATCAACTCCGTGCTTACCATATTTTATTAAAATATCCTCATCATTATTTATCACAATATTATTTATTTTATTCTACTATGGAAGTCGTGGTTTTCACCAGCTGTGTGCTTGTCGTCGTTTGTCCAAATTTCTTCTTTTGTGTTCATCAGAATTTTTTTATACAGTTCTAAAACAACATGAAAGTGAATAAATGATGACAGAATTTACATTTTTTGTGAGTTATCCCTTTAAAGCAAATGGATTAAAAGTCAGCACTGTACATTTTTTTTTTTTTTTTGTTTGATTCCTTTATCCATTTCAGCGCTGCATTCTCAAAAGCTTTGCGATTTACAGATCTCTTGCAAGTGTATCTCTTTTGCCTCCCGGACTTCTCTTTCACCAGTGTAATGCTTTTGGTTTTCAAACTCTCTATAAAATAAAACCGTTCAGCTGTGTCTGTGTGTGCCAACTGACTCATTGCTGTTTAAGAGCTTTCAGAAGCACAAAGGATTTTCTCTCATTGATAGATAAAAAATCAGAGAAGAAATGCCTTGAAGAAAATGTTGTGCTCCTTAGAAACCAAACATTCACAAATTCATTTTCAAAATCTCAGTGAAAGTGGGATATTTTCATCACATCTAATTTTTTGTAAAAATAACCCTATACTTTTCATATTTGTTGTTGCTGTGATTTATTCAAACTCTGATGCAAATATATATTTGTATTCAAAAGGTTCAAAAACAACATTTTAATGTTTTGGAATATGAATAAGCTGTGGGATAAAGAGATGCTTCGACAGATGGATGTTGATGCGGTTGGATAAACTTTATAGTCTCCGTTAACACCCTTCAAACAAAAAAAGAATATTCATAAGTGTGATTGCATTAAGAACGATGATGTTTCAGAACACAATACAATCTTGGCGATGGGGGTTAATATTAGACTGAGTTTAATATTAAGATGAAGGACCGTCTACTTCGGACTTAATTGCATTTATTTTCATCACGACGACACTTTACAAATCAAATAGAAAATGTGAATATTATGTGCAATTTTACAGTTTAAGAGCCAGACACTTGGCTCTGAAATCAAATAGAGAATGAATTTCATCTCCGGTAATTGCAGGAAGATGCTGCATTTATTAATTTATGAAGAGTGTAAATAATTTTGTGTGAATAAGTAGCCTAGCATGTTCCCTAAACATCTACCCAGGGTCGTGCTCTTGCAGAGCTTTAAACTCTTGATTGCTTTGCTGTGAGAAAAATTGAACACGTTTATCTAAAAATATGGAAACGTCATTCCAGGGGAATAAATGTCAAGGTTTATGTTAAGAAGATTGCTCTCTTACAATTAAACAAAACTGAGGAAGTAATATTCAGAACATTTTAAAGGGTAAAAAGCTTGGACACATTTAGGATCCCATTTAAAATGTAAATATAAGGGTGAAAACAGACGGTTTCAGCAATAACAACATAAACAAGCGGCTTTCGTGGTCTTCACGTAACTTCCGGTTAACTCTGCGAAGAATAAATAACAACCAAGTCCTTTTAAAGTAGTTTATTTATATAACAAGCAAAATAAACAACAGGAAACCAAAACATTTCTTATATTTTCAACGAGGTATTTGTTTAAGAGTTCAGTTTCAGCAACTAGTCAGAGTATAGACCGTTTGCAAGTAGACGTCACAGTTACGTCACTGCAAGCTGTGGTGGCAGAAAAACAGTGGAAATGAATTACACAGGAGTGAAATAAGCAAGATAACTCTCTAGAAAATGTCTCTTTGTGCTGTTGGGAATAGGAATGTAAAAAAAAGATGGACTTCATTTTTATAAAATACCATTGTTGAAGACACCATTTAAAGATAAACGTAGGCTTTTATGGTTGCAAGCTCTTAAAAGGACGGACGAAATCATATGAAATTATATTAATAATTAGAATAGAAAATAATTAGAGAAGGCGTCCAGTGTTTCGTCGAAGTCTGTTCCCTCTTCTTATAGCGTTTTCATTACATTGAAAGGGTTATACTAAAAAAGCAATATGTATTGTATAATACCATTTATTAAATATTTCATAATTTATCAGTTTTCTATTATTTATTTTTACCTTACATCTTAAAGCCTATGTCTTCTTGTTTTTGACACCTACTGTTTGTTCTGAAATTATTATGCTTACATTAATAAATATATAAATATAGCACGCGCACACAGACAGACACACACACACACACACACACACACACACATGGTGTGAAGTGTTATTAATATATAAACAGGCCTATGCATTTGAATTTGTTTGTAAACATAATAGTTTTAGAACAAACACATAAGGAAGAAATAATAGAAAACAGTTTATTTCAAATGATGAAATATTTAATAAATGGTATTATATAAAATACATGATGGTATTGCTTTTATATGTACTTTATTGATTCATACAATAAAAACAATTGGTTTACCAATAAAACAAAATACATATAAATTACATTTATGCACATATATCAGTAGCCAAGCCATTTAAATGTTTAATTTATCTAAAAAATAAACGTAACGTGATGAAAACACTATAAGAAACAATGCACTAAAAGGAAACAGACTTCGACAGAACACCAGATCCATAAAAATGACAGTTTAACGCTAAAACACTTATTGCAGAGCTGTGTCTTCCTGCCACCAGTTGGGCTCCACCCACAAAAAACGTCATCTCTGTTTGCAAACACGCAAATGGTCTATTAAACAAACAGAAACCGGAAGTAAGTTCGGACCAGACGCTTATCGCATCACCGCACGTGCGTCCAATGAAACGGTCTATAGTAGCTGTAATGGACAAGCAAACGTGTTTTAAAGCAGACAAAAAATGCAAATGTGTACCGCTATGTATTTGGGACAAGAAATGCAATTTTAAGGTAATGCAACTTACAAGCTAACATAAGAGGAAACATATTACCAGTTTTTAGAGCTATTTGTGTCATATAAACACTGTAAAAATTCTTTATTTTTTAGTTAAACAATCTTTACTAGCTAGGAGAAGCTATAAATTATAGAAAAAAAGTTGAAATAACTTAAGCTAAATCAACTTTATTTTAATAATTTATAGCAACCTCTCACTATTCTAGAAAGTTAAAAAATGAATTGTAAATTTAAGTTGAGTATACCTAAACATTTAAGTGCAACAAGGATTTTTTAAATATAATATAAAATATATAATCTTCAAAGATGGAAAGTTTATATGTGTGTGTGTGTGCAGAATGTTCTTTACTCTCTGTATCTGCTGTTTTACTGTACTCAAAACATGATCTTACAATAAGATCCTATACATGAGCTGTTGAAAATATGAAATGCCTGTAAGAATGTTTAATCCGCTCAGCATTTCACACATCATTTTGTTTAAAAAAAGCTTTAAAGCCTATATCACTCTTAAATGACAGGACTACAGTAGGATGGTTCTCATTCAGGCCAACCCCTGTCCCACATTCCCATCCAGTGAGATTCTGGAATAGTTGTGTGTGTTCGGATAAGCAAACTGTTAAATTAGAAAATGGATTAGCTGGGAATGGACATGAGGGGGGTGTCCGTTTTTGGCATGGACAATGAAACAGGAAGTACGAAGTGTGTTCAGTCACAGCCTCATCACGTACCACATATCATCATGTTTAACAGTAGCTTCATAATCCACTGAGAATAGCTCTTTCAGGATGTGACTCGGTCTCAGTAGTGTCCTACTGCATCATTCTGGGACATGAGCTGAAATGACAAAATTTGTCATAAAATATACTACTTTTATGCTGTATTGAGTAAATAAAGAGTATCATGTCGGAATCAAACAATGTAGAGTTTTTTATTATAAACATATTTTAAGGAAGTACACTGCAGCAAAAGGATAAATTGCATCGCTGATGTCGAAAAATTCGGAGAGCGTATTTGCAATTCAGCTTTGAGCCGTGTGACTGATTGTCGCATCTGAATTCTCCGGAAGCAAATTGTTGACTGATATTATGCAAGGCTGCTGGCAAAACATGTAAATGTGAAGTGTTTCTGTGTTTACATTTTTAACAGTGGCTCTGGAAAGCAGAAACAGTTGCTTTGAGAGCCTGAACCAAAGCCAAAGCAGCACAGATTGCTGTGAACATCATTTACGAAAAGCCTAATTCTCCCATGCCCTCGCACAAGCAGAGTCGCCCATGAATATTTATGCGGGGAAGATGCGGCTAACAATATATAATTTAAAAAAATTTCTACCTCCATTGTGGACGACAGGAGCAGGGAGGATAGATCTGAAGCATGGATGAGATGGAGGAGGATGATACAATTAGGGGGCAAAGCAATCCAAAAAACGGTCCCTGGGCATCCAACACAGGAAACGGAGAGGCAGAAAAGAAAAACAGAGATGGATAGGAATCTAGAAATGAGAAAGTTCGGGAAGAAATGAGTAATGACAGGCACGAAAGGGATCATGAAAGAGTTTGTGCAGGAAGCCAATTGGAATAGAGATAGTAGTGTAATGTGTGTATGTCACAGTACTGATGGATGAAAACTCTTTAAATGTATTATATGTATGAAGTGCCCTCTGTCAATCAGAATGAGTAATAGATCTGTCGACTAGATGGAAAAGCTTCCCAGCCAAGTGCAGACAGTGTGTGATAGATCTGGGTGGACAGAAAGTGCAGAAAATGTACTGATGAGTAAAAGTTCAACAATCAAATAATCTGTCATATTTTACTGACTTTTGTGTCGTTTAAAACCTGTATTAATTTTTGATTGAAGACTCATTCTCATTCTTTACCATGGATTCAAAGTGAACCGGGATTCAGGTTGTCAAACTTTCATATAGTGCAAGTTTCATAGAAGTACTACAACTCTACAATTATATTAAGCCACACACAATAGTTTTATGTTTGATGCAATGTGATGCATTGGTTTGTTTATATAAAGGAGTTAAACATGCGAGCTCCGTGAATATAATGTGTGAAGATTGACCACGGCTTTCTTCCAGGTTGGATTGACTGTCTTTAACTTGCGTAACATACCAGCATCGTCCCACAGGGGCCAGCTGACATGGATATCCCTTAATGTCCGGTCTCAAAAACTTTTGCCATTTGTCAATAAACTTTGTCCATTCTTTTAGCGTATTTCTGGTACCCCACAACAACTTCTTTCCAAATAGTCAGGCTGAAGACATGACAACCCCAGCAATCATTAATCTAATTTTAGTACTTCACACTGTCAGTGTGTAAGTGTGCTAAAATTTTAAACAGATGACTTTTTCAAATACCAGTACACTCACACACTGACTTTATTTTAAATACCGGCACACTCGGACACTGACCGGTTTGAATTTGTGGCATGCTTACACACCAACCGTTCAAATACCGGGTTGTTCACTTGCTGAACAGTGAAATAGTGGCACGTTCGTTCGCCAACCTGTGTTTCAAATACTTGCATGCTGCCCTGTGTTTTAAATAGTGGCACGTTCGGACACAAACCTGTGTTTCATACTTGCATGCTTGCTTGCTGACCTGTGTTTCAAATACTGGCAAGCTTGGCCACCGGCCTGTGTTTCAAATACTTGCATGCTTGCTTGATGACAAGTGTTTCAAATACTGGCATGCTTGGATGCCAAGCTTTGTTTCAAATACTGGCATGCTCGGATGCCAACCTGTGTTTCAAATACTGGCATGCTCAGATGCCAACCTGTGTTTCAAATACTGGCAAACTTGCACACGAATCTGTCTTTCAAAAATCGGCACACTCACTTGCAGAACTGTGTTTCAAATACTGGCATGCTTGCACGCTGACCTGTGTTTTTAAATACCGGCACGCTTGCATGCCAATCTGTGTTTCAAATACTGGAATGCTTGCCTGCTGACCTGTGTTTCAAATACCGGCTTGTTCACTTGCTGAACAGTGTTTGAAATAGTGGCACGTTCGTACCCCAACCTGTGTTTCAAATACTTGCATGCTGCCCTGTGTTTCAAATAGTGGCATGTTCGGACACAAACCTGTTTTTCAAATTCTTGCACGCTTGCTTGCTGACCTGTATTTCAAATACTGGCAAGCTTGGCCACCGGCCTGTGTTTCAAATACTGGGATGCTTGCTTGATGACAAGTGTTTCAAATACTGGCATGCTCGGATGCCAACCTGTGTTTCAAATACTGGCATGCTTACACTCTGACCTGTGTTTCTAATACCCCTACACTCGTTTGTCGACCTGTGCTTCAAATACTGGCAAGCTTGCCCACCTGCCTCTGTTTCAAATACTGGCATGCTTGCTTGCTGACCAGTGTTTTAAATACTTTCATGCTCGGATGCCAACCTGTGTTTCAAATAAACTTGCACACAGATCTCTGTTTCAAAATTCGACACACTCACTTGCAGAACTGTGTTTCAAATACTGGCATGCTTGCACGCTGACCTGTGTTTTTAAAAACCGGCACACTTGCTTGCTGACCTGTGTTTCAAATACTGGTAAGCTTGACCACACTGAAAAAAACAACTTGTAAAATTTACTTAAGAAAATCCTCGTAATAATTTGCACGAACTTTTTTTAAGTAAAATTTACTGCTTTTTATAAGTAAAACTTACCTACTAAAATCAAATAAAATTTACTTAATAATGCATGATAAAACATATGTTAAATAATTAATTACATGTTACTTAATTATTTTATTTAGAAGTTAGATTTATTTTAATCGTTTAGGTAAAGTCTATTAGGTTTTTTTTTGAAAATTGAAGCATTGCTGTCCTAAAAATATTAAATAAATCGTATTGTTTGTTATTTTCTTTAACATATTTCTATGGACCTAGTTATTTTTAGTGTTATAAATGGCATTATAACACAAAATTCATGACTGACAAGTCACTCATTGAACAAACTTGATTCTGAACAGAAACGCACACAAACTGTGTTTCTGACATGCATTATCAGCACTGTGGAGAGAATTACAATACAATGTTCTGAACAGGGTTCATATAAAGAAACACTGATCACCTGAACGGTGACTTCACAAAATTATAATTTACAACAAAACAACATCAATAATATAAGAGCTTAAACCTTTATGACATTTTGGTAACAAATATTTAAGTAGTTAAAGTTCTTATCAGTTCTTATTCTGTGATAAAGCTTAAAAAATAAAAATATTCCTTACAACATGTGCAAATAAATTTTACTTAGATTTTTGATTGATTTAATATTTTTAAGTAAAATGAACTAAGATTTTTTACTTGAATCTGCTAAAGTGTTTGATTAAAATTTACTTAATTATTTTAGGACTATGTGCAGTGACTATAAAACAGTTAAATAATACAAGAAAATATCTAATAAGACTTACTATTCCCACACAGTTCATTTTTTACATGAATTAATTGTGTATTTATCATCATTTTACTTAGGAAAATCTAGTTCTCTAGTTCTGTTAATATTATTATGTAGAAATTATGAGAGTTAATCTAATAAATATTACTACACCAAAAAGTTAGTTTTTTCAGTGCACCGGCCTGTGTTTCAAATACTGGCATGCTTGCACGCTGACCTGTGTTATTAAAAACCGGCACGCTTGCTTGCTCACCTGTGTTTCAAATACTTGCATGCTTGCTTGATGACAAGTGTTTCAAATACTGGCATGCTTGGATGCCAAGCTTTGTTTCAAATACTGGCATGCTCAGATGCCAACCTGTGTTTCAAATACTGGCATGCTCAGATGCCAACCTGTGTTTCAAATACTGGCAAACTTGCACACGCATCTGTGTTTTAAAAATCGGCACACTCACTTGCAGAACTGTGTGTCAAATATCAGCACACTTACATGCCAACCTGTGTTTCAAATACTGGCATGCTAACATGTGTTTCAAATTCTTGCTCACTCACTGACCTGTGTTTCAACAATGGTATGCTGGTACGTTGACCTTAGTTTCAAATATGGGCACGCTCGCTTGCTGACCTGTGTTTGAAATATTTTCAAATCTAATGCATTCACATTCAGACCAAATAGTATATTTCTTTAACACATTCACACACTGTCGCTGTGTTTTAAATTCGGGTACACTCACACAGATCTATGCTTCAGTGTCTAGCATACTTAAACACTGACCTGTCTTTCACAAGTTTCTTCCCCACCTTCCCCATCAGTTGGGCCAGAACGAAGGAGAAGCTGTTTTCACAGGAGGACTGTTAGACCTGCCACATGAAGTGACAACTCAAACGAGCATCACAGTCCCGGGGAGTGATGACAACACGCTCAGCATCTGCTATGATGACTTAACACTCAAAGAAACCATATGGTGATTCACACATCACTAAGCGTCCGCACTGCAGTCAAAAGATAGCGTGTAATTACAAAGAACCCAAATGAAAGATTCGCAAATTACCATATTTCCCTTAGTGATGGTAACAGCGAGTAATGAGTGTGTGCGTAGAGAAGCATCCGTGTGATATTTACATCTCTAAAGACAATGTTCCTGCCCAAGTACTCAAGTGTAGGAGGACAGAAGTGGCTAATTGCAGTGTTATTCGACCAGAATGAATCTAACACTTAATTGGCCCTTTCTGAACAAGAATAACAATGAAGCATTTTTATAATATAGAAAAGCAAATTTTATCAATAACTATTACTGTTAATAACTAAAACTGTTGTTGTACAACTCACTTGGTAAAGTTTTGCATTGGAAGCGCAAAGTTTGTGGGTTTGAACACCAGGGAACACGCATACTGATTAAAAATGAACTGTATACTCTGAATGCACTTAAATCCAGACAAAATAGATACATGTAAATGTATTAGGAACTATAATCACTATACTAAACTTCATGTTATGCAATATTAACATATATATATATTTGTGAATGCAAAAGGACCATTTATCGAAAACATTTTTAACATTAACAAATCTATATAAAACCAAAAGACTTAAAATCAGTGCACGCTACAGTGTATACTTTTTCTTGATGGTTGGAACTTGGAAGGACGCCAATGAAAACTTGCCTTGTAGTTAAAACATTTCTTATTGTGCTTTTGTTTTCGTTCAGTGACTCCCGCTGCTGATGTTAATGCCTGCTCCATAATGCCTGTTTGTAAAGTTTCTAAAAGATCTCAATTTCTGGTGAACACAACTCCATTGATCCGTCTCTATTTCATTTCTGTGACCTTTGCTAGGTGTACCATAGAAGGGGTGCAGAGTCTGCGTCCGCCACTCTGTCGTGCCAGTCAAACATGATGGACATTGTGGACATAATGCTTGCGCGGCGGAAACCATGGAAACTGAGAAAGTCACTGCTGAGGTGTTCAGATTAGGAAGGTCTCACACAGAGAACTACATAGTCGAGAGTGTGTTCATAAACAAAAAGCTTACCTGCATGTGTAAAGATAAAAAAAGAAGAGAGAAGAAAGCAGGCTTGCCCAGAATCAGGGGAAAATTATGTGTCACGTGATTGTGTCATGTGCAAATTTAATAATGTGGTTCGTGGCTATTCAAATAGATATGCTTGAAATGGTCACTGTGATTTTTTCATTTTGAATAATGTGAAGAGACTGTGATATTGCCATTTCATGGGTGCCACTTCAATTGGTAAAATAAGTCTTGATTCATGTGCATTTGAAAAAAAAATCACTGAGTTGTCTGTCTGTCGTTCTGTCTGTCTATCTACAGTACAGTATCCCTTTTAAAATGAAACTTTCTTTGATATTAGACATTTTGTCTATATTAGTGATCATGTGGTTTACACATTTGCCATATGTTTTTATCTAAAGCTACTTACATTGCATTCAAATTATACATTTTATCAGTGCTTCCTGAGAATTAAAACTACAAACTTTGCAGTGCTAAAGCAAACTCTACCAATTGAGCAACAAGAAGATTGTTGATCTACAGGAATACATTGTTGAGCTACAGCAGTGCCCCCCCTAGGAAGAGGTAAACATTTCGCGCTCCCCCCAACTCTCCGCCGCAACTGTAAATAGTATAATTTGCCTATAAAATTACACATCTTCAAAACATTGTATCCTTATTAACATTGAGAAAACACAAAAAGAAAACACAAAAAAAGAAATATCGATCAACTTACAACAAAGAATAACTTTATTGACAAAAAAATAAATCCTTATTTAAAGTATAATATTTTTTGACCATTTGATACTGAAAAATGAAATATAATCAATAAATAACACAAGCGGTTTACAGCGTGATTGGGGTGTAATGTCTTTAAAAATCACTTCCTGAAAAAGTATTTTCCCTGGGGTCTCGCGCGCCCCCCCTAGTGTCGCTTCGAGCCCCCCTGGGGGTCCCGCCCCACTATTTGAGAAGCACTGAGCTACAGGAATACATTGTTGATCTACAGGAATACATTGTTGAGCTACAGGAATACATTGTTGAGCTACATTTTTATTACAGGAAGACATGATCACAGTAAGACTTCAGGAAGACATTGTTGAGCTACAGAAAGGCATTTTTGATTACAGGAAGATAACATAAAGACATTGTAAAGCTACAGGAAGACATTGACGAGCTACACTAATACATTGCTGATCAGCAAAAATACATTTTTGATTACAGGAAGACCTGATTACGGGAAGACTACAGGAAGACATTGTTGAGCTACAGGAAAACATTTTTGAGCTACAGAAAGGCTCCAGGATGACATTGTTGAGCTACATTTTTATTACAGGAAGACATGATCACAATAAGACTTCAGAAAGACATTGTTGAGCTACAGAAAGGCATTTTTGATTACAGGAAGACAACATCAAGACATTGTCAAGCTACAGGAAGACATTGACGAGCTACACTAATAGATTGCTGAGCAGCAGAAAGACATTTTTGATTACAGGAAGACCTGATTACGGGAAGACTACAGGAATTGCTGAGCTACATTATTAATTTCAGGAAGACATGATTACAGTAAGACTACAGGAAGACATTGATGAGCTACAGAAAGACTACAGGAAGACATTGCTGAGCTACAGGAAAACATTGTTGAGCAACAGAAAGGCTACAGGAAGACATTGCTGAGCTACAGGAAGACATTGTTGAGCTACATTTTTATTACAGGAAGACATGATCACAGTAAGACTTCAGGAAGACATTGTTGAGCTACAGAAAGGCATTTATGATTACAGGAAGATAACATGAAGACATTGTCAAGCTACAGGAAGACATTGACGAACTAAACTAATACATTGCTGAGCAGCAGAAAGACACTTTTGATTACAGGAAGACCTGATTACAGGAAGACTACAGGAATTGCTGAGCTACATTTTTGATTTCAGGAAGACCTGATTACAGTAAGACTACAGGAAGACATTGTTGAGCTACAGGAATACATTGTTGAGCTACAGGAATACATTGTTGAGCTACATTTTTATTACAGGAAGACATGATCACAGTAAGACTTCAGGAAGACATTGTTGAGCTACAGAAAGGCATTTTTGATTACAGGAAGATAACATAAAGACATTGTAAAGCTACAGGAAGACATTGACGAGCTACACTAATACATTGCTGATCAGCAAAAATACATTTTTGATTACAGGAAGACCTGATTACGGGAAGACTACAGGAAGACATTGTTGAGCTACAGGAAAACATTTTTGAGCTACAGAAAGGCTCCAGGATGACATTGTTGAGCTACATTTTTATTACAGGAAGACATGATCACAATAAGACTTCAGAAAGACATTGTTGAGCTACAGAAAGGCATTTTTGATTACAGGAAGACAACATCAAGACATTGTCAAGCTACAGGAAGACATTGACGAGCTACACTAATACATTGCTGAGCAGCAGAAAGACATTTTTGATTACAGGAAGACCTGATTACGGGAAGACTACAGGAATTGCTGAGCTACATTATTAATTTCAGGAAGACATGATTACAGTAAGACTACAGGAAGACATTGATGAGCTACAGAAAGACTACAGGAAGACATTGCTGAGCTACAGGAAAACATTGTTGAGCAACAGAAAGGCTACAGGAAGACATTGCTGAGCTACAGGAAGACATTGTTGAGCTACATTTTTATTACAGGAAGACATGATCACAGTAAGACTTCAGGAAGACATTGTTGAGCTACAGAAAGGCATTTATGATTACAGGAAGATAACATGAAGACATTGTCAAGCTACAGGAAGACATTGACGAACTAAACTAATACATTGCTGAGCAGCAGAAAGACACTTTTGATTACAGGAAGACCTGATTACAGGAAGACTACAGGAATTGCTGAGCTACATTTTTGATTTCAGGAAGACCTGATTACAGTAAGACTACAGGAATACATTGTTGATCTACAGGAATACATTGTTGAGCTACAGGAATACATTGTTGAGCTACATTTTTATTACAGGAAGACATGATCACAGTAAGACTTCAGGAAGACATTGTTGAGCTACAGAAAGGCATTTTTGATTACAGGAAGATAACATAAAGACATTGTAAAGCTACAGGAAGACATTGACGAGCTACACTAATACATTGCTGATCAGCAAAAATACATTTTTGATTTCAGGAAGACCTGATTACGGGAAGACTACAGGAAGACATTGTTGAGCTACAGGAAAACATTTTTGAGCTACAGAAAGGCTCCAGGATGACATTGTTGAGCTACATTTTTATTACAGGAAGACATGATCACAATAAGACTTCAGAAAGACATTGTTGAGCTACAGAAAGGCATTTTTGATTACAGGAAGACAACATCAAGACATTGTCAAGCTACAGGAAGACATTGACGAGCTACACTAATACATTGCTGAGCAGCAGAAAGACATTTTTGATTACAGGAAGACCTGATTACGGGAAGACTACAGGAATTGCTGAGCTACATTATTAATTTCAGGAAGACATGATTACAGTAAGACTACAGGAAGACATTGATGAGCTACAGAAAGACTACAGGAAGACATTGCTGAGCTACAGGAAAACATTGTTGAGCAACAGAAAGGCTACAGGAAGACATTGCTGAGCTACAGGAAGACATTGTTGAGCTACATTTTTATTACAGGAAGACATGATCACAGTAAGACTTCAGGAAGACATTGTTGAGCTACAGAAAGGCATTTATGATTACAGGAAGATAACATGAAGACATTGTCAAGCTACAGGAAGACATTGACGAACTAAACTAATACATTGCTGAGCAGCAGAAAGACACTTTTGATTACAGGAAGACCTGATTACAGGAAGACTACAGGAATTGCTGAGCTACATTTTTGATTTCAGGAAGACCTGATTACAGTAAGACTACAGGAAGACATTGTTGAGCTACAGAAAGACATTTTTGAGCTAAAGGGTATAGGAAGATATTGTTGAGCTACATTTTTATTACAGGAAGACATTATTACAGTAAAAATACAGGAAGACATTGTCCATCTACAGGAAGACATTGTTGAGCTATAGAAATACATTTTTGATTACAGGAAGACTGTATGAATATTGTCAAGCTACAGGCAGACATGGCAGAACTTACAGAAAGACATTGCAGAGCTTACAGAAAGACATGATTGCGAGAAGATTACAAGAAGAAATTGATGAGCTACAGGAAGACATTGTTGAGCTATAGAAAGAAATTTTTGATTACAGGAAAACTGCATGAATATTGTCAAGCTACAGGCAGACATTGCAGAGCTTACTGAAAGACATTGCAGAGCTTACAGAAAGACATGATTACGAGAAGATTACAAGAAGAAATTGATGAGCTACAGGAAGACATTGTTGAGCTACATTTTTGATTACAGGAATACATGATTACAGGAAGACTACAGGAAGACATTGTTGAGCTACAGAAAGAATACAGGAAGACATTGCTGAGCTAGAGAAAGAATACAGGAAGACATTGCTGAGCTAGAGAAAGACTACAGTAAGACATTGCTGAGCTACAGAAAGACTACAGGAAGACATTGCTGAGCTACAGAAAGACTACAGTAAGACATTGCTGAGCTACAGAAAGACTACAGGAAGACATTGTTGAGCTACAGAAAGAATACAGGAAGACATTGCTGAGCTAGAGAAAGACTACAGTAAGACATTGCTGAGCTACAGAAAGAATACAGGAAGACATTGCTGAGCTACATAAAGACTACAAAAAGACATTGCTGAGCTACAGAAAGACTACAGGAAGACATTGCTGAGCTACATAAAGACTACAGGACGACATTGCTGAGCTACAGAAAGACTACAGGAAGACATTGCTGAGCTACAGAAAGAATACAGGAAGACATTGCTGAGCTACATAAAGACTACAAAAAGACATTGCTGAGCTACAGAAAGACTACAGGAAGACATTGCTGAGCTACAGAAAGACTACAAAAAGACATTGCTGAGCTACAGAAAGACTACAGGAAGACATTGCTGAGCTACAGAAAGACTACAGGACGACATTGCTGAGTTACAGGAAGACACTGCTGAGCTACATTTTTGATTACAGGAATACATGATTACAGTAAGACATTGTCAAGTTACAGAAAGACTACAGGAAGACATTGCTGAGCTACAGAAAGACTACAGGACAACATTGCTGAGCTACAGGAAGACACTGTTGAGCTACATATTTATTTACAGGAAGACATGATTACAGTAAGACTACAGGAAGACATTGTTAAGCTACAGGACGCTTGCATGAAGACATTGTCAAGCTACAGGCAGACACTGCTGAGCTACAGTACACTAATACATTGCTGAGAAGAAGTAGTCCCATTGCAGAGCTACAGAAAGGCACCAAAATAAATTTTTGATTACAGGAAGTCTACAAGAAGACGTTACAAAATAGTACTTATACAGGGCAGGGCTGTACAGTGCGACATATATGCACATGCTATGAAAAAACTGGTCTGTGCGATGAATAAATTGGAATAAAATGAATAAAAAGTTAAACTTTGTGTGTCACAGTGGACATCTGCCATCAGAAGGCGCCGGTGTGTGTGTACATTCATAGAACATAATGAGTTTGATTTTTAGATACATGTCGCGGTGTGCGGCCCCCTTTAGGGATAAACAAAAAAGGTTTCATTGTAAAGGTTTGTTTGCTAGTTTGCAAATGTAGTTTTTTATTAAGAGCTTTAATTTAGTCATGTCTGCCCACAGATCTTTTCTACTTTTGTTTCTGCACTCTTCAATTATTAGCAAATAAAGAAAAAACTTTGTCTAAAATATTTTTTGTGTAGTATTTTTGTGCTCTGTATGGGAAGCTAATGTAAGTGATGAACTTCATTACTTGTATATGTATTACAGATATGATAACTTAATGGTAATGATGAAGTTTTATGTTTGTGCTACAACAGTTTGGCCTGTGCTACAAAACTTTCAACCTCTGTAGCAATGCTATGTGTAAAAAAAAGTACAGTTAATGTACAGCCCTGTAGGATAAAAGGTGATGAATATTAAAGCTACATTATACATCATCCACTGCTCGGACTGTAATGTGGACATTGGTTGTCTTTTCAGCTGTAGCTCCTTTGCTTATTTAATAAAACCTTGAAAAGATAGAGTAACATGCTACTTTTTCTTCTAACATCAGGTTCAGTAACACACGTCTCTTTCTTCCGACTTTCCTTTGAATCATTGTTGTGTGGAACACATATTCAGGCTTCATTTCCACTACACTGAAATTCATTTTATTACAGAACGTGAAGATGCATGCTATTATATTTGTGTATTGTTCTTTTTAGGCGATCTCTGTTGGAGAGATGATGAGTGTTTCTTGTGACGTAGTCTGCCCGGTGATATATTCCATTCCTACTTTATCCAGTAATTTTAAGTGTTAACCTTTGATGCTCTTGCGTGTGGTATCAGGGCAGCATAGCAGTGGTACAGTAAGGCATAGGACAGTATTTCTGCTGGGTTGCCTCACATGACCGCATGTATGATTTCTGACTATTCAGTGGTTTGTTAACTAGGTAAACAACCCATTCTCACCAAAAAGCGTACAAATGACACGCAGTGTGATTATCGTGCAATAGATACGCCAAATTCCGATTTTGCGTGCATATGATACGCCAGTCCTTCCCATTCACTTATATGGCGAATCGTTTTGTGACATTTTATTTATTGTTTTCCCATTTGTTTTCTGTTTTTTTTTACCATTTTCGCTTGGGTTTAGGGTTAGAACCACTTTTTGTTATATAAAAATGACATCCTAACCCAAACCACAACTCTAACCCCAACTCCAAGCGACCATGGCTTAAATATAGATAAAAACATAGAGAAACCTGTATATTAAATAACCTGCTTAAACAAATGTGAAATCTAACCCTAAACCCAAGAGAAAATGGTTTAAAAACAGAAAACAAATGAGATAACAATAAATAAAATGTCACGAAACGACTGCGTGTCATTTGTACGCATCTTGGTAAGAACGGGTTGAGGTAAAATACTTTAAAGGTGCAGAGAATATGTGGAATATATTTGTGTTACCAACTGTCCTGTATTAGCCAGGATGTCCCGTATTTTGAGCCTAATTTATTTGTTTTTGACTGATCTAACCAGTGACTGATACAACAGGCTTGTTCAACTTCATGTGGCGTCCCGAGCGGCAAATAACATCAAAATCCCGCGAGAGAAATCAGTCGAGAAATCATACACAGGAGACCGCTATCGAAATGCTCTCGGGATACTTTGATGTCATCCACCTGTCAGTTGTTGCGCCGCCACAAGCAGCAACAGCAGCAGTGCTGATCACGACACTTGAAAATGATTTCCGACACCTTTCATCCAATCACAATCAGTATACATTTAAGAGGGTCAAATAATACGATTTCATGTTTTCTTTTTTATATAGTGGGTTATTTAGCTGTTTGTGCATGTATAAGATCTGCAAAGTTCGGTCTCAATTCTGAAGAGATTGCTGATCCAGACCTGCCTAAAACGCCTCAATCTGAAAAGCCCGAAGGCATTTCCAACTTTGCTAGGAGGAAATTCTCGCGCTTGTGATTTACAGACTTTAAGTATGTTAAAATATGCAAATTATTTAAAGGAACAGTATGTAAGAAATGTATATTAATTAATCATGAAATGGCCCTGATATGTCACTAGACATTAAGAAATCTTTTTCATTTCAGATACTTATATCACTGACATCAGTGGTCTGTCCAGGATTTTGTCATTTAAAAAGTGGAGTTGCAGCCCTCAACTGATGTTTATGTTGTCATGTTGTGTATTGGCCACTAGCTGTGTGATTGCAGTACCAGTTTTAGCCACAAATTTTGTGTTTGCAATAGCAGTTTTGGCCACAATCCTACATACTGTTCCTTTAAAAAACTACAGCTTACAGAATCTGTTAATTTTAGTTTGTCACACGTATTAACATGAAATGGTAATGTTTTTAACCCTTAGTGCAAGAGTCACAAGTGTTTTCTTTTAGACAGATATTAAAGGTAAATGACTGTGTTAAAAGTAGGGGAGAGCGGGGTAAGTTGTCACACTGGTAAGTTGTCACACTGTTAATAACTCCAACACTAGAGGCTCTATCTCAAAAATCAAATAGCCACTTTATGTGACTTCTTCTTCTATAGTGAACTTCCTGTTCACATGTGGTCAAGATCACTGTAATCTGAGGTTAGCACAATTTTCTTATTTTTCTGCTTAAAAAGAAAAAAAATTACTTTACATTTTATGCAATACAACTTTGTTAGGTGTGAATGTTTAAAATGATTATTTTGCACAAAATAGAGGAGACCGTAAAGTGTCTTTTGATACTTTAGCTAAAGTGATATGATGAGCTAAACTTGAGATTTAGACAACATTAGCACACAAGTAAGTATGGGGCAAGTTGTCTCAATGACTTTGGGGCAAGTCGTCACATCTGACAACTTGCCCCTGTACCAACAAACACATCGACCATGCTCAGAAAACATGATATAGAAAAGAATAAGCCTCAATCTAGCAAAAAGCTGTTTCAAAAGAAAGGGAAGCAGAAATCTGGACCTATGAAAAACAAGGCAGCTAAAAGAAGAAAAATCATGCAAGAGTCATCATCAGATGATGAAGAGTGCTTCTGCCTCGTCTGTGTAGAGCCATTTTCAAAGAGTCGTCCAAAGGAGACCTGGGTAAAATGTGTAAAATGCAACAATTGGGCCCATGATGCTTGCACCTCAGGCCAGGCAATTTATGTGTGTCAGAATTGTGATTCTGGAGATGAGTCCTATTAGTCATACAGGGCATCTGTTTTGTTCAGAGGTTAAACATGTTAAGTTAAGCAAGTTATCTGCAGCGTTCCATTCAGTTATCTGGTTTTATGTGAAAGCCATAGAACATTTGAACCAAAGTTCAAAGTAAAGTGGTCTTGCCACTTAATTGAAATGTGCATTATTTGGATTGAAATAATTGTTTTTCCAGATTCTCCAGGCACGGATGTTTATATTTCCAGTTTGGTTTGAGTTTAAAAATTAAAATCAATATTCACAATTAAGTAGTTGTGTTCTTATTTTTAGATAATCTAGTGTGACAACTTACCCGCCCTAGTGTGACAACTTACCCTCCGATGGGGCAAATTGTCACAAGTGCACAGTCACTATTCAACAGTCTACAACTCTGTAATGAGATAAGATATAAAGATGTTATGAATACAACATATGTGCCCAAGACTTCCTTCTTTCATTTGGTATGAGATTTATACCATTTTGATGTATGGTGCTCAGTAAATGTTAGACAGTGTGAAAAGTGTGACAACATACCCAGTTCTCCCCTACCTGCTGTAAATTAACAAACAATTAATAAACCTACTGTATGTTGCCAAGGCATAAGAGTTATAAATTAATATTTAATTAGGAAACTAGCTATCATTTTGATAAATAGCTTAAATACACTATACACAAAACCATATCCGCACTGCTGGCAATTTTTGTCCTGTATTTCAGAGTGAGAAAGTTGTCCGTGTGTACAGTATCAGTAAAAAAAGCCAAAACACATGTGCTGATTCAATTAAACAGCACATGCTTCTCTCGTCAGTCTCTCTCAGATAAATTGTCTGCACGTCTTATACTTTTTCTGGGAATTTCTCGGCAGTAAAGCCTCATGCAAAGAACCGAAAAGTGCAGGGTGGACAAATGCGCCCTGTGATCTGCCAGCCACAGATTTAAATAACCTGTCATCTCTTTTGTAATAATAGAGAAAAGCAGCCATAGCTTGTGTTGGGTTAATTAAATAAGCCCTTAAAGTTCCTTCCTCTGAGTTCAGCAATTTAACAAAGGAAGCTAGAACAGTTTAGCAGCGAAAAGCAGACAGATGAGGAGAGATTATGTGCGCAGAGAGTTTGAACGGAGCTGTGCAAATGTCACATTTACATTTACGTGTTTGGCAGACCCATTTATCCAAAGTGACTTCCATACATTTCATTACTCTGTCCATTATTTGGGTTCAAACCTAAGACCGTGTTGCACGGTGCTAGCGCTGTGGTCTACAGAAATTTTCACAGGTCAAGTTGATGTCAATATGTCTAATAAAATAGCAGTTGCAGCCATCATAATCCAGAAATGTGTTTTTGTGTCAATATGTGCAGCGTTTTAGTAATAATGAGCCTTTTGGAAAAGTACTGTGCTATTATTTTACAGTTTTGCAAGAGAAATTCATATTTTAAGACAAAAATGCGCTTAAGGTGGTTATTAAAGGGATAGTTTATCCAAAAATGAAAATTCTGTCATCATTTACTCACCTTTGTTACAAACCTGTATACAGTTCTTGTTCTGATGAACACAAAGGAAGATATTTTGAGGAATGTTTGTAACCAAACCAATCAGAGGCGCCATTGACTTCCATAGACTTTTTTTGCATAATATATGTGTGTGCACTGTGTGTAATTATTGTGTATATTTAACCACACACACATACATATATTCATGTCAGATTTTTTAATTTTTATATATATATATATATATATATATATATATATATATATATATATATATATATATATATATATATATATATATATATATATATATATATATATATATATATATATATATATATATATATATATTAATTTATAGAAAATATAAAAATATAAATAAATATATACGCCAAAAATCACTTTTATTTTGTATGCGATTAATCGCGATTAATCTTTTCCCAATTTTTTCTCCTACTATTGAAATTTAATGGGGTCTGTGATAGGTTTGATTTATACAGGTTTGTAACAACATGAGAGTGAGTAAATGATGACAGAATTTTCATTTTTTGGTGATCTCTTTAGTAACCAACGAAAGCACGTTTTTGTCTCTCGCTTCTTAAACTTTAGGTGCAGGTCACAAGGCAAATCCATTTTTTTTGTGTGTGAACTATCCCTTTGATATTTTCTGTGGTGAATTTTAAAAGTTGTGACCTTCAGTCTTGATATATGTTAGTCAATAAAAGGAAAGCAATATCCACTCAAACTCCAAGCTTAGGGCATGATGTCTCTATTATTATATTGCTTAGACCTTATGACAAAGCTGACTGATGTACTTTAATATGGAACTTTATTATAAATGCCATTTTAAAATTGAATGACAAGCATGAACCAGGAACATAATCTCTGCCGATTTACAAAAGCTGTATTTATCTGCCACTTGGAGATAAGGTCGCTCTAGCAAAGGAAGTTCCAGTAAAAAGCCTGTTTTTAGCGACAATCCCTGCCGATTGTTTGCGCATGCGCAGTATCTGACAGGTCTTGGTGCTGTGGCTTCCTTATAAAGACTTTGCCTTTGCAAGTGCATATTTTTTGCTGCATGTTGATGTCACATTGACTAAGATGTATTTTAATCCCTTTGATGTGAATTCGAGCATTTGCTTTACCAGGTCCACTTGGAACGAAATGTCAAAAAGGAGATATTTTAAAGGAACAGTATGTAAGAAATGTATATCAATAAATAATAAAATAGCCCTGATATGTCACTAAACATTAAGAAATCCTTTTCATTTTAAATACTTATATCACTGACAACAGTGGTCTGGCCAGGATATTGTCATTTAAAAAGTGGAGTTGCAGCCCTCAACTGATGTTTATGTTGTCATTTTGTGTATTGGCCACCAGTTGTGTGATTGCAGTACCAGTTTTAGCCACAAGTTTTGTGATTGCAATACCAGTTTTGGCCACAATCCTACATACTGTTCCTTTAACTAGAATTAAGATCTTAAAAAACTAAATAACATAGAACTCAAATAGACATTTTGTTTACTTGTCCTGCATTTCAGATTTTTCTTCTTACGAAAAGGCCGTGGTTTTTTTCACATGTGTCTCCTCAGTAATTTTTCAAAACAGAATATATAATTTAATATATCTGAGATCGCTAATAGGTGTTATTAGTTTTGAAAGAGGAACATCTATAAATGTCCATGCTCTATCCAAAATTGTCATTGCCAGGTTTAAAGAAAAGCTGTACTTTCAAGGTTTTAAGAAAGTTTTAGACTCCTGTTATGTCAAGCTGTGAGAGAATTATACAGTGTCTGACAAAAACGGATCCTCTTTCCGGCTTTTATTGTCACACTATTTCAACAGCACTGTACAAAATTTCATCTTTCTCAGTCAACTCTATTATTTTTTCTGACAGATGTGGGAAACGTTGCATTGTTGCAAGCATAGCAATGTTTCATTGCCCACCTATAGCATGAAACAACTAAAAGTCTGATTGAAACACAGATTTTAAAGCGCTCTGTTTCTTATTTCAGAAGAAACAAATATTACTATATGACTGCACAAAGTATTCCTCTTACCAATTAAAATATTGTAAAAAATAATAATGGTTGGAACTTGTATTGCAAGTTTATGGTATACAATTATAGAGACACGTTTATGGTTGCAAAATTTATATTTATTAATATAAACCAGATGTTTCTATCTAAACAATACTGCAATACGGTAAAGAAGAACAGAAGCATAAAGGCATAAGGGGAGAAAAAAACAAAAAGTGTTTCATTTATGTGATGCTTTAAATTACTACATCTCAGGTCTGTAGGTAAATGAATTGTTGCAGGATCCAAGGCAATTTTACCTCCCTATAGTCCAGTGTAAATGTACCTGTAAATTTCAGCAGTACCTGCATTGTAATATGATTATGTAATAGCTCATAAAACTGCATATCCACTAAATAATGTCATTCTGTCGTGCATTCATTTACACATTTGGCAAACGTTTTTATTTAGTAATTTATAGGAAGGACAACTGCATTCTATTAACAACTGCAAAATGTAGGTAGTGACAACCGCATTTACAGAAACTCTAGCTATTGATGAAGTATTTAAACATGCACCATGGACATGACAGGTCTCTCTTCTGAGAAAAAATAAATGCCTAGAAGGGGGAAAAGTCTTCTGTATGCGCTGTGCAGAAAACACGGAGGTACGAGTGTTTACTTACGTGTGTTGCCAGATCTTGCACATTAAAACACAGCGAACAAGAAAAATCCCATGATAAACCGAAACAGCTTTATCTCAAAGACCAAAATATTAGGACCGGTACCTTCCCACTTTCACCACAAATCTGAATGCTTCATGAGCCAAGGCCAAAAATGGTTAAGCGCCACAACGATATATAAGCCCGAAAAAGACATGGAAACACAGCAAGACTGCGCTCTGTGAAGCAACCTCATAAATGTGTACAACACACAACAACGCCAAGACTGAGGTTTATTAAAATTGCAAATCATAATCCCGTAATATCAAAGCAATGAATTGCAGAACCTTACTATGGTACCAAAAAATGTTTTGGGGGGGCATTTACAAACTTGAAATAAAACTTGATAATTGATAATTACCCGGCCGCACGCGCACTCACACTCACACTCACAAACAAGCACACTAGAGTTTGCGTTAGACTAATTCATCCCAACATAGTCAATTGTTCGTCATAAGTGGGAGGGTTTGGGGCGCACAGTCCTGCGCCCCAGGGCGGATTCGAAACCAGCCAATTAGAGCTCAGCCTCAGGTCACATGTTTTTACCCTTTTTACTGACCTACATAGACACTCATTCGGGGTGCGCCCCACACACACAAACATGACACACACACAAACGAGTTTTGATTTTCAATTTTTTTAAATAAATGATAACATGACTAACAGTAAAATAGTATAACTAAACTATTTTATTTTGCACTAATTTGCATTATATATTTAACTTTTTTGTAACACGTTAAAGTAGCTTTCTTTTCTAGCCAACTTTGGGGGGGCGGCACCCCAGCACCCCCTAGTGACCAGCCACCACTGATGGTTACTTCTCTGTCAATCATCGCATTTTCGGGAGTGAGTCTTGTTCCGTACAGGCATGAAACGAACATTTAGGGATTGAAATGCTGTCACTTTCGAAATTAGGGTGTATGGGGTCTCTGTGTAGGGAAGCAAAAGCATAAACATCTGATTTTATAAATGTCATTGTTGAATTAAACTTGTCAGAATTGACCTCATTAACATTAGCAGGACTAATTTCCTTCTAACGTGTTTGTGCCGCGTCGAAATGTGAGCATAATACCAATGTGCCACTTTGTTCCCCTAATGTTCACATTTTTCATTGATCTTGACACATGCAAGGTTGAGGTACCTGACGATAAATGAACATGGCATTATCTGCTCTTCCTTTTAACATGGTTGGTGAACTTCCTTTGGCATTTAATTGACTGTAATCACATCTTGTAAAGCCTGAGTAGTCAATAGTAGTCAACAGAGAAATACTGTGGTCATTTTAAAAGACTTTATTACATTATTATTGCAAATGTGTTCAGCCATTCCTTATAAACATGACTAAATAGTTTTTCATTTTTTATAGTACATTCTACTACACAAATCATCTGCTTATATTATACTGCAGAAATGACCACGCATTATGCAAAAGGTTAGTGAAGGGAAATTGAGTCCATATTGCTAAAAATCTCAGTCCTATTATGCCCTAGGATTGCAAAAGTGTGGGTTCATCTTGAATTCAGGCTGGTAGATTAGACAGGTTACACTGTATAAGGAAAGCATACTGTATAAAAATGATAATAGATGTCCTGTAGTCATAGTCAGTATAAAAATTCTTAATATTGTAGATGGGATCAATATGATCAAACAAACTCTTTATTATTAAGCATACCATGCAAAGAAGCAACACATTCTTCAAACTTCAGTAAACTTCAGGGAACCGGGATTATACAATTCAAATGTCTTCAGCGTACAAACTAACCATTATATATACAGAAAACACTAGAGAAATACATATGCTAATGTTAATTGGAAACTGTGAAAAAGACTGAAACACAAAAGGCTTAGGACAGCGCTGTTCAACTGTCCAACAGAGTTTCCAAACCAAATTAAACACACTTGCAGCTCTTTTCAAGTGAAAGTTATAAAGGTACCAATATGTAGCCTATTCGTTATAGTTAAATTTATTTACCATCTGAGTAAATTATGTTCATGGTTGCTGATACATCATATGCTATACAAGTTACATGACGAAAACATGACCGATGTGTATCCATACTGCACCAATAATACCATACAAAACCCTTTTATCAGCCGATACAAATTGAGAATCTAATGGAGAATGTACTATCATACATGCAAACAATGCAAGCAAAGCAAGAGATGTCTAAAACGTATGAATACCGCTCTCACACATACCTCATTTGCCTCTCATACTTCATCTAATAGCATGCAAACTCAGACACATGGCTGGATTAATGCTGAGTTCAATCTATGTCAGAATACAAAGTCATGTCATGAATACCATCGGAAAACTCGAGATTTTCTTTAAGCCCAAAGTTTACGAGTTGGGGCGTGTCAGTGAGAAACATGGCAGAACCAATAGAAGCAATCCATGTAGGTAACGCTTCCAAGGCTTTTACTTAACCGCAAAATAAGCAGTCTGTACGAAATATAATAGTATTTTATAAAACGTGCAGTTCTGGTTCTTCATTCTGATTGGTTGAAACGCGTTCTAAGCCGTGATAAAATACACCGGTAACCTCACGGTTCAGACCACATTACATAAGTATCACTGCGCCACTATTGCTGCGTAGCCTACTGAATTATGAAAATAAACACCACAGTCTTTAATCATATTTTTTAATTTGTCTACAATTGCACAATTAATGGCGATATCCAGATAAATGTCAATAAATATTGTTGAGTCATTTCGTCAACAAAGAGAAAACGTTGTCTGAGGAGTTTATAACTAAAGTTCATACGTCCGCTATTATTATCCACTGGGTGGCGATCTTACCCAACTTAAACACTGACGCATTCACTGAAAACACCGTGTATTACTGTTCATGGCTCTGAATCTGATCTCTTACCGTACTAAAGTTCTTCACAAAAATTGAATTATCTCCGCTTTTAGCTAAAAATTGTGAGAGGTGATAAAAGAACAAATGAAGGTAGGATGAAACGTTTATTTTTTGTTTGTTTTTGTTTGAAAGCGGATGGTCTGTTCTTCCATTTGATATTTTATGTTTATTTAAAGAAGATAATTTTTCTGCAAGGCATTAAACTAAAACTGGGTGGCAACTTTAAAAAAAACGCTGACGGGGAAAGAATTCAGCATGCTTCCTTCCACCCATATTTGATCATCACTTCAACAGTTGCACGATATAAATGTTAATGTATAAATTAGATGAATGGTGATTTATAAAATAAACACCACAGTCTTTAATCATATTTTCATTGTATCTTTGCTGCGTCTGTGTTGGTAGGGAACTGCGCTCTGTTTCAGTCACACTTGATTTTGAGGAACTACTTTGTTTGGCGGAAGAGTAATATTTGTACTAATATAATTACAACTTATTTGTGTTTTATTTTACAAAATCCCGCTAACGTTATGCATATGAAGTAACTGTTTTATAAACGCAATAAACCCCTCGAAGCGTTGGGTTACCAGTGCATTTTATAACATCTTCGCGTCGTGCCTAACAACGCCCCATAGCTGTTATAAAATGCACTGGTAACCCACTGCTTCTTGGGGTTTATTGCTTTAATATATAACAGTTAATATGTAATGTTAAAGTTTATAGTGCCTTCATAAATAAAATTAAAACATAAAATAGCAAAACATGCCATAAAGTTAATAAACCTTGTATTGTCATGTAATTAATTAAAAACGTAGGTACACCGCTATCTTGTGCCAACGAAAGTGACTTAAATGTAAAGTCACAAACATGACAACCCAGGAGGACTTGAACGCACCATAACTTTGGTGTTTGTTTATAAGAGTTTAAGCAGAACTTTGCAGTGCTTCTTCGGGATTAGAGTTTAATAGCCCCAAACGTCTGTAATATATGCAGTGCCGAATGTTGCTCACATTTTGTTTGTCTGTTTATTTGTTTGTTTTTATGCAAGTTATTGCTTCAGCTGCCAGAAGGATGAGTCAAATCTCAATCAGAATCATTATAAACTCCATGGAATAAAAACTGTAGGATGCACTTTTGTTAGTGTTCCGATTTCTTTAGTTATTTAAATGTAAATTGAGTTGTCACAGTCATAAGCTGATTTATTCATGCTCATTCACTCTCTGAAGTTTATGTAAACTTAACCATGTAGAATTATTCAACCCACAGAGAAACATTTTATATTCTTATATGTCTATATTATATTATATATTTTTATTCTTGATATTACACATTACTGTTCTTCTTGGATTTTATATAAGGTGAGCAATTTTTAATAACTGGATTTTTATTTGAAAGTTTTCTCCTCCACCAGGTATGTCATTCACAAAATGAATAATTTTCAGTGGGCTCATGCACGGATTGGCATGATGCCCACAGGCTTTAGAATATTGCTGATAATAATGCAAACAGAGCTGAAAAATTTCATGTGCTACATACTGTAAAAGCACTATATCATAATAATCAAGAATTATATATTATTATTTATAAAAGTAATAATAATAATAAATGTCAAAATTTCAGCATTCAATGAAACATTTGGTTTTCTTATAATCTGCTTATTTCATATACAAGTGTTTCAGTATTTCAAAAGTTTGTGTATAATATTTGAAATAAGCAAACTATGTCTTTTTAAGTTTTCTTTATTGGTTCCATTTCAGTGCAGTTTGATTTTTAGACTATTTTGCAGCTTTACTTTAAACAGGATCATGGTGAAGCACAGTGTGCTCACTGTTGGTAATTTGGTTTTTGCTTAAGCTCATTAAGCAGAGGGATTTCTTTCTCATTAAGAGTATAGCAATTGCCTTCTTGTTTTATCTGCAGATCAATAATTTTTAGAAAGTCGGGCTTGGCCCGGGAGAATGAATGGTCATGAGCCTGTGATCTTAAGGTGTGAAAATGCTGACCGCCGCCAAGTCTAAGATCCCCTTCTACAAGCTTTCATATAATGCTGTTGTAAAGTAATGATCACCAGTGGGCATGGCCAGTTTACACGGATGAAAGCTCAAGTTATGCTTCAGGCAAGAAATTCAGCTGGGTCTGAATCTGTGCAATTCATTCTTCTCTCCAAAATGTGTGCCTGTGAACTTCAGAGAACGTTGAGAGTGCTCATTATTAATAAACTCAGGCTTTGTCTGACAAAGTTTTTGGTTTGATAAAAGAAAAGTTTTAATAAATAAAAAAACATGATTTACTAAAAATCCAACTTAAAAATGTTCTCCTAACAAATATAATAAAGTATCTTGAACAAAGTCAATTTATTATTATTATTTTGTGTATACTGAATTTGATTAGCCCTAAACATGTTGCCAACAAAGAGTATCTTGTTTACTTGACTTAAATAGTTCAGTATTTGTCCAAATTGTGTCAAAAAGTTTGTTCAACTTGTCAAACTGAGTTATCTGAACAAACTATTTAAAAAATAAACAATTGTTTGTAAGTTCCCAGCTTGAATTGCATCATATTAAATTCTGTGGTTAAAATATTTAAAAAGATTACTGTTTATGTTTGCTGGCTTTATTTATGCTGTTTATATTGTCTATTTGCTATCTGTTGTATTTATAGTAAACTATTTTTATTGATTGTCACCCGATTGAGGTTTGTGATTGATTTTAAGTTGGTTCAACTGATTTTTCTTTTTTTTGTATTCAAGTTGGAATACTTCAGACATTGCTCAGTAAATTAAGTCAGGTAAACTACTTGGCCCAAAAGCTGAGTAAACAAGAAAAAGCAAGGGGAAATACTTAAATGTTTTATAGTGTGCTGTCATGTTGGTTCCACACCTGGATGAGTTTCTTTTTTGTAACACTGAAGAAGAAATTGTGAAACTGTAATTCAAAGGAAAGGAGCAACCAACACAATTAATAAGATATAAAGCTTTCTATATAAACAGACACAAAGACCATTGTTGGCAAACAGTAAAAGAAAAGAACTATAACAATTTTGAGGTACACTGTAAAAAGTTGGCTCAACTTAAAAAAATAAGTTACCTATTTGCCTTAAACTAATTCAACTAAAAAAAATTTAACATAACATTTGTTACACAATTGTTGAAGTTAACTAATATTTTTAAGTTGAATTAACTCAAAATTTTTAGGCAACCAGGTAACTTACTTTTTTAAGTTGAACCAACAAATAGGTTTTTTTTTTACAGTGATGCAAAAAATATTGAACAGTGGATGATTTAATCTTTGCATTGGAGACACTATACATTAAAGTTACACTCATTTAGTGCCATTAGGTAACATCTTGTGTGAAAAAGCATAAGTTAACTTACATGCCCCTCTATGTTTGCCCAATATACATATAAAAAAGCATAAAAAGCACCTGCTTTATTGTACTTGCACATACAGCACAACATTGTAGCGAAACAAAGCATTCACATAATTTGTCTGGTAAATGTACTTATGCCACAACAGTCAGCTTGTCCATAACCGAGCAGATATTCAACCACTATACTGTATGACACTTACATCAGTGGTTCTCAAACTTTTTCAGCGTGCGGCCCCCCTTGTGTACAGTGCATTTCTTCGCGGCCCCCCCAAAGAAAATTTATGACAAATTTGTTCTAAAATGTAACATTTTAATTAAACAAAACATATAAAATGATTCAAAGTAGTGCTGTTGGTTAGTTGCCTTATTTTTTTAGGTTTAATTACACAGGATTCATGATAAATTCATGTATTTTATAAAATGTCATAAAACTGGGGCCCCCCTGGCACCATCTCGCGGCCCCCCTGGGGGCCCCGGCCCCCAGTTTGAGAACCACTGACTTACATTACATACCAATGTACGTTAATAGGATTTTGTTTCTTTTTCCCTGTCCTGTCCTTGAACCCAAGGACACTGAGACTAACAGAGACCGTTTCTGCTGCTGTGAAGGTCATCACACCACTGATCTACTGGCCTTTCCTTCAACTGACTACCGGCCGCTTAACATTTAATCTACTAAATATATACAGTATAAATATATCCCTTTTTTATTCCCATACAATTATAATATATTATTTAATATACTGTATAGTATATCCTAATCAGCTACACTGAAAAAAAATATTCATTCAATTTACTCAATTTTTTTAAGGTAAGTGGTCACAATCAATTTATTTAAGCTACATTTAATACAAAACAAAAAACTTTTGTTTAAATGTAGCTTAAATAAATTGATTGCAACCACTTATCTTAAAAAAATTAAGTA
This sequence comes from Misgurnus anguillicaudatus, assembly GCF_027580225.2. Taxonomy (NCBI): domain Eukaryota; kingdom Metazoa; phylum Chordata; class Actinopteri; order Cypriniformes; family Cobitidae; genus Misgurnus; species Misgurnus anguillicaudatus. Next base: position 18,490,375 of record NC_073341.2, read on the forward strand.
AATTGAATGAATCATTTTTTTCAGTGTATGTCTGTCTCTCTCTTTTTTTTCTACCTAGGACTTTTTCCCACAGGGTATTTCTCCTTGGGGTTTTTTTCAACCTCAGCTGACATTGGCTTAATATAATAAAAGTTAACTTTTATACGTTACATTCTGGCTAGTACGGTTTAATCACAGATTTTTCTGTGTGTTCTCATGCTTTTTTAATGTAAAGCTGCTTTTAAACAATAAAACAATTGTGAAAAGCGTTATATAAATAAAACTGAATTGAATAGAATAGCTTCAAAATATACTATTAAAACATCCACAGTTGTTAGTTGCTATTTTCAGATTTCCACCAGCTACATTTAAAGAGCAGATTAACCCACACACATGGCAACAATTAACTCCTGCAAACAACCCATCTGATGATGATGAAGATAACATTCACTGTGTCCGACCCCATGACACTGAGTCACGAACACTCCAGAAGGTATCATGATTCATCAAATTGTATTTGTACAAACAAATTGATTATTGTAGAGAAGCCATCAAGTTCTGGCAGGAATTGAAAGTAAATGCAAATAAGTGATTGAGTGTTTTGGTAAAGTTAATAAGCACATGAATGTCCTCTCCAAAGGGTAGAAAGTGCTGTGAATGAGAAATCTAAATTAAACCAGCACTACTACACTCTAAAAAGCTGTGTTTGTTCAAAAGTGACAAACCTAGTTGTTTGGTTAAATTAACCTATATTTATATTTGACCCAGCATTTTGGGTCAAAACAACCCAGCATAGGTTAAATTACTACCCAGGCGGGTTGGCTTTGTTTCTTTTTGACCCAGCATTTTCCAATCAAATAACAAAAAATTGAATAAAAGGTAAACTATTTTGGCTCGCTGTTTTTTAAAGGAGTGCTTGTAAGTGATAAGAAAATGAAAATTTTTAGGTGTACTTTCACTTCAAATGTTAACATTGATCAAGGCTAGGTAAGTAATGCTGCATGCACACTTCCAGCAACTTTTTTGCGTTCTTAATTATTTTTTTTATTAACAATTATAAACAAACAAGTAACATCACCTGCCTGACAAAGATAAATGATGTGAATGACGCTCATCATTAACATAAATGTAAAGGTTTTATTTGCATTCCTGGACACGCCCTTTTCGGTTGCCAACAGTCACTATCGCTTGTGTCGCCAGGAAAATTAATGGGATTGTGTCGCTTTGTCGCTGTGAACTGGCCATAAGAAACAGACTGGTAAACAACATAAAAAGTATTAAGTGTATGGAAGAGTCTGTAATAAAAATATTTTATTTCCAGCACTTAAATACTTTCTATTAACCTTAGTAATGGCATGGTTCTGCTGTCTGACATGAAGTGGACCATGGTTTAAATAGGCATGTTATGCAATTTTGCAAAAATATAAGATATGTAAAGAACATACAGCATTCAGGGTTATACAGTTTTTCATTGAAATGCATTGTTATAGAGCAAGTTGTTCACATGGAAAACATATAGTTAAAAATCATACATATAGATAGTTATACAACATTACACGGTTTATATCATTGTTTTCATAACAGCTCTTGGTTAAACAAGGATCACAGTAAAATCTCCCTGGTTTATATTCAGTACGGCATTTTCAATTTAAAAATGTCAGGTAGGACAAGTGCCACATACTGTAGGGCAAAGAAAAGTTTAATAGATCCAAAAATGAACCAGAAAGAAACCAGAAGTACATATAGGCAGTTTTTACATTTTTAATACTTAATACTGAGGCATATTGTCAAAAAGGGGTAGTTCAATGAACTGCATCTTTCTGGACATGTTCAATAGTTTACTGTTGCCAAATAAAGCATGTCCCTCATCAAAATAAAGTAGTAAATATAAAAATCCCCCTGTAGTCGATAATCACAAAAAAGTCATCTTTGAGCATTATAACAGCATATGTAAAAGCTTTTTTCTGTGACAGTATTTATAAAATAGCTTAGCAATTACACAGCTTGGACCATGGATATGAATATGCAAATTAGTCCTGCCTCCACTCTTTCACACCTTGGACCATAGATATGTAAATAGATGTTACATTCTGCAGTTTCAGGTACATACCGTAACCGCTAAGTCCAGTTTGACACAATACATTTGCACATGGTTTGTCCTAAAGGGCACATATCATGAAAATCAGACTTTTTCCATGTTTTAAGTGCTATAATTGGGTCCCCAGTGCTTTTATCAACCTAGAATGTGAAAAAGAACAACCCAGTAACTTAGTTTTGGGAAAGCATTCTCTCCAATCATGTAAAAAAAGGTAATTGAAGTTTGGCTCCCCTTGTGATGTCAGAAGGGGATAATACCACCCCTTACTCTGCACTATCCGGCACATTGCAGAGCTCATTTGCATTTTAAAGGACACACCCAAAAACAGCTAATTTTTGCTCACCCCTACAAAGTGACAATTTTAACATGCTATAATAAATTGTCTATATGGTATTTTGAGCTAAAACTTCACATATGTACTCTGGGGACACCAAGTCTTGTGAAATGTCCCATTTAAAGCATATTAGCAAACACCACATAGATATATAAACAACAATAAAACACTAGATTTTCACTACAGGGGGACATTAAATGAGGCAAAATTATAACAACAAGCCCCGGTCTAGGCCATTCTGGTTACACTGTTTAGTCCCAGATGGACAGCCTTCCTATCCAATTTCTTCTTGAGCTCTAAATTGTTTTCAGGATTATGAAAAGCAGACTGACAATGCATTTACCCCCAAGGCTTTCTTCAAACGTACAAATTACGATTAAAGTTGTCTGACTGGCAGTTTTGTGTCTGTGGATTAATTAATGTTTTATACGTTGTCAGATGTCCAAGTGGAGGTTTTGGTGAAATGTAATCCCAAGATGTCGACAAATGAGCTCATCTGTGGACTATAATGAACACACAGACGCACCAGCAAGCTTTCACTCATTGCATTGCTTCCATTACCACTGATTGTAAATGCACTGTCTAGAATACAAACGGGGCTGGATGGGCACATTGAATAGATAGCAGTTTGATAGAGCTGTAGCTTTAAAAAGCAGCATTAAGTTAAAAGAACTTGGTTTTGCAAGTCAATTCAACCCACTATTTTAAGTTTTGACCTGTATAAAAACAAGTTGAAATTGTTTAACTTAATTTGTTAAGTATATTCACCTTTTGATTATCATTTCATTTTATTTTGTCTATTTATTAGTTTTGTTAAGCAGCTGCAAAAATATGATGGTAATAGGGTTGACATTTAAACTCTCAAAATACATCAAAATGTGCATATTTGCTAGCCTACACAAGGGTTAATACAAAAAAAACAACATAAAATAACCTTTAAAACTAGTTAAAGTGCAATGCTACGTGCTTGCCCGATGTGTCTGCTTTTAGGAGAAATTAAATATCTGACATCAAAGGGTAAACATCTAGTGACAGATATGAGATGCCCAGCATGCTTAAAGCAACAGTCCTTTTCATCTTTCCTGCCCCACAGAGCTCTCTGGAGAGTTTGGACCTCGCTGTTTAGGATGAGAGGGTTTTCATGTCATTTAGATGTGTGACATTGTCATTACGCATTGAGTTCTCTCTATATTACTATTATGTCCTCGATCAGCAAAGCGATCACTGAAAAGATCACATAGCAAAAGATATAAAAGTGAAAACTATTAGCAGACCCCTGGGCAATATCATTCAGGTGAGTGATTATAATATTTCCTCTGTTCTGCTTAATGATGTAGACCAGGTCTGTAAACTTTCATACGTTGCATGTTTTTGATAGCGTGTTTGAGGTTCTCTGAATTCATTTGGTTTAATAGCAGTGACATCACGAATGAGTCACTTTGTTGCTATGCTACAAGCTCCCGTGGCAACTGGAGAGCAAAAAAAAAAATTAAAACCCGGAATGATGGGAAATTATCATTTAAGTGAATACCACAGAGAATAAGACAGCAGTGACGGGCTTGTATTAAAATGTAGATGAGAATAAAAGTAAGTCACAGAATGTGCTTTCGAGTTTCTACTGTTATAAAATGTTACACATACATACTAGTTAGATTTACACATTAACTCTGAGTCCCATGCTGGAACCTTCATTGGTCAAGTCCAGCACGAGTGGGTACCAGTTGGGCCTGTGAAAAGACATTTTAGTACATTTAAGGGCCATATTATTTGTACATTATATTACAAGATGTAATATAAGTCTTAGGTTTGCCTAGACGGTGTCTGTGAAGTTTCAGCTCAAAATGCCACACAGATCATTTGTTATAGCATGGCCAAAAAGCCCCTTATTTGGGCGCGAGCAAAAAAGTGCTGTGTGTGTACCTTTAAATGCAAATGAGCTATTGCTTTCGGTTAAAAAATGATCGGATTCCTGTGAATAGAGTCTGAGACGATAGTATCTTTAGCCGCATTAGTGCTACATTGTGCTATCAAGCACATTTAGAATATAGCTTAAATTAACCAGTCAGTCAGTGGGTGGGCCTCTGTTTTTGTGATGTCACATTAACCAGAGAATTAAAACAGTAAGTCTAATGAGACTGCTTTGGTTTAATGGGGATTTAAAAAGAAACACTGTAAATAAAATTGCTGTTAAAGCCAGGCCATTTTCGACATATACTGTTCTTCATACAATTAAATACTGTAAATGAGGCAAGGAAAGGCAAGGCAAGTTTATTTGTATAGCACATTTCATACACAGAAGTCATTCAAAGTGCTGTACATAGAAATGAGAAAACAATATATAAACGAGAAAAAAGAAAATGTAAAAATAAGAGATACACAATAAAATCGCAATAAAAACAAAGATACATGAGAATTTAAAATAACAATTAAAGAAAATAAATGTGATTTTAATAAAAGCAGTTTAAAATGTTAAAAAGAATAAAACAGGAGTAAAAGTGACTTGAGTTAAAAGTGCAGTCAGTGTGAAGCAGCTCATTCAGTAAATGCAGAGTTAAACAGATGTGTTTCACAACACTCAAAAGGCGTCTATGGAAAGAAGACACCAAGTGATTTAATATTTCAGGTGGAATTTTGTCCCATTCTACCCGTAAACATGTCTTGAGGTGTGCAACAGTTGTCGCATTTTACGCTTCAAAATTCGCCACACATTTTCTATAGGAGACAGATCAGGACTGCAGGCAGGCCAGTCCAGCACCTGCACCCTGTTCTTTCGCGCCATGCCTTTGTAAGGTGTGCAGAATGTGGCTTTGAATTATCCTGTTGAAATTTGCATGACCGTCCCTGGAAGAGGCGTCGGCTTGAAGGCAGCATATGTTGCTCTAAAATCTTTATGTACTTCTCAGCATAAATGGTGCCTTCACAGAACTGCAAGTTACCCTTACCAGTGGCACTGACCCAACCCCAGACCATGACAGACCCTGCTTTCTGTACTTGTTGCTGATAACAGTCTGGATGGTCCTTTTCAACTTTGGTCTGGAGCATCCGACGTCCATTAAAAAAAAACCTCAAAAAATGATTAATCTGACCAAAATACACGTTTCCACTGTGTAATGATCTATTCTAGATGTCTCCGAGCCCAGAGACGTCGACAGCGCTTATGGACACTGTTAAAATAAGGCTTCCTTTTGGCACAGTAAAGTTTGAAGTGGCATTTGTGGATGTAGTTTCGTATTGAACTGCTTGACAAAGTTGTGTCAAAGTAATTCTGAGCCTATGTGGTTATATCAGCTCATAGATATGTACACTAGATGTCGCCTTGGCTACGGCAGTTTATTGGACCGAATGCGTCAAACAGAGCCGCCACCTTGAAACAGGGGAATCCCGCATCAGCGTCATTGTAGGCAATCACCATAAATCTTTTTGAACGCGATTTTCTTGGTTTTCTTTTGGTTCGTTTCAACAGTCAGACATGTATTTAGCATTTAGTCCAGGAAAAAAAAAAAGTTTAGATTTTATGAAAATTTACTTTTTCTAACTGCAATGCATAGTGCTAGTAGCCCTAACATCAATACGCAGCACAAAAGTCCGGCATCGTCCATGAATTCGAAGTATAGGCGGAGATAGCAGCTTTACAAGACCCCTGTTCTAAGATGGCGGCGGTTTTGACGCATGCTCAGAGCCCCAAGGCGACATCTAGTGTATATATCTATGATATCAGGTATGGAAGAATGACGATTCTTGATACAGTGCCGTTTTAGGGCACGCAGGTCACGGGAGTTCAGCTTAGGCTTGCGCCCTTGGCCTTTACGCACTGAAATTGCACCAGATTCCTTGAATCTTTTAATGATGTTGAATACCGTAGAGGACGAAATATTCAAATTACTTCCTATCTGTCTTGAGAAATAAACTTTTCAGTAATTATCTCATATGTTTCTTGGCAAACTGGTGATCCCCGGCCCATCATTTCTACTAAAGGACTAGGCCTTTCCTGGGTGCTGGTTTTATACCAAATAATGAATCCCCTGTTGACATCACCTATTTCAAATCACATCTTTAATAAATTGTTTTACCTCATTATAGCCCAAAATCTACCCTCTGTCCCAACATTTTTTGAAAGGTGTTGCAGGCATCGCATTACAAATGTGCCTACATTTTCCAAGAAATAATTTTTTCTTTTAATTTTCAACATTTGATATGTTGTCTGTACCCGTTTGGCAACTAAAGATGAGTTTATGAGATTTGCAGATTATTACATTTTGTTTTTATTTACATTTTACACAATGTCAACATTTTCTGTTTTGGTTTGTATGATAATGTCGGTCTTGTCTCTATCGCCAATCTCAGGAAGTAAATTGTTGCCTACAATCTGTGTGTTTGTTGTAGTCCGAGAAAAGAGATTTACATTGAAGATGATAACTCACGTCATCGTTTACTTTGGGGTTTGTACCTTTTGCATATTGTTAACATGGAAATTTACACACAATACAACAATACAACAGTATCAGTTGCCTGATGAAGATCAGTTGATCGAAACGTTGCAACGCAACTATTATTAAAATTTTCAGCAAGCATATAGTGTGCGTGAATTGTTTGTTGTATGTTATGAGACTTTTTGTTGTCTTATCCTACGCACCTTTCCATTGACTTCAGGTGTGAGACGCAAATTTGTTTTAACATGGAAATTTAAAAATGTGAATCAGACAATAGGTGCTCTTTAAAGAAGATGATATTTGTTACGACTTTGACCATGCTAACACCAAAGTGGACGGTGTGGATGTTGATGCTTGTGACTTTCTTCATTATTATTTATTAAGGTAAGTGCTAACTAATCAAAGTCTCTGTTAAATATTTGCATTAATTAGCATTACTTATGTTACTAATAACAAAGAGATGCATTCTATTTTTATATATAATGGACTGGCTGTTAAACAAACTAGCAACAATTAGCTGCATTAGCTTAAAATATCTTCTTTTGTGTTCATCATAATACAGAAAATCATACAGGTTTAGAACAACATGGGGGTGAGTAAATGATGAAAGAATTTTCATTTTTAGTTGAACTATCTCTTTAACTCATTTAAGGATAGCATTGTAAGAGGTTTTTATCTTGCAATTTGAGGAGAATAATCATAAAAAATTGTCTACTTTTAACACTGCTGTCTACATTTCTAAAAGATGCTCAGGTCTCCGAAGCTGAAATACTTGTAATGCTGAGGCAGAAATACTGCCATAAAGGATTATTAGGAACACCTGTTCAATTTCTCATTAATGCAATGGTGTAATGGTGTGGGGGATGTTTTCTTGGCATACTTTATACCTTTTAGTGTCAATTGGGCATCGTGTAAATGCCACGGCCAATATGAGCATTGTTTCTGACCATGTCCATCCCTTTATGACCACCATGTACTCATCCTCTGATGGCTACTTCTAGCAGGATAATACACCATGTCACAAAGCTTGTATCATTTCAAATTGGTTTCTTGAACATGACAATGAGTTCACTGTACTAAATTGGCCCTCACAGTAATCAGATCTCAACCCAATAGAGCATCTTTGGGATGTGGTGGAACGGGAGCTTCATGCCCTGGATGTGCATCCCACAAATTTCCATCAACTGCAAGATGCTATCCTATCAATATGGGCCAACATTTCTAAAGAATGCATTCAGCACCTTGTTGAATCAATGCCACGTAGAATTAAGGCAGATCTGAAGGCGAAAGGGGGTTAAACACAGTATTAGTATGGTGTTCCTAATAATCCTTTATGTGAGTGTATATTGTGAATGCAGTGGGTTTTGCCTGTCATAACTGTATAATGTTTACTTCTCTTATTGCACATTTTAGATGCTTAATTAGTGTGCACATTGAGAAGGAAACAGAAGACACCCAGCTGGTGGCCACCTCTTTTAAAAACCTGATGGACTTTGAGTGAGGATTTATTTAATCAGGTAATCTCAGAGCATTTTGTTCTGCAACCAGATGTTTGTAAAGTCACATCATTGTGTGTTCTCTAACCAAATTTGTGTGTGAAATCACAGCATTGTTTTTTTGCAAAAATATGTTCATGTGGCGTCATGTTTTGTTCAGCCTAGTCTCACTTGTGAAGCAGAAATTGTGTCATTTATTGATTGCATTAGATATATTAACAGCTTTAATAAAAACTATGTATTTCCAGCATGCATTTTCAGTGTCTTTTATTTTAGAATGCAAATTTTCAATAATCACCTTCACCTACCAGTGTGTTTATTGAAATTACAGCAAGAACACCAAAATAACAAAATAAGGGCAACCACACACCTGACAGTATTATCATGTGCAGCTTTGTTTTCAACAGCACAGTACTGTACCTTTTTACAGTCATATACTGTTGTAGACTGTATACAACAGTATATAGGTAGATTGTAAAATTACAGCTGGATGCTGGCAAATCTAGCTACCAGTACTGTAAATTAAAGGGGACATTTTTTTACAGCAGAGTACTGTAATATTTTTAACAGCAGGTAACTGTTGTTTCAGACTACAGTACAATAGGTAGACTGTAAATTACTGCAAATTGAGGTAAAAACATAGTAAAATATTTAAAAGGTTGTGTTTTCCTTTAAACAAATTAGCAACAATAAGCTACATTATCTAGCTAAAATAATTTACAGTCTACCTACTGTAGTCTGGATGCTGGTGATTCTAGCTGCCAGTACTTTACTGTAATTTAACAGGGACATTTTTTACAGTGTAGAGGGTGCACTTTTTTATTGTAGGGTGGTTGTGTTCACATCCACCTTGTAAAAGTGGATTTCACATAACATGTGAACCTTTAAAATCACATTGGTTCGATATTAAAATTCATTCTGATCTATCCTGGCCTATGGCATCCTTGTACTCAGAAGGGAACTCATACCAGCACCATTGTGATTCCCCACACCTCTATAATCTACCCAGGCGCCTTAGTCAAGCTCATGTGGGCCTTTGATTGATTATAACCTAGTTATTTACGCGCACATTCAGACAATAATAAAACTCTTTGTATTTTTATCTATTTAAGTGTTGTGCTGCAGGCTGACTTTTGGGTGTCGGGGGGTGACCTTGTTTTTACACAACGCACACTAACAAACACATGTGCAAACCTAAAAAATCCGAAGTGATGGCCTAACTCAAGGCACAATGGCACACAGAGATCTTCATTGTTTCTCGGCGTTATCAGTGGGTCACACTGCTGTCATTAAGCCTGTCAGGAGGACAACAATCTGTTGGTTACCGCTGCACCATTCTTGCGCTTATATGCGTGTATTATGTGTGTGGGTACAAATGTAAGGTCTAAAATGTCATCTCAAAAGGACGACATATCAGACAGTAAGAAATGTTGAGTTTATGCAAATATTTAAATTAACTCTGAGTGTGAATACTGATCTTGTAATTAGCAATTAATATTTTAAATGAAGTAGAAGCAGTTTCACCTGGACCATTCTGTCCTAAACCAATGGGAACATTAAATCCGCAGCCTTAAGGGAAATCTAAAGAGAAATATAGTTGTGCTATTTTTCTGTATTTTTGTCAGGGTAAGGTGATGACTGAAGCAGATGGCTTCAAGGCAGCTTCGCTCGAAAGCGTATCAAAATATACCATTAACATTTTTTTTGCAGCTTCCCTCCTCCAACACATCACCTCACTATCTGCTGGTACATCTATCCCAGTTAAAGAGGAGAGAATACTCTGAAATTAAATTATATTGTTTAAGCTTATATATTATGAGCTCAGAGTCCTCCCTTTAGACAGCATGCCAAATATGATTTATCTCATGATAATGCAAACTCTTAAAAAATATTTTTTTTCAGAAAAACACCGGTGAGGATTTTCCTGTTATCTGCCAGCACGTGGTGCAATGCCTCCTTTAGCTCTTTCTGCATTGCACACCTGAGCGGGTGCTATCATAATGCCACTTGCCCAAAAGGTGCTTGTGTCACTGAAACTGGATTCGCTCCTCATTACTGCCCGCTATCTGTCAAAAAGTGAAAGGCTCTTAGAAATGTTTTGGTTTGTAACAAACTTTTAGTTGACAAGGACACAGTAACCATCAGCACAAAGTGTGGTCCTGCACTCACCTTATTTTAGACAATAACCACCTATATGGAGAATTGGGAAGGTCTGATAGCATGAAAAACAACCAATCACAGTTACTGTATTTGTTTACTTAGAGAGAAAAAAAATCATTAAATTGAACAGCAGTGTCAGTCAGAAACTGGCAAAGAAAGCACAGAGAGGATTAGAGAAACTTTGAGTAGACTTTGTAAGTAAAGATTATTTCTCTCTCATAACCCAAGGGATAAAATTTGTTTTGGCATATTTAGTTTACTTGCTACTAAACCCGTCTAACAGAATAAAAAGTTGATGCTGAACTTTTTGGCGAACTTTGAAACTTGAAAAGAAATTCAGTAATTACCTGTATATTTTGTATGTTTGGCTGTCTTTGTTGGTGTGTGTGATGTTTGTGTGAATGTGTGAAGCTGAATTGGACAAAATCTCAAATGAAAACCTTTTAGAAATGAAAGGATTCTAGATTGTTTATTGAGAGAGTTGATGAGGTAAAATCCTAAAACCCTGAATGACTTCTGCATGGGACTTGAATGAGTTTCTGGTAGCACTTGTGTTCCAGTGTAATGAGTTACAAATGTTATCAAATAGATGTTTCTTTGAGTCAGGTTGTCATGTCCTCTGCCAGTCAACCGTCTAACAGATATCGGCAGTGCATTTGTAACCTTTGTTGCAATAACAGTGGGGTATATGCAGTTTAAACAGTGTCCACCATATGAATTGGGACTTTAAAGGCAAAATCGCTCTTTTTGCTGTGGTGTGAAGAAATGTCTAAACACTAAAAGGTGAATATGAAAACAAAGTACAGAATGTCACGTTTTACTTTTCACTTGTTTTAACATATACAATTTACCAACTGAACTGAGCAACACGCAACACGTTTGGATACTAATGCTTATGTCTGATGTGAGCATATTGAGACTATTGTCTGACAAGTGTTGAGGGATGAACTGTGTCCGGATGCATTAACTCAGTTTGATCCACTGTTTTGCATTTGGTGACCACACATACTGTACGTCAGGATTAAAGGTAGTTGTTCTTTCTTGGTAAAGCATGTTTGTTTTGAAACTAGGGCTGTCAATCTCAATTTCAAAACTTTAACACTCTAATCAACATGGGTGTGGACTAATATAGATGCAAATGTATGTTTACACCAGCCTGTCTACATTTTTGACAGAATCATCAACTATTGTTTTGTATATGAATTTTCCTTTCAGAAGACCCTTTTCTATCTTCATTTGTGTTTGCTGCTGCATCATTTGTGACCCATGCTGGCAAATTGAGTCTGAATTAGCAAATTTTCAAAAATGAGTTATTTTTATTTTGACATTCTCTAACTTCTTAATGCATAATTTGTTGGAATCTGACAAAATATGATGGAACTACACCTGTTTGAAAAAAATCTAAAATTACATTTTAAAAATGAAAAACTAAGTCAAAAACAATATTAATGTTAAACTTTTTTATTTTATTGTTTGACTGACATTAAAACAGACAGCTTTAAGATCTCCAAGTATCTAATATAATGTATATTAAACACTTACTTGAGACATAATATATCTGCGTGAATTCTTGTCAAACAGATATTTTTAAAACTGTAATTCTTTGTAGATGTCTATATATAGGGGTCACCCATTCGCGCATCTGTGTGCACGCGCTTCAGATATGTTAGTCAGAGCGAGGAAGATCGTTTTCGAGTCTTGTCTCAATTTATTTAACTATGAGCTAGACCAAGGATCAAACAGAAATTGTCCATTGCATTAATCACACTAGGGGTGTCAACAATAATCGATTCGGCAATGCATCGCAATGCGCGCATGCACGATTCAGCATCGATGCAGCAAAGTGCCATAATCGATTATGTCACTGTTTATTTTCTGGCTTCAAGTGGACAATAAAGAGGTGAAGTTTCAATTACTTCCGGGAGCATAACAACAACAATCAAGATGGCTGAGGCGGAGAGAGATGACAGTGATAGACGGGTAAATAAAAACGCACCCTTTTCCATTGAAAGTGGACATATGGGCACATTTCGGATTCTACGAAGTTAATAGGAAACTAGACAAGACTTACGCTGTGTGTAAATTCTCATCTGAGGTATATAATTGTCATTGTCTTAAAGCTAAGCTTCCGTTTTTGTTGACAATAGTTGCACTTGCCTTATTGTGTACAGTAGAATTCTGATGCATCGCAATGCATCGTAGAATCGAATTGAATTGAATCGTTACCTGGTGAATCGTAATTGAATTGAATTGTGAGTGAAGTGCCAATGCACACCCCTAAATCACACGTTAATAAAATTTGTGCAATTAAAATGAATTTGCATTAACACCCGGTGAAATGCAGCGCAATGCGCGACACAAGTGTCTTTTGCTAATTTCAAACCAGCGCAATGATCATTTTCGTTTAGCGACACGTTGTTTAAATAGCTAATGCATTTGCGCCCAATTTTTCGCCCATGGGCGTTCTGGTCTGAAAACGAGTTGTGTTCAGGTGCATTGTTGGCTTGTTGCTATTTTGAGGCAACTAAAATAAGACTATGCCACTGATGAACTATTACCTCGTCTAAAGTCAAAGTCAATGGCACAATATTGTTTTTGTTATTTAAAGAGCGCGTTAATAATATGCACCTACGACAACGGCCGTTTGCTTATCACATACATGGATGCAGCTCAAAAACAATGAAAAATTAAAGGATGACACGTTGCGTAAATTCTCTTGCTTGTTACAAATAAAATATGTTTAGAGTACAAAACTTTTCTTGCATATTTGCAAATTATTTTATGAGATTCCAATGATTATGTAGGATATCAATACATTTACAGCAATTAAAAGCCTGCTATTCTTATGACTGAAAGAAAACAGCTTTTAAAGGTTTTAATAAAAAAAAAACAATTCCAATAAAAATGAAAACAACACAATTTTTTAACCTTATTCTTAAACTGGTGGTCTTCTTCCTCCACTTAGTTTTTCAGTTTACAAATTCCGCTTTGTAAATAAAATTAAGGCATGGCGCCAGGCCCAACTGGCTTTTAAAGGGGATGAGAGCTGAAACTCTCATTGGTTTATTGCACGTTACGCCCAAAACACACCCATTACTCATAGGAGAATAGGAACAACCTCTTTAGGCCGTGCGTTTGGTGCATAAACCATTTATCTTGTCGGTAAATTAGCAAAAGTGGAATCGGACACGCCTGTTTAGACTGTGCGCCGTGCGTTTTAGACAATACGCTTAGATCATTAAAATAGTGCCCAGAAATGTTGACAGTCCTATTTGAAACATAATTAAATGTTACAAAAATGTAACAGTCTACTTTTGCCTCATATTCATCCTTCACATTTCTTGTCTTCATAGCAAACAGAGCAATTTTGTTCTTACTGTCCCAACACTTTTATAGGGCATTGCATATTAACATACACATTAAAGGCATATTTGGCCTGGTCTCTTGAGTTTTTCAGGAGCTCTTTGCATTTAATCAGCAGTTCTGTATGTCATTAAATTCCAAATCTGTTAAAGCAAAAGGCCAACAAAAGCAAACTGTAAAGTCACTGCAACAAAAATGCGATAGGCTAAACTAAAAGCTGTGATTTAAAAATCAGGATTATCCCATCAAACATTTATTGTTGAACTAATGTAAAAAACTTTAGTATTCTTTTGTTTAAAATAAATGAATAATATATTATGAACATGTTTTCTTTGTAGTATTCCATGTCTGAAAACTGCAGCTGGGTTGCCGGTAACTTACCGTAGATTTAAATTTATGTTTTTTTAACTGGCAACATTTTGTTCAAAGTCTTTGTCTTTGTCTTTACAGAGTAAAACTAAAAAAACAGCATCAAGCAAAACATTCTGGGAAACAAAATCTGAAGCAAAAACAGAAAAAGGTTGATGATGATTTCTGGTTCCCAGAATGCTTTGCATGAGGCTGTTATTGTATAGTTTTATTCTGTAAAGATAAAGACTTGTTAATATTTCAAATTTATTTAACTTTGAACAAACTCTTGCCAGTAAATAACATAAATGTAAATCTACGGTAAATTACCGGCAACCCAGCTGCAATAACATTGTAATTTCTATGGAATTTTTTTACAGTGCAGTTTGTCCTGTTTACATTTTTTTGCAGATAAATATATAAATAAAAACAAAGAAGTTTGAATGAAGCATATAATTGTACAATATTTCTATGAAATATACCCAGCTAACACAAATATGTAACTGTTACGTTGTGACACCGTCACACAAGAAACATGTTGTACCGCTCATTTTATACATTATATTGTGGTTTTATGTATATTTGAGTTTTAAATAGGTTTTACATGTTTTCTTAGCCATTTTATTCCATTTTATTCCTTTTGCTATTTTATGTGTTTATGTCTTTTATTTTGTTTGGGTTGCCTGTCATGTGAGTAATCACATGACAGGAAACAATGCCAGTATAAAAGGAAGCAGCAGAAGCACATTGTTAGCATATGCTAAAGCTAAACCTCTGTTGGATTGTGGAGTTACCTTTCTATGTGGACTTACCCTTCCAAACACGTTTTGTGGATTATAGTGATGGGAGAAACGAAGCTTTTCGAAGCTTCGAATCAATTGAACCAATTGCTTTGAAAATTGATTCAGTTTTTCGAAGCAGTTCGAAACACCACACACGCTGGCGACCCCTGCTGGTCAAAATAGTGTAAAGCAGATATGGCCAAACATTTTACACTTTTTTTAACAAAATAATAGCAAGATTTTTATTAAAATATGTTAAAAAAAAATATTTAACTTAATTTAGACATAGTTAAAAGTGTATTATGTGTTTTTAGTTTTATTTAGGGCAAACAAATGATTAAAACTAACTACCCTTTTAATTATGCACATTTTTGTCATTAAATCTGTCTATAATAGACAAAATGGCAGTGTTATTAGTCAGAAGGATAAATGTTTTATGAACTTTTATAATAAAACTGGCCCGAGTTCACCGAAACATATTAGACACTGGTCATGTGATCAACTCCCCCTAGTGTTGAATCGTCGGATTTTCGAAACGTTTCGAAACAGTTATGACGTAATGAAGCCTCGTTTGCTAAAATCACGTGACTTGGGCCAGTTTGAAACAAGCTCCGAACCACTGATTCGAAACAAAAGATTCGTAAATGTTTCGAAGCCTCATGAAGCAGTGCTTCGAAAACGACTATCACTAGTGGATTACACTTTTATTGTATATACACTGGAGGACACTTTGAACACTTGGACTTTTAGCACACTTGGACTTTTAGATTGTTTTAGGTTTGGTTTTTTATATTCCTTTCTTTTAACAGTCTTGAGTTTTTAGTGTGTTGTTTTAAGTCTTGTGTTTGTTAATACACTTATTTAAGTTGATTACACTTGTTTGTCTCATCATTTTAACTCTTTTAATCTCACACAGTAAAATCTGACCCCTTATATATATTTTGTGACACAACCGATAGGGCTGATTGTTACAACGTAACGTCGACGTTATATTATGACCAAACTTACGTCGTGGCGAACCGAGTTACGTCGTGGCGACCGGAAAACTGAAATTCCTGGATTCCTCGCCTGCACGTAACTTCGCAACGTAATCTGCCTGTCGAGGGCACGTCGTGACAACGTAATGGTTTAAAAGTTTTATGTTGGTAACCAGTTAGTAATTTAAATCTTTTATTTAATATTCTTTGGGCGGACATCTGCAGTACAACTAATTTAACTTGTCCTTATTTGCCCATAATTAAAAGACTTACCATAACATATGAATGACAGACTTTTATATATAGTCTAATTGTAAAGGTAATGAAATTACCTCCCTGGGACGTAAAAGTTACGTTGCCAGTAAGTTATGAAATTACCAAAATAGTACGAATTTATTACGTAACTGGAACGTACTTGGTTATCTTGCAACGTAAGGAGACCGTACTGGCAACGTGGTGAGTTGGTACTGTAATGGTAATGAAATTACCTCCCTAGGACGTAACAGTTACGTTGCCAGCTGGTAAGTCATGAAATTACCAAAAATGACCAATACATTACATAACTAGTACGTCGTGTGTTAGCTGGGTAATCTAGAAATCTTTATAAATTTGGTTTCAGATGATTCAAGGTCTGACATTCTATTGTGCTGTAAATAATTTCAGACTACATTACAGCTGTAACCTCCAGATGATTGTGTGCATATACAATAGTGTCATCACCTCTTAGTAATTTTTTTGTGTTGTTTACACAACAGCACATTCTTTTAGAATTACCGATACAAACACACAGGGATTCAAATTATTAGATGGAATTAAAAAGGAATTACATTTACAAGAAATAGCTTTCTCTCTCTCACACACACACCTGCTGTCCCTAGAGCTTGAATCTGTCTTTGAATCTGTTTTCTCCCTGTGCACCTCACTTTCTAATGCACCACTCATTAGCATACCGTGAAGAGCCTCCTTGAGTGTTTGTTCATTTCTTTGTGTGGAAATTAAAAACGTGCTTCTAAAGTGGTGCCTGCCTGCCATCATATCACCATTTCTAAATGGATTTTCTGTTTTTAATAGACCCTCTCTCACTGTTTGTTGTGTCTACTCGTCTTACCATATGTCATGCTCACTATTCAGTCTTCTGCAATGTGAGCCACTTCTGGAATTTACCCTTTATTTCTCCAAGTGTCGGCCTTTTGCCGTGATTCGTCTATAAATCTGGCAGCACTTTCCCCGGCCTCTCCTTCTGTGTGTTCCTCCGTAAATCCGTTTCCAGTTAAGTTGTGGAGATAAGATTGCATCGACACAGAAGGCTTCATTTACATGAGACTGCATTCTCTCATCTGTAATTTGTGTACACTCCTGGTAATTTCCTTTGAAATAAATAAAAGCAGTTATCAGGGAATTCGTTCGTGTGTTGCGCTATTTGTTTTTTAAACAAAATAGCACAGCAGGGTGCATATTTGTTTCATTATTATATGTGAGGTTTAAAAGCTTTAACTAAACAAACGTTTGTCCCTTGTGAAAGAAAAGAGAGTCAGATCAGTCAAAACTGTTCAGGTGCATTAGACAAATTTGCATTTGATTACAATTTCAAATTGCAAATTTTATTCTTAAAAGTAAAGGATAGTTCATTTCATAACATTAATGCATTTGACAGACTTATTTCAAAGCAACTCACAGTGCATTCAATCTATATATTTGCCAGTACTTAATCCTCTACCCGTTGAGCTGTAGCAATACATTATATAGGAATTTCTGTCACCTTCATGGTTGTTTAGACCTGTATGATGCTATTAGGTATTATAATGCACCTCTTGCTATAACCAGGGTGCAAATTACAAAGAGTTTAAGTATCTGACAACCCTAAATAAACCTTGATCTGTACCAGCAGAACACTTGCTCTTTTCCACTTAAAACATAACACAATAAAAATTTGAATGCAAATGTGAGGTTCATTTACCAGATACCATTACATTTACACATTTGGCAGATCCAAAGTGATTTACATTGCATTCAGGCTATATCAGTATGTGCTTTTCATGGCATGCCAAAGCTTTATATAAATGACCATCTGTGAGCAAGACGCACAATGTGTCGTTTTACGCAAATGACCGTGGCATGCTAATTATTTTTTAGTAAAGAGTAAAGTTTGCTTTGATTTACAATTCATTACTGGTGGCCTCTAGGTGTAAGCATGTCATTTTACACACTAAAAGATAAAATGATGTTATATGTGCAGGCAATTCATACACATTATTCCGTCAGGACGCTATTCATCAGGAGGAGACAGGGGACTCTGAAGCTGCTGCTGAAATGATTGCTGCCATTATAGACTAAAATAAAAAATGTAATTTATGCAAAGTAAAAGTGCATGAGACAGGTGCCGAGGACGGGAAGATGGGAAGATTTGAAGTTCGTGCACATATTTTCCATTAGCAGCTCCGTTGTAACTGCACTCTTAAAATGAATGTTAAAATGACACATCTTGTCTAGTTAAGGACAACACATCTAGGGGCGGTTTCCCGGGTTTAGATTAGTCTAGGCCTTAGTTATATTAGGACATTTAAGTTGTTTTTATAAACAAACCTTACAATTTATCTAAACCTATTTATCAAATAAGGACTTCATTTGGTCATCTTTAAAGGCTATTTTCTCAATATTGCACCTTCAGATTACACATTTTCAAATAGTTGCAGGGTTCCCACAGGTCCTTGAAATCCTTGAAAGTTTGTGAATTTGGGGAAAAAAATTCAAGGCCCTGGGAAGTTTTTAAAAATATACATACATAGCAGCCCAGTCTCACCCCATGGCGTCAATATTTGACGACACTTGACCATGCGTCAATATGGTGACGCGGAGGGTATACCTTTCGCGTCATTTTTTGACGAACTGGGGACTTCAATACTATTAAGTCCGTTGCATTCTCTTTCCTATTTTCTTACCATTTTCTACCATTTTCGCGTCGGTTTAGGGTTAAATTTACATAATGACATCCCTACCCAAACCTAACCCTAACCCCAATGTCAGGTGACAACTGTTTAATTTCGCGTACCTAATAGTATTGAAGTCCCCAGTTCGTCGAAAGGTATACCCTCCGCGTCAACATATTGACGCATGGTCAAGTGTCGTCAAATATTGACGCCATGGGTGTGAGACCGTGTTACACATAGATACAGGTCATTGAAAGTGCTTGAATCTATTTCTGGAAAAAAATCCATATTATTCCCTGTGTAGTGTAGGATAATATCATAAAAGTTCTAGACTTTTTAAGCACACGTGCTAAACTGTTCGCTTTAAATGCTTTTGTCTTCTGTATGCGAATGTTGATTCATACCAAAAAGCTTTTTTTGCATAGTTGTGTTTGACACATGAAAACGTCTCAGGTTACGTATGTAACTGTTGTTCCCTGAGAAGGGAACGAGACGCTGCGTCTCCCTTGCCATACTTTCTGCTTCCCTGTTACGCCATCTTTGGCAATATTTCAGATAGCGATATACTTCCTGGCTCCCGCGTCATACGTTGTCGTTAAACCTCATCATTGGTTGAATTTGATATACACATTCAGACACACTTATCCCTGGAGGGGACTTTGTTACTGGGAACTGTACCAATGTATCTTAAAAAGTAACACGATGTAACTTGCTCTCACTTGAAATGTGTCCCCACATTTAGTCCTTGAATTTGAGGGTATTTGACCTGGAAAGTCCTTGAAAGGTCCTTGAATTTGAAGTTAACTAAGGTGTGGGAACCCTGTCGTTGTATCTCGGGCAAATATTATCCTGTCCTAACAAACAATACATCAAAGGAGAGTTTTTTATTCGCATTACAAACCTGATGTAAGGTTGGATCATAAAACAAATTGCGTTAGTATATTACATGACATACAGTACGTGGCTTATTGCTTCAGATGTGTCGACCCCTTTTTGGTAAAGCCGTCTGTTTTTGATGAAATTTGCAGTCCATTATCATAACCATTAGTGAAATGACAAGCGTGTGCGTACGTGCCTATGTTCATGCGTATGAAATCACTGGTTATAAAAGATGAATTACTACAGGACGGCAAACATACGGTCGCATGTTGCATGGACGGCTGTTTAGATGAGTCACAAATAGCAATGATGTTTGTGTGTTCTTTCCTGCGTTAAGATGTCAACAAATGCCCATGTGTGTATACACATGACTGTATTTTCCTGGTGTGTTAGAGTCTGTGTGTTTGCACAGTTTCTCTGGGGAATTAGTCCATCTATAAATATCTCCGAAGGGAAGAGTTTACTTCCCCTGGCTAGACTTTGCGCAAATGCGCCGTGGATCAGTTAAATGTGCGCACGTTTCTTTGTGCGTTATTTTGGTACGTTACCCTTTTTGAGTGTACTGTATATGCATAAGTGCATGTTTTAAATGTTTGTTTGTCAGTTTGTTTGTCAGGGTTGTTTTTGTGTATGTTTTACTCCCTGAACATTCATCAGAGCAGTTTCCCCCAGTGATGGTCTTGGCATGTTGCTAATGGCCATCTATCAAAACTCAGGACTGGGACCACTTCTCACTGATCAGCTACTATTGCTATACTGTTGTGTGTGTGGGGGGGAGAAAGCATTTGTGTGTTTAAATTTCGTATAGTTAAAGGTAGCTGGTTGATTTTCATAGAAAGAGAAATTACATCAATAGTGTCCAATAAATGTCTTCTAATAACTTCTAAATAACTTTACAGTAAATCTAATGCTGCTATCCACTCAATAGAGTCTACTTACACAAATGTAAATGAAGTGTCACAAATTGGCTCGCTCTATACCCTTACTGTCAGCATTTTTGTCATTTTTGTCTATTTTACAGTACATGACTTTTAAGGGATTTAAAGGAAAAAAAAATTGACACAAAGTTGACAGCTGAAATGAAATAAAAGCAACCCTAGCAATGAAACGTTCCCCCGGGCATGTTTTCGTGTCTTTGCCTTGTT
Organism: Misgurnus anguillicaudatus; assembly: GCF_027580225.2. Lineage (NCBI taxonomy): Eukaryota > Metazoa > Chordata > Actinopteri > Cypriniformes > Cobitidae > Misgurnus > Misgurnus anguillicaudatus. The sequence continues at coordinate 18,511,293 of NC_073341.2, forward strand.
TGCTTGTAGTTTTCTTTTCTGTATGTGTGTCTGTTCGTGTTTGTGTTGATTATTTTGGCAGTGGAAATTTTTCTCATGTTTGTTGTTAAACATGGCTGCACATCCGCTACGCTGCAGTTTGTGTTTTTTGTCTTTAGTTCTGCCAGGAGTGTGTGTTTGTATTTGTTTATGTGAATGAGACGGTCCCAAAGTATTAAATCCATTATTTGTTGAGATTTGTCTTATTTGTGGTGTTTTGGATTATCTGTTTCCAATGCTTCTTGGGGAGCATTTACATGCAGCCTTTTTTGATCGGACAGCTATTAGCGCATTGTGTTAGCTATTTTAAATAACCCCTTCAGCCTAAAGGTGTAGTTTACCCAAATATGACAATTCTATGAAAATTTATTTATATCAGATATGAATTTCTATTCTTCAGCGGAACACAAACAAATCACAACTAACCTCAATTTTGAAACGTTATGAGAAGCTATGGTAGCTGAGACAATGTAGTGATAAAACTGTAGAACAGTTTGTCCATTAAAGGCGGAGTCCACGATGTTTGAAAACGCTTTGGAAAAGGAGACAGGACGACTACCAAAACACACTTATAGCCAATCAGCAGTAAGGAGCGTGTCTACTAACCGACATCCTTGCCGGGTTGCGTATGTGTGGGGCGGGTCTATCAACAGAACGTCCAGATTTTATTGGGGTAGAGGCGTGTTTGTTTAGGTGATTTCAAATATCAACATTGGCTTTCAAACATTGTGCACTCCGCCTTTAATGTTAGGGGAGAACCGGGACGAAAGTAACGTTGGACGAAAGTAACGTGGGACGAAAGTAGCAAAGCGATTTTTTCCGAGCCCTGATAACATTTGAATTCCAAACTACAGTATGACAGCATCTTTAGCAGGCAACCCTTGACAAAGCTTACAAATATTGCATTATTTCGTCACTGTTTTGCGTGTGTAGGTTCAGAAGCTGTTTTTGACCATCATAAGTAAATAAAGCGGTCATTTTTTTTTTATAACGTTTTGTGTATCTCATTTCATGTGCTACATGACTGATCAATCTACAGGTTATTTAGTCGTCTAACAAATCCTGCAGTTTGACTTCTCAGAGTTTTTAAAAATAAAAGTAAATTGGGTTTAAATGTAAAGAGTTCCTGTCGGGACGAAAGTAACACGTGTTACTTTTGTCCAGTGGCGGCTGGTGACTTTCTTTTTTGAAGCGCACGATGCGAAGTTCGTCACAACATGTATGTAGCTTGTCATGTGTGAGGTTCGTCATTTCAAAATATGTGTTCTGCGCTTTGAGAGATTGTGTGTGCATCACGTGTCATGCCAAAATAAGTGCCTGCTGCCTTGAAACTGAACTTGAAATACTCGCACAATCTCATGCGTAATCAGAGGTTACTGTTAATGGAGTGTCTTGCGTGTATTTAGGGAACGTGAGCGTCTCTTTTATCAAAAACTGTTTTGACGCGTCTCTGGCAGGCACTTATTTTGACAAAACACGTGATGCACACACAAACTCTCCACACGCATTACACATATTTTGGAAAAGGGAACCACACACGTGACAATCCGAACACTTATTTTGAATTAGCTCATCCTCGGAAGAGCAGTTACAAGCCGCCAGTGCTTTTGTCCCACTGCTAATGCTACTGATGCATTATGTTAAAAATTTATATTATTCTAATTTGATTTAATTTTATAGTGTTCATACTGTTTAATTTTTGTTATTTTCAACAATTCAAGTTTGTACTGCAGGTTGCTTTTGAAACATTTGATAAAACTGAAATCTATTATTTATAATTTTTTTGCAAAGATAAATGACAAAATATGTTTGCAGTTACATATAAACAGAAGGTCACAGTTGTGTATATTTACTAAAAACAAGTGTAACACAAAAATCTATTGTTCTGTTGTGTTACTTTTGACCCACCTGTGTGTTACTTTCGTCCCTGCTGTCAGGGGCAAAAATAACAATTCACTTCTTATTTTCAAAGTGAAATTATACTGACGTCGTTTGAAATTTGTTCAAAATTCCAACTGGTATTGATAGACCACGTTGTGAGTTATTGACCACAGCAAAAATATATCGCTGTCTAAAACATTAGCTTTTAAAGGAATATTCCATTTTCTTAAAAGAAAATTCCAGATAATTTACTCACCACCATGTCATCCAAAATGTTGATGTCTTTCTTTGTTCAGTCGAGAAGAAATTTGTTTTTTGAGGAAAACATTGCAGGATTTTTCTCATTTTAATGGACATTAATAGAGCCCAACATTTAATATTTAACTCAACACTTAACAGTTTTTTTTCAACGGAGTTTCAAAGGACTCTAAACAATCTCAAACGAAGCATAAGGGTCTTATCTAGCGAAACGATTGTCATTTTTGACAAAAAAAATGGTCTTTTAAACCACAACTTTTCGTCTAGGTCCAGTCCAGCGCGACCTCACGTAAATGCGTAGTGACGTAGGGAGGTCACGTGTTACATATATAAAACGCACATTTGAGGACCATTGTAAACAATAACCTGACACAAAGACATTAATTAGTATCAGTTGACATACAACAACGTAGGAACGGTCCTCTTTCAACACACTTGTAAACACTGGGGCGGAGTTTCGCGTTCGTCCTCTGTGACCTCTTGACGTCATGACGTATTGCGTGGGGTCATGCTGGCGCATCACGACCGGATCTAGACGAAAAGTTGTGGTTAAAAAGTGGATATTTTTTATTTTTCTTGTCAAAAATGACAATCGTTTCGCTAGATAAGACCCTTATGCCTTGTTTGAGATTGTTTAGAGTCCTTTGAAACTCCGTTGAAAAAAAACGTTGGGTGTTGAGTTAAGTATTAAATATTGGGCTCTATTAATGTCCATTAAAATGAGAAAAATCCTGCAATGTTTTCCTCAAAAAACATAATTTCTTCTGGACTGAACAAAGAAAGACATCAACATTTTGGATGACATGGTGGTGAGTAAATTATCTGGATTTTTCTTTTAAGAAAATTGACTATTCCTTTAAAATTACGTTGTACTTTCGTCCCTGCCCTCCCCTACTGTGCTGTAGATAAAAATTAGTTTTAAGGTTAGGTTACATCATTCAAAAGTAATAAAAACTATAGTTTATTAAGTCTTTATACAACACTGACAATATAGTTATTGTATATTACATTGCATTTCTGTCAAGAGATCATTTTAAAAGTTACACATTGCACCTTTAAAAGTCAAATATGTAAATTAAATTATGACCGCATCAAATCACAGTACACTGTAAAAAATGTCTGTAGAAATTACAGTATTAATGGGTATTACTGGCAACTAGCTGCCAGTAACTTACTGTAGATTTTACATTTATGTTATTTACTGGCAACATTTTGTTCAAAGTTAAATGAACATGAAACATTTTCAGACTTTTTCTTCTACAGTAAGTTACTGGCAACCAGCTGCAAAATTACAGCAATTTTTTTACAGTGTAGATAGCATCACAGCATTTTAACATAAAATTATTAGTTTGTATTCAGTTAAACATTGTCAGAACAAAAGTTGTCACTGGGACGGTATCTTTAAAAGGTCCTAATATGTGCCATTTAGGTACAATGGGTACTAACATGCAACATTTAGATTTTAAAGGGTGCCACCCCTTTCAAGAAAAGAAATTCATGTACATCTAGGTTGAAAAGTCTAAAAAAATCATATTGATATGTTTTTCTTTAGGCTAAATCTTTACTCCAAACCACACTAAATATTATGACTACAGTGCTGGCCTGCCTCGCATTCATCGGGAGCTCTTGTGTCAGCACACGGGTCTTGTTTTGTCACCGATGTCACATTGCAGGACTTCAAAACCTCAATCCTCCCTTTAATCTTCTGATATCAGAGTAAATTAATGTAAATGGACACACAGAGGCCACCAGCTGTACCCTGTTGCCATAATAAGCTATTTAAACCCTATAAACGTTCACGTCACATGGTGTTTCCTAATGTCGTTGGTGTTTTCATCTCATGTCTATTTTAGTCCAAATAAAACAACAAAGATGTTACATAATTGACACTGAAAGTGACATAAAGCACCATGATTTTCAGCCTTTTGATACTAAATGTCAAACTTCCAGTCTGGTTGAGCAAATAGTAGTGTGGAATAAAAACTGAATAAACCCAGGAACTCAATTATATTATACTGACCACTTGCTATAACTTTTACTATAGTCAGTGAATAAATTAGGCATTTTTTATTATTTTAAATCAGTTGGATACTTTTACAAAGTAGCCGGCCCCTTTACAACTGTTAAAGAGAATTATGGGTGAATAGTGACCCTTTATGCTGGGTTTGTTTAGTTAGGCACTCAGAGACCCCTGAGGTATTATTTACATGATGTCTGCAATGGTCCTCTCAGTTTAACACTCCTGTGACCAGGCTAGGACTGGCTACTCGGGAGCACCGGAAGAATTCCCAAAGAGCCTTTGTTTTGTTTTTTTGGCCGCGGGGGCTGAGGTTGTGCTTTTTACAGTCGCCATTCATTGTGTTCATTTTTGCATTGCTTTGACCTTTCTCTTTAGGTTCCTGCCTTCTCGCACGCCACGCTTGGTCATGTACACAAACATTGGTCAAACTGCATGTCAATCATTACTCTCAGCACAACAGCATACAGTATGAATGTGAATGCTTTAGCTCCGCCTCTTCTTTCAGTCTATGCATCAGCGCTGAAGTTCATTCCGATTCCACAGCTATAGTAAAGAGTAAAAGTCAAGATGAGGTGAGGATTTAATTATATATTTTAATATGGTAAGTTGTGAACCAAAGTGGTCCGTTCTAACTCAAGAGCTGAAAATGAGTCCCACTCCAGCCCTGGCTGTGACCCTCGTAAAGCTGTCCTGACCAGTTTCATGTGTCCTATGTGTCTTTCTTTCTTTTCTTTCCCTATATGTGTCTCAGGGAAAACACCATAAAAATGTCATGTTGAGCTATTCTAGTACTCTCGTGCATGCAAACAGTATGTTTGTGTGTGATTCCTAAATTGACTGCAGAGAATTATTTGCCTTCTGTGTCTTGCATGAGCGCGTATGTGCAGAGAGTAAAATTAACGGGATGGAGCATGTGTTTGTACGGTCTGTGTATCCGTTTCACCTGGCTAAGCATTGTGGGCCTGCACTAACTAGATAATGCCTTGGTCAACACGCTGCACTGGCTATGAGAGGTATAGGAGAGCATTGGAGTTTAAGGCGCTTACCATTCAACTAGATATCTGGAAATCTAACACTGAGTTTGAAGTTTTTAAATTGGGTCAGTTTATCATTGTGGGTTCTCAGAGACTCTTACAGGAAACAAGGTCAAACACTGTTAGCAGTGTTATAATACTTGGGGTTAGCTTAATCATATAGTAAAGATCATGAAAAAGTAGTCATAAGATAAAATGTTGACAATTATGTTTTTTTGTCTTAATCGTGCAGCTCTTTGGATGGATGAATGAATTTGTGGATATTTATCTATTATAGACAGAAACAAAGATTTTCTAGCCATTTTAACACCCTTCGCAAGAGCACTAAACAAGATTATACAATTTTACATGCAATATTACATACAAAAAACAAATCATGTGATAATCATGTGATTATGTAACACTCAAATCTTATATACATTAAATCATTTATCCTTCCCCAAAGAAATCCAAACAGCTCCAGGATAATAAACAAAGGCCTCCTGAGGGTAATCCGTGCAGTGTTGTTGTAGAAATATCCATATTTAAAACTTTATTTATAAACGAAAATAACTAGCTTCCGGTAATGGCGCCATCTTTACCACGATCGTCGTCTTTACCAAAGTATTTGCTATTTTCGACAAGGTATTTGTTCCAAAGTGTTGTTTTGTGCAGCGCACTCCCCTACTCTATAGACCCCTTAATCTCCTACATCATTGTGATGTCACTGCTCTAGCTGGAGGCAAAAAATAAATAGTAACCCATAGCAGGCGCGCTAAAAGGTTTTGAATGCCAGAATAGAACGAACAGCACTTTTGGTTCAAAACTAAAGTTTTACCGGATCCCGGCAGACATTCCTTCACAGAAATCAAGAAGATAATTGTGATTGAATGCAATACGGAGTACTGGACGGAGACGATCATAAATAATGCTCGTGTTTGCAGTGCACACTTCATATCAGGTAAAATAATCTATGCATATGCACTGTTGTGTTGGTTTTATCCAGTACAAATCAGCAAATTTCTGTTTTATAGGTGAAAAATCACCAACCGCGCTATTGTTTAGCTTAAATATTAAACTAAACAGCAGCGATCAATGTGTGTGTGCCATCCTTTGAATGGACTCTTAAAATAATACACATTGCTAATCATAGTAATCCCAGCGATAGGTTACATTAGACAATAAGCCTTGACAAAATTCCCCAAGCCATCCAAAAGTAATTCATATGCAGTCTAGGAAATATCCAAAACCTGTTTAAAATCGCGAAAGTTAATTTACAAAAATAGCTGTCACGGTCTGCAGAATCAGTGACTGTACATATTCGGACAGTTCCAAAACTTCTTCTGCATCCATGTTTAATAAATCCCTCCTAAAACGTGCTACGCTTGTCAACATTGCCTCCATGGCTCTTTTTGCCTCCAGCTAAGCCCCGCCCACCCGGAGACGTTGCAATGTTTACAAACTTTTAAGGGGTCTATAGAGAGTATATTGACATGTTGAGGATGATGAAACATTACCTGTAGTAAACAGAATGTCTAAAGGTGACACTTGAACCATTAATTTTAACAGTATTATATCCTCTGTTGTAAAATAATCCTGTTAAACTCAAATGTTTCAGTGAAAAGTTTGCACAGTGTCCGTGGGCTGTTGCACCTGAGAGCAAACACACGCATGCGCGTGCACACACACACAGACATAACCCATGTGCAGGTTGAAACCTTCGGTGGCTGTCTAAACCTTGAACACCAAGTTATTCTGAATTATTTATGCCCGTACAATTACGAAGTAAACACAATGTTTTGGTACTGAACAGATATAACCTCATGTTTGTTTTCAGGTTTGAAGACCTTTAAGAATCTTGAGACGTGTTGCATGAAACTAGTTGAGTGTTGCACGAAGTTGAATTTTGAGTTGACTCAAGGTTTGTGGTCTCACCAGGCTTGCCACAACCTATCTCTGTCAACTCGGTGTTTGTTAACCATTAACTAGAGCCAACTGCATGGAGAACAGAGTTAGAACGATTGACTCCTCAGAAGAGTCAACAGGACTTTATTGAAAGCTAAAATCAAGAAATCATTTGATATGATAAAAATAAGAAGATATTTTACACAATGCAATAAAAACAGCTGATGTTGATCAAATCACCTAGATGACTGCTGGCAAATATAGTTGAACTGTTTGTGTTAAGTTAGATAATTTAAACTAAATAAGCCGACAATGAGAACAATGCAAGCTTTATTTGTATTTTTTTAAGAACGTTATTAGAGAGTTTATTCTGTGTACAAATCTGTGTTCAACTATGTTTTGGTTTTTACTGTGATTCACTGTGGTAAGCCTATAAAACAATTTTATTTGTTCATTAAAGATGTTTGTGTTCATAATATTGTAAATCAACATGCTATGTAACATGCATACTGTTAATATTTGCTTGTAATTATATTTGTTGAGTAAATTGATATTTATTATACAGTACTGTAATACAATGCACATGTGACAAAATTTATTTTCATGTCTGATTCAGTCATTATCACACTTTTATTATCCACTATTAATCCTTTGATCTCTCTAAAACATATTGTGCACACAAGGTTTGTTCAGGGGTTAAAAATAGTCATAAAGGTGCTTAAGCATGCTGATAAATCTGTATTTTTAATGCATATATTCCTCCCATGTGTTCTTGCCCTGTCTCCCTCCATTCTGCTCAGGAATAAGCAACATCAATCACATTTGCATTACAAATGTAATATCTGGGGAAAGAACTGATTTGATTACCGACTTCACAGCAGAAGGATTTATGTTGCTGCCCTCCAAAGCAGTTTTTGAGGATTTTACATATCTAATTTCTTACATTTATGAGAGACATGAATAATAAAAACTGTCAACATTTGCAAAAGCTCAAAATGTCATGGCAAAAGCATTCATCAAAAACAAGTCCCCCGCTTCCCAAGAGACGTGACCACATTTTATTTCCCGTCACCTTCTGTTATTACTGTAACCGTCAGTCATATCTAAAAATATAAGGCATTGTTTTTCTCTCACCTTATTACAATCATGGTGTGCTGTATAGGTGAAGATTGTAATTTTATGAAGTTAAAGGACAAGTTCACCCAGAAAGTCATTATTTACTATCATTTCTGTCTTTATGTTTTTCCAGAACCATAATTTATTTCTAAAAGATTTGTTTCTAGCTTACATTTTACAGCATGTTGGCCAAGGTTGCATACCACTACCTTATTTTATTCATAAACCGAACCGTTAATCCCTTAGGACTTCAACAGGAAACCTATTTTCTTCTAAAATATAGTTTACAAACTTTAAGTTCTGTACACGATGTGCGGTCGTATAAAGGACTTTTGGAAGGTAAACTACAAATACACTTACAGTAACCTCAGGTGTTTCTATATCTCAACATTGCTCAAAGCATTGGTGAATGAATCATCTAAAGTATAAGCAACCATCCTCTGTTAGGACTTTTTCATTTTGTTAGTCCTACAGCAATGATCTCAAAATCATTTACTAATTCTGTTGCATTGCAGACCTAAGCTTTTCCAAAAATAAAAAAAACAAAAAAATCTGCTCCAAGCACCCCATCATGTACTAGACAACATTTATCATCTGTAAAAAACACTGTCAGTGGAGTTAATGGAAGTGCTAAAGTAATCTCTAACAGAATTTTGAGATAGTGTCTTCAGTCTCATAAGGTTCAATCCGATCTTAAGCGTCCTAAAATGTTTAACTCATTTCTTTTTGCTGTACATTTTAAAGGAGCACCATAATGCCTGAGGAGGCTGCAGTGTTGACGAAACATAAGTAACTCTGTCAAAGGCAGAGTGCATTGTTTGTGCAATGTTATATTGCAGACTTAGTTTAGACAGAAGTGGTCACCCCCTACAGCAGGGGTCTTCAACTACTCAGGAGGCGCAATGATATTACACAGCAGCTTAAAATTGTCCCCTTAGTATCTTTCAGTAGCAGGGGACTATATCAGGGCACTAATATCATTGCGCCTCCTGCAGGCATGTTACGGCAGCAAAGTCCTTGATTATTACGCCATATCTGCCTAGAAAATCGCAACTTTTAATTTTTCGTCAGTCTTAGAACACAATGTAACTACAGAAGAGTCAAGTTTTAAACAGGAAAAATATCAAAACGCTCCGGTTACTTTTAGCGCGATGCCAATGGTCCAATCAGATTCAATGGATCATGCTAAAAGTGGTAGCGCCAGACCCAGAGATCAGCTGAATGGATTCCAAAATGGTAAGAATCAAATGTTTAACTCTAGGTGAGCTGGAAAATGAGTATATTTTTTAAAAAAGTGTCCCTTTAAAAAAAATGCATTTTCAAAAAAAAAGTATTTTGCCTTTTAATTACTGAAAACTCATATTTCTCTTAAATAATGTTCACCTCGCACACAGTGTTTGATTGGAACATTGAAATACATCACATGTGGTGTAGCTGCACAAGTTTATATATTTTTTGAATGCATCCAAAGCTTAAATTGGATTAAAAAATAACGCACCGGCAGATGGTTGGCACCCCAAGCAGCTCTTTTCCGACTCTGCTTCCAGATTATTTTTGGTGTCATTTGTCATCTATGGTTGAAAGGCAGCTTTAAAGTAACCACCCTGATTTTAAAGCAGACAAAGATGAGCAGTGGGCCGGATAAAGATGACCGGAGAGCCGCATTTGACCCACGGGCCGCAAGTTGACTTTCCCTGCCCTACAATATACAGTATATATTGACATTGACGTACAGTCTAGACCAAAGGCGTTCAGCAAAGTTTTGTTGAATGCGAAATGACAAATTAATCACTGAGTATGTTTACTTAACATTTATACTTTGAAGCCATTGAAGTATCACGATGTTGATGCAGCTTGACTTCCTAATCCTATGGGAACTGCTTATGAACATCAACATTTCAGCCTTGTGCTTACAACTCCTGCCGTTATTTTTTTGTGTGCCTGGAGCTAAACTGAGGGGCATAGTCATGCACTCTAAAAAAAAAAAAAATGTTGGGTTGATTTAACCAATGGTTGGATAAACATTGGACAGTTGTGTTATAAGTAAATCTATGCTGGGTTGGTGTTACCCAACAATGGAATGAAACAATTCAGCATTTCAGTTGAAACAACCCAGCAATATATACCAAAACAGGATTAAACCAATTCAATATTTTGTAGAGTGTAGGTTTGATTCCTAGGGTACACATGAATTGAACTGTATAAATCATATACAGTCTCTTTGAATGAAAGTGTCTGCTAAATGCTTAAATGCATGTATTAATTCATGCCTGAGGTATAATAATAATAATAGTTACTATTCCAGACACTTCTCTGAAAAGTTCATGCATACTTTGAGACACCACAAAAGGTTAAAGCTTCAACAATAATTGCCTACTGGGATTTAGGTCAGATGAATTTTTAGTGCCATCTCGACCTGAAACTTTAAAGCAGTAAAGTTAAAAGAACTTGAGCTTTTATTAGATACTGTACTGGAAAAGTTTCTATTCAGTTTATTGTGCTAAAGAAATATTCCTATAAATAATTGTAAGTTCATTTTACATGTCAAACCAAATATGCTTCTAGTAGCCGAATCATTAAATTTTTTTCTAAATTGTTTTTACTCTGTGTTTATAGATTCGCAGTTATAGGACTTGACACGTTATTATATTCAGTATTAAATAGTCTGTGTTTAAATAACAAAAAAACTCTCTGCATAAACTCTGTAAACAGAAGTTGTATTAAAAGTTTGTTCAATCTCTAAACAAACGTTCAAATTGTTTTTGGAAATTGACTGCTCTGAAAACATCTTTCCTCTTAATCAGCAAGCTTGCTGACTCTGAACAATAGTAAACTTTGGTTTGAACATAAACAGATTAACTTTAAAATAAAAAATGGCAAAAGCTTATCCAACTCCGTGTCTTTAAATTATAGTTTAATTCCTGCTCTTTCCAGAAGAGAATTAGCTTGCGTCAGTGGAGAAAAAGCCTTTTCTTGCGGTATTGATGTCCTCGTTTGGTAAATGTGAAGCTAGATTTCATTTGTGAAAAGAAAATTTTATTTTACACAAGCCTAAAAATGAAACATATTGATCTGGAAAAGGTTCTTGATGCATTTATGCATGCGGAAGGTTATTACTGCTTCAAAACATCAAAAATATTATCAGTATATGTGTTTTTGGCCCTGTTGGAGTGAAAATAATGGCTCACCCTTTCTGTAGAGAGAATGAAAGGGGCACACACATGGCATGGATGGGGTTTACCAGAGTTGTAGTGCAGGGTATAAGCAGGTACTGTATATGGTCGATACCCACTTCTTTATAAGATGGCACGAGGTATACCTCTACACTGCAAAAAATGACTTTCTTTCTTAGAATTTTGTCTTGTTTTCGGTACAAATATCTAAATATTATTTAATCAAGATGTATTTTCTTGATGAGCAAAATGACTTAAGAAAATAATACTAGTTTTTAGACAAAAAATATACAATTTAAGTATATTTGTGCTTAAAACAAGCAAAAATATCTGCCAATTGGGTGAGAAATTTTTACTTGAATTAAGTGTTTAAGAAAAAAGAAATCTTATTTCAAAAGAAATGTTCTCACCCCATTGGCAGATAATTTTGCTTGTTTTAAAGACAATTTCACTTAAATTGTATATTATTTGTCTTAAAACTAGACTTATTTACTTAGGTCATTTTGCTCATCAAGAAAAAACATCTTAGTTTAAGAATTTTTAGATATTTCTACTGAAAACAAGACAAAAATACTAAGTAAGAAAGTCATTTTTTTGCAGTGTAAATGTGAAATATTAATTTCATAATGATCCTTACACTGAGAATTCAAGCAGCAGAAGTTAAGTCGCAATAGTAGGAGTGAACTAATTATGGAAGACTAGTTTTACAATGGCACTGTTTATAACACAGGGTGTTTAAAGGTGCAGTGTGTAAATTTTAGCGGCATCTAGTGGTGAGGTTGTAAAATGCAACCAACTGCTCAGCCCACTGCTTTTGAAACACATAGAGAAGCTACTGTAGCCACCACTGGAAAAACATGTCATCATCGGAGACAACTTTGTAAAAAGTTTGTCCGTTAAGGGCTTCTGTAGAAAAATGGCGGCACAAAATGGTGACTTCCATGTAAGGGGACCCTCTGTGTATGTAGATAAAAACGTCTCATTTTAAGGTAATAAACACATAACGGTTCATTATAAAAGGTCTTTATACATCACTGATAATATGGTTTTCTATATTATTTTGCATTTCTGTCAAGAGATCTTTCTAAAAATTACACACTGCACCTTTAATAGGCCGCTTTAAAAATGGGGGTGTAAATTAAAGCCTATACCCACTTGTCCAGGCACCACACTACTGGGGTCTACCATTGCTCACATCCAGTAATGATAAAATCTGACGACACCATTATTCCTCTAACTAAAAGCCTTGTGCTGCTTTCTCCTGGAGTTCTGAATCTTAAGCATGTATATGAAGTAGAAAAGTGAAAGTAATTAGAAAAGACTGGAGCTGTCATTACACAGACTACATTTAGTCATGAGTGTTTATTCCAGCAAACTAAGATATGTGTGAGGCGGAGAGGAGAAAGCTGACAGACTACTTCAAAGGGTTAGTTACTAATAGCTACATGATTAGATATGGGAAGCAAAAACCTATGCTTTTAAAATGCTTTTATTCATGAAAATAAATCATGACATTTGGAACTTAGCTGAAATCCTGCATTTTCAATTCCAGTTTAATTTCCCTAATAAAAAGATTATCCCACTTATTACGCAGCTATTTACCTCACAAGTAAGGTAGGGGATATTAAATATTCAATTGAAATATTTTATTTGCTCATTTTTGATGAATGCAAACACATTTGGTTTAATCATGTGTGAATATAATGTCATATGTTATTAAAATACATCTTGATGTTCATTTTTGTGTAATTTTAAATCAACATGATCTCATGGAAAGTCGTAACCAGTCTCATGTACAGTAGATGCTTATAAATAGCACAAAGTGTGAAAATCGTGCAATACATAGGGCAAATTCCAATTCGGCGTACATATGCCAGTCCTTCCAATTCACTTAAACGGCACATCTTTTTTTGTCGTTTTATTTATTGGTTTCTCAATTTTTAGCTTGGGTTTAGGGTTAGATTTGAGATTTGCTTAAGGAGGTTATTTAATATACAGGTTTCTCCATGTTTTTGTCTATATTTAAGCCATGGTCTCTTGGAGTTGGGGTTTGGGTTAGGATGTCATTTTTATATAACAAAAATTTTTCTAACCCAGGCGATAATGGTAAAAAAGCAAAAAAATGGAGAAACCAATTAATAAAACGACAAAAAAAAGATGCACAGTTTAAGTGAATGGGAAGGACTGCCATATCATATGCACGCCAAATTGGAATTTGTCGTATGTATTGCACAATTTTTACACTTTGTGCTATTTATATGCAACTCCGTGAGACTGGGTTTGGAAAGTCGTGTTATAGTCACAATTTTTTTTTTTCTCCATGGCACAAAATTCTGCTTTTCATCCCTTGAGCACGAATTTCTATAAATAGTTTTTTTTATGTACGTAGCACGACTTTCTTTTTTTGTTTCATTTTATGTATTGTTTTTTTTTTTTTGCCTTTTTTAAATCATTGTCGCTTGGGGTTAGATTTGGGTTTGGGTTAGGATGTACTTTTATGTACTGGTTTCAACATGTTTTTCTGCCGCTTTTAAAACTATTCTCACTTGGAGTTGGGTTTAGAGTTGGGTTTTGGGTTAGGATGTCTAAAAATGTAACAGAAAGTGATTCTAACCCCAAACCCAAGTGACAATGGTAATTAGGGGGAAAAAATTAGAAAACAAAACATAAAATGCAACATACAAGAAAAACTATTTCTGGAAATTTTTGCGGGTGACACGAAAAAGACATTTGTGTTCAAGGCACGAAAAAATATGAATTTCGTGCAATGGACACAAATAAATTAATAACATTTTTTTACAACTTTCCATGAGATCAGTCTGTATTAAACTGTACCTGTCAAAATTATTTGCTGCATCTGGATTACCGTGTGTTATTAGTTTTAGGCGGTTGACGGGCTGTTGAATTATTATGTTATATGTTACACTGGGGGGTGCAATATTTTCTAATTATTCAAAGACCTGAGTCAATTATTCCGCTTATACCACAGTTACCTCAGATATTGCCTTGGTGCTTATTTTAAGACATTTGAAAGGTTATAGGTGTGTGTTTTACAGGAAAATAATCAACACCCATGCAAGATTTCTACTATCATATAGGAACTTTCTAGATTTGATTGACAAACAGCATTAATCAAACTCTGACCAGCCAAAATGTGCAGTAATAGAGCACACAATGTACAATATGTGTGTGACAAATAAACCAAAAGTAATTACAGCTGTGACGTTTGTTGTTTGACTTATTATTTGATTGAACTTTCATATTTGATTAAAAATGCAATATAAAAATATTTATTTCCAAAATGATTACTTGATGCCACTCACATGCAAAGTGATGAGGTTGTGTGACACCGAAGTGCAATTCTGCTGTTTATCGTGAATCATTCCTGCTTTTCAGTACAACGTGTAGTATTCAGTAGTGTAGTAAGCTAGCGTTTCATTTTGAAGATGGCCAGCGAAAAGCCTTAGGCAGCTTTGGACTATTGCATGTGGAATCATCATCAGGTCAAAGTTTATTACTGCACAAGCCCGGCATGTAATATATGTCCCCTATGACGCAATCCCACTACTCAAGGTCTGAACGAGGGCTCTTGATATTTCATTCCCTCAGAATGTGTTATCATGTAATATGATCCCAACTGACATAATTCCAAACATCCAGCGGGCAACGGTGATGAGATAAAGATTCTCCGTAATTCCATAATAACGCTCATGACATTGATAAATGCTATTAGTAGTGATGTCCCTGAAAACGTCAATGAAATACGAGAGATCGCAGAGCAGATCTCTCCTAAATTACAATAATTTGCTGTCTTATCTATTTTCTTCTTGTCCAAGTAATAGTCCAAGTGCACATGCCCGCCTTAATAGTAAAAAAGTAAAAAATCACGGCATTTTAAGTGTAACGTAATTTATCAACAACAGCATTATTCATAGATATACAATACGTTTTGCTTGCTTGACTGCAGTGCTTGTGAGAGCGCCTCGCTTTAAACTCCCAGCGGGTTTTCCTCCCTCTCAGCTGGATATTTATACAGTACAGCTGTCATGTTTTATGGCCGACAGTAATTAACCTGATAGTGCCACTGTCTATATTTCATGTGAAGCTTTGTTTCATCTGCTCTTGTAAAACATCAAAATGACTTGAGTGAACAGAAACATGTTTATGTTTATAAAGTTCAACTGTAGTAATTACCAGCAAATGTTAACGGTTAAAATTAGATTAGCATTTGCATCATAAATGACTGAAGTCAACGGCCTGGGCTTTAGACTGTTCCCGGGATTTTGCTATGAAACAGCGGTGTGGTGCTAAACTTTGTTGTGTTTGAGGGACTTTTTTGCAGCAAAGGCTCATTGGAATCCGCCTACATTTCTACATAACCTGAAATACTTTGGCTGTTTCTCAATTCTAAGAACGCAAAGAACGGACTTGCATTCTCGCGGAGATTGGTCTTGCCAGGCGACCTTGGAAGAACGAACTCAGAAGGTCGCGAGAACACAGAACGCACCTGTGAGAATTGAGATGTGTGTGATCTTGGTAATTGGTAAATGGACTGCATTTATATAGCGCTTTCATAGACCAATGGCCATCCAAAGCGCTTCCTGTTGGTCACCTGACCTACCCAGATTTCAGCATGCAAGTCTGCACTTGATGCATCCTCAATATCAAGAACACATCTGGGTATTTTCATGCGTCCACTGTACTTGCGTTCTTGAGAATTGGAATTGAACTTTTGCTGGTTAATGATGACGTAGAGTGAGGACACAAAGACGCAAGATCGCTGAAGAACGAAAATTGAGAAACAGCCTTTGATCCTGGTACATATCAAGTGTCCACTAGAGCAAGGGTTCTCAACCTTTTGCAACTTACGGCCCACTAATGACTGTTTAAAGTGTTTCAATGCTAAAAAAAACATTATTTTGTGTATTTGGTATTATACAATGTGTTTGCATGGTTTATATGACTGCTTTTCCACAAGTTAAATAGGTGTATGAGTTTCATAAAACATGTTTCAAAAGTTGTTTGCTCAAAATAGCTTGTAGGAAAAGATTGTTACCCATCTCTAGTAGTCTCTGTTTCAGTGCATTTCAGATTGTGCCGTTTTGAGCTGGTCATTACATATTTATGAGCTGCTGCTCCTTTGATCACGCCCCACTTCTAACGTCATGTGCACATGCTCAGTGGTATCGTGAGTAGTACAGACCATACTTTGTTATTATTTTTTTATATTATTATTAACGGTTTATGTTGCCAACAGACAAATCAAGCAAAAAAGTATCACTACTAAGTACACTCCAGGAGAAGAAACTTATGACACATAATGATTCCAGAGTCAATTGTGATGTAGCAGTCTCAACAATACACTCCTTTTCCCTGGACAATACTAACATATTCCCATTATAAAACATTTTCAAACGCATTAATTTCGCAAATGACAGAAATTTTCCTCTGGCGGGGGATGTATACTGCTTGTGACCACGTGCTAATTGCTAGAAGCTAGCGGGAGGTCCAGACCGTATCTTGGGAAAGTGATAGAGACTCGGGGGTACGTTAGCGTGATTGGTAAGGCCCAGTCTCGGTTAGTTTGGCAAAACATTTTTAGTTTGGCAAAGCACTATTACTTAGTTCATGTAGGATTGTAAAATAAAGCCGTTAAATATTTTTTTAACTTTCGAAACCATGCTGCAAAATATCTAGCCTGCAAAAAATATCTATATAGCCTACTGTCTACAAACAATAATATTCACATTACTATTCACATTTAAAAGGTATAATTTTCGCGATTAGCATCAATGTATGGTCTCTGTTTTGAGATACAGATGCTAGAGTCTAGCATCATAAATGTAGTATTTTGTGACAGAAGATGACTAAATGCAAATTATAACGTGACTTCTTACCTTTTGTGTTGATATAACGATCCCGAATCGAATCAAGTCTGTTTCAGATGTGTGAATAATCCATGAAAGTCCAATAAAATCCAATTACCATTTTTGTCCACAAATGCGTATAATCCATGAAATATAGATACATAGTCTGTTGTTTACATCAGATTTCGCATGAAAGTCTTATCGACTACAATATGAGGACTATTTGCGTCGTAACACACTGTATATAAGATTACTCTTTAGGTTCCAATAAACATGCGTTAAAACTTAGGCGGGAGTATAATCCATAATCCAAATAGCGCTGTTATTTCCGTGAGACATGATAACAGCATAGAGGGTAGAGTGACTGCTCTGTGCTCTCTAGCTACCTGGTGGGTGGAGACCTGCGAGTGGGGTGGTGGGCGGGAAAATTTAAATGGAATGTGATGAAACGGCTAGTTACGTCACAACGGCGCTGAGTTTGAACTCGTGCAATCTGAGACTCAAGGCACAGGACATTCAGAAACTTGTATCTCACTCAAAACAGCATGGATGGATTTTTTCTAAGTTTGTATGCATGTGGGAGCATCAGAGACACAAATGAACACCCCAAAACCCAGAAAAAGTTAATTTTTTCATAATATGGGCACTTTAAAAACATATTATTTTCAACATACCGTACATTTTTGTAGCTCTAGATTTCACTCTCTTCCTGAAACGCACAGATTTTTACAAAACTCATCCATTTGAAAAACACGTTGTGATTGGCCTAAATACCTCTGAAGTCAGTTGGAAATGTGACGCTCCTTACCATGTTTGAAAGATTCGATTGCTAACAGGAGTTAACATACAGGCTGAGTCCGAAGCGGGAGGAATTATGATAATGTCTGTCTTTCTACATCACCAATCCCAGGAAGTAAACTGTTGCCTACAATCCGTGTGTTTGTTGTAGTCCAAGAAAATAGATTTACTTGGAGATGATAACTCGCGTCATTGTTTACTTTGGGGTTCAGGGGCGTCATGCACCCATTTTTTTTTTTTTAAGGGGGCATAGTGTGCACAGCTCACAGAAATTTGTGCATACACAGACATCAAACAAAATGTGTTTGTTTAATGACTTGTTTAATTGTGTCCTTAATGCATACAACAACTGCATTATCCTATAAAGTTAATGTGATTTTAAATCCATAAAGTAAACAACTAAATTACATAAGCTATAGCCACGTGATTGATTTTAAGGGAATTATTATCCACACTATTCCTACGCCCCATGACGCTTTGTGCGAATTATGGGTGCGACTTCCGGCGCGTACTGTCACTGAACCAGAGCCGGCGATTTCCATGATTATTACGGTCATAATTTCATGTATGTCCTGATACATCAAGATATATTCAATCGTTTCATGTTGTTCCTCGGGGGTGACGAGTCTTCAATGTGCAAATATAAAAGACATGCCGTATCTCTACAGTGGGACAGTCAGTCGAGTGTTTAATACATGGAATATACCGAGACTTCTTGTTTTTAACCTTTTCAGGTGATGGTTTTTTAAATGTCACAACTGTCCCTGGTGTGAAGTTTTTTTTAAACAGCAATTTTTAATCGACTTATCGAGTTTTATGGCTACACATCAAGCTTCACGCGATCTGCCAGCAGCAGTAACTTATGCTTCTCATTCAACACAATGTAAGTTATTTAAACAAACCATAATAAACATTAAACTCCTATTACATGTTTTCAGTATTGTTTTCGTTTTATGAAAATATTATACAGTAAATAAGACATGTGCTTATGAAATTATTTGCTTAAAAATCATTTAAAACATAACAAAAGTAACGGTATGCGTAAACACTATAAACATTAACTAATAAGCAGTTAATGTTGTAGGCTATATATTATGTACTGTAATCTCATTTTTATAATAATATATAGTAGCAGAATAAATAAATCAGCATATTTTATCAGCATAATATGTTGTTTTTGAATAATTATTGTATTTATTGTTCACTGTCAGTTTCTATGAAAGGTTTTACTGGATGGATGTGTGGATACAGTTAATAGATGCACGTGCGCCACATATACATTCAGTTCTTGTGCGTGTATTATAGTTAAAACAACTGTTTTGTAGAGATTTACTGCGTTTGTATAAACAATTATGGCAACCCCTAACAGCACAAATTATGCCAGTCTTCCTGAATTTCATAGTAAGCATTAAAATGCCAGTCAAAATGGCAGACTCGTATCCTTCGCAATAGGACTACTATTAGCTGTAGTGGCTCACCGGAAGTTTTACCCATCTGAGCTCAAGATGGCGTCGCCCGCATTTACGTCAGGAATAGTGTGGATAGGAATGGATTTTTGCATTAAATTTTATGAGCATTTGTGATTCCGCACCCCTGTGAACTCTGGCGAACTTTGTCGTTGTACCAAGAAGAATTTAGAAATCTACTAATATACATCGAGACGGTCGAGACGGTCACGCTGACTGCAGCGCCTGCCGCCAGAATTGTAATGTAACACGATCAAAACATCTCTGAAAAGTGGGAAGGATGCAGCACAGAATTGATAATATTTTGCATATTAAACAGATTAAAAGAAAGTAACAGATTAATGGACCCTTCTTTGATTTTGAGGTTGCATGCAAAATCCATTTGGCTCAAAAAACCGAGGGATCACATGCCCCCTCAGTTTGAATGGGCATGACGCTTCTGTTGGGGTTTGTACCTTTTGCATATTGTTAACATGTACTAATACACACTTACACACCAAAGGAAATGTAAAATCATGAATCGGATTATTGGTGCTCTTTAAAACATTCAGAAGATTGCCTTTCTAAACATGATAGTATCAACGCAGAATAACAGAAAAACAATGTGACATTCAAAGATTCAGATTTTGAATAGGCTTACTGCAAAGGAGTAAGACAATGGAAATGTTTTATCATTTAGCTTATGAACAATTCAAGTGAATTCAGACACAGAGATGTACGATTAGTGATGATGCGAGTGTAGAAATGAAGAGTAACTCCGTTTTTTTTCAGAAATCTCGTTTTTTGGTTGTGCATTCCAATTAATATCAATTCAACTGCAGTTGGTTTGTTTGATTTAAACCTTCATAACTTAAAAAATACAGCTAAGTAGCACCATAAAACAAAATAATAACATGATAACATAATAATAAACATGTTTTGACAAAAATGCTAAAAACGGATTTATCTCGTTTTGCAATGAAACTCATCAAATTATACCTGTACTTTAAATGTTTTCATCTTTCTCATTTCCTATTATTTGGTTTATTACACTGTCAGAAAAATATGTCAGGAAATAGTCCCAAGCTGAATATTGTATACCCAATACTGTACCATTTGAATGACTAATATGCACTCTCTGCACTGTAAAAAATACTTTGCTGCCTTAAATGTTTTTGTTAAATCAACTCGGATTTACAAGTCATGTCAACTTACTATTATTTATCGTGACAAGAGATGAGTTGTTACAACTTATAAAATGAAGTTGACTTTTTTCAACTATATTTCATAAGTTGTAACAACTCACCTGTAGTTATAACAACTCATCTCTAGTCAAGATAAATAAGAGTAAGTTGAAATGTTGAAATTACTTGTAAATCTAAGTTAATTCAACAAAAAGTTTTAAGGCAGCAAAGTATTTTTTACAGTGTGGTACCAATATGTACCTCTGAGATTTACTAATATGAACTTTTGTAACGTCCATACCGCCACGCCGCCAGAGGGAGCCCTCGCCGGAGTACTGACGGGGCGCCGCCTCTGCTTCTCTTCCTGTTTCCTGTTTGTCCCTACTTAAGACTCAAGCTAGCCTAGGGCTAGCGCGAAGTATTGCCAGTTTACCTGCATACCAAGCGTGTTCTGATTGTGATTTCTGACTGCCTATTGTTGTGACCATTTGCCTGCTTATCTGTTTATCTGCCTTTTGGATCTGCCCTGTTGCGTAGTTTGCCTGGATTGGATTGTCTATCTGTGTTTTGATCTGCCTGCCTGTATACCTGACTACTCTTCTGCCTCACGTTCTGATTTGTTTGCTTGATTGGTTTGTTTTAAATAAACACCGCAAAATGGATCCCAGTATTCCTGAGCGTTCATTACAGAATACTTCGCCTCCCATCGATCCAGCGGAAGTAACCAATCTTATGGCTGCTTACGAACAACAAAGCACGCTTCTGCAGGGCTACCAGGAACAACTCACACAGCTTCAAGCTGTCAACGAACACCTCACTGGCTATATTCAGGCGTTACCATCCACCTCTGTGAAACGAGTGAGCGTTTCGGAACCAGATAAATTTGATGGTACAGCGGAACATGTGAGAGGCTTCCTTCGTCAACTGGATATATATTTTCAAGATCATGTGAGTGACAAACTAACTGATAATGCCATGTGTTCTAAAGTTTTCTCATTGTTGACTGGTAAAGCGGTCGAGTGGGCATTCGCTGTTTGGGACAACGATCCCCGTATTCGCACATCTTACTCCTATTTTGTACAGCAAATTAAAGAGGTATTTGAATACCCAGCGGGAGGAAGAAGTGCTTCATCACAAATCATAAATATGACCCAGAACCATCGTCCAGTTGCAGAGTATGCCATCGAATTTCGCACACTTGCTGCACAAAGCGGGTGGAATGATCGATCGTTAAAGGATGTGTTTCAGAACAGTTTGGATGTTGATCTTCAAGCTGAGTTGGCCTGTAAAGGTGAGAACCTTTCTTTCTCTGATTTTGTGACTTTGGCTGTCCACATTGATAACTTGATGAGAAATGTTCCTGCACGCATGAAACTGAGAGCTTCCGATAGGCCCATGCATAACACTAGTAAAGTGTTTCATACTGCGGTTACCACTAATGACAGTGTAGAACCTATGCAGATGGGGTTCGCGCCTTTGACTATGGCAGAACGAAAACGACGTCGAGAACAGAATCTATGTTTCTACTGCGGAAAGCCTGGACATCGCATTGATAACTGTCCAGCTAAGAAACCCCGCAACGCTAGCACGGTAAACCAGTTTTTTAATCTCCCTTCTTGCTATGATATGTGTTCACAACCAGTAACCATTTTCCACAATAATGAAACCATGTCATTTACAGCATTAATTGACTCAGGCTCAGCACTTAACTTCATCCATGAAGATGTGGTCAGTAAGTTTCACATTCCTATCATTCCCTGTCAACCTCCTTTAAGCATTTCAGCAGTCAATAATGTACCCATAGGCCAAGGTATTACTCACCAGACGGTTCCCATCACTCTTCAAGTTGGCTCCCTTCACTATGAAACTGTCACTTTGTATGTAATCTCTTCACCTCGATATGACGTCATCTTAGGACATCCGTGGTTGGTAGCACACAACCCGAAGATCAACTGGAGAACAGGAGAGATTCAACAATGGTCATCACGTTGTATGGAAACCCGTATTACTCCTCTGAAGTGCAAACCTTGTCTGTCTACTCACGTGGAGAGCCCAACCAGTAAGGAAGTTTTAATCCCTGATGTTTATTCTGAATATACTGCAGTGTTTAGCAAAAGCAAAGCTACTGAATTACCTCCGCACAGACCCTGGGACTGTGCTATTGAGCTATTACCTAACGCTATGCCTCCTAAATGTAAAGTTTATCCCCTGTCTCAACCTGAAACCCGAGCTATGGAGGATTACATATCTGAAGCACTACGTAATGGCTTTATTCGTACTTCTACATCTCCTGCAGCAGCTGGCTTCTTTTTCGTAGAAAAGAAGGATGGTGGTCTTCGACCTTGCATCGATTATAGAGGTTTGAATAACATCACTGTCAAATTTCCATATCCTTTACCACTTGTACCATCTGCTCTAGAACAACTCAGAGAAGCCAAAATCTACACCAAGCTGGACCTGCGCAGCGCTTACAACCTGGTTCGTATCCGTGAAGGAGATGAATGGAAAACGTCTCGGTTACGTATGTAACCCTCGTTCCCTGAAGGAGGGAACGGAGACGTCACGTCGTGACCGACGAATTGGGAACTCGCTTAGAGAGACCAATCTGCTTCGAATACTACTAAAACGCCAATGAACTTGGCATTGAGATATTTGCATAATGCTGGCGCCGCCCCGCCAGGTGCGTATATAAGCCCCAGGTGCAAATATAGAAATCAGCTTCTTTTTCGCTGAGAAAGCCGGAAAGTGTGACCGGCCGATAAACAGCAGGGAGCAGCCCTGTGGCGACGGGACGTGACGTCTCCGTTCCCTCCTTCAGGGAACGAGGGTTACATACGTAACCGAGACGTTCCCTTTCAGTCGGTCACTACGACGTCACGTCGTGACCGACGAATTGGGAATCCCTACCAAAACGCCACTGAGGGCTGACCTCTTCCAGTGTCTGCGTAAAGCCCTCCGGTTCCACTTAAGGATAAGGAGAATTAGGTTTTAAGGCAGAAGGCCGGGCACTAGATGTTCCTTTAACCCACAGTAGTGCCAGCGACTGGGAAGCGCCCTATCTGAGCGGTATAGGGACGCTGCGGAAGCCACCGCCCCGTTAAGGGCTATTGGTGGGCGAAAGTCAACCGTAGTTGAGGTATAAATGACAGCCGTGGCTGTGTAAGCAAAGCAGTGCTCTGCTGAGGGAAACTTGGGCTAGTAGGATTAACCCCACGGAAAAATACTCACAAAGGAACCCGGTTGGACGCAATGTGGATGCCCGAGCCAAACACAGGTTCGCGAGGATGCAGCTAGTGAAAGGCTGGCAGCAGATGCTCCGCAACATCAGGCTACCAAGGCAGCGGAGGAAGGCAAAACAAATTATTACGCGTTTTTGCCTCGATGGCCTTCCATACTGAGCTCAGTTTGGAGCAGCAGTCGGAGGCTGCAAGCCGACCTGCGAGCCTGTTCTCTGTGCTTCCCCTAATGAGGAAAGAACACGAGAGGAGACAGGCTCGACACGAACACTGTAAAATCTAGTGAACGTATTAGGTGTCGCCCAACCAGCAGCTCTGCAGATGTCTGTTAGCGAGGAACCACGAGCGAGTGCCCAAGATGAGGCAACACTTCTAGTAGAGTGAGCTCTCAAATTAAATGGACAAGGAATGCCCTGCAGATTATAAGCAAGGGCGATAGTATCAACTATCCAATGAGACATCCTCTGCTTAGTGACAGCTTTCCCTCTCTGCTGACCACCATAACAAACAAAGAGCTGATCTGAGGTCCTAAGGCTTTGTGTGCGATCCACGTAGATGCGTAACGCTCGTACGGGGCATAATAAAGCCATGGTCGGGTCTGCCGTCTCCGCGGGCAGAGCTTGTAGGCTCACCACTTGATCTCTGAAGGGAGTGGGCACTTTGGGCACGTAGCCTGGTCTGGGTCTCAATGTAACACTCGAGACAGCAGGGCCAAACTGAAGGCACGAATCGTCGATAGAGAATGCATGAAGGTCACCTACCCTCTTAACAGAGGCCAATGCGAGTAGGGTCAGAGTTTTCATTGATAAAAACTTCAGACTCACAGACTGCAAAGGCTCGAATGGGTTTCCCTGCAGGGCTTTCAGCACCATGGACAGGTTCCAAGGAGGAATAGAGGGAGGGCGCGAGGGGTTTAGCCTACGAGCGCCTCTTAAAAACCTAATAACTAAGTCGTGCTGGCCGACTGATCTGCCGTTAATAAGTGAGTGATGAGCAGAAATAGCAGCGATATCAACTTTAATGGTGGAGGGTGACAGCCTACCATCTAACCGGTGTTGAAGGTATGAAAGCACAACATTAATGGGGCATTCTCGAGGGTCCTCGCGTTGCGAAGAGCACCAATCGACAAAAAGGTTCCACTTAAGCGCGTAAGCCCGTCTTGTGGACGGAGCTCGAGCAGCGGCGATGGTGTTAGATATCGCTTGCGATAAATCACCTAAACCTTGTGCGCGCTCAACGACCATACGTGGAGATCCCACAGGTCGGGGCGCGGGTGCCATAATGTGCCCCCTCCTTGAGAAAGAAGGTCCTTCCTCAGGGGAATCCGCCAGGGAGGGGCTGTCGCGAGGAGCATTAGTTCTGGAAACCAATTCCTGGTCGACCAGTAAGGAGCGACCAGTAGAAGGCTCTCCTCGTCCTGCCTGACTTTGCACAGCGTCTGTGCGATTAAACTCACTGGTGGAAACGCGTAGTTGCGCATCCCCCGCGGCCAGCTGTGTGTCAGCGCATCCACGCCGAGGCTGCCCTCGGTTAGTGAATAAAACAGGCGACAGTGGGTATCGTCTGGCGACGCAAACAGATCTATCTGCGCACGACCGAACTTCTTCCAAATTAGCTGTACCGTCTGGGGGTGGAGTCGCCATTCTCCGGGGCGCGCAGCTCGGGAAAGCGCGTCTGCCGCTGTATTGAGCGAACCCGGAATATGAATGGCACGAAGGGACCTCAGATGCTTCTGACTCCAAAGGAGGAGATGACGGGCGAGATGCGACATGTGACGAGAGCGCAAACCGCCTTGACGGTTGATATACGCAACGGTCGCAGTGTTGTCGGTGCGTACTAGTACATCCTTCCCTCGCAGCTCCGTAGCAAAGCGTACGAGTCCCAGATATACAGCCCACAACTCGCGGCAATTGATATGCCAGTGCAGCTGGGGTGCTGTCCACACCCCCGAAGCTGCAAGCCCGTTGTACGTGGCTCCCCACCCCGTGTTGGATGCATCTGTGTGTACAACAGCATGCCAATAAATCTGTCTCATGGACACCCCTGCTCTCAGAAACGCAGGGTCTAACCACGGGGTGAATGTTAGACGACACACAGGTGTAATGGTTACACGGTGAATGCCGGCGCGCCACGCTCTCCTCGGGACTCGATCGTGAAGCCAACGCTGAAGCGGTCTCATATGGAGCAGCCCGAGCGGTGTCACGGCCGCGGCTGCTGCCATATTTCCCAGGAGCTTCTGAAATTGTTTCAGAGGGACCGCGTTCTTCCCTCGGAAAGAACCAAGGCAAGTCAGAATTGATTGGACGCGCGCTTCTGTTAAACGTGCTGATAAATCGATCGAGTCCAGTTCCATCCCGAGAAAAGAGATCCTCTGCGTGGGGCAAAGTTTGCTCTTTTCCCAGTTGACCCGAAGACCCAGACGGGCGAGATGCCGAAGCGTTAAGTCTCTGTGCTTGCAAAGCGTCCGTCGAGAATGCGCTATTATAAGCCAATCGTCGAGGTAAGCCAAAATGCGAACACCGCTCTCTCTCAGGGGCTTTAACGCCGCCTCCACTACTTTCGTAAATACACGGGGAGAGAGAGACAGCCCGAACGGTAGTACTTTGTATTGGTATGCCCGCCCCTCGAACGCAAAGCGCAGAAACGGTCTGTGGCGAGGAAGAATGGACACATGAAAGTACGCGTCTTTCAGATCTATTGCTGCAAACCAATCTTGGGGGCGTATTGACTGAAATATCAGTTTCGGCGTTATCATTCTGAAGGATCGTTTTTGGAGAGATCGGTTCAGAACGCGCAAATCCAAGATCGGTCGTAACCCACCGCCCTTCTTTGGAACTATGAAATACGGGCTGTAAAACCCTGAGCTCATCTCGGTTGGAGGGACCGGTTCGATCGCGTCCTTTGCCAGGAGGACATCGAGTTCTGCACGCAGTACATGTGCATCGGACGCTTTCACTGTAGTGAAACGAATGCCCCAGAATTTGGGTGTGTGCCGGTTGAATTGAATTTCGTAACCGAGGCGGATTGTGCGTAATACCCATCGAGACGGACTGGTAAGCTGAAGCCAAGCTTCCAGGGACCGTGCGAGGGGAATTAACGGCACAACCGGAGAGCTCGCGGTGGGGCAGACGAGCGGAACAGGTGAGACTGCCGGTGCGCGCGCCGTAAGAGCGCACGCAACTACAGTGTGTGTGTGTGTTGTGACACTGACCTGAGACCGCTGAGGGTGCTGGTGGTCCGGTCTCCGCAGTGGAGAGCTCGGACTCCTCAGAACCCCCGCTGGCAATGGAGGAGAGGGAGGATGAGCAGATGAATGCCCGCTCACGGCTCTCTCGATCCTCTGAAGACCTGGAGAAGGAATAGGAATGCACTCTTTTTGTGGTTTTGTGGGTGCCGGCTGAGAAGCCGGCGGAACAGAAACAAAACGAAACCAAAGATTTTCCACCCGGCCCTCCTCCGGGGGAAGGAGCGGTGCGTTCACCACCTCCCGAAGAGTGATCCCATCCGAATCCAGGTCGCCCGTCTCAGGGCCGCTTAGATCCCCGTTTGCGACCACGGGAAGCGGGTGGAGCGGGCGGGGCGGGCTGTCGACGGCGGTTCCCCCTCCGTTGTCTGGATGACTTCCTAGGGGGGGGGGGCGGAGGCAGCCGCCGCAGGGCGCCCTCGGCGAGGAGCAGACTGGGCAGCCGGTGCTGGTGGACGAGAGGCAGGCCTCTTGCGCCGGAGCATGATCTTGGAGATCGCTTCAGTCTGCTTCTGAGCGGCGGTGAATTGCTGTGCAAAAGACTCCACCGACTCGCCGAATAGGCCAGTCTGTGACACTGGAGCGTCCAGAAACTTGTTCTTGTCCGCTTCCGTCATGTCCGCCAGACACAGCCATAGGTGGCGTTCTTGGACCACGAGTGTAGACATCGCACGACCAATCGCCTGCGCCGTCACCTTCGTAGCGCGGAGAGCCAAATCAGTGGCAGCCCGGAGCTCCGAGAAGACGGGTGAGTCGTGTCCTCCCTCATGCAGATCTCGTAAGGCCTTCGCTTGATGGACCTGCAGCAAAGCCATTGCATGCAGAGCCGAAGCCGCCTCTCCACAAGCCTGATGGGCAGCGCCCGTTAAACCGGACGACTGTCTACAAGCCCGAGAGGGAAGGGTTGGGCGGTCCTTCCAGGAGGCAGCGGTGGTCGGACACAGCTGCATCGCGACGCCGCGCTCTACAGGGGGGATCCCCGTATAACCCTTAGCGGCTCCGTTGGTGAGGGAGGTGAGGGGGGAGGGCTGAATCGGCCGTAACCGGGTAGAGTACGGCGACTTCCAAGTCCGTGACAGCTCCTCGTGCACCTCGGGGAAGAAAGGTACTGGTGGAGAGGGCTGTGAAGCCCGGGCAGCTCCGAAGAACCAATCATCCAGGCGGGACGGTTCGGGCTGTGGGGGGTTAACCCACTCCAACCCTACGGTCTCCGCCGCTCGAGAGAGCACAGCCACCATCTCCGGGTCAAACTCCGGCGTCACAACCCGACCAGAGGGAGGAAGAACGTCGGAGTCAGCTTCAGAAAGAGGGGCTCCACCCTCGGGTGTTGCGGTCGAAGCGGGTCCAGAGGGAGGCGCAACGGATTCTACAGCGCTCGTAGAACACGAGGCTGCAGTCTCCATAGGCACCTCAATCCGGCTGAGGACGGGAAGGCTGAGAGCCGGAGGACGAATCCCCCGACCGGCTCAACACAGTTAAACGCAGATCGTCCTTAGAGAGCTTCGCAGCCGCTCCGTGGCGGCGGTCAGAACTCACCGGACGCGGACGCCGTTCCCGTAGAAACGACAACCGCCTGCGTAAATCCAGAAGGGACATCTCCTCGCAATGAGAACATGCACCCCCAGCGAACGCCGCCTCCGCATGCTCGATGCCCAAGCATGAAAGACAGCGCTCGTGACCGTCCTTTGGACCCATGTACTTGCTGCATCCAAGAACACACGGACGAAAAGCCATCCTGAAAAGGACGCTGATCTCCGGATATACGAGAGAGTGGCTGCCTTTAACAAGGCACAAAGCTCTCCGTATCACTCTTTTAGGGAAATTCACTCTTAGATGCTCAGTTGATGATGCGCACAGGGATCAGCAACGCACTCACTAATAACTCAAAACAAAAAAGATGCAGAGTAGTGGAAAACTGCGGCGTCCGCTGTGGTACTGCTTGTCCAACCAACTTCAGCAATCGTTTCCCACCAGAGCAGAGAGTAGCTTCTCAGTAGCAGATACTGCCGGCTTTCGAAGCGATAAAAAGCTGATTTCTATATTTGCACCTGGGGCTTATATACGCACCTGGCGGGGCGGCGCCAGCATTATGCAAATATCTCAATGCCAAGTTCATTGGCGTTTTAGTAGTATTCGAAGCAGATTGGTCTCTCTAAGCGAGTTCCCAATTCGTCGGTCACGACGTGACGTCGTAGTGACCGACTGAAAGGGAACCGCATTCCACACCACTAGAGGGCACTATGAATATTTGGTGATGCCATATGGTCTCTCTAACTCTCCCGCCGTCTTCCAATCATTTATCAATGAGGTATTCCGAGATCTGTTAAGCCAGTATGTTATTGCTTACATTGATGATATTTTGATTTATTCCAATAATATGGAGGACCATATCTGCCATGTCAAAGAAGTCTTGTCCCGCCTCCTCCAGAACAAGTTATATGTCAAAGCAGAGAAATGTGAATTTCATGTCTCCAGAACAAACTTCCTGGGCTACAATATTAGTTCACAAGGTGTTGAGATGGACACGGCCAAGGTCACCGCAGTCACAGAATGGCCTCAACCGCGCACAGTCAAGGATTTACAGCGCTTTCTGGGATTCGCCAACTTCTACCGTCGATTCATCCGTAACTACAGCACTGTAGCGGCTCCCTTGACTTCCTTATTGAAAGGTAAACCCAAGAAACTCCTTTGGAACACACAAGCTGAACATGCTTTGCTAAAATTGAAAACCTGTTTCACTACTGCTCCAATCCTGAAGCACCCTGACCCTGACAAACAGTTCATTGTAGAAGTAGATGCATCAGATACTGGAATAGGAGCCGTTCTGTCACAACGTCATGGTCCAGAGAATAAGGTATACCCTTGTGCCTACTTTTCTAGGAAACTCACCCAGGCAGAGAAGAACTATGATGTGGGCAACAAAGAACTCCTCGCTATAAAGGCAGCTCTAGAGGAATGGAGGCATTGGCTTGAGGGCGCGAAACATCATATTATCATTCTGACTGACCATAAGAACCTTGAGTATATGAAAGGAGCTCAAAGATTGAATGCACGTCAGGCAAGATGGTCCCTGTTTTTCACCCGTTTCAACTTTTCTATTACCTACAGACCCGGCCACAAGAATGGAAAAGCTGATGCTCTGTCAAGATACCATGATCCCACTCCTGTTGACCGCTCGCCTGTACCGATTATCCCACCTTCCCACATCATTGCTCCTATAGCATGGGACATCATGCAAGAAATCACCCACGAACACCAGAATGATCCTGTCCCACCTGAATGCCCGCCTGACAAGACCTACATACCTCTGACTCTACGGCCCCGTATTATGCAATGGGTGCACACCTCGCTCAGCTCTGGACACCCAGGTATTAATCGCACCACAGCTTTAGTCCAGACCTCCTTCTGGTGGCCCACCTTGAACCATGATGTTGCACAATTTGTGAAATCCTGTCGTGTGTGTGCCCAATCCAAGACACCTAAAGAATTACCCTCCGGTCTTCTCAAACCCCTGCCCATACCACAACGTCCCTGGTCCCACCTATAGATTTTATCACGGATTTGCCCCGCTCTAATGATTATACCGCCATTTTAGTGATTATTGACCGCTTTTCAAAATCCTGTCGACTTGTACCTCTTAAGGGCTTACCCACTGCTATGGAAACCGCTGAAGCTATGTTTCATCACGTGTTCAGAAACTACGGGATACCCGAAGACATCGTCTCTGACCGTGGAACCCAGTTCACCTCACAGGTTTGGAAAGCCTTTTGCAATAATCTAGACATAAATGTAAGCTTAACATCTGGTTATCATCCCCAATCTAACGGCCAAGTGGAAAGATTAAACCAAGAGGTTGGACGCTATTTGAGGTCCTATTGTACACGTGAACAGCCTCGCTGGTCAGAATTCCTGCCTTGGGCCGAGTATGCACAGAACTCTTTAAGACACTCCTCCACCAATCTCACCCCCTTCCAGTGTGTACTCGGCTATCAACCCCCCATGTTCCCTTGGTCAGGTGAGCCTTCTGATGTTCCGGCCGTGGACGACTGGATGAGAAGAAGTGGAGAAGTCTGGGAAAGCGCTCATGTTCAGCTCCAGAGGGCTATCCGCAACCAGGAATTCCATGCCAACCGTCACAGACGTCCTCATCCCCCGTATCAGCCTGGTCAGAGGGTCTGGCTCTCCACTCGGGACCTGAAACTCCAGTTGCCATCCAAGAAACTGAGTCCGAGGTACGTAGGACCTTTCCAAATCATTAGACAAATTAATGATGTTACATACCAGTTAGAACTCCCTGTTAATTATCGTATTTCTCCCTCTTTCCATGTTTCCCTGCTGAAACCTTACCATGCGGAGTACGACCCCAACGCCGAGCCTCCTGAGCCACCTCCTCCTCTCGACGTTGCTGGGGAACCGGCATTCGCCGTGAGAGAGTTGTTGGACTCAAGACGGCGTGGGGGTCGTCTCCAGTATCTGGTCGATTGGGAGGGCTATGGCCCTGAGGAAAGGTCCTGGGTAGCCTCGGACGACATTCTGGATCCCAACCTCATCGAAGATTTCCATCGAGCCAGACCTGACCGTCCCGCACCACGCCCTAGAGGAAGACCTCGTAGAGCGCCAGGAGGCGCTCCTAGAGAGGGGGATTCTGTAACGTCCATACCGCCACGCCGCCAGAGGGAGCCCTCACCGGAGTACTGACAAGGCGCCGCCTCTGCTTCTCTTCCTGTTTCCTGTTTGTCCCTACTTAAGACTCAAGCTAGCCTAGGGCTAGCGCGAAGTATTGCCAGTTTACCTGCATACCAAGCGTCAGGGCCGTGCACAGGGGGGTGGCCCGGTGGCTAGAGCAACTGCCCTTCTGCCCTAATCGTCTGAGGTGCCCCTCTCGCCAACCCCAGTCAAAGTGTTCTGTTACCGCTCGTCTAAAGATCCACTGTTTCTGGTAATCCACTTCTTGATTACCCGCCCGCTCCGCAGCATCTCTCACATTTTGTGTCCACTCTTTGAAGGGCGAAGACGACAGTTTGTTGTATTAACAGGTAGATTCATTACATTACCTCAGTTGTTGAGCTGCTCAATTAGTAATTTGCTAGTTTGAAGCCGAGAGAGTTCGTGTTCTATATTTATTTTTGCTTGCTTGTGTTCTCGTGATCACTACTTAATTTTCTCGTTATCTCGAGAAAACAGCATGTTGTTTTCTCGTGATCTCGACATAACAAAAGTTGTATTCTTGTTATGTGATTAAAGCTTACGTGTACTCAATAGAACATCATTTTTAGACAGCAAAAGCAAATTAGCAAGGATGAACAAATGAGATTTTACTTCGATCAGGGATTCGCTCAAGATGATTTGCCAATAATTGACCATTTGATAGCGGTGAATTTAGGGACCGTCTTTAAAGTAACTCCATATACGTTTCTACTTTAAACAGCATTAAAATGGAATTACTTAAAGTCAACAAACAGTCACAAAACCAACTGTAAAGTGTTCGTGGTTGTCAACTATAATGCACACTTTTTTTTAGATGTTTTATATTTATTCAAATAAACTGTTAAATACTATTGAAGATAGAAACGTGTACAGTGCACTTTAGAGATGGTCCCTAAATTCATGAACATCAAACTTTATTTATTTATTAAGTCTATCGACAATTAGCTACGCGTGGTAACGGCGAAGACTTATGCATCAGTAGTCCACTTCAAAATAAATGAAATATTATGGACAAGAAATTACATTATGGCATTTGGATTATTGTGTCTGGATAGCGAGAAAACAACTTTTGTTATCTCGAGATCATGAGAAAACAAGCAGCAAAAATAAAAAATGGATGACCTCTCTCTTTCCTATGTTTTTGTATTTCTGTGGATGATTTGCTCTCCGTCTTCTTAAAGTGCTAACAACTTAGCAAACATTTTTAGAATTACAGTGATTGTCTAATGAGTAATGTACCTAATGAGATCTAATATAAATAACACAAAATTTGCTGTTGTTGACACACTTTGTCGACAAAAAAATAAAAAACAATGTTTTTAAAAAAAAGACAGAGTTGTAAGGGAGGCTGCAAAAGCTGTTCAAAATTGCAAACATGGATTCAAAGCTTCAGCATGTAAATCATATAGAATATTAAGAAGTTTTGTCACACTCTAAATCTTGTTATAAAATCTATTTTCCATTATAATCACTTATATTATTTGATACTAATCACATCATATTGTTAAAACCATATAAATTGTGCCCCCCCGTGTCCCCTTTTTGGTTTGGGCCACTGCCCCTCCAAATGTCTGTGCACGGCCCTGCCAAGCGTTTTCTGATTGTGATTTCTGACTGCCTATTGTTGTGACCATTTGCCTGCTTATCTGTTTATCTGCCTTTTGGATCTGCCCTTTTGCTTAGTTTGCCTGGATTGGATTGTCTATCTGTGTTTTGATCTGCCTGCCTGTATACCTGACTACTCTTCTGCCTCACGTTCTGATTTGTTTGCTTGATTGGTTTGTTTTAAATAAACACCGCAAAATGGATCCCAGTATTCCTGAGCGTTCATTACAACTTTTTAGGTGCAAAAGTGTACTTTTTGAAAGGGTACCATCGTAGTGACCACTAGGGGAACATTTTTTGAAATTGTAGCCGGTTTAATTTTCTAATTTCTTTATAGAGTGGCTCTACATTTGTTTATGATGGAGTCCTGTATCGACTTTCTCATTAACCTCTGATAGACTGAGCTCTGTGTGAAAGACTTCTAACAGGCTTAAACACGTTGGAAAAGAAAATGAGCAGCATCAATCAGAAGACAGGAGACGCTTGCAAATTGGCGCACGTAGCCGAAAGACTGTGAATCATATCCAGCAGTAGAGGGCATGCAGTCTGTTTAGCTAACGTTATTGCAACATCATAGATTTCCACTTTTGATTAACCTCTTATTTCATCAACATCTACCCATTGGGAATGCAGTCTAGTCAAAACATTGCTTTCGGCATGTGGAGTATGAGCATCCATTATTGTTATTCTTCTCATGAATTTTCAATGAAATTTTGAAGGGAAATAACCGTACAAAACATGCTGCCATGCAGTCAGAGACAGAGAGATTTTTTGTGTTGTGTGGTTCGTCTGTGATTAGGGAATTGCAGGTGGCCAGAGATCCAGCGTGCACAAACAGCTGGGAGGATAGTTGTTTTCCTCTGCCCCCTGAGGACCAGGCATTGTGTTTTGTCATGCATTTGCATTTTGCTAAACCCTTTTACATTTAAGGGAAACCAGTATTGCTTTATATTACGTTCTGTTAATCAATATTTACTGAATCTATTTAATATAGAAGACTGAAGGAAGATATTAAACACTATAAATAAAATGATATATAAAAATGAAATAAAAAATATAAAATTGGGTGAAATGAAACTAAAAGACATTTACTGTTATATGCACACGTACAGTGTACAGGAACTTGAATGTTTTTATAGACAAAATGCAAGAGACATCACTGCTATGTACACAAACATACACCGTACATATAACAAGTGACAAGGCATAAGACAAAAAAGTGACCAGTTGTCAGTGTCATTACTCTTCATGGCATAACTCATATTATTCATGTAAATTCAATTCATAGTATATGAATCATGCTCTGTAAGGTTTGCATTTAAAAATGCCATCTCCTTATAAACAAAGTTTTTCCCTATAACAAGATTAAACACTTTAAAAGTTTGTTTGGTCTGCCTCCAGGCATCCATTTGAACCGATTTAAGACTCTGAGCCAAAGAAAACAAACAGTCTGAGAATATTAAAAAAGTTGAAAATCTGCTGTTACTGAAGATGTAAATGTCCTGTATAAACTTTTGCAGTTTTTCTGTGTGATTTTCACTTTTTTTCATTTTTGGTTATTATTTCTTTTATACTTTAATTTTAAAATCTGTTTTATTAAGGCCTTTAGCTTGCCAGATAAAAACAAAAAAAGGATATTTATTGTGAAATATTTTGTAAAGTAACCCAGTACTGTAACTCTCCACATATATTGATATTTTGTGCTCTGGGAGAGGTTAGGTTTCTGAACGCTACAGTTTTAAAAGCTTCGTGTTGAACATGAATCATTCGGTCAAGTATTAGTCAACTTAACTTTCAATACTGACTTTAATAACATCATTACTGGGAGGTCACTTTGAAGCTATATGCTACAAATACTCAATTTAGACTTGGCTACTGTACAAACTGTCAACTTTGTTGATAAGAAACATTGCTTTTGAACACTGATTTACATAAAATAAAAACTATAAACACTGATAT
This sequence comes from Misgurnus anguillicaudatus, assembly GCF_027580225.2. NCBI lineage: Eukaryota > Metazoa > Chordata > Actinopteri > Cypriniformes > Cobitidae > Misgurnus > Misgurnus anguillicaudatus. The sequence goes on from NC_073341.2 coordinate 18,546,722, forward strand.
AAATAGCAGCATTTGATCTTTTTATAATTATTGTAATAATATTCCTTTGTATATTGCTATAGAAACAAAAGAGGACACAATAGTGCTTGTTCAGGGACTAAAAAAAAGCTTTCACACAGCATGTTAATCCTGTAAAATTGCCATAAGAGTGCCTTACACAAATACATCCTTTAATTGGGACCTACTGAAAAAAATGCTTTGCTAACTGTCACTGAGGCGATACAGTACACCTTTGCACCTAAAAAGTTCATATTAATACCTCAAATGAATATAGTACTGGTAACAAATGTATGCATATCTGTACCTAAATGGTATTTTTCATTCGGCTCTTTGACTGGAGGTTTTAAATGCAGATCAACATTCACAACAAAAAAGTCTGCAAACCAGAATGAAGCAGGGATCAGGGACCTCTTCACTACCTGCGCTAAAGCTGAGATCATTCACCAGCACAATGGAATGGTACGCAATGCATATCACAAAAATGCATGCTTGTAGATTTTAATCGCAGATAATAAGCAAACTTAAATCTTTCTGATCCCATTTTGTAAACCCTACTGTAGTTAGTGTGTAAAGTTGCTATAATAGAATAAATAATACCTGTAAAATGATAAAGCTCAAAGTTCAATGCCAGGCGATTTATTTTCTTTAACAGAATTCACCTTTCAAAGTCTACAGTGAACGGACGATTTGGACTACCACTCTCTATTTCCTACTTTAATGACGTCAATAAAACAGTTTTTTGACTAAACTCCTCCCACAGGAATACGTCAGTCACCAGCTAAGCTAACGGCAAGCTAAGCTGCTGTCGAATCACAACACACTAAACAAACTACACAATCAGAACTCATGATCTATTTCTGAACGAGGGACTTCATAGAACAAGGAAGACATCAGCCCATTTCGAGGTCAGTGAAAACAGAGGTATAGAGCTGCAGAAAACATTCAACCAAGTGCACAATTACAATTACATTACACTTCTTGTCTTTAAGGGATCTTTACAGGGTGTGTGTGAACATCGATTCCAGAAAATCCCTGGCAGTGTGATTTTCACACATTGGACGCTGAAAATCTTTAAAACAGCCTCTATGACATTGCTAAAAGAATGTTGTTTGGTGTATTTGGTGTAATGCATGTTTACATGGTTTAAATTTACTGTACATTATTGCGCTGGCGTGTCACACGACCGGAGGAAGACATGAAGTTGTGGTTTAGAAGTGCATATTTTTACTTTTATTGCCAAAAATCGTTTTGCTAGATGAGACCATTATACCCCGTTTGAGATCGTTTAGAGTAGTGTTGTAGACCGTTCTCGAGACCACTTTTTAAAGGTCTTGGTCTCGTCTTGGAATCGACCGCATTTTTACACGGTGTCGTCTCAGTCTCAGACAAAGAGGACTCTGAATTTTATTTCAAGACCGGTCAAGACCACAACTGATGGCACATCACAAATGTATTTTTTATCATTCATTTTATTTTATTCAGGTTTGGCATATGATGTTGGCATTGTTTAAGTTTCTCCAAATGACAATTTTTCTAATTTTATTACTAAAAACACCTGCATTGTATTAAGTGGATGGCAAGCCCGGAAAAGTTCAGATCATATTACACATTTTATCATAAGTGTTTTAATGCAGTGACTTGCATTTGGTCTTGACTTGGTCTCACCCTTTAAAGTCTTGGTCTTGTCTCGGTCTCGGCCTTTCTTTGTCTTGGTCATGACTTGGTCTAAGTTTAGGTGTTCTTGACTACAACACTAGTTTAGAGTCCTTTGAAACTGCGATTTTATACTGCACTAAAACAAAAAAAGTGTTGGGGTCCATTAAAGTCCATTAAAATGAGAAAAATTCTGGAATGTTTTCCTCAAAAAACATAATTTCTTCTCGACTGAACAAAGAAAGACATCAACATTTTGGATGACATGGTGGTGAGTAAATTATCTGGATTTTTTAAAGAAAATGGACTAATCCTTTAACCCCTTCAGACCTCTTCAAACTTTTCAGGTGTTTAATCATTTTACCTTATTTTGATTGGTTGATCAGCATTTTTATTAGTTTGAACAACAAATATGTTATGTCCATTTTAGTGGACGCAGGGTCTGAAGGGGTTAAAAGCAACTGTTTTTGAACTACTGTCCCACGATTAAAAATGTTGTCAAGCCACTTCCATCCATACTTTCAGTTACTTCAGTTACTTCAGTTACTTAGTTATGTAGAAGCAGAGTCTGTTATTTTTGTAAGATATAAATAAAGACAGAGGCCATGAGCACAAATTTCATCCATCTGTCCATCTTTAACCAACATTAACCTGACAGCGTCTAATCACTGACAGTGGCGGCCGATTATTTTTTTTTTTTTTAGGGCGCATGATGCGAAGCTGGTCAAAACATGTATTTAGCCCGTCGTGTGTGTGGCTCGTCTATTTTATTATAAACCCTTTCGACGCGTGTACTGCAGGATTTTTGTATGACGACGAGCCACACACATGATCCTCATGATCACTGATTCATTGTCAATAGATTCCATAGCATCAATTTCTCTCTTTTCCATCATCTATCTTGCTTACTTTCCGTCTATTACATTCATCCAATCACAGCTTTAACAAAACACTCCATTACTCGTGTGTGTTTGCTGTGCACTGCATGAATTTGCTGTTGTTGTTACTGTCTTATCAATTCTCTGGTGTTGATGTCCTAATTTACTTTCTCAGCACTTCTTTCATTGCTGCTATCCCTTGCTATCCTTTGTATCTCTCTAACTACATGTAGTCCCTGCTTTCCATTTATTTTCACTTTGAGATAAAGGTGTGTTTGTGTGTTAGAAATGTTCTAATGGGCAGCACTACTTCTTGAAGGTTACTAAGTGTTTTAGTGCCTCAGAATGTTGCATTTTGTTTAAGATTAAATAATTTTGGCTGGGTGCTTATCTGCTCAGCAGCTGAATGCTAAGTTGGGTTCTGAAAGGTGACAAAATTCTGCTTCTGAAAAGCATTGATTAAAAACAAAAATGGAACAGTTCCACATTAAACCTTTTGAAATAGGTACTGGTGGATCTTAAAGCCAAAAGTCTACAACGATGAATAAAATATGGATCTGGATCTGACCCATGTTTCTCTGCTTTTCATTTTAGCTACGCTGGCAGCCAAAAGACTCTGTGGGAAGAGAGGGTCAAAACATCTTTGTTATGAACCTTAAGGCTTTAACAGAAACAATTTTGCTCTTTTGTAACACTGTTTATCAGTTCACCTCATACAGTAGTTTCCCTGCATTAGATTTAGTTTCATATACTTCATAGCTCAGTGATGCTGAGCCATGCATACCGCCAGCTGTAGGATGTAGTGAGGGATGTTTTATTGACCGCTGCCTGCGTCCCTCAAGCTGTCTTAAAATCGACTCCAATTATCTTAAGGGTAGACTTCAAAGACAACAGTTTAATCATTACCTACCAATGTTGTTTTTAAATAGATTCTTTAGAAATTGTGAGTATCTGTGGCACTCATTATCTTACAAACAAGGTAAATAATTGTATTTATTTGTAGTGCTGTTCAGAATGTACACTCACCTAAAGGATTATTAGGAACACCATACTAATACTGTCTTTGACCCCCTTTCGCCTTCAGAACTGTTCTGAACGCATTCTTTAGAAATGTTGGCCCATATTGATAGGATAGCATCTTGCAGTTGATGAAGATTTGTGCACATCCAGGGCACGAAGTTCCTGTTCCACCACATCCCAAAGATGCTCTATTGGGTTGAGATCTGGTGACTGTGGGGGCTATTTTAGTACTGTGAACTCATTGTCATGTTTAAGAAACCAATTTGAAATGATTCGAGCTTTGTGACATGGTGCATTATCCTGCTGGAAGTAACCATCAGAGGATGAGTACTTGGTGGTCATAAAGGGACGGACATGGTCAGAAACAATGCTCAGGTAGGCCGTGGCATTTAAACGATGCCCAATTGGCACTAAGGGGCCTAAAGTGTGCCAAAAAACATCCCCTACACCAGTGATTCCCAACCGGGGGTACGCGTACCCCAGGGGGTACGTGAAGAGTTTCCAGGGGGTACACGAAAAGATTTACATTTTGCTTTGATCTCATTTACTTTTAATAAAAATGTCTTTCGTTTGTCCAGTCACTGACCTACGATTGATTTTTGTGAGGAAAGCATTGTAAAACGGACAACTTATTTTAATCTTATCATTAATATAATTAGCCGTCAAGAGTAGGGGAGAGCGGGGTAAGTTGTCACACGGGTAAGTTGTCACACTGTTAATAACTCCAACACTAGAGGCTCTATCTCAAAAATCAAATAGCCACTTTATGTGACTTCTTCTTCTATAGTGAACTTCCTGTTCACATGTGGTCAAGATCACTGTAATCTGAGGTTAGCACAATTTTCTTATTTTTCTGCTTAAAAAGTAAAAAAAAATCACTTTACATTTTATGCAATACAACTTTGTTAGGTGTGAATGTTTAAAATGATTATTTTGCACAAAATAGAGGAGACCGTAAAGTGTCTTTTGATACTTTAGCTAAAGTGATATGATGAGCTAAACTTGAGATTTAGACAACATTAGCACACAAGTAAGTATGGGGCAAGTTGTCTCAATGACTTTGGGGCAAGTCGTCACATCTGACAACTTGCCCCTGTACAAACAAACACATCGAACATGCTCAGAAAACATGATATAGAAAAGAATAAGCCTCAATCTAGCAAAAAGCTGTTTCAAAAGAAAGGGAAGCAGAAATCTGGACCTATGAAAAACAAGGCAGCTAAAAGAAGAAAAATCATGCAAGAGTCATCATCAGATGATGAAGAGTGCTTCTGCCTCGTCTGTGTAGAGCCATTTTCAAAGAGTCGTCCAAAGGAGACCTGGGTAAAATGTGTAAAATGCAACAATTGGGCCCAGGATGCTTGCACCTCAGGCCAGGCAATTTATGTGTGTCAGAATTGTGATTCTGGAGATGAGTCCTATTAGTCATACAGGGCATCTGTTTTGTTCAGAGGTTAAACATGTTAAGTTAAGCAAGTTATCTGCAGCGTTCCATTCAGTTATCTGGTTTTATGTGAAAGCCATAGAACATTTGAACCAAAGTTCAAAGTAAAGTGGTCTTGCCACTTAATTGAAATGTGCATTATTTGGATTGAAATAATTGTTTTTCCAGATTCTCCAGGCACGGATGTTTATATTTCCAGTTTGGTTTGAGTTTAAAAATTAAAATCAATATTCACAATTAAGTAGTTGTGTTCTTATTTTTAGATAATCTAGTGTGACAACTTACCCGCCCTAGTGTGACAACTTACCCTCCGATGGGGCAAATTGTCACAAGTGCACAGTCACTATTCAACAGTCTACAACTCTGTAATGAGATAAGATATAAAGATGTTATGAATACAACATATGTGCCCAAGACTTCCTTCTTTCATTTGGTATGAGATTTATACCATTTTGATGTATGGTGCTCAGTAAATGTTAGACAGTGTGAAAAGTGTGACAACATACCCCACTCTCCCCTAAATGCGCTGCATGATCCAAAACGCAATAGCGATGTCCAACTCAAGAATGATCTGACTATTTTTAATGACCCTGAATAGTTTCTAAAGACACAAAGTTTATTAACTATAATTAATGTTTAAATCATGTTATAATATTCATTCCCGCTGCCGTTGCATTTTCAAATTATGCAAAAATAACTTTTGTATTGTTTTTGTCATATTTTGTTTTAACATATTTTGTCCCGATGTCTTTTGTATTTATAGATAATGCCTTAACACATTTTGTTTCTCTATATATTTGAACAGAATAATTTAACTTATTTGCACACTTTAATTATCAGTAACTTAAATTGAGATTTTAGTAAATTTAGGGCATTTACTAAAAAGGACGTGAGAGCTCAATTCCAAATAAGCGCCGGAGTTGGAAATTTGAGTGTGATTTACTACAAAGGCGCAAATAAAATACACAGGCACAATAATGACATAAGCACATTTCTCTAATGACCACTGCAATCTACTAAGAGCAGCGCAAATTAGTACAGGGTCGCAAATAAGAGACCTCGGCAGGACATCGCAATGAAAATGCGGACCGCGGAGTGTGAAATTCCAGCTAAGTAAAAGTACACTATGAACCGGAGGACGAAAGATGAAGGGTAAAATTAGTTTTGAAATACCTGATTTTACTTCTCCTCGTGACTTCTCCTCCTCTTTTCTCCAGCAAATTAAACATAGCATGGCTTGGCAAACTATATATTTATTTTAAAGTATGTTCCTCTGGCAAAATGTAATACTCTCCACGCATTAATGTTAATGTAGGAAACCTTCCACAAATGCATATGCAATAAGGTCGCAAAAATAACACCTTTTCAGAGCTAAATATCTATTGCGTGTCTTTAGTAAGTTCAGTCGTTATTTAACGCCAAAATGATGGTTTGCGCAAGCTGTTAGTAAATCTGGCCCTTAAAGGGGTCATATGATGATTTTTTTTTAATTTGTAAAATAAGTCTTTGGCGTTCCCAGAGTCCATATGTGAAGTTTTATCTCAAAACACCCTACAGATAATTAATTATAGCATGTCAAAATTGCCATTTTGTAGGCCTGAGCAAAATGTGCCGTTTTTGGGTGTGTGTTTTAAAATGCAAATGAGCTGATAAAATGCAAACACTGATCGCAATGGTAGTGGTTTGTTGAAATAAACATGCTTCATCAGTCAGTGCTTTTTACTTTAATGTTTAAAATTAATTAATTAATTAAAATTACTAATTATTTGTCTTTAAAACACAACTTTGGTTTAGTTTCGATGAAGGGGTACTTGAGCCTTACTGATAGGGCTGTGGGGGTACTTAGGGCTAAAAAGGTTGGGAACCACTGCCCTACACCATTACACCACCCCCACCAGCCTGCACAGTGGTAACAAGGCATGATGGATCCATGTTCTTATTCTGTTTACGCCTAATTCTGACTCTACCATCTTAATGTCTCAACAGAAATCGAGACTCATCAGACCAGGAAACATTTTTCCAGTTTTCAACTTTTCAATTTTGGTGAGCTTGTGCAAATTGTAGCCTCTTTTTCCTATTTGTAGTGGAGATTAGTGGTACCTGGTGGGGTCTTCTTCTGTTGTAGCCCATCCGCCTTAAGGTTGTGCATGTTGTGGCTTCACAAATGCTTTGCTGCATACCTCGGTTGTAACGAGTGGTTATTTCAGTCAAAGTTGCTCTTCTATCAGCTTGATTCAGTCGGCCCATTCTCCTCTGACCTCTAGCATCAACAAGGCATTTTCGCCCACAGGACTGCCGCATACTGGATGTTTTTTCCCTTTTACAACATTCTTTGTAAACCCTAGAAATGGTTGTGCATGGAAATACCAGTAACTGAGCAGATTGTGAAATACTCAGACCGGCCCGTCTGGCACCAACAACCATGCCAGGCTCAAAATTGCTTAAATCACCTTTCTTTCCCATTCTGGCATTCAGTTTGGAGTTCAGGAGATTGTCTTGACCAGGACCACACCCCTAAATGCATTGAAGCAACTGCCATGTGATTGGTTGATTAGATAATTGCATTAATGAGAATATATATATTCATGAAAAAGAGAGATTTTAAGGCTCTGTTTTCCATAAAGTTGCTTTAAAAGAAAGCAAAACCTTAAAACTAGTTGTTACATGTTTCAGCAGTTTTACACCTATGAAAAAATTCATCAAACCAGAACACATTTAAAACATCTTATTAAAGGTTTTAAACACATTTTGTTATCTTCTTTTCATTGCCCTAGATACACATTATTATAATGTGGGACTTTTATGGAAATACGCATCTGATATATTTTATCATTGCCCTTGATTTGTAGATTTGAAGTAGGTCCACAAGTGGATATGAAATTTGTAGTTAAGTGCATTTGTTTTGAGTACTTGCAAATCATTCTTAACATAAACCGTCGATGAGGTCATATTAGTTGTTTGATTATTCCTATCAAATATTGTCATAAAACAATTTTAGCCTTGCACTAAGTCCTTACACATAGTTGATTAAATCACTGCTAGAAAATCAACAGGAAAAGTGTTTCAGCTCATTGCATTAGCGAAGCAAAGGTCATGGGTTTATGAACACACATACTGATCAAAATCAATAGAAAAATGTATATTTGCAATGTAAATTGCTTAGGAAAACATCTGCCAAATGCATAAATATAAAAACATTCAAGTGCTAACTGTGTTTGTGAAATTGTAGTTTATTGCTGGACTGGTCAAAGGCTTAATTGCTTAATTTGAAGAAAAAAATATTTTATTTTTGAGACCATGTTGTTTTTAGGATAACTACCATATTCTGAAACACAACCATCACAAGACAGCTTCTTCTCCAAAATTAGGACAATGTAAAAAGTAAAAATTGGATCTACTTAATAAAAATATTTAAATTGGTATATACTTAAAATATTTATGTTTGATTAACTTTCTTACATTACCTGAAAAATTTAAGGTGAAAAAAACTTTTGAACATTCACATTATTTGGTAATACCTAAAATGTATGTTTTTTCCCACTAAAATGTTTTACCTACAGTTACTTTTTTCACTCATTTACATTGTTTACTTTTTTAAGTGAATCCAACTTGCAGTTTTTACAGTGTAGTTGTTTTTAAAACTTTCTGGGCTTCTATTTTAATTGTTTTATTTTCTTGTAGACGGTGTTGAACAGGATCACAGGATGTTTGAAGGTTGATTTCAATGCACTGAGAGATTTGATCTCCCACGTGTAATGCCACTGAAACACTAGTCAGCTGCTTCTCTGTTAACATTTAAATCTAGAAGTAGGACAAACAAAGTGCATGAAAGTGTTTTTTGTTATGAGAGTAAATCATGCTCCTCCATCGTGACTTTTTATCCTTTATCTCGGTGTCCCTCGCTTGCAACATTTATTTTTTTTGTTTGTTTTTGAAATAAAGACTATTATAAATAAATGCTATTTATTACCCTCTATTGAAACAAGCCCTGTAAAACAAACATTTGTCAAAAAGCCCTAGATCGCCTTATGTCAAGTGTCAGAACTGTCCCACCCCATCTTTAAAATATAAAGGAAAGGCTCTTGAGATCAGATATCTGACTTTGATCAACCCACACTTCAGTAAGAAGTGTCACTGATGATCTAAAACAGGGGTCTTAAAATTTTTGTAAGCAAGGGCTACCTACCACAATGGATAAAACAATCTAGAGGGCTACTTTTTGATATAGTATACTCCAAAACTTTTTTGTTTTACTTGTTGATTTTATTTTAAATTACTTGTTGATACGTTTTATCATTGTTTAAAATGTTAACATACGTAAACCAAGCCAAGCTAATGTTAAAAATATGTAATAAATAAATATTACAATTGAGACTATTAGAATGTGCTTTGGTGGGCACCTCACAGACTCTGTGCGGGCACCACATTGGAGATCTCTGATCTAGAGGCAACTAACTTATTGTTATTATTATGAATATAATTTTTTATGTAATTTTCCAACCTAATCTCATGTAAAAAAAATTACATTTAAAACTTTAAAATACTGGGTTGTTTTCAACCCATAGTTGGGTAAAATAAGGACAACCCCAGCCGGTGGGTTTAAATTGTGTGTGTTTATATTTTACTTAACTATGAGTCGAAAACAAACCAGCAAGTGCATGAGTTGGCGATTTCATAGGAATAATTCTTAAAAAACAAATATGAAGGTTCACCTTATACACAACCATCTGGGATGAAAGTAGATTGTAGAAAAGCATACAAATTAGATTGTAAGAATTCATACGAATTAACCAAACAATTCTCTTAAATGTAACAAAATGGCCTTGAGATTGTGTTGAATTTTACAGCTTTTAGAGCAACCACAAACATTCTGCATTCACTGTGGTTTAGGCTATGTTTACAAACAACAATGTAAACAATGCAAAAGTTTTTCCTTTACATTTTCCTGTACACACGGCAGCGCTGTCAAAAAGTTTGATATCTAGACGGGTCCCATAAAAACGACAAAAAGGCTGTATTACTTGTGCCAGGCCAATAGATGGCTTTGTTACTTTGTAAGGAAACATGCGCACATATGCATTCTTCTAGAAAGCAATAAATTCAAACATTCAAGACGGCGAAAGCAGTTTTGTTTAGATGGACAATAAAGTAGGTTTATTATTAGTATTTATTACACGGCTCTCTGGAATGCTTGACTCTGATTGGTCAGTTGAGACATTTGCAGGTTCGTTCTTTTCAAATAATAACCGCTCTAAAGTAATAACGCATAGCCGGTACTACTTGTACGATTTAAAATCGCTCCGCGCCAATAAAGATTGGCTTTTGACTGTTTGGCGCCATCTTGTGACAAACACTGGACAGCCACAATTAAGAATGGACAATTTTGACATTAATTTTAACATGTACGGAAAAAACAAAACATTTAAACAGTGGATAGAAGAACGAACAACGACAAGACAAAGAGAGCTTACTGAGACTGAACTTGACAAAATAGAGCATGACAGCTAAGAAGCCAACTGTTACGTTCCGTGTGTGTGTTTTTGTTTCGCCCCTTGTCTTTCTGTTTCTGTCACTCTACTACATCATAGGTTCTGTTCATTGGAATGCCTTTCTGTCAATCATCATTACCTACGACCAATCTGATGGCGTCTGCCGCTTTAAAAAGGAGGCGGGATTCTGTTGTCATCAGCACGAGAGCACCTGCAGCCAGCCAGTCCGTCCGCATGTGGATATTTGTCCACTCGCACGAAATCGTTTGAGTTTTAGCGTGTTCCAGTTTTTTTTGTGTTTGCTTTGTCCTTTCGATTTGATTATTTGTGTTACTGTCTACTTGTGTGAATCTCTCCCGAGTTCGATCGTAGTCATTGTATACCTTACCCATGAGTGTACCTGTTAAAAGGACGAGTAAACATTTGTGTCAAACCATAATTGTTCCAACTACAAACAACTTTTGAATTTATACTGGAAGCTGAGCGATCTCGTACATGGACAGAAAGGATACTTATGTGAACCAAGCTATGTTGTCACAGCCGGGGGCGGACCCGAATATGCTACTGGGCCACGCCCCTCTTAACTCTTCCACCTCGAGGAGTTTCCCAAGACCACCCCAATGACCAGACAGACGAGTATACTATAATTAAAACAAACTTTATTAAATATTTAAAAGGGGAAAGGGGGAAGGGAAAAAGGGAACTTTAAAACTAATGGCTCTTCTTTGCCTCCAGGGCCACTTGGGGAAAAGACTGGGGGCCGGGGCTCTGACTCAACAACCCGTGGCGCGCTCCGCTTCTCCTGGAGGCAGAATCGAACACAGACAGACCAGGGCACACCCTCCACTGATGTCCGCAGCCCTGGGGGATCCTCGTTCCCACACAGGGCCTCACTGGTTCAGGTAGGTAGTTGCTGCAAGCATAGAACAGATTAGTCCATAGGTTGCGTTACTCACAGCGCCGGGGGATCCTCGTTCCCACACGGAACTCCACTGGTTCAGGTAGGTTGTTGCTATAAGCACAGAACAGGTTATTACACAGGCTGCGTTACTCACAGTGCCGGGGGATCCTCGTTCCCACACGGAGCTCCACTGGTTCAGGTAGGTTGTTGCTATAAGCACAGAACAGATTATTCCACAGGTTGTGTTACTCACAGTGCCGGGGGATCCTCGTTCCCACACGGAGCTCCACTGGTTCAGGTAGGTTGTTGCTATAAGCACAGAACAGATTATTCCACAGGTTGTGTTACTCACAGTGCCGGGGGATCCTCGTTCCCACACGGAGCTCCACTGGTTCAGGTAGGTTGTTGCTATAAACACAGAACAGATTATTCCACAGGTTGTGTTCCTCACAGTGCCGGGGGATCCTCGTTCCCACACGGAGCTCCACTGGTTCAGGTAGGTTGCTGCTATAAGCACAGAACAGGTTATTGCACAAGCTGCGTTACTCACAGTGCCGGGGGATCCTCGTTCCCACACGGAGCTCCACTGGTTCAGGTAGGTTGCTGCTATAAGCACAGAACAGGTTATTGCACAGGCTGCGTTACTCACAGTGCCGGGGGATCCTCGTTCCCACACGGAGCTCGCCTGGTTCAGGTAGGTTGTTGCTATAAGCACAGAGCAGGTTATTGCACAAGCTGCGTTACTCACAGTGCCGGGGGATCCTCGTTCCCACACGGAGCTTTACTGGTTCAGGTAGGTTGCTGCTATAAGCACAGAACAGGTTATTGCACAGGCTGCGTTACTCACAGTGCCGGGGGATCCTCGTTCCCACACGGAGCTCCACTGGTTCAGGTAGGTTGTAGGCGAAGCTCTCGTTGTCATGCCCCGGGCGCAAAGCTTGATTTTCTCTCTCTCTCTATAGGATTCAGGCCACAACAGATGTCACCATCTCGCGTCTCGTCGGAGGCTGGGCAGTTCGAACGCTATAAGCACAGCATACGCACAGCAAGTCAAGCGTAAACACCATCAATCAGTGAAACTCACCCACAGCACTCTTATACCACGTCACGTGAATTCTTTAAATCGTCCTTGCCACCTGACCACGACGATCTCGAGAGATCGGTTGGGCAACAACTGGATCCCAAGGGAGGGAGAGATGTATGGTATTCACAAGCCCGGCGTGTCGGTTCTCACTTCCCTGGCTCACCTACACTTCCTCTTTCCCACAGGGCCACTGGTTTACTGGCGGCCGGTGTTTCGTCCACGCTTCTGGTCAACCACGGCTCACCCACGCTTTCCTCTCCAGTGGGGCCAGGGACCTCACGAAACACAAGAACACACACCAGGGTAATCTTTCAAACGAGACATTTGCAGAGAAGTATCACAGCGGCTACTCACGCTTAGTTGCCAATAACCTCTGTTCACGGTGCTCTCGACGGCTCTGTGTCCACTCCTCCTTACATAAACTCCACAATACCCCTACGTTCGCTGACTGCCTCTCACTCTCTTCCCCAGGAGAGCGATCCGACCAGCGTGATCCGTCTGCAAAGCAGCAACACAACGTACACAACGTATGCCAACGACACACCGTTTAATGTCTGCAAAGGTGTCTTTATACCCTGACTCTTCTCCTCGTTAGCCTATTAGCAACCGCTGTATTAATTTGCCCCACCTGAGCGTGATCAGGCTTAATTTTGCCTTTGGGGAAACCCCGGAAATGAATTGTGGAAGCCGGATTCCGCCCGTCGTCCCAATAAAATGTGGAAGCCGGGTTCCGCCCGTCGTTCAAATAAACGTCACCTGTGACAATGTAGTTCGTTGACCATTGCAGATACTTTGGGAAAAGGCGTAGGTAAGCCTTTGTTGTTTTTTTTTAGTATCCTCTGTTAGACTTTAGTTAGGGGTGACAGCCGTTTTTGTATTTTTGTTATTAATTAGGGAGGTTTAGTTTGGGCGTCGCATACGCCGAAGAATTCGGTTTCTTTTCTACATTTTCTTTTTGGTAGTGAGTTTAGTTTGGGGGTATTAGTTAGTTGGGGTCTGTTTTGATTATTTCTTTTATTTGGCGTCACTCATCTTTTTCCCTTTTCCCGTTTTCATTTATTCTGGAGCACACGTGTGAGTGCTATAATAAACCTGACTTTTCTTACAATTTACCCATTGTCTCTCTGGTTGTTTAATGTTACACTGTGTGAATATTATCTCCTATTAAATGTTGCGTTAACATCCCATACCAAATACATCTAGCACGTAACATTTATTGGTGGCAACGGTGGGATATCCTTTTAATTAGGATATCTAATAATTCTGGGATGTATATGGAGATATTATTGCCGGTGTAACAATGAAGCAATTTTGAGCAATGGTTAAATTGGTTGTTCGTTGACTTTGAGCTTTACTTGTGTTGAGGAAAAATTGAGATGGCTGACTTTGATTTAAGTAGCTTTGTTAGTAGGCCGACGATCGAGCAATTGAACAAGTATAGAAAGGATGACCTGGTGCGTGTTGCGGAGCATTTTAAAATTAATGTGGCTAAGCAGCGTCTGAAGAAGGACATAAAGCGCGTTGTGGTGAAGGGTCTAGAGGAGCTTGGTGTACTGGCTTTGGCAGATGGAGCTGGACAACGTTCGCCTGGTGCTGATGCTCATTTAATTTCGTTAGGTGAGGAGGAAGCGAGTGAAACTGCTGAGGCGGAGGGGTCCGAAGCCAAAGCTGTTCTGCCGCCCTTCGAGCCTTTTTCTCCGACTTTTGGGTCTGGAGGTGATGCGCGTCTCAAAGTTCGTTTGGCTAAGTTCCAAATGGAGGAGCGCTTGAGGATATCGGAGCATCAGTCTGAGTTAGAGTTGCGACTTGAAATTCGCCGTATGGAGATTGAGGCGGAAAAGCAAATCAAGTTGCGTGAGCTTGAATTAAAAATGGCCAGAGATACGCCAGTTCCCTCTGTGACATCACTTTCTAATGTGCCTTTGAGTCCTTCTGCACCTTCAGATGCACATGTGCAGCCAGCAGACGTTGATGTTGCGACTGGGTTAGGAGTGTCAGGTCGTACTTTCGATGTAAGTAAGCATATTGCTCTTGTACCACAGTTTCGGGAGGCTGAAGCTGATTCGTATTTTTCTGCATTTGAGCGGATTGCTTTAGCTTTAAACTGGTCTAAGGATGTGTGGCCTTTGCTCTTACAATGTAAGTTAACAGGAAAGGCTCAGGAAGTATGTGCTGCTCTGACTTTAGAGGACAGTTTAGATTATGATGTCGTTAAAACTACTATTTTGAGAGCTTATGAGCTTGTTCCCGAAGCTTACAGGCAGCGCTTTAGGAACCGTAAAAAAGGATCAAATCAGACATTCGTCGAATTCGCTCGAGAGAAGTCCATGTTGTTTGACAAATGGTGTACATCAAATAAAGTTGCAGATTTTCAGGAACTCCGTGAGCTAATTTTATTGGAAGAGTTTAAAAGCTGCATTCCTGAACGTATTGTGGTGTACTTGAATGAACAAAAGGTAAGCTCATTGTCAGCGGCGTCTGTGCTTGCTGATGAATTTGTGCTCACGCATAAAAGTGTTTTTACTGCCCGTACTGAAAAAGTTCCGACTGTGTCTTTCGTTTCAAAGGAACAGTCACGTTCTAACTTTACTGCCGCAAAACCTAAGGAAGAGAGAGATTGTTTTTATTGTCACAAAACGGGGCATGTGATTGCTGATTGTCTTGCTTTAAAACGCAAGCAGCAAAACAATCCTCCTAAAAGTGTTGCTTTTGTGAAAACTGTTGACATGATTGACAACGAGCATTCTGATAAAGTGGATGCAAGTTATCAACCTTTTCTGATGGAGGGATTGGTATCTGCTGATGTTCAGTCTACAAACCATGTAAATGTGACAATGTTACGTGATACTGGGGCGATGCAGTCATTTATGGCTGAAGACGCGTTCCCTTTTTCTGAGCAGACTTTTTGTGGTAGTTATGTGTTTGTACGAGGTATTGGAATGGATGTCGTTAAAGTACCTTTGCATCAAGTCTATTTGAAGTCCGACTTGTTCTCAGGAATGGTAAAGGTTGGGGTGCGTGAGAGTTTGCCTGTGTGCGGGGTAAAATTTATCCTTGGTAACGATGTAGCTGGCGGAAAAGTCACGCCACTGTTAGAAGTTTACGAGAAACCTGCTCTGTCTGATCGGTCTGATGAAGTTTTAGAAAAATTTCCAGAAGTTTTCCCTGTCTGTGCCGTCACCCGAGCGCAAGCTCGAAAATTTGCTGATGCAGATGATTTATCGTCAACCTTTATGGCGCCTACTTTTGAGCTGGATGTTTTGATGCCTGACGAAGGTGAGCCAGATAAGACATTAATTCCGACTGTAGATGATGTGAAGTTACCAGTTACACGTAAGAGTATTGCTGCAGCTCAGAAAGCAGATTTAACTTTGCATAAGTGTTTTTCTTCTGTTGTACCTTTGGAGATGGCGCGTGAGAGAAAAACCGCCTATTATGTAGACAACGGATTGTTAATGCGCAGGTGGTGCAGTAATGTTTCTGATCCTGAGTGGTGTACTGTAAATCAGATCGTTGTTCCTGTATCTTACAGACAAGCCGTGCTTTCGTTAGCTCATGACCATAGCCTGTCTGGACATTTGGGTATTAAAAAGACATACAACCGAATTCTGAAGCACTTTGTTTGGCCCAGGTTAAAATCTGATGTTGCGAAACATTGTCGAACCTGTCAGACTTGTCAATTCTCGGGTAAGCCAAATCAAATAATTCCGCGTGCGCCGCTTGTTCCTATCCCTGTAGTGGGTGAACCCTTTGAGCACATTATTATCGATTGTGTCGGACCCTTACCAAAAACGAGAGCTGGGAACCAGTACTTGTTAACGATAATGTGTGCAGCGACACGTTTTCCAGAAGCGATTCCATTACGGAAGATTACGGCTCCGGTAATTATTCGTGCGCTTGTAAAGTTTTTTTCAACCTTTGGGTTGCCTAGAATTGTACAAAGTGACCAGGGGACAAATTTTTTGTCAAAACTTTTTGCTCAAGTGTTACAGACTTTAAAGATTTCTCACAGAGTAGCGAGTGCTTACCATCCGGAAAGTCAAGGGGCACTCGAACGATTCCATCAGACATTGAAATCTGTGCTTCGTAAGTACTGTATGGATACTGGCAAAGATTGGGACGAGGGTATACCCTTAGTTTTATTTGCTGTGAGGGAAGCAGTACAGGATAGCTTGGGGTTCAGTCCTGCTGATCTAGTGTTTGGACATACCGTGAGGGGTCCGTTAAAAATGCTGAAGGAGGATATGTTATCTCCTGAGACGAGTTCTAAAACCAACGTGCTGGATTATGTATGCAAGTTTCGCGAACGATTACATCATGCTTGCTTAATAGCAAAAGAGTCATTAGCGAAAGCGCAGGTCACTATGAAGGATCATTTTGATCTTAAATCTGTTTCACGTCAATTTAATCCAGGAGATCAAGTGCTTGTTCTCTTACCAGTTATTGGTTCTGCGTTATCTGCACGCTTCTCGGGTCCATATGAGGTAATACAAAAATTGAGTGACACGGACTATGTAATTCGTACACCTGATCGCAGAAATGTCATATAAATATGCTGAAAGCATATTATGTAAGGGAGTCTTCACCAGTTGTCGAAAAAAATGTTGAGTGTAAGGTTGATCAGTCACCTAACGTTGCGCTCACTTGTGATGTTGTTTCTGATGTTCCTGATGATGAAGACGATGGTGTGATAATTCGACACACGTATCAGCAATGTGCTAGACTTAAGAACTCTGAAATGCTTATGGATTTGTCTTCTCTTTTGTCTCACCTATCTGATACTCAGAAATCTGATGTTGAAAATTTAATTAAGGATTTTCCTTCCTTATTCTATGATGTTCCAACTCGTACAACTATTGTGCAACATGACATTGATGTGGGCACTGCCGCTCCGATTAAGCAGCATGCGTATAGAGCAAATGTTGAAAAACGATCTGTCATGAAAGCTGAGGTTGACTACTTACTAAAGAATGGCTTGGCGAGACCGAGTTATAGTTCGTGGAGCTCACCGTGCTTGCTGGTTACTAAAAGTGATGGATCTGCCAGATTTTGTACGGATTATCGCAGAGTAAATGCTGTAACAAAACCTGACTGTTTTCCATTGCCTCGCATGGAAGATTGCGTTGACACACTTGGTCCTGCGAAATTTGTCAGTAAACTAGATTTATTGAAGGGTTACTGGCAAGTGCCGTTAACAGCTCGTGCATCTGAAATTTCTGCATTCGTGACACCCGATTGTTTTATGGAATATTGCGTAATGGCTTTCGGGATGCGTAACGCTCCATCTACGTTTCAAAGGCTCATTAATATTGTACTTTCTGGTGTTCCAAATTGTAATGCATATTTGGATGATCTTGTGATATATTCCACTGACTGGGAAGAGCATGTTTCACTTCTTCGAGTTGTGTTTGAACGTTTGAAAAAAGCCTCACTAACGTTAAACCTTGCGAAGTGCGAGTTCGGACAAGCTACAATCACCTATCTGGGACGAAAAGTTGGACAAGGACAAGTAAAACCTGTGGAGGCAAAAGTAACCGCCGTTGCAGATTTCCCCTGTTCCTGTTACGCGCAAAGAGTTGCGCAGATTTCTAGGAATGGCCGGTTACTATCGGAATTTCTGTAAAAACTTTTCTACTGTCGTTAATCCATTGACCTCACTCCTTAGTCCTTCGTGCACATTTAAATGGACTGAAGCATGTCAAAATGCTTTTGAAAGTGTTAAGGCTTTATTGTGCAATGCACCTGTTTTGGCGGCACCTGACTGTGCAAAGCCTTTCAAATTGGAGATTGATGCGAGTTCCGTTGGGGCTGGTGCTGTACTATCTCAAGAAGATGCTCATGGTATAGATCACCCTGTGTGTTACTTCTCACGTAAGTTTAATAAACACCAATTAAACTATTCTACTATTGAGAAGGAAACTCTAGCCCTTCTCATGGCTCTACAATATTTTGATGTTTATGTGAGCTCAACCACTATGCCTGTAACTGTGTTCACCGATCATAATCCTTTAGTGTTTTTAGCCCGCATGTATAACCATAACCAGCGCTTGATGCGTTGGTCCTTAATTGTACAGGGTTATTATTTGATCATCCAGCACAAGAAAGGAGCGGAGAACATCATCGCTGATGCCTTATCCCGGATTTAGTGAGTGTGGAAACTTTGTTAAAAACCACTAAATAATTTAAAATTATTAGTAGTTTTTTTTTTAAGGGGGGAAGTGTTACGTTCCGTGTGTGTGTTTTTGTTTCGCCCCTTGTCTTTCTGTTTCTGTCACTCTACTACATCATAGGTTCTGTTCATTGGAATGCCTTTCTGTCAATCATCATTACCTACGACCAATCTGATGGCGTCTGCCGCTTTAAAAAGGAGGCGGGATTCTGTTGTCATCAGCACGAGAGCACCTGCAGCCAGCCAGTCCGTCCGCATGTGGATATTTGTCCACTCGCACGAAATCGTTTGAGTTTTAGCGTGTTCCAGTTTTTTTTGTGTTTGCTTTGTCCTTTCGATTTGATTATTTGTGTTACTGTCTACTTGTGTGAATCTCTCCCGAGTTCGATCGTAGTCACTGTATAACTTACCCATGAGTGTACCTGTTAAAAGGACGAGTAAACATTTGTGTCAAACCATAATTGTTCCAACTACCAAACAACTTTTGAATTTATACTGGAAGCTGAGCGATCTCGTACATGGACAGAAAGGATACTTATGTGAACCAAGCTATGTAGTTCGTTGACCATTGCAGATACTTTGGGAAAAGGCGTAGGTAAGCCTTTGTTGTTTTTTTTTAGTATCCTCTGTTAGACTTTAGTTAGGGGTGACAGCCGTTTTTGTATTTTTGTTATTAATTAGGGAGTTTTAGTTTGGGCGTCGCATACGCCGAAGAATTCGGTTTCTTTTCTACATTTTCTTTTTGGTAGTGAGTTTAGTTTGGGGGTATTAGTTAGTTGGGGTCTGTTTTGATTATTTCTTTTATTTGGCGTCACTCATCTTTTTCCCTTTTCCAGTTTTCATTTATTCTGGAGCACACGTGTGAGTGCTATAATAAACCTGACTTTTCTTACAATTTACCCATTGTCTCTCTGGTTGTTTAATGTTACACTGTGTGAATATTATCTCCTATTAAATGTTGCGTTAACCTCCCATACCAAATACATCTAGCACGTAACACCAACGTGTACAAAATACAGAATGGGCATTAAAACTTCTCAAAGACTGGCTAAAAGAGAAAAAAATGGAGACATACAAGTATGAAGCAGAGGTTCTTAATAAGGTATTACGATCATTTTATGCATCTGTGCAAAGTTTCGCGGAAGGATAAAAATGTTAATTTAAAACAAATATGCCAATAAAATGTTTCAAATTCATATTCATGTCCAGTTTTTTTCTTATGTGGCAAGTAGCCATGTAATAAGCGGGATAATGTAGAGGCAGCCGATAGTTAGCGGGAAATAAGCCCCTTCAGTGTGATACAAGACCCTCCGCTTCGCGTCGGGTCCTGATCACACTGTCGGGGCTTATATCCCGATAACTACCAGCTGCCTCTACATTATCCCTTACTTAATAGTATATATTATAAAAGTGAGTCGGACTTGGAAGTGCAAACATTTTGTAAATTACATTAACTTGAGAAACATAAACAAAGTCCCTTAGTCCATCATTATTGGATGGGTTATACTCACGCATACCTATTCATGAATATCAGCTGACGTCACTCACATCTCAAACTTGTCTTCCGCCATTTTGAGTACCTGAAGTGGTTGCAAAAGAATTAGAAGCTATGCCTTCAATATGTTGTGAGCATCAAAATCGCTATTTTTACAACACTAAGAAGGCTCGACACAACATAATATTTTGCTCGAGCATTGAGAACATTGTTTGTGTACACTTGTGTAAACATTGTTTTGAACAACTGACCTTGGTTGTTTGGGTGCCCGCTCGCCGCCATCTTGCCAGTCAAGATGTATCGATCTCCACCCATGTAAGGTGGGAGGAGAGTAAAGATGGATAGCTCCTAAAGCACAGTTCCATATAAATGTACCGATAATTTGTTGTTTTGTCGCAAGTGAAAAACAATATTGACCTTCTAGTTGAAAAAGGAGCCTCATATGAGATTCATTCATTCACATTCGGAGATCGATTCTTTATGTCTGGCAAGATGGCGAGCGGACACCATAACAGCCAAAGTCTGTTGTACAAAACCTTTCTTTTTAGTAAACTCTGTCTACACAAACAATGTTCTCAATGCTCGCGTTCATGTGTAGAGATCCAGGTGATACTTCAAGCAAAGTTTCATGTTGTGTCGCGCCTTCTAATTGTTGTAAAAATAGTGGTAGTTCGGTAGCAGCGAACAGCGGCTGGAAGAACGCATCAGGGATCGAGTAGGCATCACGCCCTAACCAAGAATTTTTTCAAAGTAGCGTTTCTTTTCATGACAGTCGTGGTGCGAAATAATGTCTTTTGTAGCCATTTCCCGTATCCGCGTAAGAATCATAGACAGTAAAAGATAAGAAATCAGTAAATCGTAGGGAGCTAGCCAATGCAACTGGAATGACGTAAAGGCTCACATGACTGAAATTCATGAATAGACGGTTTCATCAGACGCACGTGCGTTGTTGCGGTTAAGCGTCTGGTCAGAACTTTACTTCAGTTTCAGTTTTTAATGGTCTGACTAGTTGCTAAACTGAACTCTTGAAAAAATACCTCGGCAAAAATAAAAAATGTTTTGGTTTCCGAGGTAATCTAGGTGTTGTTTATTTTGCTTATTATATATATACTGCTTTAAAAAGGCTTTGTTGTTATTTATTCTTAGCAGAGTTTACCAGAAGTTACATGTTGACCACGAAAGCTGCTTGTTTATGGTGTTACTGCTGAAACCGTCTTTAGAGTGAATGAACATGTGCTTGACATCATCTTTATCACAGCGGGTAGTTTACGTAAGGGATAATGTAGAGGCAGCCGGTAGTTATTGGGAAATAAGCCCCGGCAGTGTGATCGGGACCCGACGCGAAGCGGAGGGTCTTGTATCGCACTGAGGGGGCTTGTTTCCCAGTGGCTACCGGCTGCCTCTACATTATCCCGCTTATTACACGGCTACTTGCCACATAAGAAAAAAAAACTGGACATGAATATGATTTTGAAACGTTTTATTGGCATTTTTGTTTTAAATTAACATTTTTATCCTTCCGCGAAACTTTGCACAGATGCATAAAATGATCGTAATACCTTATTAAGATCCTCTGCTTCATACTTGTCTGTCTCCATTTTTTCTCTTTTAGCCAGTCTTTGAGAAGTTTTAATGCCCATTCTGTATTTTTTTGTGTGATGGCTTCGTAGCTGTCATGATCTATTTTGTCAAGTTCAGTCTCAGTAAGCTCTCTGTGTCTTGTCGAGGTTGTCGAGTGTTTGTCACAAGATGGCGCCAGACAGACAGTAATCTTTATTGATCTTTATTGGCGCGGAGTGATGTTACTCGTGCAAGTAGTACCGGCTATACGTTATTATTTTGGAGCGGTTATTATTTGAAAAGAACGAACCTGCAAATGTCTCAACTGACCAATCAGAATCAAGCATTCCAGAGAGCCGTGTAATAAATGGAGTTAACATTGCTTTTAAAAACGTGCACTTTGAAACTTGTTTGCGTTTCAGGACCACAAACAAACAACCAAACCACATAAAACGTTCCTGATTATGGTTAAAAATGTTGGGTAAATAGTTTTTTGTTTTGTTTACTTTTGGTGTGACGTAGGATTTTCCCACCTCCGGCTTCATCTGGAATGCAGAATTATTCATCCACTTTGGCAGCACTTCTCTTTTATAACAGGAAATGGGAGTGTGTTAATGTGGGAATGTGTGGGTTGATGTTGGCCAGTACCACAAAAGCTTCCTACTGTACCATCTTCAGGCATAAAATCCTAACATCGATTCTTCTATCAGGGGCTTTGATAACATAATCACAAAAACCTTTATATAATAATAAACTCAGATGGCAGATTTAGTAATAAAAAGTGCCACAAAAGACAAATCGCTGATCTTCACAAAGAAAGGGGTTTTTCCACATTTTTTGTTTTTTGACTGAATAAATGAGAATGTGTCATAATGGGGATAATGGACCGTGGTGAAAGGATTAGAGCCCCTTTTGAATAAGCACCTATATCCCACACATTCATTAGTGCATTGTGTGAAAATAATTCTTTAGACAGCATCCGAATAAAGGTGCCTGTCTGGAGCATTTGCTATAGAACAAAAGTAATCCAAGTGCGTGGTCGATGTGTCGTCGTTGTCAAAAACTGAGAGACAAAACTGAAGAAAGTTGAGAAATAAAGGAGAGAGACCTCCTACAATAATCTTCAATGTAGTTACGTAATTTAACCTGCGAGGGTGTCTTTTAAAATTGTTGCCCTACAGTGATCTTTAATTCTGAAACAACATTGCTGTCCTATTTTTCCCTATTGAGAAACACCGCCAAGTTTAATGAAATACTATTCCACTGTTACCCATTTAAGAAAAGTATTATAATGATATAATGACTTTGGTAGGCTACTAGACATAAAGTTTTATCGTCTGGTGTTACATTTATTAAATCTAGTTTCTCCGATGAGTGCTTACAGTACAAGAAAACCAGATTCATGCTTTTGCAGTTCAAAAGAAAATAATTTAATTGGATACAAAAAAGCAGAACATGTATCTTGTAATTAAAACATTTCCCAGAGGATCTTTTGGAACAACTCATTCTGACACGTTTAATTAAACATTTTATGGATTAATTTCTATTGTACACTGCCAGAGAAAAGGCCCATTTATATTTTTTAGAAAGGCCCAAATATACACAGGTGTACCTTTGAGGTACCAATACATTTACTTATATGCACCCTTTAGGTACAAAGCTGTATTTTTTCAAAAGGTACCGCTCCAGTGACAACCTTTGTACAGTACCTTTATTTCTGATAGTGTATAGGCTACATTAATCTGATTCTTGCAATACACGTGGGTGTGTCCAAATATGGTCAGACATTGTGATTTGATGGTTGCTATATAGAACTTTTTTGTTCCACACGCAGTGCATTTTATATTTTTGTAAAATAACAAAAATGCATGCCAAAGACACCTGGTTTAATTCCCAAGTAATGAATAGCCTGAAAATTGATAGTGCCATTTGGCAAATGTATGTTAATGTTTTAAAGGGGACATGTTTAAGTGCTATAATTGGGTTCCCAGTTCTTCTATCAACCTAGAAAATGTGAAAAAGATCAACCCAGTAACTTAGTTTTGGTAAACTATTCTTTGCAAGCATGTAAAAAAATAGGTCATTGAAATTTGGCTCCCCTTGTGATGTCAGAAGGGGATAATACAGCCCCTTTATCTGCACTATCCAACTACGGCACTGCCATTTAGTGCAGAGATCACACCTACAAAGTGTCAATTTTAACATGCTATAATAAATTATCTATATGATATTTTGAGCTAAAACTTCACATATGTACTCAGGGGGCACCAAAGATTTATTTTACATCTTACAAAAATCTTGTAACAGACTGAAACGACCTGCTCCCAGCACAAAACACAAACTCCAACACAAACTCCACATATTGTGAAGAAAAAAAATGATCTGCTGAAGCTCGTAAGGCCAAAGTTAATCGGATCAACTTCGGACAAAAACACGGATTAACATCGGCAGGGCATTTGAATTATGGAGAAACGTCCGCTTTGTTTTGGGTATAAAAACGGATCCGGAGTTGGCTTTCATCCTATTGGACAGGTAGGCTAATATTACTAAAAGCATTGTAGTATGTATTTCGATGTTGTGCTTTAGTTTTTAAATGTGTTGTTTCGGTTTGCTAGCCTTCGCTTTAGCGTGTGTTTGCCCAGCCGTCGTCGATCGATGACGTAAAACAGAAAGAAAGAAAAAAGTCTTTAAACTCGTACAGTCTGACTTATATATATATATAAAATCAAGCAAAATTGCTATTGGACTTGATATCAGGTGTAAGAAAAGACCAACATAAAATGGATGGACTTTCTTTTTGGTAGGTTTTTTGTATCCAAAAGTGTGAAGTCAAGTGTGTCAACCACTTAGATACATTTTTAAAGGTTTTATAACGGGTGAGATTGCGAATTGCAACCAACTTCAATTTCGAAACGCCATAGATATGTACACTAGATGTAGGGCTGCACGATTCTGTATAAAATGAGAATCACGATTCTTTTGCTTAAAATAAAGATCACGATTCTCAAGAACTTTTTTATTTTAAAGACTTACAACCCCTGAACATTAGGCTAACATTAGTTTTTACATGTGCAAAGAATTCTGTATCTAAAAGTTTAAGATAAGTTTAGATAATCTTTAAATGTTAACTGTAGAGTGCTTATGTATTCATTGTATTTAAAAGAACTTAAAAATATACATTTTAAGCCTAAATAAAAAAATGAATACGTTTTGGTGCAGATTGCTGCCACATGGATTGACATTTACTTCATGTTAATGAGCTATGACGCGGTTCGGCGTCAACCACTTGGAAGGCGGAAACGTTCGGCGGCAACCAATCGGAAGGCGAAAACCTCCGCTTGAGAAGATTCCAGAGAATGCACTCAAGTGTCAGAGCGTCTTTTGACGCTTTTGTAATCTTCACGTCCACTAAAAAGCTTGGGCCAAATACAGGAAAACGTCATGTAAGTAGTCAAGTGGTCAAGTGCAAAGACAGCAAGTGTGTTTTTTTTTTTTTTGGACGTAGCCAATGTTTCCCCCTGTGATCCGGAACAAGATCCTCTTTTTGCTACAAAAACAACGCCAAGGTTCTTGTCAGACGTACCTGCGCATTGCTTTGCCTCACTCATTCTCCTTAGTTTCTGTTTGTTTCTTTCTGTCTAACTTCTCGGCGAAAGCATCCTCTGTACCGGTGGAACGAACATGTACACATCTGGCTTGCGCAATAATAAATGAGACGTCATCGCGGCTGCTGTTAGTTATTAAGTGTTGTCACGAAAACTGCAGAAACTGCGTCTTTCCTCCTTGTAATTATAATTACCTGAATTGTAAAAAATGCTGGATTAAGATTGTTTAGGGGTCGAATCAAGATCACAATCTTTTAACGATTAATCGCGCAGCTCTAACTAGATGTCGCCTTCGCTACGGCAGTTCATTGGAACGAATGCGTCAAATGGAGCCGCTATCTTGAAACAGGGGAGCCCTGCATGAGCGTCATTGTAGGCAATGGTGTAACGGAAATAAAATCACCATAAATCGTCATGAATGTGATTTTCTAGGGTTGTTTTTTTTTTGTCCAACAGCCAGACATGTTTTTAGCATTGAGTCCAGAAAAATTTTTAAGTTTTGATATTATGAAAATCTACCTTTTCTAACTATAATGCATAGTGCTAGTATGCCTAACATCCATACGGAGCACAAAAGTCCGGCGTCGTCCATGAATTCAGTACAGGCGGAGATAGCAGAGTTACCTAGCTACTTCCTATGACAAGACCCCTGTTCCAAGATGGCCACGGTTTTGAAGCATGCTTAGAACCCCAAGGGGACATCTAGTGTATATATCTATGTCGAAACGAGAAGCTACAGTGGCCGCCTGTCGAAGCCTGAGACAATGTAGGGACGAAACGCGCTCTGTATAACAATTTGTCTGCTTAGGGCTACTGTAGAAACAGGACGGCGACTTCTGTTTAATACAATCTGCGGTGTATGTAGATAAAAATGGCTCATTCTAAGGTAAAAAAAACAATAACGTTTATTATGTAAGGTCTTCATACATCACTGATAATAATGTTATGTGTATTATATAGCATTTCTGTCAAGAGATCATTCTAAAAGTCCCACATCGCACCTTTAAAAGATCTTTATATCCAGAAACACAGACAATAACCCATTACCAGCCCACAGTTCTGACAGTGATCTGAATCATCCCTCTCTAATCTGAAGAGCATTCATTGTTTTGTTTTGTTTTTATTAGATGTTTAGCATTATAAAAAAAATACCACTAAGTACTACATGTACTGTGTTATAAAATGGAAAAGCCTGCTGTTTTTGATGTTTTCACTGGAACTTGACCCCGAGAGTTTGAGTCAAAACGGCAATAAATGACAATATATTTTCAGTATGCTGAGAGGGGCCGGATCAGCATTGTTTCTTTTGCCGTCTGGCTAATGGGTGCTGGTGAATAGGTGAATGCAATAAATTGCTACGTGACTTTTATGAGGTGAACACTTTACCCGCATACTCTACTAAACGCTGTGAGACGCACATAAACTGCTTTTGTCTGTTGATGCATGTGTTTTCTGATGAGAGCACTTTATGTTGAATGTGATGAAACTTTTTCCCATTCTGCAGTAGATGCCACATAGAGCATATTGTGCTTTATGTAACCAACGTTTAAATGTTTTCACCTCATTATTTGTCAATCACATGTTATGTCAAAAATTTTAGCTTTTTTTCAGCGGTTTTTGTTTAATTAAAGCTGCTGTAAGTTTTTTTTACATATACTGTCAATGACTTGAGAAATTGTACCTGTTAAAGTTAATTTAACAGGTGTAATTTCTCAGGTCATTTCATGTGTAAAATAAAAAAAAAGTTATTTAAGTGAAAGTGATGTAACAGTTAAGTATGGTAACCCTTGTGACCTCTGCAAGTCATGAACACACACATTCAAAGTGGGCAGCCAGCCAATCACTGCGGTGCCCTGTGGAGCAACTGGGGAAAGATACCTTCCTCAAGGGCACCTCAGTCGTTTACTGCCGACCACGCTCAAACCAACAACTTTCAGGTTACAAGCCCGACTCTCTAACCATTAGACCACCACTGCAAAGTGAATCTCAGGTCATTTTTACACTGGACACGTTTGCTGTAGTGTTATTTCCTACTCACTTAATTCTATCGAAACACATGCACTTGCTTTCATGTTACATCATTACCACATACACACACAAAAGGATTGTAGAAAATTACGATTTTTTAGTTTTTCATCATTTTGTGTTATGCACAGTAGAGCAACAGCTTTCTGCCGCTTAGAAACATTTGAGTTTTTTTTTTTTTTTTGACAGCTGATGCTAAGAAATTCATTTGCCTCTTCAGTCCATTCTGTTCATATCATGCAATTATTTTAATATTGCCACTATTGATAATCGTGCATTGTGGAAACTAATGATGAGCGTCTTCGGCTAAATCGCATGCGTAATATATTTTATTTCATGGACTAGCGCACACCCAAATGCGAGAAGCATTTACCATTCACACGACTCGAGCCTCAGTCCCAAGGTTAACAAACTCAGACCACCTCGTAAAGGTGGTCTCGGGTTCGGTACCCTGGTGTGCTCCTGACAGCATTTACATTATCAATTTTTAATGCCAATCGTGCCCCATTTCAATCTATCTGTCAGTGTAAAAACCATCTCAGTTTTTTTAGATGTGTGGGCTCCGTAAACAGACAACTTAATAAAACTAAATACCTCTTTAGCAAACTGGAGAGTCTTGTTTGTCTCTTTATTTTAATCTCTTTACAAGGTAAATTTGCACATTTTTATTAAAAGAAAGTTCATACAACAACAAGCTACAGTTTAAAAACTGAAAAGTTACAAAAAAATGTAATGTACAAGATGATAATGCCAATCTGAGGTATGGCTATAAGATTGGAATGCTGTTCAGCGCTTTATATTGTGTGCTCTACACCACTCATTAGCTGTTTGTATGGTCTTTAACTATAGCCTTAATGAATGCTCGTTTTTGTGGAACCACCAAAATCTATAATCTCTAACAATAACTATCTGTCTGGTTTTAGTTGTGTGAGATTGTATGTATGTATGTATGTATGTAAAGAGCCTACACTGTAAAAAATGTCTTTCAGAAAAGAATCTTTGAAGTTTACCTGATATGATAGTTCACAGAAATCCTCTACATAGATCTCAATGGGGCGGTGGTTCTGGCGGAGACAAACAAGTTGATCTGCTGGAGTCATGGTGCTGGTGGGAATTTTCAAACCTCTGCTGGATTCCGGTTTAGGCTGATTAATCTGTAACGGGGCGTGCTTTGAAGAAAGCGAGTGAGAGGGTGAATCCATTTGCAAAAGGTGTTTATTTGAAAAATCCCAAAAAGGGCCAGCAAACATATCCATAAAGGGTGATCCAAAAACGTAATCCAAATCAGGCACAAGGTCAAGGCAGGCAGAGTTCAATCAAAAATCCAAAGAAACAGGCACAGGTCAGAAACAGGAACAGATACAGATAACTAACAGATACAAAACAGGATAACAGGTTGCAACAGGCTAAACATTAATCAGCAGCTAACAGGTGAACAGGAAGTGACTTATATACAGACAGACAGGAAGTGTGAACTGTGACATGGCATGATGAATATCAAAATAAAAGTCAGAACAGAGCAGGGTATCAAAATAAAAGTCCAAAATACACAGAACACAAGTAAACACAGAACAAAACCATTACAGTAAAGAGCTTAGATCAAAACTCTTTATTATTTCATTTTGACTAAATTGGGTAAAAATATGTTTTCTATACCAAGTGACAAGATAAAAATTACTATTTTCTGTTACAAACGTTCACATAGCATTTTTAGGTTATAATAACATTAAAAATTCAAATCCATAATTTGATTTTAAAAGATTTATTATAAAAACTGAATATTTTTTTGCAAAATGCAATAAATCCAAGTGTTTTTTCAAAAAGCTATAAATCTATTGAATCAATATATAAATGTGCATTCATCTTTGCCATGTTATATTCATTTAGTTGACAAGTGGTATACACTGATAAAAAAATCAACAGTAATGGTATTAATCAAAACACTTACTTTGTCATCCTTGGGAATGAACTCGTCGCTGAACTTTTTTGACAGCAATCAGCTGTAAAAAGTTTTGATTCTGCTTGATTTTCGTTGACTTCGAGTAAAATAATGGAAAGTTTTTCATAAGATCCCCTGGGGTCAATGTGTTAACATGACAGAAGCTTGATGCTGTTGTGTGAGAACAAGCAACAGCCGGCATTTTTCAGTATCCTGAGTGCCTCCCGCGTAAATTATTCAATTTTGATGGCTTACGTTTCTTCCCTACCACAGAAAACCACCACAGTTTTCTCAATGCCATCAAAAGTATTATTTTGTTTTTGTTTGTTTGTTAATCACGAAGTACAAAGTAGATGAGGAAAACTAGGATTCTGTGTGTATTCAAAGCGCCACCTTTGTTGTTTACAATGCGTGGAATCAGAGCCTGCGCCAGACCATAACTGACAGGGGGGCACGTGGCTTCCAACGGGGGGCATGCAATTAGCAACAATAACTTGCAAAAACAAGGCATTAAAATAACAAATACAGTGCAAGCACACACTCATACAACTAGTACAGACTGTCAGCTCATTTCGCGTATAAAGTGCAGAAGATCACAAACTATGCTCAAAAGTTAAACTATTTTGAACTTTGATCTCACGCTTTGCTCGATGCAACAACAAACCACCCTCGCGCGGCGGAAGCCATTGAAATGAATGGGTTTCATAGCGCAGCGCACACCGCGTCCTAAAAGCCGCTTTACCATAATCACGTCGTAATGCTGTTAACGGTCTATAGCCACATTTCGCATTTAAGCTTACTTAAATTAAAACAACTCTAACTTACCTTTAAAAAAGCTAAAGCCGTCGTGTACGAACATTAAACTTCCTTAAAACAGTGTCCTGTAGATTTGTAAATTCCACCTCGACCTCTAATCTCCAAGTTTGAGCCAATCGGTGTTTGCATGAAGTCAGATGGAGGAGGCGGTGCTGGTTCGTTCTAAATGTTCTAATATCCATATTTTACACGATCCATAAAATGCCGCGAAAAAACACGTTGCTAGTATCAAGTCACAAATATGCTAAAGACGTAAATACGCATGAGACGCCGCAATACAACCAATCAGAGAAACTGGTCTATTTTAATAATAATAAAAAAAAACATATCAACTATATTTTCCTTATTTGATTACATTAAAAGTCATGAAACATTCAATGTTTGATTTATTTTAATTATTCTTGATATCTATTAAAAGAATAAAAAAACTGTGTAGGGGGGCACAACAACCTGTATGGGGGGGCACAGCCCGCGAATGCCCCCCCCCCCTTGACGCCGGCCCTGTGTGGAATGGTGCGCTGTGATTTGTTGAGCGGATTTATTGCATTCTGCAGAAAATAAAGACTGGCGTTTATTGTGTTTTGGAAAAAAGAGAGAAAAGATGACAGAATAACACAGCGGATATTGGATTTTGCGTAAAATGAAAAATTTACTTTTTCATTTTGACCAGATATAATACTGAATTTGGCGGTAACTATTTTTTTTATGCGAAAAAAGTTGGAACCAAACTCTTCATATATATTTAAGCAATATCGCTCGAGTGTGATATAGCTCTATATCATCACGGCTGTGATTAGGCCAGAGGCACGAGGCCGTAGGCCGAGTGCCGGAGGCAATCACAGCCGTGATGATATAGAGCTATATCACACGACTCCGAGAGCGATATTGCTTTTATACAACAGTTCGACGGGACACGTTTGAAAAACGAAAACTAGAAAACAACAACAGAGTTATTTTAAGAGGCTCTTTGTTTGAGAACTACTTCTTCCGCCACGGATTTGAGAGCGGCCAGAATGACAGGAAACACTTTCGGCTGCTTTGAATCTCATAATAACTCAATGGACGGATAGGCGTTTCTAAATATTACCGTTTCTTGGTCACAAAGTGTAGTTTTAAGATTAGTTCCGTCGAGAATGTGTATGTATTATATTTAAATCTGCAGTCGATTAGTAAAGATAGCGCCTGTTTGAACGTTTGCTTAGTGAGATTCGGTACGAATGAGAACCAAAGCATGAGCGGACATCAGTGTTCACTCGCCCCGCTGACCACCGCCCTCTCTGGGCTACATCTTTGACAGGGATTCCCTGGCTCTCATGCTGGCCTGATGATCAAAAATTAGATCAAATCACCAGTATTTGGTGTCATGATGAAACTATAACTTGTTTTCTTATTCATATTTAGTGTCTTTTGTGTTGTTATTGTTTTGGCGCGAGGTAAAAGTTAATAAAACTATTTGTATAACGTTGCTTTCTCATTTATTCTTAACGTGATACGAGCACTCGATTATTATTATTAAACTTTGTTCTTGTCAGTACTATATAAAACAGTTTTTTA
Organism: Misgurnus anguillicaudatus; assembly: GCF_027580225.2. Taxonomy (NCBI): domain Eukaryota; kingdom Metazoa; phylum Chordata; class Actinopteri; order Cypriniformes; family Cobitidae; genus Misgurnus; species Misgurnus anguillicaudatus. Next base: position 18,578,354 of record NC_073341.2, read on the forward strand.
TAAGTGTCAGAGATATGTTTTTGCATGCTGCTTATAAATATACCAGTGGCGATATCTCATAACATGTTTTAATAGTCACGTCACGATAAAGTTAATGATCAATGTCCACATTTAAAAGCTGCGGTGCTTACCTGCTGTTTCACGGTGTTTTCGCGTTCTGATAAGAAATATAGCTCCAGAAAAAAAACGAGTGTTTATATTCCTCTTTCCAAGTGTTAATCCACACGATGTGACAAGACATTTCTCCCATTAACTGTAACGTAACATCCAAGAGCGCTGATCTTTGACTAATAACTTCAGATTGGGGATTCAGACTGATTTATGAGCTAGTAAACTAATGAGATACACGGAGAGTGATTCAAACAGCGCGTCTGTGTTTATCCATTTAGAGATGAGCCTGCTTAGGACCTCCATTCACTAGGTGGCGGAATAATACTAAAGGAGAAGCGGCTACAGTGCTGTTATCAGCACAATATCGTATGGCTCTTAGCCAATCAGATTCGAGAACCAGAAAGAACTGTTGTATAAATATATATATATTATATAACTTTACGTCTTTCCAAACAAAGCATGTTTGCTTTTGTTTTCCTGTGAAACAAAAAAGAATATATTTTTTTCTAACAGCACCAGATTAACCAATCAGTGAGTGTAAGAATTAACAAATCGTTCCATTAACCAGTTTTGTTTTCAGTAACTGGTTAATTTTCCGCTCGCTAGAAGAGAATATTATTGGTGAATAATGACTGTTTGTGTAAAATACACCTTTAACAGTAATGTAACATTTCTGTTTGTTGAGCTGCGTATTTGTTTCTAAATAGCCCTTTGCATGTCATTGAATAAGAAGCGCGCGTGTGTATCCATTGTAATGGATGAAAGAGATCTGCTTTTTGGGACTCTGTCCCAGCGTATGTGCCGCGCTGATAATGAAAGTCTACGTTGCCGTGCCAACACCAAATGATGGAACGCTAATTGTCACAGCACACATTCCAGACTACATCCAGACGGGCAAAATCAACCAGCTGTGTGTTTAAATGATAAAGAGACACAAAATAAGTTACAGAACACTGGATATAATGACAACTTGACTCTTACATCAATGCATTTGCCAATAGTGACTCACGGTCCATTCAAGCTAGCCACTTTATCAGTATACAGAAAGTGAGTTTTGTTAAAGTCAAATCTAAGACCTTGGTGTTGCTGGACCAACGTTAGCTACAATATCATGTATTCAAGGAAACGGTAATGTACTGTGATTTACTTTACCTTACCTCTCAATATTAAAACTTGACCTGAAGCAGCCTGATGTCACAGCTACATTATTAATTTACACTGTGCGCAATGTAAATAAATGATGTCGACTGGGAGAAGTCCAGTACTTTTACACCTTTAGGATGATCCATCTTGTCTAATTGGTAGTGAGGTGATGACCTTTGGCAGGAAGTGAGCACTGGCATATAGTCTAACTAATGTTTCTAGGTACCAGATACATTTATTGTATGGCAGACGCTTTTATTCAACATGACTTGCAATGAATTCAAGGTATACATTTTATCAGTATGTGTGGTCACTAGGAATCGAACCCATGAGCATATAGGAGAGACAGACCCCGAACCCACAAGCACTATATATGGAACATATTTTTGACCCATTTGGAGGTTTCATTGTTTGCCTATTTAAGTATATACAGTAGTAGTCCAGCTGCCGGAGTGAATTTCCATTATGACCACCGAGTGAACCGACTTGCCCTAAAGGCACTTTGTATCAGCCTCAATGGTGTAGGTGTCATAGATTTAATAAGACCCTTCCTGTTCACAGACAGAAAACAATTCTTCTGCTGTCTCCACCACGTTTGGTCGCTCCATTGAGGACATTGTTTATCATTACAGTAATTACTCTTCTAAGACACGCTTTACTTCAGGGAATCAAAGCAAGTTAGCAGCTAGCCGTAGCTCATGCAAATTTAAAAAGGCAGGCAAATGTGATTACATACCCAATTTTTATTGTTTCTAAGCCTCTTCTTTAAATGTGAGTGGCTTTAAGGTGTTCAGCTGGGGAAATCCATCCAGGATGAACTGTGGTAGCTGATAGTGTTGTTTATATGCACCTGCATTGTGCACCTTTATTTTCCTAATTATGCAAATTAGGTAATGGCACAAACACGCCGCCCAAAATATGCGCTGAATGCAATTTGTAACTACAAAACCATTTCCCATCTTACAGACAGGTTCAAAGTGCTGGTTTGGCTGCAGAGATACGCCGCTCCAGACACCTGTATGGCCTCTTTAAAATGCTGCAAGTACACTTGACTAGACTGTATGATTTATTAGGCGTAGCCGAGTGCATTTATGCCTGCTCTTCCATCATGCGATACAGTGCATTTTATGATCTACACAAATGCAAACTTTTTGTTTTAACCAAACGTCTGCTTACAGCACCTCTTGCATTTACAGTACAAGGTTAATGGCAGCGGGCAAATAACGCAAATATGATTTCCTTGCTTTTAGAGTTTGCATTCAGTACTAAATGTTTAACTATGAAAGGTCAGAGAAGCAACTTCTAAGCCCCGCAATCTGTTTCTGGTAGTGCAAAGCATTTTTCAGCACAGATGCTGCGTAATGCAGATTTATTGAATAAATGACCTTTTCACTGTTAACTACAAAGTGTCCTCTATTGAACTGAATCAGTAGTTTTGGTTTTGTAGCATTTATACACTTCTTGGAACAGGCAAATGGGTTGATGTGCTTGACAAGCAGTGCACGAGTCGATTAAATTATATAGGAGAGGCCAAAAGCAGAGTAATGAACCTAAAGAGAGAGAGAGAGACACTGTTTGTGTTAAATGCATTAAAAGCAATGTCACACTCACAGTTGTGCTGTTGTGGCCATATGTCAGCACACTGTTATTATCTACGGCTGAATTATAGCAGGGCTGATGTATGGCCATGCCTGTGTGATATGTGATTCAGTCTGGGAAAACCCATCTAAAGTCATTTTTGCATCTTTTTTTAGATAAAATCGCCCTGTATAATGTAAAGAGCATTATGTGAAAATATAACCTTGATGTCATTAATATTGATTGAGTGAGGTCAAGAATGTAACATTTTTACGAGCAACGTCTGAGAGAAAGTTAGTACTTCTAAAGTATACCTGTCACCATCACTTTTATCTGTATGCATTTTATCTAGAGGTGATATTTCCAATAAATTATCTTAAGTAAATAAAACTTTATTCTTTCAACCTTTATCCCTCCCAAAATTTATACCTTACCGTCGGAATGACCTTAATTAAAACGGTGCAATTTTATGCACCCAAGGCTACATTGTCAGGGTTAAAATCATTATTTATTCACCATCATGCTCAAAACTTTTTTGCTTTGCGTGCACAAAAAGGGGTTTTCACAGATTGCCCATTCTGCGCTTTTCGAGGTATTAAAGGTGAACACGGGGTTTTACTGTACAGTAAGAGTCTAAAAATTGCAACTTCAAAATGGTTCATATAACTCATATATTCCAAGACATTTGCCACATCAGTCGTGTGCAAAAATGACACGCTTCCCCTTTAATTAATCTCTGAAATGTTAATGTGTTAACCTCGGCAAGTGAAATATCTCAAATAAAATTATTAATTGACCTAAAATAATGAATCTACCAAAGAATGCTTTCTTGTCTTTGGTTTAGCACTGGGTTCTGTTTAATTGAATATTTGAGGAAGACGTCAGACTAAATGTTATTACGGCCTGATAGCTTTATTAAACAGTCACAAATCGACTCCATGGTGTTTCATCAGTGGTTATATTTAGTGCAGTCACCATCTGTGAATAAATGGATGTAACCTTTTCCAGTAAGGTCCTTATCAATGATTTCCACTCCAGAACATATGAACAGATTAATTAACTCTTGTTAAGTGAATAATAAAGCTGCAATTAACTGCCAGTTTACTAAAAGCCATCATCAGACAATCAGACAAATTACAGCTATTACAGTAAACACCAACAGACAAGCCTAAAAAAATCTACATAAACCTGCAACTTTTGTGTTTTAGTACATTTAAGTAGTATGTGGCTAGCGCTTTTCTTTTATGGTTACACTTGTTTGGTGCATTGCAACTACGTCAACACTCTTTTCAACCCAGTCGATTGCTTGATTGATGATATAGTGCTATTTTGCAATGGTACGTTTTCAAAGCAGCTATTTTACATGAATATAAAAAAGCACTATGAAAATGTATTATTAAATATTAAATTATTAAGTAATTATATTCTACACAGAGATGGTGATAAAATAATTTCTTTGGATGTAAATATTTACCATCTAGCTTTGGGTCAAAATTTACGACCCAGCAGCAGTTAGGGTAAATTAACCCACAAAATGTATTTTTTTTAAATGTATAAAATATATTTTACCCAACAATGGGTTAAAACAACCCAGCATTTAGTAGCAAAGAAACTTAATGTACAGTAGGGGTTCATCTATGTTGCGATGAAGAAATTTCCCTTGTGGTGATTTTGCGTGCCTCACTAGCGTGGTATTCGGTTTTATTGACTTTATTTATGAAATAAAATTATTATTTAATGAGGTGCACTGAAGTAGAACGCAGGATGCTATGTGTCTTTCCTCCTATGAGAAAAAGATGAAGACAGGCTATACTAAAGCTACAAATATATTTTTCGGAAAAAGAAAACGGAAGAACATGGTTTAGCCTTGTTAAGTGCAAATTTACAGAGCCTCGCTCAATACAGAAGACAGCAGTGTCTTAAAGGAATAGTCTACTCATTTTCAATATTAAAATATGTTATTACCTTAACTAAGAATTGATGATACATCCCTCTATCATCTGTGTGCGTGCAGGTAAGCGCTGGAGCGCGCTGCGACGCTTCGATAGCATTTAGCTTAGACTCCCAAAAGTGCTATTACGCCATAAAATATAGTTCCTCTTTTAAATCCGCTTAGAAAAGCGCTACGTTTTATTTTGTACCACCAAACTTGCTCGTATAACTACTCGTCTTAAATAGGAAAAACGTTGATGTGTTTGGTCACTTCTAACTTTATCTTTGATTGGTACCATTGAATGAATGGGGCTAAGCTAAATGCTATTGAAGCGTCGCAGCGCACTCCAGCGCTTACGTGCACGCACACAGATGATAGAGGGATGTATCAACAGTTCTTAGTTAAGGTAATAACATCTATAAAATTTACAAAACTAATGCAATACAGAAGGCAATGCATATTAATATAGGGCATTTTCACGCAGATATTGTTGATGAAAAACTTGCATATCTAAATGCCCAGGTGAAAGTCAAGTGTTCAGTCAGATAACAATAAAGCCACTAGCGTTACATTGGCTGCAGCTCACTCACAGTAAATACAGATAGATAAAATCTTTAAAGGTTTTTAAGTTGTTTTAATGTCGCTAAGCAATCAGTTGTATTATGGCGCTTTGTATTTGTGTTGTTGATCAGTTAGATTAAAGTATTAAAGTGTATGTTGCAGGTTAACCACCACTGTCGATTAATGGGTACATAAATCACTCAAGATATGTGTATAATTTTTAAAATGTCTCAAAAATGGTCTTAAAGACCACTTTTTTACGTTTTTGGTATTAACGGTTTTTTTAACGCAATTCTGCGATGACGTCACGTTGGGGAGAAGTGGAGACAGACTCAGCCAGAGCCATAGAGATAGATGAGACATTTATTGCTGTTTAATACTTACGTATATAATTTGGAAATCCTTTATACATCGTAGGAAATATATAATGTGTTATACTGCAAAGTTACCATGATAATTATTATTTATGATATATGTGGAGATAAATAAAACTTCGCAAATCTGCTGATTTGATCCATTCATGTCCTGACCACCAGGCTAGAGATTTTTAAACATCCTTAATCCACACTTACTAGTCTATCAAATAATATCTCAAATATATTGTTTTGTGAAATAAAAGGATGCTTTGTTATATTGTTTATGCGATTATAACGAATCACACGATCATTTTATATGCAGCAGCACACTCGGATCCGACCGCATACATACTGTAATAAACAGGCGTTCGGCGGCTTTTTACATCACGACAGGCTAAGCCATTTGAGGAGGAACCGCTCATTGATCACCGTATTTTTATAAATCCTGTACATGTTTGGACCTGCCGAACAGGTTGAGCACTTATATACTTTATTGAGCAGAGAGGCTGCCTGCACAGTTTGACCAGCGGGCTGCGGGAACCGGCGCACATCACGCCGCCAGACGGTGTTGCTAATATAACTCGAAATGTATAACTATTATCAGATCGGCCCGTGAAAGTCCCGACTCTCTCGATTGCCATTCCGTTACTGGCTGTAAGAAAGTGAGTGCGTTTGGGTCGCTGGTTCCCGCGAACAGACGTGACGTGCTTCACTCACCTTCCAGGATTAGAGACATGCTGCCAAAACCGTTTGTGCTGAAGATCGCATAAAGTTACACCCATTTCAGGCAGGATCATGGACCCCCTCAAGCCAGCATGCACGAGTATGTTAATTGTTTGTTTACTTTCTACACGAAGATATGCTAACCTTATGCTATCTGGCTGTCTGCCTATCTCTCTATACTAGCCTATCCATCTGTCTGTCTGTCTATCTATCTGTCTATCTATCTTATCGATCTATCTATCTATCTATGTATCTATCTATCTATGTATGTATGTATGTATGTATGTATGTATGTATGTATTTATCTATTATCTGCGCTATCAGAACTGTACTTTACTCGTCTTTCTATAGTCATTCTCAATGCTCTCAAGGCGGCTTTGGTCAATTCTCTCCCCAGCGTGACGTCATACAGTGCGTTGTGAGGGAAAGGAGAATCATTGCAAATTGCTGTACTTTTTCATACTTTTTCGGGTTTTGTGATACCCAACAACATAAAATACAATGGATAACAGTTTAAATGTTTATTATCAACAAGCAAATTGCACAAATTCGTTGAAAAATTTTACCTGCAAAACGCCCTTTAAACTAAACTGCATTTAGTTTATAGGCAGCCGGCGCTAAGGGGGCGTGCACACCAAAGCTTTGTGCTTTTTTCACACATTCACTGTATGATTTAATAAAATATGAATAGCCTAGTATTACATTTTGAATAGAAAAATGTATGAAAGACAAAGTACTCTCTTAACCCTTGACAATTTATTTGGCCTTTATTATACATGTATGATTTATTTAAAAAAATGAAGGGCATAGCTTCATGAATTTAACGTGAAAAGTGCGATTGGTGCGGTTGCTTGCCATCCATGCGGTTGTCTTGTCATTGACGCTTTATACGGGATTGGTTACTACGACAGCCCTCACAAATAAGTGTTACTGTGCGTGCACACCGCCAGTGATTTTGTCGCTCCGTGTTATTAATCTCTTTCAATGAGGTTGTTAAGGTGTTCTTATTTATGGTTGTCATAGTAACAACTATAAACAAAAGATTAATCGTCCTCCCAGTTAAAAATAAAAGATGGATGCTCTGAACTCCACTGCTTCAATCTCATTGGTTGTTTCTCCGGAAAGTTGCTCGTCATTTGCATCAATTTAAATATGTCACGTAGCTGGACATACCCATGCACTTCCTGTCACCAATAATCGCTGTCAATTGTATCACCGGAAATCGGCAAGCTTTCATTGAAAAGAATGAGATTGCGTCACTCTGCCTTTGCTAGTCGCTGGAAGTGTGCATGCAGTATTACCCCTTATTCAGACTGCCAGCGACTTTCTCGCTGTGTGTCGCCCGTCTCTTTTAATGAGGCGTTTCTAAATCTGGTTGTCATAAACAAATAAGTACCGTACCATCCACTCCAGTAACTGACGTGAGAAGGATGACGTAAACTCTACTGCTTCTCTCCCGTTGGTAGTCGCTCACGAAAATCGCTCATCATTTGCATAAAGTTACACATTTTTTCACCAACGGTCACTTTCGCTGCTGTCACTGAAAGTCGCCAAGCTTCTATTGAAATGAATGAGATTGCCTCACTACTGCTAGTCCCTGGCAGTCTGAATGGGGTGTAAATTGATATATAGTAGACAGTCTACTAATACTTTAAAGACTAATAGTTAAGAAGTTACAAAGCAACTTATAGGTAGTAAAATGTCTAAAGTGGACTATCGAAAAATCTGTTACCCATTTTAATCACAGTGTTATACTCACAACATTTTATATAGATGTAGGCTGCGTCTATACCTGTATAAGATGTTATAAGTAGAACACTGTCATGTAGCAACCCCAAAGGAACTCTTACTGTGCTTTCACACCGCCTCCGGCGAGAGCGGTAATAAAAGCTCTGGTTGCCCTGTCAACAACACTATAAAAAAAGGTGTAGTGGACGCTCTGACGCTCAAATGCATTCTCTGAACTCCTCTCAGGTGGAGGTTTCCGCCTTCCGATTGGTTGCCGCCGAACATTTCCGCCTTCTGATTGGTTGCCGTCGAACTGCGTCATAGTTAATTACCATAAAAAGTTGAGCTGATTTCAACTCTCATCGACGCTCACGCCGTACATGGCACGCCGCTGCCCGACGGAGCTCGCCGCCAGCTCTCATTGAAAATGAATGACTTCCGGCCACTTTGACGCTCTCGCCGGTGGCGGTATGAATGCACATTTATAGAAAAAAATAGCCAGATGTTTAAAAAATTACTTAAATGTCCAATTTTCCAATAAGAGGTTGGATACTATTCAGTATACTGGTGTGCTTAAATAAACCCTTATAGTGAAAGAAAAATAGATACAGATGGCCAAACTCTAAAAAATATTGGGCAATTTTCAACCCAGTTTTGGAGTAAAAAGGGACGAGCCCAGCTGTAGGATTAAATTAACCATGTTTATATTTGACCCAACAATGTGTTAAACAGGATAATAGGATAAATTACAACTTAACTGTCACGGTGATCCGTGTCATGTTTTATGTCTGTTCCGATTGTCGTCACCTGGACTCTTGTTAATTAATTACCTGCCTCATCACACCTGTGTGTCGTTACTCTCATGTCTGTTCTTGTTCCACGTTTGATGTTCCTGTGTTACTTACTTGCCTGTTGTTTTTACTCCTCGTGTTTTGTTTATTTATTAAATGTTATTTATTCAACCAGAACTCTGCACTTGCGTCCTCACTTCCTCACTCCTGCATCCCAGTCGTGACAGAATCATCCGGCCATTATTGGACGCAGCGAGTTCACGGAGGGCAGCTCCCCAGGAGTTTCGTCGAGGGGGAGTAGTGACATCGGGGTTCATTCCCCATCAGCCCCGATGTCTCTTGGGGACCACCGTGAGCGATCGCTCGCTCCTGCGGGAGGAGGATCGGCCCAGGCGGTCCCCCAACGGTTGAGTCGTCGTCGACGGTCCCTCGCAGGACCACCATCCTGCTCGCAGGAGGATCCGGAACGGACCACGCCCGATCATTTCCCCGGGGTGGCTACCGAGCGAGGGTCTCCGTTTCCGCGAGGGGATGGGAGAAGATTTCCGGGGGCATCTGATCGTCGACGATTCCCAGGAGGGGGGTAATTCGTCTGCCTCGGTTCTCGGAGCGATCGCTCCGGTTCTCCTGGCGCAGTCCGGCCAACCGTTCTGTTGGTCTCATCCCGGCGGCTGCCGGCTTCGCCAGGGTCCCCAAGCCCTCCACCCCTCCCTTGGACTCTCGCTACCAGACTTTGTTTTTGTTTTGTGTTTATGTGAGTGTCTGGTAGCCACTCGTAGAGGGAGGGGTTATGTCACGGTGATCCGTGTCATGTTTTATGTCTGTTCCGATTGTCGTCACCTGGACTCTTGTTAATTAATTACCTGCCTCATCACACCTGTGTGTCGTTACTCTCATGTCTGTTCTTGTTCCACGTTTGATGTTCCTGTGTTACTTACTTGCCTGTTGTTTTTACTCCTCGTGTTTTGTTTATTTATTAAATGTTATTTATTCAACCAGAACTCTGCACTTGCGTCCTCACTTCCTCACTCCTGCATCCCAGTCGTGACATTAACGGGCTGAGCTCATCCCTTTTTGACCCAATGCTGGGTTAAAAATAACTCAGTGCAGTAGTTAAATGAATGACAGTTTTGATTTATTTTTTTTATTATAAAATGATCATATAATAATCAAAGCAAATCACAGCAATGTGAGCAGTCATGGCCCCAAGCTTGTAACCTGAGCATGGGTGTCGAAACCATTTATCTGGGTAGGACAAGACCCACCAACTTTTTAGGACCAATGATATTGGACCCATTTATCTTTTCTCTAACTTATATGTCTGTTGTAAGAAGCGATGTCAGTCAAAATCCATTCCACTAGAGGAATGCCCTAATAAATTAAACTCCATTCCGTGTTTTAGTTACAACCTTGACTTCCACGCCGCTGCTGCTGCCGCTGCTTCCTCAAATCTATTCCACTTGGCTCATTTGGAGTCCATATAATTAAACCTCCTTTTCATGTTTTCGAAAATTCCACTTCTTTCACAGGGTTCCCACAACTTAGTTAACAAGTCCTTACAAGGACTTTCCAGGTCCAATACCCTCAAATTCAAGGACTAAATGTGGGGACACATTTCAAGTGAGAGCAAGGTTACATTGTGTTACCTTTTAAGATACACTGTTACAGATCCCTTTCGAGGGAACTCGCACTGCGTCACTGCGGTGACACTTTGGGGACGCCTCCACGGATAAGTGTGTCTGAATGTGAATATCAAATTCAACCAATGATGAGGCTTAACGACAAAGACAGGGTGACGCGGGAGCCAGGAAGTATATCGCTATATGAAATACTGCCAAAGACGGCATTACAGGGATGCAGGAAGTATGGCAAGGGAGACGCAGCGTCTCGTTCCCTTCTCAGGGAACAACAGTTACATACGTAACCGAGACGTTTTCATGTGTTAAACACAACTATGCAAAAAATAAAGTGAGCAGTTTAGCATGTGTGTTTAAAAGGCTAGAAATTTTATGATATTATTCTACACTACACAAGGAATAATATGGATTTTTTCCAGAAAACTTCTTGCATAAAATAGATTCAAGCACTTTCAATGACTTGTATCTATGTATGTATATTTCAAAAACTTCCCGGGGCCTTGAATTATTTCCCCCAGAGTTACAAACTTTTAAGGATTTCAAGGACCCGTGGGAACCCTGTTTTATCTGCAACACCTTGACACAACAATATAAATTAAATTGTTAGGCTGTAAAAGCAATTGTTTTATTAAAAGGCACCAGAATATGTCATCTACTCCAGTAAATGTTTTGGACCCACCCATATTTTTTTGCTTTTGACACCCATGAACCTGAGAGTTGCTGGCTTTAAGTCTCACGGCCAGCAGGTTGTGGGTTACAATATATTGGTTATTATCACTTTCATTTTAAATGCAATAACAATATTCAACACTGCAACCATAACAAAACCAAAATAGCCGACAGATAGTAAACAAACTAAATAATCTGCAAGTATGTATGCTGCAGGCCTAAAGCAATGCTTTGGATTGTGTTAGACTAAAACAAATGTCTGCTACACCCCTGAGAGCAAAAAAAACAAAACAAATATACAACGCAATTGCTTTAGGCAGAAGTGCAATCCCTGTTGATAACACATGAAGTCAGTTTAGCACCTGCCTCCCGAAACTCTGTATAATCACTCATCCAAATCAGTTCTGTACAGTAGTATATATATATATATATATATATATATATATATATATATATATATATATATATATATATATATATATATATCAACCCTATATCACGACATTGCGTGACTATTTCACGCATGGACCAGCGTGACAATGTCACGCTTTGCCGCGTTTGAGCGTGTGCATGTCACGCTTTCTGTTTGTGTCGCTGTCGCGTATTGGTTGCTCAGCTTTTTTGTCCTGTTTTCGAACCATTGTCGCTTCGGTTTAGGGTTAGATTTGGTGCTTGTGTTATATGTCACTTTAAGTATTTGTCACTTTAAGTATTGGTTTATAAAATAAAAAGATACAATACTTATTCTTTTATATTTTCTAAACTTTAACCAATTGTCACCTGACGTTGGGGTTAGAGTTTGTTTAGGTAAGGGTGTCATTTTATGTAAATCTAACCATAAACCGAAGCGACAATGGTAAGAAATTAGGACAAAAAAGTTGAGTAACCAATACGTGACAGCGACACAAACAGAAAGCGTGACATGCTCACGCTCAAACGCGGCAAAGCGTGACATTGTCACGCTGGTCCATGCGTGAAATAGTCACGCAATTTCGTGATACTGGGTTGATATATATATATATATATATGCACCCTATTTTGCCATCCTCATTCTTACTCTGAATTGGCAACAATATCCCATTTTTGTAAATATAAAATAGATAGGAATGTTCATAATCACACTTATTTTCAATCCTTTAGGCCTTGAAATATGAGAAAGCTTAACACAAAAAGACACCCACTGTAAATGTTTGGCATCTTTTTGTTGTTTCCTTGCTTGTGCTTACAGCTTCGCCCTGCACCTAAATATCCACCATCAAGTGGTGTCATTGCATTTCACGTTATATTGTGTAAAGGAGGGTTATTTTGTGTTGTTGTAATGGGTTTGTTTATCCACTACTGCTAAGGTCTGTTTGGGGTTGAAGGAAGGCTGGCAGTCATCCCAACCTCTGCTGAAGGCAAAGGTGATAAAACAATGATTGAGATTCTGCAATAAACCCAACAGTGAAATTCAATTCTGCTGCTTTTATAAAGCTATACATCTCAGCCAAAGGTTCAGGTGTAGAGAATGACTAAGAGAAAAACAGACAATGATCCACAATGAAACTCTAGATTTGAAAAATGTATATAAGTGCACAAAGCTTCTGTAACTGTAAATTACATTTTCACTTAATAATGTCTGTACATCAAAGTTTAGATAGAGTAAACATATTTATGTTCAGTTTTAATTAAAGGATTAGTTCACCCAAAAATTATCACCAGAGGGGAAGATTATCAGCAGATGATGACTTTTGCAGAAAAAATTGGGGATAAAAGGGTGTTTACAAAAAGCTGCATGTCTAAACTGAACAAATAGGAGTGACACGCACTGTACGCAAACCTTTGCGTCGAAATGGATCATACTTCGGCCATTGAATTACTCTGCCCACTCATTCGAACACACACCCTCACTCTAAAACAGACTCAAAAGGTTACCTGAACAAACAAAATGTATTGTAACATGGTTTTTGGTGTGATTCAGTGTTATGAGTCTGCTAGCACCAATTCAGATTTAAGGAAAGGGACAAGTAAATAGAAATGCATATGCTAGCACATGTACCCAGTGATTGTCCCTAACTTTCACAATAACAGAATAAAAATAAACAACAAACTCACTTAGTCATTTGTGACCTGAATGACGCAGAAGCCTCATTTAATCTCATCAACATATTTAACTAATTTGAGTTAAAAAGAAAAACAACTCTGAAGTGAAAGGTCATTTTCTTGAAGCCAGAGGTTACCAAAAAACAGAACACGGCTTTTGAACTTGAACACAAAAGTGCCATATTGACTAAAATCGAAAGCCTAATTTATACTCTGTCTGTGCTTATTAAGTTATAACAACATTGTTGTTGGACCTGGTACAGCGTTCATGAAATGCATTCATAATTTTGGGTTAGTTTGAGCGCTAATGCCAGTGTTAAGCATAGGACTGGGACTTATTATTTCCCTCTAGTTTAGAGGGGTTAAGTTATGGTTTTGATATTAGTAGAGATTAAGACCAAAGTTTATTTTTTGATTGTTGTTACAGGACCAATAAAAACTACCAACTTAAAATGTCTTGGCAAAATCAGGATCTGCGGCTACTGTACATCTAGGAAATGTACATCACTGTGACTTATACAAAAATGCAGCATTAGGTTAAAATCCAAGGTGTTTTAAGTTTTGACTTGTGATAAGTTCACATAACTTATAAAATCAAGTTGAAATTGTGTAACCTTTATTTGTTAAGTTAAAGTAATATAAAAATATATGAAGAGTTTGGTTCCAAAACACAATAATTCCATTTTGACTAATTTCGGTAAAAACGTGTTTTCTATACCAAGAAAGTGACAAGATGAAAACCACTATTTAAACTTTCACATAGCATCTTTAGGTTATAAAAACATTAAAAATTCAAATCCACCGGCCGCGCAGCAAATCGTGATGTAAGTAGAAACCTTTAAAGATCTTCATGCAGAACATTGACAGAAATAAGCACAGGACCATGCTTGTTCAAATATATTATCATTTAATGTGAAACTTTGTGAGGGTCGGCAGATTGACAGCTGAGCGGACAGCAGTGTTTGAACACTCATAAGCGCTGCGCTTATATTTATTATTACCTTATAAATTGATGATATGATTGCAGTGATTCCAAAGGGATGTCCAAAAAAACTCAAGTAGAATGTTAAAGAGACACAAGGCAGCATTTTTATGTTAATAAATCATCTTCGTAAGTCTGTATATGGTTAAATGACTCATTACATGACGAATGAAGACTCTCTCGCCCGCCCCTACCGTCTGTAGGAAGAATACCCCACTTCCAAGTTCGCTGTATCCGACCCGGTCTCCTTCAGTCTCGTAAAGTCTCAGATATAGAAAGCATTTACTCCCAGACACTAGGGGGAGCTAGTAGAGAAATAATACTCAGACGTGCCTTGTGTCCCTTTAAATGTTTAAAGTTTAATGTCTCTTTCTCGCTGCCCTGTGTAAACCCACGCGGGTGATGGCATGAAACGCGTGAGGAGCTTGCATTTTGCATTACCTTAAATTACCTTAAATTATGGTCATACAAATAAAAGTAAAACAACATTCAAAACTGTAATGTGTACATTTATTTATGTAAAGTTACACTCGCAATAATAACAAAACATTGTGCTTTTTTAAATAGGTAAAAAGTGTTTTGTGCTGCATCGGTTTGGGAGCACGTCACACAAAAAATAAACTCATATAGGCTATAGGCTACTTTTGAATTCGTTTTGTTAATTTGCTAATTATTTAAAGGAAACACATTTCATATAGGCTTATTTATTTTATTATTTTTTCACCAAAGAAAGACGTAATCATCACGTTCTATTCATTTTAATGCTTTTTGCGCATTAACTAAACCCTTGGGGGAATTATTTATAAATTAATCAACAACGCAAATCAAGGAATTAACTTATTTCTCTATTTAAGACAGTCTGGCAGGGCGGTAACAGCGATACATCAAACACCGAAAAGTTTATAGGATTAGATTTGGAAGTAAGATTATGAAGAAAACAGCGGTCCTGACTCCTGGCTTTTTTCTATATTGGGCGCACGCGACATTGCTGTTCGGGTTACGTTCAAATAATTTTCTTTAAAAGAATTATGCTCTGGCTCTGACTCGATCGAGGTTCATTACCTAATTCCGTCTTCGGGTTCGGACCTCTCGATCCCTGACCGGTAAGTTAAGCAGGATCTTTCGCCACAAGTGTTGTATTGCCATGCTGGGCTTACAAATGCTCAGACAGGTTGCTCATCGCGTTGTCAGCAGTTGAAAGACACTTGTCGTGTGGGCATAGTGTGCATTTCACACGAATATTTATGTACTTTCGAGCAAAACGCTGAAAGTAATGTGAATATCGCCCCAGTGGCTGAAACCCTCCGTCTTCATTTCCCGCTCCCCTTTGCACCAGCAGCTCCGTCAAATCAATCTCTATGGCAACGGCACACGTACAGGGACACGCATGCACGCACCACTTAAACAGACAGAACTTTACACCCAGGCAAACACTGCTTGGGTAACGCAGGAAAGTGCGTTCCTGTAGTCTAGTAAAGTAGTGTAGTTACCAATAATATTAGTGTAATGCGTTACTTTACTTCGTTACCCAAAAAAGTAATATAGTTACTGTAATCCGTTACTTTGTAACTCGTTACCCCCAACACTGCATCCTGTTATTATACAATTCCATCTATTCTTCTTTGTGTACTCTTTTTTAAACCGCAACAATCACACAAAACAGGCTGTCGGTGATCCCCTATCAATGTGATGTCACATTGATTACACCCCAACCATAACCGCTCACAGACTCCGCCTTATAAGCACAAAGTTAAACCTTCTGTCAGAGACACATGTTTTGATGTAGTCCAAAGCACATGTGTGAGCGCTCTACACCCTACTTTCCATACGGGGAGGGGAACAGAAGCTTTCTTTGCATTTAAAGAAACACACACACAAAAACAGCACATTTTTCATTGCAGCCACAAATGTCCATGTTCAACATTGTGTAATGAAAGATCTTTGGTGTATTTTGAGCTGAAACTTTACAGATACATTCTAGGGATATCAAAGATTATTTTTATATTGCTGAAAACACCTAGGTTAGCGGCCCTTTAAAATCCAAAATTGTATTAATTTCCAAGATAATAACTGAAGGTTTAAGTCCAGCTTTCAATGATCATCTTAGAAATAAATTTAGGCTTTTTAAACATCCCACTTCCCCCGGAATGTTCCAGGAGTCTCCTGCATATTGATAACGGCTTCTTAATTATCGCAAATGATGTAAAATATCCAGGAAATCAATTATTTCAGAATGTGCGAGTTTACATTTAAATTATGATTTTTTACAAGGTCGTTTCTGATAGCATATCCTTATTTGTGTCTTTTTCTGATAACTAGACCAATCAGTTTTCGCTGTGGGCAGGCTTACAATCGACATTTCTCTCTCTTCAGTTCAGCACCACTGCAGGGCTCAACATAAAGGACTGCCTGATGGCCCAGGGCCAGTGTGAGAGATGCTCGGGCCAGTAAACTAAACTAAAATATATTTTCTGCCTGTGGCCGTTTGTCTCTATGTACAGTATTTTTATGCAATGTTACCATCACATTTTAAGCATTTTAAACTTCTCAGCAAAGTCATGAGATTTCTCCAATGTAATTATTTAACAGACATTTACTTAATAAAATGATGTAAAGAAATTATGCGATGTTTTGCAAGGTTGGCCGTCGGTTTCCAGGTAAAGCAAACAAGTCAAGAGCCTTTTACATTGGAACAAGCAACTACCATAAGCAAAACCTCAAAGCTCACGAAAAAGGCAGACGGCACATACTGTGCATGCTGTCTAAAAGGGTTGCCAATAACCCTTCATCTGGTCCACTGAACTTAATGGGGAGACGTATGAATGAAGGGAATTTTAAACGCACCGAGAGACATATCAACACAGCATATTAATAACACGGTTTTATTAATATTGGTTCGTTATCTTCCTTACAACAAGATTACTTTGATATGAGTTCTCCATTTCTGTGCACAGTTTATCATGATATATACCTCCTATTGACCCTGATGAGAGGATTGTGAAATTTCAGAATTAGAGTTTGCATTTTAAATTGCCAATTGTTTTAAATGATCAATAAAATGTATATGTATACAATTATATTTGACTTTTGAATTTCTTTAAATACTACACTCATTTAGTTTTGGGGTCATTTTTAGGTGTCATTTAGTCAGTGTCTTTTGTTTTAATAGCATACCTGACTAGCTGTTAATGAAGCTACTTAATTAAAATCATATAACATAATAATATAATAACTAATAAATTATATTAATTTATACATTGTTACAGTTAAAGTGAGTTTTTCCTTGAAGTGAAGATGATTTTGCAATGTGGTCCTATATGAGGTCATGAGACACCAATGCTACATGCTAATATTTGAAACATTGATCAATGCACCAACTATTGCTTCACTTTTAAAATTAAAAACACATTAATCATAAAAGAGGTATTCATAAGTCATTTCTGTATTAATTGCATTCTCAATCTACTTGTGTCAAATAAATGAGTGCCGTCAGAGACCCACTGCACTAATAAATCTATGAGAGGATTACCAGTCATCGATTTATCACATTGATTTATTTATCTTCTTTGTTTGTGAAAGTGTGCACCCTGGTGTGATGTTTCCATGCATCCTCTACTGTGTGTGCAGTTATGGAAAGGCAGTCTTGGCTAAAGAACGATCCAAGCTCTAGATATTGAGATTTCATCAGGCTGTCCATTCATACACATATACACACAGACACTGTGCTCATAGATAGAGAAAGCATGCTGACGCAAACGATGATCTCTGTCGCCCTCTGATTCACACTCACTTATAAACCTTTCTTTGCCAGCCTATTTCATTTTCATGCTTTTAATGTAAACAATGAGTCCATGTTCACACATACAGCACAAACATACACATCAGCTCAACACAAACCACTGAACAAAACCATTAATTATGGATAACATTGCACAGGACACAGTCTGACCGTCTGCTCTCTGCATTCTCTCTCACTCACTCTCTATGGTCGTCTTTGATACAGTCCTAAAATCTTTATATGTATAGCTTTGATAAATTCGACACGGAATATGTGAAATGTTGATTCAGATGTTGGTAGTGTTGTTCTTAGCAAATATGTTAAGATGTGGTCTTACCAGATTGATCTACCGGAAAGTCGCGTTATAGTCATGAAACTTGATAGTTTATTCATGTATTCGTGTCCATGGCATCGTGTCACTCCTACAAATTTCTATAATTTTTTTCTATTTTTTGACCATTGTCGCTTGGAGTTCGGGTTACAATCTCTTTCTGTTACATTTTTAGACATCCAAACCCCAACTCTCACCGCAACTCCAGGTGTGAATAGTTTTAAAAGTGGAAGAAAAACATGTAAAAACTAATACATAAAAGTACATCCTAACCCAAACCCCAAATCTAACCCCCACCCCAAGTGACAATCATTTAACAATAGGGGCAAAAAATATACATAAAATGACATGAAAGTCGTGCAACGTACATGAAAAACTATAGAAATGTGTGCTGAGTGGCACAAAAAAGACCTTCGTGCCCAAGGCACGTAAAAAAGCTGAATTTCATGCCATGGACACAAAAAAATGAATCTAATTTTTCGTGACTATAACATGACTTTCCGTGAGATTATGTTGGTTCTTACAAATTACTTAATTATTTTTATCAGTATAGAAAACTTTCTTTTTTATGAATTTTTAATAGAGTTCTCAGTTATGCTTCTTTTTGGTTCTTATATTTTTCGTAGACTTTAGCCTTTAGTTTACTCACAGGCATTCTGTCGCAATAATCTCATACCAACATGTGTAATGTTAATAAGTCCTGCGGATGTGCTTTTACAAATACGATTTTTAGGTATAGTTTACCCAAAAATGTAAATTCTCTCTTCGGGTTCATCCCAATTCAGGGACTGCGGCCTTCCAAGGCCGTATTTGGAGGCCAGTGATGTCATCGGCCCACAACGAAGGCTGTCCCAATTCAGCACCTTCACCTGCAGCCTCCAAAAGCAGCCTTTCTTTCCCCTGAAACCCAGGATCCATAGATGGATCCCTCACAGCCTTGGCTATCCCAAGATTTAATGCGAGCCTGTGACGTCTGGGTATGTTGAAATAAACCATCAGAACTGTAGTTAAATAAAAGTGTATATTTTGCAAATTTAAGGTCACTGTTTTACTATTATAAATTATGTTTTAGTGATATGAATTAATATTATTGCTGCAATATTGTGCATGTTGCATTTTACTTTTCTAAGATTGGTAAATTTTATATACTGTTTATATACATTATAAATATTTTATAAAAATCTGGCTCCATATTATTTATAAAAGTCTTATAGGACCGGGTTTCCCGATAACGATTGAACTTAGCTCTTAAGAGCGCTTTCTACAAGCTACTTAACGAACATTCGTTGTTTATTTACGTGCGTTTCCCAAAGATGCACGTTAAACGATCGCTCGCAGCTGGGTTTTAAGTGCTACTTACGAGTCGCTATCCGTTTGTCAAGTGCTGAAATGTCACCTATAAAATGACTCGAATTTGTAGCAGAAGCTTGTTTAGGCTAATGATCTTCAGCTGATGTGCACTAATATTTTTTTATAATATTTTTCATTATTGTTTAATGACTAAATATTATAAAATGTAGTCATTAAACAATTATTTGTTTAAAATTATTAAAATGTTTTAATAATTTGTGCATAATGAAATATTCTTTTCCGTATGTAGTTAGGACTCGCCCCACTGCGAAATGCCTTCTGCATTTTATGTAATAGTTCTTTAATTAGATGCCATTTCCCAAAAAAATATTTTTTTTTTTTGTAGATGCATCAATCGGTAGGAACCATTTATCAATTTGCTAATACCAACTTTTACCAAAATACAAAAAAAATTTTTACCAACTTGTACCAAATACGTTTTCCTTCTTTATCAATTTATGTTTAGTCATTTAAATTTGATTTCTCATTTGAATTTTAAATATATTATATTATATATTTAATATAAAATAAACAAAGAAGAACCCAATAAATAAATATACATTAAAAATATTACATTATCGTCATTGCAGGAGTGCAATTTGCTGGTTGTCCTGCAGGTGACCTTGTAACTCTGTTGTCTTACGATGCACTTATGAATGAACGATTACTCCAGAGCACTTGTAGATCTACGATGATTTTCAAGTGCTACTTAAGTTACGAAGCTTTTGGGAAACGGCCCGTAATTTTAAGATTTACTTAGCCTTATATGCTTTTGGGAAACCCGGCCCAGGTCTCAGTTGTTGTGTCCCGCTGAAAAGTGGGTGGGAACAGCAAGTGAAAGCAACTCCCCCCATAGGCTAGACCCTCTCATTTGTTTCGTGCACTTGAAGCTGCAACCCAGGTTTTCAAGTCCGCAGACTTAGAAGGATCCAGACCCTGAATTGGGATGCACTCTTCATGTACTCACCCTCATAGATAGATAGACAGACAGAGAGACAGACAGATAGATAGATCTCTGTTTGAGTAACGAACATTATCAATGTGCTTTCCATTTAATCTCAAACACATCTCAGTAAAACTATTGAGAAATCAGAGAGATCTCGTTTTTCTTTCAGGTTATGCTCCTTTATCACTCAATGACAGAGGTGAGTGTTTCTTCTCCTATAGCTCTAGAATAAGGAATCACTCTGGGAGGAAGGAAGATAGATGTACCAAGACAGACAGAGACCTCTGCCACCTGCCTGAGGCACCTATCACCAGTTTTACCATAGGGGTGGACATTAATTGTGATTAAAAATGACATTGCTATCTCACATGTGCAAACTCACCACCCCGGATCCCCGCAGTCACTAAATCTTCATTTGGCATCCGTGCGGGAGTCTGCGGGGGTTGATAATGAGATTCTTGTTTTTTCAATTCTTTTATTTAACTTTTCCCACTTGCACAACCCCACAAGGATGCAGCCCGTGAAACCGTATCTTCTTTTTCCAGGCAATTCACCTTTACTCATACGAAGATAAGTTCTCCTTCTTCTGGGATGAGAGAGCATGTTTAAAATTTAATTTAGCATTTGAACCTTTCAGTGTTCTCTCAAATCTCATTCCCGAGTCTCTTTCAAACTTACAAGGTTTAAAGTGGACAAAGCAAATTCTCCAATCCACTTCACCCAGATGGAATATGCTTTAGCATGAAATTCAAGTTGGCCTTGAGCTGTGGACCACATAGCCATCTCGGACGCACAAAAGGTGCCGATTGTAACACACAGGCTGCCTCGGTTTGGGATTTCATCATTCTTGGTGTTTTGTGAAACTGGCATCTGTTAAAATGACTTAAATTATGAATATATCATTGAATTATTTATCATGTATGTATTTTGTACATTCCCATAATGATCTTTCTCACATCTTATGTTCCTTCACCAGATGTACTAAGTGTTCTTGCCATTTTCCACACAATTAAACTTAACAGTTAGTTTACAATGAACTGCAGGCTCTGAATTTAAAAGTATCTAATCAATGGGAAAAGTGAGTCACCACAAAACTTTACTAAAACTTTTCTTTTTGGGTTTCGGTTTAACAGATTTGAAAATGTGCTGGTCTCTCAGCACTCTATACATTTTTTTTCTAACCGTATTGATCTTATGTATTGATCATGTGTAATGGTCCAAGAAGATCAAAATAGGTCCACCTTAATTGTCCCAAGGATTTGATGCTAAGATCTGTCTCACGAGACTTTGGGCCCTATTTTAACGATCTGAAACGCAAGTCCGAAGCGCAAAGCGCAAGTGACTTTGTGGGCGGATCTTGGGCGCTGTTGCTATTTTCCCGGTGGGAGAAATAAGTTTTGCGCCGGGCGCAAATCAATAAGGGGTTGGTCTGAAGTAGGTTCATTATTCATAGGTGTGGTTTGGGCGTAACGTCAAATAAACCAATCAGAACGCTATCCAACATTCCCTTTAAACGCAAGGGCGCAAGTTCCATTGCGGGCTGCTATTATTATGACGGATTTACCAGGCGCACGCCAGGAGCGGTTCACAGCTGAGGAGACCGACGTTGTTGTAAGAGCAGTCAAAGACAGAGAAGTTGTTTTGTATGGGGATGGGAGAAACCCGCCCGAATCAGCGTCGGTTAAACAGGCGTGAGAGGAAATAGCCGCAATTGTCTCATCAGCTGCGCCAAGCACTACAATGATGTCAGGAGACGGGGGGGATCCCAAGCTTGCCAGCATAAATCGGGCACGCCGGGCACACTGGAGGACATCGCTGCGTCCACCCTCACCGCTGAAAGGGTTTGAGGGCTTTGAAATCGGACACAAGAAACGCAAGCAAGGTCCAACCCCAAAGTACACTTACAAATCAAGTTCACATACATGAAGGTTTCTTATGAAAACATTTTAATTATTATTTAGATAAAATAAACGTAATACAGCCACACAACAAACTTATGAAAATATTTTAATCGTTATTTTTATGATAATTGTTTAACGCTGCCACACAAAATAAATAAAAACTATCACCACAATGTTCACCACAATGATTTCCCTTATCTCATGTATTAATATTTTTTTATTGTAAAAATTTATGATTTGCAAAAATAACTGTTGCATCTGTGTAGATTAGATAAGCAATGCGCGTTGTGCACGCTATACATTATGGTCAAGCATGCGCCCTTAAAATAGCATAATGAACCATGCGCAACGCGCCACTGACTTTAGACTAGTTTTTTTTGGTTAGTAGCGCAATTGTTTTTTTGAAACTGCAAAATAGCATAAGAGATGGTTTGCGCCGGAGCACGCCTCCTTTTTTGCGCTGAACCGCCCAGGGAGCGCAAGTTCATTCCCTATTTTGCCGACGTGCGTCTGTGGAGGGAAAAACCCGCTGTGCGCCGGTGCAAAATACGAAATGATACATGCGTCACTGACAAAGTCAATTGCGCTGGGTGCAAGATAGGGCCCTTAGTCTGATCACAAGTTGTTAGGTAGACACATTGCATTTATACCTGCCAGTGAAACATCATAAAACTCATGTGAACCCTTGAGTTTGGATTTCAACAACAGAGTTTCTAATTTCTTGCATTAAATACATCACTACATCGGAGCATTATTGAATGTCAATACAACCCATTTTTAGTTGTGCTTGAATTTTATAACCACAAATGAACTTCAAATGTGTTTCACATGACTGGGAAACTTTTATCATAGTGGATGACCACTAGTTATGCCTCCATTTAAAGTTGCAATTTTATAGAGCAACTATTGTCAAATTCACGATTTTACATTTCCTTTGGTGTGTAAGTGTGTATTAGTACACTGTAGAAAATGCTTTGCTGCCTTGGGATTTTTTGTTGAATCAACTCAGATTTATAAGTCATTTCAACTTACTATTATTTATCTTGACTAGAGATGAGTTGTTATAACTTCAGGTGAGTTGTTATAACTTATAAAATGAAGTTGACCTTTTTCAACTATATTTTGTAAGTTGTGACAACTCATCTCTGTTGACATGACTTGTGGATCTGGGTTGATTTAACAAAAAATTTTAAGGCAGCAAAGTATTTTTTACAGTGTACATGTTAACGATATGCAAAAGGTACAAACCCCAAAGTAAACAATGACACGAGTTATCTTTCCTTTGGACTAGCAAACACACGGATTGTAGGCAACAGCTTACTTCCTGGGATTGGTGATGTAGACAAGACCGACATTATCATAATTCCTCCCGCTTTGGCCTGTAAGTTCACTTCTGTTAGCGTTGCATTGTGAGCGAATCTTTAAGGAACGTCACATTTCCAGCTGACGTCAGAGGTATTCAGGCTAATCACAATGTACAGATTATATGGCCAATCAGGGACACAGCTCTTTTTAAATCGATGAGTTTTGTATAAAATAAATGCATTTGAGGAAAGCAGGATATCTGGAGCTACAAAAATGTACGGTATGTGGAAAATAATGTGCTTTTTAACCATAAACCACGCAAACACATTGTATTACCAATACACAAAATGACATTGTTTTTAGCAATGAAATACGTGCTCTTTAACATATGCACAAAATTGGAATGTGACACAAAACTTTTGCAAATAAAGCAAAAGTTTCGTCCAGTGAGTCAAAGAAAACAAAAGCGTAACTTTCTGCAATGGGAGACGCCCCAGTGGTTCTTCTTTGGAAACACCAGCCTGATCTTGGAATAATGGATTTGGAATATTTTAAAAAAACATAAGGAATAATTAACTACAGGCATTGAATTATTTAAAAACAATGCACACCGAAGGTGGTAATGGGATACGATGCGAAGCAGAATGATGTTAAACTGCAGGTGTGCATTATTTTCCAATAATTTAATGGACCGGAGTCAGTTATTTCGCTTATACCACGGTTACCACAAATTTTGCTCTGGTGGTTATTTTAAGACATTTGACAGGTTATGTGTGCGTTTTACAGGAAAATAACACACATAACACACATGAAAATTTTTTCAACCAATCAGAAAAAGGCATTCAACAGACTCGTGGTATAATTGGAAGTATTTTTAACTTAAATTTTCTTAGGTTGAAAATGTAAATAAATGTAGGTGTTGCCAGTCAAAGTACATTTATTAAGTATAGCCGCTTTAATAATTTTTACAGAGTACGTATTTTATGAGTTTGCTAATTTGTATTCATACAAAGTGAATTAAACAAAAACATACGATTAGCTTAAAAAAATAATAAAGAAACGCCACCCCTAACTCCGCCCCTAACCCTATAGTGTCAAAGGGGCAAAAGCGCATCGTACAAAAATGTACAAATATGGTCGTACGAAATAATACGAATTAGCCACCTCATTAAAAATGCGTATGAATGGCCATGTGATAGTGTTAAGCATACAGTAAATAAATTATTTGCGAAACAGAACGTCCAGATGAAATGTTGTAAATGTGGTCCTGTCATCTTGTTTAAGAGGTGGTTGGCTGCTCTTTGGCAACATGGTCGTGTAAGAAGTGTAGGGTCATTATACCAAACCACTTTGACAACAATATTCATTTCAGAACATATTATTATTCAGATATTTTGCATCAAAATCAGAGAGATTGTTATCCCAGTTATTATCAGAAAAACACATCTGATTAGGTATATGTCATATGCCTTTCGAAGCGCATCGAAGAATCTATTTGGTAAATGTGTTTCCATCACAGTGCATGCACAATTTGGTGCATGCGTTTTTATGTGCATTTTTTATATGCACACCTTGTGTAGTGTGCATCCCTTGAACACCCCCAACCCCAAGAATATTAACGACATAATGACATCTCAAAATACAAAAAAATTATTAAATTCTACAATGTAGTGCTGTTGGTTGGTAGCTATATTTTTCTGTAGCTACAATTAATGTATTTCATAAAATGTCATAAAACCCCCAAGTTGGCGATCACTGCACTACATGATTTGACCAGACTGCAAGATAACACACACATGCATGGTTCCACAGAATCTGTGACTGTACCTATTCGGACAGTTCCTAACCTTCTGCATCCATGTTTAATAAATCTCTCCTTAAACGTGCTAGCTTACGCTTGTCAACATTGCCTCCACGGCTCTTTTTGCCTCCAGCTAGCGCCCCGCCCACCCGGAGACGTTGCAATGTTTACAAACTTTTAAGGGGTCTATACCAGGTGTAAGTAAAGCCTTAAATGCAGCATACTTAAACATGCCTCAGGCCATTAAAATAAAAACAGAGAAGTATCGTAATGAGCATCTCAGAAGCAACTAGTGAAACCGCCAACAGACTCATCAGTTTCCAAACACCATTCTGCTTCAAAGTCTCATTTGTATTAATGATTATTGGTCCCTTTTATCTTGGCAGGTATGAAAAATAAATGTGTGATTCTCTGTTAGCAGTCTGCGTGAAGATAATTATGTGGCACTTCCTTATAACCGTAATTAGTGCGATTGTGAAAGGGGATTGTTAGGTTGTTATTGTATGTTATGATCTGCGACTCAAGTAGGTTTAGCTCAAATGCAAAAGAAATGAGATCATCAATCAAAGACAGATTAGCCCCCTGTGAAGAAAATGGAAGGACTTCAAATAAAGCAAACAAATAAAGGGAGAAAGAAATAAACAGAGAAATAAAAAGATAATCGAGTAGATTTATGGGCGGGCTGAGGGAAATGGAAAGGAATTGAAATTGAGTGACAAAAACAACAGACAAAATGATCAAATGTTGTGTTTAGGGTGAAGGGTAATTTGATGTGTGTGTCTGTTTATGTGTGTGATTCAGAGAGAGAAAGAAGGAATAGAGGAAATTCAAGAAAGTTAAGACGGAAGAAAACACATTTGGTAGAAAAAGTACATTCGGAAAAGCAAAAGGGATGCAAAAAAAATGAAAAGAGACGTACTGCATGGTGCACACAAAAGAATGACATAAGGAGATACAAAAATAGGAGAAACAGCACTGAGTTGAATACATTGATTATACTCAGACGAATGCTTTCATATTTGTTTGATGTCAGCCAAACAAAAGGTGGTCTCACAGCACACGGGCCATTACATGCAAGTCTTCTTTGCTCTGGAGACATGCATTACAAATGAAAACCAAATCTGTTCATTGCAGCCAGCCAAGGGCCACACACAAAGACACTGACATGTACACATAAACTATAACTTATCAACAAAACAAATGTCCTCTATTTCTACCTCCCAGTTCCTATGTGAGACAATGGGCACAATGTAAAAGTTGTGTAATTAGCGTTGCTTGCCAAGGGGTCATTTACCAAACTTTAAACTTTTTTATGCATTTTGACTGTTTGTTTAAAGAACGACATTTGTGGGTCCTAAAAATGCAAATATTTGAAAACGGGTTTCAGCACTTTTTTTATGTTTTAGTATCCGTATCTTGCCAATCTGTTATGTCCTGCTCAAGCCGCGCTGGCAAAGTTGGTTGATCAACTGGGTCATCTGCATTTTCTGGATCAGATTTGGCTCGTATTGATAAGGTAGTAAAGACTCAGCATTGCATTGTGAATTAATCATCCAAACCAAGCGTGCCGCACAAGCCCTAAAAAGTGAAGCCAAACGCCCGATCGCCCCCCAGTGACTGGTCCTAGTATAGGTCATAAACCCCGCCTCCCCATGTTATTCAATGGGACACTTCAGTTATCTTTTTTCCGAAGCTGGTTTCTTTCATTTACTGTAGTTTTTATCATGCTGATGTAAATTCTTTTTTTTTGTAATTCAGTGTTTATTGGTTTTGACAAAGCATATAGAACATTTCGCAGAGTAGAAAGTAGAAATAGAAAGTATTAGACCATTATTATCCCTATACCCTCCCTCCTTCCTCACCCATCCCATTGCACTCAGGACTTGAAAGACACAATATAGGATATTAACCACAAAGATCTGTAAGTACATATTTATACACATAAAACGGAATTTAAAATAAATAAATATTAATGAAACTACTAGGTACAAAAAAAAAACGTACGGTATGTGGAAAATAATGTGTTTTTGAACTATGAACCACGTGACCACATTGTATTACACCAAATACACAAAATAACGTTTTTAGCAATGTAATATGTGCTCTTTAAAACAACAGCAATATTGTTTCTGTGTAAATAAAAAAAATTATGACATCATGTGCATGAGTATTATGAGTTTTGTTTATAGGCATGTGTGAGTACTTGACAACCATAACAACAATAGTGACCTACAAGACTGTGTTTCTGCTGCTACTGTTAAGATATTAACAGTTAATAATAACTAATATTATTAACGTGTCATCGACAAAGTTTACACAATTTTTATGCTTTATAGGCATGCGTTTCTTTACAAAGTAACATCGCCATCCACTGGCCTGGCATACATTATACAACATTTTAGTCGTTTTAGAAAAATAAATTTATCAATTTGACATGGATGTGGTGTGTACTAGAAACGTTTCAAAAACGCAAATGAAAAACATTTCTGTTTTGGTAACATTTGTACTGTAAACGTACTGCAACGTGTGAAGCAAACGTCACTACCACAATTTTGCCCTACAAAGGCAATTTTTTTCATCGAAAATTACTTATTCAAATTTTTGAATATTCAAGACTTCCTTTACCATTTGGATAATATCTTGAGTCCATTTCAATGTTTTTCGAGAAAATAACTATCAAGAAGAAAATAACGTATGACTAAAGGACACTAAACAGTCTAGACTAAAAAGTAATATTACTTTTGCCTTTGTAGGGCAGTATTGCTTATAAAAAACATGGGGGTTGGAAAAGGCCCATAAGGATGAAAATATGCTCTTGGTTCTTGTCATGGGCCTGAATCATAAAGTTTTTAAGGAGAGGCTATAGACCCCTTCAAGGTTTGTAAACATTGAATGACTATCGGGTGCGCCCGCAGCATGGGGTCAAACTGTTACCATCCAGGCTTTATAATTTAATCTAACAGGGCTGAAAAATGATGACTTACCTCAAATGAAGTGAGCACAACAAACACAAGCCTCTTTGATATTTGCATTGTTCCAGTCGGCAGTTAATTGCTTGCAGCTGCAGATGTTGTAGTTTTTTGTTTTTGAGATTCTGCATGAATCGCGAAAACTTAACGGAAGACCTGGTGCGATTTTCACAGCCCACGACGTAAGTAGGCATTTTTGACAATACCGAATAATACCCAACTCAATCTGCTGTAATGGCTTTTCTGACCCCGACATGCGCAGTGGGAAGCGCCTGTGACGTGAACCGTGAAGGGGTCTATAGATTTTTTGAATGTACAGTACCACCTCTCACACTCTTAGAAAAAGCTACAAACATCATTGGGACGGCATCTTTAAAAACAGGGGCGGACTGGGACATTTATTCAGGCCGGGAATTTGATTCCATCCCAGGCCACCTTGTTCATGTTATCCACTGGACTTGCTAATCTTATAGGTTAGTATTATTAGTTGATATAACAGGTAGACTACCAGATGAACCAGATTATAGCCATAACTCGGCCTCTATGTTCATCTGACTGGAAACAAAATTATACAAATTCAAAGTAAAGAAAATGGGACTGACCAACACGTGATCTATCTTAATAATGAGTTGTCAAGATGCAGTCTATAGTCCCTTTCACACATACAGTCTTTACTGGTAATTTACTGTTAAATTGCCGTTAACATGTCATGTGTGAACAGAACCTTTCCGGTAAATCAGTGCTCCCAATTTACCAGTAAAACAGGTTGTAAGATTACCAGTAATTTACCTGTAAGCGCTATGTGTGAACAAAAATTATAGAATTACCGGCATTTAGAACGGACGACGTCAGACCGTGCTGACAGCTTCGGGCCAATCATAGCGTTTTAATACAGATGACGCGTTTACCCCCACACTGTTTACGGACGTTTCCACACACATGCTGCTTGAAAGTTGAGCACACCTGAAGTTTACGTCCACATTTCTTCACCAAAGTTGTTTAAAACAGCCTACCGCCAGATTGCCGACGTCCTTAGCACGCCCTCTGTGAAGCCTAAAGTGCTAACAGTACTGTTGTTAAAAACGCATTTTCGGTTTGACGTCGTCTCATTCAATGTTGTTTGGTCATGAGCAACTTCGCGACTGTTTACCACAGACGTGAAAACAACAAAATACGGACCGTGGTTATGAACGACGTGGATTGTTTACAAATACAACACTGAGCTTGCCGCGTGCTACAGGTACTTCCGCTTTCTCAACGAATTTACCGGTATTTTTATACTGATGTGTGAATGATGTCTTACTGGTAAAATAACGGAACGCCACTGCGTGTGTGAACAGCACATTTTTGTATTTACTGGTAAATTCATTCTGGTAAATTTATGGTAATTTACCAGAATTACTGTGTGAAAGAGGCTTATGTCCATACTGTAGGTGAACCCTCAAAAACTTACTGGGAATACACAATGTAGGCTACTACAGTAACAAACCACAGACAAATATACAGTTGGCTTACATTTTTTTAAAAGTGATGAGAGACACAGTTCAAATGTTGAAATATTTATATTTTCAATGAAATGAAAAAAACATTTAATAATCTATACTTACATTAAAGGATTAGTCCATTTTAAAAAAATCCAGGTAATTTACTCACCACGTCATCCAAAATGTTGATGTCTTTCTTTGTTCAGTCGAGAAGAAATTATGTTTTTTGAGGAAAACATTCCATAATTTTTCTCATTTTAATGGACTTTAATGGACCCCAACACTTAACAGTTTTAATGCAGTTTAAAATTGCAGTTTTCGAAGGACTCTAAACGATCCCAAACAAGGCATAAGGGTCTTATCTAGCGAAACGATTGTCATTTTTGGCAATAAAAATAAAAAAATATGTACTTTTAAACCACAACTTCTCCTCTTCCTACGGTCCTGTGACGTGCCAGCGCGACCTCACGTAATTGTGTAATGCCGTGGAAAGTTCACGTGTTACATATATGAAACGCACATTTGCGGACCATTTTAAACAATAAACTGACACAAAGACATTAATTAGTATCATTCCACATACAACAACGTCGCCAGTCCGCCCCTGTTTAAAAAGGTCATAAATGTAAACGTACCAATTTCATACCTTTTGGGTACCAATATGCAATGTGACTTTTGTACCTTCTTTTTTCTGAGAGTGCAAGTCGTTTCATAAAACGTAACAATCTAGTTGCGTAGTTGGGAATTACATGTAGATAGCACGTAATTAAATTTAAAAGACAGAGTATTGACATGGCCTAATATTTGAGGAAAGTTAAATCTCATCACATACGTGATTGCTTTCGAGGAATCCGGCAGTTCAATCTACTCCTGGTGAATTGGAATATTTCATTTTGCCGAGCATCGTCGAGTGACTTCCCTGAGAAGCCGCAGCGTGTGGGAGCTTTGTGAGGAAGCTCCGCCATGAAACTGATTAGGCTATTATGTTATGATTGGAGAAAGGTCGTAAAATGTTCTGTTCTGTCTTCTATAATACTTCTCTGTCACAGTGAGAAGTATTGTATCTGAGCCGGTACCGGCATGCTCTCAGACCTGTTCTGTTTGTTCACGGCTCTCCATCCTCCATACTAAAAAGGTTATTTTTCCTGAGAGCGGCTCTCCTGCTCGTTCATCTTGACAGAGAGTTCGCTACCTTTCCTCTTCTTTTCTTCCCCCATGTCTCTCTGTCTCTCTCTCTCGTTCACATCCGCTCTCCCCTCTTCTTCATACTCTAGATTTTGAAAGGTTAGCCTTGAGTGTGTTATCGCTTTCTTTCAGTCTCTTTCTTGCTCTCTCGCTCTTTTACCTCTCTGTAGTGTGAGAGGCCTGAAAGGTTAACAGCGACCCATTAGGAGGTAATAGACTCCACACCGACTCCTTATGTAAGACACAAGCTAACATACTCAGGCTTTAAAGTGTGTACTCGTGTGCACGGCTGTTAATGGACTTTCTGCCTCTGATCTGTTTCATTTTCGTTGCTACTGGAGGCTTTTATTTACTAACACATTGCATTTAGCATATTTACAGATGGGTTATTGGTAGGTGGGACTTGGGAGGTGAACTTGATGGGCAATAGTAACATACAGTTAATACGTAATCTTTTTTGTTATTTTTGTCTGTTTATTTTATTATAAACCCATGTAGGTAGTATAGTAACCAAAAACGTCTGCAATATGTGGCTTTGGTTTTGTTGAGGGAAAGGTTTAAAAGAGATCTGAGCAGGTTAATGACCTGACAAGGCCAAGTGAGTCTGTCTTCATGTCTTACTGCCTCCGATAACTCGACTAACTCAAATTGTACTGAGTCATAAACCTTACAACGGAAATTTGCTGACCAGGAAAGGTTTTGCTGGTCGTCATTTGCTGTGCAATTCAGTACCCATTTATTATAATTTGATCAAAATGTAATCCACAGAAGAAACAAAGTCATACATGTTCAGTAAACAACAAAATCAACAGTAACAACCAATAAGTCAGATATTGTTATTTTATTATGTGAGGAAAACAAAAATCTAACTAATAACAGCTTGAGCCAATAAAGACTATTTCAAACACGTAGTTCTGCATTTGTCATAAGTTAATGCTAGTTTGAACTCAAGTTATTTTAATGCTGGTGTGGACAGAATTAAAAGCAGGTCGTGTCAGTCTTACCCTGGCCGACACTGTAAATTGAGGTTGACATTTATGGTTCAGTATGGTACATAGGCGAGTTACTCTGCAAAATGATTTAAATTCAAGACCCAGAACTGAGCACCCACCCAGCTTACCGTGAATAATGACAAACAACCGCTTGTGTGTGTGTGTGTGTGTGTGTGTGTGTGTGTACCTGGTAATTATCACGTTGTGGGGACCAATTGTCCCCACAAAGATAGGAATACCAGTATTTTTGTGACATCAAAATGTCCCCATGAGGAAACAAGCTTATAAATCAAACAGAATGATGTTTATTGAGAATGTGAAGTATCAGAAAGTTTTCTGTGATGGTTGAGGTTAGGGAATTTGGTAGGTTAGGGGAATATAATATACAGTTTGTGCAGTATAAAATGCATTACGTCTATGGAATGTCCCCACAAAACATGGAAACCAGAATGTGTGTGTGTGTGTGTGTGTGTGTGTGTGTGTGTGTGTGTGTGTGTGTGTGTGTGTGTGTGTGTGTGTGTGTGTGTGTGTGTGTGTGTGTGTGTGTGTGTGTGGTGTGTGTGTGTGTGTGTGTGTGTTTGATGGAGGACTGGCAACTGATGGTTTGTAGAATAATTAAGTGTGTTTATTCTGAGGCCAGTGCCCATTTTGGGTGTCAGCATGGTATTCTGTTGCAGCTGGCAGAGGAAGAGAAAGGCACAACGCCATCATCTCTGAAGGAGAGAGAGAGGGGCATGAGATGCTGGGAAAGAATTCAGGACAGATGCACAGTGCTAAGAGACAACAAGAGAAAGAGTGAAGTTGGTGTGAAATTGACAATATAAAGTTTAAAATGTAATTAGAAATTATCCATTATCCATAATGATCATTTCCATTGCAATCCAGTCCATCCATCCGTTTATTCTGTCCTGTCCTGTCCTGTCCTGTCCTGTCTGTCTGTCTGTCTGTATGTCATTTCCATTTCAGTCCATCCATCCTTCGTTCTGTCTGTCTGTCTATCAATCATTTCCATTCCAGTCCATCCTATCTATGCATCCATCCCTCATTCGGTTCTGTCTGTCTGTCTGTCTGTCTGCCTGTCTATCTATATCAGTTCCATTTCAGTCCATCCATTCATCGTTCTGTCTGTCTGTCGATCTATCTATCTATCAATCATTTCCATTTCAGTCCATCCATCCATCCATCCATCCTTTGTTCTGTCTGTCTGTCTGTCTGTCTGTCTGTCTGTCTGTCTATCTGTCTGTCTGTCTGTCTATCATTTTCAGTCCATCCTATCTATCCATCCATCTCTCGTTCGGTTCTGTTCTGTCTGTCTGTCTGTCTGTCTTTCTATCATTTCCATTCCAGTCCATCCTATCCATCCACCCATCCATCCACCCATCCATCCATCCATCCATCATTCTGTTCTATTTGTCTGTCTGTCTGTCTGTCTGTCTGTCTGTCTATCATTTCCAGTCCATCCTATCTATCCATCCATCCCTCATTCTGTTCTGTTCTGTCTGTCTGTTCTGTTCTGTTCTGTCTGTCTGTCTGTCTATCATTTCCATTTTAGTCCATCCATCATCCATCCTTTGTTCTGTCTGTCTGTCTGTCTGTCTGTCTGTCTGTCTGTCTGTCTGTCTGTCTATCATTTCCAGTCCATCCTATCTATCTATCCATCCATCCCTCGTTCGGTTCTGTTCTGTCTGTCTGTTTGCCTGTCTGTCTATCTGTCTATCATTTCCAGTCCAGTACATTCTATCCTTCCATCCATCCATCTGTTTTATTTGTCTGTCTGTCTGTCTGTCTATCTATATATATATCTATCTATCATTTCCAGTTCGTTCCATCCATCCATCCATCATCCCTCGTTCTGTTCTGTTTTGTCTGTCTGTCTGTCATATCCAGTTCATTCCATCCATCCATCATCCCTCGTTCTGTCCTGGTCTGTCTGTCTGTCTGTCTCTCTGTCTGTCTATCTATCTATCATTTCCAGTTCATTCCATCCATCCATCATCCCTCGTTCTGTTCTGTCTGTCTGTCTGTCTGTCTGTCTGTCTATCATTTCCATTTTAGTCCATCCATCATCCATCCTTTTTTCTGTCTGTCTGTCTGTCTATCATTTCCAGTCCATCCTACCTATCTATCATCCATCCCTCGTTCGTTTCTGTTCTGTCTGTCTGTTTGCCTGTCTGTCTATCTATCTATCTATCTATCATTTCCAGTCCAGTACATTCTATCCTTCCATCCATCCATCTGTTCTATTTGTCTGTCTGTCTGTCTGTCTATCTATCTATCTATCTATCTATCATTTCCAGTTCATTCCATCCATCCATCATCCCTCGTTTTGTTCTGGTCTGTCTGTCTGTCTGTCTGTCTGTCTGTCTGTCTGTCTGTCTGTCTGTCTGTCTGTCTGTCTGTCTGTCTGTCTATCTATCTATCTATCTATCTATCTATCTATCTATCTATCTATCTATCTATCTATCATTTCCATCCATCCTTCGTTCTGTTCTATCTATCTATCTATCTATCTATCTATCTATCTATCTATCTATCTATCTATCTATCATTTCCATCCATCCTTCGTTCTGTTCTATCTGTCTGTCTGTCTATCTTTTCCAATCCATCTATTCCATTCTATCCTATCCTTTCTGATCCTATCCCATCCATCCATCCTTCGTTCTGTTCTGTTCTATCTGGCTGGCTGGCTCAACCTGCCCTGTTGACCCCTAGACTTAGTCCTAGATTTCCTATTAGCAATGGTCCAGGAAACATTAAAGTGTAAATTATTAATAACACTCGATTAGAGCATAATTATCATATATGCAGAGTACATCAAACTCTTGGAATAAAAGCTTCGCCTAGGAATCTCTGAAATCACTTTACGATGGCTCCTGTGAGAATTAGACGTATAATCGATCCCATTTCATAACTGACTATTCCAGACTCTCAGCTATTTCATTGATATTATGATCATATGCCGGCAAAACAACACATCTTACAGAAACATCACAGAAAAACTATTTGCTATAAACATAGAGCCGATATTATGTCTCATCTGAGCCTGTAATTTATCAGCACTTATGAAATTCTGACAGTGTGTTACTGTGTTTCATCCGGAGACTTGTTGTGTATTATGACTGACTGATCCCAATCGCAGAGCCCCAATTTAAACAGCGTTAACTCTGCTATAGCTCACAGGATTCCTATTGGACTAACCCAAAAGAGATTTTCAGGATCTTTCACAACATGCCACTTTCTAATGCTCCTCGCCTGTTTCATTCCTTTCTTCGCCTGTCCTTTTATTTAGACAGGGGGTTTTGATGTTTAAATGTGTCAGAAATCATTTCAGCTCTGCTTTCTCAGGAGTAAAGGTCTCTCAGGGCTGTCTACACTCATTTATGTCACCTTCACCGTCTTCTTCCTTGCAGGTTCAACTAGAATTTTTGTATGTATTTGGCACAGCTTTCTGGGATAATGTCAAAATTAATATTATAAAATAATAGTATAAAATAATAGAATACTACTAAATAATATGGGGAATTGTTATGCCCTAAATCTCCAGAAGCGTTTACATATAAAAGGGCAGCTGTGGTGCCACAGCTGTATTTTTAGTGTCAATAACTTCTGTGACTTGGTTGGCCCACCTTACCTTTATTAGAAATCCATTTTGTCTCACTAAGAAAAAATTGTGAGAAAACATCGTTTCAGAAACATTAGCAGCGCAAAAGGTTGTAAGTTCAGTTCCCAGGGAAAACAAATAGGCTACTGATAAAAGTAAATTGTATTGAATGCACTGTACGTTAAGTGTTAAGTTACCAAAAAAAAAATCAATATGGATAAAGGGAACTTGTCATGATACATTTAGGTTTTATCTTGTTGTATAACAATCACAGTGGGATGTTCACATTTCCTGCTGCTTTTATGAATTACCGGCCAATCAAACGTAGTAATGGAAAACTACAAGCTAAGCTTTGTTATCATTTTTGCTTGGGTACCTTCAGCCTCTCCGAATCTATTTCCACTGGATGTAGTGATGTGCTATGACACAGCTTACATTTATCAAACCATTCCAATTTCACCATGAACCATTGTTAATACTTATCAGTATTGAAACCAATGTAGCCTACCAAATGAATGATGTTTATCAGTTTATCAGCATTATTGAGGTCTGTTCTCATGAGTATATTTCCCCGCGGTCACTCGCAGGAGTTCAAATATCATCCAGACCCATAGAGGAAGTCTATCAGTAAAGGGTTGAATGAAGTCACTGGCATTTTGGCTCAACAATCCTAACAATGTGTGATAATAAGAGGAACACTTAAAGTAAGTCATTGGTTGATGGATGAGGTTTTAGGGCGTAGTTGATTTATTAGGCTATGACAATCTTGAGGTGAAAAGATTATTACCTCTTTGGGAGGATAAAGATTTTAGACTGCCTAAGGGTGAAATACATGTCAGAAATTATTAATGTCTGATATCTTAGATGTCTATAACTTTTGTGACTCGGTTAGCCCACCATAACTTTACTCAAAACTCATTGTGTCCCACAAAGAAAGGCAAAGGATTGCATTAGCAGCAAAAAAGGTCACAGATTTGAATCCAAGGCAACACAAATGCTGACAAAAATGTATACGTTGAATGTTCTGTTAATGTATATTCACAATAGAAGCGACAGTACTGTCCATTCCAGTAACTGACGAGCGATGAATGACGTGAACTACACTGCCTCGTTCTCATTCATGGTGGCTCCTGAAAGTCGCTCATAATGTGCATAAAGTTAAACATTTCTCAACTTTGACCCCCGACTGGACATGCCCCATCCAGTCGCCAACGGTCACTGTCGCTTGTGTTGCCAGAAGTCGCCAAGCTACTGCTAGTCGCTGCTAGTCTGAATGCAGCATTAGTTACTTTGGATAAAAGCATCTGCAAAATGCATAATAAAAAAAATCTACATAGGTTTTTTTTTCATTGTGCATTTTTATTCATATTACTAATTTTGAGATTTTTTAAATTAGCTATACCACTGGTATTCACTATTTTCTTTGTTATTGTTTAGAAGTACACTTTTAACCCTTATGTGTTCTTGGGGCCAGTTTTGCCCATTTTTATTATTTTTTAGTCTTAATTTGGCCACAACTTTCTCTGTGTTTCAGCAAATTGAATGATTTTTGGTGACAAATCTTATATTTACACATATTTTTAAAAAATGCTTTGAATTTTTTAAAAAACTTAAGAATATACCGTGGGTAAATTTACTACCCTTACGTGTTGTTAGTGGCCAAAAATGGCCACTAAATTAAACTGCTGTAAAAATGTATCGGATGATTTTTTTCCCCAATTTTTTTTGCACAAATCTGTTAATCAACTTCAATACTGATCGAAACACCAAATGTTTACAAAAATTCCATGACTTTAACTCGTTCATTGCCAAGCTCATAAGTGGTGTCACTGATCTGGGGGAAAAAAAACACACAAAATAACCGATTTTCAACATAAAAAGTGGTTGTGGACTGGATTTTCTTTGACCTTTTTCACAGTCTCTGTTTGTCATGCAGAGAAGATTTTTTTACAGATTTTTTTCACACAAACACACGCGCGCGTGTGCGCGCACACTGTCAGGCTAGGAAACAGGAATCAGGACACATATGCGTGGTTCACATAAAATGGTAACATTTAATATAAATTACACAGAAAACAAACACGGGAACCAAACAACAGGCATAATAAATAAACTGGAAACAGACAGAATGAAGACAAATGGCGACAATGATCCGGCAAGTGAGTATAGCACAAACAGGGGTATAAATTCAGACAGACTAACAATGCACAGGTGTGATGAGGAAGGTAATTAATCAATGAATTGTCCAGGTGACGGTAATCGGAACAGACACAAAACATGACACGGATTTAACCGTGACACACACACACGCGTGTGCGCGCGCACACACACACACACACACACACACACTCACTCTCTCTCTAATATGCTGTTTAGTGATGGGAGAAACGAAGCTTTTCGAAGCTTCGAATCAATTGAACCAATTGCTTCAAAAAATTTATTCCGTTTTTTGAAGCAGTTTGAAACACCACACACGCTGGCGACCCCTGCTGGTCAAAATAGTTTAAAAGCAGATATGCCCAAACATTTTACACTTTTTTTTACAAAATAATGCAAGATTTTTATTAAAATATGTTAAAAAATTATCTAACTTAATTAAGAAATAGAACTAAAAACACATAATACACTTTTAACTATTTAGGGCAAACAAATCACTAACTAACTACCCTTTTTATTATGCACATTTTTGTTATTAGTCAGAAGGATAAATGTTTTATGAACTTGCGTAATAAAACTGACCCGAGTTCACCTAAACATATAAGACACTGGTCATGTGATCAACTCCCCCTAGTGGTGAACCATCGGATTTTTGAAAGGTTTCGAAACAGTTATGACGTAATGAAGCCTCGTTTGCTAAAATCACGTGACTTGGGCCAGTTTGAAACAAGCTCCGAACCACTGATTCGAAACAAAAGATTCGTAAATGTTTCGAAGCCTCATGAAGCAGTGCTTCGAAAACGACCATCACTAATGCTGTTATAGTCCATATAACTCAATGTATAAACCAGAAATTAAGCTCTGTTTTTTTGCACAGGCTACTAAAGGGTTAATGGTGCCACATGGTGTTCAACAGTAAAAATGACTAATTTTACCTCTTTGCAAAAGGAAAAGCCACAAAGAATTAAGAATGCATGATAATAAGGTGTCATGGCTCTGCAATCAAAAAACATGAGGGGGAAAAAAAATCTGATGCTGCACAAAAACTAAAAATGCATCAAAGCCAATGTTTTTACTAATCTTTGGAATGCCCAAGACTGTGAAAAAGGTGAAAAAATCCAGTCCACAATAACTTTTTATATTGAAAATCAGTGATTTTGTGTGTGTGTGTGTTTTTTTCTCAAATCAGTGACATCACTTATGAGCTTGGCAATTAAAGAATTAAAATCATGAAATCCTTGGAAACATTTGGCAGTTCTGATCAGCACTGAGGTTGATTAACAGATTTATGCAAAAAAATGAAAAAAAATTAATTTGATACATTATAATAGTTTGACTAGTTGCTAAACTGAACTCTTGAACAAATACATCATCGAAAATAACAAATGTTTTGGTTTCCTAGGTAAGCTACGTGTTGTTTATTTTGCTTGTTATATAAATAAACTAAGTTTAAAGGACTTTGTTGTTATTTTTTCTTAGCTAAGTTTACCGGAAGTTACTGGGGGCCACAAAACCCGCTTATTTATGTTGTTACTGCTGAAACCGTCTATAAGCGCAGGTTTAATTTGTCTATGGTCAGGGGTCAGAATGGGGGAATTAGTGAACATAAGATACAGGGAAACTTGGTGAGGAAGGAGCCCACCAAAAATTTCAACTAAGATGTAACATACAACCATCTATCACCTTCCAGAGTTTGCATTAAATGTCTTTAAACTGGAAACTGTGCAAAAATCCCCAGATGAGGCTTCATCCTTTTAAAGGTTCACCATATGCCACTAAATTTACATAATATTGCACTCCTATTCATAGTTAAACACCTCACTGGGTTTAATAAGGTTCAATAGGGACAATCTGTTATAAAAGACTTCATAGGTGTTCCCCAATACACAAAATTATCATTGATTCCCAGCCACATTCATCATGCACCACTCTATTCTACTGTATATTGGTTATCAGTGTATAATGCACAGCTGAACATTGGGAAGCGTTGTGTTGGTAAGCTTTAGAGATGCCGCTCTCCCTCAGGAATGGAAATGCAAGCACCACAGTTTTTCTACGGGAGAGTTTTATTGCATGTTTAGGATCTTCAAGAGTAAAACATGGCTCAATTATTTCGCATTTAGTCAGCACTATTTAAAAACAACGCAGACAAAACAGTTTTATCCCAAGACACGTTTAATTATCTCCTGCAGGCCCTAAATGAGCCGTGGGGGTGGAAATCATGGCATGTTAAGGATAATGTATAACTACAGCTGATTGTATCGGCACTGCAGCACTTTTAGAGGAAATCATATAATGTCAGAAGAAGGCTTGCAATAATTGCACTCATTATCTCAATGTGTTTGTTGTGGTCCAGCATTTCAGCAATGTATGAAAATGTTTCTATCTAACTGGACGGAATTTGAAGGTGATTTATTAAGAAATGTAACTGCTACCGTAGTGATGAATAGTTGTATCTTGCGAATAGTATGCCATACAGACCCGTTTGCCACTGAACCTGCATTAACGACGACAGTGGGGCCTCCAGCCTTAGTCAAACGGGTTGACACGTATGGTCAGGTTGCGATGTTGCCGTTTTCTCGTGGTCTTGTAAATAGTATTCAGTATAGACCCGTTTGCCACTGAACCTGCATTAACAACGACAGTGGGGCTTCAGGCCTTAGTCAAACGGGTCGACAGGTTTCATTTTCTTTTAAAGATCGGAAGGTGACCCTTAGTTACCATATATACCTTCGCATTGGGCCCCCAATTTGCAAAATCCTCAACTGTGGATAACATAATTATGCCGCAATAGTTAGTCTGTCTGGAACTAAGCTGATTTAAACCACATCACTGTGTGACAAACACCGCGGCGTCAGTCGACGGCGCTCCGCTGAGTCTCATTGAAGTTGCATTTAAGCATAATGCTGACGTGCTCGTCGCGAATGTTCCGCCACAAACTGCAAGTTTGGAAAAAAACTATTATGGTTTTCCTGATTCTCAACCTGTGGATGTTTTTCATCGCTAAAAGGGAGTTTGGGAACTTATAGCAGAGCACAGATGACAACATGTTTACTCGAGACAGCGCAAGCTAGCACGTAAGGTAAAGCTACATTATAGCGATGACGCTGGTAGTGACGATTCTCTCAGACCAATCAGGGATCTACAGTGTTTTCGCGTCACGTTTGGTATCAGCTCGGGTCGCTTGGAACCCCAACCGAGGTGGTACGAAAAAAATATTGGGTACTACGTACTGCACCCAATGGAAAAGCTCCCAAAAGTAAGCTGACCCGACCCAAACTAAACCAAACCGTGGGGTACTATGCAATGGAAAAGCGGCAATAGAAGAACCAGTTTTGTCTATGGTTCCATAAAGAACCTTAAACATCAGCATAACCTTTCCTTTTCACACAAGGTTAATTGTAGTGAAAACATTTTGTTTAACTATAAGAAAGTAGGAAGTATATGGTTCTTTTTAAAACTGAAAGTTTCTTTGAGGAACAAAAAAATGGAAAATGGTTCTTCTGAAGACATAGACTGTAAAGTGAAAGTTGGATTAACTTGAAAATGATCCATGCTCCATTACCATGCCTGATCGTCGCGAGTGCCATGCTTGCTCACCTGATCGGCACGAGTCCCACACTCATTCACCTGATCGGTGGGAGTACCACACTTGTTCACCTGATCGGCGCATGTACCAAGCTCTCTCTCCTCATCCTCAAGAGGTGCACGCTCGCTATCTCGTAGTCTCCGCGAGGTGCACACTTTTTCTCCCAACTCTAGTGATGAGTCACTATTTTTCTGTCCTGAGTTCCTACTCATCCCTGAACTCTATACGGGACCCACACTTTTACCTGAGATCTGCCCAAACCATTAGACCTTTGTTACGGATCCTCTCTACCGCCTGAGTGGTCTCTCATACCCCACTCCAGCCCAGCCTAAGACACACTCCCCCTACTGAACTCAGCCCAGTGCCCGCTGTCATCCCTGAACTCTGCCCAGTGCCCGCTGCCATCCCTGAACTCAGCCCAGTGCCCACTGGCGTCCCTGAACCCAGCCCAGTTCCTGCTGTCCTCTGTTTTCGCCTGCCAATTGTTCATTATTGTTTATGTAAAAGTTAATGTCATAATGTTACATGTTGGGAATACCTGTTTATTGTTTTATAATTAAAGTTTATTTGTTTATTTATTATAATCATCCATCGTAGTCTCCTCCGTCCTCCATCCACATCATGTTACAATTGCAAGTTTAAGTACTATTTAGCACCATTTTAAACAGTGTGATATTTAACCATAACATATCTCATAGTCTTATAGTCATATATATATTATTTACATGTTTGCCAAGGTATTTTCAATCCAGCATTGGGATCAAACCCAGCTGTTGGGTTAAATTAACAAAATAAAATTTTTATATTTAACCCAAAAATTGGTTAAAAGAACCCGACATTTTCGGTTGAAACAACCCAGCATAGGCTGAATTACAATCCAAGGGGCTCGTCCCTTTTTGACCCAACCCTGGGTTGAAAAAATACCTAGGCAGCATTTTTTAGAGTGTAAGTGCATCTGACAGGTTTTCATGTAAATGAGCATTTTTTAATTAGGCTCTTAGGTTTAGGTTCAGTGATTTCACTTTAATGGCATTGAAAAGGTTATTAGTCAGTAACTGAAATGCCTTATTGTTACGATCCCTGTCCTCTGTGGTATTGTCTGTGTGAACTATTATTTTGAAGTAATAGTAGTTACTTGTTTGTTAATACTAGTTTGTTGCCTTTGGTTCTGTGTTTCCCTTATGTATCCTGGATGGGCTTAATATTTGATCTGCATCCCAATTCGCCTACTTATACTATGCCCGAAATAGTATGTACTGAATTTGTGTTGGAAAAGTACCTACTT
This sequence comes from Misgurnus anguillicaudatus, assembly GCF_027580225.2. Classification (NCBI taxonomy): domain Eukaryota; kingdom Metazoa; phylum Chordata; class Actinopteri; order Cypriniformes; family Cobitidae; genus Misgurnus; species Misgurnus anguillicaudatus. The sequence continues at coordinate 18,621,322 of NC_073341.2, forward strand.
TTGAGTGTAGAATGGAAGAGTATCCACACACTGGGACATAGTTATGCGAAAAGGAAGTGACGACTGTTGCATGGACCACGCTGTGATCCTTAAGAAATTTAAATGTCAGAATACAACTCATCTTTGCATTTTAAGCATTTTTCACTCATTATTTGTCATTTAATGTTTAGTCAATTTAATCTGTTGACTCAGTGATAAATCATTTATTTAATTTGTTAGTTCTGGGTAGCACAACTACAAAGTCTTCATGTGTCCACTTAGATCCGAAAACCTGAGGTCCGACCAGAGACGCGAGCGGGTTTGGGTCTAAAGTTTTATGTGTGCCTTGGACACAGGTGGGGTATAATAGCATCATCGGGTCTTGGAAAATTTAAAATGAATGTGTTTTTGCCACACGGACCTGAGACGACCCAAACTTTCTCATGTGTATGCATCAATGTCCATTCATGGGCTTCCTGTAACGTCCAAGATTGCTGAACCAGAGTCTCTTAAGCTTCATGTTATGGCAAAGATGGCTGAACCAGAGTCCCCTGAGCTTCCTAGACTCCCTAGCCAAGATGGCTGCACCAAAGTCTCCTATGCTTCTTGCCCTAGCCAAAATGGCTGTTCTTCAGTTCTCTGTACTCTTCAATAAAGTCAACATGGCCACTTCGGAGCCTTCTAGAATCTCTACCCTGGCCAAGATGGCTGTTCCTAAGTTAAATGTGTTCCCTGTCCCGGACAAAATAAAAGCTCTTGTACTCCCTGTCTTTACCCTGGTCTTCTGCCTTTGCTGGCTCCACCTTGGTCTCCAGGCCCTCCTCCTCTGCACGGAATTGACCACCACCTCATCTCCACTGCCCACTTGGACTTTTTTGTAGGAGCATTTGAAAGCCGCTTATAAGGGAGTGGGGGCTATGTCATAATCCTGTTTTGTGTTTCATGGTTGTCCAGGTTTGTAGTTCTTTGTAGTTCTTTTGTTCATTGGTTCTTGCATGCTTGTTTCTCAAATGTGTCTTGTTACCCCATGTGTATTTATAGCCCTAGTGTTTCAGTTGTCTTTTGATCAAGGTTTCCTGTTGTACCTTCAAATTATCTTGTTTTTGTTTAATTAAACAATAGCTGCATTTGGATCCACTGGCTTTGCCTTTCACAACAAAACTGTCTAAGTGCATGCAGGCTTTCTTGGCATAAAACTTCACTGCTAAAAATCCACTTGGTAAACATGGTAAACAGTTACAAAACACTTAGGTAGCATGCACATCAAAGCTTTTAATCTGGCAGCTGGTGTATGTTTTTAATTGTTTCCAATGGAAGTGCAGTGCTTTTTAAAAAAGCCAGCAGCTGGCATTTTTTTCCGCACTGAGCTTGAAGTTTTTCCGGGATCAGTGCTGAGCGCAGAGTTGAAAAATTTTCAACTTTGGGTGAAAAGTTCAGCTCGTCAATGTCAGTTTTCACACGGCCGTCCAATCACAGTGGAGGAGGGGCGGGATAAACATCACAACAACCAACCGGCGCATCGTTCAACGACTGATAAACAAAGCAGAAGTATCAGCAACCAAAGCGCGCAGCTGAAAGAAGCTGGCAGTCGACATCCGCCTGGCATTTTCAGCCCGCTTAAAAGCTTTGGTGTGCACACCAGTCGTGTAGCCATGGTTGGGCCTGGGTGGCCCTGGGCCCACCCACCTGTCAGCTAGGCCCACCCACCTGCCTATCCAGTAAAGCCTATTAGTTATCCTAATGAGTAAATTATGTTGCAATTATCACTATTGACCTATAAAATAAATCTTTTTTTTAACTCTTGTTTGCTTTTATAATAAGGAATAAGTTAATTTTGTAATAGTAGTGAAATAAATAGCGCATTTCGAACAGCCTCCTCGCCCCTCCTACACCCCACATCATAGAAATAAACACCCGGTTTAAGGCTGACACGTAAGGAATAATGAGAGCTGCGCTGCTTCATTGTCTTAGAATGAAGGTCACGAAGACCTTTGGTGAGAAGACTTTACAGCTTGAAGGTGCACCCTTTAACATCACCGTTGAGGATTCTGAACATGAGGTGTTGGTTGAGCAGCTAAAAAAAAGAAAAGTCTTTGCAGATAACATTTGCGCCCACTTTTGCGCCCATGAGCATTCTGGTCTGAAAGCGAGGTGTGTTCAGGCGCATTGTTGGTGCGTTGCTATTTTGAGGCAAATAAAATAGACTACGTCACTGACCAACTAAAACCTGTCAATGGAGAAATATTGCTTTTGTTATTTAATGAGCGCATATGCGCCTATAAACGGCAACGCAGCAGCACACAAACTTTTAAAATATGACAAATCAAAGGATTAAAATGTTAAAATGTTTTAAAAGGTTATTATTGAGTGTCTTGGACATAAATGAGGACCGATTATGAGACGTTAGAAGGCGTAAAAAGCTGCTTCGCCTGGTAAATAATTAAATGTTAAATATTGCATTTATTTAGATTTTTTTTAATGCTACCCCAAAGATTTATTATATATGATGACTTTGTACCTGTGGATATGATGAGATGAGAACCGTTTTTATGTTATGCTTAAATTTCAATGCACAACCAAAAAACAAGATTTCTGAAAAAAAAAATGGAGTTATCTCATTTTGCAACGAAACTCCTCAAATACCAACAAATTAGGCTACTATTTAAAGTATTTTTAAAGTACAAAGCTTTTCTTGCATATTTGTAAAATATTCTTTAAGATAACACTGATCATCTGGGCTATCAATACACTTACAGCAATTAGAAGCCTGCTATTTTTACTTCCATGACTGAAAGAAAACGACTTTTAAAGGTTTTAATACCAAAAAAGAACCCTTTCATTACAAATAAAAACAATGCATTTTTTTAATCTTAAACTGGTGGTCTTCTTCCTCCGCTTAGTTTTTTAGTTTACAAATTCTGCTAAAATATGGAATCGGGATGGCGCCAGCCAGGGACGGATTGGTAATCTGTGCATTCTGGAAAAGTCCAGAACCGCCGTTCAACGGAGGGCCGTCGCCAAAAAAAGTCTAACACAATATGAACAGCCAACAGCAGGGGCACTAATACGATCACTTATATGATGCTACGTGTAAAAAAAAAAAAACGAGGAAGAAGAGTCGGCCTACTAGCTACTAGCCGTGATTGGTCCACGGATTCTTGGAATTCGCGAGCCTGAATTCGCGAGCCATATTCCGTCATTTTGTTTATATGGGACATCATTCATCATTCATTTGTATACAGTCGCACACAGTGTTTTTGTCAAAGTGTAAACTCTTGTCAAACTGTATTATCTACAACTGTCATCTAACCAAAATCACACACACACTCCAAAGCAAAAAAATATTTATCCAACCCCATTTAAAACAGTCTGTGGGTGGACATTCATCGTATTGCATTGGTTTTTATTTATTTCATTGACTTTATTGTATATGAGAGGTTGTAGTGTGCTCACATTTTCTGCTACAATGAAGACTATTGAATTAAACGGGAAAATATCAGGCAAGCATTGCTACCACTCTAAACGTGCTAATATACAAGAAAGGGGGCTAAATAATTGTCAAAATTTTAGTTCAACCAAAAAAATCCTAGCTTGCACTGTCTGCTGCCTTCCATCAGAGTGCAGTTTTTCTTTGTCTTTCATATTTGTGTTTAGTATTGTGGAATTGGCAAAGACCTGGTGGTTGTTTGTGAAAGCTTTACAGACAAAATTAATAGGGCCTAGCCATTTTTATTCTTTTACAGACTTATTATACATCAAAGTGTAATATGACATTGACAAAATATTAAATAACCTTCTCTGATAGTCTGACAGTAGTGTGTCATAGTATCAGGACATCCTTGTGTCTGTTGCGCACGGCTAGGGGCGAATGGCCGGATGATGGGCCTATTTGGGAGAAAGTCCAGGGCTGTTTTTTAGCCCCAGTCCGTCCCTGGCGCCAGCGCAACTGGCTTGTAAAGGAGATGAGACTCTTATGGGTTTATTGCACATAGTGCTTAGATTGTTAAAATAGGGCCCATACAGGCTTTTGTTCTTATTAAACTGTGATATATTGAAGCTGGTGTAGTTGTGTGTTTGTATATTTTGATAACTGATTTTCTCTGGGCCCACCCACATTGTGAATCCTGGCTACGCTAGTGGTGCACACCCCCTGAAGATGCAACCCTTGTAAAAATAATGCAAATGATGAAAGTCAGAATTCAATGGTAAAAAACTGAACCACACATTAGGGAGTGCTGTGGTGCATGTGTGATCCATAGTTGTTTCACATTTCATCTTCTGTGCACTGTGGACTTTGCTGATAACAAACTGGTATTTTTGAATGGCCTGAGGCCGGGATTTAGTGGATTTGAAGCAAATGTATTTGATGAACATATAATACACGCCAAGAACTTCACGGTTTCATTTTTGACACAAGTGTCGTTTAGCGGCGTTTGAGTTCTTCATTTCTTCTCCGGTCAAAATTTGATAAATATGTTCTGCAATGGATAACTTTAAACACAGTCCAGTTTTAGAAAAACAAATGTTTATGTTACAGTGGTTTACATCTTCACAGCTTGTATGGGTTTTATTCAGTGAGATATAAGCCAGATACCCCTTGCATGATTCATAAAAATCGATAAAGCAGACATTTCACCAACCCTGAAAAGCTTCTTTAATAAGCAGATAAAAGCGCAACAGTAATTTTTCCCACTGAGCCTCTCTCTCTCTCTCTCTCTCTCTCTCTCTCTCTCTCTGCTTCGCTTCTCATCAATATGCGTCTCTCCAGAGAATTTGATCCATTTTACACCTGAAAGCCTTCGTACAAGGAGAAAAGTGAATTGGTCTCCCATCTATTCTGCTGACTGTGAGTTGTAGCATTTAGGCTATTTTCATAAGTTCAAAACTCATGAATTTCATATTTCTAGATGTAGTTTTGAAGAACTGTGTTACTGGTCCCACAAGAGCAGTGTATTATTAATGTCTACCTGGGGTATTAAAGTCCTGATAGACTCCAAATACACTGTAATAACAAAATTATACTATTAAAGGTGAAGTATGTTAAAAAAACTCTCCTCCTAGTGAACAGATTGTCCTTCCCAAAAATTTGAGCAATAATTAAGCCATTAATGCTGTGTCTGTTTGGTCCGTATGCTCAAGCAAATGATGAAAGTCTTAACTTTCTTTTAAGAAAAATCCATAATCTTGCATATCAAGCTGGGATAGGAGAGAGTTTTAAAAGAAAACATCAGTTTTAAAACACCCTCAAAGCTATTATCGCATCTGCCATTAAAAATGTAATAAACCGTGAGTGTTTGAAAAAATGTGAGACATTTAGCACTGACTTAATTTTTTATTTTTTCTGCAGGTTGCTGCTGTTATTTAACGCTAAATTGTCTCTGTTTAGATTCACGTTTTATAGATTCATAAAAATCATGAACAAATGTGCACACTTTTTTATACACACTCCTCAGATAATCTTGCAGCAAATAGCTTTAAAGATGTCCTTTTTGAACTCCTGATATCACGCTTCTTCTCCCAGCAGAATATTTTTATCCCTTGTTTTGCTGTGTTTAATGTTTGTGCCTGCTGTACTCACATGTCTGCCATTGGGCTGATTGCATTAGAGGATTATCAGCCCCTCCTTGTTTTATAGAGCCCATCATAAGACCTGGATCAAGGAAAAATTCCCCTTTGTGTTACATCTAAACCTTGTCCGTGACTGTTATGAGGCTGTGTCTTTATCTTCAGGCCTTTTTCTTTCCAACCCCAGTTCTGATTCATTTTCTTTATATGGAAACAGTGGAATGTTGCCTCTGTTATTTATATATTTTCTGTGTTGTGTATCTCTTCAATATTTTTCTATTTTCACTTACATGCTGTCAATCACAAAAACACCTTCTGCCTGACAACCTCCCCCTACATGTAAATATGTTTATATATGAGCAGACTGAAGGCGCTCACACTTCAAGTTCAGTAGTTCTGTTTGCACTCCCCAGATGCCTGCTGGTCTGTAATTCCCTTGTTTTGTTTTATCCCACATCCATCTGTTCTCTCTCTGTGCTGCATTATTACTGATGCGCCTTTGGACCATCAGAGATCGAGATTTCTGTCTGAATGATTGGCTCTCCGTATTGCTCGAAACTTATGAACTCTTGAACTTGGACTCTTCGGCTGATCAAAAAGTTACTCCTACTCGGTGTCACGCAGGGAGAATAAATACCCATCTGACATCAGACTTCTGGGGCCTGATCTCAGATACTATCAGGATACATGTGCTCATATGTGTAAAGATTTAAAGCATGTGTTTTAGAATTTATGGATAAAAATGTATTTTCCTGGATGACTGAAGCCAAACCAAAAAGTTTCTTATGAATTATAATTTCTATTGGACACTTTATGATACTGGTAGCAAGAAGTTCATGTATATCTTGGCTTAATATAAACTTTCAGAAATAAATCTAAAAAAGCTGTTACTGACAGTGGCAGTGGCTTTAAATAAAAAGATCCTCATATGTATTAAGATATGCAACTTTAACCCCATTTACACAGCACTTTGGTTCCAGAAAATGTCCATAAAATTGACAGAGAGGCTTCTGTGTGCACAAACTCGTCTTGTAAATGTTCTGGGATCACTCCCGTAAAGAGTACATTGCTGTAACATTCACTTAAAAAAATGAACTTTCACGTTTGCCAATTTTACTTAATTCTTTTAGGTTGTGATAACTTAAAAAAATCTATTTAATACGTTTACATGCAAGCAAATAATCTGTTTGTAATCGTATTGAGGGCTCAATCCTTTTGAAAAGCCTTCATGTAAACACCTAAATCAATACGATTGAGGACGATCAGATGCAAATTTGGATCGTATTGAAGGGGGTGGTGTACTCCGATGTGTGATCCGATCCGCAGGAGAAAAGTATGCATGTAAACATGTGAATCGTAGTATTTCCTGAATCGGATTCAAAAATACATTGTGCACATGTGCAGAACATTTGTGCTCAAGTTCACTCATATTAAACTCTTATATCACATGACTCTTGTCACAGAAATACGCAATAGCAAGGCAGTGGCATCACGCATTATTAAGGTAATTAATGGGGGTCACGCAATGTACATTCTGCCGTGTTTATGTGTACTTTTAAAACATTAGGCTACTTAAAGCTGTGACTTTTGAAAAGTGTCTTTTCATCACCTATGAAAACTTCTTATTAACAACTTTCTCCAACTCCATTTTGACTTTAATCCAGAGATAAAGCCTGAACTCGATGAGAGTCCGCAGCGAGGTGTTGCCAAGTCCTCTGCTTTTTTCAAGTTTAGATTTGAGCTACTGTTAAAACTGTTTCCACCTGTTTTTTTTTCTGCGGGTTAAAGATGAAAGCATTTCGTTCATTAGTTATTGGTATTTGGGCTATAAATAGTCATTGGAATGCTTTTGGGCTAGTTTTGAATGTCCATTTGGCATAGTTTTGATACGTGGATCTGGCAACCCTGGCTGTGTGCTTGCGCAGACATTCGGTTTGGATTCTTACGAATGTACGTGTAAACAAACATTTTAATCAGATTGCAATCTTTAGGGTGCATGTAAACTGTATCGTCTGAACCTTCAATCGTATTAAATTCAATCGGATTGACAAAATTTTGTGCATGTAATGCATCCAGATACAGAAGCAACATTTATGTGACAAATGTAAACGCGCCTTGTCCTGATATACGGATGATCGGATCTCCGTGAACGGATCACCGAGATGCATGTTAATGCAAAATGTAAACGCAGCCTTAGCGTCTCATCGCAACCAGAATTTATGGTTCAGCTCTTTGACACAGGGATTTAAGCGCAGATCAACATTCACAACTAAAGAAATGTCTGCAAACTGGAGTGAAGCAGGGATCAGGAAGCTCGTCATTATCCACGCTGAAGCTGAGATCATTCACCAGCATGACACACGGTCCTTATGATCTCGTCAATGATCCATGATAATCAACGGTATAAAACTATTACTAACAGTTGCAAACCTTGTGAACTAAAGCCATAAGTTCACTTAATATGAAGAGCTTTGTGAATGCAACACACAGTCAGGTTTATTAGCTGTGTTCACCTTAGGCAGATGGAGTCAAATACCACGAGAGCGGTTCGAGAATACAGTTTAATTTTAAATAATACGGAAAAGTTTAATTTCAAATGACGTTATCTGTCTGTCAGTTCTCGCCGTGCCGCATGAAATCGAACACATCTTAAGCTATATTTCACAATCAAAGATGACGTGTTTCTTCTGGCGGCATTTGCTTAAAATGCTTAATAGTGTAATGTATAATACAAATGCAATTAAGTGTGTCGGTTCATATCCGAAGATCATATCCTAATACATGTCACCATTTTAAAATTATATTTTCATACCCCAATATATTAGGTTTCACCTGCCGCAAGGCGCTACAGTAATTTTGTTAACACATCTGTGGGTTTTATTTGGGGGAATGAAAAAAATACCGTAACAATATGGGTTTAAGGCTAAGTTGTTTGTACATTTATTTCTGAGAGTGTTTTGTAAAGAGAGTTATTTTGTCTCTAAGGCTGTAACCACACCTCGGACATTAGGGGACCAAAACATTCAGGATAAGTATGTATATTAAAACACAAAATATTGGAGGGGGAACAATTTGGCCATTTGTATTTCTTTTCAGTGAATGTGGTAAAAATGTGAAAATATAAAATTTTATTAAATGCAATAAACACACTCATATAACTCATATTTGTAGCAGAAAGGCGTTCATTTGTGAAATGCCATCTGGAGAGTTCTGAACAACGCATATGTTATTCTTATAATGCACAGCAGACCCGCTATTTAAGCGTTCATGTTCATAATGAGTGATTATGTCATTAAGATAAGAAGAATCGTTTTGCTATAATGCTAAACATGCAAGATTCGTCTTCTGTTCTCTTTTGTGCATGCCGATTTATTGCCCTTATTGCAGCATTTCAAGATTCGACGATTTGCTCTTAATAAAACTTCACATTGAGATGGCAACATGAAACATATAAAATATTTTTCAAATATATTTTCTCTTGTTAAAATGCTTTGGAATTCTAATTCCTCAAGACTTCTATCAAGGCCAACTTGAAAATGGTCAAAATATGTACCCCAGTTGTCACTGGGCGCTACCTTTTTAAAAAGTACAGCTTTGCACCTAAAGAGTTCATATTAGTACCTCAGAGGAACATATTGGTATCAAATGTATACATATATGTGCCTAAATTATAAAGGCCCTTTTAAACGGACCTGCCCCAGTGACAGTTGGGGTACATATCTTGATCATTTCTGACCAGTGAAGAATAAAACAAAACTCACATACACTGACTGGACTAACAGGGGCAGTGGTGCCAAAAAACCGTCAAAGTAAACAGAGGCTTCTTTAAAGTACTTCAGTTAAAGAGACTTTATCTACTGAGTGTGATATCACTGGCACGCATACATTAGCAATCAGTGTGACAGCATGACAGAACGGCAAATCTTTTTTTATACTGCCTCTCGTGGTTGCCTGATTGCCAAGTGTTGGCCAGCATATCCCATACAGGCGAGAGGTCACATATCCAATGACCTTTGAAATCATATGAATCATACAGTAGGAATCATTAGTGCTTTTAAATGATGGATTTAACTGGATTTAACAGCAGGATTCAACTGTAAAAATCATAGACCGAGAAAAAAGGAAATTAATTCAGTTTGACAAAACAGGATACACATGCAGTTAAAGAGTTGTGGAGTTGAGTAAAGAATAATTGACGACAGGCCGTTAAATTATTAGAAAATATTGCATACCCGAGGTGATGGTGCGGTTACACCAAGGGTGTGCATTATTTTCTAATAATTCAATGGACCAGAGTCAATTATTCCACTTGTACCACGGTTACCACACCATAAAGAATTGATTTAGGTGTATTATTTTAAAAAATGAACAGGTTTTTGATCTTAAAATGCTGTTGTGAGGAGAGAGAGAGAGAGAGAGAGAGAGAGAGAGAGAGAGAGACTGACTTTGTTTTTGGTTTGCATTGTGTTTGCAATAATGAAAACAATGTGAACAAGTATGCCCATCAACATTTATATTTTTATATATAAAAGGTATTTATGTATAATTAGTTTTATATTATTAGTAATGAAACAAAACAAATCTGTAAAACAGGCAATCAGGGGTTTTAAATACTGTATTCATTTTCTTGTCTTTTTCATTATTATTTTATTTATTCTTTCCAATTTATTTATTTTACTACCACACATATTCATGCTTACTTGTTGAAATTAAATACATCCATATCAGTTGGCATAGTGATAAGTACCTAATGCGGTCGACAGGCCTGAAACAAAGCTACAAAGCTATGCGTCTGAAACTGCCTACATCCATGCAGGCGAAAAGCCGTAGGCGAGGCGAGTAGTATGTCGGAATACATATATTCCAAAAACAGTATGCGAAAAATACCGGGATGACCTAGTACTTCCAGATAGATTTTGAAGTGTGCATCCAGCGAAGAAGAAGAGGCGTCGTAATATTAGGAAATGGCGGAAAGTGGCGATGCGGCTGTTTTCGCGCTGGGCGATTTATAGTCGTGCGTAGGTTCTACGCCGTAGCTTAAAGGGACAGTTCAGCCAAAAATGATATTAAACCCATGATTTACTCAGTTACGGGGTCCACGACCTTCAAGTCCAAAAAATGTGCATCCATCCTTCACAAAATAAATCCAAACGGCTCCACCATGATAAACAAAGGCCTTCTGAGGGTAATCCACGCTTTGTTGTGGAAATATCCACATTTAAAACTTTATAAACAAAAATAACTTGCATCCGTTGATTCCGCCATCTTAGTCGGATCCGCATTCAAGATCAGAGCTTTAAGCAAGTGTACAGAGGCTACTCTGCTGCTGCTCTGTGCCCCCGCCCTCCGATTTTGTCATACGTCTCTAAGAAAAGTGGGTACACTATGCTAATACTCTCTCCTGTATACAGAGGAGTCTAACATGGCGGCGCTACCGGAAGGTAGTTATTTTAGTTTATAAAGTTTTAAATGTGGATATTTCTACAACAGCACTGCGTGGATTACCCTCAGAAGACCTTTATTTATCATCCTGGAGCCATTTGGATTTATTTTGTGAAGGATGGATGCACATTTTTTGGACTTGAAGGTCGTGCACCCGTAACTTCACATTTAATCAACCGAAAGATCCAAAACATTTTCTAAAATAACTAAAAATGTGTTTGTCTGAAAAACGATGGACATATGCATCTCGGACAGCTTGGGGATGAGTAAATCATGGGTTTAATATCATCCCTTTAAATTGCACATGCTCGCTTAGTCTATGAGTTCGTAGGGTGTCCCATCTGTCGTTTTTACACTCCGAGGTGTGCTCATCAGCGCCCCCTTTGAACCCTTGATTTGGTCTTCGGTGAAGCCCACACTGCAGCAGGCTTCGCGCACTTTACCAACCCTTTACCAACCCTTGCAAAAGAGCAATCAGACCAATCAGATGACGAAAGGGAGGAGTTCACACTGATGGGCAACTTCTCTTCCCATTTCCGGCGTGACGGTCGAGTCTGTCCCAAAATACGACTCTGGTGCGCCCTCTTGGACTCCTAAGGTCTGCACTATGATGTCTTCAAAGTGTGGATTATGAGGAGATCCACAAGTCCGGAGTGTGCCATTTAGGACAGGGCCTAAAAATAATGCACACCCATACTGTAGAACGTTTCTCAACCAATCAGAATGAAGCATTCAACAGCCCCATGGTATAGAGGGTTTCATCGGATGCAAGCGCGTTGTCGCGGTTTAATGGTCTGACTAGTGGCTAAAATGAACTCTGGCACAAATACTGTACGTCGTCAAAAATAACAAATGTTTTGGTTTCCTAAAACAAAAGGAGACGGCAATCATAAATCACCGATATGTGAAGGGAGGTTTGGCAGACGGTTTGTAGTTGTAAACATTATAGTACACATTTTACACAGAAACGTTAGCTCAGTGTCGTTTATATACGCTTTAGCTATGAAATGTGAACCAAGGTAATCTACTTGTTGTTTATTTTGCTTTTTATTAGAATTAAACTACTACTACTGTTGTTATTGATTCTTAGCGGAGTTTACCGGAAGTTACGTGTGTTTCACGAAAGCGTTTGGTTATGTTGTTACTGCTGAAACCGTCTATAATATTGTATTAGGTCCATGCATAGGGAAATAGCGTTCTATAGATATTCTGTGTGAATCTGTATTTTTAGTGTGCAACTGTGCACAAACTAAAGCAATTTTTTAAAAGTAATCTACCCACACAGGACAACATGACATTGAAGAGATAAGCTTTCGGGAGGCAAACAACCAAGAAGGAAATGCATTAGTTGCAAAAGTTGCGTCTTATCGGGATATTTATGTTGGGCTCTTTTTCGAAAACTACAACCATTAATCTTTCAAAAGGAATGTTGGAGAATTGATGGATTAATGGAAGCGGCCATGAAAATGATTTGCCCATGGGCCAAGGTCATTAACATGTAAAAATAAAAGGTCTCCCACGCCTATGTGCTTAGCCTGTCAAGTCATCCGAGGAAAATCAATTCTTCGCATGCTTATGTATGAAGCATACTCCACCTTGTGCTATTGCTTGCAATTTTACCTCCCAAATCCCCAGACTTGTCCACAGTTTGTGAAACGGCCCAATAAATCTGTTTTGGAGTGATAGTGTTTCTGTGAAATGAATTAATCAAATAGGCTTTAAAGATAAAGAGGCTGCTGTAATGTATTAAAAATTATGAATGTTGATGGATAATAATAGGACAGATGGGGTTAGTGACACCAGGTAAGAATCCCCCATTTCTAATGACACTGATCTGTAGCCTTATCACGTACAAAAAATCCATTATATCACACTGGTATGAGCTTCTGTATGTTCAGGACAATCATCAAAGTTACCCATGAAGAGTACTATAGTGACTCACAGGCTTTTTAGTTCAGGGTTTGGGAAAAAAATGAGCTTTATTCATAAAGCATGAGCACAAGATCTGTGTGTAAATGTTCTGTGCAAATCCCCGTGTAAATTGTTCATAAAACCAATCTTATATAAATGTTGCATTTATGCAAGAATGGCTTTATGAAAGATTTACACAGAAATTTGTTTTGCTTGTGTTTCATGAATGAGGCCCAATGTGTGTATATTCAAAGCTATCTCACAAGAATTTGTATACATATTTCCGCATTGGCTAATTCGTATTAATTCATACGACTACATTCGTAAGTTTTGGTACGATTTGCCTCGACCCGTGTGACGTTGGGGTTAGTTGCGGGGTTAGGGGCTCGGTTTCGCCTTCAGAACTACCTAAATACTACGTGGCATTGATTCAACAAGGTGCTGAAAGTCTTCTTTAGAAATGTTGGCCCATATTGATAGGATAGCATCTTGCAGTTTTCATGTTCAAGAAACCAATTTGAAATGATTTGAGATTTGTGGCATGCATTTGCATTATCCTCCTGGAAGTAGCCATTAGAGGATGGGTACATGGTGGTCATAAAGGGATGGACATGGTCAGAAACAATGCTCAGGTAGGCTGTGGCATCTAAACGATGCCCAATTGGCACTAAGGGGCCTAAAGTGTGCCAAGAAAACATCCCCTACACCATTACAACACCACCACCAGCCTGCACAGTGGTAACAAGGCATGATGGATCCATGTTCTCATTCTGTTTACTCCAAATTCTGACTACCATCTGAATGTCTTAACAGAAATCGAAACTCATCAGACCAGGCAACATTTTTCTTCAACTGTCCAATTTTGGTGAGCTCGTGCAAATTGTAGCCTCTTTTCCTATTTGTAGTGGAGATGATTGGTACCCGGTGGGGTCTTCTGCTGTTGTAGCCCATCCGTCTCAAGGTTGTGTGTGTTGTGGCTTCACAAATGCTTTGCTGCATACCTTGGTTGTAATGAGTGGTTATTTCAGTCAAAGTTGCTCTTCTATCAGCTTGAATCATTCGGCCCATTCTCTTCTGCATCAACAAAGCATTTTCTTCCACAAGACTGCAGCATTCTGGATGTTTTTCCCTTTTCACACCATTCTTTGTAAACCCTAGAAATGGTTGGTCGTGAAAATCCCAGTAACTGAGCAGATTGTGAAATACTCAGACCGGGCTGTCTGGCACCAACAACCATGCCACACTCAAAATTGCTTAATCACCTTTCTTTCCCATTCTGATGTTCAGTTTGGAGTTCAGAAGATTGTCTTGACCAGGACCACACCCCTAAATGCATTGAAGCAACTGCCATGTGATTGGTTGATTAGATAATTGCATTAATGAGAAATTGAACAGGTGTTCCTAATAATCCTTTAGGTGAGTGTATAATAGTCATTTCAGTTATGCTGCCTTCAGAGTTTCCATGAAAATTACACAGGAACATTTAGGAATTGGGGCACACAGATGTAGATAAGTGAGGTTTCGGGAAAGCTGATGTTTATAATTCATATAGTTTTTATAAATTACCCAAAATTTACAAATAATTTCTTTGAATTCCCACTTGGAATATTTCCAAAACTTTTAAGGTTTGCAACCTTAAAGAAACTCTCTGATGTTTCTTCTTCAATTTTAAGAATAAATATACTGAATAAGACAATAATGCACTGTACTGAAAGAGTATTGAGCAATAAAATTTGCAATGATGTTTGTTCATAAATAAAAAAAATGTATTACAGACTTAGCAAATCTTAGTATAGTGAAAGACCAATAATATATTATCATCATTATTATCAGTATATTTTATAGCTTTCAGTTGACGACTTCTTGCACTAGTAGTAGTACTAAATATTTATCGATCATGACTCCCCTTTCGGCAAAGACTTTACTTTTATAGGAGCTCAACCCATTATTTAACACAGATCAAGTTCCAAAACAGAGCCACAGTTTTTGGACCCCGAGAGCAAGTTTGTTTAACAACATGATTATATACAACTCTAGACTTGGAGAACAACTTTCAAAAACACTATGGTAAAGACATTCATTACATTTTCACACACACACACACACGCACGCACGCGCACGCACGCACGCACGCACACACACACACACACATACTAAAATCAGTATGGCTGTGGTCATTATGCCGTCCCATCATCTAATGCAGTGGTTCTCAAACTGGGGTCCAGGGCCCCCAGGGGGGCCGCGAGATGGTGCCAGGGGGGCCCCAGTTTTATGACATTTTATAAAATAAATTAATTTATCATGAATTCTGTGCAATTAAACCTAAAAAAATAAGACTACTAACTAACAGCACTACTTCATATCATTTAATATGTTTTGTTTAATCAAAAGTTGAGTTTTAAAAACGTTTCTTGTCATAAATTTTCTTTGGGGGGGGCCGCAAAGGAATGCACCATACAAAAGGGGGGCCGCACGCTGAAAAAGTTTGAGAACCACTGACCTACTGTAATTATAACCTTTTCCCATTGGCAAACCCATCCAGTTATATGGCTCTTCCAAACCTCTCCTTCCCTCATTAATTACCACTGCTATACAATTAGTGACCTACCTTCATGCCAGTGATTCTAAATTCCAACCTATTTCCGATTCTTGATGCTTCATTGTGGCCCACAGGAATTGTGGCTTATCAGGCAGTTGACTGGATAATGATGGAAAGAGACTGCATTAGTTTGCTGATAGTGTCAAACATACGAGCAAACATTGCTTTCACTCCCACACGTATATTTGCACATTTGCTTGTTCAATACTAATAGGATTTTCAAAGTATCCTGGGATGGTAAGGTCAGGAGCACCGTGTTAACCTATTGACGTGTCCTGGATAGCACGTGTCCGTGTTTGTTAATGCATTACTCGGTGCACATTCTCAATGGGATTTAAGCTTAATCTCTTCGTTTTCATTGAGCTCCGTATCACTCTGTCTTTATTATGAGATATAAGCCTACATTCATTACACTCGGCGTGAGCAACACGTCAGTAGCTCTCAATGGGAACAAGATTAGCTCTTTGTGGTCTTGCTATAGCTGTTTCTTCAGCACAATGACTTACAAACTGTATTGGAGATCCATTCATTGTGGTGCCAGCAAATTTCTTGTTTTCTCCGCAACAGCTCATCCTGGTAAGAAGGGGGCTTATTGGCTTCTCTAGTAATCTAAAGTTTGTAAGATTTCACACTGTCATCTAATGCAGATTGGAGAAATAGCTGGAATTTCTTTTTAATTGTACCTTAAATAGAATTTCAGTCAAATGATAAACTAACATTGTTTGCTATAATGTAGCCAAGAGTTCCGAACTTAATCTAAACATAGCTGAAGAAATAGCTGAATTTCTCAATGTGTGTATACTGTATATAAAGACACATGTATGTATGTACTGTCATGGACTGGCCACCTGTGTTTCCAGCTCTCTGAAGTAGTATATGAAGAGCATGGTTTGTCTCTTATACGACATAATAATATATGCTAAAAAAACTATATTGTTCATTGTGTGTTTACGTTAGTTAATGCATTTACTAATGTTTACAAATACAACCTTATTGTAAAGTGTTCCCTTTTCATTACATCATAAAATGTTGTATATTTGTTGAAACTATGTGACAGTTTTAAAATCTGTATTTTGCATGAATTTCCATATATTAGACTTATGTATGGATATGAACGTGGGCGATCATGATGTTTTTGGAGAGGAAGTGGAAACTGCAGAGAACAAAAGGCTTTTCTATACATAACTAAAGCAAAAATCACTTAAAGGTCCAGGGGTGAGAGGAGAAAAAACGGGAAACAGAAGAGGCAGGAGGCGTCTCGTTTTGTAAGCACGCACTTTTACACCTACATGGTGCATGCAACAGTGCAGTAAACACACACACACACACATAGTCACTACATCATGTAAAAGGTACAAGTGTACCTGCATTATGCAAAAATAAACCCCAAGGACTGTCTGTGCGAAGCTGACAATGGACAATTTCTGTTCCGAAATAATGTTCATTGATGGTTTCGCCTATATACACTTTAGACACAGCAGCATTTCAGCTTTTTTGATATGGTCTGTGCTAAGAATCTGTGTAGTGTTGATGTGTCTTTGCTAAGGATCTGTGTAGTGTTGTTTTGTTTTGAACCACAAATGTTTTCATCTTGTAAGTGCGATTCAAGAAAAAGCTCACCACATTGGCGGAAAGCAAATGCAAATATGAAGGACACGCAACAAGCGACATACTTTAGTATATGAGCTCCTAAACATATTCAGAGTCTATTCAGTGTTTATTTCCATATCAAAATGTTGTGCTAGAAACCCTTTGATGTCAGTTTTGGTATCAAAACTACAGCAATTCCTCTAAAATCTGTATATATTAAGGTAACTACTATTTTAATTGTTAGTTTAATCTCTTATTGTAGTAAATGTTTTGCCCATCCATATCCTAAGAAATTTTGCTTCTAAGCATCTATTTAATTCTTTTTGTATCAGATTACATTATATTACAGTATGTCACTCCATATCAAGAGAAATGTCATTATTTTACAATATGTTTAGGGAAACACGAGGTGTTTTTTAAATGAACAAGCTGTTCATTTAATTCTCCAGTCTGACCAAAGGTTAGTGAGTGAGGATCATTGGACAATCCTTTTGTATAAAACTTTATAAAAACTTTTCTGGAAAGATGAAAAACATTACTTATTTAACATTGGGTTATGTGACCAACTTAAATAAATAAGACAAGAGGAAAGACAAATAAAAGATGTGAAAAATGGCTACATGGATGCTGAATATAGATGCTGATGGTCACCGAGGTTGTGGTACTGGTTGTGAGACAGACATGGAGATGCTTTTAATAATCATTGTACAGGTGCAATAGGATTATTTATTGTATATGGTATTAATTTATTGTATAATACTATTTATTGTATAGAAATAGACACTGAGAATGAGTAAAAATGATATCTTGTTATCAGTTTTACTTCATGGTTGAAAGATACATTTAGGACAGCAAATAAATGCAGGCGTTTATCTCTGTGTGTTTTGACCAGTAGGGGGCGATGTTGTGCGCGTGAGCTAAACAAGAGCAACTTTAATTGCTGCAGGTGAGTGATGGCTTTTTCTCCGTTAAGCATTACAGTTTAAATGTGTTGTTTTGCTCAAAGGAACTAACGTTAAGTGGCTGAAAATGAAGATGATTTATCATGGACGGTGTTAAAAGTCTGGTAGCTTTTGCAGCTCGTGAATTTAGCGAGCACTAGGAGCTGGTGTGCAGATGATCGATTTTCCCCCCATACTAACTTTAAAGCTGCGTCATCCCTTTATCACACGCAGAAGCCTCTTAATATTACTGAGAATGGCAAAAGAGATGATTATTCTTTCTCTGTTTTAAATATCAATAATGGATGACGGCGCTTAAAGAAGGTTTTGCCCTCTGTCACAGCGGAAAGGTTTTATGACCGTGCTCTGAATATAGATCTGCTGGGCCACGTTTTTCTGTTATTCGCACTATAAACGGTCTAATCGTAAACCGTTTTGACGTGGTCACAAGGGATTAAAATGATCAATTTCTTAAATGTATTTGGCGTAGTGGTGCGTGCGCCGACCGTTTGCTCGACTTAAACCATTAAAGTACCGCGAGAGCCAGTTGTAAACATATGGAGCAGTCTGCTTTCGAATCGCTCTCGCGGTACTGTGATGCCAGACATCGATCGGTCTGTAGCATAGGTAGCGTTTGGGCATAAAGGCACCACTGGAAACAATTTCGGATAGGCTTAAAGTTTGGAAGCAGAGTGATAAAACTATATTTGAACTATAAATAGCAATGACGTCATGATATTGAACCCGCACAGCAATATTCATTGAGGTATTTATCAAATTTAAATGATGAAACGTACCTTACCAGTCGTCGCCAGCAGTGGGCGATTTTTGAGCATCGGACCTCTGCATTTTTCAGCGTTCAACTTTAAATGAAACACACAAATCACAGTGGAGAAGGGGTGGGACAAATATCACAACAACCAACCAACCAGTTCAACGACTAAAAAACCCGAAGTATCATAGCAAGCAAAGCACTTGACCCAGCTGAAAAAACTCTGGCAAGGCCTTGGCATCTGCCTGGCGTTTTCACGTCCCCTTAGGCGGTTAACATTTTATTTTGAATGTAGACGCTTGGCAAGCACACTCAAATAGAATTGTCCCCCTGTGGTGAAAATCAAGTTTTTATACAAGTTTATACTAAAAATAGACACTAAAAATGGTTTCCCTATGATTACGAGCCAGTTAATCACTTTTAGTTCTATTTAGCACTTTTTTCAGTGTGTTCAGTATTTTCCCCATAAAATTAGAGTTTTCCAAAGACAGTGTCATTCCCGCGTTTTAAAATCGCCTCGGTTTTCTATATCAAAAAACATGAATATTCAATCTCATCATTACAATTCAACGAGTTAATCAGTAGTTGGAGTCATAGATATTATGTATGAATGCCCCATAGACTCGGCACTGAATTGACTTCTGTGATGCTCACATGTGCAGTGTGAATCAAGGCATAAAGAAATGAATGCTGAAAACACGCATTGTGAAACCAGACTTGGCTCTGAAACTGCTGAATGTAGAATCTATGTACATATATATCTATGGTCCGAGCTGGTGCAGTATATTGAGGCCGGGACTAATTTGCATATTCAGATCCACGTATATTAAATAAGGGTGCACAGTTACATTTAAGCTTTTTTAAAGCATGAATAAAATTACTTTCACAAGAAAAACTTTAACATTATGATGCTCCAACGTGAGTTTTAAGTGATAAAATTATCGACTGCAAAGGAGAATTGGCTAATATCTTCATCCTGTTTGGTAAAATCACTGTGTACATAATCTTATTAGTTTGAATTAATAACTGATTCTAACCAGGACATGAAAGTCTGATTGAAAAACGACTTGAGTCACAGAGTTTAAAAGTATTTACTGCGTAAAATAAAATGACCCACACAATTTTCTTGTCCCTGACTCACTGTCAGTTCAAAGAAAGGTACCTGTAAATCGTTTTTGTTTTTTGCCATAGCTTTTGGCAGTGCACTTCATCTGTTGGCTCAGATTTTAATGAAAAAAATGAACAATGAGAGTGAAGCAGTAGAGCTAAAACTGAGCAGTAAAACACACAAATATAGGGCTCTATTTTAATGATCTAAGCGCATGGTCTAAAACACACGGTCAAACGACGGGGAAAATGGTCTATGCGCTTGGCTCACAGTCTAAAAGAGTTGTCCTATTGTCTTAATGAGTAATGGGTCTGTTTTGGGCATAATGTGCAATAAACCAGTGATGGTTTCCCATCCCATTTAAAAGCCAGTTGCACTCGGGCCAAGGGCAAATTTAGGGCTGGGCCAATACCACTTTTTCATGTCTGATACCGATGTCGATACCATAACCTTGAGTATCTGTCGATACCGATTCTGATCCAGTACCATCTCTATCGCCCTTTTAATCAATTAGGCTGCAAATAACACATTTGTTAGCCCTACAAAAAGCATCATGCTTAAACAGAGCTACACAACTCAAACATTTTACTGTACAACAAATGACTGTGCAAATTCAAGACTCAATAAAACAATGTGCAATACTGCTGCTTCGTTTTTATTTAAAAGTTTCAACCAGACTAGTAGCAACATTTTAAATTAGTCAGCACAAAAATTCAAAATGAAATTTAAGGTGCAACTTTGGACAATTTAAAGTGCAACTTTGTGTAAATTCATGTTGCTCAGCAAGTCACGCTTTACGCCAAGTTGCCTTGACAATTAAGGTCCATGTTGGTATCGGAACACCGACTTCTACAATATTCGATCCGGACAATATCGGACTAATATCGATACTAAATATCGGATTGACCCACCCCTAGGCAAATTCTCTTATTTACACGGTGGAGTTTGTAAGCGGAAAAACTGTAGGCAGAGGAAGAAGACCAGTTTAAGATTACTGTGTACTGTGTAAAATTGTGTTATGTTTTATTTATTAAAATGGTTATTTTTGTAATTAAAGCTTTGGTTCTCTTTAAAAGCCGTTATTTCAGTAATGGAGAAATAAGTAAAATAAAATAAGCAGTTTTTTGATTGCTGATAAAGTATGATGCATGATCACAGTAATATCAAAGTTTTTTACAAAACATAATAATTTACAAATATGCAAAGTTTGCATAAAATATTTTATTTGTAACAAACAGCAGATGTGTGAGTGTTTTGAAAAATATTACTTAAAAATGTTTCTCATTGTATCCAAAAGTACAAACTCATCATATACAATAATTCTGTGGGGTAGTATAAAAATCCAAATAAATGCAAAATTAGCACTTTTTAAAAGCAAAAATTACTTACCATGTTACAGGTGAAGCAGCTTTTCTGCCAGCCAAGAGATCAGGAGACTCAATAATAATCTTTTACATTTTAATCCTTTAATTTTTCATATTTAAAAAGGTTTGTGTGCTGCTGCGCATCCATGTGTGTAATAAGAAAACACGTGCTGTTTACAAACCGGAAGGTTGATGGTTCAATCCCCAACTCCACCTGACCAGGTGTCAAGGTGTCTTTGAGCAAGACATCTAACCCCAGCTGCTCCCGATGAGCTGGCAAGGCTGACACCGCCGTCGGTGTATGAATGAGTCAGTGAATGGGTGAATTTGAGCCAAAACTTGTAAAGCGCTTTGGACGGCCATTGACCTGTTAAAAGGGCTATATAAATGCAGTCAATTTATAATTTATAGACGCATATACTAAAGCGCTCTTTAAATAACAAAAACAGTATTGCGTAGTCTATTTTAGTTGCCTAAAAATAGCAACGCACCAACAATGCGCCTGAACACACTTTGTTTTAATCCAGCACGTCCATGGGTGCACAAATGCATTTGCTATTAAACAATGTGACGCTGGATGTGAAAATGATAACTGCGTCTGGCTCAAACTAGGAAAAAAAGTCACGAATTGCGCTGCATTGCGCCGGGTGTATGATAGGGCCTTATATGTTTGAGCCTAGTGAGCCGCCGCCTTATTTGAAGTAAACCTATGGTGGATTATGCTGATTGGTAACCAGTCATTCATCATTTTAATAAGTTATTTGACCTTTTAAGTAGAACAACACAAAACATTCCACTTACTATAAAATACTTTGACAAATGACTAAACAGTGAAAAGGCTATTCATCCAATCTGAACCAAAAAGTATAGCTTCCAGTAACGTGCGCCTAAAAATGCTGTCTAGGCAGTCAGCTCTAAGTGATGAGACAGCGCCTTTAGCCAACTACGCCGTGTCTACTCCGTATCATGTCTTTGGTGCAAGAGTCATTTGCAGTGGAGAATAATATAGTAAAAAAAGGGATATGAGATGACTGGCCCAGGAATAATTGTGGCTACAGGGACAAGGTTTGATGAATAGTGAGGGTGCCACATATTCTGCCAGGACACTCTCAGGGATAGAGAGGATAGAGAATAATGCATTTTTTTCTAGGTTGAAGGAAAGAAAGAGATTTTAGGCCCGGTCTTGTTTATGCTTGCACTGTTAATATTTGGAAGAGGAGCTTGTGGTCAGGATTTCGATATTAAAGCTTATCTTGTGGTTTAATATTGTCAGCAGTAAATCAGTATTGCTAAAGCTTAATCACACTGTTACCTTAAAGGTCCCATAAAATGGCAATTTTTCAATATTTAATCAGGTGTCCCCAGAAGTGCATGTGAAGTTTCACTTTCAAATACCCTATAGATTATTTATTATACCATGCTGACAAGTCATATTTCTGGGTGTGCAGGAAAAAGTGCCTAAAGTGTCTCTTTAAATGCAAATGAGCTGCTGCTTCCTGTCCCGTTTACTGTTATCTATTCCAGGGGTTCTCAACCTTTTGCAACTTATGGCCCAGCAATGATTGTTTAAAAATAGGGATGCACTGAAATTTCGGCCAAAAATGGTATAAGCGGTTTTCAGCCGACAGAATAAAACAGGCAAAAATATAAACCAAAAATAAAAATAAAAAGTTGGAGTGGGCAAGTTTTTACCATTACAAGGTGATTGTGTACAGCCTAGCCCCATTCATTCCTTAGGATCCAAACAGGGATGAATTAAGAAGCCACCAAACACTTCCATGTTTTCCCCATTTAAAGACTATTACAGTAACATCAGGCGTGCAGTGACATCATCACTCCTGACTACTACTGTCAATATTACTGCGCCCGAGGTCGAAGTGATGCAAACTAAGTGCTCTTCCGCCAAACAATATAGTTCTTACTTTTTATCAGCTTATAAAATCGTCACGTTTTATTTTGTGCCACCATACTTACGGGTGTAACTACTCATGTAACAATCTTTAAATAAAGAAAACATGGAAGTGTTTGGTGGCTTCTAAATTCATCCCTGTTTGGAGCCATACAAATGAATGGTGCTAGGCTAAATGCTAACACATTCACGACGCGCTGTACGAAGATTAAGTTCACACATTGAGAAAAGATAGGTATGTATTAATTCGTCTAAGTTGAGGTAAGAACATAGTAAAATATTGAAAAACTGTGGTGTTTTCCTTTAAAGGAATAGTTCTGGAAAAGGCAACCTGACATTTATTCACTGTCCTTAATTTGTACTGTATGCTATTGCTTTGTTTTCATGGAGCACAAAATAAATGTTTCACACAAGGATTTTTTTTATTGGTCTAGTTTTTCAAACATAAAAAGCACCATTTAAATTATTTTAAACTTGTTATGTCATTATACATTAATAGACATTGACCTTATATACCTTTGTTGTTTGTCATCCAGGACTTGTCTATTTCCTCTTCAGTATTTCTTCTGATGGTGGGAGTAATTGGTTCTAAGAAACATGGACCTGGCCGGAGGAGATGATTCCAGTGAAAGTACCCTTATGTTGCAGCCAAAACGCCCTGCGGTAACAACTTTCATCTCACATAAAGCATCATGCTATCATAGATGAGAAAGCCTTTATAATGTTATTGTTATTCATGTGGTTAACTTATGTAATAAAAAAGGAAGTCAGAGGAATACAGATAGTTTAGAACCGTTAACATCTGGCTAAAACCAGTATCTTTCCTAAGGGATAGTTCACCCAAAAATTAAAATTCTGTCATCATTTACATGAATATAATATCTGGACCATAATATTATCTGTAAACATTGCATGTATGATGGTTTATTCCGTTACCGTGAAATAAAATATCAGACGTATCAGATTGTTCTATTCCGTCTATACCGCGAAATGTAAATAAGTGGCTAACTCGGCACTCCCGCATGTTAGACTGAATGTAATGGAGAAACGTAAAATAATCCACTCAAAACAAATTTTACATATTGCCTATTTTTAATGTACTGTATAAATACAAAAGACAATGCATACTATGTCTTTAATAGTCTAAAATTAATAACTAATTTAAAAACAAGATTCTGTTCATCAGGACTTAATCTGTTGCTAACTTCTGAGCATTTTCACTCTAACACTAACTATAACTTGCCCATACTTTAAAACTGTGTGGAAAGCATTTAGTTAAAGGTGCAGTGTGTAATTTTTAGTAGAATCTCTTGACAAAAATGCAATATAATATACAAAACTATATTATTAGGGGTGTATAAAGACCTTTCACGTATTTATTACCTTAGAATGAGACGTTTTTATCTACATAGACCGAGGGTCCCCTTAGATGGAAGTTGCCATTTTGTGCCGCAATGTTTTTTACAGAAGCTCTTAATGGACAAACTTTTTTACTAAGTTGTCTCTGGTGATGACATGTTTTTCCAGTGGGGGCTACCGTAGCTTCTCTATGTGTTTCAAAAGCAAGAGATGAGCAGTGGACTGAGCCTTTGGTTGCAATTCGCAACCTCACCACTAGATGCTGTAAAATTTACACAGTGCACCTTTAAAAGTTATAGTGAGTTTCAAATTTCTGCACATTTTTACAGAGATGGGGACTCGAGTCATATGAGACTTGAGACTTGCTTGACAAATATAAAAAAAGACTCGACTTGACTTTGACTTGACATTCATGACTTGAAACTTGACACGGACATATAACTTGTTTTTTGTTTAATAAATATCTGTTTTTGAACCCACCACAATGGTGCAATCTAACCACTTGACGCGGCAGGCAAGCAGAGGGAGAGCGCGCCTTAACTAAATAAACCTTAAAGGGGGGGTTTAATGGTATTTCAAGCATTCTGACTTATTAACACAGTTATAGAGTTGTTTCCTCATGCTAAACGTAGGCAAAGTGTCAAAAAAGCTTTTGGGCGTGTTACAGAGTATTTCTGTGCCGAATGCACTTCGCCAGGGTTCGTACAAGTTTTGGAAAGTTTTTTTCGATTACAGGTCCAACTGACGTTTCAGGGGTTTTTATACATACTGTATCACTTCTTTATATGGGCACTTCCCCCGGAAAACCCCGCCCACCCGTCAATCAACAGGAGACGCTACAACTTGGAAACATCTTATCACACGACACAGCTTTGTTAAATTTCAAAACTCAACAATGGCACGAAAGAAGAAGTGTGTTTTGGATGTAAGGAGAAGAAAGTCAGCCTTATGAAAACAATGGATATAGTTTATTATCCGAGGTAGCAGCGGAGTTTTGTGTGTGTTTGATGCGCTGGATTTTCCCAACCGGGTCATAAGTTGCACGCGGTAAGTAAGACTTCTGTCTTATGGTGGAAATAGGCGCGTGCATATTATATAAATGACACGAACATGTAGTGAATCATTAGTTATAAGTGTTGTAGAGTGTTGCATGACTCGTACTTGCTCCACCCGCGGTATTAACTCCTCCTCCTTCATTTTTTCGTACGTTACGGAACGATTCGGTAAAGCTAATCTTTTTTAAATCTGATTAAACTAATGACTCTTCAGAGATATAAAGGATGTCATACTACTCTATGGGTACTCCAGATTAATATCAGAAATGCAGAAACATGTGTTACGTGTAGGGCTGTGTTGAAAAAATCGATTCACCGATTCTGAATCGACTTTCATGTTAATTTCTAAAGATCGATCCGTAACTCAGAGAATCGATTTAATAATTAATAACTTAAACTTGCCGCGTCATTGAATTCACGCATGCGCGCGAAGTGGAAGGACATTAAAACAACGAACATAGCGGTCAGTAACGTTAAGCAAGCAGTTGTTTTGAAAACTCTAGAAACGCTCAAAGCTGCGATCTACATGCAAAATAATCCACTCATAACAAATGAACGAGTTATTTGTGTAATTTTTATAATAGCGCCATGCAGTGAATCCACAGCGGGTCTGGCAGCGAATCTCTCTCTCTCTCCCCCTCTCTGCTCATGCAGCTGGTCTCTGACGGGCAGAGGTTTCTTGAGGCGCTCGCAATGGGTCGCCAAACAAAAGAGTTCTTCTTACACATAATGCTAATAGTTGTAAAGGTTTCTAAACTTTAAGCAAGCTAAGACAAAACTTGCGTTTATATCAGTGACACGTGCACTGCTGGAGCGATGAGGTTTGACGCGTAATTTGCTTATAGTACAAACATCTTTGATCAGAAAGATGAGAAAGAGACGCAAATGTTAATGTGCAATAGGAAGTAAAGAGCGTCAAGACCTTAAAACAGACGTCATCACATCATAGCACCCGTCATAATATCTATATAGAGCTCCGTCTCTCATATACAGGTATTTATCCTGTCTGTAGGTTTGTGCATAAATTTATACCTGTTCATTTTACATACTACCTATTTTTAATGTAATGTATGCATAAATACAAAATACAATGCAATACTATAGCTTCAATAGTCTATAAAATTAATAACTCAATTAAAAACAAAATTCTGTCTATCAAGACTTAAAGCAACACCAAAGAGGTTTTTTTACCTTAAAATAACGTTTCCAAAAAAGTTTCAGTGGTTCATCCACACAAAACAGGGTGAATGGCACTTTCACATTCGCTTTGCAGCCCTCTATCGGCCAAAACCGCACTAATGAAGTTTCCAACCGTCGGGTAGTGGTCCTGTAGTTCGAGTGAAAACTACAAAAACTTGCTTTACGGCAGACCTACAATCCAATCAGAGCCAGCTATGCTGCAGTATTTACGACAGTGGTAATGAACAATTACGCTTCTAACCTGTAGGGGAAGCAAAGAGCAATAAGTATTTAGTGTTGCTTTAATCTGGGCATTTTCACTTTAACATTATTAACTTTAAATTGTACATATTTTAAAACTGTTGTGAGCAGTTAAAAGCTATAGTGAGTGGCAAATAACTGCACATTTTTATAATCCAAAAAACTGAAAAACATGTATACCATGAAATACACTGTTACCGTGAAATAAAATGACTCATGGGATAGATTTTTGGTCATTCCGTGCACCCCTATCTGGCACCATTTCAGGCTTTTTTTAAAAACACTTATCTAAATCTCGAAGATCGGATCTGATCGAATCGAACAATGATAATCGATTCAAGATCTTGAGAATCGGAATCGAATCGATTCTTGAAATTTGAATCGAAACCTTGCCCTAGTTATGTGAGCTTTAACAGTCGTGACCGAACTTGAAGTTCTGGTACCAGGATTTTGTGCAAGACTATGCTAAGAAGCGAAGAACAGCATTATGCAAGACCTGCAAGATGAAGATATGGGTGATTCTCACAAAATTAAACTTATGAGGTGTCATGAAACATTTTGATGAAAAAAAGTAAATGCAAACTAAGAATATCAAGAAGCATACAGTTATAAACATCTCTTCATGTACTACTTTGCACATGATTTTAAATGACACACAAACCAATTTTGTTGTTTTTTCCACATTTAAGGGGAACATTTTCATTACCGCAACATGTCCATGACTGGATTTAGGTTCTTTGACATTGAAATATTTA
Organism: Misgurnus anguillicaudatus; assembly: GCF_027580225.2. NCBI lineage: Eukaryota > Metazoa > Chordata > Actinopteri > Cypriniformes > Cobitidae > Misgurnus > Misgurnus anguillicaudatus. The sequence goes on from NC_073341.2 coordinate 18,649,111, forward strand.
TAATAAAAAAATCTAAAAAATAAAAAGCTTCAGTGCATGTTTAAGCAATATCGCTCGAGTAGGAGTGTGATATAGCTCTATATCATCACGGCTGTGATTAGGCCAGAGGAACGAGGCCGCAGGCCGAGTGCCGGAGGCAATCAAAGCCGTGATGATATAGAGCTATATCACACGACTCCGAGAGCGATATTGCTTTTATACAACAGTTCGACGGCACACATTTGAAAAACGAAAACTAGAAAACAACAACGGAGTTATTTTAAAAGCCTCTTTGTTTGAGAACTACTTCTTCCGCCACGGAGTTGAGGGCGGCCAGAATGACAGGTAAAACTTTCGGCTGCTTTGAAGCTCATAACAACTCAATGGACGGAAAAGCCGTTACTTTATATTACCGTTTCTTGGTCACAAAGTGTAGTTTTAAGATTAGTTCAGTCGAGAATGTATCTGTATTATATTTAAATCTACAGCCGATTAGTAAAGATAGCGCCTGTTTGAACGTTTGCTTAGTGAGATTCGGTACGAATGAGAACCAAAGCATGAGCGGACATCAGTGTTCACTCGCCCCGCTGACCACCGCCCTCTCTGGGCTACATCTCTGAAAGGGATTCGCTGGCTCTCATGTTGGCCTTGTTTGTTTATGATCGTCAAAATGAGATCAAATCAGCAGTATTTGGTGTCATGATCAAACTAGTACTTGTTTTTTTATTCATATTTAACAGTTAGTGTCTTTTGTGTTGTTATTGTTTTGGCGCGAGATAAAAGTTAATAAAACTATACTTGTGTAACGTTACTATTGCTTTCTCATGTATTCTTAACGCGATACGAGCACTCGATTATTATTATTAAACTTTGTTCTTGTCAGTACTATACAAAACGGTTTTTTATCAGTGTCAGAGAGATGTTTTTGCATGCTGCTTATAAATATACCAGTGGCGATATCTCATAACATGTTTTAATAGTCACGTCACGATAAAGTAAATGATCAATGTCCACATTTAAAAGCTGCGGTGCTTACCTGCAGTTCCACGGTGTTTTCGCGTTCTGATAAAAGATATAGCTCCAGAAAAAAACAAGTGTTTATATTCCTCTTTCCAAGTGTTAATCGTCCACACGATGTGACGAGACATTTCTCCCATTAACTTTAACGTAACATCCAAGAGCGCTGATCTTTGACAGAATAATACTTCTGATTGGGGATTCACAGACTGATTTATGTGCTAGTAAACTAATGAGACACACGGAGAGCGTGTGTTTTTCCATTCAGAGATGAGCCTGCTTAGGACCTCCATTCACTAGGTGGCGGAATAATACAAAAGGTGAAGCGGTTACAGTGCCGTTATCAGCACAATATCGTATAGCTCTTAGCCAATCAGATTCGAGAACCAGAAAGAACTGTTGTATAATATCCTATAAACATTTACAGTAAAGAAACATGTGGTATTTTGTGATCATTGGTAAATGTAGAGATAATAATAAGGAATATAAATGTGTACAATTTTCTCATCCTCCGCAACAATTTTCAATCATTGTTTAAGCCATCAAGGAACTAACATTTAAAAAAAAAAAATGTTGGAAAGGACATTATAGACTGTTACACTCAAGATGGCTACCAGTAAGCAGTTCTTATTTTTTCTCTCCAGATAAAAGTTTAAGTTTTATTTGTCATAGTACCTAGACAACTTTTTAGTTCTCATTACCGAAACATGAGTTTGTAAATGCATATATTTAATGTAATATCATGTTGCGGTAATGAAAAGAATTTAAAATGTAATTAATTTTATAGGAAATATTTTTTTAAATATTCTAAAAATAAGTTCAGACCATACTCTTATATGTGCAAAGAAAATTGGCTTCAAGGGTTTTTAAAAAAATCTGATGCTGGACACCTTCTAAGTCTGGATTTCATGAGAATCACCCATTTGTGATACAACCAGCACCTCTTTGAATTTCATTCAATGCTTCAAATCCCACACAAAAAAATACTAAGTAACAAAGTCTGTCCCATTGTTTTCAGCTAACGATTAGGCTAAAGTTAATGTCTTAGCCATGTTAGAAGTTGATAATAATGAATAATCCAAGGCACTTGAATATTATTGAAAAAAGCCTTAATTTCAGCATGGGTTTAATATTGTAAAACCAGGTGATACTACTGCACACCTACGCAATATGTTCTCTTTTTATAATATGAATTTTCTCTCTCCTTCTTGTCATGTACAGCTTAACCAGGTTGATCACACACAATGACGAAAGCTATTGACTGATTTACACCGACGTTTTTCTTCCCTCCCTTTCAACATGGCAGCAGAGTGAAATCACAAATCAAATCCTAGACGGACCTAGTCATGCTGTACAGGACAAGCAAGGGAGAGACATTTCAAATAATAACCTGACTTAAATGCTAAAAGTATTATTAGTAATATAACTATACTTTTCATATGTTTGTTATGATCAGTGGAGTCATGACAATTTCTGAGGATGCCGTATGAAACAAGAAACCATTATCTGTCAAAGACAATTTTTTATGTCAATCCATATTTCCGCTGTTATGCAGTTGGTGGCACTCTTACACTTCTTATAAAACACTATACGGATCCAAAAGCAGTAAACACTTTATGACAAAAGTCCTTGACAAAAGTGCAATAATCTCAGCTTTTTGTTCAAAATTAGGTATTTCTAAAGAAACCTACAAGTGTTTTTTCATTTAAATGTTTATATTAGGGCTGTCAAAATTAACGCGTTAATAACGGGTCCTAATAAGTTCGGGTCCTGATTAATGTTAAAAGAGTTATTAAGAGTGACAAGACTCAAAAGTAGAGCCCGACCGATTTATCGTTTTGCCGATTTTATCGGCCGATATGAGCATGTCGCAGATATATCTGTATCGGCGTATAAGCCGCAGATATGCGCCGATATGAATGTTTGTTACAGAAGACATTAAATGCATTTGAAAGATGTAAGTACTTGTTTGTCCAGCAGAGTGCGCCATACTGGTTGCTAATGGCGACCCAGATCACTCACTGTAGTGACACCAGCCAATCCCCCACCCCCTTCACTTCAGTTCAGTCAGTCAGTCTCTCAGTTCAGGTGGCATGGAAGCAGTCACGCAGTGTCTTCTTCACAACATTGTTAAACCTGGTATTAAGACGCGCTTTGGTCGATTGGATTATAAATGGACAAGAGAGACGCATTCCCGCTTACATTTGGTGTTTTTAATCCGTCTCTTTGTCGACTTGCGAGTTAAAACGCAAGCGGGAGAAATGACGCGAGACGGAGAAATGACACGTTTAAACTACGCGCAGCCGTGCACTTATATAACACTATATGAGATTACTGCTGCTTGTGTTGTTAGTTAACATGCTCATTTCAGAGCAATTGATTCAATAAGCTCGCGCAACTCTACACCCTTGCTAAATAAAAGAGGCGGAGCGAAGACGCTTTAGTTTTATAAAAGTCTAAAGTTTGCACGGAACCCTGGGTTTTGTGTTATAAAAACGTTGTGCATAACATTAAACATAGTGTACATTAGTATGTGCTCCGTCAAGCATTGTCTTCGTAACTGTGAGTGGCTAACTAATTTGTGAAGTACACAACTTACTGTAAAGCTAATATTAATCAATGACTTCATAAGTTTCTCTTTATAACGTTATTCTCGTCAAAACTGCAAATGATGCAAGTTTTATGTATTTTGTTCTCTTTGTGTTTTAAAGTTATTTATAATAAGTCAAGTTTACTGTTTAGTGCACTGATATCCAACTAATTTTGGATAATAAAGTTTATTGTTAACTTCTTGCCTATAGTACATATCTTTGTCACATCAATATAAGTGTTGGATCACCACATTTGTGAGTGATCACCACATATGTGAGTGATCATTGCATTGCATTGTATTTATTCATATACAGTATATTATGTTAAAGTATATAGTGTATTGTAAGTACAGTACTTTAGTATAATATACTGTAGTACATTATGAACTATAATATACACATAAAGAATATCGGCCGATATATCGTTATCGGTCTTTTTTTACTCCCTAATATCTGTATCGGCATCGGCCCCAAAAAACGCATATCGGTCGGGCTCTACTCAAAAGCGATGTCTGACGCAGACGTCTGAAGCGCATGCACACAAACACGCGAGTGCGCGACCCAGATAGACATCTAACACAAAATTACAGTTTTAAAAATATCTGTTTTGACAAGAATTCACGCAGGTATGACCTATAATCTGTTATATCTGAAGTGAATGTTTGGTTAACTGTTGAGGAAAAGTATCTGTTGTGTATCATTATATTAAACCCTTGCATTAGCCTACAGTATCTTGAAGCAGTCTGTCTCAATGTCAAAATTAAACGATAAAAGAAACATATATTGATATTGTTTTTGCTTTGCGTAAACAGGTGTAGTTCTGTCATGCTTTGTTCCAATTGTTCCAATTGTTTTGAAGTTTTTTTAATAGAGAATGTTAAAATATAAATAACACATTTTTGAAAATTTGCTCATCCCAACTCAATTTGCCAGCACAGGTCACAAATGATGCAGCAGCAAACAGAAATGGAGAAAGAACAAGGTCTTCTAAAGGGAAAATCATATATAAAACTATGGCTGATGGTTCTGTTGAAAATGTAAACAGGCTGTTGTAAACATACATTTGCATATAGCATATATATTGGCCAAATCCATGTTGATTAGAGGATTAAAAACTTGAAAAGTGTTAAATTTAGGTAAATGTAGAACAGATAAAAATGTGTGATTAATTTGCGATTAATCGCGAGTTAACTCATGAAATCATGCGATTAATCTAGATTAAATATTTTAATCTATTGACAGCCCTAGTTTATATATATTTAAAGAACAATAGGAAGGCATTAAACTTAATCATCGTAAAAATCATAAAAATTGGTCTTCAGTGTTAGACTTTGAGTGAAAAGCTTATACAATAGGGTATGCACATAAATATATTGTGTACACACACACACACAAAGAAAAATATCATACAGAATAAAAATCTTCAGAGTTTCAAGCACAGCCATATACTTTTCTCTCGTCATATACACAGCCATATACTTTTGCACACGCACACACATTCAAAAAATCTCATTTGGTGGCATAGAAACCATTGTACTTGAATTTTGTTTATACTTTTCCATGGTCTTCTGCCATGTTTGAGGCATATTGAAACTTAAACAATTTCTATGCTTTGTAGTTTAATATTTATTTTTAGATTTTTATTGTATTTACAACTCACCTGTATGTGGACACCTTTAAATAGAAATGCATCTAATAATTTTTGTTGCAAATATAACTCACATAGTCCATAACTACTGTAGATTTAACTTTGTTTAATATATACATTTAGTTAAATCATCAAATATTTGTATGACTTGCCAGTGACTTGCTTGAACCAAACTGTGACTTGAATTGCTTGACATAAAGCAGGTTAAGACTTGAGACTTACTTGTGACTTGGACATGTGCAACTTACTCCCACTTCTGCATTTTATTTTCCTATAAACTTAAACATATAAACCTTGAAATACACCGTTACGTGAAATAAAATGACTCATTCCGTGAAATGGATTTTTGGTCATACCGCACACCCCTAATTGCATTTGTAGAAGACCTAAGAAGTTTTATCCCCATGTCATATCTTCACTGATTCCATCTCTCTTCACCTTCACTTACTTTGTAGAACATAATTGAATTCATAACTCAGACCAGCTGCAAACTATTAGTCTAAACGTCATCCCATCTTCTCGCAGCTGTTGTTGGCAGTGTTGGTTTATTCCCTTAGTGCTTCTGCTGAAATGTTGACCTAAAGTATATTCATATGCAGATTATCTCAGCTCTGTCCATTTGGGGGGTCATGATTGGATCTCTTATCACCTATTTTTTAGGCAGATTGGTCTCATTACAGAAAAATGAACGCTTTTTAAAAGAATCAAAAGAATGTAACATGAGAATTTGATGAAAAGAGCAATGCAGAAGACAAAACCCCAGTTCACATTTAAATCTGATTTTGAAATTAATTTTGTTTCTTGGCATTGTGCTTTCATTTTACATTTTCCTTGCAAAGGCAACCAGGATACTTATAACAGGTTTTGACGCTGTCGTAACAATCTGATCTGACTCTGACACATATTTGTGACCCTGCCTTTGAAAACCAAGCTAACGTCTTATCATTAAATTATGAGATTTGGAGCATCAAAGTTTGGTTGTATTCATTGATATCACGTTACTCAGCAAATATTTAAGATATCAAGGTTATATTTTTACAGAATGTTCTTTACATTATCTACCTGTAGGATGATTTTATGTCGAAAAATGACTTTAGCTGGGTTTGCACATTTGTATGTAATCAGTTGATCCAAACAGCTCTTTGCTAAAATTCCCACAGATGCTAGCACCTCAAACGTTGATGAAAATTACCTTAAATCTAATCCATTTTTGATTAGTTCATTTGCTTCTCCTTATCAGGTGGAAAAATCTTATCAGTGTTTATGATGATGAAGATTATCATAATCGTATTCAAAGCACAGCACTAGGTAGGCATAAGGCAACTCGTGCCTCACTTAATGAATGCACGTACACGACTTCGCATCGGCCGAAACACAGCACGGTCAATCACGATGAACCATTATGAGCTGAAAATATTTTTTCGTGTAATCGGTGCAAGATATAAATGCACTCTCCTGGTAAGGAGTGAGGTTTAAAACACTCCGATTTGATGTAGTTGTTGCTTTTACCTGTGGTAATGTCAGCGGATAGGGAATCTACCAACATATTAAATTACTTTAAAGCTCACATACTTTTTGAACTTTTCTGAGTTCAACAAGCAATTTCACCTTTTTTCCTCTCTGTGTTATTTGGTTGAGTAGAACATTTTCTGCTTAGTGCCATTAAAATCTCTTGCTTTTGCAAGTGTGTAACTTTAGAGATGCACAGATACTACATTTTTGTGCTGATACGATATTCGATTACTTAGAATGACATCTACCAATACAGACAGATAAGGATAGTTTTGCTTTTTACTCATTGTTTTACATATTAAATTATTCAGTGTGAAAGTGCAATTCTGTTGTCATTAGCTGGGTTTCCATCCAAATGTGATGCAAATATTTTTAAAATTCACAAAACTGAAGAAAAAAACCCTAATGTGAATTAGATGCATTTCAGTCCAGTTCTTAGAGCAGATAATGATGGTATTGCCCATGTACCCACTGTTTTAAACTTTTGCAGTTGCTTCATAAAACATTACAGTTTTTTTCATATCCATCAGCTGAACCGATTATTTATGTGGGTTTAATGTTCGCTATGTCAGAATTTATTCAGCATATGCATTTACATCTCCAATTATTTGCATTAAAGGTGGTCGCACAGCGTGCGAGAAGTGTCACGTCACACTGAGTATGCACACATTACACACAAAACCGAACACATTATTTTTCTTTTTTCATGCATTTCCACTGTGACTCTGGTAGGCCTGGGGCGGTAACCGGATTACCGCCATACCGCGGTCACGTGACCCATGCCGCGGGTCTAAGCTCCTCACTGTCATAACGGCAAAAAAAAATCTTGAAACATTGGTCTGCACTTGTGTGTATATGTGGGGATGTTATACACGCAGCTTGTTAACAACCGCAACTTGTTAACTGAACATTAACTGATATGATTTTAATATTAAATTGTCATTGAGTAGAAATACAGGTGACGTTGTCTGTGACTTGTTTAAAGCAATACAAACATTTTATAAAATTTGAACGTGCAAACAGCTGCAACAGATCAACAACAGAATCAGGTTTCATACAGTATCAAATTTTCACGCAACATAAAGAGCACGCGATCAGTCCGAGGATTAATATCCAAAGAGGTTAGATTGTCTCTTTTTCATCTAGCCTACAACAGTGGCCATTTCTAAAGCAGGACACATTTCAAAAAGTTTTGCTTTTGCGTCATCTTTCTCTGTTTGTGGAAAAAGGGTCGAGGACAGTGGCGGTCTGTCGAGGACAGTGGCGGTCTGTCAAGCACGCGAGACAGAGGCGGACTGCCCGGGCGCGCGCGAGACAGAGGCGGACTGCCCGGGCGCGCGCGAGACAGAGGCGGACTGCCTGGGCGCAAGCGAGACAGACGCGGACCGCCCGGGCGCGCGCGAGACAGACGGACCGCGTCATCTTGCGCACACACACGCGTCTCCGTAGAGCTTCCCAGCTATAGTCAAGCACGGACACATATGCAGTACAAGTGATTTCTCATACAAATGGTTATTTTACCAGACTGTCAGGACAGCAATAATTTGCGTCATTTACAGGCTATTCACAAATTAAGTGCCCTAAACTCTGGACAAAACAAAAACCACCCCAAGCTAGCGTAAAACGTTTTAGCGAATTAAGGGATTTTTATTCAGAATTTGGCATTTCCATCACTCGTTTCTGATGTGATACTTCAAAATGCTTACAAAAGCATGTGGGGTGAAAATATAGCTATTGCAATGAATTCAAAATAATCACAACATGGTGAGTTTTGATGCGTTTTTGATTGCCAGGATACAATCATTGGCTGATCATTGGCTGTCTTTTCACACTATGTTCAGAAAAATTGCTTTTATCTGCCGATACCGATTGATTATAGGCCGATATATCAGCCCTTTTCACACAGACATTACGGAAATACACAGAAAATGCATCCATAATTTGTCCGGGAACTTTCAATTTTTGGTATATTGCCAATAATTTTCTAGAATCTGTGTGTGCGTTCTAGGGGTGTAACGGTTTAAATTACTCACGGTTCGGTGCGTTTAACGGTTTTAGGGTCACAGTTTTCGGTACACTTTGGTCACACCAGGCTTCTTTACAAAAATAAAAACCTAAACCGTTTTTTACCTCTGCCAAGATCAACATTTTCACTTAAGAGCACTTGTATTATTATACTACATGTACTTCCAACTTTACTGTGCACTTCAAAATGAACATAAAATAGCTTAGAGCACTGGTTTACTTTTTATATTCTATGCTACTATCCTCAATTTGCAAGAAGATCAGTTTGTTAACATTTAAACACAGAAGGCAATGTGTGCTGTTTCTGTCTCACCTGTGATCACGTGCTATCAACAACACCCTGGTGATGACGGCGCAATAAGCGACTCGTCATATTAGATGTATTGCCTTGAGCATGCGGCACCACGTTTTCTTGGACGGTGCCTCTATTAGCGTCTTTTCTCCTTCGCTTGCCGCGCTAAACAATCCGAGCCACACACATGCACACACACGAGCGCACCAACATGTGAGGAGGAATTGTGAGGTTGGCAACAGATTTGCATACTTCCGAGTAGATTGGACAGGTACTCTAACCTAAACACACCCAGAGCTTATTCAGAACCATACATTAGCGATTTTATGCGTTGTAATTTCACCAAACTATCTTAGAAATGCGTGGTCGAATCAAACACGGTGCACTGTGGTGCACGTGCATCCCAAACCGTGGGAGGATAATGGGACGATTCGATTCTTTATCGAGAACCGTTACACCCCTAGTGCGTTCACACACATACCGCAAAGATCCCGTAAAGACACATGACGTTTTTAATTGCATTTGGTATTTTTTTTCTCCACAGTGTCTGAAGTTTGCTTATTATCCAGAAACCACCCACTTTTGTTTATGATAAGACTATAAATGAGCGTGTGATGCGTCGTTCTAGTATACTGGTGAATGATCTCAGTGGATATTTGACGAGCTTCCTGATCTCTGCTTCATTCCAGTTCGCAGACATTTCTTCTCGTGAATGTTAATGTGCATTTAAAACCCCCGTTTGAAAGAGCTGAACCATAACTTCATTGTTGTGGTGACGCACATGCATTTTTGTTTATTATAAGCTCATAGAAGCGTGTGATGCACTATTATTTTATGCTGCTGAATGATCTCCGCTTTAGCGTGGAGCTCCCTGATCTCCGCTTCAGTCCAGTTTTCAGACATTTCTCTTTGTGAATGTTAATCTGCATGTAAATCCGGTATTTTTCTGGGATCAAAGTGCTGTGTGAATAAGGTTCTAGTTAACTGTGCTGTACTTCAATTATTTTTTTGGTTCAAACAGAAAACTTAAGGGAAATAATGTTTTTGAATCATTTAAAGTTTTAGTGAGGGTTCATTTAAATTATTTCTCCTTTTTAGTCCTAAAACACAGCTTTCAATTCTCATCTGCTCTGAAATTGTTGTACAGCTGAAGTGAATATAAATGAAAACATTACAGCCTAATGTAATTCCTGTGCTTGTCAGACTAGACTCGTGTGCTTTTATTACACTTGACCAAAGGCACGGGGTGCCTGTGAGCCCAAGCTAATGAAACATTACCAGAAGAAATTATTTTCCTTTAAAAAGAAGATTAAAAGAATTAACCTGGGTGCAGGGCCCTATCCATTATCCAGTCTTATTTAATAATTGATCACTGTAAGTGATATTTCCCACACAGATGATTCGAGACTTTGTAATTGCGTCCGTTGTAGAGACGGCTTTAAATTATGATCAAATCAATCCCGCTGTCTCCATCTTTGTCTCTTATCTGTCTGTGCTGAAATGTTATGATTGCTATCAATTCAAATTGATGCCATCTTCTGTGAAAATCTATCCGGGACGCTTTGTTCAGTGCGATTCTGACTCTGTCACAAAAGGCCCAAGTTGCTTGTGATTTGCGGTACCGTCATAGCATCCACTCGTGAATAGATTTCATAACCTCCCCTACGCGTTTGTATCCAAACGCCGATCCCCCCCCTGCTTTTGATGCCACGATACACGAATCAAATAGATGGATGATAGAAGAGATAAAATTGAAAATGTACCAAGAACAAGTGCCTCAGAGCATCACTTTTTATTTCAGCTTAAAAAATGCTGAGACTCAACGGTTTGTTCCTTTCTCTCCATGTTCAAACCTTTTTATTTGTTTCTCTGTGTGTGTTTGTTTATTCGCCAGATGTCCTGGGGTGTGAGAATCAAGAGGAAGCTGAAAAGCGTGGCACCTTTCCTGGGCAGGTTCAGGCCGTTGGTTGGACAGTGCTGTCACCAGTGCACTCCAGACAGTCTGGTAAGAAAACGGGGCGGATGAAAGGATTATTTAAAGATAATAAAAGGACCAACCGTAAGAGCTACAGGGAGAAGTACACAGGTTTAGGATCACCTGAAAACCCCAGACGATGCTTTCACAAACCCATATCATGAGGGACGATCAAAGAGATTTCAGACCGCAAGCCAACACGCTACTTATGGCAGGGATAGCAGGAAGAGAAAGGGATTAGGAGGGAAAAATAATGAACACACAAGAGCATAGTTTCCCCCTGTGCTATAAAGAGCTTTTCTGAAAACTGCAGATGACTAAGCTTGTTTCCAGCAGTACTGGTCCCAGTGGGCACATAGCGTTGAGAGCTGGGATTCAGGCTAATGGAGCAGCAATCAGAGGGTTATTGGATCGAACCTCCTCCTGAATGAATCTATTAATCTCAACCATCTCAGAGCAGCCACCCAGATAAATCATATTTGAAGCATCCAGGGGTTTCGTTTCAATTAAAAGTCAGTTGAAAACACAAGCACAGGGGTGAACTGCAACAGCTGTGTCAAATAAATCTATGCTGTTAAATAAACTGGGGCATAGCAACTAATAAACTGTTATTCCTCTAATTTTGGGGAGTCCTTCATTACTTTTTAGCCAATCATGCCTTATTGTATATTATTTAATGGATCGTTGGAATGCTTGATTCTGATTGGCCAGTCGCAACATTTGCAGGTTTGTTATTCCCAGATAACAACCGCTCAAAACGAATAACACACGGTAACCCAGAAGCTGCAAAATATTTTGAAAGGTACAGTTTAATATTACACAAAAATTTAATATATTTTTAATAACATATATGACATTATATTTACAAATCATTAAACCATATAGTGTGTTCATGACATTTAAACATAACCAAACCGAAAATAACAGGTTTTCCTCGTGTTACAAATGAGCAAATCAAATATTTCAAATTAATATTTAATGTTCCTTACCTTACTTATGAGGTAAATAGCCATGTAATAAGCAGGATAATGCACAGGCAGCTAGTTGTTATTGTGAAATGTGCCCCTTTCGTGTGATACCTGATCACACTGTCAGGCTTATTTCTGCGATGACAACCGGCTGCCTACACTGCAAAAAAAAAAATTTCAAGAAAAAATGTTCTTAGTATTTTTGTCTTGTTTTCAATAAAAATATCTAAAAATTCATAAATTACGATGCTTTTTCTTGATGAGCAAAATGACCCAAGAAAATAAGTCTAGTTTTTAGACCAAAAATATAAAATGTGATTTTGTGCCAAAAAGTCTGCCAATGGGGTAAGCAAAAAATCTTGAACATTTTTCTTAAACACTAAATTCAAGAAAAATGTGCTTACCCCATTGCCTTGTTTTATGCACAAAATCACTTAAATTTGATATTTTTGGTCTAAAAACTAGAGTTATTTTCTTGGGTCGTTTGGGTCCTCAAGAAGTTTTAGATATTTTTACTGAAAACAAGACAAAAATACAAATAATTTTTTTCTTGAAAATAATTTTTTGCAGTGTATACAGTGGTGTGAAAAAGTGTTGGCTCCCTTCCAGATTTTTTGTGTTATTGCATTTTTGTCACACTTTAAAGGCAGAGTGCACAATGTTTGAAAGCCAATGTTGATATTTGAAATCACCTAAACAAACACGCCCCTACACCAATAGAATCTGGACCTTCTTTTAAAAGGCCCGCCCCACACATACGCAACCCCGGCAAGGATGTCGGTAAGTAGACACGCCCCTTACTGCTGATTGGCTACAAGTGTGTTTTGTAGGGATGCACCGAATCCAGATTTTTTAGGTTCGGCCGAATCCCGAATCCACCGTTTAAGATTCGGCCGAATCCGAAACCGAATACCGAATCCTACTCGCATCCTTATTCCAACACAGTAAAACACATTAATGAAGTAAAAAACGTCCACAGCAGTGTATTTTTCATTTCATTTAATTTTAACTGTACATTATGCCAGGATGACAAGTTGGAAAAACTATTTTGACAATTACTATAAGCCTATGCATAATGAAAGCAATGCGTTGCGACACGCTCGTTTTTCCAATAAGCAAGCAGCTCCGCGCTGAAAACTATATTTAACTTTGAGTGAGAAGCTCCGCTCGTCAATGTCAGTTTTCACACAGCCGTCCAATTACAGTGGAGGAGGGGCAGGACATTACCACAGCAACCAACCGGCTCACAGCTGAAGCATCACAGCTACCAAGCGCTCGGCTGAAAAACAGCTGGCATTTGGGGTCCTCAAGGTGTTTTCAGCTGTGTTTAAAAGTTTTGGTGTGTCCAGCTGACCGAAAGAAAAAGCTCATCTCCACGTCAGCACCCGATGTGTGTAATCAACGGCTGCGTGACGTCGACCAGCGTAGCGCAAGCCTAGGGTTCGGTTCGGTGGAAAAAAAATCTAGGATTCGGCCGAACCCGAACCCCGCCAAAAAGCCCAGTATTCGGCCGACTCCGAAACCGAATCCTGGATTCGGTGCATCCCTAGTGTTTTGGTAGTCGGCCCGTCTCCTTTTCCAAAGTGTTTTTCAAACATTGTGCACTCCGCCTTTAATGTTTCAGAGCATAAACTAATTTAAATATTACACTCTAAAAAACAAACGGTGCTATATAGCACCAAAACAGTTGCTTTGGATCGTAACGATAGAAGAACCATTTTTAGTGCCATATAGCACCGGTGAAGAACCAGTGAAGCACCAGTGAAGCACCTGTGTAGAACCATATAGTGCTATGTAGAACCATATGTGGTGCTATATGGCCCCTATATGGTTCTACACTGGTGCTTCACTGGTGCTTCACTGGTGCTTCACTGGTTCTTCACCGGTGCTATATGGCACTAAAAATGGTTCTTCTATCGTTACGATCCAAAGCAATTGTTTTGGTGCTATATAGCACCATTTGTTTTTTTAGAGTGTAGTCAAAGATAACACAAGTGAACACAACATGCAGTTTTTAAATGAAACTATCCAAAACTACATGGCCCTGTGTGAAAAAGTGTTAAACCATAACTTAGGCTGCGTCCGAAAACTCAGGAAGTGACTCGTTGCCTCGCTGCCTCATGAGGCAATGACTTTGGAGGCATGAAGGCAGCTCAGAGAAAGACTTTCGGACACACTTCAGGCAGCGTGTTTGAAATATAAACAGAGAGCGCCTTTGTGATAACTAACCACACATTTGAAAACTACAATACTAATTTCTCGCTAGAAATGCAATTAAAAGGTGTAAAAAGTGAAAATCTACCTTTTATTTACACTAAATTCGGCATTTTATTTTTTCGAACTCGACCAGGCTTGGCCAATCACATTCTTATGTACGCCCACGCATAGGTATCTCAGGAGACAGAAAGTAAATCTAATATTGAATTCGGACATGCCTTGATCCCTTCCTGCCTTGGAAAGCTGCCTCCGAAGGCAGCAATTTAGAGTTTTCAGACACAGCCTTAACTGTGGTTTATCACACCTGAGTTTAATTTCTTTAGCCACACCCAGGCCAGATTACTGCCGCAGCTGTTTGCAATCAAGAAATCATTTTAATAGGACCTGCCTGACAAAGTGAAGTAGACCAAAAGATCCTCAAAAGCTAGCCAAGATGATGAGAAAGAAGTGAGAAAGAAAGTAATTGAGATCTATCAGTCTGGAAAGGTTATAAAGTCATTTCTAAAGCTTTGGGACTTCAGTGAACCACAGTGAGAGCTGTTTTTCCACAAATGGCAAAAATGACCTGCATGGCAGAGTTCCATGACGAAAACTGCTGCTGAGCAAAAAGAACATGAAGGCTCGTCTCAGTTTTGCCAGAAAACATCTTGATGATCCCCAATACTTTTGGGAAAATGCTCTGTGGACTGACAAGACAAAAGTTGAACTTTTTGGAAGATGTGTCCCATTACGCCTGGCGTAAAAGTAACACTGCATTTCAGAAAAAGAACATCATACCAACTATAAAATATGGTGGTGGTAGTGTGATGGCCTGGGGCTGTTTTGCTGCTTTATGACCTGGAAGACTTGTTGTGATAAATAGAAATATGAATTATGCTGTCTACCAAAAAATCCTAAAGAACAATGACAAGCCATCTGTTCGTGACCTCAAACTGAAGCGAATTTGGGTTCTGCAGAAGGACAATGATCCAAAACACACCAGCAAGTCCACCTCTGAATGGCTCACTGCAAAAAAAAATGACTTTCTTAATTAGTATTTTTGTCTTGATTTCAGTAAAAATACTTGAAATAAGTTTACTTTTTCATGAACACTTTAAGAAAATGTTTCTTTTTACACTGGCATATATATATATATATATATATATATATATATATATATATATATATATATATATATATATATATATATGAAGAGTTTGGTTCCAAAACGCAATAAACGCCATTTTTGAAAAAAATGAGTTACTGCCAAAATCAGTATTATATCAGGTCAGTAGTTAAAAGTAAATTCTTAATTTTACGCAAAATCCAATATCCGCCGTGTTATTCTGTCATCTTTTCTCCCTTTTTTCCCAAAATGCGACAAACGCCACTCCCACTTTTTTACAGAACGCAATAACTCCATTTCTGATATTACAGCCCACCAGTCACGCAATGTAAACAAGCAATGGCGGACGCGCGTAGTACATGGAGTCCTGGTTTTCCTCATCTACTTTGTACTACGTGATCAACAAACAAAACAAAATAATACTTTAATTGCATCGCTAAACCTGTGGTGGTTTTCTGTGATGGGAAAGAAACGTAAGCCATCAGCATCTAACAATTTCCCTGAGAGGCACTCGGGAGACGGGTGCTTGTTCTCCCGACAGCATCAAGCTTCTCATGCTAACACATTGACCCCAGAGGATCTTATGAAAAACTGTACATAATTTTACTCAAAGTCAACGAAAATCGAGCAGGACCAAAAACATTTTACAGTCGATCGCTGTGAAAGACGTTAAGCGAAGACGTCAAGTAACCGCAATGACAGGGTTCTTAATATGACAAAGTAAGTGTTTTGATTAATAACATTAATGTTTATATTTTTAATTAGTGTGTACAACTAGTCAACTAAATGAATATAACATGGCAAATATGAATGCACATTTATATAGGCTATTGATTCAATAGATTTATAGCATTTTGAATAAAAACTTGTCATGGATTTATTGCATCTTGTGGAAAAAATAATCCGTTTTTATAATAAATCTTTGAAAATCAACTTATGGATTTGAATTTTTTATGTTTTTATAACCTAAAGATGCTGTGTGAAAGTTTGTAACAGAAAATAGTTGTTTTCATCTTGTCACTTTCTTGGTATAGAAAACACGTTTTTACCAAAATTTGTCAAAATGGATTTATTGCGTTTTGGAACCAAACTCTTCATATATATATATATATGCCAGTGTAAAAAGAAACATTTATATATATATATTTATATATATATATTACGGCCGGGACTTTAACATTTTTAACGCATTTTAATCGCACTTATTTTTGCACCGCGGAACATTTCTCATTGGATTCTGCGATTTCGGCGGACCGATTATACTGGAGCACCAACTAGCGTTCATGACTTCAGACAACAACAAACCACAGTGAACATGAACGAAGAAGCTGATGAGATCGCTTTGGTTGGCCCCGTGGATGGGAATTTTTTTTATAAAAAACGAACGGATGGAAGCGTCGATAAGAGCATGGTTGTGTGTAAGCTATGCAACAAGGAATTCAGCATATATATATATATATATATATATATATATATATATATATATATATATATATATATATATATATATATATATATATATATATATATATATATATATCTATAAAAATATATATATAAGACTATGGAAGGCCCTCCCATGACGCGAATTTCTGCATGAATATCTCGATGACTAGAATTTCACGTGCGAATGAAGCGAGTAAACTCAAAATGTTCAAGCGGCAAACTAGACGTGGTAGACTTGAATTTGATGCCTCAAACGCGGCTGGTGTGAGCCCACGGTAAATGATCAGAAACTAGGGTTGCCAACTGTCCCGGATTAATCCGGGACGTCCCGTATTTTAAGCCTAATTTATTTGTCCCGTATGGGACGTGTCGCGTCCTGTTTTTTGACTGCTACGGTTGATCTAACCAGTGACTGATAAAACAGGCTTCGACTTCATGTGGCGCCACAACGACAAGCAGATAACATCAAAATCCCGCGAGAGGGATTTGAGAAATCCTACAGAAGCCACTATCGAAATGCTCTCGCGGTACTTTGATGTCATCCACTGTCAGTCCTTGCGGAGCCAAAAGCAGCAGCAGTGCTGATCACAACACCTTTTATCCAACCATAGATCCCCAGCACATTCAGTACACGTTTAAGAGTGTCAAATAATACGATTTTATGTTTGCTTTTTTATATAGTCCGTTACTTAGCTGTTTGTATAGTTACAAAGTTTGGTCTCAATTCGGAAGAGGTCGCTAATCCAGACCTGCCTAAAACGCATCAATCTGAAGGATTTAATCATTTTCAACTTTACTAGGACATTTTAGCGCTTCTGATTCACATACTGTAAGTGTGTTTTAATTTATGTTTTTGATATTGACCCTGTAAGACCACATCTTATAGAATCTATGTTAGTTTAGTTTGTCACAAGATTAAGATGAAGGGGATAAAGTTTTATTTACCTTTAGTGCGGGAGTCACAAGTGTTTTGTTTTAGACAGGTAAAGTTAAACTTAATGGTTCAAAAGTAGCCTTATGTATTAAAAGTAGGCTACCTGCTGTAAATTAACAAACTATTAATAAACCTATCATGTATGTTCCCAGGGCTATAAATTAATATTTAATTTGAAGATTAGCTATCATTTTGACTTGAATACACTGTATACAAAACCATATACGCACTGCTGCGACAGGCCACATTTTGTCCCGTATTTCAGAGTGAGAGAGTTGGCAACCCTATCAGAAACAGACACCGCGAGCGTGGTGGCGCTATTCAAAGATGCGTTTATTATAGCACATCGTCTCAAAAGAGTGAGTTTGGCGGCTAAGTAACATAAGTGTCAAGTCTGGGATACTCTCCCTATCCTACAGTACATACAAAGACATCTCATTTTTTAAATACACGCAATGAATGAACAGACGCGGCGGAGCTTCATGACAAATGTGTTGTTTATTATATCACAATAATAAACATGACAAATGTGTTGTTTATTGTATCACAATATCTGAGCTTCCCAATATATTCTGTCACACTTTAGATTACCGGTGTATGGATCACTACATACACCGGTAATCTAAAGGGCATATTCAAAACAAAAACATTTGATGCTATTTTAACAATCCATTTTATTGATTGTTGGAGCAGTGTGGCAGGATATATTGGGAAGCTCAAATATTGTGATCTAATAAACAACGCATTTGTCAATAATATGTTTTGTTGTCTTTAAAGCGTCAAGCAGATACCCTCCCTATCCTACAGTACAAACAAAGACATTTTTTTATATACATGCAATAGAGGCTGATCACAAAGGAGTTTCACTTCCTTTGCCTGCATAAACTGTTTATTTTCTTTTTGTTGCAACATTTTTGCTGTTTAATTACACAAACAAAATAAATCGCAGATGAAGGTTAAATACAGGTTAAAGTTTGAATCTAAGATTTGTTAATCAGTGTTTAAATTTAAGTGAGGCAACACAACTCGAATTAAAATGAAACTGGGATCAACAAACCAGAGATTATCTCTAAACTTTGCTAAATTTAATCCTTGTTGGTGCAACCCACACCTTGTCTTGCCTATATTTCTCTGACAATAGTTTTAGGTTCTGTGTTAGTCAGTATATTTTGAGAAACATGATGTATTTTTATTTACTGTAGTACAGCACATTTTCCAAGCTGTTGAACTGAAGACTTTGATTTATAGTGAGACTAATAGAGTACTATTTTGAACACTGAACTTTCCTAAAGTGTGTCATTATCTCAGTCTATGTAGGACATCAGATCAGACGTTGTTTCTGAATTCTGTGATGGAGGCTGGTTAGAGTGCTCTCCATCAGGTTTGATCAAATATCCTCTCGCCTCTCTCAGGGTCTGAAGTTGCTGCGCAAGTCTCCTCCTCTGGGCTTTCAGAACCTGACATCTGTGAATGAGACACACACCAGGTAAACGCACATCTTACAATTCAAGCCCTCATCCGAGCTGTTAAAATGATGCATCTTTCAACTTCAGCTTCAAAGGATTCAAGGATAATTACTGTTGGTATTTCTGACTCATGGGCCTGTTACATGCACTTCAGTCAGAGAATAAAAAACTGCAATAAACTGCAAAAAAGTATTTCTTGCAGTTTTTCAGAGAAGATTCCACGTCATACAATTATTAGGCACATGTAAAGTCCTTGAATTTCTTTGCATTATGTCACAAAATCAAACCACAGGGCATTTTTGTTAGACATATGGCCAATAACTTAAATAGCTTTCATGACAGATGTTGGCGATAGTTATTATTATAGAGGGTATGCATTGGCGTCACTTTTCCACGTGACCACGCCAGAACTCGCCCTGTTGAGTGGCAAACGTTCAACAAAATGGCTGGTTTTCATAGAGGCTGCTGCGAAAATGCCAGTAACACTGACTATTATCAGCTTAAATTGAATTTAGTTGGACTTGATAGCAGAGGTGGACAATACTTAGGTACATTAGTTACGTTTTTCAAGCATCTGTGCTTTATTAGGGTGTTCGTCTTGGGAAAAACGTTACTTCACTACATTCTAAATCATAGAATCATACTGTGTATTCTTTAATATTGCATATTAAAATTGATTTAATACCTAATTACATTTAAATTGTGTACTTTTACTTGAGTAAAAGTATGTTAATTTACTTAAATATTAAAGGTAAAACAGAAACTTGTATTTATGAAATGTAATAGAGTTAAAATTATGATAATAAGCTTTGTAATGTATGTTTTCCAAAGAAAACACGGATAAAATACAAATACTTGAAAAATACTTTTAAGTAGAAAGTTAAAACATCTGCTTGATAGTGACCCTAGCAACTTGTCAACCCACCTGTGGTCAGTGGACGTTGGCATGAACGATCTATTTACTTCTCATTTCTGTGTTTTTTGGCAGTCTGTGAAACGATAGCTCAGAATTCTTGTTAATCTGTTAGTACAGTCTATCGCACAATAGATGTTTCCCATTTAGACGCGTTTTTACGCTGATTTCACACTGTACCCAAATGCTGCCACTCTGTCTTTTGCCACTCAGTGGGCGTAACCGCAGTCATTTTCGCCGAAGGTGACGTCACGTGCATACCCTCTATTATCAACATAGTTTCACATTAACATGCGCATTGCGTGCTTTTCCTCGCATGAGAGGGTTTGTGGGCTTCACTTTGCGCGAGATAGCTTGTATCGTGCGTGGATTCCTTCTCTAAATAAAACAGGCGCAGCATGGACTCCTCCTAGCACCTAAACTTATAATGGCATGACTTTGGCTCTTCCTCGGATGAGCTTGTAATACGCACGGCTCTGACATTTCCTTGCACTAGAGAGGTTGTTAGGCGCGCAGGGGTTTGAACCAGCGAGTTTGTTGTTTCCGCTCTTTGGCACGCAGGAAATTTCAGAGCGCCTGGGCATAAAGACGCGCTCGGATTAATGGGATCAGGTTGCGGTCATGACACTGTTGCCCTTAGAGTTAATCGTCTACTTTTTTCAACAATCAAGAGACTTGTCATAAAAGATTAAAAAATTAACATATAAATAAATTATTAAACTACTGCCCCTCGCCCCCGATCTCACAGGATGACGAAACGATGATCTCAAAATGGGCATATCGCCCACACGAAATCCACCAAATAATACCTTGCGAGATGTTTAGATGTTATTGTAAAAGTGACTTAAAGTAAAATTCATACTAAGTGTTGCATAAGAGGGGTCAATATTTCAACCGGCTAGTAGTTGGTCTTTGCGATGACCATCAAATGGGAATCCTGCCTTGCTGACTGTTTTTAATTTTCTGGAAAACACTTTATTAGAGTAAATAAGAGGGATTTGGCGGTCCCATTTTAATCCCCCCTCCACTCCTGAATCCTGGTGATACAATTCTACATCAACATGATTAAGCTGCTGATTTATTCCCTGCTCTTGATTGGTCCCTGATTGTTTTCATTTTCTCTGAATGAAACAATATTTGTAATATAAAACACAAGGGCTCCTTTTTAATATGCTAATCTGGTAAGAGTGTATTTGTTTCAGGTACCGTGGCTGGTTAGTAAGGAGGATGTGTTGTTTGGTATTTGTTTGGGGTCGTGATGTTCACCCAAGCCCTGCTGGAGACAGACGGCACAATGTCCACATCAGCGAGAGGTGCATTTACTCGTTCTTTTTACTGATTAAAAAAGAGAGAGAGAGATGTGTTCAGGGCATCTTATGTTCCTCTCACATGAAGATCCCATTGAGATTTTTATTCAAGATTCATTTCTCCTTTGTTAAAGGGATAGTTCACCCAAAAATGAAAATTCTGTTTTCATCTTTTATGTTCAATAGAATAAAGAAACATGAATATATTTTGATAAATGATGTAAGCACACTATTGATGTTACCCATTGACTTCCATAGTACTTGTTTTTCCTACTATGGGTCCCGTGTTTATTCATTATCATAACGATCAATCAAATCATCCAGTTTAATTTAAGCCCTAGCACGTAAATAACGTCTTATTGTCCAGAACAGCATTATTTATTTTTTCCTCTTAAGGCATTTGCTTTGTTGTGTATGTAATGATGCATCCATCACACAATATCCTCTTTGTTTGCACTGCGGTGTCTTGTCCTGTGACTTGTTTGTGTTTTATTTAGAGTGAAGCAGGCTCTGCTAACCACAGGCAGCCCGAAAGAGATAAGGACAACAGAACTGGTGATGTCTGATGTCACAGGTCATTTTGGGAGACTACTGGACCTCACAGAGACTTTCATCTCCCCCACCCTTCTTAGGTTCAAACATAGCTTACTCATCCTGTCTCCAACTTCTGAAAATTCCTTTGAAGTAAAAAAGTGTCATAAATGCTTACTGTATGTGTTAGGCCATCAGACAGACTTGAAGATTTTAGGTATAATTAAGTACTATTTAGGAAATTGAGTATAATTTATGTTCTGATATATGTGGGTAGTTATTATTAAATGTCATGCAGTGTGACATGCTACTGAATAATTCATCTAAGACTAATTTAAACCCTTTGAAAAAAGGACATTATGATGTTATGTGAACTAAATAATTGAACTGAACTCAATGATTTGAACTCATATTGAACTCTATGTGCACTTTAAAAATTCATTTGTTACTCCATGTTTTCATTTAAGTGAACTGCAAAAGTTTAAAATTTGATTTGATGTGCAGTGTAAAAGTCAACCCTGTATTAATATTCTTCACAAAATTCGAGGTTAGAGTTTCTTCTAAACCTTTAATCCTAAATACACTTTAAACAAGGCACACAC
Source organism: Misgurnus anguillicaudatus (assembly GCF_027580225.2). Taxonomy (NCBI): domain Eukaryota; kingdom Metazoa; phylum Chordata; class Actinopteri; order Cypriniformes; family Cobitidae; genus Misgurnus; species Misgurnus anguillicaudatus. The sequence continues at coordinate 18,671,639 of NC_073341.2, forward strand.
TAAGTTTTAATATAGCATCAAAACAACTCTAATCTACCATTCTGTTCATTCTGAACCAAAGACTCGCATTAAAAGTTTTAAAACGATTATTTATAATCACTGGTAGTTTCTTCAGGAAATTGAAATGTGCTTTAAGTAGTTTAAATCTACTTTAAATATTATTGGTTTTCCTCATTTATACTTAAAATATACAAGCTTGTGAGATTCAAAATCTAATTTAAACCAGAATTGAATAATGACTTCAAAGGAATAGTCTACTCATTTTCAATATTAAAATACGTTATTACCTTAACTAAGAATTGTTGATACATCCCTCTATCATCTGTGTGCGTGCACGTAAGTGTGGAGCGCGCTGCGACGCTTCGATAGCATTTAGCTTAGCCCCATTCATTCAATGGTACCATTTAGAGATAAAGTTAGAAGTGACCAAACACATCAACGTTTTTCCTATTTAAGACGAGTAGTTATACGAGCAAGTTTGGTGGTACTAAATAAAACGTAGCGCTTTTCTAAGGGGATTTAAAAGAGGAACTATATTTTATGGCGTAATAGCACTTTTGGGAGTACTTCGACTCGCCTGAAAAGTCCGCTCCCCTTCTCACTCTCATAATGGGAGAGGGAGGGTGTTACTGCGCCGAGTCGAAGTACTCCCAAAAGTGCTATTACACCATAAAATGTGGCTCCTCTTTTGGATCCGCTTGGAGAAGCGCTGCGTTTTGTTTCGTACCGCCAAACTTGCTCGTATAACTACTCGTCTTAAAAAGGAAAAACGTTGATGTGTTTGGTCACTTCTAACTTTATCTCTAAATGGTACCATTGAATGAATGGGACTAAGCTAAATGCTATCGAAGCGCTCCAGCGCTTACGTACACGCATACAGATGATAGAGGGATGTATCAACAATTCTTAGTTAAGGTAATAACATATTTTAATATTGAAAATGAGTAGACTATTCCTTTAAGAATGTAACGCAAAGAAATATGTGAGATTTTGAATTATTTCCAGGTCACTAATCAGATAAGGAAATATGTCACATAGACCATGTTTAATCCTTTGTTCAAAAGGTCAGATTTCTTTGCTTTCATTGAAGCACACAGGCTGCTCTTTGGAAATTTTAAATCATGCTGAGAGTATGTACAGTATGGACCATCAGGTTTTGCATAAACTTGCATTCATGCCTGCTTGAGTGCATAATGTCATTAAAGCAAATGGGTCTTATATACCTCACGTATCTTAATAATCACTAATTAAAATGCATCAGACTGTTTGAGTTTCTAAAGTCCCCCTGTAGTCGATAATTGTATAACTTAAAACTCATCTTTGAGCATCATAATAGCATATGTAAAAGTTTTTTTTGTGATAATAATTTCCCCATCCTTTAAAACAGCTTGAATGTAACTCTACACCCTTGCCTCATTAGTATATGCGGATCTATGAATATGCTAATTAGTCCCCGCCTCCACTCTTTCGCACAACCTTGGACCATAGATAAATCTGTAAATAGATGCTACATTCGGAAGTTTTAGACACTTACATGAATTGTGCGGTTGAATTTTAAAGAGCACCTATTGTCTGATTCACAATTTTACATTTCCTTTGGTATGTAATTGTGTGTTAGTACATGTTAATGATATGCAAAAGGTACATACCTCAAAGTAATAGATGACGCGAGCTATCGTTTCCAACATAAATCTCTTTTCTTGGACTACAACAAACACACAGAATGTTGGCAGCAGTTTACTTCCTGTGATTGGTAATGTAGAAAAGACAGACATTATCATAATTCATCCCGCTTCGGACTTACAGCCTGTAAGTTAACTCCTGTTAGCATTGCATTGTGTATGAATCTTTCAAACATGGTAAGGAGCGTCACATTTCCGGCTGACATCAGAGGTATTTAGGCCAATTACAATGTACAGGTTGCCCAATCAGGGAAACAGCGCTTTTCAAATCAATGAGCTTTGTACAAAATTAGTGCGTTTCAGGAAGACATGTATATTTGAGCTACAAAAATGTACGGTATGTGAAAAATAATGTGTTTTTATCCATAAACCAAGCGAACACATTGTATTATACCAAATACACAAAATAACGTTGTTTTTTAGAAATGAAATTGGTGCACTTTAACATGCTACTGTATAATAAATTACATACAGGGTATTTTGAGCTAAAACATCACACACTAGAGAAACAGAAGACTGTCTGTAAAGAAGAAGTGTTTTAAATTGGGACACAATAGGTGACCTTTAAGAAAGTCACAGTGTTTTTTAATTTATAATAAAAAACATCGTATTGTAATATTTATTTGTTTTCTGCTTTTTCTCAGTTGACATTTAAAAAGTTCATATATGGGTGGTTGGCACAAAATGATAAATTTGCTCCTACTGTTAAAATAACATGTATAATAATTCTACATATATAATTTTCTGGCCACTTATTGCTACCTGTCCCAACTTATTTTGGAATGTGTAGCTCTCATGAAATCCAAAATGAGCCAATATTTGGCATGACATTTCAAAATGTCTCACTTTTTACATTTGATATGTTATCTATATTCTATTGTGAATGAAATATAAGTTTATGAGATTTGAACATTATTCCATTCCTTTTTCACTCACAATTACTACAGTGTCCCAATTTTTTCTGATTTGGGGTTGTATTATATATAATGATTATACATATATAATAATTATTTTCTTTTTAAGTTGAATTAATCCTAATTATTTTGCTAACCTATAATGAATCAGTTTACTGTTTTCCTTATTGCAAGTCACTTTGGATAAAACAATCTGCTAAATATCTAAATGTAAAAGAGGACTTCATCACCTTTTTTATTTTTTTATCTAATTTCTCACCAAACGTCTTTCTTTCCCAGGCTGGTAAGCTGGCTGATGCTAAAGGTCTTCAGTTTGATGTTCTGTAGTGTCCAAGTGAACCTCAACCAGCTGTCTGCTTTACACCGCGCCACCCGACTGGTAATACACATCAAGCTGTTTTCTCTTTTCCCTGTTTTGCTCTCTCACCCTACATTGATTACCCATCATTAATCACCCTCTGTCTCTCATCCGCTGTCTCTCACTCTATATTGATTACCCTCTATTGATCACCCACAGTCTCTTAACCTCTATTTATCACCCTCCGTCTCTCACCCTTTTTCAACCAAGTGTGTCTCACTGGCTGTCTCTCATTCTCTATTTATCACCATCTATTTATCACCCAGTCTCTCTCAGCCTGTATCACCCTCCTTTATGATTCTGTTTTATCTTTTTATCCCTCTTGTTTTTCCCCTTTGTTCTCGTTTCGTTTCACTGTATTCTGTTAAACACATTTTTCTCATGAAATTTGCGTGATTTTTCGGACACAAACTCAATTATTGATGATTTACGCTCTGCACATCAAGCCGAAAGGCCGCTTCAGGTCAGAATAGTCTTTTTTGAGTCGTTTTCTCTTGTTTTATCTATCCTGTTTAGACATTTATTTTTATTGCAGTCAGCTTTTTCACCCCAGGGTTTTGGTCACACATAACCCTTTATATGGCTGTATAAGCACACTTTGATAGGCTTTTTGTAGCATTTGATGTTTTTGTTGGTGTTCGCAATTCCTCCGTTTAGGGCAAGTGGGTTACAAAACAAAACAGCAGAAAACAGATTTTCTGGTGCATGCCATTTGCAGTCTGATTTTGTAACAATGTGAACTTGCATCTCTGCGGCATCAGTTCATGTGGATCACTGGTGAAAATATCGAGCTCACCTGCAGATCAAACACTCGTCGCCCACCTGAGCGGCCCTGATACACTCCTGGATCACACAATACAGTTACACACTCAACAAATCAATACATGTACTGCAAAAAAACGTACAGTCTGTGTCATTATCTTTGCCTTTGTTTCTGGTAAAACATTTAACCATCAGTGCAGTGTGTACATTTTAGAAAGATATTTTGACAGCAATGCAATATAATATAGATAACAACTATGTTTTCAATGGTGTATAACCTTACAAAATGAACTGTATTGTTTTTATTACCTTAGAATGAGGATGGTAACACCATTAAAACAAAAGGTCTAGAGGAAGAGACAGTCTCTCAAGTATAAAGTAACACTTTATTTACAGTGCACGCTTGAAAATGACCCTGTTTTTGTTTTGTGCAATGCAATTTTTTCTTATTTTGTGTGTGTGTCTGTAGGAAGCTCCACTTGTCTACGTATGTGTTCGACAGAGCGCCGTCGATCAGGCTTTGATTTGTTTGGCTCTTTTCTGTCACAACTTGAGGGTTCCCTACATCCTCTACCCTGCCCATATTCGACCAACCTGGTTACGGTAAGCATGCACAGACTCAAACCCAACCCAAGACACTACATAGTATACTGCAAATCTTTTTATTTACAGTTTATTTCCCTGCCTGCTTTCTTTCATAATTGAAAAATGTTGCTCTGCGTCAGCCGTACTGTTGACATTAAGAAAAACACTTTTTGAGTTCTTCACGTGCGGACACAGCAGTTTTTAAAGCAATAGTATGCACCACTGCACGGCCTATTATTCAGCCAGCGGAAGCAGCTGAACACATTTAACAGAGCGTGTAAAAGTTCGGTAAGTAATAAAACATACAATTCTTAAACAATTGTGGTATCAAGTGCTGAAAACAGCAGTCGGTCACGGGTGGGGTTTTAGGGGGTAGTTTACTCCTTCATGATACGGAAGACTTACTGTAGACTCTGTAGAAGCTTGTGATTCGTTTGCAAGGTTACGACAATAATGACTTCATAGTTGTTTATACAAATTGCTTCTGCAGCAATTGTTAATGTATTAATGAGATGCATTAGGCTTAGTGTTAGAATCCAGTTAAAAAACAAATCACATGCACTTGGCCCACATGAATGCAAATGTGTGCATTATCTAGAACTGCTCTTTAGGCCAAAATTTTTTGCTTTTCTCAGCAAAAAACATTATGTAAAGGACATGTATGTTTCATCTTTGACAATAAGAGCTAATTGTTCGTGTAGCTCCCAGAGAACAAACAAAACTGTTCTGATAAAGTGTACAGACTGAATGCATTGTAAGTTGCTTTGGATAAAAGCATCTGCCAAATGCATAAACATAAAAAGGTAAAAACGTTATGAAATCACAGCCATGAGCAGTTTAACATTCACCCTGATAATTATACTGCATTGTGATGAGCTGACACAAGGTTAACCAATCATTAAAGAGCTCATTTACATACAGAAATCTTCAAGGTGCAGTGTTAAAAAATAGCCTGTGTACAGAGAAAAATTAAAGGTCATGTAACATGAAATTATTTATTGGTGCACTGAAAATTGATCACCATTGTAAGTGCAAATCAGGAAATAAAACATGTAAGGAATAATTGACGACGGGCCGTTGAATTATTAGAAAAATAATGCACACCCGAGGTGGTGATGCCATTACACATCGGGTGTGCATTATTTTTCAATAATGTCAATTATTCCGCTTATACTACAGTTACCACACCTCGAAGACATCGATCACATTTTATATTTACAGGGATTCGTCCGGTTTTTGTATTTAAATCGCTATTGTGAGTAGGACTATTTCTTCCGCGTCTCATCAACGGCTCTTTTGCTTGTTCCAAAACGTCATTTTAAAGCTTGCAATGGAAGCTTGAGGCGTTCGTAGCATTCTAATGCAGTTATTAATGAAGTTATTAGAAAGAGAGTGACAGAGACACACATAAAGAGAGAGAGAGAGAGAGAGAGAGAAAGAGAGGCATTGGAGATATGACTATCGAAGGATAAATTGCTGTTGAACACCACACGTAAGTTCTTAATCGTGAAGATGGCACCACCGTGCAGCTATCTATGCACAACTTGTAATCTGGCATATTATGTTTTGAGCGATTCGGTTCAATAATAAGTATCTCTGTCTTATTAGAGTTTAGCATAAGGAAGTTATGTGCCACCCAGTCACTTATATCGCTAATACAGTCTGTTAGTTTACAGAGCTGGTGTGTTTCGCTAGGATGAGAGGAGATGTAAAGTTGGGTATCATCCACATAGCAGTGAAAACTTATGTTATGTTTCCTGATGATGTCTCCTAGAGGTAACATATATAACGAGAACAGGATAGGACCTAAAACTAATCCCTGCGGTATGCCGTATTTAACCGGGGAGTGATATGACTCTTCCTCATTTACATAAACAAAATTGTAGCGAATAGTTAGATACGATCTAAACCATGCTAGCGCCTGACCACTGATGCCAACATAGTTTTCTAGTCTATTAAGTAATATTGTCTGAGTTATTGTGTCAAAGGCTGCACTAAAGTTTAGTAAAATAAGACTTGAGATTTAACCACGATCGGATGTTAAAAGGAGGTCATTTGTAACTTTAAGCAGTGCAGTCTCTGTGCCATGGTGGGGCTTGAATCCTGATTGGAACTTTTCATACTTACTATTATTCACTAAGAATGCGCATAATTTAACGGCCTGTCATCAATTATTCCTAGTGTTGGGTGTAACTAGTTACTAAGTAATTAGTTACTGTAATTTAATTACTTTTCCCTTGAAAAAGTAAAGTAAGGGATTACTCTTACTTTTCTTGTAATCTAATTACAGTTACTTCTGATGTAACTAAATACTGTGTATGGACTCTAAAACAATTATGTGTATATTATAATACAATAGTGGATTTAACATGGTTTAAGTTTACAATTCTCACTATTAATTGAGGCAAAAGTAGTTAATAGTTAATAGAGAGAATTGGACCCTAAAGTGGGACCAGAATAATTGATGTATTTTATATATTATTTCTTCAAGCTATTTCAAGCCTATCCTTGTATCATGTACTAAATAGGATTTAGAAAGTAATAAGTAATTAAATACTTTTTGGAGAGAGTAACTTGTAAAGTAATCTAATTACATGATTGAAGATGTAATTAGTAACTAGTAATTTATTACTTTATTACTTACCCAACACTGATATTCCTTACATATTTGACAGGTTAGGTCTGCGTTTATTGAAAAATAATGCACACCTGTGGAACATTTCTCAACCAATCAGAATAAAGCATTCACCAGTCCCATGGTATAAGCTACAAAAGTATAGAATATTGCCCTGTTTAAAGGCATAGCTCATCCAAAAATGAACTTTTATTGTTTATTCGTTCATACTGAGTAAATTAACAGCAATGAAGCATCCCTTTACATCTCATACATATTTAAATTGTTGGATAAATACATAATGTACTGTTTGTCAAAGTTAATAGAAGTACATTTCGACTTTTTCTCAGGTCCATTCTTCAGAGGCTGGGCGTCATCCTGCTCCCAGAAGATACAAGCTCAGAGCAGGATGCTGAGATGGACAGCCTCTATTCTCCAGTCATGACCTCTGTAAGCTCCCGCAGCGAGTTTGCTATTCAGCTCGAATTTTTCACCAAAGGACAAGAAAGACACCACCGCCTCAGGCGCTGTGCTGCTGTATCCCAATTCTTGAGACCTTACTTTGTTTGCACATCCTTGTGGAGGTATTGGTTTTAGCTAGGTCGTCTCAAGAATGAGTCACCTTTGTTTTTGGGGCGGGTGAACCGCATTAGTAACCTGCATCTGATGGACACTGCGGTTCCCATGACGATGGGCATCTGCAGATGTTTCTGGGGGAGGTACAGTGTGCCTTTGAAACCATCTGAGCCCGGAGGAGGAGAATAAACGTCGTAGGCCTGCAGATTTACCATCAGATTTATACCGTTATGAGAATGTCTTAGAGGATTGTATTATTAGCAGTTTGACTTTGAGATACGAGCAGGATTTTCAGTCCTGTAAACGATTCTCTAAGGATTTGGTATAATCTATGGCGCCTTAATTGCAAGGATGTCTGATGTGTTCATATTAAAGGGTTTGATTAGATATGTGCTTATGTGCTGCCTCTGGATGTAACAGAGGAGATAATCTGTCAAGCCTGGCTTATCGCACTTCTGGATGGATTTGAGAGAGATTTGTGCACGAGTGAGAGAGAGTTTAAGCGATAGTTCAACATAAAAAAGTTTTGTAATCATGTCCTCATTCTATTAGCTCTCAAATCACTTTCACGTACGGTGCTTAAAGTCCCCCTGTGGTGAAAATCTGATTTTTATCGCTGTTTATATTTGTGGTGTTATTAATATGATTTAAAGGGATAGTTCACCTAAAAATTAAAATTCTGTCATCATTTTCTCATTCTCAATTTGTATGAATTGTAAGAATTTCTTTTTTCTCATGAACACAATAGAATACATTTTGATAAATGATGATAAGCACACAGCTGATTGTAACCATTAACTTCCATAGAAGGAAAAACAAATACTGTACGATGAACTGTGTGCTTACCATCGTTTATCAAAATATCTTCTATTGTGTATATCATAAGAAATAAATTCATACAGGTTTAGAACAACATGAGGATGAGAAAAGACTGTTTGGGTGAACTATTCCTTTAAGACAAACCATGTGCAAATACATAGCATTATTCATACACTACTGCTCAGTATTTTTTCCATACAATTGCAGTTTTTCAAAGACTGTGGTTTGAAATCACCCTGGTATCCTACGTCACAAACATGTAGCCAATCACATTAAGACAGTTGAACGATTGGATCAGTAGTTCGAGCCATAGATATGTATGGATCCTACATAGACTTTGTGCTGAAATGCTGCTTCAGCTTTGCTTTTGCAACGTGAGCAAACGCTGCTCACATGTGCAGTGTGAATGATCTAACCTGTAAACATCAGCGCAAAAAATACATGCTGTAAACAAGCAACTCATGTATGCATTGTTAAATATGCCTTAGTAGCTGTGTCTGGAACTGTGGAATGTAGCATCTATGTACATTTAGAGCTATTGTCTGAGCTGGTGCGATTGAGTGGAGGCAGGGACTAATTTGCATATTCACATTAGTCTAATAGTGGACCAAGGGGTTGTGATTGAGTAGAGGCGGGGACTTATTACTTTGGATCCGCGTATTAGGGGTGGGCGATAAACCGGTAGATATAATAAATTTGTCAACCGGTAGAGATTTTGGACTATCGTCTCTATCGAGGTTACGCGCCCAAGTCATGTTGCTGTGTGCGTGGTTGCGAAAAACATAACATTTATACACACATTTAAACACTACAGTTTTAAAACAAGTGATTTTAAGCCTTTGAAATACAAACAACAGTGCTATATGCGCATTCTGCTTTTCTGTGAGAGGAGTGCGTAAGTTGTGCATCCACTACTCATTAAGCTCGTGAGCATTTTTGTCGCTTTATTTGCCTTAAATACATATATGGGTCAAAATTCCCGTCTTTGCAAGTATCCTTATAAACACGACCATTATTAAAGCACCACCAAATAGTTTTTTACCTTTAAATAACGTTTCCAAAAAAGTTTCAGTCGTTCATCCACTCGAAATGGTGAACGGCACTTTCACATTCGCTTTGCAGCCCTCTATCGGCCAAAACCGCACTAAAGAAGTTTCCAAACGTCGGGTTGCGGTCCTGCAGTTCGAGTGAAAACTACAAAAACTTGCTTTATGGCAGACCTACAATCTAATCAGACCCAGCTTTGCTGGAGTAGGCTAAATTATTTACGACAGTGGTAATGGACAATTCCGCTTCCAACCTGTAGGGGGAGCAAAGAGCGAAAACTTTTTAGTGTTGCTTTAAGAGAAAGTAAACAGCTAAGAGAAAACACACGTGTAACACTGCGTTCACACCAGCTGCGGTAGAGGCGACAAAACGCACTATTCCCGTGTAGTGGGACACTTGAACAATTTGAGGTTACTTGCTTCATTTGCGCGTGAAATTCTAGTCATTCGAGACATTCACACAGAAATTCGCGTCATTGGATAGGCTTCTGCGACTCCGCTCACTCCCTGTAATCACGTCACTACGAAAGCAAGCTCCTGATTGGTTAACGCGGCGCGAATATCTGCCAAAGTTTAGATTTTTCAACTCGCACGTTTCCCGCGGCAATCCGCGCTGCGCGTTCCGCGTCATTTGCACCACGCCATTCGCGCGTACCATGCCGCAGGATGCCTATTTGCGTCTTTGCGTTGACTTAACATGAAAATCACGCATGCTTGCCACCTCTTCGGCGTCTGGTGTAAATGCCACATAACAGTAGATTGGATCCGGACTTTGGTCTTAAAGGGGAAGTTACCTAATTTTGCTTCTGTCTGTCACTCATATTTTTGTGAAAATCTCTCACTGCTCTTGACTGAATCACTTTTCTCATTTAATAAGACATATAATATACATTATTATTTATTATTATTCACTCATCACTGACTGTTTTTCTTCAATGAACTTGAATTTTGTTTGTTTTTATCTTCTTTTTTATGCATGTATAAGTTTTTTGTGAGAATTATAAAAACGCTATAACATTAAATATTTTAAAAACATAAAAACCTTATTAAAAGATAAAAAATCTACCGTGATACATATCGTTATCATGATATAAAATGAATCCTATCGTGAAATGAAATTTTGATCATATCGCCCACCCCTACAGCGTATACTAAAAGAGGAAATGTAGAGTTACTATTTTAAGGCATTAAGTAATTATTATCACAGGATAAACCTTTACATATGATGTAAAGCATTACAATAAGCTAAAACAAGCAAAAATTAAGATGTTTCTTATTTTTTTTGGCCATTTTATTAGCGAATATACATCTGTCTAGCCAAGCTCTAGTTTATTTTATTTGGAAAAAAATAATGGAGCGGGGGGCCTTCAAATATTGTTGTGGGCAGCTAGGGGGCCTTGAAGTGATAAAGGTTGGGAACCACTAGGTTAGACCACCTGCCGATTTGTCTCAAAAACCATCCAGCATTGTGAAATGCTTTAATTCAGACTCCTTTACAGAGAGTTCTTGATGTTTCACTATTTTAAACAGGAGTGATGAATGACAAGTTGAATTAGCATTTTTATACCCAAATTTGAACCGCCACATTTAACTTCTTTCACAAAGCTATTATGTTGCTTTAGCAGAACTAAATATAAATTGCATGTATCATTTAGAGTGCTGTTTTTGCCGTTTATGTAGCTTGACTGTCGTTGCCCATGCAGAGAAAGTCATTCATACAAGTTTGGAGGGCATTTAATGAGGTGTAGGAATTTAAAGTTTTGGTTGAATTGGTCAAAGAGTCCTGACTGAAATTTCGTTTCGCTTTGCTTTTATTGTTTCGTGATCTTCCACCTCGGCTCAGATAAAGATTTGAGAGTATCTTTGAGCTGCTGTAATTCAGCATTTTATGATATTCGGCTCCCACCGCGCCTGTCTGTACTCAATTTCATTATTCTGGTTTGTAGAGGCTCAGCTCAATACGAATTGAATTTTGTCCCCTGTCTGTAAGTTTCATCCAAGCTTTACAAAAGTACCATATGTATCTACAGAAGTGTCGCCGACTTCCCATTTCGCTCTTGCGATAGCATGTCTCTCTCCCTCAATCGCTTACTCCCTTTAACAGTGTGCTTTCAGTTCAATTTTTATAGGATTGATTTTACAGATATTTGAGTTCATTTTATTCTCCGCCTCACATCTCTTCTTCATCATAAAAATGTCGTCTGTCAGCCTCTGTTTTTCCTCAGACATTTTATCATTTTTTTTCTCTTTCCTGTTCTGTCCTGCTCCACAGTTGATTGGCGAGCTGTTACGAGAGCGTGCCAGTCTCAGCATGGGCGTCTGTGCGGGCGGAGGTCAGGGCGGCCAGTGGCTAGCTCGTGTACGCCAGGCCATCGTCAACGGTCTGGTGCCCGACGTTAGTATCGTGCCAGTGGGCGTTTCTTACGACTGCCTGCCACAGCACTTTTTACGACCAAAGGTGAGGACCTTAATATGATGGACACTCACTACAGCAATTTCATAATGACCTCCATCAAGTCTGAGTCACCATCTGCACACAGGGCTATTAAATAAACCAATACCATTACAGATTATGTTCCAATAACAGCTCTCATAAGCACAATGATCATAGCCTTTGTGCTCATCAAGTCTTTCTATGCCAAGTCTGAATATTACTACTGCTCATACTTAAGATTAGGGGTAGTGAACAGATACTTAATCTCATCTTTGTCATGTGATCAGTGCTGCAATGTTTGTGATTCCTCAAACAGTAAGGATTCTTGAGAAGATGAATGATTTTTGGCTGGGTGATGATAAAATGAGCAAGACTTTCATTAGCTGCGTTTCCAATACCCTTCAAATTGCGCAAATGGAAACACGGATATTTCGCATAAACCCCCATGTATCGCAAAACTTTTTAGTTTCTCAGTCAACTGTTTAGTTTCTTAGGGCGCGCTCACACTATCCAAACCAAACCGCGCTCAGGCGCGTTTGACCCCCAAAGCCTGGTTTGTTTGACTAGTGTGATCGCTCTGTTCCGCGCCCGGGCGCGGATTGGTTAATCGCACTGCGGTCGGGTTGCAGAGGTGGGCCAGAGCACGGTTCACTTGGGCTCAGGCGCGGAAGGCTGTGGTGTGAGCGCAGTCGCGCCTGAGCGCGATTCAAAAGGTGAAGACGTCAGTTGCGCGACCACTCACCTTCATCTGCTTCCGTAAAAACCTTTTGATGCGCGCAGCGGGGTTACGTGAATGTCCGAGCTGCACACGTGACAGATCAACTAAGCAATATAATGACATGTGAGAGGGTTGTCTGTAATCGCGCACCAAACGACTCCGAATAAAAACACAGACATATCATTACGGTGGGTTCCAGTGTTAAGAGAGAGCTTTACTTCCTTCTTTTTTTTAAAAACAATCGCATCTTAATGACGAAAGCGCGCCCGGACTTGGATCGATAAAAAGTACAGTGTGAGTGCGTGCACCTGGGGGAGTAGGGAGGGGTAACAATCGCGCTGGGGCATGGTTTGGTTTGGATAATGTGAGTGCGCCCTCAGTAAAGTCTGAAAAACCTGTAAAACGGATTTCTTTTATCGGGGAAAGCCTATTAAAAAACGGTAGTTTTTGCTCATTGCCCCGATTTCGCTTGGCATGTAAACACCTTAATCAGCTTTCTCCCAGTTTTGTTCATGTGCGCATGTCACCGCGTGTGAAAGATAAACACCAAGTAACTTATAAAAGTCTCCGCTTCACTAAAGTCGACTAAAGAGAAACTGTGAAAATAGAAGCTTATGGTACATTTACAGGTTCAGCAGACATGACGGCTGCTCCAGCTCTGCTTCTGTGCTGTTCACACATGCAGGGTGAGTGCTGTAACCTGTTAATATTAGCGCTTAAAGGTCACGCACAGTTCACATATGCATTGTGTGAAACTAAAACTTAGCAGTGGTGTGTCTGAAACTGCCGAATGTTGTGTCTATTAACATTTATATCTATGGCCAGAGCTGTGCGATTGAGTAGAGGCGAAGACTAATTTGCATATTCATAGATCCGCCTATACTAAATGAGGCAAAGGTGTAGAGATACAGTACATTCAAGCTGTTTTAAAGCATGAAGACATTATTGTGACGGGTAAATCTTTTATATATGATATTATGATGCTCAAAGATGCGTTTTAAATGATAAAACTATCGACTACAGGGAGACTTTAATGGAAACACAGCTTCTGATGGTGCAACATGAGTCACATCTATCAACCATAGAACGTGAACCAGTCCCAGCTAAAGTCATTGTTATGGTTTTCTACATAAAATCATTCAACATAATGTTAGGAACATTCTGTGAAAATAAAACCTTGATATCTTTAATATTGACTGAGGTAGGTCATGTAGAAGAATAAAATCAATGATTGAAATAAAACTTTGATGTTTCTAAAGCTTATGAGACTTTAGGATGGATTTCACAGTTGTCACATTAAAAAGTTGCTCAGAAACACCTAAGCAACCCGTTACCAATTCCCTGGCAACTACCCATAGCACCCAAGTACCCGGTGTATACACTGTAAAAAATACTTTGCTGCCTTAAAATTGTTTTGTTAAATCAACTCAGATTTACAAGTCATGTCAACAGAGATGAGTTTTCATAACTTATAAAATATAGTTGAAAAAAGTCAACCTAAAAGTTCACCTGTAGTTATAACAACTCATCTCTAGTCAAGATAAATAATAGTACGTTGAAATGACTTGTAAATCCGAGTTGATTCAACAAAAAAATTTAAGGCAGCAAAGTATTTTTACAGTGTAGTTTTGATAGAAGATGCATCCCTCACATTAACCGCAGTAACTGTTGTAATTTACTGTAGTTTTGTACTTTGTTCCTGATTAGTTAGCTGCTAATTAGCAACACTAATCAAATGATCAAACACTAATCTGATAATATGTAAATACAAACACTGCAGTTTAAAACAAGATTTGTTGATTCAACTTAAAAAGTAAGTGTAGACTACGTGCTGCCTTAACATTTTGAGCTATTTCAACTTTAAAGGGGACATTTCACAAGACATTTTTAAGATGTCAAATAAATCTTTTGTGTCCTCAGAGTACATATGTGAAGTTTTAGTTCAAAATATCATCTAGATAATTTATTATAGCATGTTAAAAGTGCCATTTTGGGTGTGTCCTTTTAAAAAATGAGATGATCTCTGCACTAAATGGCAGTGCTGTGGTTGGATAGTGCAGATTAAGGGGCGGTATTATCCCCTTGTGACATCACAGGGGGAGACCAATTTAAATGACCTATTTTTTCACATACTTGCAGAGAATGGTTTACCAAAATTAAGTTACTGAGTTGATCTTTTTTACATTTTTTAGGTTGATAGGAGCACTGGGGACCCAATTATAGTGCTTAAACATCATGAATTCAGATTTTTTTCCATATGTCCCCTTTAAAATATTAGTTGACTTAACATTTTTTAGAGTTAACTAATATTTTCAGGTTGAATTAAGAAAAAAATTTAAGGGAGCACAAACTCTTGACTTTTTTAAGTATAAATATTTTTTACCGTGTGGGTTTATTTGGTCATTTTTAATAGAACGTATAGAACGTCTCTAAATCTGCCCTGAGTTAGCAGACATTTGACATTTTGTAGAAAGATGAGAATCCATATCATTGTGTGCATTCATCTTAAATAAATGGCAGTTATTACAGCGATTACTGCCACTAATTTTTCCACTAATGGGTCTTCACCATTAGAGTGCTGTGAAGAAGAGAATAGTTTTCTCGAATTAGATCTGAGTCATTTCATCTGCTTCCGTGCGACCGCTTAAACGTCTGGATGATGTTTGTGAGAATTTATTTCATGTGTTTGTGCCATCTCCAGGCTGGGCTGATGTCTGCTGTGCGGTTTGTGGTGTCCCTGCTAAAGGGCGTTCACAGAGGAAGTGTTCGCATCCATTTTGCACAGGCTTTCTCTTTGAAGGTTACGACACAATCTCTAATTTTTCCATAAACACACACAAACAAATAAACCAGTCACAATGTAGTACCTTAATGCAGTGGTTCTCAACCCAAAGGGTCACAACCCAAAAAACAGGGGTCTGTTTTGATAGGTTTGCGGGCATCAAACAATGTTGATTATATAAAGGACAACTGTGCATGAAGATCTTAACCCTATAGCATTCATTGTCATTGCTTCTCTATTCCCCACACACTTTCAGGAAAATAATTATTTTAAGAGCTTGTGGATGAAAAGCTGGCTATATTAAATGCTGTCTTTAATACCAAGCAGATGCCACTGCCAACTGAACAACACACAGACAGTAATATTAATATGGCTAGCGCACACTTACCTGCCTTTCAGCGAATCAATTCAATTTAGTTTATTGTGAAGGGCTTTTTGAAATATGCGTTGCTCCAAAATAGCTTTAAAGAAAATAAAAAGTAAAATAAATGGAAAAGAGAAAGAAATGGTGACTTGCACTCCAAGGGCAAGATTGGGAAAAAACTCCGTAAGGGATTTTAAAATATGAAGAAGAAACCTTGGGAGGAATCAGGGACTCGGAAAGACCTCCACTGAAATGTATCTGTGCATTTTTACTGAAATTTTAAGAACTTTGACAGATAAATTAGTAAGGCTTTAACTTTTTAGGACAACTAATTAAAGGTATAGCAGAAGATTTTCGTTTTCCGGTTGGATCATCAAGACTTGGTCCTCCTGGTTGTCAATCATTCTGGTGGTATGTTTACGTAAGGCTGTCGTACGTGCTCGTGTTCGCTTTCTGCACATCCGCACTTTCAGGTGTATATGTGTGGTGAGCTACGGTTTCAGCCATTCATTGAAGCTCGTGTTCTCACCGTATTTTTTCAAAATGTCTGAGGTTCACAAGAGAAAAAGTGTTTACGAATTGTATGACAAGAAGAGAAATGCCTCTTAAGAAAGAAACAAGACCAGAGTGTTTATGAGAGACTATTTTATATGTGGGCACTAAAAGCACAGGTTGGGCTTCCCACGCAAAGTTTCTACTCGACAGGTAAAGTTTGTCATGCTATTTGGAGAAATCCATTTAAAATCACTGCTAGTAAAAGTTGATGTAAGCTATGATTAGCGATGCTAGCCCTGGCATAAGTCACGAACAAACCGCGCAGACATGGTAAACATCTCAAAGTATGAGCCATGCCGGCAGCAACTTGTAAACAGAGCAAAGAGAAGAGGCTTGTGCATGCTCTCTCGTGCACACGTTAATAGGCGTTCTCTCTTGGGAGCAGGAGAGTGTTGCGCATGTGCATTTTTTAAAAAAAAGTAGAGGGGCGGTTCTTTTCAAAAATACGGGAAAATCTTCCGCTATACCTTTAAGTCTTTCCCAAACAGCATTTTTTTTAAGTTGCCAGCCAGCGCCAGCATTTTTCATGATTTTCACAAAAGTTTAATAGCCTCCAGAAAATGTTCTTCTTTAAATAAATAAACATACAATATATTAAATAAAAAAGACCCTCAAAAAAATAAAAAGTTTCCGTAATTCCATTTTTGTGAAGGACTTTTGATAGAGATTAAATTCAGAGCGATCATCAAAACATACACAGATGTTTGCCCAAGGCCGATACTTCTGGGTTTTATAAATTGAGGAAGAGTGGATAATTACGGTGGCTCATTGCTGCCACATACATATTATTTTTTTCACTCAGTTATGTCGTTAAAACGACATCTTTTCTTGTTAAAACGACATCTTTTCTCGTTCTAACGAGATATTATGACGTTAAAACGACATCTTTTCTCGTTATAACGAGATATTATGTCATTAAAACGAAATGTTTTTTCTCGTTATAACGCGATATAATATCATTAAAACTAAATGTTTTTCTTGTTATAACGAGATATTATGTCATTAAAACGACATCTTTTTCTCTTTAAATTTACATATTTTCCGTATTAAGGAGATATTATATCATTTAAATAACACATATTCTTACACACGCTGTTTCATTAATCGACCCTTCAATGCAGAACTGCTTTTTGCAAGATCATTGGACATTTAACTCACCTAATTCATTCTAACTTTATTCTTTTCATTTTTACTTTTTTATTAATTTACAGTATTATGATTAGGCAATGTTGACAGGATGCTGCAGACTGTACGTTGGAACTTCACTTTCACAAGAATCAAACGGAGAAATTGGAAATGGCACTATTCTTTATGCACGAACTTGGCCGTTTTGGGAAGCTATTCATATGTAAACTGCAACATCTCAAATGTATTTAGGCTGGGTTTTTTGTCAGTGTAATTCGACCCTAGATGGTGTGGTGCCTTATCTTAACAATGTTACAAACATTAAACCCGAGTTAATTACAATTTTATGCTGTGATCAAAGCTGTATTTTTATTTTTTTGTGCAATATTTTGCTCATTAAATTTTTGTTTTTAAAGAAATAAAAATTTGCCCAAGTCATTTCAACTCTTTATTATGTTCAATTCATATAAAAAGTTGCAGAAGCAATTTAATGTCCCACCCAGAAAACAGACTGTCACAGCTAACACAAAACGTTCCCCTAACGTTAGTTTTTGGTTATCTTTCGGTCATTTTTTGGGAACCAAATAATAATGTTCTGGGAATATTCTTTTTATGTTTTATTTTTGGGAACCATAAAATAACGGTCCCATAAAGTTGCAAAGTGATTATTTAAAAATAACTTATACAGAACCTTCTCTAATGGTTGTTATTATTATTTATTTTATTTCATTTGAGGAAATGAAGTGAAAGCATAATTAAACCCATTATTTAGTGTGCACGTCTGATATGTGCGCGTTCTTCTGCACGCGCTTCTTCAGGCACCGCTCTACACCAGTAGGCCTACCCGACAAAAAATTACGGTCACTTCGTTTTACCTCTCAGAGACTTCCCTTTATTTAGCTTTTTTATCTTTCTTCATTTAGTAACTTAAATATGTGAGAAGGAATAATTGAGTTATTTTTGATCGACTTGACACGTCTATATTATGAGGAGAATATGATGTTAGAAGTTTTTGATTAATGTACAAACGGATAGACTGTGGTAAGATCTGTTATAAAATGTTTATGTGTCATTTCGTTTTTACCTCAGAGTCTAACATTATTCTAGCGATTTCTCTTTTCTTTGTTCATTTAGTGACTTAAATATGTGAAAACGAAAATATAATTTAGTCATTTCCAATAGAGAATAAGAAGCTTTTGATTGCTTTTGAAACTGAAAGCTAGGCGGCTAAACTGATATGTTAAGGTAAAGTAAATGAAATGTTTATTTATTTGTCATTTCGTTTCACCCCAGAGTCTAACACTATTCTAGCAATTTCTTTTTCTCTTTTTTTCATTTAGTAACTTATGTGAAAACGAAAATGTATTTTAGTGATTTTCATCTATGAAGAGATGATGTTAGAAGCTTGATTGTTTTAAATTTAAATAACAGAGAGGCGACTTTGGTAAGATCTGTTACTAAATGACTAAAATGTTTATTCTTTTAAATAAATATCTGTTTTAAGTCATCTACTGTTGAAGTCACTGGTTATGTATATATTTGATAAAATATAATGTTATATAAATACTATGTGCGATGTACAATTTGTTTAGGTATTTTTATTTAAAATAACCTGTAAAACATTCATATAATATTTCAATAGACAATTATATAATAAAATAATTTAATTATTATAGATTTTTATTACATTTATTTTTTTATTCCTCTGTATTATATGGAGCAGTGTTTTACTTATTTCAGATAGATATAAAAAGATTTTGCGACTTCGGGGCAGATCCGCCCCGGAGTATATTGCTATCTTGGGTCGATTTACACTTGGACAAAAAATCCAGCCTAAATACATTTCAGATGTTGCAGTTCCCATAACGGCCAAGTTCGTGCACAAAGAATAGTGCCATTTCCAATTGCTCCGTCTGATTCCTGCGAAAGTGAAGCTCCAACGCACAGTCCGCAGCATCCTGCCAACACCGCCCAATCATAACAAATTAATAAAAAAGTAAAAATGAAAAGAATAAAGTTAGAATGAATTAGGTGAGTTAAATGTCCAACGATCTTGCAAAAAGCAGTTCTGCATTGAAGGGTCGATTAATGAAACAGCGTGCGCGAGAATATGTGTAACCCAAATAAAATTTAAGTCTCCCCAACACGGAAAATATGCAAATCCAAAGAGAAAAAGACGTCGCCTCAACGACACAATATCTCGTCACAACGAGAAAAACATTTAGTTTTAATGACATAGTATCTCGTTATAACGAGAAAAGATGTCGTTTTAAAGACATAATATCGCGTTATAACGAGAAAAAACATTTCGTTTTAATGACATAATATCTCGTTATAACGAGAAAAGATGTCATTTTAACGACATAATATATCGTTATAACGAGAAAAGATGTCGTTATAACGACATAACTGAGTGAAAAAAATAATATGTATGTGGCAGCAATGAGCCACCGTAGATAATAGCGGTATTACCGATTGCCGGAAATTCTCGTCATTGGCAGGGAAGCGCTTTCACTTAATTGACTAGATAACTTGTCAATGGTGGGGAAAGAGTTAATTTATAAGTGTTAATAATAATAATAATAAAAGGTTCATTTCAGGTCTTCTCATTATTAAAAAACGTTTCTATGGTAAATCTCAAAATTTATTAATTATTTCATGTCGTTTTACTTTTATATTTTTATAAATTTGGCAAACGCTTTTATCTGAATGCGCACTTATAGCGAATCACGTAATGGATAATGTATAGACAGCCGGTTGTTATCGCAGAAATAAGCCCCGACAGTGTGATCAGGACACTACACGATGTGGAGGGTCTTGTATCACTGAAGGAAATTATTTTTTGGGATCACAACTGGCTGCCTGTACATTATCCTGCTTATCTGGGGATACCGAACCAGTAAATGTTGCGACTGGCCAATCAGAATCAAGCATTCCAACGAGCTGTGTATACATCATCTATACGTTTGTTTTTTTCCCTGGGTTTGAACCCATGAACCTTTGTGCTGCTAACGCAATGCTGTACCTCTGAGCTATACAGGAGCACAGGTCCACTGTAAATTTCCACCACAGACTCGGTTGAGAACCACTGCCTGAGGTTTAATCTTTAGTATGAACTCAATATATAAAGTTTCTCTATCTTTCTTATTTCTTACAGGAGATGTGCGAAAGTGGAAAGTGTCGTGTGGATGGAGGGCGTCCCCTACAGGAGCTGCTGTTGCCCGTCATACTGCAATCAAGGTCTCTTCAGTCACTCTTCTCCATCTGCAGTGTACCATTCATCCTCCTCTTCATCCATCTCCCTCTATCTGCCCACATCAGCGTCTGTCTGCCAATATGGTCAGAGACGCAAGAGCTTGCGCGCTTTGCTTCGATCCGTTCATTCATCCCTTCTGTTCAAACCTTCGCTGTAGATCTTCTCTTTTTTTTGTCAACATGTTTCCCTGTATCTCCGATCTTCTAGTTCTTTGGTGTATTTCTTTTGTTTGTAAGAGCTGCTGCATTGCTAAGTACGTAAAGCACAAGGGAAATATATAGGAAGAATAAAAAAGCCACAGCCACTGTATCGCATTATCTGAAATTTCTTATACTTTAGTTTGCTGAATCAGACCTCCAGAGCCACTGCGCTCATATTCGCTTAAGAACGAAACATTTCTGTAGTGCTCGGCATCTTTTAAGCGCCTGAAAGTTCTCAGAAGTCGTTCATTGAAACCGTAGCTCGTAATGAGCTGGAATATGATGGAAAATCTACAAAGAGCTGCTCATCCGAGAGCCTCTGGGACTGCCGCATGCTTTTTAAGCTGAGCATCCACAGCAGAAAGGTACAGTCATGAAAGCCCAACCATGTGGGACTCGGCTGGCGTTTGCATTTTGACAGTTGGTAATAACGTGTTGCTGTAAAGCCTTTTGTACACGTTAGGGAGTGAGAACAATGAACCGTCGCTAGAGATTTGTGGAAGGCTGCAATGTAAATTTAACGCAGAGATCAAGGCCGTTCGTGTTGCAGGAACGAATATCTCGGCATGCGACCCTGTGTGTGTTTTATTGCGTGGGCCAAGGCATAATAAAAAATTATTTATTATATCAGGATGGACTTCATCTTTGGCCAGAAGGACGTTTCCTGGGTCCTTCCATCTTCTGTTATGCCTGAACTTTCACCTTTGGAGAGACAGCAGACCATTGCTCTGACTCTTCATCTGATGTACTGTAAGTCTGACTGACAGACACAATCTCACCTTACACTTTATATTCTATATATATATATTTATATGGCTAAACTTTTTCTTTTTTTTTAAGCCTCTACTACAAGTATGGCCGTCATGTCCACGAGCCTCATGTCCTGTTTGTTGCTCCACAAGCATCGTAAGGTCGGTCGAAATTGAGTATCACTTCACAACATACTGATCATTTTTAGCATTATTGTTAGTGTTATGGGTTTTATGGTGGTTTATGCTGAGAAATAGAGAAAATGTTGGCTTTCAATACAGTGAACATTTAAAGTAGGTTTACCCTGAAATTAAAATCGTCTCACTGGTCGCCAAATAAGCTCAAAATGTTAAAGGAATAGTTCACAGAAAAAACAAAATTGAACTCATAAGTTACCTTAATGCCATCCTAGGTCTATATGTCGGCTCCATGACAGTATGTATAATGATGAATGGTTCTCACGCAATCACATAACATGTAAGACCCATGTATCATCTTATATTCAGAGTTTGACCATTTTACGTGTTTTATCGAGCAATAAATAAGCTCAAAATATGTTTTCTCTCACAAATGTAAGACTATATTAACCCACTGGAGTCTTATAAATTACTTTTTCTAATGATGGATGGGCTTTAAAAATGGGTACTGCTGTATTAAATGGCCTATCCTCCTTATTTTTGATGTAAATGTGGGCGCCACCAGTTTTGAGCTTTCTTTGTGTAAGACTTCCAGTGAGCCTTTACAGCAAATGGTAGTCGTATTGCAAGGGACACAAGTGTGCCTTTCTGACTGGCTTTTTAATGTTTATTATGACATTTTTGCAGTTTGGGGTTGCCCATAATAGCTAATACAAACGCAGTAACTCTACAAAACATTTGTTGTAACCATAATACACGCACAAGAGCTGAATGTGTTTGTGGCGCACGTGCACTCATAATCTGTATTCATACACATCCATCAAGTTAAACCTTTCATAGAAGTGCCAGTAAACAATAAATATAATAATTGTATAAAAACAACTAATATTATGCTAATAAAAATATGCTTATTTGGCTGGTTTATTTATTTTGCTACTATATATGCTTATTAGTTAATGTTTATAATAGTTTTTAATGTGTTTGCGCATACATTTGTTATGTTTGTAATTTTTTTTTTTTAAATAAGCAAATAATTTCATAAGCTCATGTCTTATCTACTGCATAATAATATTTTCATAAAACGAAAAACAATACTGAATACATGTAATAGTAGTTTAATATGTTTCTTATGGTTTGTTTAAATAACTTACATTGTGTTGAATCAGAAAGATGCTGCTGACTGTCTGACCACGTAAAGCTTGACGTGTCGCCATAAAAACTCAATAAAAAATTGTGACAGTTGTGACATTTTAAACCATCACCGGAAAAGGTTAAAAATACAAAGTCTTGGTAAATTCCATGTACAAACACTCGACTGACTTTCCCATTGTAAAGATACTGGTGTCTCTGTGCTTTAATATTTGCGCATTGAAGACCCGTCACCTCCATCAACAACACAAAATGATTGAATATATCTTCATATATCAAGCCACTTCTTAATTTCATCCTCACACTGGTTCATACATGGCAGGTGTAGTGAATATTTACCATAACTATTTAAATCATGTTGCATGCGCGCTCCCACTACACTGTTTTCTACCAGCTGGCTATTGAAACACAAAGAAGGTTAAAACGTCACTTACGTACACATTCGAAAATAAGGTGGATATAAAGCAAGGAAGGGCCAGAATAGTATTATATATACATTAATAAAGTGTTTTTTTTTAAATGTATATAATCGTGTCATGCTGTAGAAAGGAAGTCATATACATCTAGGACGGCATATTGGGAGTAAGTTATCAAGTAATTTTAAATTTTCTGTGAATCAATACGTACAAGAGGACGTGCTATATTTTGAAATTAGTCCTTGTTAAAGGTCATTGATAAGCACATTTACTATACTGTATGTGTCAGCTTTAGAATGGTATATAAATTCGTTTAGTAATCCACTCCTTGTAGATTTTTTTTTTAAATTCTCTTTCTCTCTCTCTGTCCGTCGGCAGGGTGTGCGTGTGTCAGTATTGTGTAAGGACATCTGTTGGCTGTTGGAGGAGGTGTTATTCAGAAACACTGATGTGGGTTACGGTGGTTCTCTGGTCGGGCTCGTGCATCACGCACTCTCAATGCTCCACCCATATCTCATCCTGGCCGCAGCTCCTCCCACTGGAGAGCCTCTCATTGTACCACGGCCTGACCCAGAGTCTGCGCTTATATTGAGCCAACACTGTGACCTGCTTACGCATATCTTCATACACGAGGCTGTGGGAGGTGTGTACATGCATCATGCAGCTCTGTATTTGAGGATGCACCAATGGCAGTTAATACCCCTAGCTAGGATAAGCATGACCAAAAAACTATTTGGTAATTTATTATTTACATGTCAATTAATGGGCATCCGGAGCGAGGTTCAAATCGACAGCCAATAGCTAGTCAATCACTCATAAATCTCCGAAGGGTGAAAAGTCAAAATAATGGCGACAAGATGAATTCTTTATAATAGCTGCATTGAAAATCAGTTTGAATAGGCGTGATGGTGTGTTTGGGTTGAGTCACTGTTTCACCACAGCAGGGTTTGTTGACAGTGTTAATCCCGTGCCATGTGTGTGTTTGTGTAAAGCGTGTGCCATTTCAGCCATGCTGAGGGATGTTGTAGGCTGCGGAGGGGGTGGAGACCTGGAGTTTTTGTTCGGCCAAGAAGAGCTGACAGAGAAAAGCCTCCAACTCACACATTTACTTTCACCTGGGTACATACCAGTAAGTCTCTCACACACCCCCACACACACCCACAGATGTTCTCACTGTAGTCTCACTCAGGACAGTACATACTGAAACAGATGAAGTATTTACTTATCAGCAGCTAAAAAGTACTTCTGTGTCGTATGCATACTTTTTAAACATACTACATCTGTCATGCTTTAATTGTCATGTGAACCGTATGTTCATCGACCATGCGAAATACATTTCTTGGCTCCCAGTTTTCAGATATTTTTATTGATTCACATTTTTGCTCACCTCATCCAATGCATACTGAGAAATACACTCGCCTAAAGGATTATTAGGAACACCATACTAATACTGTGTTTGAACCTCCGTTCGCCTTCAAAAAATGCCTTAATTCTATGTGGCATTGATTCAACAAGGTGTTGAAAGCATTCTTTTAAAAATGTTGGCCTATTTTGATAGGATAGCATCTTGCAGTTGATGGAGATTTGTGGGATGCACATCCAGGGCACGAAGCTCCCGTTCCACCAAAGATGCTCTATTTGGTTGAGATCTGGTGACTGTGGGGGCCATTTTAGTACAGTGAACTCATTGTCATGTTCAAGAAACCAATTTGAAATGATTCGAGCTTTGTGACATGGTGCATTATCCTGCTGGAAGTAGGCATTAGATGATGGGTACATGGTGGTCATAAAGGGATGGACATGGTCAGAAACAATGCTCAGGTAGGCCGTGGCATTTAAATGATGCCCAATTGGCACTAAGAGGCCTAAAGTGTGCCAAGATCCCCATCCCCACACCATTACACTACCACCACCAGCCTGCACAGTGGTAACAAGGATTGATGGATCCATGTTCTCATTCTGTTTACGCCAAATTCTGACTCTACCATCTGAATGTCTCAACAGAAATCGAGACTCATCAGACCAGGCAACATTTTTTTTTAGTCTTCAACTGTCCAATTTTGAAAATCCCAGTAACTGAGCAGATTGTGAAATACACAGACCGGCCCATCTGGCACCAACAACCACGCCACGCTCAAAATGGCTTAAATCACCTTTCTTTCTCATTCTGACATTCAGTTTGGAGTTCAGGAGATTGTCTTGACCAGGACCACACGCCTAAATGCATTGAAGCAACTGCTATGTGATTGGTTGATTAGATAATTGCATTAATGAGAAATTGAACAGGTGTTCCTAATAATCCTTTAGGTGAGTGTAAGAGATGCTGAACCCAATTGGGAATTTCTCGCATACTGTTTTTGCATACTAAGAACACTATGTATTATGCATACTGATTTTTGTTTAATGTATAGTATGGAAGTAGGCAATTTCGGTCGCAGGGTCAATTTCAGACGTATGTACATACAATACAGAAACAATATATGTAATGTGTGTTTTAAGAGTTGTTGATAACCACGTCCATGAACATGTCAGTCAAGCTTTACATGTCAGCATCTTGTTGGCGGTTCATGGAGGTTATTTTTGCCGCAGTCTTGTTACATGAGATTGGCCTTCGCTACTGCATTCACAATCACACTGGCGCACAGTGGTGATTCATACGGCCCCCTTGCTCTTCAATCTGCCCGAAATTAATTTATTTTTTCATACGTTGGCCAAATTTCTCTTTCTATCCCCCGTCCGATCGATCGGTTGCTCTCCATCTGTTCCATTTATTTTTCTCTCTCGATGTCTCTTAAATCGAATTTCCCATTCAAGGGTTCTTCAGTGGCAGGAATAGCATGTGTAATTATTGCTGGCACATTTTACACTTGCCTCAGCAAATAAACACTTGTAAAGGCGGTGAAATGTCAACAAGAACAAAAACACTACACAACAGCCGAGTGAAACTAATTATCTCTCCTCCTGTCTGTCGCTATTCACTCATGTATCTGTCTCTCCATGCATTTTTCTGTCTCTCAGCCATGTCAGACCGCTCATGGCTTTGCTCTCGACGTGGTGGATTGTCTGGTGCGTTGTGGGGTTCTTGTTATGGAGGAGGTAAGACACACACACTTGTTTGTTAAGTCTGTTTGTGCTCATAAACTGTTTAAGCGAAACTCGATTGCCACGCATCGATTTTTGCCCCTTACCCTGATAACTCTGTGCTGTGAGGGTTTATTGAATATGCACATTTTTGTTTAAGGTCAAACCGTGAGGGAAAATTGAATCCAATATGCTTTTCGTGTGCTTTAGAGCAAGCTTATTTCTGATAGTCATCAGTGTTATGTTTGCACATGTAAATGCTCACCGTGCGTCACCAATGACATGGAAAACTGCAAACAAACATGATTAATTTGCAGGCTAGCGTGTGGCGTGATAAATGACTGTATGCGTAATATACATAATAAACATTGGGAAGACCTCAGAACCCTCTGAGTGTGTCTGACGTGTTAAGGGACTGTAAGTAGGATTTAAAGTGTTTTATTAATCAATATCAATGTATTGATGAACTATAATAGCAGAGAGGGACAAAAAGCACTAACCTACCAACGCGTTTTCATTCAGAACACGTGAACCAGCTGCAACGGACAAGGGGCCCTATCTTGCACCCAGCGCGATTGACTTTGTCAGTGACGCATGTATCATTCGTATTTTGCACCGGCGCACAGCGGGTTTTTCCCTCCACAGACGCACGTCGGCAAACTAGGGAATGAACTTGCGCTCCCTGGGCGGTTCAGCGCAAAAATGGAGGCGTGTTCCGGCGCAAACCATCCCTGATGCTATTTTGCCGTTTCAAAAAACAATTGCGCTACTAACCAAAAAAAACTAGTCTAAAGTCAGTGGCGCATTGCGCGTGGTTCATTATGCTATTTTAAGGGCGCATGCTTGACCATAATGTATAGCGTGCACAGCGCGCACACACTTTGCTTATCTAATCTACACAGATGCAACAAATATTTTTGCAAATCATAAATTGTTACAATAAAAAATATTAACACATGAGATAAGGGAAATCATAGTGGTGAGCATTGTGGTGATAGTTTTTATTTATTGTGTGGCTGCGTTAAAAAATTCTCATGCAAATAACGATTAAAATATTTTCATAAGTTTGTTGTGTGGCTGTATTACGTTTATTTTAAGTAAATAATAATTAAAATGTTTTCATAAGAAACCTTAATGTATATGAACTTGATTTGTAAGTGTACTTTGGGGTTGGACCTTGCTTGCGTTTCTTGGGTCCGATTTCAAAGCCCCCAAACCCTTTCAGCGGTGAGGGTGGACGCAGCGATGTCCTCTGATGGGGTCAGGTCATGTGTAGAGGCAGATCCACCTCCCGTTACACGGCGTGCTCGATATATGCTGGCAAGCTTGGGATTCCCCCGTCTCCTGACATCATTGTAGCGCTTGGCGCAACGATGGGGATGCCAGCTGATGGCTATTTCCTCTCACACCTGTTTAACCGACGCTGATTTGGGCGGGTTTCTTCTATCCCCATACAAAACAACTTCTCTGTCTTTGACGGCTCTTACAAGAACGTGGGTCTCCTCGGCTGTGAACCGCTCCTGGTGTGCGCCTGGTAAATCCGTCATAATAATAGCAACCCGCCATGGAACTTGCGCCCTTGCGTTTAAAGGGAATGTTGGATAGCGTTCTGATTGGTTTATTTGACGTTACGCCCAAACCACACTTATGAATAATGAACCTACTTCAGACCAACCCCTTATTGTTTCGCGCCCGGCGCAAGAGTTATTTCTCCCGCCGGGAAAATAGCAACAGCGCCCAAGATCCGCCCACAAAGTCACTTGCGCTTTGTGCTTCGCACTTGCATTTCAGATCGTTAAAATAGGGCCCAAGGAGATTAGTGATTACATAACAGCTACTGTAGTTGCAACACACATTTGGAAAGGCGAGGTGCTAGAGAGCACTGTTCGTTTGAATGCAAAATACAAATTCACCACCAGATGCGGGTAAATCCTACTTATTGCCCCTTTAAGTGAGCATTTTTATCAGGATCTTATGTTTAGGTTTAATAATTTTACGTTAATGGCAATGAAAAGGTGATCAGTCAAGTCATTGAAATGCCTTATTTTTACAAATGT
Source organism: Misgurnus anguillicaudatus (assembly GCF_027580225.2). Taxonomy (NCBI): domain Eukaryota; kingdom Metazoa; phylum Chordata; class Actinopteri; order Cypriniformes; family Cobitidae; genus Misgurnus; species Misgurnus anguillicaudatus. The sequence continues at coordinate 18,700,019 of NC_073341.2, forward strand.
CACTTTACGCATTCAGTAGTATTTAACAAATTTGACTTTTGTCTTTCGATGCAAAATGCACTTTTTTGGACAAGACGATTGCAAAATCATTAAGGATGTAACTAGACATGTTGCAAATGATGAAAGTAGGGATGCACCAAAAGGAAAATTCTTGGCCGCAGCTGAATAAAATGAAATACTTCCTAATTATTTTGCCAATTTTCTCACAATTGCACAAGTTACATTTTCAGAATGTCATTTTCACTATATTTATTTCACATTATTTAACAATGAATTTTTTTTAACATTCCAGCAGTTTTTTACACCTGGTCACTTCTCTGATCAGATAGCTACAGTATAAGACAGACCTGTTAAAACTGTGAAATTTGAACACATATGTGAGTCTTGGCTAAGCGGATATTAATCCGATCTTCTATTCCCACGCAAAATGCAAATAACCCATTCCTTACTCTGCCTTAAGAAACTTGCACCAACGCTTCTATAGCACTGTATGTTGAGCAGGAGAGTCAAGCCTGAGCAAAGAGAGAGAGAGACAGGAAGACAGGAGATGACAGAGGAAAAAGTGCTTAACAAAGCAGTCTAACAAAAAGCTTATTGTTAATAAATGTTTTATTTCTCGCTTAATATAAGCGTGTTTGTCATTGTAGGACGTTTTTATTACGTACTGCTGACTCTCTTCATCCTAGAGTATCTCGTTCTCCGTACTTGTGCATTTAGCAGACAAATAAGCTACCCAGGATCGCCGCCCCCAATGCTGTATGTTTTCGCGTCTTTCTCTGACACTTTAAAACGCTTTCAGCAACATGTTTGCTGCATTTGCGCGTCTCTCACTCTGCGCTGGTTACATTTGATCGCGTCATCAAAGACCTCATTGTTCTGTAAAATTTATTCGGCCTTTTCACTTGTTCGGACAAACACAAAACTAGGGCTGTCGCACTGAAGAATTTTCCCTTGCGGTGATTTTGCATGGCTCACTAGCACGCTATGCGGTTTAACCGCCTTTATTTACTTAAATAAAATTATTATTTAAATCCAGGACAACGAGGTGCACCGGTGTAGAAGCAGGGTTGGCTACATGTCTTTTTCCCTTATGAGAAAAATATTAACAAGCTATACTACGGCTAAATATATTTTTTGAAAAAAATAAAATAAATTAAAGAACAATTTCTTAACAAGCAGTGTCTTAGAGAAATTAAAATTAGAGAGTATTTATGGATCTGTAAATGTACAAAACGAATGCAATACAGAAGGCAATGAATATTTATTTATGGCATTTTCATTAGTATAAATTAACGTGTATCTGTGAAGTATGAAAACGAATAAATAATTTTTTTGGCTAAATTAAGCTGCATTTTTAGTCAGACTGATTTGTAATAATTTCAGATCAAGCTTAAATGCTATCTTTAACAACTTACATTATATCCCGAGTGTTACTTGGTCGGAAATATGTAGAAATATAGCCAATGCGAGTAAAAGAACAAAAATGTTTAGACAGAAAGAAAAGCCGTTAATTAAGCGCACTTAAGCGAAAACAGTAGAGTCGGCAGATGATCATCAATGTTTATAATGTTTCACGCAGATACTAAAAAATGTTCATATCTAAATGCCCAGGTAACAGTCAAGTGTTCAGTCAGTTAATAATAAAGCCAACGGCGCTATTGGCTGCAACTCCCTCATCCACAGTGCGGACGCTGTAGGTATACCAAAAAACCTATAAAGTTTTTATTTTAAGTGGTTTTAAATTACTCTGTCAAGCGTTAACGTTTATGCCCCATGTGTATAAACCGTCAGGGCTGTAAAATGCAGAATAACCTATTTCCACTCAATAATATAGTTATTACCATCTGCTATATGAAATAAGCTACCATATGCTGAAATCGTTACATTTTTATTAAACTTTTATTACCAATTTATTTTATCGAAAAGTGCTACCCAAACTTCATAAATCACTTTGTTGAATGTTAATCTATTTTCTTTTTTATCTTTTAATTTAAGCGTCCAGCACTAAATGTTATGACAGATTTTTATCCTAGTGATTGGTTGCCGCCCAGCATTTAACCTGGTCCCTTGAAATGTTTTTAATAGCCGACGGCTATTACCATAACACGGGGCAGCCTAGTTTTTTCCAAAGTAAACCTTAATGTAGATTTACCTGAACCTATTTATCTTTTCACCTTACATCCCTTATCCTCTAAATCTTTTATTTGAAATAAGCTCCCCATCTGAAATAACCTTGCTTTTTGGTTAAAGTCACTACGGCCTCATTTTTCCAACCCTAGTTCTTACAATTCAATCTATTCCCAGCGGCTCATATAAGCAGCGTTTTCTAAATTTCTCAATATCAACATTACAAGACAAAACTGAATTCACCGAGACGTGGCCAAAATACTGCTTTTGCTCCATTGCTCAGAACCCGGCAGCCTTTTAGACAGAATCCAATAGCGGAAAATAGGGTGTCATCAGCATCGCTCTGACCGCTCCGTCTCTGTCCATTTCTGTTCAAGTGCCTCCATAGTTTCCAGCTCAACAATTCACATCGCAAACAGCCAAAGAGGTGAAAGTTGACTGATTTGTTTCATCATTTTCTCTGATGATGTTTAGAGCACAGCTATTTTTGTTGATCTGTGGATAAGAGGTCATTTCAGCCCCAAATGGATTATTTGCCTTTTTTTGAGCTTGGCTTTAAAGATGTGATGTGAATCTGTTTGTGTGTGTAGGTTCATAAGGACACCCCAGTGTGTGACTTCATGAAGAAACAGGGTGTGTTATCATGGAAAGCCTCAGATAATCCTGACCTAAGCAGTGATTCAGACTGTGAGGAACCAGATACACGGTCTTATAAGGTACAAATATCAACCATACAGACCCTTATACTCTATATACTGTATTATATGCTTTCTTGTAGCTCAACTGCATGAGCATGGCTCAACGCCAAGGTCATAGGTTCGATTGCCAGGGACAGTATGTAATCATAAAAACGTGACCCTGAAATCCAATCTAAAGTCTGATAATCTGAGATGAGCAGCATCGAAGTTCAATTTCAATGATTGATTTCACAGTCAATATTAAACATATCAAGGTTATATTTTTTACCAAATGCCCTTAACATGTTGATTTCATATAAAAAAAGTAAATCATAAAAAATTACTTAAGCCGGGATCTTTTTTTTTGAAAATGTCCAATATCCAAAGTAAAAAGCATCCGTTCTTGAAGTAAAGCTCTGTATGCACTTTGGCACGTCTCGGTATCTGTGCACTGAATACAGCACAAAGATGGAAAAACAGTGGAAGGCAAAGTCAATAAGGTGTGTGTTTGAGAAGAGAGGCTGACGTCTGTGAATCTGAGATGGATCAAAACCACAATCGAACATTTCTGCAGCAAGACGACTGTTCAGAGCACTGCTTGAAAAGTTTTGAGTTCACTGGGTTTCCTTATTGAACTGTTGGGCTTTTTCCTTACATTTTAACTTGAATGATATTCTAGTTCTTCCTGAAGCATCAATGTTTTATTATTTTTCACAATTGTTCAAAATCTGTAACCCTAAACGAATGGCTCAGTTCCAGGAGGAACCAAAACATTACAGATTTGGGAGGTCTTTCTTATTAACCTTATTTATATGGCTGTGCCAGATACTGGATACATCCAAAATGTGTAGTGTTTGGGAATAAGCAAAACACCTAAGGGTTAAACTTTGGCTTAAAGCAAGTGGCTCTATGTAATTTATATTTAGGGCTGGACAATATGGCCAACATTTCTATAGCCAATATAGGGGTGAGCGGGGCACAAACTAACGCGGGGTTAATTGTAACGCAGCTAATTTACATATTTATACAAGGCCGAGCGATTGCTTTTGGTCATTTTCTCTTACTGTCAGAAGATGATCTCCTGTGAATTTGTAAAAAGTTTTGATGTGTTTTGGTTAATATTGAACAAAGAGTGTTTTGGGGGAATGAAGGTAAATTTCCTCATCTTATGTTTTTTCGATTTCTGAGTCACCAAATTCAACCTTAAATTATTTAAATCACTGTCTTGTTACCTAACACATAACACCATTTTGAAACATGTCAGCAACTTTTAGTAACTGATAGGTGGGATTGAAAACATTTTTACACAGCGCGATGAGTTGTAACATAGCGTTACAACTAAGCCTCCAGTATACAATGATAATGAAATGAAAACAATGTTAATACTATTCATCGAAATGATAACTGTTAATACAATATCAGGAGAAAAAAACTCAAAATTATGAACTTTTTGCCTTAATTGTGCAGCTCTTTAAAAAAATATATTTAAATGCATTGATGCATAATACATGGATGGTTAGGGGAAGGATCATGAATGGATAAATGTGTGGATATATATCTATTATAGGCAGATATATAAACAATATTCACCTTTAGTATATAGACAGAATTTTATTGAATTATTTGTGTTTAAACCAAATTGTCTAGCAGGTGTTAACAAACCCTCTGTTTGTTACAATTAAGCCCATCTATGGGGTAAGTTGTAACATTTGCACTCATGTCGCTTTCGGTGTAATTGTACGATAATGGTAGGTCCTAAAAACAAACTTTAAGTGTTCATTTGTAGCAGAGAGGTGTATGTTGATTGTGTAAAAAAAAGATTAATCTAACGTAAATATTTTTTGAATGATAGAGCCAAAGTCAAAAAGCATTAGGTTGTGCCCCGCTCTCCCGTACTCATAAATTTTGTTTGATGCTGTTTAAATCCGATAATGGTATGAATGTTAAAAAAGCCCTTTTTCAATTTGTGTTGCATTACATCTCCCGTTCTCCCTCCCCATATGGTGTCACCATTGGAAGCTGTGACTTGATGCAAACTAACACTGCACCTCCTTCTTGTACTTCTGATTTGACATGAGGTACAGATGAGCTATTTAAATCTGAACAGTCATTGCATTTTCTTTGCCGTCCCGCAGAGTGTGGCTCATGGTTGCTTATCTTAGAAAGACGCCATAGGAGCGCGCTTTTGGAAGAAAGAAGCACCTTGACACGTGTTTAAAACATACATTTTAGATGTGACGTGAACGGCCACAGGACGCTGTAATGTGTATCAAAATAGCGGAAATGTGTTTAGAAACCATTTCACCGTTTTTGAAAAAATATATTTTGAATTATTGTCCAGTCCTAGGAATAGATTGTAATAGAGACATGAGAGTGGTCTCTTCCCTTTATACCTGTCCAGTTCAAAATTGCAATGGGTCACCTAACAAGCTGTGGGTTGGGACACCCCAACAAAGTAGCACAGACTGTGAAGGCTGTGGTAATTCTGGAACCATTTACTGGAATTACCTGCTTTTTGTCATGTTAGGATCACAAGAACTGAGAATGATTTTAGTTCAGGAATGGATTTTGGCATTTTTAAATTAGCTCCTTTGGAGCAGGGTTATAATTTTACGTTCACACCAGACACAGAAGAGGCGGCAGAAATGCACTATTTCCGTGTGGTGGGACGATTGAACATTTTGACTTTACTCGCGTCAGTGAAATTCTAGTCATTTGAGATTCACGTGTAAATTTGTGGCATGGGAGGGGCTAAATGTATGAAGATGTCTCGTGTAGCGATGATGATTGTCCTCCATTGTTGTTTTGTTTTTCTGCCTCCGCTCGCTTCCTGTAATCACGTCACTGCTAGAGAAAGCTCCTGATTGGTTATCGCGGCATGAAAATCCGCTGAAGTTCTGATTTTTCAATGCTCAATTCGCGCCACGACCAAAATGTATTTTCAACACATTCTAACTGACCCACTGATGTCACATGGACCACTTTGATGATGTTTTTATTACCTTTCTGGACATGGACAGTATACCGTACGTAGATTTTCAATGGAGGGTCAGAAAGCTCTCGGACTAAATATAAAACATCTTAAACTGTGTTCCGAAGATGAACGAAGGTCTTACAGGTTTGGAACAACATGAGGGTGAGCATTTTTGGGTGAACTTACCCTTTAACATGTAAATCACTTGCGCTTCCGCATCTGGTGTGAACGTTGCGCACCCAGCACAACTTGAACTATATTTGTGACGCTAGTGCATGTTTATTGGTCTCAAAGTTGACCTGAAACAAGTAGCACATCTGTTTTGCTCCTGCAAGAGGTGAGATAACTTTTTGTATCCATAGGTAATGAAAAGTAGTTGGTATTTAGGACTCCAAACAGGAAACGAAGAGCTAGCGACTGCTGGGATACAAAACAGGGCTCGCTTACCAGTTTTACAGAAAGCTTGCCCACGACAGATGGATTCATGATGAATTATGACCCATATCTAAAAAAAATTACATATTGGAATGAGAGATGCAAAAATACAAGATAAACGGTCTCTTGATTTTGTCGTTTGCTTGCTTCGTCACTTTTGTTTTATTTCCTGTCCATTGATCCGACTCTCAGACAAGCGCCACTGCCATTTTAATATGCCGAATCGATCAAAAAAGGCAACGGTTACTTGCTTTAGTTGACCTTTCAGCACACTGAAAAACTGAGTCAGATGATGTTTAAAACCTGCCCGACATTGTACTTAGTGGCTGAGGCAGGGAAACACCCTGGACAGGTGACCTTTCCCAAACGGGGCTACGAACGTCTCTGGACTCAAACCAGAGACCTTCGTTCTGTGAGGCTAAGATTGTATTTAGAGTAGGACTCATTTATAGATAAAGAATTGAAAATAAAGCATGCTGTGTGAATATGACCGAAAATAACCCTTTTACGGTCTAATTAATAATAATAACAGCATACTTGGCATACTAGGTTTTCTCACTGTCCTCCACCCTTCTGTTCTCCATTCTTCTCTCTCTGCTTTCTAGTTGAGTCAGCCGTCTCAGTGCCCAGAGCTGCTGTTTTTTCTCTCTAGTTTACTGAGCGTCCAACTGCGAGCTTTGTGCTGGACTTTAGAAAGCCTTCATTATCTCCCCTTACCTACCACAGGTTAGTGCAGAATCTCACACACAAACTCTGATTTCTGTCCACGGTAAGCGTGCCTAAACAGCACGGCCGTTACTATTCATGCCCGAGCGTGAGGTGTTTATAATTTAAAAATTGTTTATCTTAGAAACGGCTTGTGTGAGCCAACTGCACGCTCACTTGAAGAACCGAGCTCAGCTGGACAAAGTGCACTACGGTAAGAGACAAACACACACAGTGCCCTGCATTTTTCTACTCCCCATCAGGTGGACATCTATAAAGTTGTGTCATATTTACAGGAGTTATTTATTGTTTAGGAAATAAGCCTATATTCACAAACTCACTCACTTTACAGTTTAGTAAGGTGTGAAATACTGCCGTGTTATATTTCAACACATCCTCTTTCCCTGTAAATCAGGTTTATTGCAGATTGTGCCCACTTTACAAAATTTGATGTTGTTTGTTTGTTGCAGGGCTGTTGGCTTTTGCAATATATAGAAGGGTTTTTTATTTCCTATTGATCATGACATCAGTAGTTCATAAAATAATAGTGATGTAATATCCAGACACGACGTGCAGTCAATCCAAGAGGCATTTCAGGTGTCCACAGCCGTCTCCAGATTTGCACTCCTTCGAGTGCTTAAAGAGATACTCCAGCCAAGTATCAAAATTACCCCGTGATTTACTCACTCTCTAGCAATCTAAAATACATATGTCCATCATCTTTCAGATTTGGAGTTATTTTAGTAAATGTCTTTGGTTTTCCAAGCTTTATAATGGTAGAAAACAGGGATCAGGGAACAATTGACTTTAAACACCAAACACGTGCATCCGTCCTTCACAGAGGTAATCCACACGGGTCTAATGGGTTAATAACCCACCTTCTGTGGGTAACCAAAAAATATCCAGATTTCAAACTTTATAAACTGAAATAACTAGCTTCTGGTAATAACGCCATCTTGGGCTCATGCAAGAGTTTTAGCGTAGTGAGTGTTCGTCGCCATTGGTACGTTGCGTGGAGTCATTACCTGAAGTTAATTATTATAGTATATACAATTTTAAATATGGATATTTTTTTCAGTATCACATTAATTACCCCAAAAGACCTTTATTAACCCCTTGGAGCTGTGTGGATTACTTCTGCGCAGTGGCGGCTCATGGCTTCTTTTCTGAGGAGGCACGAATGCGAAACCCGTCAAAACATTGTCGTGTGTGTGAATTGTCATGTCAAAATACATGCCTGCTACAGACAGTAGCAGACTTTTAATGATGAAATAGAACGGTTTTGACTGAAATTTCGACATATGCGGCTGCCCCGAGAATTTTCGGGTGTTTGTTGTTTCATCTCCCACCTCTATAATGGGTGTATAGGTGCACTGGAACAAACCTGTTCACTGATATGCTCACACAAAAATCGCTGCAAAAGATGCTTTCCAACAGGTGTTTTAGCATTCGTTGTAAACTTGTGGACCTAATTTTCCAAACGCCTCACACCCGACATTCTTCCACTAAGAGCTTGAATTAAAGACACTCCAGCCCAGTTGGTGGTGATAATCCGCCTTTGCCAATTGCAAGAATACAAACGTTCCCGGTGGGGAGTAATACCGTACCTCACAGCACATCTAATACAAGTCAATGGAGTTGGACAAAACTACAATAAAACCTGTTGGAATACGTCCCTTGCAGCGATTTTTGTGTGAGCACATCAGTGAACACCCCTGACCACTCGCTGAGTTTCACATCTTTGTAAACGAAAGTTTAATGCATTTTAAGAAGGATTGTTTCAGTGCACCTATAAACCTTTTTAGAGGTGGGAGGTAAAACAACAAACACCCGAAAATTCTCGGGGCAGCCGCATATGTCGAAATTTCAGTCAAAACCGATCTATTTCATCATAAACAATCTGAAAACAGGGCTTTAAGTGTAAAATACCCAAATTGTCCTTTAAAGTCAGAAGTTGTTTCCTGATTCCTGTTTTTTCCATTATAAGCTTGGAAAGCAAGGACAATTACTAAAATAACTCAAAATATAAATAGTGTTTGGATAAAAGATGATTGACATATGCATGTCATCATGGGGTAATTTTTTTAAATATTTGGCTGGAATATCACTTTTAAGGGCACCTATTTCATTGCTAAAAACAACGTTATTTTGTGTATTTGGTATAATACAATGTGTTTGTGTGGTTTATGGTTCAAAAAACACATTATTTTCACATACCGTACATTTTTTAAAGCTCCAGATTTCACTCTCTTCCCGAAACGCACAGATTTTAAAAGCTCTGTGTCCCTAAAAGGCTAGCTAATCTGTACGATGTGATTGGCCCGAATACCTTTGACATCAGCCGGAAATGTGACGCTCCATACCATGTTTGAAAGATTCACTCACAATGCAATGCTAACAGGAGTTAACTTACAGGTTGTGAGTCAAAGCGGGAGGAATTATGATAATGTCGGTCTTGTCTACATCACCAATCCCAGGAAGTAAACTGTTGCCTACAATCAGTGTTTTTGTTGTAGTCCAAGAAAAGAGATTTACGTTGGAGACGATAACTCGCGTCATCGTAACGTATACTAATAGACACCTACACACCAAAGGAAGTGTAAAATCGTGAATCGGACCATTGGTGCTCTTTAATTCAGACAACCGATGCGAAAACTGATATTAGTCTTGTCCAAAGAACTGGAGGTTTTTGCATCAAAAGTCTTGTTAGAAGAGCAATGAAATGACTAAAGTGACATTTGTAAAAATAAGGCATTTCAATTACTGACTAATAACCTTTTCATTGCCATTAAAGTGAAATTGCTCAACCTAAACAGAGCCTGTTAAAAAAAATGCATTTGCATGTCACATGCACTTAGATGATTTTGCAATTTAATATACAATTTCGTGCTACAGACATTAACCTTTTAAGCGTCACCCCACCTTATTGAGTTAAATCTACACTCTTGGAGCTTTCAAACAATATACAGTTTGTCATGATTAGATAAGAATTCATATGCAAACATTGAAGTAAATGTAGTCGCCCTGCTGGTGGGACAGTGACATTTAGCAGAAAATAAATTTTTTGAGGCACACTCTCTTCATAAATGAATCAATTACTCTCCCTACATAATTTATTTTATAAAACACTGTTGAAATGTCTATTATGGAGGCTTAGATCTTTCCAACGATATATAGTTTGTAGTGATAGATTAAAATTTACATCAACAATATTAATGCAAACTTAGGTGTCCCGTATTCGGGACGGGACGCTTAACTGTTTAAAGGCATCCTGTTCCTAATCCTGCTGTTGATTTTAAGAGACTTTCATTTTTTGTGTTACTGTCTATAGTTTGTAACTTTACCTGCCGATCAAACTGTGTTATTAAATAAAACTTAGACAAAAGTACTTGCGATCACTCGGTAGGTGTGTGTATATAACATGTGTGAATGTTTTACAGAAAGCTCATCTATTGACTTGGTGAGAATGGCTCTTCGTACCTTCATTGATCTCGGGGTAAGTGATTTTCAGCTGACTGTATGCAGTGATTTACTGCAAATATATACCCACACAAACTCAGTGGCTTTTCTGTCAGTCCATAATACAGAAGCCATACATAAAACTGCAAGCCAGGATAAATGGGCCACGGTGAAGTGTAGCATGTAGCAGGTGTTGTAATAAAAGATGGTTAATTTGCCCTCTCGGTACTAAACAATGTGCCTGTGCTGTTTTTTCTACAGGTGTTGACTGAAGACAGACAGGGGGGAGATGTGTATCTAGACATCAGTCCTCTATTCGCACAGTGTGAGAACAAAGAAAAGCTCAAGCAGTTTTTCTCACAGTTTCTCTATAACTAGAAGAGTAAATGAGATATCGCTCTCAGATGGGACAGAACCTGAGGCGTTTCTGAATCATTCTGTTCAGTTTATATCCAATTCAGGTTTTTGCCTGTAAGTATACATAGAGTTTGTCATGTTGTTGTTGGTTAAGTTGTTCTTTAAAGCATAGAATTGTTTCGATAATGGCTGTTTGGCTGGAAATATTAGTTAATAAGAGCAGGCTAAAAGTATGTTTACTGTATGATTCATTGAATCGTTTCATTTAATATGGTTCTTTTGTTTAACTAAATATGCTCAGTACAAGTTTTTCATTAGCCCATTTGCATTGTTTTGATGCCTCAACTTTCAATATAGTGCTGTACATGTGCATAAACACTGCATTGTCTTCATTACAATCATTTTATACATTAGAAATTAATCCTTACATATATTCATACAATGACACAATAATATAAAAATCCCCATTCATGCATGTTTATTTGAAAAAAGCTAACTGGCGGCTGGTGCTTGTTACACAGAAGTGCTGAATAAGCTCTCCGGAGATCGACCCACAGACCCGCCACACACGCGGCTATCAATAACTCAGAGCATGCATAGATAGGTGCCTACAGATGAACACGACGGACGAATGGAAAAATAATGGGGTGATTAAGGAGAGACAGGATGGGTTGAGGGATAACAGAGCTATTTCCTGCGGTCAGGGATCTCACTTGATATTCAACACTTTTACCCTTGAAATAAGTACTGGGCGTCTAAGTAGTTCGTTGAGTAAGCAGATTTATTTCTATATTGGTTAGCAATAATCATCTCGGTTATAAGAATTTCGAATGGCAGTGTAATTTAATATAAAAGTGGTCATTTCTGGTAAACAAGGATATCTGTAAAGCTTAAAAAATGATAATAAAGATAACGTACATTGTATAGGTAAATAATGCCATCTACTGGAGAACATGATTGTGTTTTGTATAGCACTTTTCTTCAACCTTTTTCAGGCAAAGGACCCGGTAATGCAGTGGTTATCAAACTTTTCGGCCCCCTTTGTGTGGGGTGCATACCCCCTTTGTGTAAGGTGCATCATTTCGCGCCATAACAACATTAAACAAGCTCAAACTTGAAATTTGAATTAAACAAAACATATTAAATAATACAATGTAGTCTTGTTATTGTTAGCTATATTTTTCTGAGCTATATCTCCCACCCCCCATAGGGGTCCAGCACACTAGTTTGGGAACCACTGCCTGAATAGATAGAAAGGTAGAAGTGGAACCCGCAGTAAATGTATCAATTCAGACTAGAGGAGGTTATAATGTTACAAAGATATTCAAATAATATTTTTTTTGAATACGCAGTCACATTGTTAACATACTACATAACATTTCAAATTTACTGAATGGTTTTTAATGTGGGAACCTTCATTTTAATCACATTTTTATTATTGGCCTATTTATGCCTTTTGGTTCATTTTTCAATTTTTTAAATTGAAAATTCCAACAATATTTGGAGGACCCCTGGTAATACCACTACTCTGTTAAAGACCTATGCTGTAGTGTGTAAGACCATCGGTTAAAACGCTACATTGACGTGGAAAAACAGACATGAAATATTGTAAGTTTGGGTCCGATTCTGTCAACAGATGAATCATCATAGATGCAAAAGAATAATGCATTATAAAAATACAGTAACAGAAGCTGATAAGAGCATGCTGCATGCTTTAAAATAGCTAATTTCATAGAATGCTTATCATCATCATCACATTTTGGCAATTAAAAAAAAATTATAATTACAGATATCATTAAATTAAGGCACTTAAGACAATGTTAAAGGAATACTCCAGCTAAATATCAAAATTTTCCCTTAAGCAATCCGAGATACACATGTCCATCATCCTTCAGACGAACACACCCGGAGCCATTCAAGTAAATGTCCTTGCTCCTCCGAGCCCACAACAGTAGAAAACAGGACTCCGGGAACAACTTTTACTTTAAATAAGTGCATCCATCCCTCACAGAAGTAATCCACATGGCTCCAAGGGGTTAATTTGCAGGTAATCACCCCAATTTGTAAGAAACATGCCCATATTTTAAAAGCTATAAACTATAATAACTAGCTTCCGGTAACAGCGGCACCCTGATTTATGTTTTCTACTCTTATAAGCTTGGAAGAGCAAGGACATTCACCAAAACAACTCCAAATGTGTTCCTCCGAAGGAAGATGGACGTGTATCTCGGATTGCCTGAAGGTGGGTAAATCAGGGGGTAATTTTGATATTTGGCTGGAGTATCCCTTTAAGGCACTTGAGTCGATGTAACAAAACTCTTGACATCTTTCAGTTATACCACTGTGTTCCTTATAGAGCCGATCCTGTCAACCTGACACTCCACAACATCTCCTCTCTTTAGAAACACATCATTGAAGAATAATTATTACAACCTACTTTTCTTTAAATCAAATCGGTTTATTGGTGTTACTTTTAAAACAATTTATTCACTGAATTCGGTAAAAAAATAATTTTTGCATTCGCATATGCATTTATTTAAAGTGACGTATGCGTTCAAAGCAGTGGCAGCCGGTGACTTCTTTTTTCGAGGGCGCACGATGCAAAGTTCATCACAACATGTATGTAGCCCGTCATGTGTGTGGTTCGTAATTTCAAAATATGTGTTTGCCGCGTCAAGTGAACCTGCGTCACGTGACTTGTCAAAATAAATGCCTGCTGCAGACGCGTCTAAAGAGTTTATGATAAAAGAGACGCTCGCGTTTGCCAGATACTCACATAATGTCATGCGTAATCAGAGTTTACTGTTAAGAGTGTCTTGCGTGTATTTTGTGAACGTGAGCGTCTCGTTTATCATGAATTGTTTTGACGCATGTGCAGCGGGCGCTTGTTTTGACAAGGCGCGTGACGCACATGGTTCACATGACGCAACAAACACATATGTATGACATTCACAGTTATTTTGAATTAGCGCCCCTTGGATGAGCAGTCACGAGCCGCCCCTGGTTCAGAGTACATTATTAGTGTTCTGTGTTCCCTGACGATTAAACCAATGTCCTTGAAGTTGCTAGCAGCACACAATTAAACAAGTAAACTACAGCAAACTAATTACATCTGTTTGGAGATGTGGGTATATATCATGTCATATATATTTCATAATGTTTTGCCAAGAGCATCCCAGACAATAAAAACGATAGTGGTTGTATCCAGTGGGGCATGCTAATTTAACGGTGTCTAAAAATGCAACAGTTTTTAAATAAGTTAACACTTCTCTGTTGTGTAAATTGTATTTATAATCACACAGGATTGTCAGAGTCGAGATAATATTCGGTGTAAATGATGTGTGATATGGTGCCAGCTGTTCTCATGGGCATGACTACTACAAATACAGTACACGTATCGGGTATTACATGAATGGAATAATGAAGTTTCTCTTTTCTAATTAGAAAAACTTTTAATCAGGAATATTCAACCTGTACATGTAAGTACCCTCTCAGTCAACTCATGGACCTCCAGTAAAAGTCAGATTTTTAATACACTTAATGTAAGAACATTAAATTACATTTTTAATTGGATAACACCTAAAGCAATTCAAAAGTTAACTCAAATTTCTAAGAAAGTAAGATTTTTAATGCATCTCTGAATTATATTATGTATAGACTCCAGGATCTTAAATCTTGAGGTTCTAGAAATTATAGATAGCGCAGTTCTTTTATTTCTCTGTATATACATTATTAAAGAAGTTTCTGCAGCACCTATAACCTGGTTTATTTATAGCTTAACTATATTATATAGAATTGTCTACAGCTGAAAAGTGTGGTTAGATAATATAACACTTTTTAGTACAAGCACCTGGGTTGAGCTCCGAGACTAAAAACGCCAAACAGTTGAAGATGATGTAGAAATATAAAGGTTAAATTGTATCTCTGCACCCTTCTGTTTGCCTCAGTAAATCAGTTTGCACTGAAAAAAGAAACCTTAATTTCTGTATCTAGTGTAAATACTGGCATTACAGTGACATCAGCATGGCCATCACAGCAGTTTTTTTCTGGATTAAAGCTATACTTTCATTATGTTAGCATTAATCACATTGGTCTGATTGTTTGAACAGAATCAAGGGAACTAAAGTCAGTCTTCACCCGTGCAGCAAAACAAAGATTTCAGGAAAGGTTGTTAAAGGGTGTCAACAGATTGCCAGGTGCAGTGATTGTGCATTGTGACGTTAACCCAGCAATGTTGAAATATACATTGTATTTTCCAACAGAATAGCTCACCTTTAGAAACACAGGGGGATTTCTGAAGACCCCCACACCTGGAGGTGTTCCAGTCAAAAACACATCACCGGGACAAAGGGTTACAAACCTGACAGTGAAAAATAGCTGTGAGATGTCGAAAAACTAAATAAAAGTAAAGACGCAAGCAAAAAAAAAATGTATTGCGTTATTGGAATAATGGTATGTTCAAATTGCACATTTCGGCCTAACCCACAAAACATCATGTGATAAATATTTAAAAATAAATGCATTTTATAATGTATAATAAACTTTTAATAAATAGTAATAACTAAAAAAAAAAAACATTCACTGACTTTAACAGAAATTTCAAACAAGAGTCAGTCTGCTTACTGTGAGACCCAAGCCACCAGCTTCTGTGTATGAAAGATCATTTGATTGGTGTTACTGTCCTGAACCA
Organism: Misgurnus anguillicaudatus; assembly: GCF_027580225.2. NCBI lineage: Eukaryota > Metazoa > Chordata > Actinopteri > Cypriniformes > Cobitidae > Misgurnus > Misgurnus anguillicaudatus. Next base: position 18,715,443 of record NC_073341.2, read on the forward strand.
CGGCACCATTCACCAGGCAGCGGATACCCAGGTTATGAACATCTGTATAAATATGTGCTATTTTAGTCAATCTGCCTTTTTCACAACACCACCTTCGTTCACACCTGTTATTTTAAAGGGGTCATGAACTGAGAAATCAAGGTTTCCTGATTTTTTTACACAAAAGGTCACAGTACTATGAAAAATTTCCTTTTTAGTCCAAAAACAGGTGTGATTAAAAACAAGCTGCAAAAACATGCCTTTATCTCAGATTTTGTCTCAGTATGATGTCATAGTGTGACAAAAGATCACCTCTGTAAGAGATCAATGCCTAAAACAATATTTTCTTGTTTGCCCCGCCCACCAATCCATGCATGTAATGGGGAGACGCATGGATTACTCGATAGAGATGTCTGTGAGCATTACAAGTCATTGTGCAATCTCTTTGCATTGCCTTCCTTGTGATCCTAATATAGGTAAGCATAGATGATGTTTCAGATCGTGTCCATAGAAGACACTTTTTGCTTATGTGCTTCATAATACTGTGCATTCATTTAAAAACAAGACACAGTTGAATGCAGCTTTTTAAAGGGACTGAAAATAAAAGATGATGCAGTTTTACCATGTTTATCATATTATTGCTTTTTCTGTTACATGTTGTTAAACTCTTTCCCCGCCATTGACGAGTTAACTCGTCGATTAAAAGGAAACGCTTCCCTGCCAATGACAATGTTTTCAGCAATCCGTATTTCCGCTATTATCCACCTGTACAAATCTTTCTAACATTATAGGTGGCCTTCAGAGGACATTATAAAATGTTAAAAACTGCAGTTCATGACACCTTTAAAGTATAATTCACTTACCTTTTAGTTCTTCAGTGGTGACAAGCACTGGCCCGAGTGGACAGAATGTGTCAAATGTTTTTCCCAGCAGCCACTGCTTTCCATTGCGTTTCATCTGCCAATCACGAGCGCTTACATCATTAGCTACAGTAAAACCTGCAACATAGGACAGGGCGTCTTCTTCCTGAGAGAAAAGACATTTACTTGTGATGATGCCAGCTGAGTATCATATTATGTTTTTAACTTTCAGGTAACTGGGTTTCAAAATTTGTTTTAAAGGAACTAGCCCACCTTTTGGGACTTTGGCTTGTTCGCCGTGTCCCCCAGAGTCCAGGGATACCCTTGTCGTCTCCGTGCGTCCCGTGGCTCTGTCTGGCGCACCCACCCCTAGCGTGGCTTTCAAAAAGACTAAAAGTAAATGGCTCCAGCTAGCATACTGCTCCCAATAAGTGACAAAATAAAATTTTCTTATTCATACGTTGTGATTTCAGGTCATATGAGACACAGCCATCCTTTAAACGTATACATACTGGGAACTATATTCTCAGAAGTAGCAGCAAGTAGCAGTGCTTCGCCTTCTGAGAATATAGAATGTATAGGGTTAAAAGATGGCTGTGTCTCATATGACCTTGTTATTTGTACACACTGTGACTATACAAATCACAACATATAAATAGGAAAATGTCGGCATTATTTTATCACTTATTGGGAGCAGTATGCTAGCTGGAGCCATTTACTTCCAGTCTTTGTGCTAAGTTAGGCTAGCGGTGGGTGCGTCAGACAGAGCCACGGCACACACGGAGACGACAAAGGTATGAATGGACTTATCTTACTCTGGGAGATACGGTGAACAAGCCCAAGTCCCAAAAAGTCGGCATGTTCCTTCAAGACATATGGTAATTTGTCTATGGATCTGTTTTATTGCTTAATGATAGACTGATTGCTTAGAAATAAAACTTCATTTTGTTTAGTCATTTATTGTTTCTTTCTTAAATTTTGTAAAATGTCTTCCAAATTCTCTTCCATATATACTGTAGCAACTTGTTCAAACCAAATATCAATGGACATAAATTACATATGCTCTTAAATTACCTTAATGTGCTTTCCTTTTTGTCCAATCACAAAGGCCAGCTCCACCTCCCAGTCCACTTCCTGTAAATATATACACATTCAGGTTAAATAACTATGTTTGTCTACAACATAGTGTAGTGTGTAGTATTTAAAATATTATACTATTTGAAAGTCAGGCAATGGTGCAGAAATTACATGGTCAACATGGTTAACATGGTCTGATGTAAGAGATCTGTCATTTAAGCTAATATCAGTTTATTCTGCAGTATCTTGTGTCATTATTGGTTAAACTGATCTGTATGAAACTGTATTAGGTTTCAGTGCTCACCGTACTCTCTTCTGGTAAGATTATATCATCATAAGGACCGGTGATAGTGGAGGGGAACTTGCTGAAAATAATGGGCTCGGTAGGAATCGGGGCATTCTGCTCTAGGCAGTGGTCTCTGTAATTCATACCGACACACACGACCTTCTCCGGACCGGTGACCGGGGAGAGCAGTTTGATATCTGGTCGTGATACCACACATTGACCGCTGGCCAAAGCCCTAAAAGAAATACAAACATAAATATGCGATGCGTCTGTTTCACCCAAGTGGGCAACCTTCCGGAAGTGACTGTGATTTATCAACTGACGCCAAAAGGTAGTGAATCCTATACTGGGACCCCACCCCCATGTTAAAAAAACAAACTTTACAGCAGAAATAAATGTATGTACAAAAAGTGTTTTTGATCTATAATATTACCAATTTTGCCTTTCATGTCAACTGTGAGGGGGTTGAATTTTTTTTTAGTGCTGGGCAAAGATTAATCGCGATTAATCGCATACAAAACAAAATTGATCATTGGCACAATACATGAGCGTGCGCTGCGTCCAACCACCATGCATAAATATATACACACACATTCATGTATGTATTTAAGAAACATTTACATGTTTATATATATTTATTTATATTTTTATATAATCTATATTAAATATAAATAAAAAAAATTATATATAAATAAAACAATTCTGAAATGAATACATAAATGTGTGTGTGTGGTTAAATATACATAATAATTAGACACAGCACACGCACACACATCACGCAAAAAATCACTTTTATTTTGTATGCGATTATTCTTTGCCCAGCACTATTTTTTGTCCGTTTATATTATATTTAGGCTTAAAGCCGAGTGAATTGTCACTGCTGTCACTAACGTCGAGCTAGGCGGGCTTGGTTTCAGCAACCAGTCACCTTAGGTCCACCCGTGTCCCACCTTTTTGATTTTTGCTGCGAGTGATGCACTGCCAAGATGGCGACGGCAGACTCCGCCTACGTTGGGCTTCAAAATGCTCTTCACAAAACTACGGATGACGTCACAGACACTACGCCCATATTTTTTTACAGTTTATGGTTTACATTGCTGTCCTCACTACACTGTATTTTAGGAACTGGAACACATGCATACTAAACAACAGAACATAAATCCTATTCCTAGGATTTATTGTAGGTTCCTATTATCTGGGGAGTGCTCCAGGTCAGATCAATTCTGCAACCACGACTAGCGATCACAGACGTGTATGGGGGTGCGGACATGACAAAATCTCATTGCTACATGGGTGAATGATGGATATGATTGGTTACAGTCATTCCATATTCAAGGATGTGAACAGTCCCAACTGACCATACCTCAAGAAGAAAGAAAGAAATCCAAACTGATAAGGCGTGATCATAGCTTTACTGGATGTCAGATCACAGCCAAAGATACTAGGATGAAATGAGTCCCTGTTTCAGTTACAAGGATCAAATGAAGTAGTTCCTTCACCATTTAAGTAGATATAAGCTGTATAGCATGGCTAGAAAATAGCTAGTGGTTTTAATTCCAACATTGCCACCAAGTGGTACTCCGATGAGATTATATTTAGGAGATTACAGTAGGTCATTTTCCTTACTGGTATATATTTATATATGAACATATAAATATATTTTTATATTGTGTATGCTTGCTGTGGTTTGCCTAATTATTTTGGTCAATAAATGCTTAGTTTTGTCCATTTGGTATCATTAGGGCTGGAAATGGGAATGCAAAGGGAGGGAGTACGGGGAGTGAATTCAAACTGGTTCAATTCTTCTAAATAGTGGAATTGAAAATAAATTATATTTAAACAACTTAATAGGATTTAAAAATGACTCCCCATTAAAAGCTTTTTTATTGCAACTATTGTTTTAATGCATCATAAAGCTAGTCACATGAGACTTCACAGTGGCACTGTAAGACTAATGTATCAGTTTTATTTCAGATTTATCACTCTTATTTAAAATATCTATAACTAAATATACATTTTTACACTTTACAAAATTTTTCTGTAACTCCTGAGTTTGTGTGTGACTTAAAGGTGCAGTGTGTAAATTTTAGCGGCATCTAATGGTGAGGTGGTGAATTGCAACCAACGGCTCAGTCCACTGCTTACCCCACGCTTTTGAAACACATAGAGAAGCTACTGTAACCAACACCGGACAAACATGTCATCGTTGGAAACAACTTAGTAAAAAAAGTTTGTCTGTTAAGGGCTTCTGTAGAAACATCCCGGCCCAAAATGGCGACTTCCATGAAAGGGACCACGGGTGTATGTAGATAAAATGTATCATTCTAAGGTAATAAACACATAACGGTTCATTATGAAAGGTCTTTATACACCCCTGATAATATAGTTTTGTATATTATTTTGCATTTCTGTCAAGAGATCCTTCTTAAAATTACACACTGCACCTTTAACGTAACCATTGTAAAGTTATTAGTTATTTAAAAACCCATCCGAGAAGTATCCTAAAAATTTCCCCTTTATTTACATTCACACTATGTGCTGACTATTACTGTTTTTATCACATGACTGTACTGTTTGCGGCCTCACATGTTTGAGGTTTTGTGGTGTGCACACTGTGCAATTCTCATACCTCTTAGCGCAGTCCATTCCCCTTTTCCCCATCTCTAGAAACTCTCTCATAGTTGAAGGTATTGAGGGGTCAAAAGCTTTCAGATCAATGACCCCCTGACCTTCTGCTTGCTCCACCCCGACTCTGACACGTCCCACATCTCCTACATGGCAGAACTGGACGAGTCTCATGGTGTCTGAGCTTGTGCTTCTGATGATGGTGCCTGTAGAGAAATTAGCATTGAATCTCCTCAATCTGAGCAGTGAGCCAGACAGCAATCTCATCTATTGAGAGACATGGAGAAAAGGAGAGAGAGGTGGACGGATATGAGCAGAGACAAACTTAGTGGACAAACATAGTAGGTGCAGAGTTACAGCAGATAAGCAGGCAGAAACAGAGAAGGTAAATGTGTAGGACACAAACAACATTTGATCCAATTACAATTTATTAACACAGATAGACAGAGAATAAAAAGCCCTCAACCTACGCTTCAGCAGTTTTTTATCATTTTTATTGAGTTATAGTCAGCAGTAGCTGAATAACTGATTGCTTAGGACATTATGTTTATCAAGATATCATGCTTGCAAGGCAATGTAGATAAGAAATCAAGTGTCTGATACACTGATTGTATAGTTTCTTGCAATAACACCACTCTTAAAATGCAACCCTACCTGTTATCGGTGCAAAGCACAGGATTTTGCGCACAAATCATATACAGTTGAAAATAACTATTTGTGTGAAGTGCAATGTATCACTCACTGCAACCATGCCAAAATAATCCGACTAGAAATGACACAATTTGTACTTTGATCCATACACAGCGGACAGCCGCACACTCTTCAGTCACACTTATCACGTGACTTCCCGTTTTGCACTTGTAGTTCATGCACACCATTTACCGAATGCAACTGTCAATTGTAATGTGGTATTTTGGATTAGCTTCTGCAGCGCACTCATTCGATAAAGGCACAACTTCAACGTATATTTTTGTTGAGTTGCACAGTGCAGGGGTGTTCGACTTTATGCGGCTCTGCGCAGGCCAATCGACGTTTGACGTCAAGTACCGCGAGAGAGAACAGATAACGAATCGCTCTCGCGGTACTTTGACGTCATACACCCATCACTCTGCGCAGCTCCGCGCGAATTCGAACACGACTTAAGCCTAAGCACGTGATAGCAAAGGTCACATGACCAGTCTTTTGAAATCTGTCAGCTGACAGAAGGATTTCTTTGCGTGTCTGTAAGGATGTCTGTAAGGTAAGTGGGTTAATTTTAAAGGCGCTGTTTAAAATACGCTTTATTAGCCCTGCAGCTTTTTCTCGGTTATATTTTAAGTTTACTAACGTTAACTGACACAATAATATTTAATATTTTGTGTAGTTGCATTGATTTTTAAAGCATGATTCTTACTTATCAGCTTGTCGGTCTTGTGCTGAATCACAAACTTAAATGTGTAAATGTCTGAATTTGCATTTGTGAAAATGCTGTTTTACATTTTTAAGCTTATTTTATTATTTTTTTTGTGTTTCGTAAATGATCTTTGGTTTGGCTTTGTTCCAGAGTACTCAAAGTGAAGAGTATTAATATTTTTATCTTATTTTAAATATAACGTTAAAGAACTTTTAAAGATAAAAGAAAACAATTTGATTTAAAAAAAATGATCTCTCCCTCCCTCCCTCTCACTTCCTTTTTTATCCAGTGTCCAGCCTACCCAGTGCACCTCTGAATGCAAGGATCAGAAGTGAGTAAATCTAAGTCCCAGACTTAAAAAACGGACTTGCTCATACCCTCTTCTATACCCAACCCTGACTTCTGCTGTGCTTACACCGAGCAGCTTTACAGCAGAAGTGCATCAACAAATCATGAAAGTGTCACTTGCCCAAACCATCTTCCAGTAAAGAGCACTGTAGACTTTAGACTCTGTTATCTGTGCGTGGTTGCATAACTGCTTAGACTTTTCTTACAATTTTTTCTTACATTTTTTTTTGTCTTAAGTCATAACTCATAAAAAAACAGTTATGTAGAATAATACAATAGATCTAATCTAAATGATTAGCCCAAACTTAATGCTAGTTAGTCAGACTAGTTCTCAGGAAACTTGGGTAAGAAGCTATGTTTAAGCAGTTGACCATTGATCTCTATAAAGTAGTGTGCTCCAAAACATTGACAAAATTGCATTTAGATGCTGTAAGCATTTAAAACTTAGTCTACATGAAAATTTCCTCCAGTATTGATCAGTTTTTTTATGCAGGAATTGGCGATTCAGTTTTTATGACCTCATTCTGAACCCCACCTCATAAAAATTTTCTTTAGAAGCATTCCATTTGATATGTGCCACCCAACATCCTATTTAAGTAGAAATAACATATCAAACAAACCCACAGTATGTCTCTTAAAGGAACACGCCCACATTTTGGGAATTTAGCTTATTCACCGTATCCTCCAGAGTTAGATAAGTCCATACATACCTTTCTCATCTCTGTGCGTGCTGTAACTCTGTCTGACGCAGCCCCCGCTAGCTTAGCTTAGCACAAAGACTGGAAGTAAATGGCTCCAGCTAGCAAACTGCTCCCAATAAGTGACAAAATAACGCAAACATTTCCTATTTATGTGTTGTGAATTGTATAGGCACACCGTGTACAAATAACAAGGTGATATGAGACACAGCTATCTTTTAACAGTATACATACAAGGAACTATATTCTCAGAAGATGAAGCACTGCTACTTGGCGGAGTGATTGCTCGCAGCACCCAAGAAGCCCCCTGGTGAGGAGCAGAGAGTTCGGTCAGAGTTGTGCAAATCACTCCGCCCAGTAGCAGTGCTTCGCCTTCTGAGAATTTGTACACGGTGTTACTATACAAATCATAACACATAAATAGGAAAATTATCGGGTTATTTTGTCACTTATTGGGAGCAGTATGCTGGCTGGAGCCGTTCACTTTCAGTCTTTGTGCTAATCTAGGCTGGCGGGGGCTGCGTCGGACAGAGTTGCAGCGCGCGCAGAGATGAAGGAGGTATGTATGGACTTGTCTAGCTCTGGGGGATACAGTGAATAAGCCTCCCAAAATATGGGCGTGTTCCTTTAAGAGACATACTGAAATTTGTGGGTTTGTTTGATATGGTGAATAAGCTAAATTCCCAAAATCTGGGCGTGTTCCTTTAAGCAGACACTGTTCCAAAATGACTTTTTTCACAAATTTCTTAAAGGGATCGTTCACCCAAAAATGAAAATTCTGTCATCATTCAAGGCACCCTCATGTTGTGACAAACCTGTATATATTTCTGTTTTTATGAACACAAGATATTTTGAGGAATGTTTGTAACCAAACCGCTCATGAGCTCCATTCACTTTCATAGTATTCTTTTTCCTACTATGGACGTGAATGGGGCTCATGATTCGTTTGGTCACAAACATTCCTCAAAATTTCTTCCTTCGTGTTTATCTGAAAAAAAGAAATTTATACAGGTTTGTAACAACATGAGAGTGAGAAAATTATGAAAGTTCACCCAAAAATTTAAATTCTATCTCTTAAATGTTGACTAAATCAAGAGAATTTCCCTACCAAATATTTCTGGCCCTTAGCTTATGTAAAATTGTGTATTATGTATTTGAGTTTTTTTTTTGCCCATAACATTGTGTTTAGTGTTTTTATATTTTGTGTGCTTTTACATTGCCTGAAGTTTTTTCTTAAGAATGTCATTCTACACAATACAGAAAAAGCTTTTTTTTAATGTAGTTTGAATACATGTTCAGTTGTTGAATACAGTCAATTACTGACCTTTCAGGACAGCATGTACTATAATGGTCAGTATATGGTAATCCATACTTGGAATGTGCTGTCCTAGTTAGTAGTGAACACACGCACCTCAGTAGAGCATTGTTATGCATTAGATTTGATATCTGATATTACAAATCTGTAAATGTTTGCGTTTAGAAGATGCTTTCATCCAAAGGTACTTGTATTCAAATTCATGTCGTCATTTTTTTTTTAAGTGTATGTGTGTTCCCACAACCTTTGCTTTTCTACAAACTCAGTGCTCTACCATCTGAGCAACAGGAACATGCAAAAACATTACAGTAGTGTTTAAATTGAAGTAGATTATATTTGAATTTTATTTCCTCTCTTTTACAGTTTTGATGGGATTATCGTGATAGCCCATAGCTTTGACCAGCTCCCCAATGAGCTTGAGAGTTTAAAAGCACCCTTGCAGGACTACAGCGCAGTGAGCCAAAAACACACATGCACAACACATTTAAGCAACCTTGATTTTTATGTTTATTGGTTTATTGCATAACTTTATCACATTCAGGTGGACTGTGGCTTAGGTGAAGAAGTCGTGGTTGTTAAAGTTCCTGGTCTCCCTGGAAACAGATTGGTGTTTGCCTCCACTGGTCCAGTGAACCGGGATTACGATGATGTCAGACGATTCAGCGATGCTGCCAGTAATGGCATTAAAAGGTGCCTATGCAAACATGATGCATATGGCGCGACCCTGTGATTTCTAATGATCAATTTTACACCCTGTGAAAAGAACATGTTGTGCTTTTAAACCCTGTTGCCCTCTGAACTTGGTTTTACTATCATCCGTGTTGTTTTTGTCTAGGGCTCTAAAAGCTGGCATACAGCGTCCTCTGCTGGTGTGTCCGCCGCACAACAGCTATGCAAGAAACACCCTTGCGGCTGTACTGGGAGCTCTGCAGGCTCTCTATGTGGTGAGAAGCGTTTCTTTTCACCTGTATTTTCATTTTTAGGTTTTATTTGAATTCTTTACGCCCAAAGTCGTCTACATTTGAAACACAACTACATTACGTTATATGTCGTCTTAGCCTTTGGAGGTGAGAGAACTCAAGTCATCCCTTCATAAAGTCTCTACGCTGGGCATCTGGGTGAAGGATCAATCACAGGGGGAAGAAATTGCAAAGCTGGCCATTGCCCTGGAGAGCGGCAGGTATGAGTGTTTTATTTGTGTGTGTGTGTGTGCCATTTATCAAACCCAGTAAATAATACTTGCATATTTAAAAAAAGATCTCTGTGTACAATAAACAACTTTCAGAGTTAATTTGTTGTTGGTGTAGATTTGTCTGTCGTGACATCGGTGGCTCTGACCCAGAGCGTATGGCCGCGCCTCGCGTTGCTGAATATGTGCAAGCCGTCTTCAAGGACAGTCCTGTAAAGGTGAGTCTTTATTGAATCTCACCTCATTTAGAGTTTAAGGCTGTATTCATCCTGATCTCTTTCTCAGGTGACAGTCATGAGTGATCTGAAAACTTTGGAAAAAGAATATCCATGTTTGGCTGCAGTTAATCGATGTGCTAACAGTAAGAGGACCTAAATCACAGAGACATTTTTAGGCTGGTATAACCCATTAGAATCAAAGACGGCGTCAAGACCCAGACCCCCCAAATTTTATCAAACTTTTTAAATTTTTTATTTTTATTATGTTATTTGTGTTCAAATGAATGTTATTTCATGTCAGTAATCAATTTCTCTGTCTCAGCTGTGCCACGTCATCAGGCCCGAGTGATCAAACTGCTGTACTGTGGTGAAGGACCCATTCAACAGACTCTTATGCTGGTTGGCAAGGTGAGTTTGAGGCTAATTGTATTTGTACACCCAGGATAGAGTGGTTTTCAGTCCATATGGACATAAAGTATCACATAACTCAGTGAGGTGTAAGGTTTGTAAATAGTGATGAATAGCTGTACAGCTAAGCAGGAAGCCTTTTTATGGAGATGTACAATATGCTATTTACTAACTGCACATATGTGACCCTGGACCACAAAACCAGTCATAAGTCCTATGGATGTACAGTACTGTTCAAAAGACTTTTAGAAGTTTTAATGTCCATCCATATTTATTTTTCAGTCTATTTTATTAAGATACAAACAGAAAATTCAGGAAATATGTACAAAAAATTAAAAATAAAATTTTCAGGACTAAATGTCTTGTTTAGGCATCATCAGTGTTTAGTGTGACCTCTCTTGGCACTTAACACATCTTGAGCGTTTTTGACCATAATAAAGTAAAAAAAAAAAATTCTTTACAATTAGAAATTTGTTTTTAATTTTTTTAGGTTTAAGAGATTTTGCCGTTTCCCGCTATTGCTCAAGTTGAAGGGGAGTTTACCATAAAAACTTCACACATGAGTTTACATTTTTATACAGTTTATAAAACTATATACACATTTCCTGTATTTTCCGGATGCATTCTATTAAAGAGACTGAGAAACAATTATATATGATCACTATAACAAAAACAACAAATCTAATTATGGCATGTGGCCAAAAGCCCTATTCGGACGGGATTAGTTTTACAGGGGTAGATGGCGTAATGTAATTTTACCACAGGACGTCTGTAGTAGACTTTTGCACAGTACTATATTTGTAGCAACAGCCAGCAATACATTATGGGGCGGTTTCCTCGACAGGGATTAGACTAGTCCTAGACTAAAATAAATGTACGAGCTGTCCAAACTGAAAACAACTTGCACCTATATCTTAAAATACATCAGTTCCCTTTGTTTTGCCTCAAAATGCACACAAGTAATGTTTTTAGTAAGACATTTTTGTTAAAACTAGTTATATGTCCTAATTAAACTAAGGCCTAGTCCTGGTTTAAGATAATCCCTGTCCGGGAAACTACCCCTATATGGGTCAAACTCTTGATTTTTTTTATTAATGCCAAAAATCATTAGGATATTGAGATCATGTTCCATGAAGATATTTTGCAAACATATAAAAATTTTATTTATCTTTATTAATATGTGTTGATAAGCATTATTGTTCGATTTTCTTTTTTTTTTTGCACTCGCAGATTCCAGATTTTTAAATAGTTGTGTATCAGCTAAATATTGTCTTATCCTAACAAAGCATACATAAGTGAAAAGCTTAATTTCACAAAATTATAATGTTTTATCAAGGTTTCCTGCCGAAAATTTGTTAGTTAAGGTGGCGCGGGTGGGCGGGGGCGTGGTAATCAAAGGGACGTGGTAATATTTTTATTTAAAACACTCAAAACTTAATTTTGAAGAAACTATGAAAGAAAATGAACACATACTAGATTATAAATGAATTAAAGGTTTTTACCTCTAACGGGAAAAGCTGCGTGATGAAGTGAAACTAAAGGGTTAATAAACACAAACTGAAGCAGATGTTGTAGAAAGTCTGGTGAACGATGATAGATAGTGCGAAGATTGTAAAAACTGATTATTTCTCACTATTAAGTACATTATCTTAAAGGAGTGCATATACTGTAGCATGTAAATAATGCACATAAATAACGTGAGCAAGAGCGTTCACCAATTATATAGAATCAACAGGCATGTAAAACCTAGCTAGCAAGTTGCTCAAACAACAAAATCACCAGCTAACTTTTAATTTGCAAGAACTATAGACAAATACAATAACTGGCTTAAATAAACCCAAAACATAAGTCCACTTACAGTTCTCGCAGACATGCGTTTTATCAACTGGCTATCCTCCAGACATGACGGACCATTTCGGTCATGTGGCACGCATGCCCGTGGCCTTTTGTGCAGCAAATGATTCTTTTTTTGGACAACCGAGTTAAGGCGGTAGGGTTTTATGGTGTTTTGTGGTCCAAGGTCACATTTAAGAATGGTTAAAATTAGCATAAACTTATTTATTTACAGGTACATATGCACCTGTTTCAGATCTGGCAGAACATGCTTTAAAGACTTTCTGTGCAAGAAGATGCCAAACTATTTGCAAATAATTTAAATTTTGTGGTGTATGTTGCAGGGTATTACATATGACACTGGTGGAGCTGACATTAAAGCCGGTGGCATCATGGCTGGAATGCACAGAGATAAATGTGGCTCTGCTGCTGTTGCTGGCTTCTTTCAGGTACTCCTCTTATATTCTGCGCACAGTTACCTGCTCATATTGCTTATCTTCAAAAGAATCTCATATGGTTTTCATTTCATACACATTTTATAGATCCTAGCCAAACTGAAACCGAAACACCTGAAGGTTGTGGGTGCGATGGCAATGGTGCGGAACAGTGTCGGATCTGGTAAGCAACTTTGCTCTTATGTTGTGTATATCAGGTTTTCCTGTGGCAGAGATTGATGCTGGGTCATGGGTTTATTACCAGAAAATCACAAAATGATAAATGGGTGTATTTCAAATGCATTGTAAGTTGCTTTGGATAAAAGCATCCATTGTTGATTTTTTTTTTAATGCATTTTTGCAGATTGTTATGTAGCAGATGAGTTGGTAGTGTCCCGTGCTGGCCGTACGATCCGTGTTGGAAACACAGATGCTGAAGGAAGGATGGTCATGGTGGACTTGCTTTGTGAGATGAAAGAGCAGGTATACACACACACATGCCAGTATATACAAAGAGTTCAGATATGTGTTTGACATGTTTATGTTTAAGATTAGAAATTTCACTTTATTAGAAAAGGTTATTAGTCAGTAATTGAAATGCCTTAATTTCACAAATTTCATTGGTGTTAGTTAAATTTGACTGTCTTTAGATTTTCATTTAAAGCTTAAAGTCACGGCAATAACAAAAGTAACCATACTAAAAGTAAGAGGGTGGGAAACACAAAAGTGTATAATATTATCCCCATTGACTTATCCTTAAGTGTATGTTTCTATAGGCCTTAAAGGAAGTGTCTCCCGAACTCTTCACTATTGCTACTCTGACAGGACATGCTATCAGAGCCATGGGACCCAACTACTCTGTAAGTACTTAAATACACTTTAGATATCTTTATTATTGGGAATGCTTTGGCATCAATTCTGCGCCCTGTCACACTCGGTTTATGTCACTGCAGATCATAATGGATAATGGAGCTGCCCGCCGGTCAGGAAATGCTCTGGAGTGGCAGAAAGGTACGTTTTGATTTTTGTTTTTTTTTGCTTTAAAATATTTAGCTGTACAATCTTTGTGTGTGTGTGACAGCCGGAGAGGTTCTCGGAGATTTGTTTGAGGTGTCCACAATTCGTCGGGAGGACTATGAGTTTCACAAAGGGAAGTCTGAGTATGAGGAGATCCTGCAGTCAAACAATCTTCCCTCTTCTGCTACACCACGTGGACACCAGGCACCCGCTGCCTTCCTCATCATGGCGTCTGGATTAGATAAGGTAGACTAATACTATAGCTCCTCTATCAAATACAGTGTATTTAATTAGTAAAGCATTTGATGTTTATTTTATTTATATAAAAATGAATTCTTTGTCCCACAGCATGGAGTTGACTCAGACAAACCTTTGCCTTATTCCCACATTGACATTGCTGGATCCAGCGGGCCATTCCCTGGTGTCCCAACAGGTGCTCCTATCCTTGCCATGGCAACAAAGTACTTACAGCTTTAAATAAATGTTTTGTATCATCATCAGTTTTGCCATTTCTCTGATGAATACCTTACATTTGTAATAAACCACTTACGACTTGTATTACTTGTGTTACTCTTACATAAAAGCATAAATTTATCTGTTCAATTTCCTTAAAAACTGCAGTCATGTACGCACATCAAATCACAAATTTAAATTACTCCATACAAGATGTTTCAAATCAGGAAATTACACAAAAAATTGTGTTCACAACCTGTAGCCACATTAAAGACGAGTGTGATGTGGAGCCAGTCATTAATTTTGAATAGCAATTGTCACTTTATTTGGCAAACCTGATGTAAGAAGTAAATAAATAAATGAGGAAAAATAACGTTTGTAAAACTATCCACATTGTACAAGTGTATTTAAGTGTGTGCACCACCAAAATTTCCAAAAAAATATTTTAACTAACAAAAAAAGTGTCTTTTTTTAGTCCACATCCAGAAGGATATTTTTAAGATTAAACTCTCTGGGTCTTTAACATCCCAACCTTCAGACCAATCAGGACTTTCTGCATCATGCCTAAAACCTTCAGTAGATGCAGGGTGTAAATCAGGGAAGTACTCATCAGCCAGTATGAAATTTTGTTCATACATTTTGGTTTAATTGAACTTGTACTGCTTGATCTTAGTCTTGTTTGCACTAAATGAGGAGGTCTATAGTGTATATTTTATCATCTGTGGCTGCTGAAGATTACAGTCATATTCAAATCCTTCATGTTAAGATGCATAGCTGAAATATTCACATGCAGAGGTGACACCAAGTCATTGTTTTGCAAGTCACAAGTTTTAGCATTCAAGTCCGAGTCAAGACAATAGTAATTAATTATAAGTACTTGCGCATGTGCAACCTGCAAATTTGTACATTTTAGGTGGTATTTCATGTTGTTATACAGTCGTGACATTTGCAGATTTGTTATTCCCAGATAACAGTCGCTCAAAACTAATAACACACAGTAACCCGGATGCTGCAAATCATTTTGACAGGTACAGTTTAATATTATACACAAATTAAATCTAAATATGTTTTATAACAACATATATGACATTATATTTACAAATAATTCAACCAAATAGTGTGTTAGCTTGAAAGCAAAAATAAATGTCCAGCAAGGTTTCCTGGAGAACAAGCAGAGGAAGCTGTAGACAAAACATACATTTTATAGATCTAATGATGTCCTTGTAGTTGTTAAATATAACACTATTATTAGATTAAGCAAAGGATTAAGATCTTAACAGAACTTTTTAGTTTCTTATATTATTAAGCAATAAAGGCAGGACAAATCTCCTTGTCAAAAGTGGATAAAAGGATGACAGAGGTGACACATGATGTTTATGACCGTGTACATCAGCTATCACCAAAGACTGCAAACGTTTAATTTAAATAATTTTGCTGTTTGTTCACTGGTAAGGAACACTGCTGTGCTGATATGATATTTTTATAAAATAAGTTTATATTTGTGTTTTTCTTTAATCATTTAATTATTAAACAACATGTAAAAGTGTGTTCTTGAGGTACAGATGTACAGTACTGTATGTGTGCATCAGGATAGTACCATCTTCACCTCATTTTGAGCAGTGCATGGACATTTCACTGAGTGTGTATTTCGCTTTATAACAGTGTGAGAGTGAGATGAGAATATTAAGTAAGCTGTTGTTTTGTCTGGACAGTGAGCTGCACAGACTGTTGGGAGATATGATTGTTGAAGGTGTTATAAGGAGCTTGAGCAAAGCACTCTACTGCAGTCTAGTCACACAGTACTGGCAGATGAACATCTCAAATACAGAGAGAGAGAGATGCAAAATATAAGCATGTCTGTGCAATTGGGGAAGCACATTTTTGCTGTGTCAATAATAAATATAAACTGAGGGTCGGTTACCCGGACAGGGATTAGACTAGTCCTAGACTTAAATAAATGTGAGAGCTGTCCAAACTGAAAACAACTTGCACTGACATATCTTAAAATACATCAGTGCCCTTTGTTTTGCCTGAAAATGCACACAAGTAATGTTTTTAGTAAGGTATGTTTGTTAAAATAAAAGTTATATTTCATAATTAATCTAAGGCCTAGTCCTGGTTTAAGCTAATCCCTGTCCGGAAAACCACCCCTGTATGTTTACCATTGGATATTGCTATTACTTCAACTTTAATAAATTTTTTCAGTCAGGATGTTTATTTTTCAACACTTGGTCTTGTTTTGTTCTGACTGGATAAATGGCACCCCACAAGTGACGGTATTAGTATAACAGCCCTGGGACAGGTACCGTTTTGTATTACTTGTATTTTTACAACAGCAATTCTTGTGTGATATTAACAGCCTGATCTCACAGGAATTCGTACATATTTATGATGTGGCTAATTGGTATGAATTCATATAAAGTAAATCATACAAAATGTATGATTTTTAGAGTAAAAAACAATAATGAAACCCCATCCCTACAAAAACTTACAAATTTGATCCTATAAACTCTACACATCCTCATCCCATGGCGTCAATATTTGAAGCACTTGACCATGCGTCAACATGCCACGCGGAGGGCACACCCCTCGCGCCATCCCTTGACGAACTGGGGACTTCAATACCATTACGTCCGCCGCATTCTCCTTCCCACTCTCCCACCATTTTCGCGTCGGTTCAGGGCCAGATTATGCAAATTAAACAGTGTACGCGAAATTAAACAGTTGTCACCTGGCGTTGGGGTTACAGTTAGGTACGACAGTTGTCACCTGGCGTTGGGGTTAGAGTTAGGTTTGGGTAGGGATGTCATTATGTAAATCTAACCCTAAACCGACGCGAAAATGGTAAGAAAATAGGAAAGAGAATGCAACGGACGTAATAGTATTGAAGTCCCCAGTTCGTCAAAAAATGATGCGAAAGGTATACCCTCCGCGTAACATATTGACGCATGGTCAAGTGCGTCAAATATTGACGCCATGGGCATGAGGATGGGTTGATAAACTCCAGCAAATTGCTATGAGGTTGTATTGGGTATTCTCTAATATAATAAGTATCCTTCATGTGCTACCAGAATTATTGTAAATACAAGTTTCCTACATTCTAAGAAAGGATGTGTTTATTTTTTACACATCTTTTGTGTTATGCTTTTAACACATTATGGGGTGGTTTCCCAGACAGGGTTTAAATTCTTGGCGTTTATTGGTTAGAATACTTTGTTATGTTTTGTGGTTGTAGGTTTGGCCAGTTTGTTATTATTGCAGTTTGTGGAGCCTAGGCTGTCTACAGAGATCGGGTTTTTTACAGTTTGATCAGCGGACAGGAAGCAAGCAGATAGTGAGGAGATGTTTGCTGTATGTAACAAAAAATGTTTTATGGTCTAAAACGCGTGAATTCGCTTAGAGAACCTTTAGTTAGTGTGTGATGTTTATCCCCATAAGGAAGTTGTGTTTGCAGCCCACACTGCAGTACACTCACACAGACATTTGACATATTCACATTTGGCTTACAAATAAATATATAAATACATAAAAAATAATCTAATATTAGACCAGTCTGGCGACTATTTATGAGCTACCACTGGAGGGTGGAAAATTTACAAACTTGATTGCTTGGGGGATAAAAGGGACACAATATTGTCAGCCTGATGGTAGCAATACAAAAGTATAGGATAGTGGGTGCCTCTTATCATTCACAATGATGTTAGCCTTATATAAATCTAAGTTTCTCTAAGTTTATTCCTAACAATTTGCTTGCTGTTACTACCATATTCTTCAATGATCTCTTCTGGGCCATACCAGCAGATCAAACATGATGACACAATGCTTTTATGTGGCAGTAGCTGGTTTAAGCTGGTCCTCCCAGCCTGGCAAACCTGGTGGGTCAAATTACCGATAGCACGTGAAGGCAGCATAATTTCCTCTCACCCAGACACGTGACTGTTTTGTCCTAAACAAACTTGCTGATCTAGCTGGTGACCCTAGGCCACTCAAACCGCAATAGCAGCCATAGTCTGCAAAGTCCTTGAAGTCTTGTAGTGTGCATTTGATCATTTCCCGCAACTTGAGCAATTGTTTTTTATTGTTCGAATGTGCTACAAATAATATAAGAACATTTCTGAAATCAGTTTTTAATGAGAAGACAATGAGTGGGAATTCATAAGTTGATTTCCCAAAAGAGATGCAAACACTGTGATTATAAAAACATGTTTGTTACGCATCAAAATAGTATGACATACTGACCCAACCAATTATATGATTTTGGGGTGGGGCTATCTACTTTTTACTACCCCATTTACTTCCATAGTAGGATAAAAGAATACTATGGAAGTAAATGGGGTCCACGACAGGTTTGGTTACAAACATTTCTTAAAATATCTTGCTTTGTGTTCATCAGAACAACGAAATTTTGTGTGTGACAACATGAGAGTGAGTAAATGACAGAATTTACTATCCCTTTAAAGCTAGTGTATTTAAAACTACAAATGCAGAGTAACAAAATCATGACACACTTTATCCATTTTGAAGTAAAGGTTAATACAGTAAATGGCTGTAAATTACTGTCATCCTATCTGAGACGGTCTGCCACCTGCCTAATATTGTACAGGTCCCCCTTTTGCCATCAAAACAGCCCTGACCCGTCAAGGCATGGACTCCACTAGACCTTTCTATCAGTTCCAGCATTCAGGCTCAGTTTAAAGGTAAAAAGCTAAAGTAAATAAAGTGTAAATCCCATTTCTGAAGTGTTTTATTAGCCTATGATTTTGTGTTATATGATAAATAAAATGACTTTCAAAAACTCTTCATGACTGTAGTTTCACCGTACAATGATACACAAATAAAACAAAAGATTAATCTAAATGTGCATTAAACTACCACAATGGTCCATTTAAATTGACCTTATAATTTTTTTTGCATGTATGGACATTTTTTGAAGGCACATAAATGTCAAAATCTTTTAACATGTGAGATCCTTATCGTCTAAAAAAACCTTGATGATTAAAAAATCATATTTTTACATTTGGCAAATGCCTTACATTGTGCATGCAAGCACTGGGTATAATGTTTTTGGTTTCCTCTCAGTTCCACAAGCAACCTGCTTGACGCTTGAAATACACACATTTTCTCACGCACACATGTGAGTTTTGCTGTGCTTGGTCCTTTTCTTTAATAGGAAACATTGAGTGCATAAGACCATTATGGTCAGGTGAATTGTGATCATATAGGCTTATACAGCAGTGTGGTCACATACTTCTTTTTGTAGCGATGTGTAGCGCTGAGAACCATCACGCCATCCTGTGAGGAGAGATAACAGGCACGGTAATGAGATCAACTTTAATTAGTTTTTCACAGTCATCCACACAGTTATTTCATATATACTTTTAAATAAATAAATGTTTTTGTAAATGTACTGAACCTTAATGGAAAGGGCGTAAAGGTGGTTGAGCATCACATGGTTTGGTTCAGGTAACAGGGTGGGGTCACACTGTAAACAACACACACAACACATTACTCAAAGTAATTGATGTCTTGAGTTGCTCAACAATTTCCAACCACAAACTTTTGTTATCTCTTTAAACCCAAAAATAACATCTTATCTGACATAAATGGCAATGCTAAATTTAGGTTGGGTTAACCTCCCCCACACCCGCACTGCTATCGCCATCAAATACTGTAGCCAAAATTCATCTGGTGGAAAGAGGAGGGACAAGGTTATTCCAGTTCTACTAAGCCCTTTTCACACAGACAATTTGGAAAATATGTGTCTCAGGATCATGTGATTTTGGTTCAATCACACTAGCTGCATTTCCATTACAGATCTGCACAAAACTTTATTTTTTTAAGCATTATTTTCTAAAAGTCAACAAAAAACTTTGGCAAAATGTTGACTTTCCATTAATCGATGTAAGGTGATCTCTAAATGCAGAAAAACTGTTCCCATTGCAGTTTTGTGACAAATTGCCTAAAAAAACCCACCTCACCAAAGCGTAAAAACGTTCTTTATGATATATTGGAATTTATGCGAAATTGACGCGTTTCATTGAGCGCATTTTCAATTCGCTATTTCAATTTGCGGAATTTAAAGGGTAATGTAAACGCAGCTACAGATTTGGTTCATTCACATGTGCCAAAGCGATCAAATATTATATATTATATATGAGTTTTATATCAATTGTAATTTGTATTGTATTTATTAGCAATTTATTTAAATCAAATTTGAAACTGTTAACATTAGTTAATGCACCTCAAACATCAATTACTGTAATGACATGAACAAGAATGAATAAATCCTTGTATACAATATATTGCTCAATTTTGTTAATAATGCATTTACTAATGTGAACAAATACAACCTTTTTGTAAACAGGGCTGTATCAATGATTAAATAATCGTCTCATCGCAATTGTTTGACCTCATCGCAATGATGTCAGATCACCACGATGATTGTACATCTCTCTAAAAACACAAGGGGGAGCTGCAGCGCCTGTATAAACGAGACCATATCAGATTACTTTTAAAAATGTGTTATGTGTATAAATATATACTGCCAGATAAACCTTGCAAAAGATTTCATTTAAATAATCACAACGATCTGTGAAAATTATTTCATAAACAAAAAATGTATGAGAATGAGAATTAAATGTCAAAGCAATAAACAGGCAATTAATCATCATAATCGTCATCATTTATTAAACAATTAACCGTCAGCCAAATTTCATAATCGTGACAGCCCTATTTGTAAAGTGTTACAGAAATTAATATTGCATATTATTCAGTACACATAAACAAATCATTCGGGATCTGTTCTGTTCACAGTCATAGCTCTAATACAGTATGAATATGAACTAGAGATCGACCGATACTCATTTTTTTAAACCGATGCCAATAACAAATATTTGGATGCTTATGTGCCCGATAACCGATATGCTAAACCGATTTTTATTTACTGTTATACTTCTGTTTTTGACATAATAATTACTACAACACTACTGAACTGAACAAACCCTTATAATAATAATCATCATCACAATCACTCCCTCTTTGCATACAAAGTAATAAATAGAGGGGTCTGAAAGAGTGAAGAATAATATTAATTTAATGAATAATGTAGAAACTATATTCCCAATACATGGACCATTTCAAACACCCCTATCATTTCGTCAGAAATGGACTGATCCAAAGGTCACGCTGCGGTTGGCAGCGGGAGAGAGAACAATATAGCGAAGATGGCTGCTTGTTATACATAGTTTATAGAGTAAAACAGGTGGATTAAGTGCCTTTTTTGGAATAATAGTTTTGACCAGCAACATGTAGCCTTCAGCAGTTAAACAAGTAGTTGGCAAAGAGGTTTTACAAATAATATCACTGACTGAAATACTACATTCAGGAAAGTAACAAACAAAACTGCTTATATATCACTGAATTTCTTAACTGGTAATGTTATTTGATGTCAGAATTATTAATATTTTGTTGTTATAGCTTATGAAATGGCTGTTGACAGCGCTGTTATCTATGCATTTACTCACGCATTAACTGTATCAAACAGTGACCGCTTGCGGAGGTAATAAATAATTAATTAATATCCACAGACATTTATGTAGATATTTTAGCAAAATAATGTTTATCTGGTAAATTTTAATATAACTTAGGGTAAATCTTGTTAAAAGCTTCAGCCTTCAACCCCGGTAAGTGAACAGCACGTGATTTTGTGAGTTCGTCTCTATTCTTGGACAAACTGCATAATTGCTTTTAATATATCAACTTATTTAACATAACATACATTAATGCACAAATAAGATGTGTTATAAATGCCTCAGATGCAGAGTAAGTATACTCAAAGTCCTTTTAATGAAGTCGCGTCACTCCACCGTCATATCTGCTGTGCACGCTGCTGCTGCTGTGAGCTCTTCTCCTCAGATGCGTCCAGCGCGCAATTCTCAATTCTCTCGTTTATCGGTCAATCCGATATTACAAACCCGATATCCGATCATCGAAAATACTCAAATATCGGGGAAAATATCGGAAAACAGATATATCGGTCGATCTCTAATATGAACCATGAACGAGCAACGCGAATAAAACTTGTGTACAATTCGATATACAAATCTTATTAAACATAGAAAAGTGATATAGTTAGGATCAGTGAGAGATTTTCTCTCAATGCTGTTTGATTAACACGAGTGACATGAGTTTGATTAAGACCAAAGTCCAGATCTAATATACTGTTACACATGTGTTTTCTCTTTTACCTGTTTACTTTCTCTTAAGACCTAAATTGTCGTGTTTATGAGAATACTTGCAAGGAATTTTGACGCATGTGTGTATTAAAGGCTAATACAGCGGCAAAAATACTCACAAGCTCAATGAGAAGTGAATGCAGGGCTTGCACGTACCTCTCAAACAGAAACACTCATTTTCAAAAACTAATCGGATCTAGACGAATCACAAGAATTACTTATTTTGGTTCAAAAAACGACTAATTTTGCCGAAAGGTGACATGTTTTTACTCCTGATGCACACACATCCCATAAAAATCTGGCGCAAACTTTAAAATACGCATAAAATCATGGTGATGGAAACAAGGCTAGTGTTATTCAAAAAACACTTATTAAATTGTGTGACTAAACGTATGTTTAGTAAACTAGCAGTACTTACAGAGACTCCAGTATCTTTGTTAAGGAGCACCTGCAGCAGGTGTGGAGGGAGGATGGGAGGAGAGCGAAGTCTGTCTTCTGATTTGATGTAGGGATCCTGGTGATATGGACCAGGAGGGGAACTAGACAAGTCTGAGAGTGTATACAGTGGGATTACAAGTAGCTTATTTAAGCTGCTTCACAGTAAAAATTGATAGCATTTCGGGAGCATTAAAGAAATAGTTCACCCAAATATAAACATTAGACATTGAGGTTATGCAGCAAATGATATGTTGCATAACAGATCCGAAAGCTAAATGCAAACATGCAGATAACATCTAATCTCATTGGTTCTTTCATGTTGTCATATGTATGTTTCTTCACATGACACACATAAACTAAAAAGCTACCATACATCTAAATATAGCGCTCAAATCTGCTTGTTTACAATGCACATTCGCTAAATAAGCTTAAAATATGAATCACTTTCTCTGTTGTGACGTTCTACTTTAAAGGACATTTATTAACCCATTGGAGTCATTGGGTGGATTGCTCAAATGATGGAGTATGTGCTTTTTGAACCTTCATCCTGTTTAACCTCATATAGAAAGATAACACAATTATTTGTTGGTATTCAACGGAAGAAAGGATGTCACATCTAAGGGCGAGTACATTTTTTGGGTGAGCTATTTTTTTAAACTGACGTGAAGTTACCTGACACTTCTGCAGATTTCTCCGAGTCTGTTTTCAGGGCATCGAATACCTCAAAGTCCGTTTTCCTCACTTTAACAAGATTATTCACCACACCTGACTTAGTGGTCACAACGGCCTAGAAAAAAAAACATAATGAAACTTAATGGCAGGTCAAATTTATAAATATGCTGCCTGCTGCATAAGATTACTTTTGAAAGTACAGTATAAAGTTTGCACACCTCCTTGGGATCTAATATCCAGTTTCCATCCACGTAATATTTATACTGGTGCTCACCCTCCGGCAGATCAACGATTGCAACAAAATTATTATGACTGTAAAAAAGAGAAAAAACAATGAGGGGAAGTAAAACAGTTATTTTCTGGAAAATTGGTTTCCAAGGAAATTCCCATAAAACAAATGTCTATAAAAACACATTTAAACAAGAAAGTTTGACCATAGAAAAAAAGTGCATTATCTTACGCAGGTTAAGTCAATAAAATATTACACAATAAATTATTATTTACTCTTAGAATCTAAATTAAAAATTACTGTTATTATTCCTACATTAAAAAAGAATGTATCTGTCTTTAGGTAATAAAGACTTCTTTGCATTTTTGGGTGCACACTGAACCCTAGTGATCCACTTGTCTTTTATTGAATTTTCACTTTTGTATATACACTCACCTAAAGGATTATTAGGAACACCTGTTCAATTTCTCAATGCATTTATCTAATTAACCAATCACATGGCAGTTGCTTCAATGCTTTTAGGGGTGTGGTCCTGGTCAAGACAATCTCCTGAACTCCAAACTGAATGTCAGAATGGGAAAGCAAGGTGATTTAAGCAATTTTGAGCGTGGAATGGTTGTTGGTGCCAGACGGGCCGCTCTGACAATCTGCTCAGTTACTGGGATTTTCACGCACAACCATTTCTAGGGTTTACAAAGAATGGTGTGAAAAGAGAAAAACATCCAGTATGCGGCAGTCCAGTCCTTGTTGATGCTAGAGGTCAGATGAGAATGGGCCGACTGATTCAGGCTGATAGAAGAGCAACTTTGATTGAATTAACCACTCGTTACAACCGAGGTATGCAGCAAAGCATTTGTGAAGCCACAACACACACAACCTTGAGGAGGATAGGCTACAACAGCAGAAGATCCCACCGGGTACCACTCATCTCCACTACAAATAGGAAAAAAGAGGCTACAATTTGCACAACCTCACCAAAATTGGACAGTTGAAGACTGGAAAAATGTTGCCTGGTCTGATGAGTCTCGAGTTCTGTTCAGATGGTAGAGTCAGAATTTGGTGTAAACAGAATGAGAACATGGATCCATCATGCCTTGTTACCACTGTGCAGGCTGGTGGTGGTGGTGTAATGGTGTGGGGGATATTTTCTTGGCACACTTTAGGCCCCTTAGTACCAATTGAGCATCGTTACCTGAGCATTGTTTCTGACCATGTCCATCCCTTTATGACCACCATGTACTCATCCTCTGATGGCTACTTCCAGCAGGATAATGCACCATGTCACAAAGCTTGAATCATTTCAAATTGGTTTCTTGAACATGACAATGAGTTCACTGTACTAAAATGGCCCCCACAGTCACCAGATCTCAACCCAATAGAGCATCTTTGGGATGTGGTGGAACGGGAGCTTTGTGCCCTGGATGTGCATCCCACAAATCTCCATCAGCTGCAAGACGCTATCCTATCAATATGGGCCAACATTTCTAAAGAATGCATTCAGCACCTTGTTGAATCAATGCCGCGTAGAATTAAGGCAGAAAGGGGGTGAAACACAGTATTAGTATGGTGTTCCTAATAATCCTTTAGGTGAGTGTATACATATGAGCAAAAATCTAAATACTGTGCTCTTGGTATTAAATGAATAAGAGGTTTAATAAATAAGAAGTTTTATGTGTTCCTATGGCTCGATGGTTAGAGAATTGTGATAGCAATGCAAAGATTATGTGTTTTGATAGAAGAAATGTATACATCGAATACACTCTTAAGTCACTAAAAGCGTCTGTCAAATGCATAACTGTAATGTAAATGAGATTTAATGCAGTAGTCTGCTGTGTTTCTGGCATTAACACAGCTATCTAAATCATCCTAATAATCTATTGTCTGTCAGCACTCACCTCTTAGTCAGGGGGATTTTGCTGGCCCAGTTATTAAAGGAGCCAGACAAGTAGATCTCTTTTCCTTGACCGCTCCAACGGAAGACAGTGGGTATTTCCTCTGGTGGGACTTTAGTCTCTGATTCCTGATCTTGTTGCCATGCTAGAAATTCCTGAAAGCAGTAGGATGGATGAGGTGTGAGTTGTCATTGGAATAAATAGCTATTATGCTGTGCAGGATAACAGGAGTCATTGACAGACAGGAATTAACTTATGAACTTCTGACTTACTGGGCTGAGGTAAAGGAATGGATTGGTAACTGACATCAACACATTCAATTACACTTTATATTTAGTAGGGACACAGTGTCAGCGTGGGTTTGCGCCGCATTCCTCAAACAGGCCAAAAACATGCCGATTAGGTGAATGGGAGATGCAAATTGTCCCTCCCCCAACATATATACAGGTATGGAATGGATCAACTTGTGTATAGATTAACTAGATCTCGCCATGAATAGACGGTTTCAACACAACAGTAACAACATAAACAAGTGGCTGTCGTGGTCTGCACGTAACTTCCGGTAAACACATAATTAACTAGGAAACCAAAACATTTGCTTTTTCGACGACGCATTTGTTCAAGAGATCAGTTTAGCAACTAGTCAGACCATTAAAAAAACGAAATCGGAAGTAAAATTCGGATCCAGACGTGTATCGCGTCAGACGTTTGTCTCAACCCTACTTAAAAGACCAGTTAAAACCAGATTAACTTGTGCATGGCTTAACTAGTTATCTGCTTGAATACAGCCATACATCCTGAAATGGCTGATATTATAAAACATGGAATATAACACACAGCATGTGTCCAAACTTTAATTTAATTTAAACTAAACTAGCTTCGTCTCAAACCTACTGAAAAGACCAGCTAAAACCAGCCTTATCTCGTTGGCTGCTTTTAGCTGGTCTCTCAGCCTGGTTTTAGCTGGTTAGGTTGGTATAGCAGGCTGTTTTAGAGGGGTTTTGGTCTCACTTTTTTAGCTGGTCAGGCTGGGAGATCAGCTGACACACCATCTTGACAAACTTAACCAGGCTAGGCTAGCTACTTCCATCTTAAACCAGCCAACCAGCTGAGCTTAGCCAAGATTCCAGCCTGGTCAAGCTGGTTTAAGCTTGTGGGTCAGCTGGAAGCAGGAAGGGTCAGCTAAAACCCCTTTAAAACCAGCCACACCAGCCAAAACCGAGCTGAGAGACCAGCCAAAACCCGCCAACCAACCTGGGCTGTCTTTAGCTGGTCTTTTCGGCGAGGTTGTAATCACATCACTTTCAACTCACCTTAGCGTCGTCTGAAGGGAAGATGTCTCCGTCCTCCGCGCTGTCCAGCAAAATCTTGGGTCGAGCTCCATCTTTACCGGCTCGGATCTCTCGTCTGTTCGCTTTATCGCCCGCGCCGCCCCTGTCGCTGCTCGTGTTCCCCATGCTGATCCTTATTTACATGCATTGCACACGAGACAAAAGGGTACGAGACTTTACATTATGATCAACATCTTTAAACTTCCTTGCTTTAGAAATTTTTGTACGTAATCTGATGCAACAACTTAACGTTACTCAATGTGCAAAACATTTCCCAAACACTGCAAGCACAAGATACGGGCTAACCTTTGACCGATGTTTACTAGCTTTGTTTTGGCACTCATCTAATATACCCCAAAACCGACATACTTTTAAATAAGTTTCATTAACTTTAGATGATACATTACGATCTATCATTGAAGTCAAGCGCATAAACAACCACAAAGTGAAAGAATTGGTGTTTTTGGACATTCTTAGAAATCGTTGTTTTTTTTCCTGTTCTTATGCGTAGGTCTCGCCTACATGAACGCGTGCCGTTTATCTCTGTTTCATGTCGGTCAGTGGTAGTTTCCCGTATGTTTAAACATCTTACCTCTGAAAACTTGATCTGCTCGCTGCTCGTACTCGTTTCCTTTCATTACGCCATTTTCACATTGTCGGCAAAAAGGTTAAATGTTAAGCACACCTCTTCCGCCTTCCCAGTAGGGAAATTACCATCAAGTCCCACCGTGCAAAAACAATAATCACTGTTCTATAGCTCTTTAATAGCATATTTCAATATATATAGTGCGTAACATGCTATAAAAAACAATAGATGTACACATAAATATTTTCACAGCCCTATGAAATTCTTATAAATGTGTATTTATTTGTATTGAAACGTTGTAACAGCGATTTCTGCATTAAAACAACTTTACTATAAACTAAAGCAAATGGCTATTTTATTTTTTAAATTTCTATTTTGGTTTTGAACTTTACTATTAAATGTTAAATTATAAGTTATTTGCTTTACAGTTGAATCACTAGTTAATACAACAGAATAGGCCTACTGTAGCATTATGTTGGCTTGACAAAGCCAACATATTAGGTGTGTTCGACTTCATACGGCGCTGCGCAGACCGATCGGTGGCTGACTTAAAGCAGTGCATTCCGGTTAGTAATTTTGTCCGACTTAAGCTGGCGCTGCAGGCACATGACTGTGTCATATGGTTTTTAAGTACCGCGAGAGCGGTTCGAGATCAGCCGCCTGAGTAAGCCAGCGCATTTCCCGAAGAGGAGCTGCACGGGCTGTAATGACGACACAGCTGTTTCACGATTGGTTGGATTCACCACATGACAACAATCACGTGTATTTCGTGTTTATTTTCACGCCTTCAGTTCCACAAATGCTCACAAATCTGTATTTTTATAACAGTTAAAGCTCTTTTCATGTAGTCGTGATGTTATATTGTGTCATCTTCATCAAAATAAAATGGATAAAAAACGTAGACCCCACTACATTGGTATTTAAATAATATATGCTTATGTTGAACTTTATTCTTGTAAAAACAGATGCTGTAAGCCTCTTCAGTTCCACTCATGCTCATACACGGACATTCAAAACAGTATAATTCACTTTTTATGTAGTTTACATCTTACAAATCATGTTTAATGCGATTAAGCAAGCAAACGGGACGTGATCAGCCATGCCTGACGTAAATGCAGCAAACTACGGGAACCACAGCGCGTCCGACTTCACGTCTCCGTTTTCAGCTCCTCCCCACCGTACGCGGCTAATCTCGCCGATCGGTTACATCCAGCCACAGCCGATGTCGAACATACCTATTGTTATCATGCAATAGAGGGTATGCACTGACGTCACTTTTCCACGTGACCACGCCGAAGCACGCCCTCTTGAGTGGCAACCCAGACAGCACACGTACGTCTGCCCGACGTCGGCTCAAGAGCGTACGTCGGCCTCCTTATTTGAAACATCTAATAAGTATCGGCCACGCATTGGCCAAATCTTCAGTCAAGTCAACGGTATTTCCCGCTCATCAGGCTTGTCTGTTACGTCGGCTTTGGGTCGGATAACTATACCGGAGGCCGATGCCGCGCTTCTCTCTGTTGGTGCGTGCCCAGTTATTACACCTTTTGCAACCACCAGAGCAAAGTCGACATTATGGGTGTAAGTATGTACAAGAACTAAGTAAATGATAATAAGTGAAGAAAAATGGAATCCTTTAAGTAAATTTTATTGTTTTTATATAATATACAAGTAAAATAAATAAAATAGCAGCGCCTTCTTTGCTTTTAATGACACACAGCTGCTAAGTTCCATTATTCCGAAGCAGAAGGGGGCAGTAATGTACATACGCTGGTTGCCAGCCGCCGTTAATACTCAAGTTAGAGAAAATGCAACTGGGGAAAGTGAGGAAAAATAAGGAATTATTGGCTTGTTTTACATGTATCATTGTTTTGTGTTCCTCTCCTGTGTAAAAAAACAAACAATTCCATGTCAACTCGAACACGCAAAACCCTGGTATGAAGCATTGTCATGGGCATGCCAAACCAACAGATGGCGATATATTCCTTAGCCCAGAGAAGCCACTCCAGTCTCGTCTTGCCATGAACAAGGAAAAAGTGCGGGAGCTGACTTCGCAAACATCCGTGGTTCAGGTAAGTTTTCGACAAAAATCTTATATTAAATGTCTGTGACTCTTAAAAGTTAGTATAAGGCACTCCGTCTACTACAGCACAGCAAATAAAGTCATAGTTACTAACATTTGTAGTACTTGCAGCGCTATTCAGACTTGAGGCATTTTTGCTAAAATGTTTGTGTATTATTATAATTTCCATTAATTTTTGTTGTTCTAAAATGTTTCTGTAAAACAATACGTGTCAGTTTGTTGTTATGTATAGTCTGACCGACTAGAGGTAATGTTGACGTTGAAGACAGAAATGTCATTTCTCGTCTTGTTTTTTATACTATGACAAAATGTGGTACTTGAAATCAATCTAAATACCTTTCACGCGTTCAGTATTGTGTTTTTGTTGCTATATAAACGATGCACTTAATATAGGCAGATGGCCATTGCTTTTCTGGACAGCAGTTGGAAGTATTCTGTACGGAGGTAATTTAAATTTTAGGAAAAATATGAGGATGATTATCGATGATTATATAATTGAGTTCAATAACATAGTAATTTTGGTTGTTTAATTTTTTTTATGAGTGTTTGTTTGGTGTTTAAATGATCAAGTTTAAATGATCAAGCAGTTTTAGTTACTGTATAAAGTGTATTATTATGATCTGTATGATAGTTTGAGTGCTCACAATGGCAGCAAATTTAAAAACAAAACAAACAAGAGATGTTTACATTGACATTATGTAAGTTAGTTCAGATACTTTGACAACCATTTGGTTATGCACAGTGCAATCTGATTTACATTATTGTATGTCAGATGTATGAAATGTACAGTGATTTAATGAACAGGTGTTTCATATCATAGTCATTTGCCATACTGTGTATTTTAAACACATCAAGGGCTGGAAATGACTGAATACATTTTTTGCATTTTTTCTTAGCTAATATTTTCCTTATATATGTTTCCTCTCTTCTTGTGTGTAAACAGGTCATTGGCACTGCTGTGTAAGTATTTCACTGACAGACACCTCAAGACATTTTAGTGGGTGTAACTGGAAATCTTTTATGTAAATCTGTAATATTCAATTGTTATGTTTTATGTCTTTGCAAAACAGATCACAACATCATTTGCTGTAAGTTGTTTTTAACCAGCTGTGTTTTTGATCTTAACCATACTGTCATATTAGTTTTATCGGAGAAAGGATAAGCCATCTGTTTCTCTGTGCAGGGCATGTACATCTAGGATGCGGCCTATCCAGATGAGATTCTCTCCAATGCCAGCAAACCGACAGTGGAAGACACGAGCCAGCACTTCTCCCCCCACATTGCCTCAGGCTTTTGAGATAACCACTTATAACTGCTCCCCCTTCATGAGACCGGATGCTATGTTGGGATCACCGGGGCCTCCATCGCCCGGCATGTACACGCTACATCAGGTGTAGGTAAGACGCACACTCACTGCTTCCATGGTGCTTGTGTTCTCAATGTTTCTGTGCAGGTGCCTGGGATAATGAAGACAATTTGGGTTGTTGTGTTACACGCCAGGTGAACAACATCAGAGTGCGGCAGTCAGAGATCCTAAAGAAGGACTCCATATGTTTAGTCGAGACAGTACGCCGTACATCTCTTATGAGGAGGATATTTGTGTCAGGACCGCTTTCCCGATACTGACAAGGACATTTAAGGTTCAATGGACAACTTGCTTTCAATGAATGGTTAATGTCTGTAGCCCTTTTCACACACACATTATGGAAAAAATACAGAGAACACATAAGGGAGTTGTTCGGGATTATTTGATTTTGGTTCATTCACGCTGCCAATAGTTTTCTGAATTTGTTTGTGCTTTCACACACATGCCATAAAGACATGACACAGTGTTTCCCATACATTGATTTATTTGTGGTGGCCCACCACAGAATCAACACTGGCCCCCACAAATAGAATTTTCATGATTCATATTTACATTTTTATTTCACTATTTAAAACAGCTTAATTCGGCTTAAAATGTAATTTGATATATAATACAGATCAAATACAGATACAGATCAAAGAGTAGAAGTGAAACATATTTCAGGTGCCAACACTAGATCAAACGCAAACACGACATGATGACGTCAAATATATGCTAATTAGCGGGTGACGTCATCACCACCACAGTCTCTCAAAATCCTGTGGGAAACACTGTGACATATTTAAAGTCTTGCACTTGGTAGTTTTTTTTTGTAGCATCTGTAGTTTGCTTATCCGTGATTTCTCTCTCGAGAAACCACACGTGTATTTTTTTGTTTATGATAAGATCATAAAGGAGTGCGTTACACCAGTGCTTCCCAATCCTGGTCCTCGAGCACCCCCTCCCAAAAAGTTTTAGATGTCTCCTTATTTAACCCATCAGCTTGTTAGGGAGACATGTTTACCATTTTGGAAAGAGGCTGATAACTTGAATCAGGTGTTTTAAATAAGTTTTTGGGAGGGGGTGCTCGAGGACCAGGATTGAGTACACTACGTTACATGCTGTTTTGTTATGCTGGTGAATGTTCGTAGCTGATAGTGACGAGCCCCATGATTTCTTCTTCAGTCCAGTCTGCAGATATTTCTCATTGTGAATGTTAATCTGCATTTATATCTGCCATGTCAAAGGGGAAAAGGCTATATTTTTGTCGTGATGACACAATATTTATGTTGACTAATTATCGACGTTGAAATTGACACCCCCGATTCTATCGACCAAACGCAACAGCTCTAAGTCTAGCATACACATAATTGCATTCACTAACCATTGCCTCAGGTTATAAATAACTTAATAATCACAACTATCCACTACCTAAAAAGCTATGAACAGCAGTCATGCTACTTTTCTCAATTTGCTTTTCTATTTCTACTAGCAATTATGTGAGCTGCAGTCTGGATCCTGCCTCTGTCAAATGACCTAACACAAATTGAAAGATGACATCGGCCCTTGCAAGGACTTCAGACGATGCCAGCACTGGACTACATACAGTGGTAATCATGTGCGTTTCATGTTTAACTTTATGCCTTTTGGAGATCATTTCATCTTCCCCTCGCTTAAATGTTTACATTAACAGAATTTTTTTACCAGGGGTGCCCAAACTTGTGCATGTCACTGTACTGATACAGATGTGGCCTTTAAAAATGCGCGTCTCTCAGACCAGAATGCCGCGAGGACTTCCGAAATTCTGCGAGATCTCGCAGAAGGGGGGTTCGGTGGGGGACGCAGGAAATACAAAAACCTGTAGATGGCAGTCGTGTTTCATGTAGGCCATACTGATGACAATTTGTGTGCTTGACTTCATGCTGAGCGTATACTGTATGATATTGAAGTAACATGACACAAAATTTCTGTGTTTAGGCGATAGACTTTGATGTCATACAAATGCAGGCTTTTTTGGCAAACATTTCGTTTTTGGCGAAGTTGTCTTTGCCTGTTACATAAACAGTCACATATGCTTCATAAAAATCCGACCCAAACGCGCATCATTTGTCTTATTTTTTTCCGTGTACTTACAGTACAAGAGACGTGATGTATGATAACTGAGTCTTATAACAAAATAACTCGCGAAGACCTTTGAAGAGACCGAGCGCATTTACGCAATATCATTAACTAGTTTATCTAATTTTACATTTAGTTCATTTTTGCATCTGAACGTTTTACTAGCTTAACATGGTTGTGTTGCGCTTTTCTGCATTACCGAACAGTAGGAATATAAGTAGAAATATAAGAAAATATAAGGTAAGCGTGTTGTGTGTATTTCCTAATTATAAGCTTTTGGGAAATTGCACCAAAACTAAACGTGCATAAAAAAACATAAACAAGTCATTTAAATAAGCGAAAAATCTTTTTTTATGAGCTCAAAATTTTGAATATAATGTGCTATTGCAAAAATTGCCCATCTCTAATGAGAATATTCATCTTTAAAGTTGAAGAAACAAAAAAGTAATGTACTGATAAGCATTCGTCAAATATATATATATATATATATATATATATATATATATATATATATATATATATATATATATATATATATATATATATATATATATATATATATATATATATATTAGGGATGTGCCCGAAGCCGAATGCGTTATTCGGAAGGGCACGGATAATGGCTTTAAAACGAATAACGAATTCATCCGAATAGCAGAAAAAATATTCGGCCAGACATAATCAAGTGTTTACAGCTAAATTATAAAGCCCTTAAAGCACGCATAATATGTGTGTTAAGTGAATGAGTGTAATCTATAAAATTACATGAATGAATGACATTTTCTGCGCGTCCCTTATTTAGAAACTCGAGATGTTTTGGAATTAGTTTTAAAACGCTCCTAATATCAAGCTTCTTTTAATCCAACTGTAAAAAATTACCATTTTAGTTTTTTTGTTTTATTTAATTACACAAGACCAGAAAACCTTGATAAAATGCTGCACTCTGATAATAAAATATTCGTTAATAACTCTGTGTCTCCGTGACTTCGGTCACAGATGATCTTTTAATTACTTCAAGTTAAAGCCAGCTTCATTGTCAATCTAGGTGAATATAAAATAAACAAGTAAATAGATAAACATATGAAAATGTAACATTTTAAAAGCAAAATGTATACTGAAGATTATTATGACATGAATTGCAATTAACATAAAAAAGTTAGTAAATAACAGCTGAAACATTTGAATTACATCTTTCTAATTACCTTGTTTAAAATAATTTTGCTTGTTTTGAACTAAGTCAAAACTGACTTTTAAATAATAGAGCATACTGTTATTTGAAATTATAAACGAATATCTGATTATTTATTAATTTAGATGAAGATTAATGAGAAAGTTTTTTTTAAACAATTCGTTCTGTTCGCGCAAACGCTGTAGGCTATGGACATATTTAATAATGAGCTTAACAAGTTTTTTGTAATGCTTAATATGCTTTCGTAAATTCTTGCCAAAACAGATTTTTTTTACTATTCTGTCAGTGCAGGTACTTGCGTGTCTGTGCGTTGCGTTTCGGATCTGTCAGTCAGCGCGAGTCTTGTTGATCTTAATAACTTTTTAACATAAATCAGTCCCGAACTTTATCTCTCTTAATAACTTTTTAAACATCAAGCAAGTCCTGCATTTTATTTTAAAATTCCTGCATGTTTTTAAACCGAAACCAAGATGTCAGACATGACATGCATCTCAGTATTAATCATTTCACTCTCAGAAAACGAATTAGATGTTTAATTAATAGAGTATTTGAAAACATCCCACTCATTTAGACAGAATGGGTCACATATGTAATGTGCTGAAAGACACAATAAACGCTTAAAGCGCTCTCAAGTTCAACGCAGATAGGCACAAGCTGTATGAGGGTTTGAAAATTAGTTATTTGTCTTTTTGATAAAAAATGTGTAATATTATTTTTAATAAATATTTACAGTTATTTAAGTTATAATTATAATAAAAGCAAAAATTCATTTAAAATTGTAAAACATATTTAATGCTAACTTTACTTACAAATTCAGAAAATATTTTTTACAGTGTATAAATAAAACGACATGAAGGAAGTTCATTCCAAAATGCGTCTAGTAGCAGCTACCAGTGTCACAGAAAGTCAAGAAATTAAAAACCACCCACCCCCAGGTCTGCCAATTCTTTGCCAACCCCCAATTCTAATCGCCTTTAACTCTTTAATTTGTCCTTCCCCTTAACATAGCCAAATAGAAATTATGGTTGCTACCTGTATTTGTGGTCACACGGCTACAAATCTGTATGGTTGCCTAGATAAAGGCTTATTTTGCTCCACTCTCCTGTACTTTGTATTAAGAAACGGCTATTGTTTACAGAACCCGGAGCACGAGCTACAAACTACAGAGCGAGTGCGCGGGTGCACAATGGTGAAAGAGCAACACACGATGTAAATAACTAAACCAGTGCTCGCAGTACAGACACTTTATATTTTAGCGTACTGCGTACCTTCACTTCCTTTTGCGTGCCACCACTTCTCATGTTGCTGGTACTCTGCTGTAAAGAGTCAAAGGGCGTTTCTTTGTAGCGCTGCGCAGACAGTTCGGCACCGAAGACATCAAAGTACCGCAAGAGCAAGTCGAAATGTTACAAAATGGTCCGACTTTACCTTTGCTCTCGCGGTACTCTGATGTCAAACGCCGACCAGTCAGCGCTCTGGTCTAACTGCCACTTTTAAAACTGTAAAACTAAATAAAAAATATCATATTATATGCCGAATAAGCATATAAACATATGTTTTCTTGTTCGCTCCACGGGTTTAAACGCCGTTTTTTTCCTAAAAAAATAATGTTAAAACTTTTTTGGTGGTGGTTGAGAATAATTTATATGGCAAAATAATTTTACCGCAATATAAATGTATCATATTGTTATTCTTAATATAAGAGAATACTCATATATTTTTACAACACTTTTAACTTTAAAACATACATATAAAGATGCTTAGTACAATAGCTTTGCTTCTGACAACAAGTTTCTGTAATAAATCAGTAAATCAATCATAAAATGTTTTGACAGTGCCGAATAAAATTCTTGTCAATTCAAACAAAGCTGAAACGTGTATAAAACCGCTTGAATTAACAATATCTTAACTGTGCTCTTTTGCATACCTCTACTTTTCTCATGTCTTTCGTTATACCACATTTATCTCTTTAAAATATTGCTACTTTTAGAAATAATTTGTTTGCATTTTTTTGTATACTGCACACTTTATACACTTTATATTTTACCAAACCCTGTTGCTGAAGGAGACGGACCGGAGCTCCGGCAAGGTGTGTTGTGGACCCGAGGATTGATTTTATGATTTTATTGGTCATCTAGGAATAATTTTCACTTTATTTTACCTAATGGGGCGCAGCGCAAACCCGTTGGCCTGTGACATCACACTACCGCGAGATCTATTCAAAAGCATACTGTAGGCCTACTGTCTCGCGGTGCTAAGACGTCACATGCCGTCCGATTGGTCTGCGTGGCGCCGCAAGATCGTCAAACGAGCGCTGAGCATTGAGTCAAATAAGACAAGCGTCAGAAAATTACCGAGGTCCGGATGGCCATGCCCTTTGTTTTGCCTCAAAATGCAGACAAATAATGTTTTTAGTAAGGCATGTTTGTTAAAACTAATTTTATATTATATTTAAACTAAGGCTTAGTCCTGGCTTACGCTTATAAAAAACCCTCCTACAGCTCCTGAGGGGGTGCTCTCACTATTCACATGTAAATAAAATGGTTAGAAACCGGTTTTTCTGGTTCTCATTGCAGGACTGTGCGGGGGGAGGGCCTTCCGTTTTCATGTGGAGACACTTAACAAACACATTTGAAATACAGTTCCAGATTACAACAAACACCAAAACACATCACGTTTGGGAGCAGTGCATGTAGGCCCTACTTATTTGAGTATAATGGTAGAGTATTGTGTTGGACACTATTTCAAATTGTCCTTTTCTCCACACAAATAAAACACTGATGTGCATGTCTATAGATCTTAGAGTCATCATTTCTATCATTTTCACTTTTGTGTTGGGTTAATTCCCTGACCAGACCTCGATCATTTTCTTACGCTCGTCTTATAATTTGACTCAACGCTCAGCGCTCGTGTGGCTTCTTCCTGCACCGCGCAGACCGATCGGCATGTGACGTCTTAGCAGAGGTGGGACAAAGTCATTGTTATGCAAGTCACAAGTTTGCTCTAAGCAGAGACCTCTTGGTGATGTCAAAGTACCGCGAGAGCGATTCAAAGCGGATTTCTCCACGTGATAACTGGAATCGCTCTCGCGGTACTTTGCTGTCACTCGGCTGTGGGTTTTTGTAGCGCCACACCAGTCTGCTCCCCAGTCACTTTCGCGCCGCTATAGTAATTTCATATGCCGATTGGATCGCGCAGTTCGGCAGAAAGTCAAACACACCAAATATATAGCCTAATATGTATATGCATTTCAACCCGCTAAAGTAGCAAGTGTAGCATGCTAATGGAGCGGCGCGGCCGTGTGAATTTTTTGTGAAATGGGTCAGTTGCTGCTGATTCTTGCCATAGCTCCGTTGCCCAAATGCGCACGCACACGGTGCCATGTCATCATTGTGTACAAACAGTTAAAGGGTCTATTAAGTTTTAAGATAAAGTCCAAATGAAACCGAGATGACCAATAAAATCAAACCAGTCAGACAGAGGTGCAACACAGAGGTCAGATGCGCAGTTAGTGGTAGTGCAAGAAAGATGTAGCCTAAGTAATCAAACGCTGACTATTATATACAGCAGTTTAATGACGAGAAATGTGAAACCGCAGTGACTGTCAAGGTGACAAGAACAAGAAACATTACTGCAGCTGAGCACATATGGGTGTCCAGATTTAATGCGCTGCTTTCACTCCCTCCAGTAATTCACTTTCCGTTATTCAGCGTGTTTATTAACAAAATTCAACGCCACCCTTTAATTCTTGAAGATATGTTTTTTTTACTGTATAATGATTAGATTCACTGTGTTGTACTGGACTGCTGCTAAGCTTGAACTTGAAAACGATGCATCACGTGCGCGGTACAACGCTTCACCCACCCGTAGTGCGCGAGCACGGAGTTTAAATGTTCATATTTTGGCTTGAACATTTTATTGCATTTAGTCCTAAGGCCTACCTGTTGAAGTCATTAAAGTTAATTAAATAACAAAAGAAGAGAAAGTGTGCAGCAGTGTGCCCAGGATGGTAAAATAATTATTACAATGTATTCCTAATGACCAACAAAAGTTTTCTGCATACTAATATGGTTTGAAATCTATATGTATTTGATTCTTTGGTTTTCTGATTTATTAAAGTATATGTAGAGCAGGGAAATAAGAAGTTTTTTTCCTGGGGTGCATGCCCTAGAAAATACTTATATGGACCTCGGTATTTAAATCATACAACGCGGCGTGTTTGTCTTTACATACACATGTTATGAAATGTATTATTTTAAACACACATTTCACAAAGTATATATTGTAAGTGTAAATATTCATAAACTCAACACTTCCGAGGCGTTTTTCTAAAGAATAATGTTTAAACTTTATTGGTGGTGGTTGAGAATAATTCCTCTTTCCATATGTAACGCATTTTAGCGCAATATAAATGTATCATATTTTTATTCTTAATATATAAGAATACTAATATATTTTTTACAACATTTATAACATTATATATATATATATATATATATATATATATTTACATATATAGAGATGCTTAGTACAATAGCTTTGCTTCATAGAAGTTGCTGTAATAAATCATTAAATCAATCACAAAACGTGTTGACAGTGGCAAATAAAATGCTTGTTAATTTAAACAAGGCAGAAAGGTGTATAAAACCGCTTTAATTAACAATATCTGAACTGTGCTCTTTTGCACACTTCTAATTTTCTCATGTCATAATTTATAATTATTCATTAGATTTAATAAATACGTTTTGAAAAGTGTTGAATGCGAACGTGTAAGATATCTGAAAGGCGACGCAGCGTGTTTGTCTCTACAGCCACATGTTATAAAATTGATTATTTTACACACACATTTCACAAAGTACATATTGTAAGTGTAAATATTCATAAACTCAATATTTCGGAGGTGTTTTTCGTCCGCAAAAGGCACAGTTTCTCTGTCGCTATTTTATTAGATGTAGCCTACGTCTTAATAATAACATAAAAATATCTGTTCTGAGAAGAATTCCTCTTTCCATATGTAAAGCATTTTAGCGCAGTATAAATGTATCATATTGTTATTCCTAAAATATAAGAATACTACTATATTTTTACAACATTTTAAACTTTAAAACATGTCTTTTTTTATACCACATTAATCTCTTTAAAATATTGATACTTTTTGAAAAACTGACAATTATAAATATTATGAACAAACAATGAAACGGTGTCAAAATTCGACAACACAAATAATTAAGATATTCATTGTAAATACAGTCGCGTTTATTAGGCTCACACTAAATTATCTGTTGCACTTACTATAAATGCGCATTGCACGTACAGTCATCTTAATATTTGTATGCGCTGTTATGCTTGCAAGAAGGGGTTGACATATCACTTTGCTGTTTTCAATGTAAAATATTCAGCAATGCCCTTATTAACTTCTGGAAACAACGGCAATGACAATGTTTTTATGCGCCACCTGGTGGATATTCTTTGAAGCGAAACACATTAAGGGAAAGGGAAAAGCAGCCCCCCCGAAAGCACTTGCAGAATGCTGCGGGACTGTGCGAGACGAATTGGCGAATGCCGCGGGAGAAAACGCGCGTTTTTAAAGGCCACATCTGTAAATGTTCAACAAAATGGCTGGTTTTCATAGCAGCTGCTGCGAAAATGGCACTAAAACTATTGAATATTGAATTTAGTTGGAATTGATAGCAGAGGTGGACAATAATTAGTTACATTAGTTACATTTTCCAAGCATCTGTGCTTTATTACGTTGTTTGTATTGGGAAAAACATTACTTCACTGCATTCTAAAGCATAGAATCATACTGTGTATTCTTTAATATTGCATATAAAAATCTATTTAATACCTAATTACATTAAAATTGTGTACTTTCACTTGAGTAAAAGTATGTTAATATACTTAAATATTAAATGTAAAACAAAAACTTTATTTATGAAATGTAATAGAATAACATCAACCCTCCTGTGGTCTGGACGTTGGCATTAGCAATCTATTTCTACTATAACTTCTCCTTTCGATGTTTTTTTGGCAGTCTGTGAAACGATAGCTCAGAATTCTTGTTAATCTGTCGCACACCAGCTTTTTCCCATTTAGACGCGTTTTCACCATGTTTTTGCTGATTTCACACTGTTCTCAAATGCTGCCGCTCTGTTTTTTGCCACTCAGTGGGCGTAACAGCAGTCACATTCGCCGAAGGTGACGTCACATGCATACCCTCTATAGCAGTGTTCTTCAACCCTGGTCCTGGAGGACCCCCTTCCAGAGAGTTTTGGATGTCTCTTTATTTAAAACACCTGAACCAACTCATCAGGCTCCTTCCAGAATGTCTCCCTAACTAGCTACTGAGTTAAATCAGGTGTGTTAATTAAGGAGACATCTAAAACATTCTGGAAGGGGGTCCTCCACGACGAAGGTTGAAGAATACTGCTCTATTATATTTTGTAGTATATGATAATTACCAAAACATACTACAATTTACTACACTTTACTACAGCAAATACTAATGTATACTAGAGTAAATTATATTATATTACAGTATTTACATTTGTGTATGAAATTGTTTTTAGTTTGATCAATAATAATCATTTTCACCATTATTTTTTATTATACAATCAGACTATATAATTATATTATTTTTTTATTTTTTATTATCATCATAGTTTTAGACAGTTTGGCATTACATGTTTTCTTTGATGGAATTAGCCAGCTGTGTTTAATTACATGTCTTACTAATAAACTCATAAACATTTATATGGCAATCCAGTATCACAGTGTCATTATATGACACCGACAATAATCTCCTGAGGTAAATAGAGCTGTGTCCACACTAATAAACAGACATGGGTGAGAAAAGCAGTGAGGGGGACTACCAGTATGTGACTCTTGACTCTTGATGGTAACACCTAGTAAAGCATTAGTAAGTCATTAGTTAGTTATTTAGTCTGTCAGTTAGTTAGTCTGAAAGATGAGTACAAAAAAATATACCCTACAGTTAAGTTGATTAAACACCTTACAAAAAATACCATTGCGTATGTTCAGTTGCAGCAGGAACTGTTTGCTCTGATTCTCAGGTCTGGCAGATGATTTAGCTATATTTAACCTTAGCTGGCTATAATATTACATATCAGAATACAGGAAACTCCAAACGCTGCAGATTACATTGGATGTGAAAGAAATGGAAGTGGGTAGTCCACAAGAAAGACATTGATATCTTGCTGTAATTCATAATAAAATAAGGCAGCCACTAATGCAATGATAAGTGAGTATTTATTGAGTCATTTCATACACTTAACATGTATTTTTTCGGTAAAAAAACTCTATCGCACTATAGACGGTTTCAGCGACAACAACATAAACAAATGGCTTTTGTGGCCCAAACTTTACTTCTGGAGACTTTTGCAAAAGACAATAACCTTCCAGAGTCCTTCCAGAGTAGATTATTTCTGATAATAAGCAAAATAAATACGTAAATTACTTAGCTAAAGTTACCGTGTAAAATTCATGTATAGACCGTTTCAGCAGTAACAACATAAACAACATAAATCACGTAACTTCCGGTAAACTCCGCAAAGAATAAATAACAAAAGTCCTTTTAAAGTAGTTTATTTATATAACAAGCAAAACAAACAACACGTAGATTACATAGGAATGCAAAACATTTGTTATTTTTGACGAGGTATTTGTTTAAGAGTTCAGTTTCAGCAACTAGTCAGACTATTAAACAAACAGAAACCAGAAGTAAAGTTCGGAACAGACGCTTATCGCGTCACCGCACGTGCGCCCGATGAAACGGTCTATACAATGTTAGTTACGAATCCTTGAATTCTTGACTGCAGGGATCCATGCTGGCCGTCTTTCCTCGCCTTTAGGAAACCGATTTCTTTTTATTTTCGACAAGGTATTTGTTCTAGAGGTCAGTTTAGCCACTAGCAACACTGATAAACAAACACAGACCGGAAGTTAACATTGGACCAGGCACGTAACCATGACAGCATGCATGCGTCCTATGAAATCGTCTATAGTTATTTTTATACAATCACCCATACATCATTCCACAGGGTGTTTAAATTTTCTTTTCTGTAAAAGCATCCATTAGATGTTTGTATGAAAGCATCATTTCAATATTTATTAAGGGCAGACACAATTCCCACCTCTGAAACTATACACGTGAACAAGATTTGAGGTGTCATTATAC
Source organism: Misgurnus anguillicaudatus (assembly GCF_027580225.2). Classification (NCBI taxonomy): domain Eukaryota; kingdom Metazoa; phylum Chordata; class Actinopteri; order Cypriniformes; family Cobitidae; genus Misgurnus; species Misgurnus anguillicaudatus. The sequence goes on from NC_073341.2 coordinate 18,757,890, forward strand.
ACAACGTAGATGCAAATGTGTTGCCTGCAGAAAGACGTGGCATCACTAGAAAATCTTTGAGATATTGTTACAAACTGGTATGAATAGTATGTCACTTGTTTTTTTGTAGTCCTTTTGGCCATGCTTTTAGCAAATCAGACCTTTTAATACATTCCATTTCATAATATTGATTACTTATGAATCCAGGATGGTTCAAGCAAGTGGTGCCGCCACTACGAAACCACATTCTGGTGTGAGCTCACAGTGTCCTCCTGTTTGCACTGGAACAGATCAACATCAGATTGTTTTCTATTTTCACCATCAGATTGTGTGCTGTTAAGATAAAATGAGCAAAGAGGCAGATTAAATACCACATTTACAAAGATATACATAGCAAATATCAAATGAGCAAGCACATACATTATAAAAACATGAAGCATAAATTCTTAAACAAATGACATGCAGAAGAATACCGCTTAAGCAAAAGCTTTAATGCTTGTAGGTTGTGCAGATGAGTACCGTTGTAAAGTGTACAATAATGAAGACCATAATGATCAGCAGGCCAATAAGAAGAGAGGCAATTCCCATGTGAAGAGCCTTCCTCCCCAGCCGCTGAGCTCCTTCATAGTCTTCGGTATCATAGCTGCTTTGAGACTACAGAGTGAGAGAATAAGAAAGAGAGAGATAATTGCATTTTGGCAAAATATTTGGCATTTTTTTTTATAAAAAAGGGTGCAAAACATTGCCTCCAACCTAAATAAAAAATGGGACGAGCTTAGCCATTGGGTTAAATTAATCCAGAAAATATTTATATTTGACCCAACAATGGGTTGAAATACCCCAGTATAATTTACACTGTAAAAATATTTTTTGCACTTTAATTTTTAAATGTAATTAACTTGGATATACAAGTCATTTTAACTGTATTAACTAGTGGTGATTTGCTTAATAAATCAAGTTGAGTTTGCTTTTGTTATGTCCACTTTATTTTATAGCAATTTACCACATGTCAAGAGAGTTGAAATGACTTATAAATCTTAGTTGATTAAACTTAAAAATGTAAGTGCAAAATGTATTTTTCCGTGTACATCCCATGGGTTGAGTTTGATATTTTTGGACCCAACTTGGGTTGAAAATACCTCAGCATTTTTTTTTTTTTTTTTTTTGAGTGAATGGTCAGGAAAAGAGAAGTTAATAAAATATTAAACTATATCAAATAGAAACCTTTATTGTTATTTCTCTTTGTTTTATATATGGATGGTTTCCCAGACTGGGCAGACCAAAATGCACGTTTAAGCTACCTTAATTTAAAAACACCTCGCATTGACACACCTTAACATATATCGCTGTTGTTTTGTCTTAAGATACACAGGTGCGGTTTCCGGGACAGAGATTAGATTAGTCCTAGACTAAAATAAATTTAAGAGCTGTCCAAACTGAAAACAACTTGCACTGATATATCTTAGCAGTGCCCTTTGTTTTGCCTCAAAATGCACACAAGTAATGTTTTTAATAAGGGATGTTTGTTAGTAATATTTCCTAATTAAACTAAGGCCTAGTCCTGGTTTAAGATAATATCTGTACGGAAAACCACCCTGTAATGTTTTTTGTAAGGTTTGCTTGTAAAAACTACTTTAAAGGATAGTTCACCCAAAAATGAAAATTCTGTCATCATTTCCTCACTCTCATGTTGAGACAAACCCCCATAAATTTCTTTGTACTGTTGAACACAAAGGAAGATATTTTGAGAAATGTTTGTAACATTGTAACAGTAGAAAAAAAGAATACTATGGAAGTAAACTGGGTTCAAGAATGGTTACAAACATTCCAGAAAATATCTTCCTTTGTGTTCATCAAAACAAAGTCATTTATACAGGTTCTTAACAACATGAGGGTGAGTAAATGATGACAGAATTTTCATTTTTGGGTGAACTATCCCTTTAATGTCCTAATATAGGCCAACTATTACCTAGTCCTGGATTAATCTAAACCCTGTCCAGGAAACAGACCCATAAGGTTTGCAACTGGCAACCCAGCTTACAAAATGTATAAATTCAGTACAAAAGACACATTTGGAAATTTTTGTTTACGTGTAAACATTCTTTTGTAATTATTATAATAATTACTTTTTCTATCACTAATATTACCATTTTCCATAAATTACAGAAAAATATTTATTTAGATTTCTTTGTTTCTTTACAAAAGACTAGAAAACACAAAATTCTGCTGTATTTGTTAAAAAGTACTAATTAATCCTGATTATAAAGTTTATTTCAATGATATTAGAATTCGGATGTGTTAAAAACAAACACATTAGTGTTGATTCTGCAATACACTAAATGCATTGTCCCAGAATCCTCACATCTACGGGGTGGTTTCCCGGATAGGTTTTAGATTAATCCAGGACTAAGACTTAGTTATTTTATGACATTTAAGTAGTTTTTATAAACAAACCTAACAAAAAACATTCCTGGTGTGCATTCTGAGACAAAACAATCTTACTGATTAAATATGTCAGTGCAAGGTGTTTTGAAATTAAAGCAGCTCAAACGTGCATTTTAGTCTAGGACTAGGATAAGCCCTGTCCGGGAACCACCCCTATGTGTTATTATTAAAAACAACACAATTTGTGTTACTTTTAACACAACTTGTGTTTTATTTTAACACAAAATCAACATAAAAATAAACACATCCTTTCTTAGAGTGTAGAAAAAGCTTGTTTTTAAAAAGCACTTTTAGCATTTATATATACTATTATCAGTGACAAGGTACGAAATGAAAACTAGACCTCTGTACAGTGCATGGCCCATAAAGCAGGGAGCGATGAATGGTGTAGTGATAATGCCAGCAGCCCTCTTAATAAAATCAGACAGAAAACTGAGATCTATAGATCACTGGCACTAAATCATATTTACCGGAAGACAAATATGATCTGGCTTCACTAACATTTCTCTGTACTTCTTTCACATGCGGCATTTAACAAAGAAGGTCTACATGAAAGCAGGTGGTCTAAAAGCAAACATCTCTGCTCTCATGAAGATAAACATCATCTTAACTTGTGTATAGCAGTGATCCATTTACATTTACGCATTTGGCAGATGCTTTTATCCAAAGAGACTCGCAGTGCATTCAAGCTATACATTTTTCATCAGTATGTGAGTCCCCACAGCTACATGCATACAGTAAAGCCCCCACTGTGTCAGGGGGCAATATTCTGGGTTGCGTGATTTGCGATGCTCATCTCACGGCCTTTGCTTTGGCAGCCGCAGCTGCTGTAATCGCCTTTATTGAGGGCGAGATGCCAGCACAGGAGTCAACCCGAAACTAGAGGTGTTGCTCTCCACAGCAAGCCCTTGCACTTTGCCCCATTGAGACCTGAATCTAGATTGGGTTTAGCATTTGAAAGCCACAGATTGATTGTTGAGTGGGGGGAGTATGATGGGAATCGACAGCTGCTAAACGTGATCGATCGTGTTTGTCCTGGTGAATCACAGGCTGTGGCATGAATCACTGTAAATGCCAACCAACTCACAAGTGTTAAATATTAACATATTGTTTTGTGTTATGCTATTAAACACATTGGGGTGGTTTCCTGGACAGGAATTAGCTTGAACCAGGACTAGGCCTTAGTTAAATTAGGAAATATAACTAGTTTTAACAAACATGCCTGACTAAAAACATTAGTTTGTGCATTTGAATCAAAACAAAGGACACTGATGTATTTTAAGATGTGTCAGTGCAAGTTGTTTTTAGTTTGGACAGCTCTTACATTTATTAATTTTAGTCTAGGACTAGTCTTATCCCTGTCTGGGAAACCGCCCCATTATGTGTGATTTTGTGTTTAAAGTAACACAAATGTGTTGTTCCAATAATATCACAGAGATATTAGAGATAACACATTTACTGTGTTGATCCTAAACAATTACATATTGTGTGTTTTTAACACAACAAAGAGTGTCTCTTGAGCAGGTTCAGGTAGTACCAAATTTTTATATTAGGGCTGTACAACAACAAACAAAATAAATAGACAGATAGATAGATGAATAAATAATAAAGATGATTATTTTTTTATTTAATGTATTGTTTATACATTTTGTAAATATGTGTGATATTTACATAATATTTATATAAAATTATATTTGTAGTCAGTTTGTGTGGTGAATGTTAGTTAGTCTATGTGGTTAGTTTATGTTTACCCACAGTAGTGTTTAAGAAAAGACTTATTATTAATAACATAAATAATAATAATAATAATAAAAATAATAATAATAATAAAAAGAAATAATAATAATAATAATAATAATAATAATAACATTATTATTATTATTATTATTATTATTAATTATAATAATAATACTAATAATAATAATGCTGAATGATAACCACTATAATGATTGATTTATATAATGGCATATTTCTAGTATTAATGGAGGGGTACTGATGTTAAAAATGTTACAACCACATGTATATAAATAAATATATAGCCACACACACGTGTATATATAAACACAGATATGAAATATACTGACATTTAAAAAAGCAAGTAGTTAGGTGTACGTGACTTGCTGGGTTTTTGTAAAAACATGTTTCACATGCTGAGGTCAAGGTGTGAAAATATGGTTGTTAACCACTGAAAAAACTTTCCTCTTCATCTATTCTAAAACCCGCTGGTTAGGAAAGACAGCCTGAGAAACTTCATGTAAAAAAAATCATATCATAAGTTGTTCTTATAATCTACATCTTTCACATGTCTCGTGCAAGCGTGTGTCCAGACAGCAATGTGTATGAATGTCAGTAGGGGAAAAGTGTGTATGAGAAGTGTGTGAGAGTGTATGCAGTTTTCTTGCATGTATGGGAGTGCCACGATGCACTTCACAGATACCCGAAGCCTGACTATTCATAACACTTATACGTCTAGCTGAACCATTAGTACATTAGGATCAGTCAGTTTTCAAAGCCACAAGCATCACACACTCTGAAGGACTGTAAACCCGCAAGTACAAAAACACTGACAAAACACTTTGCCCTACTCAATATTTGGGCACCGCAGCTGTTTATGTTCACCCACTTTAGACATAATACGGATGTAATGTAAATTCTCATTTCCTATATTTGTAAATCCTAAAAAAACATGAAATATTCGTGCTTGCTACTTACCATCAATGAAAAAACCAATGCCACAATGTTGATAGGCCACGCAGGACAAAAACAAGTGAATATAGTCAAAAAAATGTAATTCCTCAACGGTGGAGGCCCTTGCGACTCAGCATTCATTACAAAACTGTCACTAATACTTCCATCTATAGAGCGGCTTGACTTTTCATCCAACTGCTGGACACCAGAACTCATGATGCGAAACGGACCAGGAGACTCTGTGGTAGCTGCGGAAGATGCAATGATGTTGAACATTTACTTGAGGTCTCAGGATACTGAATGGAAAGCAGGAGGAGAAATAAGAAGCCGGGGATGTCAGATGATTGAGTAAGAGTGAGAAGCAATGGATGAGAAGATGAGTGAGTCATATATGGCTTATGACATAATTACCACTGGGGCTGAACACTATCCTACTTTACAGAGGAAAAGAGGAGAGAGAGAGACTAAGAGAGGGAGAGTGAGAGAGAGGGAAGACTTAAAGGCTTTGTACTGTAAGATGTAAGAGGAGAGGCAAGTATAGAAAAAACAAGGTCTGTCTACTTGCCCATCTTACCATTATCTGTCAAAGGGAGAGAAGTGAGTGTTAATGTTACAACTTATAAAGCCATATGGATAATGGCCCCAAAATCACATTACAAGGCTGCCAAGAAATGCGCACTGGCAATATTCCCACGACTTTTTGCATGGTGGGAGGAAAACAGCGAAACCCAGAGGATAAACGCTGTATCACACTTATTAATCAATATAACGAAAAAGCGGCTCCTGTTCTTCAATAAATACACAACATTACACCAAAAAATGACGTTTTTCACAGAGCACTAATTATTTAAAGAATTAAAAAAACAAGTTAATAAGATAAAGAGAAATATATATAAAAATAGTTGATTAAGTGTAAAGACAAATGAAGAGTTTTTGTGAAGATGAACAGGATACGTAACATCACACAGGAAACTGATCAAGCACTGCCTCTGCAAACGTGTGAAACCAACTGCTTGGTTAGTTTGGATAAAATGAAAAGTCATTTTGCTTTCTTCATAATCATCTCTATTACAGGTATGTGTTGTCTCTTTTTTATTATTATTTTTTAATTATTTTATTAAATATTGTATGTATTGTTCGTACGATAAGATCGTCTGTGCTTTTTTAGGTCTTATCCCTGTACTTGGACTGTCTGTTCAGCAAACACCTGTGAACATAAACACATCTAAGGGGGCAAATGTGAGCCTTAGGTGTGACATTGAATCAGATCCAAAAACGTGCAGAATAATGGTTTTGTGGTTAAAAAATAATATCACCGAAATGCACCGTGAAACATTTAATACTTCTGAATATAAACATCGATTAAATAGTGGAAACGTAAGCGCCACGTCGACACTTCATCTGCATTCAATGCGGCAAAATCAAACTGGAGTTTATTACTGCAAAGTATGGCAAGATATGCCCAGACTTACAATTGTATACGGAAAGGGGACAAGTGTATATATTGGTGAGGTTTACATTTAAGCATTTTTTTTCTAAAGTATGTTTACAGCTTGTGTAATAACAAGCTATTATTAGTTCAACTCAATGTTAAACAGTCGCTACAGCTTACAGCATCTCAAACTTTACGTTTCATAGTGAATAGTTCAACAGATGTCACAACACCAAGTCCAACAGTGACCACTTCAACTCCCTCTGGGAACATAGTGATGATATCGTCACTGTCAGTTTTGGGCATTCTCGTCCTGATTTTCTGCATTGCATTTGTCATTCACATACATTACAAAAGTAAGTACAATTTATATATAAAGTAGGCTACACTGTCAAAAATAAAGGTACAAAGCTGTCACTGGGGCAGTACCATTTAAAAAAGGTCCTAATATGTACCATTGATTTAGGTACAAATATGTATCTTTGAACTGCCAATTTGTACCTAATATGCACTCTTTGGGTACAAAGGTGTACCTTTTTGAAAATGTACTATCCCAGTGACAACTTTTTTACTTTTATTTCTGAGCGTGTATAGGTCTATCATACATGATTAGTGTTTGACATGTGACATTTAGGCCTTACCATTTAATTTAAATTTATACAAATACATTGTTAAGTAAAGTTATTTTATTGACGTTAATTTAAGTGTCCACATTGGCATGTTTTTTTTTAAAGAACAGCAAACAAGTGACCTTAGAGCAAATGGTGCCCTAGTAAGTGATATTTATTATATATTAATTTATTAACTTGTTCATGTGATCATGGATGTTATAAGAAGTTTCATTCACAGGTGGATGCTTTAGGACAACAAACTCCGATTACTCCTGAAACTGTTGTTTATGCTGCAATAAACATTCAACAAAATCAAGAGAGTGTAAAAACAAGAAACGAGGTATTTTACATTCTTTACACTCTACAACTAGTTTTATATTCATATTATATTATGATTATAATGTAATGATGATCTTTTGAACTTGTTGTTGTTTAGAACTGTGAAGCTCTTGTATCTGTGTCCTATACTGAAGATACAGTGACTTACTCTGAAGTCCACATAAAGAGTGAACTAAAGGATAAAGGGTGATTTTCATTTCACTTTGTCTGAATCTTGTTAACTGTAACCTTTCTGAGTTTGTAACAGTTTGAATTAATAAAGATGTTAGCTTTAATCTTCATTTGTTTTTAATGAAGATTGAATTTCAATTGTCTTAAGCAGAAATGTCTACGTGATGCAGCAATTCTTGTTTTCTCATCAGTGTAGGACTGTAGATTCACCCACTCAGTCAAGAAATTACTGAATACGAAATGTTGAATAAACACACAGTCAATAGCAATAAATGCACAACTCCATGTAATGGCAGAATTGCTTAGCGGCCCACAGTATCTTTATCTTTCTGTTAAGTGCACTTATGACTAATAGATTTCAAATTAACATAAAATGATAACACTGTGAAAGTTCATTTAGTAAGAAGTGTGTTGGTTACTGCATGCTTAATATGAATAAAATGTTTTTAAATCATGAAGTTAAGTCAAATTTAAAAAAATTATTTTATTATTTAATGTATTCATCTTAATTGACATCAATGCTGTAGCTGAAAGGAAAACAGGGCCTAGCAAAACAGCAATCACAAAACCCTTGAACAAACTGTTCACCCTAAAATAATTATTTAATTTAATTGTAGTATATTTTAAATACACATATACTGAAGTACAAATTTTGTTGTGTGTAGGTGATTATGTTACTTTCATAAGAGGGAATCAATAACAGATAATTTGTGGGTGAGTCTTTATGTGGTAAAGCCACATGTGAATAAAAATACCAAAACAAACAAGTCACTGCAAACTGATTAAAGTTGTACAACAGTTCTCAATGATCACTGATATATGAAATAATTTAATCGGATTAAGAAAAATTCTTATCACATTGACAGATATACAGATCTCAAAAACATATACTATATAAACAGATGTTCAATATTTTGCATGAACAAGGTTGAAAAGTTTGGGAAATACATGATCATGATTATTGTAATCCAGATGCAAAAATATCAAAATAATAATTTTGATATCCAATCATACTGTATTTTTGTTGTTGAAAATAATGGCTTAGTTTTTAAAATACACTATAAGACTGAATCTGGCTTTTGTTACACAAATGTGCAACAATGGTCTTTCAGGAAATCTCATTACAAAAACATAAACAATAAAGAGAAACCAAACATTCAGAAAGAAGCCAAAAATAAATAAATAAATAAATAAAACTGATATCCAACTTATAATGCTATTATAGAACGTATGAAATTATTTACATGTTTAGCTCTATATAAGAGGAACCAGGACCCAGTAATTTATCAAATAAAAAATATGTCACATCTCTAGGTGCCTGGCACCAATTCAAAACAACAATGTTAACAAAGGTTTAAAAATATTAAATTAAAATAAATAAATAAACCCTGTGGCATGTGCAGTGAATCCATTCTATTTGAATTAGACCAATCACCACATGCTTTTCACAAAAACAATCACAAAACCTTAAGATTTAGGGAAGACATAATTCTTAAAAACAATCTCATTGGTAGTCATTAGTGAATGCTGTATCAGAGGTTTTAAAATCATAAACCGTAAATCATATTAAAATCATATAGCACAGCTCAAAATTGAAGAGCATGTTTGGGTGTCAGTTCATTTCGTGAGTACAGGTCATGTGTGTGGGATGGAGAAAAAACAAAAGCTCTCGTACCTCTGACCACAGCTGCTGCTGCGGCGGCCAATGCCGTGGGGTTGTGCGCTAAATGGCTACAGAAACATTCACATGCAAACAAAAGAAACAAACAGGAAAGAAGAGATGGTAATCAGCATCAACTATTTTAATCATGCTGACCACAGTGCATCATCATACTTAGACAGGATGGTCTGCTGAAGTGTGGTAACATCTGACTGTCAGGATTTCCTGGGTTGTGTTGCTATTGCACACAGTATTTATATGTTTATTGTGAAAGTTGGTGTTAAAGTATATCAGTGTATGCTGTTTGATATGGTGACCAGATGAAAATTTGACGACCACATACAATCTGCCATAAAGCTCAATTGCATAGAGACAATCTGCCCTTCTGAGATTTACAAGCAACATTTAAAGATGTGCATGTATAGGTTTTTATATTTTGTATAGGTATTTATTTTAAGAGTTTTTGTGTATATTTTGAATAATTTTAATAAAATAGTCATTTGAATTTTTGAAACAAGTGGTCTTTTCCACACATTAACACTGACCAGAAAAATATTTTTTGATTTTCATTTGTGTATTTTTAATTTTAAAATGTAAGTTTGTGTAGTTATTATAAATTCAAATCCAAGAACAAGACAGAAAATGCAGAAGTCCAAAAACAGGACTGTGCAGGCTGCAATTTTTACTGTGAACAGCAGAGGGCAGAAGGACTTGTTTGAGGAGCCTGTGGTTGACATCTGTTCATTTGGCTGGGTCTTCTTCACCTTATATTTACAATTACATGTATTATTCAGTTAACTCACATCTAAATAATAAACAGCACAATTCAAGAGTTAAAAGGGTCAACCATATCTATAGGATAAAAAAGTAGATGCAGCAAAAGTACACCAGCTAAAAGTGCTATGCAGAAAATGTAATATAAATAACTATTTCATATAATAATTAAATAAATAAACTACTATCTATAAAAAATTATCAATTTGTGGATCTCAGGATGGATCTCATCGGCATTCTAATGTGACAACATAAGTCAACACTGGTATCCTGTCTCAGTTTGTGGGTGTCATATGAGCATGTGAGACTATGTAGATGAGATATACATCACACAAACACTTGCATCTGTGTGAAACAATCTGTCTGTGCTGCTATATAAAATGAAAAGTCCCTCTGTTTTCTTCATAATCATCTGTCTCACAGGTGTGTATTATTTTTGTTGTATTCCTTGCTAAACTTAATATTGTTTGTAAAGAATGGTAAACAGGTCAGACGGCCAATGAAATAAAATTCGATTGTTTAAATGAAAATTCTTTTCTTTTTTAGGTTTCATTCCTGTATTTGGACTATTTGTTCAGCAAACACCTGAGATAATTAACGCATCTGAGGGCGCAAATGTGAGCATTAACTGTCACATTCAAGCAAATTTAACAGGGAACAGAACACTTGTGTCGTGGTTAAAAACTAATCTTACTGGCATGCACAGTGAAGCATATAATATATCTCAGAATGAATTATATAATGGAAATGAAACAATCATTGCAACACTTCAGCTGCATTCAATACAGCTAAATCACACTGGTGTTTATTACTGCAAAGTGTGGCAAGATATACCCATACTTAAAGATGTATATGGAAATGGGACACGTGTATATATTGGTAAGATTTACGTTTGTTATATTTCTATTCTAAATGATTTATGAAAAGAGAGAAACAATGCTCACAGATTTTTGTTATTACCAGCAAATATTATTTACATCAGTCTTAAGTCTCTATGTTAAACATTCCTAATTTTATGTCCAACTCTACATTTTTGTACCGAATAAAGTGAATAATTCAGCAGCTGTGACAACTTCAAGTCCAAGCCAAGCAAATCTCCCTGAGGACACAGGGATGATGCCGACACTTTCAGGGTTGGGAATTCTCTTGCTGATTCTCTGCATTGCTTTGATGTTTTTCATCTTTTACAAAAGTAAGTAATATTACCATGTTTAGAGGTCTATCAAAATTACTTTTTGTTTGAGTCACAAATAAACTTTTCTATTTAAAAGTAATGCAATCTAGGCTAAGAACAAATGCATTGTGAATACACTCTTAAAAATAACATGGCAGCAGCACTAAATAATTTTTATAGAACATAAAAGATTATTCACAGCAATGCCATATAAGAATCATTTTTAAATGCACCAGTCAAAGGTTTTTAAAGATATTTCTTACTTACATTTTTATTGTCTGTAAAAGCTTTATCCACTTCAAAGAAACTAACGCAACAGAAATAGTATTTGGTAAATGGTCTCAACGTACAGTCGGACAAGGAAACTTTATTTTTTTAAGAATGTAAAGTTAGTTTATTAGAGTTGAAATGACTAATTGTAACATTTGCATGTTTTTCTTTAACTAGAAAACAATAGAAGTGGCTGTAGAGAAGCAATAGTAAGTATCATGTCATTTACAGTATTTATACAGTATAAGTAGTATTATTTTATGTTGCCCTTTTGACATTTTTATTTGTTGTTCACATTGGTAAACCCATAGCTGTATTTAATAGTGCTATAAATAAAATTGACATTGACATAAACCACACACATTAAAAAAAGCTTTTCAAGGTTGGGTAAAATCTGAAAAGAACCAACAATTTGGTTATAAATATACCTATGCTGGTTTATTTTAACTCAACTACAGGTTTATAACCCAGAATTTTGTAATTTGTAATGTGTTTGTTTATTTGATAGTGGATAAACTGATGTTTTTTAAAATTATTTTACTGACAGGACCATGCTACCACTGGATTGCTGTATGCTGTCACAGCTGAAAATCCTGTTGTCTATGCTGCAATAAACATTCAAAAAAACAGAGAAACAAGGAATGAGGTAAATGTTGAACTTTATGAGTCCAGATATTTTACATTTTCTAAGTGATGCTTAGTTTAAACTTAGTTAATAGTTTATTGCCGATATTTAAGCAAGCCTATAATTTTACAAATTACTTTGCTTTATTTTGCATATGAATTCTTTTTTTTCACATAAATATAACCAGTTTCATATTAATATAGCAAGATGTAATAATTATGACTTTTTGTTGTTCAGAACTATGAAGTTCTGCTATCTGCCGCAGTGTCCTGTACTGAAGATACAGTGACTTACTCTCAAGTCCACATAAAGAGTAAACCTAATGATGAAGGGTGATTTTCTGGCATCATTGTACTTTGTCTGAATGTTTTTAAAACTGTAACCTCCGTATAATAATTTACATAAAATAAATAAAATAAAAATCATGATTTTTTAATTTTTTTTTATATTTTTTTATAAATAATACTTTTTAGTTTGTTTCTTTTTTAAATTTGTCACACTTTTACAGACAGTTCTGTCAGCTTATGTTTGAATTTGTTTTAAGCAGAAATGTCTTTATAGTGAAGCAGAATTGAAATCTTGTTTTCTCATCAGTGTAGGACTGGAGATTCACCCACCCAGTCAAGATATTACTGAATAAGAAAATTTAAATAAACACAGTCAATAATAGTGAAGGTACAACCCTTTGTAATGTCAAAATTAGATTTAATGCTTATCAACCCACAGCAAGTATTATGCTTCATTTTACATCATCTTTTTGTTACATGCACTGACAAGTAATCATAACAAATATCATATGTGAAATATAAAATGTACATGTGTTATATATGTGCAAACATTCAGCAACTTAAAGCCCTGAGCATATGCTTGAACAAGCTGTTTCACTAAAATAATTATTTCATTTAATTGTAGTTTATTTAATGTGTGAACTGATATACATATTTAAATGTGTGGGGGTGATCATCTTACTTTCATAAGAGGGAATCAACAGACATGGGTCTTTATAAAGCTAAAGGTGAAAAAAATGCCAAAGTAATCACAAGACACGGCATACTGTTTAAAGTTATTAAACAGATCTTAAGTGGCACTTTCATTTGAAATAATTTAATAATAATAATAATAATAATAAGTTTATTTGAACATGTAATAAAAATACAAAAATATACATATATATAATAATAAAGTATTTATACTGTGTATACATACATGCAAAACAAACAAAAAAATATAAAAATAAAAATCACAGATAAATAAGGACATGTACTTCTCAGCATTTTCAACCAAAATTATTATAAATAATAAATAATTCCAAAACACAAATATATTCCCATGTTCAAAAGGAGTAGGAAGAAGTTCATAAACTTTTCAAATCCCACCCCCTTTCTCTAGTTTTATCAATTAGATAAATACACAAGGATTCCACACAATTCTTATTTACATAAATATTCACCTCATATCTACCTACCTACAGCTCACATATACCCATACATACATAGACCACAGACAGATGCAAACATGCATACATACAACACTATATTCATTTCTTTTAATATACCATGCTATAACCTCAAGTCCTTTTTATAGCCATTCAATACATGATTTTTTAAATAATCTCTTGAATTTACTAATTGTTGTACATGATTTCATCTTGTCACTGCAGCTATTCCATACATTAACAGATTTAATTAGATTTTTCCACAATTTTTTGAAAGAAAACATTTTAATTTTACTTTATAAAGTATATTAAATTAAAATTTTCTCTATTTATAATTTTTTATATTTACCAGTCACTCAATTTATCTGTGTGTCATGAAAGTACATGAACAAAATAAACAAAAAACTTTTAAATTATGAAAAATCTGATCTTGTCATTTTTATTTTTTAACACATAGATGTGACACAGATTTTTACTCTTGTAAGACTTTTAAACTCCAAAGATTTTCTACAACACCATTTAATTCAAATGTATTTCTGTTACACTTTCACAGTTTTGCGCTGTAGCAAACAGGTAGTTAGTTTGCGGCGACATATGAAAGTAATTCATAAAACAGTAAATATGTTAATATCACATTAATAGGGTCGCAGCTGCCATCACACATGTCTGGCTCCGATTCAAAACCATTCAAAGACAAATGTTTAAAAATATGAACAGGTAAATAAAACCCAATTCAATACAATACAACCAAGTGTGATTTTAATGAACAGGTAAACAGTTTTGCAACATGTACATTGGTTAAAAAATCAGTTTCCATTAACAGTAAATCATATAAAGACATTGAAGAGTTCATTTGGGTCCAAGTTCATTTGGTGATGTGTGGGATGCAGAAAAAACAAAAGCCTTCGTAGCCTACCTTTGACCACAGCTGCTGCGCTGCACCTGCAGCTGCCATTGCCATGGGTTGATACACTAAGAGAAATGACTACAAAAACATTCACATGCAAACAGAAACAAACAACAAAAAAAAAGAAATGTTAATGAGCATCAACTGTCTGTTTTATTCATGTTGACCACAGGCTATTATCACAATTCAGGTTAAGAGTAACATCTGACTGTCATGCAAGATTTAGAAGGCCTAAGTGTTTTTGTTTACAAGTTTGAGTGATTAAAAAATATATTTTTTTGACACAAGTGGGCTTTTTTGTAGGATTAAATTTTTAGTTTTCATTTGTGTACTCTTAATTTTGTATTTTTCTGCATTCTTTTATTTTAAAATCTGAATGTCCTGTGCTGCTTTTTTGAGCAATTGTATTTATGTTTACATTACAGTACAGTGCAAAAGTCTTAGGCCACCATCATTGTTGTCAATCTATTTTATTAAGATATGAACAGAAAATACAGGAAATATGTGCAAAAAATAAAAAAATTAAATTTTCAGGCCTAAATGTCTTCTTTAGGCATCATCTGTGTTTAGTGTTAACTCTTGTGCCAATAAACACATCTTTTTTGAGCAGAATGAAGGTAAAAGGATTTAATTTTATTTAGGTTTAAGAGATCCTGCAGTTTCCTGCTATTGCTCAAGTGGAAGGGGAGTTTACCATAAAAACTCATCAGTTTATACTTTTATACAGTTTTTAATACTATATACACATTTTCTGTATTTTCTGGATGTATTCTATTAAAGAGACTGAGAAACAATTATATATGATTACTAAAACATTGCAAAAACAACAAATCTAATTCTGGCATGGTGGCCTAAGACTTTTGCACAGTACTGTACTTTGTGAGTCATACATTATTTTCTTTGGTTATCTTGTTTTTTTGTGTGTATATTTAGCGTACATATTTAGTCTATAGCACTATTGTCCAACAATTTGATATATTATTTGTATCTGTCTAATAGTGCATATTATACCAGTTTTATGTTGTTGTCAATCTTGTACGTGCTACCTTGTATAAATGCGGGCTCAGGTAAACACAATTTTGTTCTGTTGTGCACACGTTGTATGACTGAAATGACAATAAAGTAAACTTTGAATTCGTGCTGTCAGTATAGTTTCAAATTTAAGGACAGACCTGTACAGACTGCACTTTTTACTGTGAACAGCAGAGGGCAGAAGGACTCGATCACAGAGCCTGTGGTTGATATCTCATTCATTTGGCTGGTTCTTCTCAATTTATAATTACATTAATTCATTTAGCAGATACTTACATCTAAATGGGAAACAGCAAACGCCATAAAAGCAATAGCTATATGCTAGTCAAAAAGGTCAACAATATTTGTAAAATAAAATGGCAAGTTTTTATAGTAAATGCAGCAATAGCATACCAGCTAATAGTGAATTGCAGGAAATTAAAAATCTTTTTTTCACTTGTTGTTGATTTTGTGGAAATAGATCTAAAAGATGTTTACAAAATATTTACAAAATAATGTTTGCTGGAATTTAATTTATAATTTAGTAGATATAAAAATAAATAAACCAATGTGACAACAAAGGTCAACAGTGGTATCCTGTCTGTGGGTTTTATAAGTGCATGTGAGACTATGCAGATAATGTGCTTTGTTTCAACTGACAGTATACATCACACAGACACCTGCTTCTGTTCATGTGTGAAACAAATCTGTCTGTGCTGCTGTTTAGATAAAATGACAACAAGTCCCCCTATTCTCCTCATGATCATCTCTCTCACAGGTATTGCATTTTGTTATTTTCCTGAACAAACTTAAAATTGTTTGTAAAGAATGGTGAACATGTCAGACGGCTAATGAAATAACACTTTAATATTCTAATGAAGACTATTTTTTATTCAGGTCTTATCCCTGTATTTGGACTATCTGTTCAGCAAACACCTGAGATAATAAACACATCTGAGGGCGCAAATGTGAGCATTAACTGTCACATTCAAGCAGATTCAAAAGTGGACAGAATATATGTGTTGTGGTTAAAAACTAATCTCACTGTCATGCACAGGGAAGCATATATATCAAAGAGTGAATTTTACAATGTAAATGAGAGAATCACCACAACACTTCACCTGCATTCAATACAGCTACATCATACTGGTGTTTATTACTGCAAAGTAACGCAAGATATACCCACACTTAAAACTGTTTATGGAAAAGGGACACATTTATATATTGGTGAGTTGTACAATTAAATAGTTTTATAAGCATCTGTTATTCTAAATCTTTCAAAAATAGAAAAAAACTAGATGTCAATGATTAAACTTTTGGTTCTTAAATGTCCAGTCCCTCAAAATGTTGAATGTGATCCTAATTTAAAACAACAATACAACTTCATACGTTATAACAGCCAGTACAACACCAGATCCACCATTTATCATTTCAAGTCCAGCAAATTCCTCTGAGGACAAAATAAGGATAGCATCACTTTCAATATTGGGAATTCTCCTGCTAAGCTGTGTTGCCTTTGTCTTTCACATACTTTACAAACGTAAGTAATTTTGACAAATTTCACTTGCACTTGAAAATATATACGTATCTCATACTGTACACAAACCATTGTCATTTTTGTAATAGGTGTCCAGGTTTAACATTTGCACATCCTTCTTTTTAAATCTAGGACATTTAAGAGGTGATTTTAGCGCAAAAGATGCTATAGTAAGTGAGTTTTATTTATACATTTAGTCATTACATTTCTGTTACAGTGAAAGGAACTGATGTGAAAAGTAATATTGTGGTATTGTTGTGGAAGTTATTTCCCTCTCAGGTTGATATGGTTGGATCACAGTATCCTGTCACTTATGAAACATCTGTTGTTTATTATACTGCATTCCAGAAATAAGCAAGGAGGTAAGCTTTTCATAATTTAGACCATTTAATATTCGACTTGTTACCAAGCAAGTGTGTCAGTTTTACTTTACACATTAATGTAATAATTGTATTATGACTTATTTTCAGAACTGTGCATTTCTTGTACCAGCCACAGTGACCTACATCTATTTAAAATAAACTTACAATGATTTTATGAAGGTTTTTTTTTTGTAAAAAAAAGAACTTTTCTAATGTTTATTTTAATTTAATATAAATAAAGATTTTCAATGTTTTGGCAGCTTGTATATTTAATTTGATTTAATTTCTTATCAGTGTAGGTCACCCAATCATACTGAATAACACAAAAAACACAGAAAATTATCTGAAACTTATACAACAACTTGTGAGAAGATCCAATCCTGCATAACAGCAAAACAATATTTAATGCTTATAGAGGCCCTCATCAATTGGTTTTCTATCTGTAGTTGCCTTTATTTCTGTTTATTTATCAGTTAAATGTACAGACCACACTAATTAAAAAAGAACATTAAAACAAATTAGACTATTTAGTCAATTTAAAAAGATAAAGGTGCGGTTTCTCGGACAGGGTTTATCCTAGTACCACACTTAACTGCATGTTTGAGCTGATTTAATTTAAATAACAACTTGCATTGACAAATCTTTTCATATACGAGTACCAATTTTTTGTCTAAAGATGCACACCTGTAATGTTTTTTTTTTAGAGTTTGTAAAAACCAACCTGATCTCACAAAATACGTGAAATAGTCACGCATTGTTTTGCTCGGTTTTGCGTGGCATTGTCGCGTGTTTCCGCCATGTTGCGTGCCCCTGACGCGACTTTCTTTTCCGTGGCGGTTTCGCGTGTTGGTTGCTCGGCTGTTTTTCCTGTTTTCTTACAGTTGTCGCTTCGGTTTGGGGCCAGACCAACTTTCTGTTAAATAAAATGACATCCTTACCCAAACCCAACTCTAACCCTAACGTCAGGCGACGATGGTTTAAAAAGCATACGAATTTTTTTTATAAACCAATACATTAAGTGACATTGTAACACAAACAGCAAATCTAACCCCAACCCGAAGCGACAATTTTTTAAAAATAGGAAAAACAGTTAAGTAATCAATACGTGAAACTGTCAAGGAAAAGAAAGTCGTGTCAGGGGCACGTAATATGGTGGAAATACGTGACAATGTCACGCAAAATTGAGCAAAATAATGCGTGACTATTTCACGTATTTTGTGAGATCAGTTCTAAAATGTCCTAATATAATTAAGACCTAACTTAGTCCTGGATTAATCTAAACCCTGTCCGGGAAACTTCCCCATAGTGGAATATACAGGAAATTACAGCCCAATAAATATGAAATTATTTTCAAACAGTGTGGATACACTAAAACAAATGCTGGGTTATTTTTGACTCAGCATTGGGTCAAAAATGGACAAACTCATCCAATTGGGTTGTAATTTAACAGGGTTGTGTCAAACCAAAATGCTAAGTTGTTTCATTTATTTCACTGTTTGTCCCTTTATGAAATTCACCCAGCAGTTTTGTGTACACTTTTTAATTTTAAACAATTTATGTCGATGATTTTGTTGCTTTGTTGACAGCATGCTTTTCATAACTTTTTATACATATAAAAATATAATCTTGTCATACATGTGTTATACAGTATGTGCAACGCCAGTGACTTAAAAGTCATTTATGACATACTGTAATAACAGGAGCTTTACTCTTTCGTTTCAATGATTGTAGAAATGTGCATGCATATGTCTATGTGTTCATTTACCTTTATAAGAGGGAATCAACCACAGGCTATGAATGTTTTATGAAATAAAATTTAATAAAAACAAATACTGATATTTGAAATAATTTATTTCAATTTTTGTTTATTTAATATTTCAGAAAGGGTCAGGCTTCAAATAAGAAACATTAATACTTTCAATTTTAACAGCCATCCTGATTACTTCATAAAACATGTTGTAATATTAGTGTTGTCATATTTACCTGTTGTGAATCTTCAGTTAATTGAAGCATAATCAAATCATTACCTGACTTTGTGTTAACTTGAATATAAATTTGGTAAAAATTTAAATGTCTGACCTTTAGGGGAAGAGGGGTTACAATTCACATTTTAAATCATCTTACTGAAGATAAAAACATTCACATTTCTCACTTACTCAGTAACATCATTGTTAACTTTGCATTCTGTCAAGAAAAATACACCGAACAAAAACAAAACAAGTTCAAGTTTGTAATTTCATGAAAAAACATCATTTTTTAGACACAAAGAGTATATCATGTGTCTGTGTTCTTGAGTGTAAAAAACTCATCACATTGACCGATCCCACAGATCTCAAAAAGACATTATGTACAATATTTTACACAAACGAGACTGAAACTAAGTTATCGCTAATTTCATGATCAATGTAATGAATCCAGTTGCAAACAAACTAACAAAATATACATTTTGATATCCCATCATACTATATTCTTCTGTAAAAATTGTACCTAATGATTTAGTCTTTTAAATACACTACAAAGATATGTCACAGATTATTGCTCTTGTAAGACCGAACGAGTTTTTCTACAATTCCCTACAACATGTGTATAGTGTCATCATGACCAAAACAGACAAACACCGGAGAGAAACAAAATATTCAGAAAGAAGAAAAGTACACTAAGATGTTATCTTGTTAAACCGAACACTTAAGAAATTATTTACAGGTTTAGCTCTATATAAGAGGAACAGGGAGTTAGTTTAGATCCACATATGATAGTAATTCATAAAACAGGAAATATGTCACATGACATTAACAGTGTTGCAGCCGCCATCACATCACTATGTGCCTGGCTCAAGTTAAAAACAAACATTTAAAAATATGAACATTAAAAGACATCATCCATTAAATCTGATTGAGACCAATCGCCAAACGCTTTAAAAACCGTCCTTAAGATTTGGGGAAGACATAAGAACAATAATCATTATTGTAGCTGTCACTCATACATTTCAGTGGTAGCCATTAGTGAATGCTGTAGCTATCAGAGGACCCTGTAAAGAGAAAACATCTATTTAAAAGAATTGTATTTATAATTTACTATCATACTATCATTAATTATTTATAATAATTAAGTTAAATTTAAGATTTTTTGGACTCACCCCAAGGCTGTGACTGAATCCAGTGCTGGGTGCAGGACTGGCAGCGCTGATGTAACTACTGACTGCTGACTCCTGACTGGTCGTTCCATACAGGTCTGCCATCGGCCCGGGACTGCTGGTACCCAGAAACCCAGCTGTGCGGGAAGGAGTGGAGCCTTCAGTACGAACAAACATTTAAAATGACTTAAATCGAATAAAGATGTGGGTGCCAGTTCATTTTGTGAGCAAAGGTCATGTGTGGGATGCAGAAAAAACAAAAGCTCTCTAACCTCTGACCACGGCTGCTGCCGCGGCGGCCGCTGCCATGGGGTTGTACGCTGTAAGAGGAATGGCTACAAAAACATTCACATGCAAACAGGAAAAAAAAAGATGTTAATGAGCATTTTTTATTCATGCTGACCACAAGTTAACATCATACAGGTTAAGAGAGGTAACATCTGACATGCAGTCATGAAGGATTTCCTGGGTTCATATCTTTACTGGTAACCGGTTGTTATATCACTATATGCTGGACCAGGTAAAATTTGGTGACCAGGTAAAAGCTGCTTGTAAAGCTCATTGAGTAACTAACCTGTGAGCTCAGGGGGGTGGGGTGATGTCAGAAGGGGGGTCCTCTCTAAGTGGAATTCTAGAATAGAGATAAACACAAAAAGCGGTTTAAACAAACACACACTGACAAGCACTACAGGGCCTATGGTGGTGCAGACGTACGGGGCACCTGCAGGCCGCAAGTGTCTTAAAACACTTGAGATTTACAAGCAGCCATTATTGATATGTATATATGTGGGTTGTGTTTTGTTGAATGCAGTTATAAAATTGCAATGTTTGACACAAGTGGAGTTTTATCCTGCACATAAAATCTGACGTGGGAATTTACTTCTTTTCCCGCTTCTTCTCAACCAATGGCTATTATCACTTATGTGGCATTCACACAAGACGGGGAAGAGGCGTCAAAGCGCAAGTGATTTTCATGTTAAGTCAATGCAAAGATGCGTATAGGCATCCTGTGGCGCGGTGCGAATGACGTGGAACGTGCGGAAGCATGGCGTGGATGGTGCGTTCCACGAAAATTGAGTGATGCCGCTGGAAACGCGTGAGTTCCAAAATTTGAACTTTGGAAATTCGCGCCGCATTAACCAATCAGGAGCTTGCTCTAGTAGTGACGTGATTACAGGAAGCGAGCAGAGTCACAGAAGCCCCTACCATGACGCGAATTTCCGTGTGAATGTCTCGAACTACTAAAATTTTACGCGCGAATGAAGCGAGTAAACTCAAAATGTTTCACTACGCGTGAAAAGCGCGTTTTTGCTGCCTCTACCACGGCTGGTGTGAACATACCATTACCCTGCGTTCACACCTGCCGCGTCATGGGAGGGGCTTCAGCGATTCCGCTAGCTCCCTGTAATCACGTGATCACTTCTAGCATGGCATGAATATCCAAAGTTCTGATTTTTAGAATCGCGCGTTTCCAGCGCCATCACTCAATTTGTGCCATTCGCACCACGCCATTCGCGCATACTGCACCGCAGGATGTTTATTCGCTTCTTTGCATTGACTTGTAAATCGCGCTCGCCACCCCTTCCGGGTCTGGTGTGAATGCACAGTTACAATTTCAAAATGATGTGCATTAAAAAAACATATGTAGTCTAATGCTGGATGTTTGCCACTAGACATAAAAAAGTTGCAGTGTGTAAATTTTAGCGGCATCCAGTGGTGGCGAATTGCAACCAACGGCTCAGTCCACTGCTCACCCCTCGTTTTGAAACGCATAGAGAAGCTACGGTAGCAGCCACCGGAAAAGCATGTAATTGACGGAGACAACTTAGTAAAAAATGTTTGTCCATTAAGGGCTTCTGTAGAAACATGGCAGCACAAAATGACGACTTCCACATAAGGGGACCCTCTGTGTATGTAGATAAAAACGTCTCATTCTAAGATAATAAAAACATAACGGTTCATTTTAAAAAGGTCTTTATACACCACTGATAATATAGTTATGTATATTATTTTGCATTTCTGTCAAGAGATCCTTTTAAAAATTACACACTGCACCTTTAAATAATTTGTACTCAAATGTAATTCTGTATGTAATTCTGAAGAAATCATCAAAATAAATAAAAACTTATTTTCTGACTACAAAAACATTAGATGATACTGTATTACTTGCTGTATAGGAAGAGAAAATCCTAATGTATGAAAAGTTCTACAAAGATACCAAACATGGTATTCATATATATATATATATATATATGAGCCTTACCAGGGAACTGATATGTGTATCCTGGTGTAAGACTAGCATAGCTGCGACTGGCATATGTAGCGGCCTGGAACCCTGGGTACCCTGAAAAAAACATATAACACAGATTAGACAGTAAGAAAAATATTATATCAACTGTTCTCTGTTTTACCCCTTCAGACCCTGCGTCCACTGGAATGGACATAACATGTTTTGTGGTTCAAACCAATATAAATGCTGATCAACCAATCAAAATGAGCCACACTGATTAAACACCTGAAAGATCAGGCCTGAAGGGGTTAATGATGAATTAATATTGCATTACAACTAGTTTAAGCGTCACTTTTGTATTCAGTGCAGGCCTATGAAGGCTGCAATTTTCGTGCTGAACAGCAGAGGGCAGTAGAGACCACACAAGTCATCCCTGTAATGGACTGTTAAGGGGTGCACTCTTACCCAGCATTCCAATCCCAAGCATGAAAGCATCCATTCCATATGGCATCACACGTGCACGACCCCTTGAAGAGCCTGTGGGTGACATCACTTCCTTGGGCTGAGCTTTCTTACACTCCACCTTTAAATGAATAGAGCGAGAGAGGATGTCAGTCAGTCTACTCTCAAGAGTAAATAAAAACTAAACCGTGTATCAGACTTTTCACCATCTTGTTGTTGATCTCGTGGAAATGGATCTCACAAACTTTCTCCACTACATCTTCGTTCTCGAACGTCACAAATCCAAACCCTGTAGAAGATGCCATAATTCAGCCATCATTATAAATAATCACATAGGGCCTAAGTGGTAGTATAAATGCAGCACAAACTTTCAGTGAAGACTTTTTACAAAGGGGACTTTTTTTTGTTTGATAAAATAAACAATAAAGTATGAATACACTTGCTGGTTGAATATAGCTATACTAAATGTGATTAAATACATATTTGGTTACTTTGCTATGACACCTAGCAAAGTCAATCAGCATAAAACATGACCTTAACCCCTTAAAACTGCACCATCAATTTTTTTATAAGTGTAGAGCACAAAGTTTTCTTTAAAATAAGACGATTTTTATCAATTTACTCCATGTGGGTAGATGACTCTCTTAAATTCAGGCATGCCCAATTCTGCAAAAAAAAAAATTATTATACTGCAGAGAATATATCCCACCTCGTCCTGCAAAATAAAACTACTCTTAAGTCTATTATTTAGAAACATCTGAAGGAGGGTTCATGCGTCTTCTTACATAGAAATGCTAAATTATATTTGTCAATAAAAACAAATAAGACCAGAGTCTGTCTCTCTCTCTATGTTTCTCATCTCCCCCATCTCTCTGCTGGGTTGAAAGCCATGCAAGCTGTAATCGTTGTGCAGTAAGACCCGTGCAGGGGGTAGGGAAGGACACTTAACCAGGTTTTAGCCTAAACCCTGATTAGCCAACACACTAATTAGTCAATCTCTCTCCTCACCTACCACTTATCTTAGAGTTCAGGATGAAGGGCTATGGAGAGGAGATGGTGGCAGATTGGACGGGGTTGAGACAGGAAGGAGAATCAGGTGTAGGGCCAAAATGACTGTAATTCAATCTCTCAGTTATTAAAAGAAAAATGATTCGGTGAAATTTACCTCTGTGCCTGTTGGTTGTTTTGTCAAACATAAGCATTGCATCATCCACCTGTCGGCACAGAGAGAGAGAGAGAGAGAGAGAGAGAGAGAGAGAGAGAGAGAGAGAGAGACAGAATTAAATAGAAGTCCATCAAGCCACAATTTCATCTCTGTGTGTTTGTCATTTTATAAAGACTCAAATTAAAGTTAACCCTTAAAGAGCACCTATTTCATTGCTAAAACAATGTTATTTTGTGTATTTGGTGTAATTCAATGTGTTTGCGTGGTTTATGGTTAAAAAACACATTATTTTCCACATACTGTACATTTTTATAGCTCCAGATTTCACTCTTTTCCTGAAACGCACAGATTTGAAAAGCTCTGTGTACCTGATTGGCCAGCGTATCTGTACAGCTTGATTGGCCTGAATACCTCTGACGTCAGCCGGAAATGTGACGCTCCTTACCATGTTTGAAAGATTCGGTCACAATGCAATGCTAACAGGAGTTAACTTACAAGATATGAGTCAAAGCGAGAGGAATTATGATAATGTCAGTCTTGTCTACATCACCAATTCCAGGAAGTAAACTGTTGCCTACAATCCGTGTGTTTGTTGTAGTCCAAGAAAAGAGATTTACGTTGGAGACGATAACTCGCATCATCGTTTACTTTGGGCTTTGTACCTTTTGCATATTGTTAACATGTACTAATTCACACTTACACACCAAAGGAACTGTAAAAACGTGAATTGGACAATAGGTGCTCTTTAAATGCATACACTGGTTCTTTAGAGACCCAAGGGATGTCCTTAGTGAATAATTTTAATCTTGAATATTTTTTATCTGATCATTTTTTTAATTGGTAATGAAGTATTAGTAAAGTTTAGAGATTGTGCTAGCCTAGATATACATTCCAGGTTGCTAAAGACCCAAATATGTAATAAAAATTGGTAAAACATTAATGCATTTGAAGGATTAGTCCATTTTCTTAAAAGAAAAACGTGACGAACGCGAAACTCCGCCCCAGTATTTACAAGCGTTGAGAAAGAGGACCGTTCCTACGTTGTTGTATGTCAACTGATACTAATTAATGTCTTTGTGGCAGTTTATGTTTAAAATGGTCCGCAAATGTGTGTTTTATATATGTAACACGTGACCTCCCTACGTCACTACGCATTTACGTTAGGTCGCACTGGACCAGACCTTGACGAAAAGTTGTGGTTTAAAAGTTCATATTTTCTATTTTTCTTGTCAAAAATGACAATCGTTTCGCTAGATAAGACCCTTATGCCTCGTTTGGGATCGTTTATAGTCATTTGAAACTCTGTTAAGTGTTTGAAAAAAACTGTTAAGTGTTGAGTTAAGTATTAAATGTTGGGCTCTATTAAAGTCCATTAAAATTTGAAAAATCCTGCAATGTTTTCCTCAAAAAACATAATTTCTTCTGGACTGAACAAAGAAAGACATCAACATTTTGGATGACATGGTGGTGAGTAAATTATCTGGATTTTTCTTTTAAGAAAATGGACTAATCCTTTAATGTCAAAAACTATTTTAACACAATTTTACCCTAAAGCATTAAAGGTAGAGTGCATGATTTCTGAAAAACGCTTTGGAAAAGGAAGTCGGGCCGACTACCAAAACACACTTGTAGCCAATCAGCAGTAAGGGCGTGTCTACTAAACGACACCGTTGCCTGGGTTGCGTACGTGTGGGGCGGGTCTATCAAAATTTTTGCAGTATTAATTAATTTTTATGATTAAATCAAGTATATCAAATTATAAGATTTGAATTTTTTTTGATTGATTGTTCCTTCAAAACTCAGTTTGGTTGGACATATGTGACATGTGTTTATGTGTTTGGTATTATAGGGAGGGACATACTTTTTTAGTTAGCATCTCTTTGGTGAATGTCCTTTTTATTAGTTTTCGCAGAAGAAGGTGTAAAGTATCTCCACAAAAGTTGAATTTTGTCAACTTTAAGGAAGGCCTCAAAGCCTTTTGACACATCTTAAAGCCACAAAATTCTCCTTTTGACTTCCAACATGATCTCACAAAGTTCTGTGGGATAGTCACGGAATTTTTTGCTCATTTTTCCGTGGCAATCTCACGGATCTCCGCATATTTCTTTTCCGTGGCATTCTCACGAATTGGTTACTCAACTTCTTTTTCCTATTTTCAAACCATTGTCGCTCCGGTTTAGGATTAGATTTGGTGTTTGCGTTAGTATGTCACTTTAAGTATTGGTTTATACTATTTTTTCTGATGTATTCTTTTAGTAAGGAATAATTGACGACGGGCCATTGAATTATAAGAAAATAATGCACACCAAGGTGGTAATGCGGCACGACGCGAAGCGGAGTGCCGTTACACCGCAGGTGTGCATTATTTTCAAATAATTCAAAGGACCGGAGTCAATTATTCCGCTTATACCACGGTTACCACAAACATTGCTCTGGTGCCTATTTTTAAGACATTTGAAAAGATAGGTGTGCGGTTTACAGAAAAATAATCAACACCCATAGAACATTTCTCAGCCAATCAGAATGCAGCATTCAACAGACCCGTGGTATAATATTTTCTAAACTTAAATCAATTGTCGCCTGGCGTTGGGGTTAGAGTTGGGTTTGGGTAGGGATGTCATTTTATGTAAATCTAACCCTAAACCGAAGCGACAATGGTAAGAAAACAGGACAAAACAGTTGAGCAACCAATCCGTGAGAATGCCACGGAAAAGAAAGTCCGTGGCAGAGCCACAAAAATATGCGGAGATCCGTGAGAATGCCACGGAAAAATGAGCAAAAAAATTCCGTGGCATAGTCACTGAATTTTCTTATTTAAATTCGTGAGATCAGGTTGTGACTTCATGAGATTTTGAAAGGTCAGATCCAATAGAAACAGACCCTTAGGGTAACGACTTCACATTTTGTTTTATTAAACAATACTAACTTGATTATACTAAATATGATGGTAACCAGTAATCATGACAAAAATGTTAGATTTTTCTGAGTAAAAATATTGTTTGTCTTGTATGAGTAAGTGTGCATATGTGTCTCAGAAATGTGCGTCACTGCGAGTACACTGACAGACATCTCTAAACAGCTTAAACTTAAAGGTTAAAGGTGAAGGTCAAACTCAGAGGTCCGTGTGTGAGAAAGAAATCCTCCATCCAGAAAATGAAACCGAAGTGGACCTATTTGGGGATCTTAGTAAACACCTAACAGATTTACCTTTTAAAGTTTGTTTTCTTGTGTGTACAAGTTCTATTCACCTAAACTTTTCTATTACCTACTATTAACTAGTGTATTGTGCAAACAAGTAATTGAAAATGACTAAATGCATCCCAACAGTATAGTCGCCTCTCATTCTCTATGTCTTTCTCTCTCTCTTTCTCATCCCTTGTTCAAACCAGGCCAACATACAAAGTGATCAGTGAGGCAAACTAATCTGCAACTTCCCCGGGTGGCTGAAACTATCATCTCTCTCTCTTTCTCTCTCTCTCTCTATCTGCATTCCAAACTCAAGTATGGCTCAAGAATGCCGAAATCTTTTCAACCAAAGTTTTGAACCCAAATCACTAAGAAATTAGTGAGATGCTCAAATATACAAGACACATACGCGATCAATTTAATCACTTTTTAGTATTTTTCTATTAGTTTAGTTATGAACATTCAACCCCCCTAAACACACACACGCGGTCTCTACTTCTTTTTCTTTCCTACACACACACACACACGCACCCCAAACACAAAACCCTTTGCCCGCTAAATTACTTGGGGACAATGGATGGGTAGGGTCACCGTGGTAACAGGCCAGGAGGGGGGCTGAGGGCAGGAGCAGCTGTTCCATCAGATTAATTCAAATTCAAGTAATCTCCCCCACCTTCCCCAGCAAACAAAACTCAGCCCTTCAAACTCTCAAACTCCTAAACTCTTTCTCCTAGCATCTCTTGCGTCCCCTTTCACGCTTCTCTTTAATTTCACTCTGTACGCTTTCAAAATTATTCATTTCTTTCTTCTAAATCCAAAAGGCTTTGTTCTAACATCACTGTTATCATCATGCTGTGCTATAACAACCACAAGTGTTTGACTGAAAAGACAGCTTACCTTTCCGAACTGGTCAAAGTACTGCTTTACATCTTCAATAGTGGTGTTCACTGACAGGCCGCCAACAAATATTTTCTTTGTCCGTGTCACCAACTGAAAAACGAGACGGGGTGAAAACTATAAGCTGGATGTTATCTACAAAGAGAGTCCATCAAAAAGATCACATGTGTGTTTGTACACAAACCTTAGGCTGGGCTCGTCGCGGGAAGGCGACTTTCGGGTCAATCTAGAGGAGAGGTTGAGAGGAAAAGGTCTAGTTTAGAAACTGAAGAAAGAGGAACACGGGCACCAGTGTACATGACAACATCCGTGAGTTCTCTGAAGGAACCTTGACATCTTCACGGTTCTGCTCACATCCCATCTGCTCTGGTTTCAGTTGGTGTCATAGGCACTGACTGCATCCTCTATTAACTTTGTGTTGACAATGATGGTACATTCATATGTGTAAAGAGGTCAAGAAATGATGTAAAGGGAGAGCGACGGTGAATCTTCTACCACAGGAAAACTGAGAGAGAAATGGGGGGTTGAAAAGTTTACAGGTTTCTAAGTGGAAATCGAAAAGTTGGACTAGACAAAAGAGGCTGTCACAGCCATCTGTGTGTACTGGACAAGAGAAGGGTCAGCTTTCCTGTAAACATCACTAAGTGACAAGAAAAACACTCAGAAACACCACAACCATGTTTCGTTTGAAGGAAAAGCGGATGAAAAAGGAGAAAGCACAGAAAGAAGAGCATCCTCGACCCACACACTCTTTTGACAGCCAAACAAAAATATTTTGTTTGTTTGTGTTTGTTTGTTTTTGCATGTAAATCTTTCTTTCCTTTATTTTTTTATGTTTAATAGCACATGTTTCTATTTTTAGTTTTTTGTTTAATAGTTCTTTATGCCTTCATTTTTTTTTATTTTCTTTTATTTAGTTTAATAGTTTTATTGTTGTTTAAAAAAACTTGAAAATCAAATAACTACGATCACAATCAAGTGTATTGAAATAAACTACCAGTAGCTCGCATATCAGTACATTGTAATTGGACTAAACACATTTTGTATACCTTTACCATTTTTTAAAGCATGGGCATGATATCAAATCGTTCAGCACGCACTGAGGATGCAGTTGACATACACTCTTAAAAATAAAGGTGCGTCACAGCGATGCCATAGAAAAAACATTTTTTGGTTCCTCAAAGAAACATTTCTTTTTTGCAGATTTTAAAACCTTTATTCACTACAAAGAACCTTTTGCGAAACAGAAAGTTAAAGGGACAGTTCATCAAAAACAAACAAAAAAACTTCATTATTTACTCACCCTCAGGTTGTTTCAAACCTATATCATGTTTTTTGTTCTGCTGAATACAAAGAGGAAAGAATGTATTTAACCAAGCAGATCTGGGGCACCACTGACTTCCACACTGCAAAAAATGACCCTCCTAGTCTTCTTGTCTTGTTTTCAGTAGAAACATCCAAAAATTCTTAAATTAAGTGAAATTGTCCCTAAAACAAGCGAAACTATCTGCCAATGGGGTGAGAAAAAAAAAGTGAAATTAGATTTCTTTTTTCTTAATTCAAGTAAAATTGTCTCACCCCATTGGCAGATATTTTTGCTTGTTTTAAGCACAAATTCACTTAAATTGTATATTTTTTGGTCTAAAAACTAGACTAATTTTCTTGGGTCATTTTGCTCATCAAGAAAATACATCTCGATTCAAGAACTCCCAGATATTTCCACTGAAAACAAGACAAAAACACCAAGTAAAAAAAGTCATCCTTTGCAGTGCATAAAAGAAGAAAATAATACTGTGGAAGTGAATGGTGCCCCAGATCTGCTTGGTTATTAACATTTTTCAAAATTAGGGATGCTCCGATCAGTGTCGAGGAAAGTTACTTTTAAAAGTAATGCATTATTAAGTTACTCACCAAAAAGTAACTAATTGCGTTACTTAGTTACTTTTCATGGAAAGTAATGCTTACGTTACTTTTAAGTTAATTTTGCGTTACTTTTGCTTACTTGGCTGAGGCTTGATCTCTTTCAGGCCTTGCAGGTGTTTTTTATGATGACAAAAATGTCAAGGCGGAGAGAGTGCTTAATTCTACTTTAATATGTTTAGTTTAATTCAGTACATTATTTTATTTTTAAATTGAATTAATTCAACTGAAGCATTACTTTTTTTGAAAAGTAACTCAAATATTAATGTGTACATTTATAAAGTAATGCGTTACTTTACTCGTTACTTCAGAAAAGTAATATTATTACGTAATGCGCGTTACTTGTAATGCATTACCCCCAACACTGGCTCCGATCGATCGACCGATGATGCTTGCTATGTTTCAATGAAATACGGTTAAATGCTACTACATCCAAAAGCCTCTCGTGCAGAAACTTAATATGTGCTGTAGACGAAAGAACCATCACATACGCAGCTATGACACGCAACTCCAGGAAATGGCTTAATGATATATTTATATTGCTGTTATTCATACACTAGATGTCGCCTTGAGGTTCTAAGCTTGCGTCAAAACCGCCGCCATCTTGGAACAGGGGTCTTGTCGTAGGAAGTAGCTAAGTAACACTGCAATCTCCGCCAGTAATTCGAATTCGTGGACGATGCCGGACTTTTGTGCTGCGTATGGATGTTAGGCATACTAGCACTATGCATTATAGTTAGAAAAAGTAGATTTTCATAATATCAAAACTTACATTTTTTTCTGGACTCAATGCTAAATACATGTCTGACTGTTGAAACGAACCAAAAGAAAACCAAGAAAGTCGCATTCTTGGTGATTTTATTTCCATTACACCATTGCCTACAATGACGCTGATGCAGGGCTCCCCTGTTCCAAGATGGCGGCTCTATTTGACGCATTCGTTCCAATGAACTGCCGTAGCCAAGGCGACATCTAGTGTATATCTATGGCTGTTCTTCAAACCTTTTCAGATATTTTCATGATAATAAAGAATATGTATAATGATTATGTTTGACGAGTGTTGCTTTTTCAATTGCATGTTTTAAACGAGTCAAACTAACAGTGATTTCAGATTGATAAGGACTACTGATCAAAAGTCGTAGTACATGAAATAGCTGCCTGTGAATAATATCGGCTGTGTGATTCAGAATAGGTATCGGCCAGGTATTATTAGTGTAATTATTTTGCATTTATCGGAGCACCCCTATTCAAAATATCTTCATTTGTGTTCAGCAGAACAAAGACATTTATACATATTTGTAATTTTTTGGAGAACTATCCCTTTAAAGGTTCTCTATGGATGCGTTCAGACAAAAATGGTATTTCTATGGCATCGTGTAGCAAGAGTGTAGTAAATTACACATACTCAAGACCTCTATATTAGTCTATATACATTTCTAGTCCAGCTATATTTACCAAACACTAATCTACATCATGCTGTACTGAGGTTAAGTTCTAGAAGACAGTAAAGTATAGGCAGTACAGCTCTAGCAGTCATAATGATTAGTCTGTCCGACAGAGGGTTCGAATAGAGCTACGCTAATGAGCTAGAACCTCAGAGATTAACTACAGCAGTTCACCAAAGTCGCCCATTTATTCTCAAACAAACTCAATCTAAGAGTAACAAGAGTTTCATTGTAAGATCTAGAGAGTAAAATGAAGAGGCTAAGCTAATCTGAACAGAGATCTGATGCAGAAGCTACGATTTAAGTCTATTATTTCTAGACTATACTGATAGTCACCTCTGGTCCACAACATTGCTGAGACGCCACCACTCCTGTGCACATCAAAAACAAACAGACACACACACACAAACAAAATCAACATACAGCCACCGACGCACATGACAGGAAAGCTGAGGATCAAATGTGTGGTGACACAAAACAAGATTATTGTCAGTGTTTATTTCGGCTGTACAGATGAAGAGACGTTGAAAGTAATGGAATCAGGAGAGGTGTAACACTTAAAAAATAAGTGGTTAAAATTAGGGATGCATAACAATTAATCGCGATTAATCCACAGCAGAACAAAAGTTTTTGTTTACATCACACATGTGTGTGAACTGTGCACAACAATTATGTATATATAGATGTGCACACATGCATGTATAATTTAAAAAATATATATATATTTATATATAATATCAATTATACATAAATATACAAATGTATATACACATGTAAACATTTCTTAAATACATGCATGTGTGTGCATTTATCTATACAGAGTTATTATACACAGTCTAATAACATATATGATGTAAACAAAAACTTTTATTCTGCTATAGATTAATCGCGATTAATCGTTATGCAGCCCTAGTTAAAATTATGTCACTGGGGCAGTATCCCTTTAAACAAGATCCTAATATGTACCACTTAGTACCAGTAGGTACCTCTAAGGTACTAATATGAACTCTTTAGGTATAAAAAATACTTTTTTTTGTTTTGACAGAGTACCATAGATATTAACATAAGTGTGAATCAGTACATTGTAAAAAGTAAAAGTTTGATCAATTAAACAAATAATTTCAAGTGGTAACGCCTAAAATGTAAAGTTTTTATTTTAACATGTCTCACTAAGTGAAACATTTATATACTTTTATTAGTGTACTCGATTCTTAAACTTTAAGAGAAACTTGCTCTTTTATTTTTTACAAAATTTGAACAGTGTTAACCTTTGTTTGCTCAAAATTTGGTTACCAGAGCTATTTAAAAAAATAAATATTATATGTAGTGCCTAAATTTGGGTACCAGAGCTATTTAAAAAAATAAATATTATATGTAGTGCGATTAATTGCATACAAAATAAAAGTGATTTTTTTTGCATAATATATGTGTGTACTGTGTGTAATTATTATGTATATTTAACAACACACACATACATATATTCACTTAAAAATATATATTAATATATATATTTTTTAAATTTATATAGAATATATAAAAATATAAATATAAATATATATATACACACATGTAAATGTTTCTTAAATACATACATGAATGTGCTACTCAGTCTCACAAGGTTTTGTGATATAGTCACGTAATTCTTTTATTATTTTTTCGTGTTATTATCTGAAATTTTTATGATCGTATAACGAATTCCTGTTTTCGTGAGTTAAAACCAAAACCATTGGCGCTTCAGTTTAGGGTTAGATATGGTGCTTGCATTAGAATGTTACTTATACATTGGTTTATACTATTTTTTCTGATTTATTTTTTATATGTCACCTGGCATTAGGGATAGAGTTGGGTTTGGGTAGGGATGTCATTTTATGTAAATCTAACCCTAAACCGAAGCAACAATGGTAAGAAAATAGGACAAAACAGTTGAGTAACCAATACGTGATAATCACACGAAAACAGGAATTCGTTATACGATCACGAAAAACTTGAAATTCATGAATATCACGAAAAAAGAATAAAAAAATTACGTGACTATATAACGAAATTTTGTGAGACTGGGCTGGAATGTGTGTGTATTTATATATACATAATGATTACACATCTCATTTATTATGCCAAAAATCACTTTTATTTTGTATGTGATTAATCGCGATTATTTTTTGCCCAGCACTGGTGGCATTTACAGTATGGGTGTTTTTAAAAACGTGTCAATATTTCTCTATGAGTCTAAAATATTTAAATTTGTTTTCTCTTTTTTGGGGGGGGACAAACACACAAACACAAAGTTATTTTCTCTACCACCAAAACTATTAAATACATTTTAAGGATACTCGCATGATCACTGAAACATACTAGTGATCCTAATAGTGTAGCTCAGTTAGTAGACACACATTGCATTAGCAATGCAAAGGTCACGGGTTTTATCCCAGGGAACAAAAGATTTATAACATGAATGTCACTTTGAATAAAAGCATCTGCCAAATTTGTAAATTTAAATGCAATACCAGAAAGGTGTATTACAGTTTGTTATCTATGCTTTTGACACTGCCAACAACTTTTTGAAACCAATAAAAAAAAATGAGTGGGAAAATGAAAGATGTATATTATAATATGTGTATTTTAAGCTGTTAAACCCCTCTCAAAGCTATTTTTAGTTGATAAACTTAACAAATCAGGTCAATCCTTTGGGGTCGAACCCTGTTAGCAGTGTGCATCAATCATATACAAACAAACACACAGGCACACAACCTCAAACAAGGATCTCACTGTCCACTCCAACAAAAATTGTGATTTTTACGTGTTGCTCCTAACATTTCCGTTTCTCCGGCATCCCCTCCTCCACCACTGAGTTTGTTAAGCTAATCTCCAGTTTAAAGTCGGCCCAGGCGAGCAGCCATAAGGCACCTTCACAGGGGCGCAGTCATAGAGGTACAGCAGGACAAAGACCTTCATGTTCCCCTGACTCTCTCTCAAGGGGGAGGCACTTAGAAAACAGCACAGCAGACCGGCTGTGGCAGACTGGAGCTTAGGGACACATTCGAAATGTTCACTTTAGTTATAATGTTGGATTGATTTTTTTCCAGTACTACTTTTGACTTTGTTTTTTACAGCAGATAGGGTTTTAATTCGGGACGTCGAATAGTACAGTAATGTTTCACCACGCTATGAGGTCCTCTACCTGTTGCCCCATAGTGCAAGGTTGTTTTTCACTCCTAAATGAGAATCTAGTTCAAACTCTCAAAGACGAGAGAGATGCAGGGTGAATAGAGAGAGATGAGAAAGTTTTTTTTCTCTTCTTCTTTAGGCCTCACCCCTCCCACCCCACTGACCCCCTGGGGGGGTGACTCCACCATCACCATGGCAACCAACGGGCACCATTGTCCCAGGACCCGCCTGCTCAGAACACTGACAAAAAGACTCTCGCAAACAGATGCACCATAACACCCGAAACCACTCGGCAAAGTTTCACTTTTTTTTTTAACTCACACTGACTAACTCACTCATTCTCTTGATGAGAATATTGCAAATAAATCACCTTTTATTTGACTAATGTCATTAACCTGGCACATTTTTGTTTGCATTTATACCAAACAAGATAAAATATTTAGGATTTACTATAGTAAACCACACTAGATTATAGTGTACTGTAGTATATTATAATAATTTCCACACCATGTTAATGTATACTATAGTGAATTGGAAAACTGTAGTAAATACTGTATTACACTTTAATATTTACTATGGTAATGTTTAAAATCACTATAGTAAAGGAATTTTAGTACGTAAGTACTAAAGCATAGTATTTTTCATGTAGGGTAATTGATCATTTTGATATATTTAATATTAGTATGAAGAAAGTTTCTATCTAAATTCCTGATGAGTCTAATGTGTTTGTTGAAACAAGGAATCACAAAGGCTTTCCAGCAACTCCCAGCATACCCTGCTCGGGTCCCCAGTTACCATAGTGATTGACACGGAGTAGGAATGCTTCCCTGACAACCTCATTGAGAAAAGGAGAGGCAGAGATGTGAAGTTTCTCTCTCGCTTTCTCCGTGTCCTCTAAAATTGTTTGACAAAAACGCAAACTGAACAAGCATGAACCCCTTACGTTCACACACAGCATCTGCGGCATCAATAAACGATTACCGGACAGCCACCATATCCAAGCACTTTACTATCGAACACCTTGCGTTGAAACGACGAATAAACTAATAATAACTGAATTATAATCGGCAACCCTTTTGTCTAACCGAAACAACTGAACGCGTACAGGTGTATGACATGAGAACTCACAGTCTTTGAGTCCAGCTCGTGTCGGGTCTGGGCCAAAACTTTGTCTACGCCGGCTTGGTCCATGAACGTGACAAATCCGAAGCCCCTGGGCAAAAGAGAGATCAAAATTACAACACCTCCACCCATTCTGCGTATACTGACAATACAGCCATTAATAAGAGCTTTTGTAAAGGCTTTGTATGTTTGCTGTGGCTTCCCGGTCAGGTTGGTTGTTCCCTTACCTCGAGCGCTTTGTAACTGGATCCCTCATCACCATGCTCTCCTTCACCTCACCGAACTTACAGAAGTAGTCTTTCAAACCCTCTGAGAAAGAAGGACAACGGTAATTATTCACTATCGAGGAGTGTAAAACCAGAGATTATTTCTGGATGACACCAACATTAAATGGATGACATCAACAACAAATAGATGATGTCAACAAAGGAGATGATCTAAGATGAAGAGTGAGGTCATCACTTTTTGGTGGAATATAAAATACTTATTACAGGTCACAGTCCATATAAACCCATTATTTAAATACATACTAATCTAATGTCGAGTACAAATATTTATTTTCCACGTATTACCTTTCCAGTTAAAGGCTAACATATGATTGAAAGACATATTAATTGCACAAAGTTGGAAATGTGAATCTATAAAAAATGTCAACATACTACCTGGCAGAATCATATGACAGGAAGACTATTAAAAGTCTTCATCTCGAACAATACATTGGAGTAATTCAAAACAACAATGTGCCCTACATACTAAGCACAACCTACATGCAGCATGACAGCAGTTGGTGAAACTTAGCTCCATTCACTCGACCAAACCTGTTGTATAGCCTTTGTATAAAGGATCAAGCCAAATTACACAGCAACCAACTGGACTTTTTTCTATCTGACTTCTTGTTTTGGTTTTTTTAAGAGGGTTTTAGAGAAACGGCTTGATTGGGAAATATTTGCATGAAGTAAATGTTAATGACAAGTTTGAAAATGAAAAAATACTGTATATTCACCATGCTGAATTGTAGTATACTATAGTGATTATTACTACAGACCCTGTTAATGCACACTATAGTATTGTATACATATTAAATTAATAAAATGCAGTAAATACTGTAGTATACTTATTTACTGTGGTATAGCTTAAACACTATAGTGAAGTAGTACTGTTTACTATTTTAAATACTTAAGTATGCACTTTTTCATGTGGGATTAGTAACGCTACTTATTTGAGGATCTTACTGAAACAGTAGCCTATGTGCTTATTCTTGACGTGACATTTAGAGAAACTACTGTAAAGTGTAACTCACCTTGAGTCGTTTGCCAACTCAGACCACCGATGAACATTTTGCTGTTGAAAACAAGACAAACGAGAGATCAACAAGTGCGTTTGGATATAAATAAAAGACATTTGAGAGCCATCAGGATCTCCAGTCAGTCAGATAACGGCAGTGATTCTCAAAGGTGCGATGCACACCCACAAACACGCTGTACTTCTTTGTTAAGTTACTTTACGTTTGAATCGGCTGCGAAGCTTTTATATACGAGTTCTGAGATGGGATGAAGAGAGTGAATGAGTTTTACCAGGGATCGTGCGGTGAGTCCGGTGAGGACAGGTTACTCTGACTGCCTTCCGACTCCATTGCGCGCCTGTGTGTCCCGTCCGAGTATGGTGTGAGAAAGGAGGCAGAAAGTGTGGAGAGGGGGATTGGCATGGGGTGAGTTGGAGCTCAAAGCCCAAAGACTCCACCTCTTGGTCCAGTCCCGGCGTGAAACACACGACCGCTTGAGAACTGACCGGGAGTCAGTGGATTGCCCTCTTCTTCCGTATCGTGACGATTACAGATCAGATCGACACTGATTTATTGGGGTCACATTTATAGTTTGATTTAGCAAATATCAGCTGATGTATTTAATAGTGATGCTTATCGAGTCATTTGAACAAGAGCTTTATCAGTTTTATTTTTCTCACCTGTTGATGAAACTGTTAATCACATTCTTCCTTTTGTGAAACAGAAAGGATCTTTGAATGTTAAAGGGGACATTTCACAAGATTTTTTAAGATGTCAAATAAATCTATAATGTCCCCAGAGTGCGTATGTGAAGTTTAAGCTCAAAATACCCCACAGATAATTTATTATAACATGTTAAAATTGCCATTTTGGGTGTGTCCTTTAAAATTCAAATGAGCTGATCTCTGCACCAAATGGCAGTGCTGTGGTTGGATAGTGCAGATAAGGGGCGGTATTATCCCTCTCTGACATCACAGGGGGAGCCAAATTTCAATTACCTATGTTTTCACATGATTGCAGAGAATGGTTTATTATTAAGTTACCGGGTAGATCTTTTTCAAATTTTCTAAGTTGATAGAAGAACTGAGGTCCCAATTATAGCACTTAAACAGGGAAAAAGTCAGATTTTCATGATGTGTCCACTTAAAAGGTTTTTCTTTGGCATCGTGAAGCACATTTTTTATAAGAGTGTATGAAACACTTTTCAAGTTGTCCTTTATTCCAGTGGATCCCAACTTGTTTTACTTCATTGATCACGACCATATTTAAAGGGGACATATCATGAAAAGCTTACTTTTTCCATGTTTAAATGCTATAATTGGGTCCCCAGTGCTTGTAAGCTAGAAAATGTGAAAAAGATCAAACCAGTAACTTAGTTTTGGTTAACCATTCTCTGCAAGCAGGTGAAAAAATTGATTGTTGAAATTTGGCTCCCCTTGTGATGTCAGAAGGGGATAATACCACCCCTTAATCTGCACTTTAGTACAGAGATCAACTCATTTGCATTTAAAAGGACACACCCAGAAATTGCAAATTTTTGCTCACACCTACAAAGTGGAAATTTGAACATGCTATAATAAATGATCTATATGGTATGTTGAGCTAAAACTTCACATACTTACTCTGGGGACACCAAAGATTTGTTTAACATCTTAAAAATGTCTTGTGAAATGTCCCCTTTAAAACAATTTAACTTTTTTTTAGCTTAGTTTGGCATAACATGTAAGATTTACATGTTAAATTTAACCAAACAGTAAGAAATATTGTGATTTTTAGTCTATTTTAAAGGGATAATCATCCAAAAATGAAAATCCTGTTACTGTAAAAAATTGCTGTAGTTATGCAGCTGTTTGCAAGTAACTTACTGTAGATTTAAATTTATGTTATTTACTATCAAAAGTTTGTTTAAAGTTAAATGAACATTAAACATCGTCTTTGTCTTTACAGAATAAGCTATTAAATATTATCCTCATGCAAAGCATTCTGGGAACTGAAAATCCTCAGCAACCTTTTCCTGTTTATTTCCTTCAGATTTTGTTTCCCAGAATGCTTTGCCTGAGGCTGTTATTTAGTTTTTTTCTATAATGATAAAGACTTATTGATGTTTAATGATTATTTAACTTTGTACAAACTGTTTCTAGTAAATTACATACATTTAAATCTACAGTAAGTTACTGTCAAGCTGCCAGTAATACTGTAATTTCAGGAATTTTTAACAATGTACCCACTGACTTTCATAGTAGGAAAATACAAATACTGTAGGTAAGCCAAAATTGTACTGTGTGTTTACCATCATTTATCTTTTTTTGTGTGTCCAACACAAACTCCTACAACATGAGGGTGAGTAAATGATGACAGGATTTTCATTTTTGGGTGAACTGTCCCTTTAAAGCTTGTTTGTCTTGTTTCATATAATTGTAATTCATCTTGAGGAGCCTTTGGAAGTTGGTCGTGGCACCCAACACTGGTTTATTCTCACATTTTTTAGTGAGAAACACATCAACACTGACTTGGTGTGCATGCAATGCGAGCAGCTGGCATTGGGGGAACACCTTAAAATCAATACAGATTTATCTGCTTGCGTAGCCTAATTTGACATGTACGAGAGGTGGTAAAAAGGCCACTGCACATTGCCAAGTGGCCCTCTACAACAGGCCAGATCTTCTGGAGATTTATATGTCATAATAGGATTGTGGGTAAGCGGTGCTGGGCTGCCTGAATTTATGTGCCTGATTTGTCTGCTCCACTCATGCTGCAACTTCTATCCAATTCACACACTTAGGGACCCGCGGTAGACAAATGCAATTAGATGGAAATGTAAACATATGGCACTAACATTGTGAATTTAAGACAATAATCCTTGGTGCTTAGATACTGTTTTTTAGCTGGCCCTCTAATATGGTGGGATCATTTCTGTACACATATGTCTATTAGTGTAAGTGTGGCTCCTTCAATGTTCTGCACTTTTTTTGTATGCATTTACGACTCATAATAAATGTAATAAATTGCATTTAATGGGAGTACACCTAAATTCATGTTATCATTTAATCACCCTGATGTGGTTTTAAGTCTGTCGACCACAAAAAGAGATGTCAGTCACCACACACTTTAAATGTATGAAAAAGTGAAGTGTCAACATTAAAAAAAAATCTTGTTTTAAGAAAGAAAGTCAGATTTGGAACAACATGAGACTGAATGAGTTATATTCCAGACCTTTTTTTTGAGTAACATGCAAATGTAACAACATGTTTAGATTTTTTTCTTGGGTTCTTAAAGTGTATCTGAGGCTTAGTCAGCATGTTCACTGCTTATTGGCTGAGTCTTAAGTATTTAATTAGTGCCAGCCATAGCTAATCTCTCTGTGTCCCTGCTTCAGTACACACACACACATATATCTACACTAACATGTGACTACATCACCGATCACTACCGGATTACCCAGCTTAACCACATTCTAGTGTACAGAGGACTTTAAATATGCAATCTACTGTAGACCTGAATTAAACATTGTGCTTTGTTCTTATTAAGCACGTGAAATACTTTAATATGGACTGGGTACACTCATCCACACTTTACAGTTCAATTGTACATCTTAATGCATATAAGATACAAATTTACATAGGCATTTAGCAGACACTTTTATCCAAAGCGACTTACAAAAAACAATCAAGCGATTTTTCATAAGGAGGCAATAAAGAGGTGCTTATACCAAGTTACAAGTTTTCACAATTCCAAAACAATACCTGTTGAGAGAGAAAGATAGTTAGTTAAAGGTTTTTTTTAGATAGAAGTTGTTTTTGATAGAAATGTAACCAC
This sequence comes from Misgurnus anguillicaudatus, assembly GCF_027580225.2. NCBI lineage: Eukaryota > Metazoa > Chordata > Actinopteri > Cypriniformes > Cobitidae > Misgurnus > Misgurnus anguillicaudatus. The sequence continues at coordinate 18,799,133 of NC_073341.2, forward strand.
TGGTGGTGAATATAACATCAAATATATGTGTGTGTGTGTGTGTGTGTGTGTGTGTGTGTGTGTGTGTGTGTGTGTGTGTGTGTGTGTGTGTGTGTGTGTGTGTGTGTGTGTGTGTGTGTGTGTGTGTGTGTGTGTGTGTGTGTGTGAGAGAGAGAGAGAGAGAGAGAGAGAGAGAGAGAGAGAGAGAGAGAGAGAGAGAAAATGCATCTCTTCACCACTAGAGGGCAGCATTTGACAAATGTTACTGTACATCAAGCTGCTGTTGTTGACATGCAAGCTTGACAAAACATCTATTAGCTTTATAAGATACAGCGGATAAAGTATGGGTAAGAGACAGTAGACACATTATAAGAGATAGACTTATTTTTTTCAGCAAAATATATATTTTAACACTTTAATTATTTACAGTTGAAGAGTGCAGATAACTTATAGAAAGTGATCTCTTTCAAGGAAAAAATTATGACTGAAGGAAACAACTACTAAATTATTTCCTTCTGCATGATAATGGTTTTCACCCTGCAAACAACTTTATTTGCACAAAAATAATAATAATAAACAATGTTTAAAACACTACTATAGTACTAACCTCTATAACGTGTAATTAAACTAAGACACTGACATAAAAAACAAAAAACACGAAAAATAGATTAATAGAAAAATAGATTGTTTTGAACATATCAAAAGTGCGTTATGGGACTTTTATTTTGACAACTTACCTGAAGCCGACTGTATTTTGATTTGGCGGCGGCGGGGTGGTTTGACAGCTGTGTCGTTCCAGATGTGTGAAGGACAGAAAAAAATCAAAGTCAGTGGTAAGCAATCAATGCAGAATATAATACATTTTACATTTAAATATTAATGATGTTAATGAATGATGTCATTTTCCAAAGAAAGTGTACAAAGGGTCAGTGCAGCAGATGCAATGCTGAATAAGGCCATCGCAGACACATTTAAATTTAAAAGCAATGTACAGATATTGTCATGTTCGTACCAGCAGTGTTGCTTTGATATTAACAAGGAAAATGTTTATTATTTGTTAAGTTATTTTTGTTATCTGTCATTCTCGCTCCATATCATTGCTTGTACTTAAAGTAGTGTATATAGTGGACAGATACAGAGTTGGGCCTCCATGAAAGCAGACGAGTTAAGAAAATGGACTGAAATCAATCAACTACAGAGAATGTTGAGCACATTGGAGGAGATTGAGACACAGAGTCCATCAGATCACAGGATAATGTGTGCTGTCCTGCCAATACAGAAAGTGATGAACAGAAGAGTGGAGCCTTGCTGTGCATCATCTGTTTCACGTGAACAGTAAGTTTTTTTTTACTAGAACTGACAGTAATAGAGAATATATACTCAACAGTAATATACTCAAAAATATTGTGTTAACATTTTAGTATTATTATTATTTTAACACTTATTACTTGTACTTGCTTTTATTTTTTAGTATTTTTTTATTTTTACCCTAACTTAAGTAGACACAACAGTAGTTAATAGAGGTATACACTGTTTATGTAATACATAAATATTTATAAATATAATATAATTGTTTAAAATACTGTACATTCAGATTGGAACTGCAAAGTGCCTACGTGGGTAGCACTGTTGTCACATCAAGAAAGTTCCCAGTTTAAGCTTTCCTTTATGTGTGAGTTTGCATGTTCTCTCTGTGTCCACGTGGGTTTACTCCAGCTACTTCAGTTTCCTCCCACAGTCCAAAAAACAAACAGGTTAGGTGGAAATGCCAAACTACTACCCAACATGTGTATCGACTTGTGTGGATTAATCAGAGGTCTTTTTCAGGCAAAGGACCCCTTAAATAGAGAGGATAGCTGTGACCCCCCCCCCCGTATGTATCAAATTAAGAGGATTTACATACGTTATTAAAGAATTGTGTTACAAAAATATTAAAATAATAATGAATAACTGAATTGTTCTTTGTGGGAACGTCAAGCTCTTCGTTTTAATCGTTTTAATTTTTATCATTAGCATGTTACCGTAAAGAAATAGTTCACCTAAAAATGAAAATCCTGTCATCATTTACTCACTCTCATGTTATAATATAGCCATAGATGCTGGAATGGTGCTAAGAATTTATAAATAAGTATACTCAGATTGACAAAGATTGACTCTATTCATATTGACTTATCGTGGCCAGCAAAAATTTACTTTGACATTGATCAGATCGCCTAATGATGTCATTCACCTTAAGATGGCATAAATGTAGTATAACTGTCTGTTATTATAATTTATAGATTACAACTTTCTGTTGTGAAATAATAAAAGTAATCATTGCAAAAAATTAGAGCCAATTTTTACCAATGTATAAAAGACCAAAACTTCTTGTCTTTGTGTGATGTGGTATTTTCGCCACTAGGTGTCAGCGCAGCATAACAAATACACTTCAAAATACTTTTTATGTAACTGACTTAAAACAGTTATGATCAGTTTTGAAAAAAAAAAATGGATGACTAACTTGTAAGACCAGTCTTAACAGTTTATGCAACCGCCCATTGGTCACCTTGAAAAAAACGTTAGTAATTTTTTTTGGGCCCAGATGTTCTAGTGGGTGTGAAGATCCTAAGTGTGCATGTAGAATCATTCACCCTATGGGACACACTAGGAAGTGTAAAAATGTCAATCCAGGTAGTGGCAGCAATTTGCACCAAACTCAATATTTTTAAGTTTTTAATAAATTGAACAATAAATAATATAAAATGAACACATAAACACTCTGAAATGATAAAAGTTATTATCCACACTTCTGAAACTTTCAGAAGCAGTATTCTTTGCACCTGTAAAAAACCTCTTCCCTGAAAAAACGACACAATGTGCAACACATTCCGTTTTACTAGCAAAATATATGTCAAAATATGTCAAATCCATTTATTAACTTACAATTAAAGGTTTCTGCGACATCTAGTGAGGTTTGGGCAAAAGTCTTACAATTTACATCTAGAAAATGATGCATGATGGGATACGCTTAGCCTTGAAAACCTCTCCGTAGCGACCATGTCTCAAATGGCCCACTTGTCCACACTTTGATCACATCATGTAGTTTAGACCTTAGGGACCCTTGACGCGAGTTCACAAGGGCGCACCGGACTCATATTTTGGGACAGACTTGAGCGTCACGCCGGAAATAGGAAGATAAGTTGCCAATCAGTCGGAACTCCTCCCATTCGTCGTCTGATTGGTCTGATTGCTCTTTCGCAAGGATTTCTGGGTTGGTAAAGTGGGTGAAGGCTGCAGCAGTGCAGGCTTTGCCGAAGACTGCATCCAGGGTGCAAAGGGGGCACTGATGAGCAGACTTTGGAGGGTAAAAATGACAGATGGGACACCCTACGGCCTCGTAGACTAAGCGAGCACGTGCAATTTAAGGCCACAAGACCGAAAGTCCACATGAAGTGTGCCATCCATAGTATGGGTTTAGTGTGGGTTAAGGGCCCTGAACTTTGCCAGTTTTAAAACATGGGACAGTGTTGCGCACTTCCTGTAGCATGTACGTGCTCTCGAGTGGCAAAGACCGCAAGTGTGTATTTGGGTGCAGCCTGAATCTTAGTGTTTAAACTTTTATGTTGAAAAGCTTTATTGTATCTTGGCACAAGAGGGCGACAAATCAATTATTAGTTGATTAAATTCAAAGCCCTTAAAAATAAATAGAATTTTCTTAGAATGTGACCATAGTGCCTCATGGCTGGAAAACGAAATGTGTTTTTAGTGCAGAGATCAGGGATACGACGCTATAACGTGAAGTGTATTTTGGCATTCAGAAATGCTTTCTAGCAAGTTAGCATGATACATTATATATCCACTGCCCCTCCCACAACCATGTTATTGTTCTGAGTGATGCCTGTTAGTGTGTGACAGAGTCGGGTGATTATTATGACATATAAAAAAAAACTATTTGTTGTCTTTAGGGAGAGTATAGAGAAACTGCTAGAGGGATACAGGTGCATCTGGCCAGTATACTCTGAAGCAGCTGTAAACTATGCATAGGTCTTTAACAGGTTTAAAACCAGTTGACAGTCATGTTTTTATGGCAAATATTTATGGTTGTGTGTACGTTTCATCGTAATCACTTTGTGTTAAGACAAACAGCTATCCGTCAAAATGAAGGCATGGAAAGTTTTATAAACTGTATTAATATTAAATATATTGCAAATACTGTTTTTTTTCTAAATGTCTTTTTTTGTTTTTTGTATTTTAACATGAATAAAAACGACATACTGAAAAACTTCATTTATTTAATCAAAATAAATAAATAAGAAATATACAACACATACATGTAGTCAAATGCAAGTCTTACATCCCACAACCACCCATCACCATCAAAAATATGATTATCCACCCATCCTCAGTTTTTAATTTCACCAAATTAAGACTCATGGAAGCTCTAAGGATGATAATAAAAAAGGCAGCTTTTTGAAAAATATTGCATGATGAAACACTGGTCTCATCAGTTTTTTTTTAGATGCCTTCTTTTATGAGCGTTTATGTTTAGAGCAGCCACACTATGTGCCATACTAAATGAATCAGATTTTGTTAGTACAGTGTTGTTGGTAGAGTTAAGCTAGAAGTATAGTCCCGTTTCTATGCATACGCGTGGGTCCACGTACAATGCCCGTAATGCAAATTTCCTCATCAGAATAGTACGCACGCAATGTACCTGCACCGCTAACCCCACATCATTTATATGTTTAGGTTGCGCGTGCGCTTACAGGAGAATATAGTATGTAGCCCAGGAGATGCATTGCACTGTGTACATGTACGAGTCATATAAACAAGGCTGTGCGTTCAACCGTGCACGTATGTTTATGTAAAGGTAAAAAAACTGCTCAAATGCTCTAAATGAACACTGTTTCAACACTAGCATCTGCTTGTTTTGTACTTTTTAATGTGTTTGTACTGAAGGTCAACTTTCCGATCTCTCAGTCTTCCGAAGTCAATACGGAAGTGATTTAAACTGCAATTCATTGACTGGCCACTAGAGGCAGGCTCCAAAAGGGAGTCAATTCCCATAGACCTCCATGTTAAAATGCCCATCTTTAGAGCAGAAAAAATATGTTTACAGCCTGGTACAGAATTTTTTTTTTGGTCTGTATAGCTAATTTTGCCCTTCATGACAACTGTAAGAGGGTGAATTCTTTTGTAACTCATCCGTTTAAATTATATTAAGCTTTAAAGTTTGGCATAATTAAGGGCGTGGCCACTTGAGTGATGGTTGAACAGCCACTGCTGTCACTAGAGTCGAGCTAGACGGGCGTGGTTTCAGCAACCAACCACCTCAGCTTCACCCACGTCCCGCCCCTTTACACATTTTCGGATATACGCGAGTGATGCACAAGGACGCGGGGCCAAGATGCCGTCGGTAGACACCGCCTACTATTGGCTTTAAAAACGATCTTCAGGAACCTATGGGTGACGTCCACACTACAGTTTTAAAGTAATATTTAATTAAAATTCAGAACTGCCACATGTATGGAGTATAAGAGAGTATTACTATTGTCACGCTAAAAGCAAATGTTATATAATGTTATACTCAACTTTTCATCTCTACTATTTTTAAGGGAAAGTAAGGTCCACTTCTAAGTGCATCTGATGTGTTTTCCTGTAAATAAACATTTTATCAGACTCTTAATGGATTTTGCCAACACACCGGTATTTTTGAATGGCCTTAGGGCGCAATTAAGCGGATTTTAAGCAAAAATATTTAATGAACATATAATACGTTCCAAGAGTATTCGGGTAATATAATTATCAAATTTTTTGACGTAGATGGTAGCTCGTCATTTACTTATCATTTTGTCATTGTAATCACACATGTTTAACGTTAAGACACAATGCTATTGGTTCTTGCATGTCACGTCAATAATTATGATGCTACAAGTTTAGAAAAAATGAAAATTATTTTAAACAAAATTGTTTCTGTTCTTCATAGATGTAGTAGGATGTTCACTTAGAATATAATGTGACCTGATGCCCTAATTTTTTGTACAATTAATTTAAATCGTTTGTATTCATAGAATTTGTAGATAAGTGATGCCTTTTACCGTATTTTTCCGTCTATAATCCGTGTTTTTTACATAACTTGGCTGGTTCTGCGTCTTATAGTCAGGTGCGCCTTGTAAGTCAGTATGAATTTATTTTGACATTTATGAGGCAAGAAACATCATTACCATCTACAGCCGGGAGAGTCCACTATACTGTATGCTGCTTCTGTATTTATGTAATTCAATGGATTCAGTAATGTGGAATGACGAGTATGCGAACTTCACGCTAGTTGGCTTGTTCGGTTAATTTAACCTATTCAACCTTCCAGGTAAGTTGTGTATGCTATGGTTTATCGTTTAAATAGCTGATAATATTACTTTAACGTACAGACATCTATTCAGCCTGCTGTTCTGTCTGCTATTGTTTAGTTGAATAACTTGCCTTTCCAGATTAAATGTCTGTTCTTCGGCTTGGATTTTGTTAAATAATTTTCTAAATAAACGCGACGTATAGTCCACTGTGACTTATATATGTTATTTCGTCTTAATGACGCATTTTTGAATGATAAAGCTTATATTCCAGTGCGGTTTATAGTCCGGAAAGTACAGTAATAGTTTTCTATACTATAGCTTAATTCATATTAAATTAATTGAATGTTACTATGAAACTGTAATCCAGATAATTCTGCTAGCAATGCTTTGACAAACACAATCACAGATGACCGCAGGTCTGTTATTTTACTTTCTTAACCATACTTTTAAACTTTAGCATGTTGCTGAAGATAGTATAGTTGCTTAGATAATGTAGTACCGTGGCCGGTTGCATAAACATAGCTGTGAAGTTAAGACTGCTTCTTAAGAACGAGTCAGACTTTTTGGATTTAAATTAGACCAGTCTAGCTTTTTAGGTAAGATACTTAAAACAGTCTTAGAAGTTTATGCAACCAGCCACTGGTCACTTATTTGCTGAAGTGCTCATTCTTATTTAAGGATGTATGAAATTAATATGTATGAATATTTAATGACTAGACTGTGCATAGTGTCGTATGCAGTGTGGGTGCATGTGGATTGGTTTGTGAACAGTGCTTTTTCTTTACATCATGAGCTGCTGTGTATATCCCCCTACACACATTTTTTATATAAGCCTGTCTGCCAAGAAGACATTGGTGAAGGTGTTTATATTATAAAAGAGAATGAGTGCAAAAATAGCAATTACAGCATATAAAACATTCACAACTCTTTACCGACTGTATAACTGCTTAAGGTTTAGGCAGAAAATGCTAATAGTTTGGATGTGTGAGGGAGGTAAAGCCTTTGGTTGGGTCTGCACAGATTAACAGGAACCTGCTTAGAAGCACACATAAGTAACATCAGATTTTCATTAATGTGAGATCTTAGAGAAGAAAAGGTTTCGGTGGTTTGTACAAGTGATGTTTTACTCTTGATGATCCTTCCCTTCTTCCATTTTTTCAAAATCTGCACTCTTGCTTTGGAGATCCAAAGTATATCAATCCTCCTTTGCCATGACACATTTTGCCATGACTCTAGTACATTCACCTTTGTAGGACCATAAAGGTGATTGTGATAAACAATGACCTCATATCGCCGTAGCTACAACCTTCTCAAAGTTCAGGTCAGGGCTGTCCATGTCCATTTCTGTCCTGTTGTCCATCTCAGCCGTCAGCTCCTTCAAGATCTTCTCCAGGTCTTTGTTTTTTCTGTACATCTGCAGATAATTGTACTGCAGCTGCTTTTGGTATCTGATTACTTTATCCTTTTCTTTATTCCATGTTTGTCTCTCCTGCTGGAAGCTATTCATCATCTTATGTTTCTTTTGTTTCTCCTCTTTCAATTCCCCCCTGAGCCGTTCCACCTCCTTTTGTAGGGTATCCACGTCTGATGTCCCACCGTTCTGATTTAGCATTTTACCGGCTCCCGTTCCCTCCTGGGCCATCATTTTGCCTTGACCAAAGGCAAAGGCCTCCATCCTGGCTTGGCTTAACCTCAGTTGCAACTGTTGCTCCTCCACTTTGGCTCTCATGGTCATTAGCTGCTGTTGCTCCTCTTTGGCCACGGCAAGGTCCTGCTTCATTCCCTTGATGTCTGTTTCCAGCTTGTTCACCTTTTCACGGAGAAGGTCAGCTTCATTCTTCTTTCTTTGAAACTCGTTTCTGCATACCTTTAAAAAACAAGTTTTATATCAAGATTAATTTTACTTTATAACATGCTTGCTTGGAGGAATAGTTCACCCAAATATAAAATGTACTCATAATTAAGTCACTCTTCAGATATGTGTATGATAAAGTTAAATCTAAATGGAATAAAATCATTTTTTATGGCATACCTCAATCTCAGCACATCGTTGGCGAAGAGCTTCCTCGTGGTCCTTGTTTTTCTGCTCCAGTTCTTCCATTTTGTTTTTGAAGTCCCTGAGAGAAGCTTTAAGGCTGACGATCTCATTCAGTTTGTTGCCGACCTCGGCCTGGGAGTCTCTGAGCTGCTGCTTTAGCAGTGAAATCTCACCTGACTTCTGGCACACCTAAAAAATAACATGAAATCACATGTGTTTTTTGATTTCTTTAACCATGATCGTCCCATTCATTTATTCTGTTTTTCAACTGTGTATTTTGCCCATGCCGTTCCCCACCAGGGCTATCCACACCATATGTGGATGCATCAAACTATTTACATTACCAAATTACAGTCAAAAAGACGTACCTCCCACTGTGTCTCTTCTAGCGTGGGTGCTAGATGTTTTTTCTGGGTCTCATATGTACGGAGACGGCTTTCCGCCGTGACTCTGTCATGGTTAAGCTGGTCCACCTCTTCCTGTAGACGTTCCTTATCTTGCTGTAGCTGGATCACCTGCATCTGCAATAACTGCTGGGATCTCACAGCCCTTTGCGACACCTGCAGGTAACATAAACTAACATAAGGCTCGGCGTACATACAATGGCTAGATAAAGTGACTCAAAGGTGCAATGTGGAACTTTAGCAGCATTTAGCGGTGAATGGCCAAATTTTGAAATGCATCGAGACGCTACGGTAGCCACTGGTAAGATTTGGGGAACCCTGGCTTATGGTTACAGGTAATACATATGAGGAGCTCAGATGCAAAAGCACCTAAATGGCACCTCTATCAAAATTGAGATACGTATTATACGTTTATCAAATAATTTTACTTAATATCTGCTTAATCCCGGCCTCATTGCATTCAGAAATACCAGTTCCATTCATTAGGAGTCGCACATAGAGGGTTTTCATCTGAGCTCTTCACATGTTTCCATTAGTAAATAGTAGCTTACTTGACGGAGCTTCATGGAACAGCGTTGCTTCAGCCCCTCCATCTCCTCTGCGCAGTAGCGTTGCTTCTCCTCAAACAGCTGACATGTGTCTGACTCTTTCTCCTCAAGGCTTGTCTGTAAGTCCGCCAACTCGCTTTCACGATCCAGAAGTTTCCGCTCCAGCTGCTGTATCAGTGATTCATCCGTGGAAATTGGTGATCGGATGCATCCGCCCGAAGTTGTCGGTTCCGGAACCGTAAATCTGTGTTCCATAAGCCCCTCTTGGCTTCCAGAGAAATTGAGCCTGGGTTCGACGGATGAGAGTGTCAACTCTGCAGTGGTTATTTCCCTGTTCAGACCCATTCCAGCAACAGCGTTTTCACTTAGGACTCCAATGGATCTCGTATTAGCCCTAGTGGATTCAGTACTTTTGTTTGTGTCACTGTTCCCATTGAGCCAACAGTTTCCACTGATCATATTAGTTCCACTACACATCCAACCGGTGTTTCCATTCACACCTGGTACACAACTCTGTGAGTTCTGAACAGTGTCCACCTCGTTGACCAGGCCTCCATGGCGCACCGTGTGGCCCGTTGAAGTGCTTAGGTTATCCATCTGACTGCTGCCGCTGGTGCTGTGGGTAGGAAGACTCGACATCGAGTTCCTTCCAGAGTCCGAGTAAGTTCCAAAATTTGTCTCTTGCTTTGGGTCTTGAAGATCTTTGAGTCTGTCTGTGGGACTGATTCTCCTGCCCAGTATAGTACTTAGGCTGTTATGGGTCTCTACAGAGGAACTGCTGTTGCGAGGAAGGACTGGTATGAAGGCGGTGGGACGAATCAAATCCTTCTCGATGCTCTGTATGAGATGAGAGAAAGAAAGAAGAATGTTTTTGGGATTTGAAGCTCATCATAATCATATATGATCAATCTGGTATGAAGCTTATGTTTATGACATTGTCCATCTTAAAATCTATTGATTAAACCTTTAAAAGTAAATACATGTTGATCGCTCCACATACAAACTTCAATACGAAGTTTGTATGTGGAGTAATTTCTGCTGCCATGTACCAGCACTTTTATACCCTCTTGGTTTAGCATTTAGTATCTGGGTCTCCTTTTCTATAAGGATCCTTTTCAAATGAGGCTGTTGAGGGGGGAGTGGCTTGTATGCAAGTGTCACGCTGCCACTGGACCGATTCTCTAGAGAGATTAAAGCATTCTTACCTCGCCAATCTGGAGGTTTAATTAAATGGAGCAGACACTGCTAAGCTCTTAGTGAAAGTGTCAAGGGCTGCCAGGGATTACTTTAAAATCTACTATACTTGACTGCTGTCTGAATTTCGATGATAATGGTGCATCTTTTGTGTTTAATCTGAAAAATGTTTTGTGTTTAATGATATAAATTGCTTTATATGGTGCATACCACAACGCAGGGCTACCGTAGATGCTGAAAAGATCTTAAAGGAGTAGTTCACACAAATTTTTAAAAATCCCAAATTTTCACACAAATATGAAAAATCCCAAATATGAAAATTTCTCATTATTTACTCACACGCCATTTCAAATATATATGACTTTTTTTCTTCAGTTGAACACAAACAAATTGTATTTTATTTAAAAGTTGTCATATTATCTTTGTGGGAGCCAACATGGTGCTGCTTGCGGCTTAGTGATGTATTAATTTGAAGCTCATTGGTTCTTGGATGTGTAGAGATGAAACACACCCTCTGAAACACCTAGACAACTAGTCACGAGACATGCTAGAACCAATGAGATTTAAAGTTATCGACATGCCGCCATACTTGATTTACTGTGTTGATCTGTATGTTTTCATTTATAGCAAACAATACTTTGCATAAATTATCTCAAAATATTGTTTTCGCTCACAAATTGTTTCGCTTCATAAGACATACATCCATCATTAACTTAAGCCAAATGACTCCAGTGCGTTAGTACACCGATGAGCAATAACATTATGACCACCTGCCTAATATTGTGTAGGTCCCACTTTTGCCACCAAAACAGCCCTGACCCGTCGAGGCATGGACTTCACTAGACCGGTCTATCAGAACCACCATTCACTTTTTCAGTAATTTCACTTTTTCAGTAGTTCGTCTGTAGGGCCAGGCTTCGCTCCCCACCTGCATCAAAGAGCCTTGGCCATCCAAGACCCTGTTTACTGCTTTTCCTTCCTTGGACCGCTTTATAATGACCACAGCAAACTGTGAACACCCCATAAGAGCTGTGGTTTTGGAGATGCTCTGACCCAGTCGTCTACCAATCACAGTTTGGGCTTTGTCAGAGTCACTCAGATCCTTATGCTTGACGATTTTTCCTGCTTTTAATACATCTACTACACTTGTCCTCGAAGAGCCATGGGCGGCCAAGGCTCATTGATGAATGTGGGGAGCGAAGGTTGGCCCGTGTGGTCCGATCTAACAGATGAGCTACTGTAGCTGAAATTGCTGAAAAAGCTGAAAAATGCTGGTCTAGTAGAGTCCATGCCTCAACAGGTCAGGCCTGTTTTGGTGGCTAAGGGAGGCCTACACAATATTAGGCAGGTGGTCATAATTTTATGGCTGATCGGTGTGTACCTGTATGTCATTTTTAAAGCTCCGCCATGTTGTGCCTCATATAAGAAGAGAACATTATGCCATTTTAAAATAAAGTTATTTGTGTTCAAATGAATAAAGGATGTCATGCACTTCTGGGTGATCTAATCTTTAAACCTTGATTTTTATTTTACTTTGGATACATTCTCAGAAAAAAGGTACAAGAAGGTATAAAAGTACCTAAAAGGTGCACATTGGTATCTCTAAGTTACATGTGTACCAAAATGGTAAATATTAGGACCTTTTCAATAGGTTCTTTTTAAGGTACTTTTTCCCGAAAGTATAGGAAAGAAATTCATTCTTTAAATGTTCTGCCTGTCTCTGATACCATTACCTTTTCTAGTTTCCCAGACACTGGAACTAATTCTGGTGGCCCTCCGTTCCTGTCCACCTCAGCTGATGTTTCTTGACTCTCCTCAGCCGTGTTTATGTTACGGACACCAGCTCGGGGTTTGTTGCTGACCTTGATGTAAAAGAAGTCGTCGTTTTTGCCTGAACGATAGTTGGCTTTTGAGTTGTTGTTGGTGCCGCTATGGTCCTGAGAGAAGCCATACTTCAGAAGGCCATCCAAGCTACGGCCCGCTTTCTTAGAATGAAGCCCTTTTCTGAGTTTGTGTTCAGAGGCTTTGCAGTGTTTGCCGTGAAGGCTATGGCCTGATATCAGACTGCTGACACTACCCATCTTGGGACATCTGGAGAAAGCAGGTGGCGGTCGTGGTGGCGGCAGGTGTCTTATTACAGATTTTTAATGACGGAGGAAGCTCTGATGGACTCATAGCCTTGTGTGGAAGTCCCTCCTATTCCCATTTGGGAAACCTGGTGAAACATGGATTTTAAAGAGTGGAGTGAGAGGTCTCCTATTGGCATCAGAAGAATAGTAAACTGACAAGGTCTGTGTGGAATTTGGCTTGATGTTTACTTTACCTAACGTTCAGAAGGTTAGCAAACATTACTACAAAAGTAGGAACTTGATAACTGTCTTGTTGGCTCTTGGCCCAGGTGGGAGATACAAGGTGAAGACTCTATTGAGCGCCGGCTTTACACATGTACCAAGAACGCCCTCCTCTTTGTCAAACAATGAAAATTCATTTACAAACGTTAATGAAATGTGGCTAGGTCAAATGTCTATTCATAGTACTGGGTCAGTAGGTCGCCTGCCAGTTTGCAAAACCTGCAAATTGCTTTTTTCTCACCAGGATATCTTAATAATAGCTTTATTTCTGATAAAAACACTACATTGGATAGCTCATACTGTATTTGATTCCCTACACTGAACATAATACTTTACGAAGAGGAAAGCTGTCAGTCAACGGACGGCAGTTCAAAAGAGCCAAAGGTCTTTTATGATTCATACGTGCCTAAAGCATATACACATCCATAATCAACACATCATGCCTCCCATCTGTCTGTTTGAACGGATAAAGCAGATAGCAAAGGGGTCTCACGAACAAAAGACCTGCCGTGATGGTCACACGTGGCTTTGTGCAACTGGCCTAATTATAATGGGTTATTATAAAGGCTTATTAACTAGAAAGAACATGGCAAATATACCAGCTGTTTAATTATTAATATCACATAATGAACTCATAAAAAGTTATATTAAATAAAACATTAGTAACCTCTGGGTGTTTAAATATGAACTCATTTAATGCAACTCTTTGTACTCATGCAACTCTTGGCAGTAGGATGATATTTCCAAAATTGTTGGTGTTTTATTCTGCATATTTATATTTTTTTGCACTACTATTTTTCCAAACACATTATGGCTGTAGTAGACAGTCCTGTGGCAACCCCATCCAATGAAAAGCCAGTCTTTGTTTAACTGAGTCACTCATATTTTCTCATCAAGGCGTGCCAACCAATGATGTAATGCTTACACATTTGTTTTTTTTATACAAGGCTTTAAATGAATGTCTGTGCTTTCCATTATAATAAATGTGCACGTTCTGTCACGCGTAATATACGCAGCTGTCGTTCATTACATATTCAATGAAGCGCAATTTAACAAAACTCCCATTAATCATTAGAACACAGAGGGTGTATTTGACTTGGCTTTGCATTTTTCATTATTCATGCTAAACGATATACGATGTATGCAATTCATATTATTGTGCATCGGTTATTCATATACTTTTCCATTGCACTGAGCTTTTGACACATGCACAGACATCACTTCCAACCATGTGCAGCAGGTAAACAATCCCACTTCTTGGACACCACGTCTGGCTGCAAAAACCCCAAATCACTTCTTTTCACTCAAGATTTTCTAATAAAAATATTTAATAGAGGATCGAATGAGACTTACGCTTTAAGCAAATAAATCCACAGACACAGCGTCCTGAACGATATCCCTTTCGCATGCTCTCCACAGCGATGCACGTGCGAGTCAGTATGTGTTTGTCCTTGAGTAACCCAAGCACTGAATACTACAGACTGCTGTTAGACAGAGACTACCATGCAAAGGGGGCGGGTCTTATTGCCATTCAGGTCCCTAGAGTTTTTCTCCATGTCTTTTTTTGGAATAACTGACATGTAAATGTTGCTTGGAGACGGGACCCCGCGGTCCCGTGGGACAAGGAGGGGGCAGAGACCATTACACCTCTTTACATAAGACGTGTGCCACTAAAGAGATTAACTCGCTGCTGTTCACAATGGGCTGCGTAGACCCCTCCATTACACACACACTTTCTCTTCCCCCTCTCTCTTATACACACACACACATACCTTATATATAATGATAATGCAATACACAGATCACATAAACAAAAGTTAAAATTCTCATATCTCTGTTAAATCTTAATACACATTTATTTTTTATATGTCTTAGTAGGGACATGCCATTCACTTATACTGAGCTCATAATATCTCCAATCCCCTAACACTGACTCTCACTTTTAGTACATTTAATAAACCAATCTTTTTATAGGGGCCGTTAGCTCGTCCCCAAAATGTGATTTCGGGTTTTACTATCGCTTTGGGGACGTTTGATGCCCACAACATACACACACAAATACACACTCTTCTCCTATAGCTGACTCCGCCGTCCCCAAACCAAATTGCCCTGCACCCACTCTGAACAAACACCCCTCCAGGAGAAGACAGAAGAGTTTGACACGCTCGCTCCGCCCGTGTCTTTGTCCACTGAAGTGTGCTTGCTTTGTGCGAGGTTCACTGAGCTCCGGCTTTTATTTAAGCTGAGTGCTGCGTTTACACCATAAAATAAATGACTTGCTAACAACCTCTCAAAAGAAGTGCACGTTAACATAATGCGCAGAAAGTTTCTTTTTGTTTTACAGCTGTTTTTTATGTTCACAAAATCAATGTTAAAATGCACAGGCAATTCAATTCGCCTCCTAAATAGCAGTTGAATACATGGATAATATGGCTGTTCTAATATTTTAATTTTGGTCTAGAGAAACACAAGTACCTCTTCAGCTTAAACTGACGATTACTTCAAGAACACTTTAATACTTTTAATATAGATTTAAGTATAGATTTTATTTACAATGTTTTATATGTTTCTGCTTGGCCTGCTAAATATTATTTTTGTAACTTTTAAATGTTTTTTATGTTTTTTTTTAAATTCTCAACTACAGGGTTCCCACGGGTCCTTGAAATTCTTGGAAGTTTGTGAATCTTGGAAAAAAAATTCATTCAAGGCCCTGGACATTTTTTGAAAATATACATACATTGAAAGTGCTTGAATCTATTTAATGCAATAAGTTTTTTGGAAAAAAATCCATATTTTTCCCAGTGTAGTGTAGGATATTATCATAACATTTCTAGAATTTTTAAGCACACGTGCTAAACTGTTCGCTTTAAATGCTTATATCTTCTGTATGCGAATGTTGATTCATACCAAAATGCTTTTTTGCATAGTTGTGTTTGACACACAAAACGTCTTGGGTTACGTATATAACTGTTGTTCCCTGAGAAGGGAAGGAGACGCTGCGTCTCTCTTGCCATACTTCCTGCGTCCCTGTAACGCTGTTTTTGGCAATATTTCAGATAGCGATACTTCCTGACTCCCGCGTCACCCTGTCTTTGTTGTTAAGCTTTACCATTGGTTGAATTTGATATACACATTTAGACGCACTTGGAGGCGTCCCCAAAGTGTCACCGCAGTGACGCAGCGTGAGTTCCCTCGAAAGGGAACTGTAACAATGTATCTTAAAAGGTAACACGATGTAACCTTGCTCTCACTTGAAATGTGTCCCCACATTTAGTCCTTGAATTTGAGGGTATTGGACTAAGTTAACTAAGGTGTGGGAACCCTGCAACTACTGTCTGCATTTTGTTTCTAAAAACCACTTTTTTGTCTATTTTTAGCTAATTTTAAGCAGAAATTGGCATACGGCAAGCATTGACCCCAATAAAATAAACTAAAAGTCTAACAAAATTTTCTATTTTTACACTTTTAAGCACCTTTATTTTTTAAAGTGTAGTTTACCATCTCTGTATAAAAATCTACATGTTGGAGTAAACTCAAAATGCCATAAAAACCATTACGCAGCTATTGTTTTTTTATCCAGCTCACTGCATCTGTGTACCGCACGATCAACCAAAGCGCAAATTCAGCACCATCGGGACCCGAACAAAGAGAGTAGACTTTCAAATAATCAATCTGGCTGTGAAACCCTATCGCAGCCCTGAGGATGCACCCCTTTGTCCAAAATACCAAGGTTGAAGTTGCAGTGATTTTGGAGCAAATCAGATTTGAACATCCTGAATGGGTTATATTTGTAATTTGACTGAATAGGTAAGCCGTAGCTTAGTTCATCATGCCATATCTCCTCCAAGTAATAATTTCATCGCATCCCAACAAAGTACTTTTGATTTAGCAGGATGACAGCAGGCGGCACGGTATTGATTCTTTATATTCTCATTGTAAGTGCTTAGTGGATGGATCAATGTAATCAATATGCAAAAACAAGCAGTAGCCCAGCACAATGGAGTGGGACATTTGCAAGTGTGCGAGGAATCAAAGGTCGCCCAGTCTACGGCTGTGTCCCCTTGGGACAGAGGACATAGACAGCATTGAATATCTGTCCTTAAATTATGAATGTGGATTTAAGTGGTGTAGGAATTCCCAGAGGAGATCCTGTTTAATATTGTTCCTTTCCATGAAACTGATGGGACGTCAGTTTAATAATGAGATATGCTGTGCATAAAATCAGGCAGTTCTGTGCAGGACACTTTTTTTGATTTATGTCACCTTTAGTTGGATAGAGATCAGAGTTAAGATCAGACCAAGCTCAGGCCATGTGGCAGACGACTGTTTTGAACTATTAGGAACGTTTTTGAGCGATAGGGTAATATGAGATCTGTTTCAAAACTGTAAGCTGCATACTTTTAACAAAGGAAGCATTCTAGCAGTCATTATACCTCATAAGTGACAGACTTGGAACACTCTACATAGTCTGGTTATATTTTCACAGAATGTTCTTTATATGAAAAAGGACATATTTATGAAATATAGTTTTTTAAAATTGTTTTAATTGTTTGGTCATTGTGGCAGTGCATTCTGGGATTGCATCATCTGTAAACGATATACACAATGCTACCTCATCTTGTCAAAATCTCCAAGAGTAGCAGAATTAAAATGAGTAACTTTTGAGAAAGCTTTTGCATTGCTTATAGGTTTCAAAACAGATTTTTTTTTATATTAAAGGTGCAGTGTGTAATTTTTAGAAGGATCTTTTGACAGAAATGCAAAATAATATACAAAACTACATTATCATGGGTGTATAAAGACCTTTTTATAATGAATCGTTATGTTTTTATTACCTTGGAATGAGATGTTTTTATCTACATGCACGAGGGTCCCCTTACGTGGAAGTCGCCATTTTGTGCCACCATGTTTCTACAGAAGCCCTTAACGGACAAACATAACATGTTTTTCCGGTAGTGGGTACTGTAGCTTCTCTATGCGTTTCGAAAGCTAGGGGTGAGAAGTGGGCTGAGCCGTTGGTTGCAATTTGCAACCTCACCACTAGATGCCGCAAAAATGTACACACTGCATCTTTAAGTGGGGCTGAGGTTTTATTTTATTATCACACATTTCCGTGTTTTTTCGTGACCGTATAACGAATTTCTGTTTTCGTGTGATTATCACGTATTGGAAAATACGAAAAAGTAGGAAAAAGCAGTTGAGTAACCAATACGTGATAATCACATGAAAACAGGAATTCGTTATACGGATACGGATATTTGTGATAATATCAGGAAAAAAATTCAAAATTACCGTGACTATCATGAAACCTTGTGACACTGGGTAGTGGATTAAAGCAACACTATGTAGTTTTTTTACCTTTAAATAATGTCTCTAAAATTATTTCAGTGATAGAACAACTTTTTACTGGACAAATTGTACTGTTGCTGCAACCTGAGCAGCCTCCTAGCTGCTACAAGCACACTCTGAAAGTGGCGGTGGAGGGTAGATCACACAGCCCCGCCCGTAACCCTGCCTGCAGAAGAGTGTCTGATACCAGGCACTCTTGCGCTTTTCAACCACATGGGGGAGCTGTAAGTCATTTGTACATGGAAACTACATAGTGTTGCTTTAAGGATATTATACCTTTAGTGTTAGTAGTAGTATTTTGTAGAAGACACACTAATGTAAAGTTATGCACCAAATTTCAGGATTTTATTAAAGGAAATAAAAGAAATGACTTAGTATTATTTCTTACATCTATTTTAAACAAAACGGTAAACTAAAAATAAAAAATGACAACAGCTGGGTATTATACGATTATACAATCTATATTGTTCATTACATCCCTTGAGGACCGAAACTGTGGAATCGCCCAACAGCTTATTGAAACAGACTCCTTTGTTAAAAGCTCCTACAAAACCTGATACTATTTTAAAGCAAAATCAGATAAATTAAACGAATCCAACTTTTTATTTTCATCTCTCAGCTTTTTCCCATAATAGAATAATTCATCAACTTTATTGTTTATGAACTACTTTTAATGTTTGTATAATAACTAACCCTCTGCCCTCACATCTTTTGAGCTTAATTTTAAGATTCTGTCCTTTGTAAACCCCCCCCCACTTGATGCACTTCAGATGGAGTCACCATTGTGATCGGGTATAGCAGTAGGGCACGTGATTTACAGTTGGATGGGGAATAGATAATGCAGACTTCAGAGGCCAGGGTTTGGCGCTTAATGCCCTTGACTGCTGTTTCATTGTTCATAGAGACAGATGAGAACGATATGACCTAATCATACAGTCAATGAGCTGAGCTCCGTGGGGGCCGTGACAGAGGGGCCACGTGCGTATATGGGAGGGGCCCGCAGCTAATAGACGCTTGGATGTTATCGAGGTAGAAAGTCGAGCTGCTTTAATTGACCATGAAAGACCTTTGTTATAGACAGTGGGTGTCTTTTCAGTTTCTGTATGGGTTCTACTTACTTGTCACCCTATGAGGGACATAGACGCTCTACGTGAAGTGTGGCTAAGCAGACGCTGTCCGACGCATGGCCAATCCATTACTGCATGCGTGCACTGAGACCCAGTTAGGACTGTTGTACTGTAAGAGATTTACTGCTGTCTAAACAAAGCATACAGTATACTGAACTTCACCACACCTGGAAGTGCCAGATGGCACCCGCACACTTGCATCTGCACTATTTATTTCGGCATTGAAATCTGCTATGATGCTGTATGATGTTTCTTTAAAAATAATTTGAAAAACTGCAGAATGTACACTTTTTTGCTGATATCACAGTTAAATAATCTGCAGACTTGTATAACTATTTTAAAAGAATATGTTATATATGCTCAGATGCAAAAAAAGTGCATTTGACATGTTTTCTTGTAAATGAGCATTTTTTTTCAGACTCTTATGTTTAGGTTCAGAAATGAACTTTAATGACAATGAAAAGGATATTAGTCAGTAGGGGAGAGCAGGGGCAAAAGTACAATATAAAAACAGAATTTGAAAAGATAATGTTTTAGACAGATTATTTTGCTGTCACAAGTGTGGTCTATCAATACCAGGTGGACATTTGAACAAATGTAAAATGAATTCAGTATAATTTCACTTTAAACATAAGTAGTGAATTGTTACTTTTGACCCTGTCAGCAGGGACGAAACGAAAGTAACACACAGGTGAGTCAAAAGTAACACAACAAAACAAGAACGATTTTGTGTTAAACTTGTTTTTAGTAAATATATTTTGTAATTTATCTTTGTAAAAATAATGAAATTACATTTCAGTTTTATCAAATGTTTCAAAAGCAACCAACAGTACAAACTTAAAATGTTGAGAATAAATTTTGAACACTATGAAAATGAAATTAAATCAAATTAGAATAATATACATTTTTAACATATACAACAGTATTAGCAGTGGGACAAAAGTAGCAAGTGTTACTTTCGTCACGACAGGATCTCCTCACATTTAAACCCAATTACTTTTATTTTGAAAAACTGAAGTCAAACTTCAAGATGTGTTAGAGCAGTGGTTTTCAAACTGGGGGCCGCGAGATGGTGCCAGGGGGGCCCCAGTTTTATGACATTTTATGAAATACATTAATTTATCATGAATTCTGTGTAATTAAATCTAAAAAAATAAGGCTACTAATCAAAAGCACTACTTTTTTGTATAATTTAATGTTTTTTTTTATTAAAATCTTGAGTTTTAGAACAGTTTTTTGTCATGAATTTTCTTTGGGGGACCGCAAAGGAATGTACCTTACACAAGGGGGGCCACACGCTGAAAAAGTTTGGGAACCACTGTGTTAGAGCACGAAATAACCTGTAGATTGATCAGTATTGTAACACATGAAACCAGAAACACAATGCGTTATAAGAAAAAAATGGCCGCTTTAGGAGTTTACTTATCATCGTTGAAAACAGCTTTCTGGATCTACACTCGGAAAACGGTGAGTAAATAACGCAATATTTGTCAGGTCTGTCAAGGGTTTGTGTGCTAAAGATGCTGTCATAGTTTAGAATGCAAATGTTATCAGGGCTCTGAAAAAAAAAATGTCTTTGTTAGTTTTGTCCCGCATTAATTTCGCCCAGGTTCTCTCCTAATTCAAATGCTCTTTCGCTGCAAAACCCTCTAAGTTCATGCAAAAATCTCTACCTCTAAAATGTTTCCAGTCACTCTTTACTGTCCTTTCTGAATAAAGGTAAAAGGCTCAAAAATTTTGTCAATATCCTAATATAGTTGGTAAACCTCCTTTAACCAGGAAAAAAAGGACTTTATCATTATTTTTTACAGAGGTGTCTCTTTTAAATCTTCATTTTATGTTTGATGCAGCATACTGTAGTAATATAGTAAAAAGTTGCTGATGAAAAGTCGCTAATGTGTTTGTTTGGCTGTTTTGCCACCCAACTCATTTCACAAAGTAAACACAACAAACTGATAGTGACATTAGGGCTGTCACGATTATGAAATTTGGCTGACGGTTAATTGTTTAATGAATTGTGACGATTATGACGATTAATTGCCTGTTTATTGCTTTGACATTTAATTCTCATACATTTTTTGTTTATGAAATAATTTTCACAGATCATTGTGATTATTTAAATTAAATCTTTTGCAAGGTTTATCTGGCAGTACACATAACACATTTTTAAAAGTAATCTGATACTGTCTCGTTTATACAGGCGCTGCAGCTCCCCCTTGTGTTTTTTAGAGAGATGTGCAATCATTGCGGTGATCTGAAATCATCGCGATGAGGTCAAAGAATTGCGATGAGATTATTATTTAATCATTGTAACAGCCCTAACTGACATGCCAGAAAAAAGTTTCAAAACCACAAAATTTTTGTTTACCATAAGATCTTTACTTCACTAACTAGACAACTCCAAGTAGTCTGTATTAGTGTGTGCGATAATCACCTAAACTGATTATAACCTAATCAACCAGAATGAATTTAACACAAATTTATGTGACTATCTATGTATGCACTTTGACAGCTTGGCTGTATAGGTTAAGAGGGTTGCGGCCAGTCTTTCTATTTTTTCAAACTAAAGTACATGTGAGTGTCTCTTAACCTCCTCTTATAAGCGTTTATCAGTATGGGGGTAAGTTTTTGTTGTGGTCTCAAACCATTTCCATCTGATATATTTCACTTTTAAACTCTTTCATCTCAAGATGCTGCCCCTGTAAGCTGCTCAGAGCAATTATTTGTGAGATTTTTTGGCTTAATTTGCCTCCTGACTCTTTCTGAACCGAAAATCTCACAATTTTTGTCTGTGTGTTTGTGTGTGTGTACACGCGACTGTTTGTGTCATCAGGCAGTGGAGGTATAATGAAGTCTTATAAATCCATTCATCATCTAGTCAGGGGGTCTTAATTGGTGGTATATTGTGTGCAGCTGCTTTGGGTCTGCAGGGGGAAGTCTTGTTAGCCGTTTCTATCTTTCCTTGTCGGCCAGCAGATGTGATCTTATCATTCCTAAATCAAGGAAAACTGAACGTAATGACCATCTGGATCTAAGCCTGTCACTATATCCTAAAGGAGGGTATCCCCCTGTTCATTTTCTCCCATTAGCCAGCAAATTGTGTGTAATCAGTAACTGGTTTTAAAGACAACAGGACTGTTTGCCATAGCTCTCTATTAATGATCCCATGATGCACCAGTTAAAGGGATAGTTTACCCAAAAATGAAAATTGACTTACCTTCATGTTGTTCCAGACCTTTATGAATTTATTTTTTCTATTGAACGCAAATGAAAACATTTATGAATGATGGTAAGCAGCTGCTGTAACCATTGACTTCCATAGTAGGAAAAAACTAATACTATGGAAGTATTCTGATAATAAATGATAATAAAGATATTTTGATAAAATGGTAAGCACAGAGTTGACGGTTCCCATTGAATTCCATGGGATTTGTTTTTCCTACTATGGAAGTCAATGGATTCCACCAGCTGTGTGCTTACCATAATTTCTCAAAATATCTTTTTGTGTTCATTAGAAAAAAAATAATCTCATACAGGTCTAAAACAACATAAGGGTGGGGAATTATGACAGATTTTCATTTTTGGGTGAACTATCCCTGACTGCAGTTACGTCTCATTTCGAAGGCTGCGTCCTCCAGAGTTCGTGTTTGTGCTTTGCATACACCATCAACATCGTCTCATTTAAAAAGTATTATAAAATTAACATTTATTCATCATAATCACCGTTATTTCTTACTTTAAAATGTGAAGGTTTCTTTTCAGAAATTAGACAACCTCAATGATGTATGCATCTGACAGATGCAACCTCCGCAGGACACATTTTGGGATCTTCTATAAAGTTGGTTTCAGTCATTAATGGCTGGCGGTGGGAGGGCGGGGTTGATGTACTAACCTTAAAACTTAAAGGCGGAGTCCACGATGTTTGAAAGCAAATGTTGATATTTGAAATCACCTAAACAAACACGCCCCTACCCCAATAGAATCTGGACCTTCTGTTGATAGACCCGCTCCACACATACGCAAGGATGTCGGTTAGTAGACACGCTCCTTACTGCTGATTGGCTATAAGTGTGTTTTGGTAGTCGGCCCGTCTCCTTTTCCAAAGCGTTTTTCAAACATCGTGGACTCCGCCTTTAAAAGTTACATTTACGGTAAAGAAAGTCCATTGGGAATGAATACTTTTATTCTAAAATGCATGATGCATTCAACTTACAGCTATAAATCACCATGGAAACAATAAATGACTACATTCATGCCATTACTGATGGTTTTAAATTCTGGGCATTACTTTCTTCACTTTACACCCTGGAAGTGCACTTATCTCACACCGGATGGGCAGAATTAAGATCTGAGTTCCTAAGTAGTTAAAGTGCACAGGTATTTAAAACAGGATATCTGTATAAGTTTACTTGTGCACAAGAGAGTGGCACACATACATTGGCATCTTATTGGTCACATTTTTCAAACTTAAGCTCTCAGTCAAAATGAGCTCACATATTGGGCGTCACATAATAGGGAGTAAATGCACTCTTCAAATAAGTGTGAAGGGGGAAGGCATTACGGTGATGTAGTGAATAATTCAAAAGGAAGGACATCTCCACCTCCACCATCAATCAGAGTCTACTCCAACACTTTCTGATCTACTGTTTTATGCACGGGGACCACTTAGACCGCTTAAGGGAGGAAAGGCACAGGGGAGAAATATATAACAGCCAAGATCCATTCACCTGCTTTCACTGGGAAGCTTTTGTGAAAATCTCACACTCCTCCCTTTGGTTTTGATAACTTCACGCCGAATAATTTGTGACTTAACAGATTTTTTATCCCATGGTGTTTGCAA
Organism: Misgurnus anguillicaudatus; assembly: GCF_027580225.2. Lineage (NCBI taxonomy): Eukaryota > Metazoa > Chordata > Actinopteri > Cypriniformes > Cobitidae > Misgurnus > Misgurnus anguillicaudatus. The sequence goes on from NC_073341.2 coordinate 18,823,292, forward strand.
TCTCACCACCACACAAATGTTATTATTGTTTAGGGCTGTAACGATTAATCGCTACAGATTGTTTAGGGCTATAACGATAAATGCGTGTTTTCTTAATGAATGAATTTTAATAAATTACGGTAAAATCCCGGCACATCCAAAAGCCAGAGGGTGCTCTCATGTAGAAACTCCAATTGTGCCACAGAAGCACCAGTGGACTTTGGAATGAACGATCAATTTACTTCTCCTTTCTGTGTTTTTTGGCAGTCTGTAAAACGATAGCCACGAATTCTTGTTAATCTGTTTGTACAGTATATGGCACAAAAGCTTTTTTCCATTTATACTCGTTTTCCCCGTGTTTTTGCACTATACAACAATGGTGCCGCTCTGTCTTTTGCCACTCAGTGGGCGTAACCGCAGTCATTTTCACCGAAGGTGACATCACGTGCATACCCCTTTAATCCAGGAAATGTCTATAAGAATATTTGAAGAGTTTCGTTGCAAAACGAGATAACCACTGTTTTTTTAATTGTTCAGAAATCTCGTTTTTTGGTTGTGCATTCCAATTAATTTCAATTCAACTGCAGTTGTTTTGTTTTGATTTAAACCTTCATAACTTACAAAATACAGCTAAGTAGCATCATAAAACAAAATAATAACATGATAACATAATAATAAACACGTTTTCACAAAAATGTAAAAAAATGGATTTATCTCGTTTTGCAACGAAACTCTTCATTTATATTTCTGTTCTTCAAATGGTTGAATATTTTGAATGATTTTGTTTAACGAGTGTTGCTTTTTTAAATGCACGATAAGGACTTCTTACTGACCAAAACGCCATAGTACACGCACAAGCTGCGCATGAAACACAGAATCACAGCCTTGCGATTCAGAATCGATTTCAGACAGGCATTTTTAATGGGACATGCGACTTATCATCACAGGCCTATTATTGTTTCAAAATAATAAAAGAAAAATTCCCTAAACAGTTGTTTGATGTGCAGGTTGTATTTCAGCTTAAAATCACATTATTTATCAACCTCACACAATGCAGCCTATGCAGTGCTAAATTCATTGTTTTTAAATTATTTCTCAATAGTTGAACAAAATTACAAAAGCAGTCAATAAGGATCTTTTAATTTTTTTTTTTAATTAATGTATACATAATTTATAGTTTTCCACTGATGTATGGTTTGTTAGGATTTGACAATGTTTGACTGATATACAACAATTTAAAATTGTGCAATTCAATCTAAATATTAAGAAAATCGCCTTTTAAAGTTGTCCAAATGAAGTCCTTATTAAAGGGGAGGTTTAATGCTATTTCATGCATTCTGACTTACAGCGTTCCACCGACTGCGGAACGGCTGCGGATCCGCTGCGGAACGGCGGCGGAGTCAATTGGTTTCCATTTAAGTCAATGTGTGTATTTCCACTGACTGCGCTCCGAATCCGTCACAGCTCCGGCCATCCGCAGCCCTCCGGCACAAATACGCAGAGCTTCTATTTTTGACGGATGCCGGACAGCTTCGCAGGGCGGAGCCATGACTTTATCGCGTGATCATACCTGAATTCGCGAGAACTCGTGTTTTTTATTAAATCTTTGCAATACAAACATTACAAACACAAATAAAGCCATTAATACAGAAACAACAAATAATAGACAAGAACAGAGCCAGGGGGAGTTTCAAATAAATACATTAAAGATAGAGCACGAATAATGGTTTTAGCAGCCTTCTTATTTTTTAATTTTGGATGGATTTGATTTACTGCTCTGTCTACGCGAGATCTCGTGTTGTGATCTGGGGTGGTTTGTAAAAACGTCATAATTCAACGTCATAATGGGCAGAGACAGAACTAGGTATGGCGCGATCATCACGTGAATTTGCGAGACCTCATGGGTCCTCGTCACTTCAGAACGCAGCCGCTCTGCAACAATTATGGATCTGGTGGGTATTGACGGACGGCGGAGTGCGGAGCCTTAACGCAGCGGAGCTGATCTGCAGCCGCTCCGCAGTCGGTGGAAATCCAGGGAAAGAATTGAAGTCCTCATGTTAAACATAAGCACAGTGTCAAAAAAGCAGTTGAGCTTGTGACACAGTATTTCTGAGCCAAACTCACACCTCCTTTTCCCTACAAGTTTCGGAAAGTCAAGTGAGAGCGAAAACGTGCATTAGCATTGCTCCGTCGAGTAGAAGTCACCGTTATCACAGCACAGCACACGACAACTTTGTTTTAGCAAGATAGTTCGACAAAAGAAGTGTGTTTTTGGATGTAAGGAGAAGAAAAGGTTATTTAGCTTTCCCTGTCTTAAGACAACAGTGGATGCAGTTCGTTTTCCCCGGACAGCAACGTAATTGCGAATGAGTTTGTTTGTTCCCTGGCTGCATTTCGGAGAGGACTGCTTTACAAACAAGGCTCAGTTTGACGCCGGATTTTCCACTTTTTTACAACTATTGGAGCGGTCAAAACTTTAAAAAGACCCCGTTTAGGAGTCACATCCACCGGCTGTGGATGTGTAATTCAAAATCTTGCGTGTTTTGTTTGCAATCGCGCATTCGTGCATGTAATGTAAACAACACCAACAACAGCACTTTGTACTGCATTTACAACATTTACACCTTTTAAAACGGGCAAATGCAGTTAAAAAACTGGATTATGTTGCTTTTTTATTAAAATAGCGGATAAACAAGCAAGGATTAATTACCTGATAGAGACGTCCTGGTGTAATCGTTGCTGCTATTGTTCCTGTTCGTCCATTACTGACTAAGTATCGATTCTGGATCATATTTATGATATAAGGCTGGTTAAAGTTTTTTTAAAAGTTTGATTTCCATCTATGTCGGCTGTAAATCCTAAAGTAGTATCCGAAGCTGCGCGTACTCGTAACTCTTCAGCTCCGCCTACCGCACGCCTTCAAGTGTTCGACCTTTTTACGCCAAAAATCGGAAAGGCTGTTTTTTCTTTTATAAATCTGACAAAACGAAAGACTCTTTGGACATATGAATGATGAAATACTACTCTATATATAAGCAAGATTAACATTAGATTGGCAAAAACGTCTTGTGTTATGTCAGCTTTAATAAAGTTACATACCATACAATTTAACATATTACTTCAATGCATTCTTTGGCACCTTTAAGAGGGATGTTTATATTTTGGCATCTCATCAATGAAATTGCAATAATAATAACAATAGAATATAACAATACACAGTAATATGTTAATTTGTAGAATGTTACAAGAGGAATTTAAAGACGGTCATCATTTCTTTCCATTATCACATTTCTGCTTTGCTTGGAAGTGATCGGATGTCTTCCAGCATCTAGACTCTTGTCTCTGATTGATCGCTGTTGTCTGGCTCCTGGTACTGTCAGAGGTTCTTTGAAAGCTTAGAAGTCTCTGGGATCGGTCCAAAAGCCATTTTAGAGCCCAGCGTATCTGGGAAATACACTCTCCTTGTCATTTTCATGAAATATTCAGTTATGCTGTCCTCTCTGTGCAAGCTCAAACAGGTATTAAGCAATAGCACGATACCAAATGTTCATTTTTGATGAAGTTGCTGACCCTTATGAACTTAAAGGGATACTTCACCGATTTAGCATTCAGCTTTGTATCTGTAGAAACCCGGCAGTATTACTAAATGACCATGTTTCCCTCCCTCATTTCCCCCTGAGAGGAGAGATATCTGCATTTTGGTTCTGCAAAAAAGTCCTCCGATGATGTAATATGACGATTTTTGCATCATCGGAGGACTTTTTTGCAGAACCAAAATGCAGATATCTCTCCTCTCAGGGGGAAATGATGGAGGGAAACATGGTCTTTCAGTAATACTGCCGGGTTTCTACAGATACAAAGCTGAATGCTAAATCGGTGAAGTATCCCTTTAAGATGACCAATCTGAACAACAGTTAGTTTCAGCATCACTCACTGACTAAAACACTTTACAATGTACAGGTGCAGAGACGACAGACATTCACCATAATGGAAGATCTAACTTAGGATGTACAAAACTACATTTAATAAATGAGTAAGTCGACTTTGAAGTTATCTAATCCAACATTGTTTGGTCAAGAGCAACTGTGCAGGACTGTCAGCAATTGCCACAGAAGTAGAAACAACAAAAATACAGACCGCGGATATTAAGCCCAAACCAACCATTGTTTACAACACAACACAGACCTCGCCACGACGGTTTAGAGGAAAACTCGCTCTCTGACAGAGTTTACTGGTAGAGTAACTCTGCACTGTAAAAAATATTTGTTGATTCAACTTAAAAAAGAAAGTTACTTGGTTGCCTTCAAGTTTCGAGTTAATTCAACTTAAAAATATTAGTTAACTTTTTTTATAAATTGTTGTGTCAACTAATATGTATAGTTTAAATATTTAAGTAGAATTAAAAAATGTAAGTAGAATTAACAAAACATTTTAACTTACTACCAACTTTTTTACATTGGTAAATGTATGGTAATTAACCGAAATGACTGCGTATAATAGCCTAAGATACAGATCAGATTTTTAAACACCTTTGATTGTTCTATTAAATGATTCACTAAATGACAACTTGTTATAAGAGCTAGTTATCCACACCCAGACCAAATTTCTCACACAAGATTTCGTAAGCACACAATTTGTGGAGGCCGGAATGAACATGTTTCTCTCTTCAAAGGATTACGTACACACAAATCAAATCTCAGCTTTAAATACCTCTCAACGCTTTGAATACTCTAAGTTGCCAAAGTAAAAAAAAGCATTTATGAGATCATCTTATGTAAGAACTGTCTGTTTTATAGTGGCACATAATGTTGTTGACAACAGCTTTAGCAGGAAGGAACGTGCACCATATTGAGTTATTGATCTTTTCTGCACTGAGAGGAAGAAAAACAGGTGTTTACAAGACAAACTGCTTGGCTCTGGGATTCTGCTGAATGTGGTTGGCATGTGGACAGGGGAGTGAAACTTCTTGGACTTAAACCAGAAATCCCTGATTTTAACAAACTGTAAAATAACTGACTGTTTGTTAAAGAGACAGTTCACACAAAAATGAATGAGTCTTTTATTCACTTACCCTGTTTAAAAAAAAAGATCAAAACAACTTCAGGTATTACAAAAGTAATTCATATGACTTGTATGTTATATTCCAAGTCTTAAGCCGCATTCAAATTAGCAGCGAGTAGCAGAGCGCTGTGATCTCATTGATTTCAATGGAAGATTGGCGACTTCCGGCAACATGAGTGACAGTGACTGTTGGCTTCCGGATGGGGCGTGTCCAGTCGTGCGACAAAGTTGAGAAATGTATAACTTTATGCAAATCATGAAGGACTTTCAGGAGCGACTACCAATGAAAACAAAGCAGCGGAGTTCACGTCATCCGCCTCTAATCAGTTACTGGAGTGGACGTTTATGACAACCAGATAGAGAAATGCCCCTTTTGAAAGAGAGGAGCGACACACAGCGACAAAGTCACTTATAATGTGAATGTACCTTTAGATAGAGTGGTGTCCACATATTAGCTTTTTTTGCCTTTATTTTGACAGTGATTGAGGAGAGGACAGGAAAGTACAGGGAGGAAAGAGGGGTATGGGATCGGCAAATGACCACGAGCTGGGAATCGAACTCGTGTCTGCGAAAGTGCAAAAGCACCACATGATGGAGCACTGCCCACTACACCATCGGCTCCGACCACATATTAGCTTTAACATCAAATATGGCACCTTTGGCTTAGATTTGGGTTCAGTGGTGTACCAACATAACATTTTTGATTGTACATTTTAGTGCTTCGTAATGGGAAAGATTTTCAATAAAGGTACGTTTACATGCAAACAAATAATCGTTTGTAATCGTATTGATGGCTCAATCAGATTGAAAAGCCTTCATGCAAACACCTTAATCAATACGATTGAGGTCGATCGAATGCAATTTTTGATCGTATTGAAAGGGGTGGTGTAGTTCGATCTGTGATTCGATCATCAGAGAAAAGTATGCATGCAAACGCGTGAATCGTAGTATTTTCTTAATCGGATGCAAACATACATTGTGCACATGCACAGAAGAATTGTGCTTAAGTTTAAGTCTTATATTTACCTCTTATTTATGTATCACATGGTTCTTGTCACAGAAACATGCAATAGCAAGGCAATGGCAGCATGCATTATTAAGGGGACCTATTATGCAAAATCCAGTTTTACAAGGTGTTTGGATATAATGTGTGTTGGCAGTGTGAGAACACAACCACCATACGATGAAAAAAAAAACACCTGCTCCATTAAACCAAAGCAGTCTCATTAGACATGCTGTTTTGATTCTCTTATCAATGTGAGGTCACATTGATAACGCCCCGCCCACTAACAGTCCTGCATTACCATAGTTTCCACCCTCAGCGAGTTGTACTCTGTCTACTAGATACTATTGTCTCAGACTGTATTAATTAGATCTATTTTAAAGCAACCCTAAAGAGTTTTTGCTCTTTGCTCCCCCTACAGGTTGGAAGCGGAATTGTCCATTACCACTGTCTTAAATAATTTAGCCTACTGCAGCAAAGCTGGTTCTGATTGGATTGTAGGTCTGTCATAAAGTTTTCACTCGAACTACAGGACCGCAACCCGACGGTTGGAAACTTCTTTAGTGCGGTTTTGGCCGATAGAGGGCTGCAAAGCGAATGTGAAAGTGCCGTTCACCCTGTTTCGAGTGGATAAACGACTGAAACTTTTTTGGAAACATTATTTTAAGGTAAAAAAACTCTTTGGTGTTGCTTTAACTGAAAGCACTTACTGTTTGTTTGTAAGAAAGTGAGTAGCTGTAACTCATTTGCATTTAAAGGTACAGACACTAAAACAGCACATTTTTGCTCCCATCCAAATAGGGGCATTTTGGACATACTATAACAAATTATCTGTGGGGTACTTTGAGCTGAAACTTCACAGACACATTCTGGGCACACCTGAGACTTATATTACATCTTGTAAAAAGGCCACAATAGGTGAAGTTAATGGGGTCTTTCATAACATAACATAAAGGAATAAAATAGTGTAGTGCCTTTCGAAAAGTATGTTTTCTTCGACTATATCTGAAAACTTCTTAATAACAACTTTCTCCAACGCAACTTTGACTTTGTACATTTATGAAGCGTGAACTCGAAGAGAGATGCTGCGCACTGCATTGCCAAGTCCTCTGGTGCTTTTTGAGTACTTGGTATTATAAATGACCATCTGCTTTTGTTATGTAAAAACCTGCTGTGACATTCTGCCCAACACCTGCTTTTGTTTTCCACAGAAGAAAGTAATACATGCTTGGAACAACGTGATGAGTAAACGATGACACAATTTTAATTTTTGAGTTTACCATCCCTTTAACACAGCATGACAAACTTATCCTGTCTGCGTGAAGCCAAACGCCAACTGTTCCTCCCACATGCAAAGACAGTGAAAAGAATCAAAAACAAGGAAACAGGAAGCTTAGTTTAACGGTTAAGATAACTTGATCACAGCCCTGCTGGTTGTGTACGTGTGTACAACATGCAATGCCAACATAAAGTGTGTGCATCTTTGCACCATGCGCACACCCACACTCTGAAACATACAGTATTGGTTAAATATTAGTAAAAAGTTTTTTCTTAGCTTGATAAATATCCCGTATTACCTCATGTATTTGTGTGCGCATGTTTCTGAACTTGTCTAGGCATGTGTGGTAAAAACAGTCTTTGTGTTTGCATTGTTGTTCAGTGTTATCCCAGTCTAGAGTTTCTTTGAAATGTTGGAAACAGGATGAGACATGCTCTTCAACTTTTTTGTGACGTTGTCGCAATCACAGGCTGAGAAACGTTAACATTTTGACACATTGAAACTGCAACCAACTGGTAATAAAGTGTTTGCACGTGTTTTAACATGGAGGTTTGTTGTGTAAAAAATAAAAATATAATTTAGACTGATTATAAATTAACGTAAATTTTTTCAAAAGGCGATTAACTGAGAAATAAATATTTCTGTTATGCAAACTATTTGCACTCCTAACATGCATTACTGTTCCTGTGGCTACGGTGATAAATGTGTGTGAAGACATGACATATAATATCATTGCACTTTACATTCCACATGTTTCTGTGTGTTGAGTTATCTCATGAAGTTAGATACTATTACTAATAATAATGCTAAATATTTTGTGTATCTAACAGTATGCATGCTTTTATTTAGGTAAAACACTGATAGTTTTAATCTATCTGCTTTTATAAAGGAACAACAAATATTTGAATCCACCATAAATCTACAATAAATCTGAAATGAAGGGAGACTCACCATTTTTTAAGTTTCCTCTTGTGTGTCTTTTCTGTGTATATTAAGTGTCCAGGGTCTGCTCATAAGGAGAAATGTGGAGAACTGGAGCTTCTTCAATATCCTCTTGCATGTTCTTTCCTTCTTGTGTGATGTGGGTTGAGTCTCTCCTGACTACCATGATGTGGGTGTTTTGTATAACCCTCCCTCTCATTTTTCTATTACATATAATGCCTCGCTGTTTCGACGCCGGTCCTGCTTCAGACATATCAGTTCCCAGTTGTTTCCAAGAACTGCACAAGCCTGTTTTCGCTTGGATTTTTGATCCAAGATTCACTGAATCTTTTTGACATTTTTGGAACTGTTATAATGATACCCCATCCCACCTGCCACACACACACACACACACACACACACACACACACACGCACACACACACACACACACACACACACACACACACACACACACACACACACACACGCGCACAAACCTGCTGCGTTGACTTCTGTCATAGCATGCCATGAGTGATTCCTCATAAGATCAGGAGCACTTATTCTACTGAAAGGGAAACTTCAGCCAAATATTAAAATTACCCCATGAAGCCATCGGAGGTACACGTCCATCATCTTTCAGATGAACATATTTGGAGTTATTTTAGTAAATGTCCTTGCTTTCCAAGCTTTATAACAATAGAAAACAGGAATCAGGGAACATCCTCCAAAAAGTGCATTCATCCTTCACACAAGTAATCCACACGGCTCCAATAGTCTTTTGCCAGTATCCGATGTGATTTTGTAAGAAAAATATCCAAATTTGAAACTTTATAAACTATAATTACTAGCTTCCGGTAATGCCAAGTTCAGTCTGCACGTTTTTAGCCCTGATTTTGACTTGCCGACAGGTTTTGAGAAATCGTCGACAAATGTCCGAAATCACAGACAAATCAATGCCCGTGCACGCAAGTGATAATCACACAGTGTGAATTATCTAATGCTGCGTTTACACCAGTCGCGGTAGAGGCGTGAAGCGCGAGTGATTTCAATGTAAAGTGAAGACGCGTTGACGTGTGTCTGGAGGTCTCGCGGCGTCGATGAGGCATTTGGCGCGGTGCGGAATACGCGATTCCGCCTCATTTGCACATCTACTTCACGCGAATGGCACGAATTGAGCGCCTGGCGCATTACGCGCAAATGGTGCGTGTTGTGCATTTTGCGTTTAACGCGAATTGGTAGCTGACACCCGAGTTGAAAAATTTGAACTTTGGCGGGATTTTGCGCCGCTTTAACCAATCAGGAGCCTGCTTGCTGATGCGGCGGCAGCACCGCCCGGGTCACTCATTCAACCTGAAGAAATGCTTGATATTGTCCGTGAGCAGTCACCCCGAGCTATACGACACAAGTTCTTATTTCTATAGAGACAGGAATAAAAAGGACCTCGCTTGGAAGAGTGTCAGTGAGGCTATCGGGCAACCTGGTAAGTTGTGATACACATTTCACTTTTGAGTCACGTGACGTTTATCGACACGCGCTGTTTATTTTCCCCCTATAGTAAGGTTACCAAATACAAACCGGTAACTCTTTCGATAAATGCAGTCAACATCAGTCATCTTGCAAACAGACAACCACATAGCACTTACCCCTCCCACAAGAAGCGGATTTTGCCTCTGACACGCATCAAATGCTTGTTTTTTCCACGCGTCTACTTCGTTCTAGATGCGCGAATGCATTCAAACTGTTCAAGCGGCAAACTAGGCGCGGTAGATGTGATTTTGACGCCTGAAATGTGGTTGGTGTAAACGCAGCATAAGACGCGTTCTGAGAGAATCGCAGACGAGTTGCCGACACCTTTGAGATATCTGGCATGCTAGATATCTGAACCTGTCAGCAATTCAAAATCATGCCGTGTGAAATGTGTTTTGACTGAAAATAACATCGGCGATGACCTACAGCCAATGAGAGAGCAACATACAGGACAGCTGGGCCGTTTCTCAATATGCGTTCTTGTCTGTACTTGTGTTCTTGTGGACTTGTGAAACGTCATCAGTCGCGGACAAAGTACTGTTCCAAATCAGAGTTCGCATCAAGCCCAAGTTCACATAAAATCCTTCGGTCTTGCACGCGTGACCTTGCGTTTTTTCTTTTGCGTCACTTCTCGCGTGCGTTTGGTAGTGAGACGTACTTTGCGACCGGGAAAAAGTTGTTGGCGATTCTTCTTAGGGTAAAGTCATGCAGTATGAAAACACCTGTCGCTAATCCATCATGCAGTCTGAAACAGCAGCGACTGAACGCTACCCCAGATAATCACGCAGTGTGAAAACATCTTTGACCCGACTAGTTTGAAATCATCATGCAGTCTGAACTCGGCATAACGGTGCTATGTTGTTTGTATTATGTTTTTATATTGACCAAATTAAATATGTTAATGTATCCTTCGCGCTCTATGGCAGGCAGGGTGGACAGATAATTACTCAACATGTTTAATCTGAGTGATTTCATTTCAAGTTATTTACGCCTGCCGGCTGTGTACGAACGTTGCTTTGTTCCGCTATTTTGAATGGAAGTCAATGGAAGGTCTAGTCTGTTTCCCCCAAAAGTGGGCGTGAACCTGTTCAGAGACATTCTATGACGTTGCGCCGGTTGTGTGTATGAAAATGCATTTACAAATGTACACTGGCTGTGGTACTCTAAAAATAAAAGGTTTGCAGGTCTGCTGCCTTTTATGCATCATTGTAAACATTATTTTGAACAGGCACAGATCAGCCTTAATTCAGCCGTGTATAGATGCCTTATTTTCCTGTTTCTTGTGAATTTTTACGTGAGCTACATGACAATTGAACTAAAACACTGGAATCTCTGCAGAATCCTTTTTAGGTGAAATTACATCTGCAGTACATGAGAGCCGTGATGGTCAGGAGTCATATTATACTGCTCGCTTCCCTTGGGCCCTATAATGGGGCCATTACGGCCCTTTAGTCCAATGCCATCTATTATAACTGTGACTTCAACATCCTTATAATTCAAATGTATTAATATTACCATGAACAATTATGAAGAAAAATTAACATGGGGTTGAAATTGACATTTGTGTAAATGGATGAATATTATCAGAAGTCTGTTTCAATATGACGCCATATTTCTTCCAGCCTTGGTCGCACTTTCCGCTCGCAGAGTTTTGTTTATTTTCGGCCTTTGACGTCAAAAGCAAAAGATATGCGAAGTGCTTCCTCCCTTTCGAATTTTGATGAACTGATATGTCAGTGCAGTCAGCTTTTGTTTTACTATTTGCATTTAGCTGTATTTGTACCTTCTGTCTGTGAATATTTCTGAGTAGATCAGTGACCATGAGAGCTTCTAGAATAGTAAATACTCGTTTTCTAAGCCTTGCCTCTCCATTTAGATATTACAGGTATATTGTGAATTACAAAAAACATGCACATTTCATTGCTACTGAACAAGAATGAATTAGTTATGTGGGAATACATTTGTTGCACATTAAGAGAATTAATGGTGCGTTCTGCCGTTAAGTGGCAGGATGTGATAACTTCATTGTATTAAACAGATGCAGAACTCTTCTCTTGTGCCACTCACGTGATGTTATTTATTCATTTTTCGATGTGTCCTTTGATAAAAATGTCAAGTGTTGTGTTTTCACTCCTTCTCTTATCGTTCCCTCCATACTCGGTTTTTGCTCTCTTGGCTTGTAGATATGCAACAGAGCGACTGAATTAATGATCAGTGTTGGTAGAAATGAAGTTTAGTTTCTAATGCAGTGTTAATCTAAAAAGACAGAACATGTGCATACTTGTGCATTCATACTCAAATGAATAAACGTGATTGTAACTGAATCCCAGCCCATATTGTGGCACTGTTAAAACATTGCTTAGGCATGTTAACAACCAACCCAGTTACATACCAAATACTTGTACAAGCTTAGGTTAAATTATAACCTAATGGGTTGGGTTCGTTCCTTTTTAACCAAATTCTGGGTTTAAAATAACTCTTTTTTTAGAGACTAAAATATTGCTGCGTCATTGCTACTTTGTAGAGTCAAATCTCTATAAATAGGCAAATTTGCAAATAGTATAAATACCTCATAAATTCATGAGGGGGTGCTTTGTTGGTTTGGGGATCATGTGAACTGGTAGACCAGCTTGACACAGCCACATCTTATGGTGCATTCACACCAGCCGCGGTAGAGGCGGCCAAAACTTGCTAATCGCGTGTAGTTGAACGCTTGAACATTTTGGGCCCTATCTTGCACCCAGCGCAATTTACTTTGTCAGTGACGCATGTATCATTCGTATTTTGCACCGGCGCACAGCGGGTTTTTGCCTCCACAGACGCACGTCGGCAAACTAGGGAATGAACTTGCGCTCCCTGGGTGGTTCAGCGCAAAAAAGGAGGCGTGTTCCGGTGCAAACCATCCCTGATGCTATTTTGCAGTTTCAAAAAACAATTGCGCCATTGACCACAAAAAACTGGTCCAAAGTCAGTGGCGCGTTGCGCGTAGTTCATTATGCTATTTTAAGGGCGCATGCTTGACCATAATGTATAGCGTGCACAACGCGCACACACTTTGCTTATCTAATCTACACAGATGCAACAGTTATTTTTGCAAATCATAAATTGCTACAATAAAAATATTAACACATGATATAAGGGAAATCATTGTGGTGAGCATTGTGGTGATAGTTTTTATTTATTGTGTGGCTGCGTTAAAAAATTATCATGCAAATAACGATTAAAATATTTTCATAAGATTTTTGTGTGGCTGTATTACGTTTATTTTATGTAAATAATAATTAAAATGTTTTCATAAGAAACCTTAATGTATGTGAACTTGATTTGTAAGTGTACTTTGGGGTTGGACTGCTTGCGTTTCTTGGCTTTCAGCTGTGAGGGTGGTCGCAGTGATGTCCTCTGCTGGCGTCCTGTGTAGAGGCAGATCCACCTCACGTTACACGGCGTGCCCGATTTATGCTGGCAAGCTTGGGATTCCCCCGTCTCCTGACATCATTATAGCGCTTGTGGCGCAACGTCCTGGGGAAGCCAGCTGATGAGACAATTGTGGCTATTTCCTCTCACGCCTGTTTAACTGACGCTGATTTGGGTGGGTTTCTTCTATCCCCATACAAAACAACTTCTCTGTCTTTGACTGCTCTTACAAGAACGTCGGTCTCCTCGGCTGTGAACCGCTCCTGGCGTGCGCCTGGTAAATCCGTCATAATAATAGCAACCCGCAATGGAACTTGCGCCCTTGCGTTTAAAGGGAATGTTAGATGACGTTCTGATTGGTTTATTTGACGTTACGCCCAAACCACACCTATGAATAATGAACCTACTTCATGCCTGGCGCAAGAGTTATTTCTCCCGCCGGGAAAATAGCAACAGCGCCCAAGATCCGCCCAAAAAGTCACTTGCGCTTTGCGCTTCGCAGTTGCTATTCAGATCGTTTAAATAGGACCCTTTGAGTTTACTGTGAAAGCCGCGCATTTCATTCTAGTCATTCGAGACATTCATGAGAAAATTTGCATCATGTGAGGGGCTTCTGCGACTCTGCTGAGAATCTGCTCGCTTCCTGTAATCACGTCAGTACTACAGCAAGGTCCTGATTGGTTAACGTGCCGTGGAAATCCGCCGAAGTTCAGATTTTTCAACTACCGCGCCACAGGATGCCTAATCGTGTCTTTGCATTGACTTACTGTAACATGTAAATCATCTGCGCTTGCACTTTGGAGTGGGATTTGTTTGATGGGAGTCTTTATTTTTGATGTTCTGGGTGAAAACACTACTCACTTAACGTGTTAAAATTCTGTCATAATTTTTTCACTCTCAAATTTTTACAAATGTCTTTGTTGCGATGAACACGAAGGAAAATTTTATAATAACACATTAACCAAATAAATAATTATATAAAATTGCGTAACTATTTAAAATTGCATGCTACGTTTAATTGCATGAACGTAAAGCACGTTTCCAGTTAAAGAGCACTTATTTCATTACTTAAAAATAATGTTACTTTGTGTATTTCGTATAATACAATGTGTTCATGTGGTTTATGGTTAAAAAACACATTATTTTCCACATACCGTACATTTTTGTTGCTCTAGATTTCATTATTTTCCTGAAACGCACTGATTGTGTATAAAACTCATTGATTTGAAAAGCTCTGTGTCCCTGATTGGCCAGCTAATCTGTACGTTGTGATTGGCCTGAATAACTCTGACGTCAGCCGGAAATGTGACGCTTTTTACTATGTTTGAAAGATTCGCTCGCAATGCTAACAGGATTTAACTTACAGGCTGTGAGTCCAAGCGGGAGGAATTATGATAATGGCGGTCTTGTCCACATCACCAATCCCAGGAAATAAACGGTTGCCTACATTTCATATGTTAGTTGCTCTTTAACAATTGAGTATGAAACATAGCTTCAGTTGTACTTCTACATGCTGTTTTTGTCAAAATGTCTCGGTCTGGTTTAGTACCTTTATTGGATCAATAGTTTACAGCTGACCTCAGCTATGTCAATCCACTTACAAAACCCCTTAGGGACAGTTTTGTTCTCAGCAGTAGCCAACATGTACATTATGGAAGTCATGTAGGAACTTGTAACAGCAACGAAGAAGGGGAATGCTTAACTTTCTTTAATTATCATTTTAAGTATTATATTTACTTAGTTTTTACTTATTTACAGTATATAAGTCTACGATTAATTATGTTACACAATTTTTTTAAGACACTAAATCAAAGCAGATGTCCACGTTCAGAAGTGTGTGTAACCATTGTCATTGGCTCAACTCATACCCATCTGTTCTCTCTCACATGTGCACATCACAGTGTCGGATAAGAGAAGGACGTGACCCCTGGTCACTTCTACTCAATACTTTACAAAAACATCTATGCTCCTGACCACATCCTTTTGCTCAAGCAACCCAATGGGAGCCAAAGGCCGCATCAGGTCAAATAACTGCTGATCTGGAACCAGTGTGACTCTCCTGGAGACAGATTCTAAAAGACCTTTAGCACTGCCAAATTCAATTAAAGTGTGTGCTGTCAGACTGAGTTTGAGACGGCTCATTCATTGCAAGCTGAGAAGATCAACAGTGATCATTGATCAAAGATCCAGACAGAGCGTGTGAGCTGACATTGAGAGTTATACTAAAGACCTGTTATTTTAATAAAGTGATTTTACACATCCTTTACAAATGTAATAACCTGCACCAATCAATCTTCTGCTAAAGTAACATGTTGGAAGGCGTATAAAAATAGGTCTGGATAGTAGATTGTTTCTTATTTAGATAAATCAGGGCCCCTATGTCAGCTTGCGATACAACAAAAACTTTTCCTCTAATGTGCCTTAAGAGTTTAATCTGCATGATTAAAGGTAGGGTAACAGATTTGATCCTAAAAATGTTTAGTTATGCTGGTTAAAAGTCTGCTCACATCCTGATAGCAATCACTGTGTTAAGTTGTTTAAATGTATTTGTAGAAATGTATGTCATCTGTGAAAGGTTTAGGACCAAAAAATGTTCAACCAATCATAGATTTCGGTCCGAACGGACGTTTACTTTTTTGTCCCTCATACGTAAGCGTATGCCCACCGCGCAGCGAGTCCACGCAGACACCATACGTCATCGGCGCATTCACGTGCGCTCACCTCCTGTCTGTAAACAGTGAGAATGGCAAACTTTTCTGCTGAATTGACAACCTACACAGGAGGCACAAAACGAAAGACATGTTTTATAACAACAACAGCAGCAAAAACTGCCTGGATCAGCAAAGAGCAAAAACCCAAATGAACATCGCTAACTTTACTGCTTTACCACGAGATGCAACCAGCTGCATGAGGCAAAGGGTCTGAAAGAGTTGTTGCACTGTTTATTTTGGTACGGTAGGTACGCGATATGTTTGTATTGAGATGGATTCAGATATTCTACTTTGATGAAACGTTGTGTTGCTTATGAAATTTGTGTTCGTTTACGGATTAGCATAACGATATAGTTTCTACGTCTACAGAAAGTGTACTTAAACTAATTCTAATGTAAACCAGTTGTTTATGTTGGTTATTATGGAAATGTTATTCACTTTGTACTGCAAAGTTTTCTCACTGCTGAATGAAACATGAGATGTGACCGTCTGATCTGTGCGTGTTCATGTGTTTTGAAAGAGGCGTGGCTTTGGATGGCGATTTGACTTGAGGGTGGGATCGTGATTTCATTGCTAGGCGGCTACCGTTTCAAAATGTGAAACCCTACCTTTAACAGGGTAAAAATCATGGGTTCGGCCCCAGAGAACAAACATATCTTAAATGCACTTTTATCGAGTCAAAACAGCGCCATATGTTTGCAAAAAATTTATATTGCAAAGCAAAATAAAGTTTTGCGAAAGAAAATGTAAGTATTGAGCAAAACATACTTTTTTGCAAGCATAACAAATTAAGAATCGCAAAAGAAAATAAAGCATTGAGAGAAAAAAATACAGTATTGCAAATCTTGCACATTTTTGCTCTGCGTTATTTATATTTGTGAAATTTAATTTTTCTTTGCAATACTGTTTTTTTTCTTTTTATGCTTTATTTTCTTTTGCGATTCTTAATTTTTTTGCTCAATACTTCATTTTAAATTGCTTTGAATAAAAGCATAAAATGCTTTAAAAAAAATACATTTAGCAAATTAAATATTTGAGAAATGGTAATGGATCATGTAAAAAGTACAAACTTTAAGTTTAAATGAACATGCATTTTGATTGGTATAGCAATCGTTAAACTTCAAAGCGTACAGTAGCTGTAGGCATAGATAAAGTATCACATTTGTGCTTGGGGGGCACCAACAGGCTAACGAGGGTACTGCAATTTTTTTTAATTTGGTTTAAATTAACTAAACTATTTTAACCTCTGTTACTACTTAATAAAAAGTAACAAAGCTAACAGTTTCAAATTTACATTACAAAACTCAGTCTTAAATGCTTCTTAAAGTAAAGTAAATATATAAAACGTGATTTTTCACCAAGGCAACCTTGCATGCATGTTATGTGAAACAACACTTGAAGTGTAATACTTGCAGATAAATGACTTGGTTAAAGAAATGAAAAACTTTAGATCTAGACTGAATCATCTGTAGTGATTGTGCTTTCTACTGAATGTAGTTTGGGCTTGAGGCATTAGGACCTGATCTGGATCTATATTGATTTTCTCTCTTCCCCCAGGACAGATGAGGTATTGAGTTCAGCTGAGGAGAGATCAGACACAGGGCAGGGATGAGACTCAGGAAGCAGTCACGACTTGCTTGACTGATTACTGCACTCTATATTTACATTGTTTTAGGCTGACTTCTCCAAATCTCTAGTGTTAAGAGACCAAGAAGCAGTGACTACATGATTCCTGTTCTGAGTTTCTAAATACCTGAACTGACTTCTTTTAGTTCTTATGTGGATTATAAATTGTCTATTACAAAATACATTCTTTACAACTACAACATTTTATAGTTAAATAATGAAACATTATATATTATGAAGATTTTTGGTCAACTGTACTGTTTATTTCCTTCAATTATAATAAGACACTGCCCCCTTGCGGTCAGATTGTTAACAGCACTGGCATTCAAAAGTATGTTGTGCATAATAATTCAGCATACATAATAGAAAATATTGGGTCTCCTCTTGGCATCAAAGACAACGCAATTCAATGTATCTTAAAAAGCAGTAGCTTATGTATCATTTTTAGTAAGTTAGATTAATTATTGCAATACACCAATTCCTTATATACCTACTGTAATTTGCCAGATGTCATTAAAGTTCATTTTATGTCACAGTGCTCTTTCGAATTGCAACATGGTAAAAATGATACACTATATAGGCCTAATGATTTAGTGAATATCAATTTAGTCATCTTTTTATATGTATTTATTATATTAGCACCACTAACCTAATGCTTAGAGAGTCGGGCTTGTAAACTGAGAATTGCCGGTTCGAGTCTCATGGCCGGCAGGTTGCGACTGAGGTGCCCTTGTCCAAAACACCTGTCCCCCAGTGTTCCCCGGACCCTGCTGTGATAGCTGCCCACTGTGTGTGTGTTTGTGTGCTTACTACTCACCAGATGGTGCAGAGGTCACATTCCAAGTTACCATATATTGGTCATACATATGCCAAAAATATAAACCTTTCGGGAAGTAACAGATCCTCTTTGAAATCAAATTATTGAACAGCTATTAACATATTTGTTTAATAAGGTTTGTATGCGTTAATGCAACAGAAAAACTAAAGATAATGGCTGCATCCGAAACAGCAAACTTTTCGAGTGTATAGTAGACGAAAGAAGTATGCCTGAAATCACAGTGCTCATTAAGGCAAACAGTACCCAGATGACATACTTTTTTCCGGCTGGACTGTGAAGTGTGCGTTTGATGGACACTTTACTATCCCATGAGGCCACGGGAGAGGATTTGTTAATGGAAATGATGCTATGCAACTGATGCTGGTAGGTCACATTACAACTGGGTGAATGTACGTCCGAATTTCATTCATGTAGAAAAGTAGTTCTCAACCTTTCTTTGGCCTTCCCCAGTATTGGCATTGCTATCATATGATTAAAAGAAATAGAAAATTATAGGAATTTGTATCAAATTATTAGTGGAATATTTTTTTGCATCTTTACTTAAACTCAAAACATCTTAGATCCCACACTGTAGATCACGCATCTTACATCCCACTTTAAACTCGTTAAGTATTTACTTATTCAAAATAAGTACCTACTCAAGATATGCAATTTCGGACGCAGTGGGTGTGTGTGACGTTGAAGATGATTTGGTGCACCTTTTAAAGAATGAGGGTCAATGACATAATCAAGCTTATTTAAAAAATACACGGAGATGAACATTTCACTACAACACTTAAATCAAAGCACATTTATTCATATAACAATCACTAGTCAAATCTTCAGGGAGTCATCTGTGATTAATGAATGTTATTGTAGATTGTGATGAGGTTAATAGCAGAGTGCCTCTAGTGCCGAAAAATAGATGCACTCTGATGAGTGGCCAAACATCTTCAGTAAATGAAAATAAACACGTTTATGTTCAAGATTAAACAAGACATTGTCTGATGATGGGAAAAAAAAGGCCATATAAATCATCAAGAGACTTAATTAGCGAAACTTAAATTATGCTAAGAAACCTAACACATAACTTGCGAAATCTCAATAAGCAATTGTTGTTACTATATAACTGCACTGAAAATAAATTCCTTGTTGAACTTAAAATTTTAAGCTTAATCAACTTGATTTTATAATTCATTTAAACTTTCTTGACTTGTGAGGACTTGCTATACATTATAAAAATAAAACTGAATTAGCTTAAGTTATGTCATTTTTATTATTTATAACAACTCCTTACTTGTCAAGAAAGTTGAAATAAAATTTTAATCAACTTGAATTTACTATTAAAGTGCAACACTGTAAAACATTTCAAGCTGGTTAAATTTAGAAACAAAAGTTGATCTGCTGCCTTAAAGGCACACCGCGGAACTTTTTGCCCACTAGGGGGCGCTAGATATGTATTTTTCACGCCTAGCGCCCCTAGAGGCCATAAGCAGCACTGTCGCAAAGGAAAAGAACAGGCCAACCTTAAAACTAAACTAAAAACTAAACCTTTAAAACGCTAAACGATCGTCATTTTGAGGCATCATGGAGAAACGCAGTCATGTTACAACTTTCTAATGAGGAACTCGTGGCAGAAGCCATTTCTCAATCTGAAGGTTGCAGCCTCTGGATGTCGTATTTCTAAGCTGCATACGTCATCAAGATTCAGAATATTAACAATTATAAAGTTGACTATTATACTTAGTTAATCGTAAATTTTTGCAGTATGCTTATGACTTGCGAATGTAATGCTCAGTTTACCTTAATAAACCAGGCTTGATGACGTATGCAGCCTGCATATTTGACCTCCGGAGGCTGCAGCCTTCCAATTGAGAAACGACCAGAAGTATTTCCTTGCCTTTTTCCAAACACACATTGTTGCATCGTCTCTCTCTCCCTCGCCACCAGGATTTTCCGCAATGGCGCTCGTATTTCCTCTCTTTTGTGTGAAAATTGTCGCTCCAAATTCAAGTAAACCGATGTGTTTAGGTCTGCCGCTTTGTAATACGTCACGTGAGTGACAGCGGAACGCAGCAAATGAGGAAGAGAGAAACGCTCGGATCTGATTGGTTAATGAATAGGGTTTGGTTTTACACTGTGAGTTTGAGCAAGATTGACTGCTAGCATCCTGGATTGTAATGTAAATACAGACAGTAAAAGAAAGGTAAAAACATGAACACGTGAATGCAGCATCTGAATACAGAGAACTATATGCAAGATAATCGCCGTCATTTATAAAGAAGATCGCATTTATGTATGAATCAAGTTCGTGAGTTTATATAAAAAATTGCCTTAAAGGGGAATCGAATCCGGGTCGCCCGTGTTATAGGTCCGTGACACTAAAACTGTGCCACGGAGTCACATAATAGAAGTTGCTCTCTACACTCCTTAAGTAGCCTCCAGCAAAATTCACTTAAAAAAAAATTGTGTGGAGGAAGTGACGTATGCCGTAAAGCAGTCGAATTTTGTAGTTTTTTTTGTGCTCTGGTTACTACCAGAAACCCTAAGTTTTAAAGTACGAGTAAAAGCGATATACAGACCCCGTCAGGCTATGGTAGACATGTCATTCAACCTATTTAAAGTCGATGTACTATCACAAGGGTCTTGAAAATGTATTATGAAGGTTGAAAAATACATGGTGTCACTTTAAAAATGTGAGTTAAATATACTTGAAGATATGCTTTGTTTCAACTCACAAGTAATTAAGACAAATTACGTTTAACTTTTTGGAAACTTACAAACATGAGTTTAATATCTAAAACTTTCCATGATTATTTGAATTAAATAGAAAGAGTAAGTACACATAACTTAATGAGGCTTTCATGTTTTACAAGGATTTTTTTACAATGTGGCATATAGGCCTGACAATTCATTAACCCCTCACACAGCTTGCTTGCTTTATTTGACTAATGTGGGAAGGATGTATGCATCATTGTAATATCCACATATACAAATTGCATGGAAGAATAGACTTCAGGAGGTTGACTTTATGGTTATTGTCATTACATATCATAAAATAATTCAGTATAGGGATTTCAGTGTTTCACGTGTAGATATCACAGCAGATATTTTAGCTGTACTAAATTTGAAATGGCCACTAAGAGGTGCTGTTGATCTTTATTTTTTTAGGTATGGACAAATCTAAATAAGAAAAGCACATCAGTACACATCAGCGGAGTAAAGCAAAGGCCTTAAAATGTTACCTGCCTTTTGTGTTAAAAGCTTTACTGTGTTACAGACACTGTAGATTAAACTTCAAATGCAGCTAGTTAGCAATTAGATGACGCCATCTAAAGCTCTTCCCACGTAAAAGAAGTTATTTACGACAATGAAAGCAACATTATTTGTCAAATCACATTCTGCATTTTGCATCTTAAAAATAAATAAATAATAATAATCATGTTTGCAGAGTCTTAAAACCTCAAAACTTGCAACTGGAAACCCAATCTCTCAACAGACACATGATTCTCACTGTCTCTATACACAAGCACTGGCACTACACAAGCCCACAAGCTCGGTCCAGACCAGCACTACACCCACATTATCTTATTTACTACTGACGTCATTGCAATCAATAATAATAATGATGATAATAAAAGCACATGCAGTCTGGAGAGATTAGGACCGGCCACAGACACACAATCAGCACCTTAGACATAAATGTCAGCAAGATGAAACGAAACGCTTTCTGGTTGTAAAGAAAAACGCTTATGGTGACCAAACAAGGCTCGAGTAACAGTGCTTATGAACAGCGAAAATTCAGATTCTGCGCTCGACTGATCTAAGGACAGCCCTGTAAGTGCTGTTAGAAAACGTAACTGTGTGAACCACTATCAGAGACAACACATTCATTAATACAGCTGCCGTGTGTGGATGCACTGGTTTGGAAATGTTAGATTGGTTGTTAATCGAAACGCATTTAAAGGTTTCCAAAATGGTCTTTGTGGCTGTATGGTTTCACGAGGAACCTTTAACACACAAAAAACCTTTCTGTTGCACAAAAAGCAACCACCTTCTGTTATATTTTGATCATCAGTGACAAAAATCACCTACTCTTTACACCACAATGGGGTGGTATTGCATGTAGCGTATGTTGTATCTCAAATGAATAATACATTATTATGCCACTCTGATTTTAGCCTGTTTTGCATAATGTGTTATTCCTTATAACGCTAACTGTTATATTATCTTTGCTCTCTTGAGCACTCCAGAAAGGTTTTATTCATTATTGGCAGACCCATGTCCTTCCCCGCAAGCACGCCATTGTGGTTCGCGTTTAAGAAGCAAACTTATCTAGCTGAATGAAATGAGCTGGCGGGAAGAGAGGGAATAGTGAATGTTTATCTTTGAGAGAGACTCCCACCAGGGATGTTATGCAGAAGGGGAACTCGATGAGCAAAACTAAGCCGGGTTGCTGATGAAGTTAATGCGGTTTCAGCACAAATCGTACTTTTTATCTGTTTTTGTGTCATTGCACTGAACTCTTCCACAAATTAATCTCAATAAGCACCTTATAAACCATTACGGGCTAAATTAGATTTTTTTCTTCGCAACTGCGAATAGACCTTTACTGGCAGAAAGGGAAGTAAATAATCTTGTTTCATTTTCTTAATGTTTACAGAAAGTGTCATTGCATTTATTAAGACTAACTGTTCAACACTGTTATCCAACAATGTTTGTCTTTAATTTATTGGAAATGTGTTTTTTTTAACTGCAGACCAACTTGTCCCAAACTGCAGTACTGTAGCTTTCCACTAGTGGCAGTTTACAATTGACAGTAGCGATTCTGCATAGTTTATTTTTTATGCATTGTCGGCCTGAATTTTAATATGATGTGGGTTTTGAACATCTTAAGTGAGATTATAAATTATAGGAAAGGGATATATTCCATGCTCACACAGCACATTTGTTTTAATCTACAAACCAACATTTACATTTGTGCATTTGGCAGAAACTTTTATCCAAAGTGATTTACAGTGCATTACAACTAAGGAATAATTTTTTTTATCTGCATGTGGGTTGAAGTTTGAGTTTATTAGACATACAGTAAAGTAGCAATACATCTGCATCACACTTTTGTTAAGGATAACTCAAAAAAGTTATTTTTGTTATGGTCCTTGCTATTCCTGCTGTGACAATGGGTGTATTTGGCATACCCTTCAGGCAATTTTTTTTGTCATAAAACAACAATCAACACTTAAACACACCATAAAATACAAAAACAAGATACAACTCCTCTAAAATATTCTCTACATTTCTGCTAAATCCCACATAATCCTTTATAACCTTGATATCCAAGGGCAATTTATTCCATTTTTGGGTGCCTACACAAACGCCCTCTGGCCACATGAAGTTTTAAATATACCATCCATAACAGTCTGTCTGGTAAAATGACCATGCCTTAGTGTAACCAGAGAATAAAAGGCGTTTAAATATACTGAAGCTTTGGGTTCGAACCCATGACCATTTGCGCTTCTAAAGCAGTGCTTTACCACTGAGCTATTAACTTTTTCCCCGCCAGCATTTTTAAAAAAGTTGCCAGCCAGCGGCTGCATTTTTTATGATTTTCACAAAAGTTTAATGCCTTACAGAAAATGTTCTTCTTTAAATTTATAAACATACAATATATCAAATGAATGAACAGACCCTTTGAAAAAACCTGTTTCCTCCTACCTTCATTATTTTTCTTTTATCACTTCTCAAATATGGGTTTCTTCAAAAACACCAAATCCGGTATTACGGATTGCCGGAAATACTCGTCATTGGCAGGGAAGCGTTTTCTCTTAATTGATGAGATTTCTTGTCAATGGCAGGGAAAGAGTTAAGGAGCACATGTCTTAACTCATTACCCACCAGCCTTTTTTTGAAAAGTTGCCCGCCAGCATTTTTGTGATTTTCACAAAATGCCTTCCAAGAACATTTTCTTCTAAAAATGTATAATCATACAAATATATGAAAGAACAGACCCTCTGCTTTCAAAAAACTTTTTTTTCTCTGCTCATAAACTCTTGAATATGGGTATTATTCTTAAAAAATATTTTTAGCAAAAAGCTGAAATAATTGTATTTTTGTGATGTTATTTTGTCAAAGATCAGATTCAGATTGATTATCAAAGCATACACATAAAAAATTTAGCGTGTTTAAAATAATAAATAATTTTTTGCTTCAGTTTTTTTTATAAATTGGGTAGGCCATCTAGTGTATAATCGCGGTATTACAGATAACCATAAAAACTCATCAGGAACACATTTTTTTCATGCAAACGTGTTCTCTTAATTGACGAGATAACTCGTCAATGGCATGGAAAGAGTTAAACTACAGTATTACAGCATGCTCCGACTGAGTGGGAGTTTACAGGAATGGCAACCCTTTTACCCATTCTGTGTAGTTTAGTTTTATGTGTTTTCGCACAAACTTTTGGTAATATAAGGGTTTTTGACCTTTATCATATCATGAAAATCTTTCTATCAGTACTTCCATTAACCTAAAAAATGTGAAAAAGAACAACTCAGTAACTTAGTTTTGGTAAACCTTTCTCATTAAAATTTGGCTCCCCATGTGATGTCAAAAGGGGATCTTATTACAATAATACCGTCCTTTAATCTGCACTATCCAACCACGGCACTGCCATTTAGTGCAGAGAGAGAGAGAGCGAGAGAGAGAGAGAGAGAGAGAGAGAGAGAGCGAGAGAGAGAGAGAGAGAGAGAGAGAGAGAGAGAGAGAGAGAGAGAGAGAGAGAGAGAATAATTGAGAGCACAATTGTGTTTCAATTTCAACAAACCACCAACATTGCAATCAGTGTTTCCATTTCATCAGCTCATTTGCATTTTGGCACACCCAAAAATGGCAGATTTATTATCTGTATTTTGAGCTAAAACTTCACTTTGGGGACACCAAAGATTTTTTTTACGTCTTAAAAAATTCTTGTGAAATGTCTCCTTTTAAGTAAGATTATAAATTATAGGAAAGGGATACTCACAAAAGTTAGCAATACTGTAGTTTGCCCCAACCGACTGGCAGTTTCCAGAATCAACATGCCTCTAACCCAGTGCTTCTCAATTATTTTCTGTCACGCCCCCCCAGGAAGAAGTAAACATTTCGCGCCCCCCCCACTCTCCGCCGCGACTGTAAATAGTATAATTTGTCTATAAAATTACACATCTGCAAAACATTGTATCCTTATAAAACGGCTAGTTCCAATCCTTGATTCTGATTGGTCAACAGGTGTGCTTTATTCACAATAAAACACTGGTATGACCGCTTTACCCAACGGTTCTATTTAATATCACTGCGCCCTTAGCAACACCCTTAGCAACACATAAACATATAATGAGACAAAGTCTGAGAACAGTTTGTTGTTTTTATTTGAGCGTTCATGTTGTTGTTCGCAGTCAGGGACTATTTTTTCTAGCGGAAGGAATGCTTTTATTGATTTAACTTCATGAAAGTTGCACTAATTTTTTTTTACTTTAATATTGTGTGGTAACCGTTTTATAAAAGCAATAAGGTACTCGAGGCAAGTGCTGTATCGTGAATAAGTAACGGCTGAAGGGGTTGCAGGCACTCCGCTTCGCGTCGTGCCTAACAACGCCCTTCAGCCGTTACTTATTCACGATACAGCACAGCCTCTCGTACCTTATTGCTTACTTATATGTAGTGCGCTTCTTAAAGGTCCCGTTCTTCCTGTGTTTTTGAAGCATTGTTTTTCACACAAAGTACTAATCTCCATAGCGCTGTTTTCACTGTCCTAAAAACGGGCTGATGTCTTCCTTGTTCTATGAAGTCCCTCCTTCAGAAATAAGTTACTGATTGTATAGTTTGTTTAGTGTGTTGTGATTCGACAGCAGCTTAGCTTGCAGCAGCGTAGATCCGTTTGAGCTTAGCTGGCGACTGACATATTCCTGTGGGCGGCATTTAGTCAAACACTCTTGCTTTGATGTCTTTCAACCGGGAAGTAGAGGACTGTAGTCCAAACCGGCCGTTCGCTGTAGGCTTTAATAGGGTAATTCTGTTAAAGAAAATATATTGCCTGGCAGTGAACTTTATCATTTTGCAGTTATTATTTATGCTATTATAGCGACATTACACACTAACTAAAGTTTGAAAAATCTACAGTATAGCAGCTTTGCCCCTACTGAGTGTCAGTTTACAGAATTTGTAACCCTGTTACCCATTCTGCGTTGTTTAATTTTATATGCGTTTTCTCCCCACGTTTTGGTTATAGAATAATGCAAATTGCAAACGCCATGTATAATGGTTTGAAAATAAAAAGATATTTTGATGTTAGCAATCTTTATAATAAGTACCTTTCTTTGTACACCATTCTGAAACATGCTGTGAATATCAGCCAATAGATATATACTGTATGCACCGAATGCATTACATATTTCGTTATTAAATCAGGTGCCTTTCTCTTTCCATTCACATCAAACATATAAATTAATACATGTTTCTCTTGGGAGATTTAACATCTGTGCCTGTTTGCATCTTACAGCTTTATCGAAATCACATAAACCCAGGTTTTCCCCTTATTCTTGTAAAACGCTGCTGATCTGACCCTCAGGCTGTGCCGCGGACCACTGCAATCTCACAATCTAGGGGGCTCCAAGCAAGTTTGATTGAATTACAGTCAGCAATACAGTGGACAAGTCCCAAAGGACTACAGCAAATCTAATCACCTGTTTGTGGAAATAAAAAGGCATGACACCACCTGCCATTGTGTGTGGTTTGTGTGTTTGGGTGCATGTTGGGCTGGGAGGTGAACATGGTGTAGTCAGCAGTACATAAATGCAATATTTTTTAAAAGAATTGGAGCAATGGGAAGTAACAGGTGTTAAATTGACATCTAGGGAATTGGAGACAGGCCACATACTGTATGCTGCAAAAATGGTAGGTTGTATACAATACATGTTTGGGTCAAATATGAACAACACAAACGTTTTGGTCACCCACAATGGTCGGATTTGTCCATATTTGACCCAACCACAAGTTAAAACATCCCAACATTGTATGGATATAGAAACAAATCATTAACATCTGCAACTATCCACAACATTTTAAGATGCTGTGGGGAGAATTTGCCATCTTTCTGTGCTAAAAATTCAGACAGTGTATTTTAATATTGTGTTTGCTGTTTTTGAATTTCACTGTTTTGTAAATCATATTTTGGCCGGCCCGAAAACAAATTATTAAAGATTGGTTTACAGCGAGCCAAATCTGAGTGGAATTGATAACCGACAGCTCAAGTGTAGACTGAACAGGTGTGTACACTCAACGGACACTTTCACTTTGAGATAAAACAGCTTATTGTTTTGGCTTCAGTGGTTTGATTTAAATCCTGTCAATAACGTTCTCCGCTCTCTACTTGTATTATTTATGCTCGGAGGCTGCGTTGGCCCAGCCCTGCTGTATTTTCTGCCTGTAAGTGTTTGTAGTAACCCACTCATTGAACCGGTAAATTGATCTGACAGATGCTGATGCTCTTATATTGTACGCCTTTAAGCAAAGTTTTGGCAGATAGCATCATTTTAGGCCCAGGAGCTGGTCTGCCAATGAGCAGAGTCTGCAGTCTAACCATCTCTCAAGAGTCCGTCTGAGTGCCGCCTTCGGAGGTGTCATAAATCATGTGATTGATTAATTTTATGGTTGTTTGTTGTTGTTTTTTACTAGCAGTGCACCTGTTTTAACTTTCTTGTTGCGTCACGTGCGCAAAGTATATCTAATCTGTATCACGTAAATACACAGTGTGGTGGGGAATTGGTCAAATTTTAATTTTAGACTCTAAAAATGCAGGTTTTATTACTGAGGGAAGTAAAACTGTCTGAACACTGTCAGAAATTTGTTAGAGACTAAGATTCATCTCAAAGGAAATTAATCAACTGTTGGTGAACATGTTATATTAAGCGTCCAAAGACTGACATTTTTGCCTACGGCAGGAGGAATTCACACAAACTCATAGGTGAGAGATTTGGAAGGCTTTTAATTGGTGTAACGTGTGTTTTAGCAGAATCTAGTGGTGGGATTGTGAATTGCAAATGACTCAATTTCGAAACACAATGAGAAGCTATGGTAGATGCCTCAGGACAAACATCGTTGTCTGGTACGAATAGCATTTTTTGAGCTTCGAAGCTCTAGTAAAAATCAAATCGAATATTCGAAGCTTCGGAAGGAGGGGCTGAATATATTTTTCTCTCTGAAGGAAGGAATCTCTGTGTGTTTGTCTGTCTGTTTGCAGTTTTATTATTAGGCAGGTGTGTTGCTGCAGACGCAAGGGAGTGTAGTGTTGTATGTTGGTGCAGTAGGACATGTGACACGTTCAAAATGAATAAACTTTTAATAAACTACAGAACAGTGCAAGCCGGAGGCAGCGTGCCTCACGCGTGCTACGAGAACAACGCACACATGAGGCAGGAATCTCATGTGAGTGTGTGTGTGTCTTTCTAATTGCATTTTTAATATGTTAAGAACTAGCCTGACGTTGTCATACTCAATTCTAGTCAGAATTTGAGTCTGAAACCGCTCCGTTGGGCTGTGATAATAGGAAAATGCCTATGCACTCAGTTGGATAGACCTACAACCAATCAGAGCAACCGAGTGCACTACGTATGTTGAAATGGCGTCTTATGCAGCCTGACCGAACTGCTAGTTATTTCGCTACAATGACACTAACATTATAATTATACTAAGTCTGAGTTAGTGAACGTACATCCACACCTACTATGTTTACAACATTTAATTCATATCACAACATTGTGAGTTATTTACTAAGTGATAGAGTCAGACTATCTCTTACCATTCGTAAGTTAGATAAACTGCATCCACGGGCTTCAGAAAAGGAGCTGGCAACGACGTTAGTTATATCCACATTGTCGTGCACACCGAGTTGCCCATCTTCTTAATTTCTGATTAATTAAACTTTTGCCGAAACCCGGAGGAGGGACACAAAAACAAAAGTATTGATCGCGTTTCTCTGTTCCTCTTTTAAAATCAATGCACTGTCGATATCTTCTAGAACAGACTCGATGACAGAATATTCATATCTCAATTCTCCAGCTGCAGCCGTATTTGTTGTAAACGGATT
Organism: Misgurnus anguillicaudatus; assembly: GCF_027580225.2. Taxonomy (NCBI): domain Eukaryota; kingdom Metazoa; phylum Chordata; class Actinopteri; order Cypriniformes; family Cobitidae; genus Misgurnus; species Misgurnus anguillicaudatus. The sequence continues at coordinate 18,852,754 of NC_073341.2, forward strand.
CAACACAAGCCCTCTTTAGTGATGTGGTTGATTACCTTACTGTTGATCATCTGTCCATCATCGAGTAAAGCCCTCCTTGACAATTTGATTGGTCCGGCAGTTTTTGTTTTCGAGCATAGTAGCACCACAACGGAGCCACTCCAGACCGAATTTCCCCAAGCCTACAATGTTGTGGACGTGGCTAAATTTGGCTGGCACCCAGGCTAGTTGAGAACCATTTATCATATCAACTTCAGGCAAAGAAAGTAAAATTTCGTATTTTGGTGCAATATGGACTCGCGACACGTTCAAAATAAACTTTTGCGTGCACAGCTTGTGCTCTGAGAATGGAATACTGCACTAGTAAAAAAAAAAAACACAGACTGTTAAAGGCGGAGTCCACAATGTTTGAAAAATTCGTTGGAAAAGGAGACGGGCCGACTACCAAAACACACTTATAGCCAATCAAATCAAATCAAATGCCGGGTTGCGTATGTGTGGGGCGGGTCTATCAACAGAAGGACCAGATTCTATTGGGGTAGGGGCATGTTTGTTTGGGTGATTTCAAATATCAACATTGGCTTTCAAACATCGTGGACTCTGCTTTAAGAGCAATACTTATAATAAAGTAGCCTATAATTTTTGAACAAACAAATCACTTCCTGGTCAGAAATTAAGCACAATATTATCTCAATTATCTTAATCTTAGACTGTACAAAAACATAAAGGAGCGGTTTCGCGGACAGGGATTAGCTTAATCCAGGACTAGGCCTTGGTTTAATTAGGAAAAATAACTAATTTTAACAAACATGCTTTACTGAAAACATTACCTGTGTGCATTTTGAGGCAAAACAAAGGGCACTGGTGTATTTTAAGATATGTCGGTTCAAGTTGTTTTCAGTTTGGACAGCTCTTAAAAATGTTTTAGTCTAGGACTAGTCTAATCCCTGTCCGGGAAACCGCCCGAATACATTCTAAAGTACACAACATGGTACAACTTGTATTGAAATGCTTGTTACGACTCTCTTTACAGAATGCAAAAAAATTATATATTAGGAATAAAAAGGGAGTAAATAAAGTACAGGAGGAATAAGAAAAGGAATAATATGTAATATGTGCATTGTAGTAAAGGTGCATTGTGCAGTAAAGTGCAATTGTGCCTTGATGACATCAGAAGTGGTAAGGAAAACATAATTTGTGAGGAAAAACATAATTGAAGGCATGCCATTAAGTCATTGCCCACCAGCATTTTTGTTTTGTGATTTTCAGAAAAGTTTTACAAAATGCCTTCCAGGAAAATGTTCTTCTGTAAATATATAAACATACAAATATATCAAATAAAAGAACAGACCCTCTGCTTTTAATCAAACAAACATACAAAACAAAACTGGTTGCCAGTAACTTACTGTAGATTTTACATTTATTTTATTTACTGGCAACAGTTTGTTCAAAGTCAAATGAACATGAAACATTTTCAGTCTTTATCTTCTACAGTAAGTTACTGTTGAGCAAAACGCTAAGATAATTGTGTTTTGGTAAAGGAATTCAGAATGATTATCAAAACATACACAGAGTTTAAATAAATGTGTTTTCCCTTCATTCTAGTGGATTGCAGATTTTCCGTAAAAACTCGTCAGGAAAGCATCATTGGCAGGGAAATGTTCTCTCTTAATTGACGAGATAACTCGTTAATGGCGGGGAAAGAGTTAAATGGTGTTGCACACACACACACACACACACACACACACACACACACACAAAACGTGTCCCTTTGATGCCCTAAAATGTTGCCACTGTAGAAGGCTCAATATGTTTTAGAACAGAGCAAATGTATTTTGTTAGACTTCCAAATGTAACCACGCAGCACATAACCCTAAACTTCTTTATGAAGTCTGTATCTTAAATATGGCTTATGTTGTGACCTAAGGGACATTTAATAACATTGATATATTACTAATGTGTGAAGAAAGAACTCAGAGTCCAGCCCCTTGCTGAGAAGATTATCCAGAAATGCTCATTTATAATCCAGTGATGCTTCAACTCCAGAACACCCAGCTATCTGCTGTTTACTATTCAAATAAATGTAAAATGATAACACAATTCTTACAGACAGAAACATTACATTTAAAGTGCCTACAAGTATGTTATTTGGTAGGCCTAGACATTTAGGTGTTAGGTGCAGTGGATTATCTCCAATAGACGATCACAGCAGTTGGGATCTATCGCTGTAAAGCAGTACGCTATCATACTGTGTGTCTTCACATTCAGACGTAGCCATTCAGTGGAAGATAGTTTGCTTTGGTCGTATCTCTTTATATGACCATTTTCAGACACAGGATAGAAACAGATAAGAGCTGTTTTCCATTTAAGAATCAGGACATGGGCCGGGCCGCTTCTGTAGAGCTGGGGTATTATTATGGACTAGATAATGTCTTGAAAATTGTGTGATGGTAACATAACCAATTGTATCTGTTTAAAGTTAATACATCCCATGTGGCACACATCGATTTTCAGGCTGCAGTCTAAAGTAGAAAATGACAAACAGTAATAGGTATTTCATGGTCTCGCAAGCTTCCATTTTGTTTTGCTTCCAATTTCAGTCTGGCCCTAATGCAAATTCATGTCTTCTGTCTGAACAATTTGTGCATGGAACCGTCAGTTAACCGCTGTAGGCTGTTGAAATCGTGACAACATGATGCAGTAGATTTTAAGAAATTACTGACAGAAAAATGGTTGAAATGACAGCCGACCTCGCTAAAGTAATTGAGGGTGATTCTGTCTTTCTTTCATTTTAAAAGTGATGTTTGTTTACTGTTTCTATTGATCGTGATAGCAGCTATTCATCAAATGACAGAAAACATACATCCAGATGTGGGGTATTGTACTATTTTTTTTATGAAAAGCAGATTCATGTTCCTGTACTGCGGTGGTCAGGGATGCTACTGTATAAGATGTAGGTTTAGTAAAGTATGTCAAACTTGCTGCATCTTCCACAACCTAGTTTTCTGAACCAGCTGCTAGGTTGGATATTGCACTGTAAAAATTGTTTTATTCGGAGCAGATGGCGTATACACTTTCGGCGACCCGAGTTCGAATCCCATCTTGAGTTATATTGCCGATCCTGTACAGTTCTCATTTACTCAATTTTTTTAAGGTAAGTGGTTGCGATCAATTTATTTAAGCTACATTTAAACAAAAGTTTTTGTTTTGTTTTGTATTTCCATTTTTTTTAAATGTAACTTAAATAAATTGATTGCAACCACTTACCTTAAAAAATTGAGTATATTGAATGAATAATTTTTTCAGTGTACTGTCTATCAAATAAAATGGCCCAAAAAAGTAGGGTTGCAGGATAAATTGCATGCGGTTGTCATGCGCATCTTGTCAGTAAAGCCGGTTACTTCATTAGCATATCGACCATCACCTGCTTTCAGCTTTGAGACGCTGACAGCCAGTTGTAGCATTTGCAGTGTTGCCAGATCCCATTGTGAAAAATCCTCTTTAGAGGTAATGTTTTTGCAATTATTGTGACACTTTGAGAGATTTAAAAAAGTGAGATTGTTACTGTTAGCGATGTCTCAGATTTATTTCTAGAAAAACAAGTCTGAACTTATTTTTTTGTCTTTATGGCCTATTTTGTTTGTTTTCGTACGAATATCTGGTAACCAAAATCTGGAAAACAGTAATCGAATGACACATCATTCAGCGTGGACAGGTTATTGTTGACATGATCCTGCATTTGGTACTGTAAGACACGCAATAATCATGATTATGTTTATAAGAAACGCTTTAACGTTAAAAATCTGTAGAAAATAACACTGGTACAAAGATAATTGGGTTTAAATGAAATGTGCCAAATACAGTATGTAAACATTGCCCAGGAAGAAGGCTATGTTATAGCATTCAGATTAGGGGTTAGCATTTGACAAAGTCATACTGAAAACATTAATAAGAACAATAAACAAATTAACAAAGTCCTTGTTTATGTAGCCTAATATTGCTTATCGAAATGATTAATATAATGCTGTAACAAAGCAATAAACCCCATGAAGCAGTGGGTTACCAGTGCATTTTATAACAGCTAAGGGGCGTTGTTAGGCACGATGTGAAGCGGAGTGCCTAAAACCCCCTTAGCTGTTATAAAATGCACTGTAACACTACTGTTTCACGGGGCTTATTGCTTTTATAAAACTGTTATGTTTGGAAGCATGCTCAACTTTAACTCTTTCCCCGTCAGCGTTTTTTTTTAAATGTTGCCACCCAGATTTAGTTTAATGCTTTTCAGAAAAAAATTATTTTTTAAATAAACATAAAATATATCAAATGAAAGAACAGACCCTATGCTTGCAAAAAAAATTAATCCTATCTTCCTTTGTCCTCTTATCACCTCTCAAATTTTCAGCTAAAAGCGGAGATGATTACATTTTTGTGATGAACTTTTGTAAGAGATCAGATTCAGAGCCTGATCAAAACTTACACTGTGATTTTAGTGTTAAGTGAATGCCTCAGTGTTTAAGTTGGGTAAGATCGCCACCTAGTGGATAATAGCGTGAAATATGAATTTGAGGTAGAAACTCCTCAGGGAGCATTTTCTCTTTATTGATGAGATGACTCAACAATATTTATTGACATTTATCTGGATATTGCCATTAATGTGGTGTTTATTTTCATAAATCAGTATGTCGCAACAGTGGCAGAGTGATACTTATGTAATGCGGTCTGAATTATCCACCCTAAGTGAACAGTTAAGGATTAACAAATTGTGATCTAATAAATAGGGGATAGTATAACAATGTCCACCCCTCAAAAAATGGCCAAAAGGTTAAGATCCCAGGTAATAATAAAGTATACAAAACTACATTTAAATATAGTAAATAGTAAAAGTATATAAGTAGTACTTCAAAGCACCTAAAAAGCTATACAAGTAATACCTAAGATTTTAGATTTTCTAGAAAGATTTCTAGTGTATTGAAATACATGATGTCTCAAAATAGCACAGTTAAGTACACTTTAAGTTTATCTTAAGAAGTACCAATGTTATGTGTCTGAAATGCAGAATGTAGCATCTATTTACAAATAGTATGTCTATGGTCCAAGGTGGTGCGAAAGAGTGGAGGTGGAGACAAATTTGCATATCAATAGATTAATATACTAAATAAGGCAAGGGTGTACAGTTACATTCAAGCTGTTTTAAAGCATGAGGAAATTAGGTAAAACTTTTATATATGCTATTATGATCCAAATATGCGTTTTAAATTATGAAATTCTTTACTACGGGGAGACTTTCGTCGATATATATGACTAGATGTCGTCTATCGGCACAATCCTAGTTTACAGGCCAAATGCGGCCAAGGGACGGATTTCATTCTGTATAAATGTTAAATTTAATTTATGTTAAATTTGTTGACAAAACCATGTCTGACTGGCTAAAAACTCAGTTTCTGTGTTTTTGTGTAGTTACTGCACTTGGGCAGTATACATTTTGAATAAACAGAGTGTAAAGGCCATATAATAACCTCAGCGATTGCAGCCAGGCCATTTTTTTTTTGCTGTGCTCACATAACATATTCCCCACAGCCTTTGTTAGTTTTTCTTTGTGGTTCCAGCTCCATTTGTTCAGTCGGCCTGATTGCTTCTCACTCCTTTGCCCAGCTCTTCTTCTGTTGGGATCACTATGAATGTCTGTGAATTTTAAACGCTGGATTAGAATCCCTGAGAGGGAAATGCAATGAGAGCTTTGAAGGCAGCAGCGTGCTAATTTGATCTTTTCACGTAAAACGCCTAGAATATTCCTGCTGTAGGTTAGATCTTAACCCCCTGGAGTGTCCATCCGCTACATAGGAGCAAAAATATTCTTTATATGGACTGTGGTTTAGTGAAAACACAGGCAGATAAGGATATGTGCTTACATTTCGACTTCCTATAGATTAAAGTCTGTCTAACATTGACTAAACACCATACATCACAATGGGATAAATCTCATACCAAATGAAAGAAGGAAGACTTGGGCACATATGTTGTATTCGTTACATTTTCATATCTTACCTCATTACGGAGTTGTACACTGTTGAAAAGAGAATGTTCACTTGTGACAATTTGCCCCATCGGCGGGAAAAGTTGTCAGATTAGATTATCTAAAAAGAAGAACACTACTTAATTGTGATTATTATTTTAATTTTTAAATTCAACCAAGAACTGGAAATATTAACTCTAGAGCTTTTCACATGGTGCTTTTGTGGGGTTAACTCCACATTGCGGTGCCAAACTCATGCAGTGTGAAACAAAGTAGGTTTAGAATGTTATTACCCTTAACTAAACACAGCTGAAGCAGCTAATTAAGGTGTTCAGGGTTGCTTGATAATTACAGACAGGTGTAGGAACTTAGGCGTGATGTTCGACAGCAATCTATCTTTTGATAGTCATATCTCCAACGTCTGCCGCACAGCATTCTGCCATCTTAGAAATATCTCAAAAATACGCCATATGCTGTCTGCATCAGATGCAGAAAAGCTTATTCATGCTTTTATGACCTCTAGAATAGACTATTGTAACTCGTTACTCGGGGGATGTCACGCAAATCAGGTAAACAAGCTACAGCTGGTTTAAAACGCCGCATGCTTACTCGATCTAAAAAGTATGACCACATAAGTCCAATTCTAGCCTCTTTACACTGGCTACCAGTCAAATATCGCATACAATTTAAAATATTACACACATTGCACAGGTGGGTTCACAAGTTGCTAAGCAGAGGTTTTACTTTTTACTTAAACGTATTTTTTCAAGTATTTGTATTTTATTTGTGTTTTTCTTTAGAAAACATACATGCCAAAGCATATTATCATATTTTTACTCTATTACATTTCATAATGTCAAGTTTTTGTTTTACATTTAATATTTAAGTACATTAACATACTTTTACTCAAGTAAAAGTACACAATTTAAATGTAATTAGGTATTAAATCAATTGTAATATGCAATATTAAAGAATACACAGTGATTCTATGCTTTAGAATGTAGTGAAGTAAACTTTTTCCCAAGAAAAACACCATAATAGAGCACAGATGCTTGGAAAATGTAACTAATGTAACTAAGTATTGTCCACCTCTGCTATCAAGTCCAACTAAATTTAATTTAAGCCGATAATTACCGTCAGTTTTACTGGCATTTTTGCAGCAGTTGCTATGAAAACCAGCCATTTTGTTAAACGTTTGCCACTCAACAGGGCGATATTCTGGCATGGTCACATGGAAATGTGACTTCAATGCATACCCTCTATTTGATTTTTGAGATAGTGCCTCAAGTGTTGGAGTTATAACCAGTCCGACAACTTACCTATGTGACAACTTACCCCACTCTCCCCTAGTATAAGGCCCTGTTTACATAGGAGCATTTCCGTTTAAAAAAAGTCTAAACTGGCATTTCAAAAAGGTTTTCCGTCCACACTATACACGTCCATAAACTCATGAAACATGACCATTCAAGCACACTGGGCATGAAGGAACAAGTTTAAAAGAGCTTATTGCTCTACTAATAGCTTGCCTTTTGCATGTAGGCAGCCACAGTGTTACTGCAGAATGTATTTTAGCCATTTTTTTTTATTGAATTTCATAACTGAGCCCCCTGGCGTGAGTTTATACACTCTCAGAGAAATGGTACAAAAGCTGTCAGTGGGATGGTACACTTTAAAATGGTTCTAATATGTACCATTTAGGTACATATATGCTATGATATCTACATATATGTACATATGTTCCTGAGATGTGTACTAATATGCACTCTTATAGGTATCAATGTGTACGTTTTGAAAGGCAATGACTCCAGTAACAACTTTTGTAACATTTATTCTCAGAGTATGAGGCACTGTTGTGTATTAGGGATGTATAATAAGGTCATGCAGAATAAGGCATTAATATGTGCTTTATAAGTAAGAGATAATGTATATGCAGCTGGTTGTTATTGCAGAAATAAGCCCAGACAGCGTGATCACACTTCATGTAATCACACTGAAGAGGCTTATTTCGCGATAACTGCCTGTATATTATCCAGCTTATTACATGCCTATAAGTAAGGTAAAAAACATAAAATATTGATTTGAAATATTTTCTCAAAATTGACTTTGCTCAATCAACTTCAAACACGAGTAGCTCTGCCATTTTTTTTTGTCAGATTCCAACAAAGTATAAATTCCTTTAAAGTTTTTTAACTCATTCCTCACCAGTCATCTTTTGGAAAAGTTGCCCGCCAGCATTTTTTGTGATTTTCACAAAAGTTTCACAAAATTTTCAGGAAAATGTAAAAATATATTAACATACAAATATATCAAATGAAAGAACAGATCCTCTGCTTTCAAACAAACAATAAACAAGCAAACAAACAAACAAAACGGGAAGAAACTGTTTCATCTATATCTATATTTTTTTCCTCTGCTTAAACTTTTAAATATGGGTATTTTTCTTTAAAAATACACATATTTGGCAAAAAAAATGAAATAATTGCATTTTTTTTGTGAAGGAATTCTGTGAGAGAGATTAGATTCGGAACGATTATCAAAACATTCAAAGGTAGCCTCTTATGGAACGGCTGAAATTCCACAAGGGGGCGTATTTGTTCCTCAGACGTTGCACAATAAACGTGACATCAGAATATATTTATTATAAATCGTGAATGAAAAGTGAGATTCGAACGAATGTCCGTTAGTGAACTATATACACTATTTATATCGTAATTCGGTCAGAAACGTCAAGATTTTGAGATGAACAAATCGTTTTGGATTAAAAGGCTTGGATATTCCATTTCCTTGGACTTTTGGGGATTTATGAACAATTTGTTTTAGACAATTTCACCGAAGCGGATAAAGGGAAGATTTTGAAGGTAAGTAAATATCCTAAATCAGCGCCGCCCGGTTCAGGTAACTAACAACTATAGATTACAGTTTTATGACTGCTAAAAATCATATGATGCTTTGTGTGTGCGCTTAATGGAATCCCGAAAGTCTAAGCTTTCCAACGATGTGCCACATGACCGCATATTTTAAAGATTTAATGCTTCAAAGTTACAATGACGTAATGCAGCCTCACGTGCAAGGGAGGGGGTGTACCGTGTACGGCACAGTGTTCCTTATCAGGTTAAAAATTAGTAAATAATGTTTTGCTTCAGTTTTTTATAAATTGGGTAAGTGGATCTAGTGGATAATCTCGGTATTACAGATTAACATTAAATATCATCAGGAACCCTTTTTATGCACATGTTTTTTTCTTAATTGACGAGATAACTCATCAATGGCAGGGAAAGAGTTAATAAAGAATGTCAAAATATAAATAACTCAATTACTCAAAAATAATTTTTTGGAAAATGTACTCATTCTGACTCATTTTGCCAGCATGGGTCACAAATAAAGCCTCATTATTTTAAGGTCATTGATGTTTCAGGAGTGTATTACTATGTGTATAATGCCATCACACTGCTTATGCTTAATACTCTAATTACATGAACCAAAGCTGACTTGATGGGATATAGCAGGATAAGTAGGGATCAGCTCTGATGTATCCTTTAGTTTACACAAAAATGAGCAGGTGAAGTTATTACAGAGGTCTCATTTGAGCAATAGTGAAAGGTAAACAATGTCAGAAACAAAACATGTATCTGTTTCCATCTTACCCGCTCACATCTACAGGTGAGAAAAACTGCTCCGAATCTCCACTAGGGCAAATCGTAAATCTTCTGGAAAATGTGCACAATTTATACACTTCACACATTTCTACACATCAAGGACAAACAATTCAATCATCTAACAAGAGATGATTCTTAAACCTAGAAACTGGAATGTCCCATGTGAAGTCCATGCATACATTTCCAAAGGATTGACATATTGTGTCTAGCTTCGCTTAACATAAGCAGCTCTTTCCAAGGTCCCCAACAAACAGTGATATGTGTGAAGAATAACAATAAGCAATAATACTCGACTCCTACCCGGTGAGCACATACCTGTATGATAAAGTGATTTATTCAGTATCTGATCTGAATACAAACCACAGTATGAATATGTTATAAGAAAGCACATTGATAAGTAGATGCACAATGGGAATTGGAGGCACTAATAAAAGTCAATAGATTCAGGCAATCATTGTTGGGCTTCTTACTTGAAAAATATTCATCAAACTGGCCGCAATGGGAAAAGACAGAAAACGGGAAGTAATTGCAATTAAAAAGATAAGATTTCTTTCTTCATTCCTTTCTGCATTAAATTTAATTAACAATATTTGCTCTTTGGACCTTATCTGTATAAAGAAAATGTCAGTGTCTACAGGTATGGCACGTCCACTTGATGACGGGACAGAGTAAATGTCATCTGCTATTCCCAAAAGCTCTTCATAGTTTCCATTTCTTTTCTACATATTAATGGTAAATCCTGTTAAATAATAAAAATGACGCAGGTTAGTTTTGACCTGTTATTTGGCCTCTGATGTTTCTAGCATGGTAAAAGATGAAGTAATAATGCTGTTCATATCAGACTTATGCCCATCCAAGTTGAGTTTTTGGAGCTTTAGCTTTAAGCTCAGGGCATCAGCCACACTTATCCTGTACAGAGTTATCTGGCTATCCACAGAGCCTTTAAAACCTTACAAAACTCACCTCTGGAGCAGGAATAAAGCAGGAGTTTCATTGTGAGTTAGCTAAACCTGAAAATATAACACTTTTACACTTACAGTATACTGACGGGCATTGAATCCGCAAAGTTTGTTGGCGCGTATTCCGTTTGGGCCTGGTTATTAGTCAGCAATTGAAATGGCTTATTTTTTTATAAATGTCACTTCATTGTTATTTAACAAATTTGACTGTTTTTAGCTGCAACACCCTTATTGCAACCAAAGCATGCAAGCCTTTTTGGCAAAAACCTTAATTTCTAAAAAAAAAGACAAACTATTGCAAATCAAAAAAGTCAGAATGTAAAAATGAAGAAAATGAACCACACATTAGGGTGTACTGTGATCCATGTGATTGCCACATACAGGTTGTATTCAGGTACAAGTAGGCTTACACACAAGAGACCCAAATATGAATGTGGTCCATGGTTGTTTTGCAAGTCGTTGTTCATCTAAATGATCTTTTGTGATATTTTGAATTTTTAAAAATATGTCATATATTCTGTTTAGTCAAAATAAAGTATTACTGTATTGTGAATTATTAATGAGGATTAATAAATGAACTTTTCATGTACATACTAGACTACTGAAAACTTGTTTTTTGGAAACATGCTGTAGAACCTTTTTAAAGGGACACTCCTCTTTTTTTGAAAATATGCTCATTGTCCAGCTTCCCTAGAGTTAAACATTTGATTCTTACCGTTTTGGAGTCCATTCAGCTGATCTCCAGGTCTGCCACTGAATCTGATTAGACCATTAGCGTTGCGTAAAAAAAAACCCAAAGAGTTTCGATATTTTTCCTATTTAAAACTATTGAAAGTAACCAAGCGGACTATTTTCGGGCAGTGCATAATATCACTACACCTGCTCCAGCCGTGCAGTGTTTTTTGCAGCCCTTTTAGTTTTAGTCTTAGTCTTTTGGACGAAAATGCTTTTAGTTTTAGTCGTTTATTTTAGAATATCCAGCCATTATATTCAGCTGTTGCAGACGCGCAATGACTCTTGGGATATCCTCGGCTGTTAAGGATCCATTCATTCTATCCTTAACAGCGCGGAGAAATGAGGACGCATTTTGAGGCTTCATTCTAAGCATCCTTTGAATTGGGACGGCCTTACTAGCATCAAGTAGCACTGCTGTGACGCATTCGGTCTTAAAATACGTCCTTAGAAGGTCAAAGCCTTTGAATTGAGACACAGCCGTAGTGTGAAATCTGGTGCGTGGCATGGCGGCAGCCGGGTGGTGGGCATACCCAAAACAAGGATACTTTTTAGGTAAAAACAGACAGATTTCACGCAAAATAGGCAGAAATGACGTGCATTGTGAATGTCAGACTTATAATAATTTTCGTTCCATCTTGCCTCGTCAAGGAAAACTCGAAAGCGTCTCGTCATGTTTTCGTCACCTTAAAGCCATTTTTAGCTAGTCATCGTTGCGTTAGCGTCATAAAAAAGGTGAAAAAAATCACGACTTTTAATTTTCAGTCGAGCTTAGTACACGATGTAACTACAGAAGAGTCATGTTTTAAATAGGGAAAATATCGAAACTTTTTGGTTAGTGAGATGCTAATGGTCTAATCAGATTCAATGGATTATGCTAAGCTATGCTAAAAGTGGAAGTGCCAGACCCAGAGATCAGATGAATGGATTCCAAAACGGTAAGAATCAAATGTTTAACTCTAGGGGAGCTGGAAAATGAGCATATTTTCAAAAAAGTGGAATGTCCCTTTAAATGCTGTTTTTTAAATTGCATAGGAAATTCAGTATTGCTATATGTATTAATCTTAATTTAGAGCATTAAAATCTTAGCTTTATTATTATCATACTAATGAAGTGTGAATATCATTTAACAATGAAATGAACATGTTTCACGTTGTTTCAGGAAGATTATGGCAGATACAAGTTTTCCTAGTGGAACAAATTACTGACAGATCAAGCCAAATTTGACTCCAGGCCTTTTTGGAGAAATGAATAAAAAAATGAATAATTTATGTGGAAGGACAGAGAGCTACTCATTGCTCTGCTCAGGCAAATGAAGGAGCGAGAAACACAACCACTAGATGATTCAAGGTGGCACAAAATTGGGATTTTTAATTAAACGCTTGATTACCTCCTATTAATTGGACCTCGGTTAAAATAAATGTGCGGGATTAATGTTTTAACCTTCCAGGAAGTAAGGTTCCCCAGCAAATGATCTCAAATAAATCCACCTCAGTCATTTATCCCTAACCTTTATATCGCAGCAACAAACAGTTCTGTTTATTAAAAGAGAACGACTGGTCAAGATTGTACAAACATAATAAATAGCATCTCTATAAAATATCACATACAATTTAAATAATTCATTAGATATGACTTATAATAGATATCCAATTGCAACACTTCTACCATGTTAGTGCCATATAATAATCATTTTAACATAAAACAGTTCTATATTTCTTGTTTTCTATTCTTGTAATGTTAAGACTTTGTATTAGGTTGTTTATAAGATTACTTAAAACATATGGTTGTATTCTTGTAAGGTTTTTAATACAGTAATTCTAATGTGGCACAAGTGTTGTGGGTATGTATTAGTACTTTTTTTGTTGAACCTCACTAAAACCAAACTTTAGCCAATTGTGAATAGCTGAATGCATGTAGATGGCATTAATCATAAGCGACAATAATTGTTGCAAACCATATGCATTTGTAAAGTCACAATCACATACAATCAATCCACAATTCAAGTATCTCGCTGCGTGCAAGATTAGTCCCAGTTTTTTCCAGATGTGTGAGCACACCTGATGCAAAAACAAATGGATCAGACTGTGCTGGCTTGATGTTGTGTACAGTAGGTGTTTGTGCTTGTGTGGAAAAATGTCTGCTTCCGCTGAGACAGTACTGGCGGTTTATTGAGCTGATGATTTATGTGCTCGCTCTTGTTATTTCCACATCTCGCCGTGCGAATGCAAAGCACAGGTAGCTTTTTAGGGAGCAGTCGCAATGTGTTTGTGTGTGCTTCTTTGTGTGTGTGTGTGTGTGTGTGTACAGTACACATCCTTGGTTAAAATTCTGATGCAACGTTGTGCCTAGGGCGGTCTGAACTGTGTTCTCAAATCCAGGCAGTTCATCATCATGCATCTCTACCTGAGACTTGCTCTAACACTGCACATATGCCGAGGTGAATGCAGCTGGTCACCATAAGTGTATTATGAATGCATACTAGTTTATGAAGGTTTTTTGTGTCTGTGCATATGCCGATGAATCTCCTGAGCATGTACAGATTCCTCTGTCTCTTAGTTTAATACATACATACTGTATGTTTGTATAATTCCTTATTTCATAATTCCTCATTTGATACTTTTGTTTCAAAATGTAAATATGTTACTCTTTCTTTGTGACTTAAATTGATAAAAAAAAAGAGGGTGCACATCTCTCCTCTCTTTGTCAGGGGACACTGGCTTCTTATAGCAGCTCCCATCAAATTCACAGCTCTGCTCCTGACCTTTAAAACCACCACTGGGTAAGCACTAAAGGTCTTCATGGGTCCACTTAGATCCAAAAACCCGAGGTCTGACCCGAGACCCGATCGGGTCTAAAAGTTTCACATGTGCCTCGGACACGGCTCGGGTACAATAATAGCGGCATCGGGTCATCACCACTGCGACAGTGCGACCTTTGTTGATTCTTCTCGTAGCGTAGTTGGAGTAAGCGTTGCAGGAGTTGAATAAAGTTTTGCCGTTGATAGCCGGAAGCTGAACATCTTCTTTTAGAAAGCATTTCGAGGTGAGACTTAGAAGCACAGCAGGGGTTGTGTAGGTAGGTTGTTTTTTTCCTTGGTCTTTTTTATTAATAGATCTATTTGTGTAGTTATCAGGTTCCATTTGTGCCGATGGTAGACTACTTGAATGGTGCAAACAAAGCGCACTTTAACCTGTTTCATTAGCCCATTCATGACGCTGTTGTGATGTTGAGTATAAAATAATAAAGATAAAAAATAAAGCACTTTAATTTGAATGATTTTAGCGTGTGTGATTTATGCATGTGCATGTACGGGTCGTGTAACGGGCCAAATATTAAAGGTAGGGTAACAGATTTGATCCTAAAACATTTTTAGTTATGCTGGTTAAAAGTCTCCTCACATACTGATAGCAATCACTGTGTTAAGTTGTTTAAATGTATAATGTATTATATGTATATCGGATCTTGTGCTGAACTTTTCGGGTACGGGCAGGAGTGGGTCTCCAAAAATGGACCCTGCACTGGAGTTTCTTTCTGTCTGACTGCTGTGTGTGGGTCTGCAGAATGCACACACGTCAGTGCCGTTTAAATTCGGGTCCAGTTGGGTTAAAATAAATTGCCACTAGTTTGTGTCGTACTCGGGTCTAATTTATTTGGGGTTGGGTCGGGTCTGTCTTTTTAAAAAAATTATTTATGCAATTCGGGTTCGGGTATAAAGTGATTCGGGTCATTTCGGCTCGGTTACATTTCTTTGGACCCGAGAAGACTAGTAAGCACCCCCTTACCTTCAATCGCTTATACAGACTTATGTACCCTCTAGTCTAGATCCTTGCGCTCTGCCACAGAGCGACGGCTTGTGGTGCCATCCCAAAAAGGGAAAAAACCCATCTTTTCAACACCTCACTTATATCTTTTCTTTTTCTGTCTTTACCTTCTCTGTCAAAAAAATAAATAAATACTTACCTTGGCTATGCACAGTGGCAAGAAAAAGTATGTCAACCCCTAGGAATAAACTGGTTTTCTACTGTGATTTGCTAAAAATGTGAACTGATCCTTATCTAGGTCACAACAATAGACAAACACAATGTGTATAAGCTGACAACACAAATCATTTTAGTTTCTTGTATCTTTTTTAAACAGTCATTAAATTAAACACCCATTAAATATTCAGTGCTGGAGGAAAATGTAAGTGAACCCTTGGATTTAATATCTTGTTGAACCTCCTTTGGAAACAATTACTTCAAGCAAGCACTTTCAGTAGCTCTGAATAAGACCTGCACATCGTTCAGAAGAAATTTTTACCCAATCCCCTTTAAAAAACTGGTTCAACTCAGACACATTTGTAGGATGTCTGGTGTAAACCGCTCTCTTGAGGTCATTCCAAATAGCGCATTTTGTTTTTCTTAAGCCAGTCTGTGGTGGATTTACTTCTACAGAGCTTCAACTGGCGTACAGCCATCGTGACATTATCCTGTAGGATATTTTGTTAAACTTGAGAATTGATTTTCCACACGATGATGGCAAGTGGTCCAGGCCCTGAGCAAAGCACGTTCACATTATAACAATAAATATAACGATAAATATAACGTTAACTATAACGATAACAATATATCAGCGTCCACATTATAATGATAACTTTATGCTAATTTGCTCACGTGCAGGGCACTCGCGCAAATACTTGCCATTAATGACATTAACTTTTATTGGATATTTCTTGTAATAAAAACTTTTGCAATTGTTTACATATCACTAAATATGTAAATATGCTGTTCTTATTGCATTTACACAGCGGGTAACCAGCAGATCTCCTCAACACGCTCAGTTCACGTAAGTCTAAACAGTGAATCTAGTTTGTTTAATCCAAGGAAATATCTTACCTTTTGGCGTAGTCAGTGTGGTAGAAAAAAAGCATTACGTAGTGAATTTCACAGCAACTGCATCAGCCTGAGGTAATTTTATGTTGTAGACCTCTGCATTGAGCTTTTGGTAAATGGTAAATGGACTGCATTTATATAGGGCTTTTAACAGACCTATGGCCATCCAAAGCGCTTTACAATTTTGCCTCACATTCACCCATTCACTCACACACCGACGGCGGTGTCAGCCATGCAAGGTGCCATCCAGCTCGTCGGGAGCAGCTGGCGTTAGGTGTCTTGCTCAAAGACACCTCGACACTTGGTCAGGTGGAACCGGGGATTGAACCACCAACTAGAGCTTAGATCGGGCCCAACAAATCAAGCCCGACCCTACCCGAGCCCGTGCACATTGTGTCCGAGCCCAGCCCGGCCCGACACGTTCACTGTAATTATAAAGCCCGAGCCCGATTTAAACCCGACCATTTTTAATATGTCGTTATAACCAGGGGCGGCGCCAGATTTTTTAACGCAGGAGCTGCTCTGATTATTTAGGCTACTGGGGAGCAGCTGCTGCACAGTTTTATATATATAATATAATATAATATAATATAATATACATAATTACTATTAATAAGTGAGCAAAAACTGGTCACTCAATATTAAATATTAAATAATTTTAATTATCATAATTAAAGTTTTAATTGTATTACATTTAACAAGCACAACATTCAGCATTCAATCAAATATTCTTAAAGATTAATTATTATTAATAATGTTATTTCAACATAATATGTGTGTGGGCAACAAGCAAGATGTGCATTTGTAAATTCGGTCATTTCGGTGGCAGCGTGTGTTGCGAGTTTCAAATAGTGTAATAACGCAGGCGCGCCGGCGCTCATGTCATTATTAT
The DNA here is from genome assembly GCF_027580225.2 of Misgurnus anguillicaudatus. Classification (NCBI taxonomy): domain Eukaryota; kingdom Metazoa; phylum Chordata; class Actinopteri; order Cypriniformes; family Cobitidae; genus Misgurnus; species Misgurnus anguillicaudatus. Next base: position 18,869,859 of record NC_073341.2, read on the forward strand.
ATTGTCTGCTACATTGCTTTTTATGTATTAAATCCAGTCAATTGGTTGATAAAAAATGTATTAAAATTAAGATACAATTAATACTAAACGAAATTTACTTTAAAGAAAAACTTTCTTCAAAACTTAAAACTAAATGTGCTTATTTAATGGCTTAAACACGTAGGCTATACTACAAGCTCTCTTTTTGTACAAATTGCAGAACATTAATTTAATTCAGAATTTTGCAAATGTTGAAATACATTTTTCTGTGCATAGTAAAACATATCTATAACATTTATCAAGTTTATAATTGTGCGTGCATTTACACTCTAAAAATGGTTGGGTTAAAAACAACCCAATTGGCAACCCAGCGCTGGGTAAATATTGGACAGAACACATGCTGGGTTAAAGTAACCCAACACGTTGGGTAACACATTTTAACCCAGCAGGTTGGGTTGTTGAGAAAACCCTACATGTGGTCATTTTAACCATTTATGGGATTAATATTCTGGGTTTTGGGTTATTCTTGCTGGGTTATTTTTATCATGTGCTTTAATGTAAATCAAGACCATTGTTAACAGCAAATAAATGTTTATTTGACTGCAAAATAACTACAAACTCTTACATTTTTACAGTTGTAAGTTGCAAAATCATTTAAAGGACTGCTTACTGACCCAAGTATAAATATATTTATAAAATATCATAAATTATGCACATTGAAGTAACAACGTAACAGGTTGAATCAATTCGTTTGAATTTAAGACAGAATTTGTAATTTTACAGTATATAAATGAAATACTGAAATGTACATAAACAAAACTACAGCAGTGTAAGAAAAGAAACAATGTAATTGTTAAATTAAAAGTAAAATCATTCATAGATGTGTAAAGTTTTTTTAAAGAACAAATGTTTTAAGTTTCACAGAATGGAATGTATTTGACTAAAAATACTTCATTTATTAAAGTTACTCGTCGCGAACAAAGATGTACAAAGGAATTGAACAGCAGGGGATTCATCCATTTGAAAAATGACAGACTACAGGAATTCCCATAGAAGCACATTGCCTGGGGTATTTATTTTCAAGCACTTAAAATGCCTTTAAACCAGAGACTGTAAAAAATATGCAAGTAGTGTCCGTGACGTCACCTATTGGTTTGTGAAGAGCATTTTTTAAGCTTAAAGTAGGCGGTGCGTGCCGTCGACATCTTGGCCGAATTGCAGTTTAAGTCACCTCCGTATTCAGAGAGAGAAAAAAGATTGAGAGATCTGCTGCATGTTTCCCATGGCCAGGACGAAAGGAAAGGGTTTCGAGGATTCTGTCCAGAGAAGAAATTCCACCACATTTGTTGCAATCTACAAAAGAGGAAAAAACTTTTAGTGGTCTGAACTGAATGATCAGATTTAAGTATTCAGAAAACCATGTGGGCCAAGTGAATTAAACATTTTATAAAAATTATAAGGCTTTCTTTTGCATCCCTGGCTGCATTACCACCACATGTGAGATTTTTTTTCCAAAAATGCAATGGCCTGTTGTCAGTTTGCATAAGACTTTGGTGTTACACTCCTTTAACTGTTGTGCCAACAACAAAGGCTGCAAACCACACAGACTGACAAATAGGATGATCTGACTATAAAGAATAAAGTGCTGCAGAACTAAAATGTAGCAGATAATTAAGACATTCTCAATATATTTTAAATAGGAATTATTAAATGTTATACTTACTGACTGAAGTTGTTTGAAGGTCTTGCTAGCCTCATCAATGGATGGACGTTAAAACTCTGCACACTCTAAAAAAAGAATTGAAAACAACATCACATCTGATCTCTGCTAAAAACATAACATCTCTGATACAGTATCAGCCACAGATCAGAGGGTTGGTCAATATAAATTTGAAATCACAGGAGACAACCCAAAAATATTATGAAATTAATATAAAATGGTAACTAAATACGACTAAATAACACATCTAAATTCATATAACACATATACATGTTTGTTAACCGATAGTCACTTCCACGCAGCCTCCGTCTTGGTAACAAATACGTTTATGTTTTCAAGTTCATGTACAAACACTTAAATTATTGTTTCATTTTAAAAGAGAGGAACAAGAATACATATAAGACACCGGTTCTTGGAAACGCTGTTTCGTTTTAATTTATCGACGCATTACCTGCCGTACCGACGGTGAAGTAAATTTGCTGCTTATCCTGACCCTGCCTCAGTGACAGAGTAGACGCCGGCTCCGTGATCCTCCGCCGCCGGTTAACACGTGCTCGCGCCTCGCGGTCTGTCTTTACATATCGAATGACAAGAAAGCAACTCGTTTGTCGTTAAATTTAATTTAACAGCGTCGCTATCGCTTGTTAAGCTGGGAAAGGGAAAACTGCGCGTGTGTGACACAAGAAGCCGAAGTGGGGTTGCGAAGGTCGACTCGGTACCGGTTTTGACTCGCTTTATTAAAGGCTTACAGAAATTGTCATGAGTTAACGTAATCAACCGTGTGATGGGGATTTTGTAACATCTATTTTATTAATTTTATTAATATGCCATATCAAACATCTTAGAACGATTATTCGAGTCAATTTGTGTAAATGGCGATCTGAGGTAACAGTCGTCATTCATCCAAATTACACCCGTCGTCTTAGTCTCTATAAATTAACACGTTGCTGTCTCGCAAAATGTTATAATCTTGTTTATATTCATGAAATGTTCACAAAAACATAAACTTACCTTGAAACAACCGCTTCCAGTGACTCTGTCCTTTCACGACGACACATTCAAACATCAAGGGCGCGAAGCACATGAGCCTCTTCAAACAACCCAACATAATAACCCAGCAGTTTTAACCCAACACCTAGAAAACTGAAACTACCCAAAAAGTGTTTAAAATGTAAAAAAATAACCCAGCAAAACAACCCAACAGACTCAACCCAGCATTTTGGGTTAAAAAATAACCCAGCCATTTTTAGAGTGTATTATTATCTTGATGAATAATACGACAAGAAAGAAGCATGTAAACTGCGTTGTTTTTTTATTAAGAAACAACTGAATGGATCCTAAATGGATTGAAATTTCGAATAAAGAAACATAAAAAAATAAAATAAACCGTGAACAATGATGAACACAGAAAATAATGGCCTAAGATTATAGGCCTACTACTTTAATAAAATTAAACAATGTTTTAGAACAAATAATATTTTATAATATAATTTTAAACATTATAAATATTTTTAAAGCCTATTAGAAAACGTAGGCATATAGTGCAAAAACGCTGCTCCATTCTGGTAACCTCCTGCCTGTGTATGAGCCTGTAGATTAAGAGAAATTGATTAGGCCAAGTAAGGCTGCCTGCATTTATTTAATAATTATATAATGTCATATTCATCACAAAGCTATAGCTACTTACATGGTTCTACATGTTGTCATGCAAGAACAAGATTGCGTCGACAGTTTCTGGTTTCAGAGCGGTCCTCCTCTGCTCTATCGTTCGGCCAGCTGCGCTGAACACCCGTTTGCTGCTGCTGCTGCTTGCTGGAATGCAGAGGACGGATCTTGCCAGCCTGGCTAGTTTTGGGTACACCAATCCGTTCACTTTCCACCATTTCAGTAGATCCCGGTCGTCATCCATGGCATGCTTTTGTGAATTGTACATAGCCACTTCATCCTCATCTGGTTCGTTATCATCGTCTTGGTTCTCCCACTCAGCAAATTCGGAGTCTCTCCTGGGCCTGGCTGCTGGTGGTGTGAAGCCAGTACTGCTCGTTGCACCGTGAGCCACCGCAGCATCTTCATCCACAGGCAAGAGTAAGGTGCGAACGTGAGCATGTACTTCAGCTATCTCTACAGGAGACATCATCCTCAATTTGTTGAATTTGGGCCAGAGGAAAAGAGCAACTTTGTGAAGCATGTTCACCTTGATTTTTTGCACAATGAACTCGGCATGTCTCTGGCGCACAAATGCTTGCTGCGGTGAGTCAGTGGGAGAGGGCTGGCAATGTCTCTTCAGTCTCTCAACCCAGAGGCAGACCAAGTTTATGGTTGCATATTTGTCGCCCTCCAACTCTCTCTGGGCATTATAAAATGGCTCCAAAAATGTGACCAGAAAGCTCAATAAGTCAGGTGCAATATTTTCGATGCGCTCAACTTCACCGCGGGTCTCCAGTTTCTCTCGTAGCTCTGCGTATATGTCTTGCAGTGACTTGAGTGTGAGGTACACTGTGCTGAATCGCGTCTCCCCCATCTGTAGCACTGTCTTTGACAATTGCGCAACCAGTCCAGATTGTTTTAGATATCTTACAAGTCCTTTCGCAGCAGATATGGTCTCTCCTATATCCGGCGCGTTTTCGGACAGTGCGTCGGCATGCAGACCGTGGCGAAGGACAGTATTAATAAGGTGGTCAAGACAAGAAAGCCTTTTATATGGTTCTAGGGCTTTGATTATGTTGCTGCCTTCATCTGTTACCCACACTATTCGGTTGAGGGAGCTAGGGTCAAGGCCAAATTTGTTAACCAGCAAGCCCACTATCTCGCGTCTGATATTTTTTCCTGTTTTAGCATCTTCCACGGGAAACATTGCGGTGGTGAGAGTTTTGCCAACTAAATCGTAATTGTCGGTGATGTAATGGCACGTTATTGCGATGTAACTTATTTTTCTGTAGTCATCAGTCCACATATCCGTGCTCATCGCTACGTCTCCATTCTTTAGAGCATCTTTAAGCGTCTGTGCCAGAACTTCCCTCCTCTCATCTGCCTTTTCTATACAAGCCTTGGAAACTGTGCTATGATGAGGCAGAATGGACTGGGCCGAAACACGACCATATGTAGCACCAACATTGATTAATTCTTGAGCTAGCCGCTCGAAGCCCTGGCCACTTACAACGTAAAACGGCCTTATGTCCTTGCAGCAAAACTCAACGCATTTCTCTGTAACGGCTTGCCTCGCCCTCAGGGGAATGTTTGGAGGAGTAACAAAAGAGGACATTGAGGGCTGATGCTGACCGCTATCATAATTTCTGTCATGGCAAGCCTGCTTCATGTGTCTGTTCATCGTCGAAGTACCCGTTTTTTTTGCTGTCATAGACGAGCAGCGTGCCGCATTTATTGCACGAGACAAAACCAACACACGTGTTGTCACTCCCCACGACTAGTTTAAAATGTTTCCATACCTCAGATTTTCCTCCAAACGTGCTCAAATTGAATTCTCCTGTTTTAATTTTTTTCTTTGTTTGTTCAAGCTCCATGATGTTGCAGTTACACTTAAGCGAATAGTGCAGCACGCACAGCAGGTGTGATGCGTTACGTGTTCGAGACTCCGAGTGAACGAGATGCTGCGCATGACACGTGACGTGCCCGACCCGACCCGAGGATGTTGCTGGAAATTTCGGCCCGACCCGGCCCGCGGGTCGGGTCGGGTCGAGTCCGGGCTCGGGCTCGGGCAGAGAATCTAAGCTCTACCACCAACCTTTCAATTTGTAGACAACCTACATGAACCACTAAGCCACTGCCACCCACTTTTCCACTGTCATTTGTGCGTGCATTTGAAGTCCAACTAGATTTGATTGGCTGTCAATGGTTTATCGTTTATCAGGTGGGGAAAAATCACTCAGAAAGTGATCCCAACGATATCGTTCGTTGTATCTTTATCGTTATAGTTATGGTGTGAACTCCACTTTTGTCTTGATTTTCTAAACTATATTTTTTATAGTTATAGTTATTGTTATCATTATAATGTGAACGACCCTTAAATCATGATTGTCCCTCCACCATACTTCACTGTTGGGATGATGCTCACTGTTGGTAAGCTGTTTGCGCTTTGCGTAATAGTATTTCTCCCGAACAATTCAACTTTTGTTTCATCAGTCCATAAAATAGTTCCCAGTAGCACTGGGGTTTGCCAAGGTGCTCTTTTGTCAAGGTGCTTATGTTTTTCGTGAGAGCAGGGGCTTCCGATGTGGTGTTCTGCCATAGACACTGCCTGTTCAAAGACTTATGCTGAGTTTACACCAACTGTGTTTCAGGCATCAAAATCGCATCTACCGCGCCTAGTTTGCCGCTTGAACAGTTTGAATGCATTCGCGCTTGTAGAGCGAAGTAGACGCGCAAAAAAAGCAAGCATTTGATCAGAGGCAAACTCCGCTTTTTGCGGGAGGGGCAAGTGCTATGCGGTTGTCTGTTTGCAAGATGACTGATGTTGATTGTGCATTTATCGAGAGAGTTACCAGTTTGTATTTGGTAACCTTACTATAGGGAGAAAATAAACGGCGCAGGTCGATAAACGTCACATGACTCAAAAGTGAAGTGTGTACAGGTATTACAACTTACCAGGTTGCCTAATGTCCTCACTGACACTCTTCCAAGCAACGTCCTTTTTATTCCTGTCTCTATAGAAATAAGAACTTGTGTCGTATAGCTCCAGGTGATTGCTTACGGACAATATCAAGCGTTGGTTGAATGAGGGCTGGCACCACAGCAGCAAGCAAGCACCATTCGCGCGTATCGCGCACAACGCTCAATTTCGCGCATTTTGCGCGAGCTAGACGTGTGAATGAGGCGGAAACGGGTCTTCCGCGCCAAACGCCTCTTCCACACCGTGGGACCTCCAGACGCGCGTCAACGCTTCTTCACATTGACTTAACATTGAAATCACTCGCGATTCACGCCTCTACCGCGGTTGGTGTAAATGCAGCATTACGTATTGTAGACTCATGAACAGAGATGTGTACCAGTTACAATGATGTCTTAAAGCCTTTAGCTGTTACCCGTGGGTTCTTCTTTACTTCATTGAGTATTCTGAGTTGTGCCTTAGGAGTCATCTTAGCTGTGTGCTTACTTCAAGGAAGACAGAATTAAAATGTCTCCATTTATAGACAATTTGTCTAACTGTAGACTGATGGATGTCTAAACATTTTGAGATTGTTTTGTATCCCTTTTCAGCTTTATGGAGTGCAACAATTCTTAATTGGATATCTTTAGAGAGGCATGGTTCATAAGAGCTAATGCACTTAACCACACCTTTAAACTCATTTTATTAATTTGACTCCAGTTTGCCAGCTTTTGACACAAATTAGCTTTGATCAAAGTTATTAAACTGTAGGTTCACTTACATTTTCCTCCAGCACTGTGAATATTTAATGGGTGTTTTCAAAAAAGACACAAGAAACTAGAATTATTTGTGTGTTGTCAGCTTATGCACATTGTGTTTGTCTATTGTTGTGACCTAGATGAGGATCAAATAACATTTTATGGCAAATAACCAGTTTATTCTTAGGGGTTCACATACGTTTTCTTGCCACTGTATACTGTGTTAGACTAAATGAGACTAGTTTTAGTGCACTTATGTATTGCTGTTCTTGTGTCAGCGTCTGCTAAATGACTAAATGTAATATAAATGTAAACTCATCTGTTTGGGTGTTTTCATCTTACCTAAAGACGGATCTCTGACATGCCTCTTATAGGGCTGTGCCATAACAAAAACTAAACTAATAAATACTTTTCATTAAAACGAATGGAAAATCTCTGCCAGAGGATTTATTAAGCCTATTGAAATTTTGATGATTTTGCAAGGGGTCACATCACGTAAAACAACTCACAGTCTAAATGCTTCAACATTTGACTCTTTTAATATATGAGTGTATTAACTAATTAATGGCTGGGGACATTGAGTTATGCCGAAACAGCATGAAAACATATATCTTTCAAATATTTATTACATTCATCCCTCCATTACATTAACGAGTCTGTGTAAAATGGCTGACTGAAGGGGAAAATACCATCTGAAAAGACCAGGAAGGCAAAAAGTTATGTGAGTGTACTGCTGCAATAGCAAAAAGTACACGTCAGAATGTCAAATCATTTATGGCACTGCACTTTAGTTTCTCGACAAAAAATTGGCTTATCAATTTGTTTAAACTTTTATTATGGAATAACAATATGTGTTTTGTGTACTGTTTGTAGTCTTATTTATGTAGTCTTAACTGCTTAATTATATTTAATCTTTACATTTTATAAGCATTAAACAATCCTGTTTGGATAGAAAACAATTCCATAATGTTTCTAGGGTAATGGTCTCCAACATGCCCGCAGGCCACAGGTTGCCCGCACAGAGTCTGTGAATTGCCCGCCAATGCACATTCTATTAATAGCCTCAATTTTGATATTTATTTATTACATATTTTTAACATTAGCTTGGGTTCTTTTATGTATGTTAACATTTTAAACAATGATAAAACATTATCAACAAGTAAAATTAAATTAAAATCAACAAGTAAAAAAGTTTTAAGTAGACTATACTGTATAAGAAAGTAGCCCTCCAGATTGTTATATCAGTTTCCTTTAAGTTAAATTAAGTTAAATATCTATTGTCCCATTTCTTGGAAATTTATCTTGGGCAACCATGACAAGGCCAGTACAAGATTAGACACACAATACATAAAATATTGATAAACATATGGCGGTTTCCCAGACAAGACTTATCCTATGTTTGAGCTGCTTAAATTTCAAAACAGCTTGCCCTGACATCTTTTATCATATATCAGTGCCATTGTTTTGTCTTAAGATTCACACCAGTGTTTTTTGTAAGGTTTATTTGTAAAAAACTACTTAAATGTCCTAAAATAACTAAGGCCCATAATGTTTATCCAAAATTATGGTAGGGTTAGAGCAAGGGTAGAAAAATTATACAACTACATTTCAGCTGTTTAAGCTCCTAACGCCTCATTAAAAATATTTTGAGAATCATTTTGGCACTGGGTTACTGTTTATGGTGTGTCCCTGTCATAAAAAAGCTGAGCAAAGTTTTTGGCTGTTTGCTGTCAATAGAGTCAGTATTACATTTCCACAATATCAAGACACCATTTCAACAAATACATTTGAGATTTCGGAGACTAATTAAAAATTGCCGGATGTTTAACAGCTTGCCGCTTACATTTTTTTTTAGACATTTGAGACAGCAATTTTCACACACCAAAAAGTTTCAAGTTATTAACATTACTTTCATAGCAGTTTTTATTCATGTTTAAGTATTTAATAGGAAATGTGCATTACGTTTTATGTTTTTAGTAGGATGTATAATGATTAACATTTTTAACATTTTTATATTACTTACTTCACTTTGCTTTTTGAATAATTAATTGTTGTGAAATATTTAAACAAATCATACTAATACTGTTTAGACAACATTTTTATTGGTTACAAAAAAAGGGATCAACGCAAATAATTTTTTTTACTGGCCCGGTAGGGTCAGTGGTTCAGGTTTTCACTTGCCCTGTCAAATGTTTACTGGTCCCAATAAAAAAAAATGTCAGTGTCACATATTTAAAAATAATAATTTAAAAGTCAAATATAATTGTATACATAACAGACATGTTCCAATGAAAAAAGGCTCCCAATTTGTCTGCTTTACCTGTAAACTGTGCAAAATATTGCTTTGTTTATTTCATCATGTTTTACCCAAGTAAATGTCTGCTTCCAAGATTTTAAATAATATACATTGATGAAAATATATTTTAGTGACTGAGGGTGAAGCACTGGCCCGATCGGGCAAGTGACAATACTTTTTACTGGCCCGAACATCTCTCACGCTTGCCCCGGGCCACCGGGCAGTCCTTTATGTTGAGCCCTGGTTTGCTTTTATCAATACAATTTATATCATTTTTTTTAAACTAATAAGACCTCAAAGACTTAATAAATCTTTAAAAATTTACCCCATAATTAGCAAAGAATAGATACCACCAGTTAGGGATGCATAACAATTAATCGTGATTAATCTATAGCAGAATAAAAGTTTTTGTTTACATCATATATGTGTGTGTGTAAACTGTGTGTATAAATATGCACACATACATGTATAATTTTAAGAAAATATATATATTTATATATAATATAAAGTATACATAAATACGGAAGAGGATTAGGGCCACTGGTGAAAAAAATATTTGAATTCTGACTTTAAAGTCAGACAGATTAAAGTCAGAATTCTGAGATTAAAGTCAGAATTCTGAGAATAAAGTCAGAATTCAAATATTTTTTTCACCAGTGGCCCTAATCCTCTTCCGTACATAAATATACAAATGCATTTACACATGTAAACTTTTTTAAATATCTTAAATATATACATGCATGTGTGTGCATTTATCTATAGACGGTTTCAGCAGTAACAACATAAAGAAAGCGGCTTTTGTGGTCAACACGTAACTTCCGGTAAACTCTGCTAATAATAAATTACAACAAAGTACTTTAAAAGTAGTTTATTTATATAACAAGCAAAATAATCAACACGTAGATTACCTAGGAAACCAAAACATTTGTTATTTTCGACGGGGTAATTGTTCAATAGTTCAGGGCTGCGTTTCCCGACAACGTTCTCTCTTAGCGCGCTACGAAGACTCTTAAGTTTAACCTTAACTACAGGTTTACCTTTTCTAGGCGTGTTTCCCGAACTGTACCTTTGCGGGTTTCTTAAGGTATACTTTCTTACATACGACGTTACCAGGTGCTGTCCATGGCGATGATGCTGAATAGGTTGATATCGATTGCTCGACAATCAATTGTTCACTTTATGTAATAGGTACTTCGCTGCGTTATCAGAGAGCGGTGTTATTTATTAAAGAAACATTTCAGAAATAGTCAGTGCTTTAAGTGGCCCAAAAGAGGTGCCGGTACTCTATTTTTTTTTGTTTTTTTTTTGAACCCCTATATTGAAGGGGTTTTATATTTAGCAGTCAACAGACGACCTTGTAAAAAATAATTAATCCTTTTATAAATTTGTGGATTTGCTTGAGCTAGAAATAGCTACTGAAAATAAATAAAATGTACAAAAGGATTTTGAAAAAATACCATTAGAAAGCGCTACTGTAGAAAGAGTTTTTGAACATAAATAAAATGTGCAAAAGGTAGATATGTGAGTAACATTTTCAGCATGGTAAATGCTAAAACTAGTGGTTCAGATAGAAAAAGCTTGAAAAAAAACTTGAGGGTCTATGGGGTCAAGAATAACAAAATACTGGCCATTTGAAACTCTAAAGTCATTTATTTTGTCCCATTGTTTTCCATTTTGCGGGTGGTAAAACTACTGTGCACGTCGTTCAAATTCATTGAAATTTCGTTTACTTTTAGTTTAGCAATTAAACTAAATGTATATTACAATTTCAAGAATGTTTTCTGCACATCGCCTGAGGAAATCCGAAGTTGCGTCGAGCGGAACCAAACTGACAGCTGCGACAGCGGAGAATATCACGTAGCCTACCTACAAGGCTTGCGTCTGACCTGCAGCTATCATTCTGGCTTGGTGGGATGTCAGCGAGTCCTCTGATTCTGACCTTGTTCTTTTACTACTCAGAGTCTAAAACAAGGAGGGCATATTACGTGTTCATTGTATTTTCATTTTAACCGAGCAGCTATGGTTGCGCGTTTCACACGCAAACACACACCTCTCCAGAGCACGTTGACACTGACTGAAGGACGCATGCGCTTTTAACTTGTAAACGCAAGGGTGTATGGGTAATGTAGTCTCTGCTCTCGGTGGAACGAATTAAGGGCGCTCTGAAAAGCGGCAGTGCAGCCAAATGATTAAATTAAACCTCTGATTTTTAAATAGATGAGCGTTCCGGTACGCTAAAAGCACGTTCTGGGCGCACGTAGAGGTGGTGGTACGCTCAAGAGCTATTTTTAGAAGTGGCGGTACTGAGTACCGGGGCGTTCCGGCCCACTTAAAGCACTGGAAATAGTTCAAGTTACATTTATTAGGAATATCTGGTAAAAATATTTCAAATTGCAAACAACTAAATATAAACCTTGTATATTTTATTTTATATCAAACCCGTGCAAAACTCTCAACTTCATGTCCAAAAGTATAATGCATAAACTGCTCCAATGCATCCATTATTCATTCACTTTAAAGGATAATTTATATTAGGGGTAAATGCATTGCACAGGGAAATAAGGTGGGTCGTGCAAGTCACCTGGCTTGGCATTACACTTAAAATATAGAAAAACAAATTGTTGCTCATTAGTTCACGCGTTTATGTGTTTGGACACTGCGCAAGCAGCGCGTTTACAATGCGGATAACGCTTAATGGACGCATTTCTGGAGCCGCGCCTGTCTGTTTACCTTAAATATAACATAAAATATATATTATATGATATATAAATATATAGTATGATTGTTTTAGGTTTAAGCTTTAATTAGTTTTAATGTGGAAAATTTGTTGACCTTATACAAGCAATTATCAAGTGGAGCCTTTTCTTTTTAATGTTTATAAAGAATATGGCATGCAGTTGCCTCAAAGTTATAAAACATTAAAAAACTTCGATGCAAAGTCGAATTAACATCAATAATAATATTTAGGAAAATCAACAATTATGATTTTGTGATGAATGTGCTCCCGTGGCATGCAATTTTTTTACTTGATTTGTTTTATTTGCAGCTAAAATAGCCGGTAGACTAAAGATTTAACGGATTTGAAATGCACAAATAAAATAGTAAGATTCGCTGTATAGCTGCCTGCCATAGTTTCACCAACTCCTCCACCCAAAATCTTTTTTTAATAGTTTCTTTAGCCTGTAATAATGGTTAAAAAATGCCTAATTTAACACGGAGTGTACTTCAACTTTTTTTAAACAGATATTTAGTTATATAGACTGCAATCTACACAAGCTTTTATCACAGTCATGGCCCCTAGCGGAGTCAAGTGGGATAAGGTATAGCTAAGATTGCTCCAGACCAACCTTCCGAACAAAAGACTTACAGAAGTGATACATAACTAACAACCTTACGGGAAACACGTATTAACGATAAGGTACATCTTAAGGAACAACTTAAGAAAGACGTAGAGCTAAGAAGGTTTCGGGGAACGCAGCCCAGTTTAGCAACTAGTCAGACCATTAAGAAAACTGAAACTGGAAGTAAAGTTCGGACTAGATGTGTATCACGTCACATATATGATGTAAACAAAAACTTTTATTTGGTTATAGATTAATCGTGATTAATCATTATGCATCCCTACCACCAGTACATTTTCAGGAAAATAAATACAGTACAAACTCAACTTTTCTTTATTATGAACAAATTTTTATGCAGACAAAACAAATCAATAGCAAGATATGCTATTTTTCTTCCTTTATGTTTTCTGCTGCCATGCTCGACTTCCACTTTTTATTTCATTACTATATACATTACATGAATTTAGTTTCATTTAGATTCTCCCACCAAGGTACTATAATGTGTTATCAACCTACTGCTTTAATGTGATAACATGTAAAGAAAAAAAATATACCGAAAACGTAAACACATTTTTGTTTAATTCAGTTGTTGCTGTGGTAATGAATGAGCTAGTGCTTGCTAGCATTGTTGTTAGCACTCAAATCCAACACAACCACCCTAAGTTTGTATAGAGGTAATCATTCATGTAAAGTTCTGTCAGTAATAACAGTCATATGAATAAATGGGCTTATTTTAGTGCTGTGTGTTTACAATGTTCTGACGTACAGTTTACAAACAACACCCTGTGAATTTTGAAAACTTAAAATGAAATGGCACAGAAAATATGGACTGGTTTGTGACTTATATTGAATCGACTACTGATTGGATTACATATAAATTAATTTTGACAATGTGGTCTCCGCACAGCGAAGAAATACGCTTTGTTTATACTACAGTCATGAGAAATCATTTCACTCATTTATCTTGCGCAAATCAATTCGTTTTCATATAGCAAGGAAGCAACTGCGTATGCAATATTCTCATCCTGCTGTAAGAAGCAGCTAAAAGTTGCTTAGTTGGTTTAAACTGGGAGTAGCTGGTTTAAGCTGGTCCTCCCAGCTTGGCCAAACTGAAGTTTTACTTTGTATAGCAGCTTTATCCTGCCATTATCCTGACACCAAACTAGAAAAAGCATGAACAAGATAGGCATGATCATGACACATATCTTTAAAAAAATTAACAAAAAGTTAAACAAAATGAGATGAGCGTTCCTTGTGTTCCTCTTGACTTTGTGGTTTGCTTGTTTTGTTGTCACTTAAATTTTTCTTGTACACTGATTGGCTATACCGAACAGACAATCAGGGGTGCATTTCCCGAACAACGGCACAACTCGTTGCTGAACCAACATAGTATGGTGCAAAGTGGGAGAAACTTACTACCTTGTCAAGACTGTTTCCCGAAAACATAGTAACTTTGTCGCACATTCGTTGTTTCAACCATGTTGGTTCAACAACATAGTTGATGATGTCACATGGGAGGAGGAGTTCTAATTAATCTGTTTGCATCGGAAGACTGATTTTGTTATTGTGATTTAGTTCTCTGTTGGTTTGTTTCAAGATATTTAATTAATGTGCAAGTTTTCTCTTACGTCACTTCTCCAAGGGATTCCCCAGGGTCTTAAAGCTTGTAGATCGTTTTCAAATACAGCGCTTTAATTCTCTTCACAAACTGAAAGACGTCAAATAAAAATTGGTATATATTTAGAATGATGGATATAGAGTGCACTACATGTTTTTTGCTTATTTTGTTCAAAAGTATTTTCAACGTAAGTCTCTATATTATAATAACAAGGAACTATGTGTCTAACGACAGGTGAAGAGCTGTCGTTCAAACCACACAAGTTTGCGTTCCAGCTGGCGAATGGCCCTGTGTCAAATGGCATACTCCGCACTTGTGGACCTCCTCAGAGTCCACACTTTTATGACATCATGTAGTGCAGACCCTAGGGACTCTTGACGTGAGTCCAAGAGGGTGCACCAAAGTTGTATTTTGGGACAGACTCGAGCGTCATGCCGGAAATAGGAAGAGAAGTTCCCCTTCAGTGTGAACTCCATTGTCTGATTGGTCTGATTTCTCTTTTGCAAATACTTCTGGGTTTGTAGAGTGTGCAAAGCCTGGTGCAGTGTGGGCTTCGCCGAAGAGGTTCAAAGGGGGCGCTGATGAGCACACTTCGGAGGGTGAAAATGACAGATGGGACACCCTACGGACTCGTAGACTAAGCGAGCACGCGCAATTCAAGGCCACGAGACCGAAAGTTCACATGAAGTGCATCATTTGGAACAGGGCCAATGTTTGTTTGAATTTTGGTTTCAGGAAACACCAAATTGTTGAACATTGTCAGTAACGACGAACCTTACATCAGTAGGATATTTGGGAACAAACCCCAGAATGATCCAATTCCTAAACAAGCACCGCCAAAAATTAAGTTAGACGATGCTCAAAACTGACGGCTTGGTGTGTACCTACCTTAAAACCGGGTGCGTTTCCCAAAAGCATCGTTAGCCAACTACTGTCGTAAGTTTCGTTGTTACTGACAAAGTTCAACGATTTGGTGTTTACCGAAAACCATAGTTCAAACGAACATTTGCAAGCTGCATCGCTAACTTGTGTGGTTTGAATGACAGCTCTTCACCTGTCGTTAGAAGCATAGTTCCTTGTTATTATAATATGTAGACTTACGTTGATCATGCTTTTTAACGAAATAAGCAAAAAACATGTAGTGCATTCTATATCCATCAATCTAAATATCTAAAAAAATATTTTACGGTTTTTATTTTCAAATGACGAATGTGCGACAAAGTTACTATGTTTTCGGCAAACAGTCTTGACAAGGTAATTCGTTTCTCCAACTATGCATCGTGTTACGTGCGAGTTACGTCATGTTCGGGAGAGCACCCCTGTTAAGTCCAAATTTGGAGACCATCTACTCAGCTTGGGCTGGTTTTAACAGTTTATATTCAGCAAGGCCAGCTTATTCCTAGTGAGGGTAAAAGGGTAAAATTACAATGGAATGAACTTTAATCTATAATTGTTGGTTCAGCAACATCAATTTCCTTGCTGTGGTAATTCAATGCAATCTATTGTTAATTCACACCGAAGGAGACTTCTGATTAACAGAGTCCTTGTGGACCACCAAGCCTCCTCACCGCACTCATACGGCTCACTTTAATTAGGACACAACACTCAATGATACATTTCTCAGAATTTCATTAGAATTCAAGTAGTCGTGAGTCCTTTACACCAGAGTAATCAATAAATCCAGAAGTACGGGTCTGTGCTGCTATAGTAGATGTGGTTAGTGTATATAAATGTATGTATGGGGTGTTGGGGGGGCTGTTTGTGGCCACCCTGTGTATGACTGGCAGTGTTTTTTTAATAAGCTGTCCAGTGCCTGTTTATCATACAATAATGTAAACAGAATGAAGCTGGGTATTTGTAATTATTTGTAGAAATAGATATGACCTCTATGTTCCTGCTCATATTACAAAGACAAACATTGAAATCATATTTAGTGGTCGACCAATATTGTTGTTTTTTAGGGCGATATTAAGAAACTGTGTGGCGGATATAACACAAATGTTATTACAGTAAATAAGAGACAAACAGCAAATTGGTGAAAGAAATTTGTTATGCATAACATTTATAAATAAACCCTTTTAAAATACTTAAAACATATTTACCAGACATAATTAATGTGGATCTGACATCTCACGGTACTGTTTGAATAAGTGTGTTAAACTAGTGTGGTGTTGTGTGTGACACAACATAACGTCATGTTAAAAAGTGAATAATAATTGGTCATTTTACTGTCTGTCAGACTTTGGCTTTACATTGAACGACACTGAATGTATTTTTTA
This sequence comes from Misgurnus anguillicaudatus, assembly GCF_027580225.2. NCBI lineage: Eukaryota > Metazoa > Chordata > Actinopteri > Cypriniformes > Cobitidae > Misgurnus > Misgurnus anguillicaudatus. The sequence continues at coordinate 18,886,453 of NC_073341.2, forward strand.
TTACAAACATCAAATTTAAGTAATGGATAAATTTACTGGCCGATTGAAAATATTTATCGTCCGATGCCAATAATAAAAATGTCCAAATATTGGCCGATATATCAGCCTCTGCAATATATTGTCCTATCACTGTCCTATCAGCCCTTATGAGACAAGCTTGGTACCATTGGAATTTCAGAATTGCATTCTATAGAAAAGTGACCTTGAAACTCCAGAAATGTTCTCCTGTATCCGTGTAGCCAGTTGAATCCTGAGGATTTGCCCCATGAAACACTTCAATAGTCCTTGGATGTCGGTGTTCTGTAACAGTTTTGGCTAAAACGGATTAAAGTCTGAGCTTTTAGGTGGAAATAGCTGGTGCAAAGTGATATGCATGTGTTGTAGGCTATTTGCTGCTATCATACATCAAAGACATCCAGTCCCTGCTTTTTAAACAACAATATCTACATATTTACCTGACATGGAATGGTAATGTGAGACTGCTTTAAAAATACCCCAGCTAAACTTCTGCTTCGGCTGTGCATATCACACGACCCACAGTGAAATGTTACTATTTTGCTTTATCATATTTTTGCTATACAACCCCAAATCAGAAAAAGTTGGGACACTGTAGAAATTGTAAGGACTTTTTTTAAAATGTACTTTTCCGGCCTCTTATTGCTACCTGTCCCAACTTTTTTTGGAATGTGTAGCCCTCATGAAATCCAAAATGAGCCAATATTTGGCATGACATTTCAAAATGTCTCACTTTTAACATTTGATATGTTATTTATATTCTATTGTAAATAAAATATACATTTATGAGATTAGTAAATTATTCCATTCTTTTTTTACTTGCAATTTCTACAGTGTCCCAACTTTTTCTGATTTGGGGTTGTATGTTGTTATTATAATTTATATAATTGTAAGAATTTGACACACTAGTTTTAAAAACTAGTATTATATAGAACTAGTATTACGAATATGCCCCATTTTCTAAATCATCCCGAATGCAACAAAATAAATTTTCAAAATTCTTTATGCTATTTTGTTTAGAATCCCATATCTGATATTAATGTTTTCGTACACGTTTGCCCCACTGTACTGTATAAACTGATTATGAGATGTCAATACATTAAAGGTGCAGTGTGTAAATTTTAGTGGCATCTAGTGGTGAGGTTGCGAGTTGCAACCATTGGCTCAGTCCACTGCCCAACCCTCGCTTTTGAAATGCAAAAAGAAGCTACGTTAGCCACCACCAGACAAACATTTCATCGTTGGAGACAACTTAGTAAAAAGGTTTGTCCGTTAAGGGCTTCTGTAGAAACATGGTGGCACAAAATGGCGACTTCCATGTAAGGGGACCCTCTGTGTATGTAGATAAAAACGACTCTTTCTAAGGTTATAAAAACATAACGGTTCATTTTAAAAGGTCTTTATACACCACTTATAATATAGTTTTGTATATTATTTTGCAAGAGATCCTCCTAAAAATTACACACTTCACCTTTAAAGACATGTATGGTATATGATATAGAAGCCATTCTGGAAATAAAGGAATAAAAACTGATATGAATCGGGTAATCTTTCCTGGAAAGAATCACATACTTCACAGAAATTTGTCCATACATGGACATTCAATCTACCCTTGTTGTGGTTTTCATTATTGTACAACCACCAGAACGTACTAGCAGCTTACAAAGACAATGAAAAATATGAGCTTCTAGAGTTTTGGCATCAGTGAGTGATGAAAAGTTCAAAAAATGTGTGCGTGCACAGGTTCTGAGAAGAAATCCGTCCACAGCATGGGATCAAAAAGAGTGAGGGAAAAAAATGAGCAAGGTAAAGCATAGGATGAGTCTATCTCTGAAGTACACAGAGGAGATAAAACAATCGATCCTTCGCTCTTGAGCGTAGCATGTTGACGATGATGAACCTTTGGAGAGCTTTCCTGCTGGCCACAGCGTTGCAGCCCTGCTCATCCCAGTCCCCAAACTCGACCGACTGCAACCCATCATTCTCTGACAGCCGTCCTCCATATTCACTGATGATGCCTAAAGTCTAGAACTTCCACAACTTCTGACTTTTCTTGAATAGTGACCAAACTCCAGGTTTCATAATTAAAGTTGAATTTGTATGCATTGTTTTTACATTGATTTCAATCTTTGACATGACCTTACTCAGTCAATATTAAAGATATCAAGATCTCACTCTTTTATGTAGGACTTTTTTTAAACAGTAGGCTAAATAACATAAAATGACTTGGGTTTTCAACAACTGGGACACAATATAAGATTAGATTTACAAAGCAAAGCAATGTTTTTTTGGTTATATAACAGCACTATTAAATTACAGTATGCCACAACCAAAACAAAATAAAGCCAGGGCAAAATGAGCCAAAACATTATTAAAATGGCTCGCAACATGGTAAAATTGGGAAAACAATGAAACTAGGCCACAACACAACAAAATTAAGCCATAACCCAGCAGCAGCGCACCTGACTACCAGAGGCATTATTGATGGGGAAAATATTTTTTTACCCATTACTCGCATTTTAAGGTTTGTCTGCAAGTATTCATTAGCATTTGCATTGTGTTATGAACTTTGGTGTTTTTTTGCTTAAAAAGAACACATCAGTGGTAGTTTAGGGACAACACACTAAAGCGTTGTCCCAGAATCCACACATCTATGTGTTATTATTGGAACTTTATGTGTTACCATAACCCCAAAAAGTGTAAAAAATTAACACATCCTTTCTTAGACACTTCAAAATTATAATAAAGCAATAAACCCAAGAAGCAGTGCGTTTTTTTAACAGCTATGGGGCGTTGTTAGGCACGACGCGAAGCACTGGTAACCCAACGCTTCGAGGGTTTATTGCGTTAATAAAACTGTTACTTCATATGCATAACGTTAGCGGGATTTTATAAAATAAAACACAAATAAGTTGTAATTATTTTAGTACAAATATTACTCTTCCGCCAAACAAAGTAGTTCCTCAGAATCAAGTGTGGCTGCAACAGAGCGCAGTTCACAACCAACACAGATGCAGCGAAGACACAATGAAAATATGATTTAAAACTGTGGTGTTTATTTATAAATCAACATTCATCTAATTTATACATTAACATTTATATTGTGCAACTGTAGTGATGATCAAATATGCTTGGAAGCATGCTGAACTCTTTCCCCGTCAGCGTTTTTTTTTAAAGTTGCCAAAGTTTTAGTTTAATGCCTTGCAGAAAAATGTATCTTCTTTAAATAAACATAAAATATCAAATGAAAGAACAGACCATCCGCTTTCAAACAACAACAAACAAAAAAACGTTTCATCCTACCTTCATTTGTTCTCTTATCACCTCTCAATTTTTTAAGCTAAAAGCAGAGATAATTAAATTTTTGTGAAGAACTTTTGTAAGAGATCAGATTCAGAGCCATGATGAAAACACGCTGTTTTTAGTGTTGAGTGAATGCATCAGTGTTTAAGTTGGGTAAGATCGCCATCTAGTGGATAATAGCGGACGTATGAACTTGAGTTATAATCTCCTCAGACAACGTTTTCTCTTTATCGACGAGATGACTCAACAATATTTCTTGACATTTATCTGGATATCGCCATTAATTGTGCAAACGTAGACAAATTAAAAATATGATTAAAGAGTGTGGTGTTTATTTTCATAAATCAGTACGTATCAACAGTGACGCAGTGATACTCTTGTAATGTGGTCCGCAGGGTTATATTTTATCACGGCTTAGAACGCGTTTCAACCAATCAGAATGAAGAACCAGAACTGCCCGTTTTATAAGCAAAATTAGATACTGTAGGTTGTATAAAGAGATAACATGGACATCTTCCAAAAAATACTTCAATATTGATATAAAGTTTATGAAATAAAATGGATGTAATATGTTAATTTTTTATGCTATTTAAAAAATGATGTGTTATTTTGTGTTAAAAAAATATGAGACAACACAAGTTGTGTTAAAAGTATTTATTAGCATTAAGTGTGCTGTCCCAAAACTAACCCTGATTATTTTTCTTTGTTATAAGGTTGTACCTGCCCTTTAGAGACACGGCAAGCTCACAAATCCTCTGAGAAGTTATCAAATCATAAAGGTCAAGTGTCTTTCTGGTAGCATCGAGTTTTTAGCTGAATTTTAAGTCTTAGATAAAAGCGGCAGCATTTTGAATGCGATCTGATACACACAGCCTGGCTACTTTCACCAAAAGAGAGATCATCTGACGTGATAACAGTTGTAAAATTGCAAATCATTGGACCCTGCATGACCAATATTTCAATAAAAGTGGTCATTACTTTCCAAGTGTATGTCTGAGAGGACTGTGTAAAATGAAAATGTGCATAACCAATGAAATTTAATCACATATATATTATATTTAATGAAAATGCATGCTTTCTATGCCTTCTTGCTCAGTTTTATAGCAAAAAAGGAGATAAAAATCTTATAGTATTTGCTGATGTTAAAGTGCTGTTACTGAAAAACAGCATGGGCAGTATAGGTCCAGTTTTGTAGATTTTTAATACTGTGAATATAGATATTTATCACAAATATTATAATGTTGCCTAATTAATACTTGCTATTTTAAAAATAATTAATTATTTGTTAAATTATGCTGTAACAGAAAATGGTTCAGACACACCAGAAATATTTCACTGCATTTTCAAGGTCCACCAATACATCAAGAACGAGGTGTACCCAAAGGATTAAAATCCAAGTAAAAAAAAACTTACTTTTCTGTTTAAATATGCCTGGTTGCTATACAACATTATAATACATACAACCAGGCGCGGAGCTATGGGCGGGCCTGGGTGGGCCTGGGCCCGCCCAGATTGACAGCTGGCCCGCCCAATCAGAAATGTAAAAAATACTACTCTGTATAGTTAGACATGTATACTACTTTATGTGGTGTAATTTATCTATTGCATGTTATGTTAAAAACAGTAAAATTATAAGTAAGCCTGATAACTATTTAAAAACTATTAAAGCAGTTGAATGTTGCGTTATAATGAAATATTCCCAAGCAGCTTTCAGCCATGATCACTTTGAGAACTTTTTTTGCAAGCAAGTAGAAAACGTATTTTGAATAACAACACGTTATAAATATGTGCTGCGCGCTTTCCTCTCAATAACATAAACACACAACAAATATGACAGCGGGGTAAAAATAGAAAGAAAACATCTGATCATAGTGATGTTGTTTGATATAGCGATATAGCAGCACTATAAGTCACGCCACGTTTATTGCTACACTTTATACAATATAGCCTATTGCTTTTAAGCAACAAATAGCCTATCATAACAACCTATAAGCCTACTGTGTAATTGAGACATTAATTTAAGAAATGCATTAAACCAGAAAGACGTAGGCTGGGGAAATATAGTGGGTTCACTTCAATACACACCACAGACGTCCTTGGTTTGCTTCTTATTTATTAAATCGAGGCAATTGTTTGATCAAACATTGATTAATATTAATATACAATTTATACAAAACGAAATTCACTTTAAAGAAAGTCTTTCTACAAAACAAACCTCGCAAAATCGCTTGCCCGACGTCCATTACGGCTATGGCGAATTCCTGTCGGGCTAAAAAAAATGATGCGCCTTGGCCGTCGGGCGGAGGAAAAAATATTGTAATGTGTTTGCATTCTCTCAGATTTAGTTAGGTAATTATGTTGTATGTAATTCGGCGTAATCTTGTTAGCCATTACTATCCTCACTAACAAGTGAAACTGTCAGGAAATAAAGTGAAAGCATTAAATCCATTATTCCTTTCGTTCACGTCTGATATGCGCGCTCCTCGGCTCCGCTCTTCACGAGTAGGCTTGCTCTTGTGCTTATCAAAAAGTATATTAAATGTTTATTTATTTGTCATTTCGTTTAACCCCAGAGTCTAACATTATTCTAGCAATTCCATTTTTCTTTCTTTATTTAGTAAGTTAACTTAAATATGTGAGAACGAAAATATATTTTTAGTGATTTGCATGAAGAGAATATGATGTTAGAAGCTTCATTTTAAGCATTTAGTAGCCGTATTTATTTAAACACTTTAATAGGTTATTTAAAAAAGTATAAGGTTTTTTTGGGTTCATTTATATTTCCTGTCACTGTGTGCAGGTTCTTTTTTGTAGGCTATGAGAGCCCAATATTTTTTTTACCAAAAAGGCTTAATAAATGTCACGTTGCATTACAATTTAAAGTATCAATAATGCAACCCTATATGCAATAATGTCAAAAATGTGACGTGCAGTTCGGGTGTGTGTGTGTATGCTGTTTAAATTAGTGTTCTGAAGTTTTGACGAATTTTATAGACTTGTTATAGTTTCTTATTCAAAAGTGACACCCATAGATTCAGGCCCACCCGGACTTAATCCATGCCCACCCATATGTCACGTTCTGCATCCGCCACTGCATACAACAGACTTGGCCTGCCTCTACGGGCAAAACCTGTTAGTTATATTCAAATATTGTTACAATATTTGTAAGATTATTGCATTGTTTTTTATTGTAAAGTTGCCTTTGTGGTTATGCAGTAGCTACTGTAGATGGGAACATACTTTTGCAATGCATGCATGCACGTCATTATACACCATGTATGAAATGCTCCTGGTGACTTTGTCTAAGTAGATCTTGTCATCCACAATGTCATGTCCTTTCAGGACCAAAATATCTCCAGTGCTTTTACATTATTACCCAAGTCCTCTGGGATACCTTTGTTACTCTACGGTATGTGTGTTAAAACTTCTACTTTATTGGGCACTGAATGTAAAGAGGCTGCAGAGAAGTTTAGTATTCTTGTACTGTTTGCTTGCACCATGTGTCTAAACCATTTTAGTAAGTCTTTATAAGTGCCTTACAACAAAATGTATGTTTTTTTATTCAGTATAATTTCTGTATTGTATTTAATAATGTGCATTGTTGTAGAGCATCTTTACAGAAAACATTTTAACACAAAATATTAGAGAGAGGAAGAAAAAATGAAAATTATATAGGAATAGGAAAATGATATAATGTAAATTATGTAGATGTGATAAATACATGAAAATCATATTATGATTTTACATTTTTTTGTTACAAACTGGATTTTATTTTGCAGTCCTTTCTATATGTATGACTACAGTATGACAACTCTGAACCTAACCAATATCCAGTTTATCCAGTGTTTTGTTGTGCTACAACAATGTACATTAAGTTCACATATGTAAAATAATAATAAATAAAGTGCAACCAAAACAATAAAGTGTTTACAGTATTATAATTGAAAATTGTATATTTATACAAAGTATGAGTCTAAGCAGACCCCCAGTAAGCAATCAAGTGAGCCAAAAACCACAATGAGGGGGAATTATGAAGGCTTTGATGATCTACAGATGTCTGAAACTGTATAAATAGCATCCCACAGATGCCTATGTGTGTGTTAGTCTATGTTTGTGTGTTAAATCAAGCTTAACTGTGAACTTTAGCTCCTGTTTTTCTTTCATCTCCCTCTACCAGTTTAGCTTCATCAAAGCTTTCTTCAGTGCTGCCAGTGCTGGGATTACAGTTTGTGTGTGTGCGTGTGTGCATGTTGACCTTGTGTCGGATTGTCTGGCTGTGGGTTGAAAACGATGTTGTGCTGGGTTGTATGATGAATAGCAGAAAAACACTTGGATTTTTGTAAGCGGTTACTACCATGCTAAGTGTTATATCAAAAGTCTTGAGTATTAAATAGAGCTAAATGATTCAAATGATTTTATGAACCTAAAGTCAACATTATATTTATAGTAAAACGACATGGTATGCAACAAAATATGACTGAATACTTTGTGTTTGTTTAAAGTGTTTGTTGAAATTGTGTTTCCACCTTAATGTTATATGGCTTGAAAGAACAATTGCTGATACAGGTTTGTGAATCAATTGAAAATTGTAAATTCTGTCATTATATATTCACCCTCAAACTAAACCTGTATAAATTACTTGGTTCTGTTGAACACAAAGGAAAAAGTTTGAAGAATGTTTGTAACAAAGCATATCTAAGGCATCATTGACTGCGAAAGTAGGAAAAAATAATACTATGGAAGTGAATAGTGCTCACACCATTAAATGTTGTGAACTTTTAAATATCTAGGGTTAGCACATGACTTTCAATATTGCTGGAATTGGGTAGCAGAATAGACCGGACACAAAGAGCGTTGCAGTTAAATAATTTTATTTACTTTAAAGCCGAAGCCACTCGAAGCGAAGCGCAGTCTGTGTGAGCACATCTGTATGGTTATTAAAATTTTTCAAAATATTTTTATTTGTGGACATTTATACAGGTTTAGAACAACTTAAGGATAAGTAAATAATGACAGAATTAAATATTTGGGTGAACTACCTCCCTGCCAATGACAAGATTTTCCAGCAATCTGTATTTCCGCTATTATCTACCAGGTGGCGGTCTTACCCAACTTATAAACCCGGAAGCAACCCCTTCGGACAAACAGTAAGAACTCTGTGTATGTTTTGAGGATCGCTCTATATCTCTATCAAAAGTCCTTCACAAAATGCAATTTTCATTCAAATTTTGTATTTTTGAAGAAACACCCATTTTTTAGAGGTGATAAAAGAGAACAAATGAAGGTTTTACATTTTTTTGAATCCAGAGGGTCTGTTCTTTCATTTGATATATTGTATGTTTATATATTTAAAGAAGAAATTTTTTTGAAAGGCATTAAATATGAAAATCATAAAACATGCTGGTACAGGCTGTCACCTTCAAAAAAAATGCTGGCGGGGGAAGAGTTAAGTATCCTGTTGCTTTAATTTAGACATGTCAACAATGTAGAAATCAGTTTATGCTACCGTATGTCACGCTCCATGTGTAATGCTGACTGACAGAAATTGATGTCACATTGAATAGAAAAGAGATGTTCAGCTGTGATGTTCAGTGTGAATTTTGCAGGGTTAGTCGGTCTAAAAATATACAGTTGTAAGGTTGCTTAGCAAAAATCCCAAACTTGTTTGTTCTGCTGTTTCACTGTGTAATCAAATCAGTTTAAGCATATGGAGTGTTGACAAGGCGTTGTCAGCCAGTATAAAGTGGTTTTGTAGTGCAGTGTGTCAGGCATCATAAAACATGTTTATTCTTGACAAACTGACAAGTAATATAAATTAATCTTTATGCTCTAGTTTCTCTCTGGTACACTTCAGAAAATCTGTTGGGCTTCAATAATCTGCAATGAATATTGACAATCATTAGAACTACTTCAGATGATGGAAAAACTTGTTAGTGACATCAGCTCACCATGATGTAAAAGCCAATCTGGTATTTTTATCTGAAACATTTCAGTACCCAATAATTGACGGTTAAAACAACGTGCACTACTGCATGAATATGGGTAGTGTGAATGAAATTTGCACGTACTACATCTGCCATGTTAATACTTCACATGACACACAGTGAGGAAAATAAGTATTTGAACACTAAAGCTAAACATGACCGTCAATCTCCCTCAGACTGGGACTCAATGCAAGATCTAACCTTGTGGGGTCTCAATGATCCTAAGAAAGGTGAAAAATCAGCTCAGGACTACACGGGAGGAGCTAGTCAATGACCTGAAAAGAGCTGGGACCACCGTTTTCAAGGTACTGTTGGTAATACACTAAGACGTCATGGTTTGAAATCATGCATGGCACGGAAGGTTCCCCTGCTTAAACCAGCACATGTCCAGGCCCGTCTTAAGTTTGCCAATGACCATTTGGATGATCCAGAGGAGTCATGGGAGGAAGTCATGTGGTCAGATGAGACCAAAATATAACTTTTTTCACTAAACGTGTTTGTAGGAAGAAGAATGATGAGTACCATCCCAAGAACACCATCCCTACTGTGAAGCATGGGGGTGGTAGCATCATGCATTTGGGGTGTTTTTCTGCACATGGGACAGGGCAACTGCACTGTATTAAGGAGAGGATGACAGAGGCCATGTATTGCGAGATTTTGGAGAACAACCTCCTTCCTTCAGTTAGAGCATTGAAGATGGGTGGAGGCTGGGTCTTCCAACATGACAATGACCCGAAGCACACAGCGAGGATAACCAAGAAGTGGCTCTGTAAGAAGTATATCAAGGTTCTGGCGTGGATCAGCCAGTCTCCACACCTAAACCCAATAGAGAATCTTTGGAGGGAGCTCAAACTCCGTGTTTCTCAGCGACAGCCCAGAAACCTGACTGATCTAGAGAAGATCTGTGTAGAGGAGTGGGCCAAAATCCCTCCTGCAGTGTGTGCAAACCTGGTGAAAAGCTACAGCAAATGTTTGACCTCTGTAATTGCAAACAAAGGCTACTGTACCAAATATTAAATACTTATTTGCAGCTGTATCATACAAATAAATAGTTTTAAAAAATCATACATTGTGATTTCTTGAATTATTTTTCTTGATTATGTCCCTCACAGTGAACATGCACCTACGATGACAATTCCAGACCCCTCCATGATTTCTAAGTGGGAGAACTTGCAAAATAGCAAGGTGTTCAATTACTTATTTTCCTCACAGTATGTCGTCTTAACAACAAATGAGCCATTAACTTGTAAGATGTTAAAGAAGCGCAATTTAACCTCAAAGAACAAAAGTCTTTTTGGTCTTTTTTGTTGGGTGACTCCCCTCTTGGGGGCTCATGGGATGGTACAGTATCCAAAGAATGCACACTTCGACGATGTCAAAATCTTGGCGGAGGTAGTAGGTCACCATGGTTCTTTACGTCTACTGTTTTTCGAAAATACTATGAATTTGGACATAATACTTGCCTTTCCGGACACAATGTTTGTGTTTTAGTTTACACAGAGACAATAATGAAATTGCTTTCATAAACTCATACTTTGTAACCCATTTTGCAACCCACTTTCCAAGTTTGCAGGGAAATTAATAACCAAAATAAATGTTAAGTTTTCAAGTGTTTGTTTTTAAGCAGTACTGTAGCTCAATTGGTAGCGCATTGTGTTAGCAGTGTAAAAGGGTTTCGGTCCCTAGAGAACACATAATGATAAAATACATGCATTCTAATGCACAGTATAGGGGGTCGCACACCGGGCAAGAAGCGCCACGCCGCATCGCGTCACACCATGAATCTAAAAATATAACACATTATTTTCTATGAATGTATGCACACACTGTTTGATGTGACTCTGGAAACTGCCCAAATCCCTGTCGCGGCACAGAGCACCACTCACATACAGTAGTTTAACATTAAATAACATCATAGTATCCCAAATTGTTAGCGAATAATATTGGCTGCTAACGTATATTTTACATTTTGAAGTAAAGGCTATCTGACTAAGCTTGCGCTATTTAATATGCGCTTCTGATGTATGATACCTACGAGTTATCCTAGACGCAACACGGCGCTGCGCTTCTCGTTCGGTGTGCGACCCTCTAAGTCCCTTTGTATAAAAGCATCTGTCATGCATTTTAGTCTTTTCTATTCATAATATCAGTTTTCAAGACCACATTCAAGGTGCGATTTGCTGAGGGGGATTCTCCCCCAATCTTTATATCCCTGCGTTTGATGAGTTATTTTTCATAAAAATGTATCCCCCTATTGTAATTAATGGTCATCAAACAGCCATATAAACAGCCTAAAATTAAGATAATTCAATATAAGTTAAAATGCTGCCAACAGTAAAATCAGGAATTGACTATTACTGTCAGCGCTCCTGTGACAAAAAGTGACAGCGCATCTAGGTTATGTCATGATACCTTTTTAATCCATGCCCGAATTTTCCAAATGTTTCTTACTTACTGTGAGAAATGTGCTATTCGTGTATAGTTGGATGCTTGAACATTTTGAGTTTATTCGCTTCTTTTGCACATTAAATTCTAGACATTCGCGAATGAATTCGCGTCATGGGAGGGGCTTCTGCCAGGTGGGCGGCTCAAGTCTCGTTGCGAAATGGCTGACATGAATTTTGTTGAGACGGTAGCTTTGCTTTATTTTATGTGCTATGGACAGCTTAAAAATGGTGTAGACTTTTTAACATGCGTGATTACTGCGAATCACGCGTCACACTTGAAAAGCTCAATTCGCGCCACGTCATTTGTGGGTAAAGCACCGCAGGATGTCTAATCACGTCATTGCACTGTCCTAACATGTAAATCACTCGCGCTTAATGCTTCTCCTGTGTCTGGTGTGAATGCACCCTTAGACTCTGATTTTTTTCACAAATCACACCCTGACCACATTTATCAATTACTAATGGGCCACAATAGCAGAAGTAAGGGAAGATTAGTTAACAGACTTGTCTGTATAACTCCAGGTGTTCATTTGTTCATTAAACATTCACAAGCCCAGGGTTAAGCGCACTTTTAGCACCATCAGTAAGATAACGCAAATATGGCTGGGTTACTTCCTCATTACCTTCACTATCAAAGTTTTCTTACCTGTGTGACTAAACACACACACACAGACCACACACACAAACAAACCCACACCTGAATCACACTCATTAATCAAATTCAGTCCTCTTCTTCAACCCAAATTATTCAAAATTCAGCCCTCTTCTTCAACCCAATTACAGACTCTTGACGGTGGTCCTGATCAGAGAAGAAATCAGGGACAGATTTGTTGAATTTCATTATCAGGACTTTTCCTCTGCCTGTCTTTATTTACTGCCAGGAGACATTTTCCGACTTCTTCAATCAGCCCTTCATATACTGTATGTGCCTTTGGCTTATCACTTCTACGCTGCATTTCTCCATAAACAGAGATCGAATCACAGCATCCTCTGCCCTGATGTGTTATACATCTGGAGAACCTCTCCCAGGATCTGCAAATGATTTCACGAGACAGTTTCTTCTCATAAATCAGATACAGTCAAGACACCAGCAGCGTTTTTAAAGTACTTGAATTTTAATCTACGAAACAATAAAAGTAACAAATGACTTCCTAGAATGTATAATAATGGGATTTCTTTTAATTGTAATTAGTTGAATACAAGAATAACCTGTGTTAGAGGTAAAGCTGATGGGGTATCTTGTGTCCACTCTTGTCTGCGGCATACTGCAGCGTCTTCACTTATTTAACTGGAACATTCATTATGCATCGGCTCAGCACTGCTAATACAAACCCTTGGATCAGCCTTTGAGGAACAGAAGCAAGCTGATCAAAACAAAGCCTGCTGCTGTTTAATACACAAGGTGTTCTTATACAGTATGCAATCTATATTATTAAAGGTCATATAACAAACACAATTTCTGCCAATCTCATGTTAATCTGTACCTATAGAGGAGTGCCACATCCTTCATATCTCCAAAGAGTCTTTAGTTTTGTCCGATTTATAAAAGAAAGATCAGCTGTACCGCTTCTTTCTGAAAACAGCTTTTTTTTCTTTGCTGGAGGCATACAGTGGGCGGAGCTCTGATTGCTGCTTTTTGGTGAAAGTGCCCATACAAGGACTTTCACTGTACCTCCGCCAGTTGTGACATAACAGATTTAGTGGTTGATAAAAACTTTCTAAAACTTGTACGAACCCTGACAAAGAGTATTCGAAACGGAAATATGACATACTTTACATCCACCTGTTTTTTTATGTTTTTGGCTATTTTAGACTGAGAATCCAAATCCAACAGCGTAAAAAGTCAGAATTCATGAAATAGCATTAGACGCCACTGTAACTCTTTCCCCGTCATTGACAAGTTAACTCGTCAATTAAAGCTCACGTAACACACGCTGTTTCTGCATTTCTGATGTTAATCTGGAGTACCTATAGAGTAGTATTACATCCTTTATATCTCCAAAGAGTCTTTAGTTTAATCAGATTTATAAAAGAAAGATTACACAGCAAAATCACCAGTGTTAAATTTTCAGGGATGGTGTTAAATACACAGTGTTGATGCTGTTTTAACACTATCTGGTAATAAAATAACACTGCCATTGCTAGGCCAGTGTTATATCCACGACAGTGTCAGTGTAAAACAAGGGTGTTACCAGATTTCACACTGAGCGGTGTAAATCAAGCCACGCCTCCACTAACCATTTCCTGCCAGGGATTTTACCGCCATTTTCTTTCAAAGGAGGACTGAAGAGAGCAGGTAAATCTCATAATATTCACATGGTTTAGATAAATTAAACTGTTATTTCTCTGTCTGACTCTACGCAGCCATTTGCCAAAAAACCTAAATAAGATATTTTTCCCATTTTATTTCCCCTTTGTTCGTTATTTGGTTCAGTTTAATCAGAGCTACCTTGTGTTACGTTGTTCCCTTGTTAGTTTGGTATAAAGTTAAACTGCTAGCTAAAAGTTTTAACCAAGAAGGATTATATTAACAGGAGATATGAATGAATGTAAGAATTGAACCGTGATAAAACGCGACATGCACTACAAATTGAAGGTATGAAATTAAGTTAAATGAAAGCTCGTTTATTCACCATATGATGCTCGTTATGAGGTAATCATATAGGCTAGATACCGTGAGTTAACGAGGTCGTTTACATGCACGTGAGTGCACGGATATCGGTTAATTATTCAAATTACTGAAAAACACAGAGAAAACCGCATCGTCATGTGTTTTTTTTTTAGATGTATGCAAACAGGGAAAATATCGCCAAACCAACAATTCATTTTACCTCAGAATATGCACAGATTGGATGCATTGTGTGTTGTAAGCTTTTCGTGGCGCTAGATGTCAGACAGATGCAAATAGCAAATACATACGAAAGTGTAAAACGTGTATGGCGAACATTTGTTTTTCTGTCATTATAGATGCTAGTTTGGTGAAAGTACACACTGAGTGCTTCAAATCATTCAGAAGAGATGCTGTTTTTAGGGCAGTTTATTAAAGAAGACCTGACATGGATGACTTCCAATGAGAAACGACTGCTAATACTTATATAAATTCATTACAGAAGGTAAGTTTCATTTATACATATAAATCATTTTATTTGACATAACTGAACAGTTAACCAATCTTTTTAGTATATGTAGTTTTGTACATATTATGGTTATTAATCAGGCAAGAAAGTGACATGACCTGCTGCCAACTTTAATAAAAATATATTATCTTCTCATACATCGTTTTGCTATTGATATCATATTAAATAGCAATCAAATTGATTACTATTTTGAAAATGTATAATTGAAGATTCATATTGTCTTTGAGTGCTGTTTTTAATATAAAAAGAATGTTGAGTTTTCAGAGTCTTTATTGTCATTTTTTTGTGATAGGACCCTACCAGACTATATTTGAATACGGCATACCCGTGAATTCTGGAACTGTTATTCCTTAACCCAGTTTGGAGGATAAGAGCTTACCAACTATGTGAGTACACACAGTACTAGGGCTGTCAAATTTTAATTCGAATTTCGAATATTCGTCGAATGTAAAAAAAATATGCATATTCGAACGTAAAACTTTGCATTCGAATTTTACCTGTGTAAGCTCACGCAACGTGATGATGACGTAACTGACGCGGATTGTAACAGAGCGTAGCGGCTCAGCCAACTATGCAAAGCAAGCCAGCATTATTCATTTGAAAAATAGCAAGAAAAGACAGTGGGGATTACGAGTCGGAAAGAATACATATTAAAAGGGCTGTGTGATGCTTCTTTGGTTTTTGGAGCATCAACTGGAATTCATCCGCAAAGAAGATGACAGAAGGCACTAGCTGAGATGACAGAATTAGTGTCGTCTGCTTTTAAATGCAGTTTTACAGTTTAAAATAACTGATCAACACGAAAAGTGCCATAATACAGCTGCTTGTTTAGCAACATTAAAACCAGTGCATCTACAGAGTCCACACCGCATATGAGAGAGTTGCAATGTAACGCCGCGGTGGCTTTATTTTTATAACTGACTGGAAACTTGACTTTCACGTGGACATTTATATGCAAGTTTTTCATCAACATTATCTGCGTGAAATATAAACATGATGATCATCTGCCAACTCGACTGTTGTCAAGCACGTCCTCTATTAATTACGGAGAGTCTGCTTTATTAACGGCTTGCGTAAGTTAAACACTTCTGTTCTGTACTTTATTACTCGCATATATTTCTACATATTTTCAACCAAGGAACACACAAAATATAATATAAGTTGCTGTGAATAGCGTTTAAGCTTGACAAAATTTAAATGACTAATGATCTTTCCCACTTATTTTAGCTTAAATAAAGATTCATTCGTTTTCATACTTTATTAGAAACACGTAAATTTATCTACTTATATATTATATAAAATGCCCTATATTAATATGCGTTGTCTATGTATGGCATTCGTTTTGTATTTACAGGTGCACAAATATACTGGTTAATTTTGATTTCATTAAGACACCGTGTGTTCTGTATTGACTGAGGCTCTGTACATTTTTTGTAAATTTAATTAATGTATGGTACATAAAATTATTTGTAAATGTATTCATGGATAGTTTCTTGACTATGTTTGTGTTAATAGCCTACACACGCTGGCTGTTGAGGTATTTTGCACTTTTGTTCCTTTGCATATGAATTAAAAAAATTATGTTTAATTTATTGGTGTTTATAACATTCGTTTTAACAAAAAATATGCTGTGCATGATTTGTTTATATTATTGGGGCTTTGTGCTGCGCCCTCTTGTGGTGAGCTTTTAGGAGTATTTTCTCCAAGATAAAGTAGGTCTTTATAATTCGAATATAATTCGAATTTTATAATTTTTCAAGGACGAATTTCGAATGTACTTGTTCAGCCATTTTGACAGCCCTACACAGTACTTTAGTACTGTACACTGTCTCTAACATGATTATACTGAGATGATTTTGATTCAAATAACGGTTAAAACTGCATCCTTTTTGGTATTTTCTTGACCCTTTTTGTCTTTGAAAATCTGCAGAAATATGCTGAGGCGATGTATTGCAAAATAGCCAACATACAACAATTAAAGGATAATTGCAGCCTATATCCTGATGAAGATATGGATGACCCTCTGTCTGGTCAACAATAGTTTAAATATGGTAAGTGTACATGGGTTTGCTACTTTTACGGTTTTAAAGTTTAACTGTATACTCATGGTCTTTAAATTCTGTTTTGCTAGGACGGGACAGTGATGTGGCAGCTCTTCCCTGGCTCATTCACTTCTTGCCTTCATTTGTGAAAGGAAGAAAGACTGGAGAGGGTCAATGTGCAACTGAAGCTACTGATTGTGCTGTGTAAGGTTTTTTGGTATTTTGTTCTAGTTGTTTATTCAGCAGTTAGTTTGCTTGCATTGTTCACCCCATGTAAATGCATACAAGTTCATAAATACATTCATCAAATACACTCTTTTAAAACACTCTTAGGTGATGAGCATCAATCCATGTTTTGAGGTGGATGGATCAGCACAGCCCTGCCTGCTCTGCGTTGGGAACAAAAGTTGCATCCAGAATTTTTGCATCCTTCTGGACCAAAAAGCCATTCCCTCCATGATGAAGACCACTGATGCAGCCTTCCACTACATCATGAGTAAAACAACTACAGAACTTAATACCAGGTTGGAACGTGTTTAAGAAAAATGAAACGTCTTTTGAATTGAAATGTCTGTTTTGTTATGGAAAAATCTTTAGTATTGTGAAGGATAAGCATTTCTGCTTGCCGATAAGGTAATTGCATGTATTTTAATGTGCAAGTTTTGAGTAGGGTGGCTAATTTTTTTAACGTACGAAAAAATGTACAAGGAGGAGTAATACCGAGGAGCGAGTACGAATCATGCAACACTATACAACACTGTTTAACTTATGATTCACTACATGTTCGTGTCATTTATATAATATGCACGCACCTATTTCCAACATAAGACAGAAGTCTAACTTACCGCATGCAACTCATGACCCGGTTGGGAAAATCCAGCACATCAAACACACACGCAAAACTCCGCGCCTACCTCGGATAATAAACTATATCCATTGTTTTCATAAGGCTGACTTTCTTCTCCTTACATCCAAAACACACTTCTTCTTTCGTGCCATTGTTGAGTTTTGAAACTAAACAAAGCTGTTGCGTCATGTGATGTTTGTAAGATCTAGTGTCTCCCGCTGATTGACGGGTGTGCGGGGTTTTCCGGGGGAAGTGCCCATATAAAGAAGTGATACCTATAGAAACCCCTGTAACGTCAGCTGGACCTGTAATCGAAAAAAACTTTCCGAAACTTCTACGAACCCTGGAGAAGTGCCTTTGGCACAGAAATACTCTGTAACACGCCCAAATGCATTTTTGACACTTTGCCTACGTTTAGCATGAGGATACAACTCTATAACTGTGTTAATTCAGAATGCTTGAAATACCATTAAACCACCCCTTTAAGAGAAAACGATTCCCTGCCAATGACGAGTTTTTCGGGCAATCTGTATTTCCGCTATTATCCACCAGGTTACCCTTCACAAAAATGCAATTATCTCAGCTTTTTGCTCAAAATTTGGTATTTTTAAAGAAACCTACCCATATTTGAGAGGTGATAAAAACAAAACAAATGAAATTAGGATGAAATTTTTTTTGTATGTTTTTATATTTAAAGAAGAACATTTTCTGAAATGCATAACATTTTTGGGAAATCATAAAAATTGTTGGCGCTGGCTGGCAACATTTTTTAAGAAACGATGGCGGGGAAAGAGTTAAACCTAAAAACGAAAACTTTGTCATTATTTACTTACCCTCATATCATTTGATCCCCCAATGTGTCCATTGTTGTTCAGAACCCAAATGTAGATTTTTTTTTAATGTGTTGTTTTGGGCTTTCTAGTCACTGTGGGAGTGAATGGTGACCACTTCTTCAAGCTTCAAAAGGACCCAAAAGGTGTTAAATAGGGGTGTGACGAGACACTTAATCCACGAGACGAGACGAAACACAAGATTGGGTTCACGAGAACGAGACGAGACGATATTTTTACACTTTTTAAGAAACCTTCAATGATAAAATAAATGAATAAGAAACTGAAATCACATTATTTTTACATGTTTTAACTAATCAAGGACTGCCCCTAACAATTATTTTGCTAACTGATAATGAAATAATTTGTTATTTTGGGGTAATAAAAATAGACCCAAGTGTGCAGTAGCATTTAAAATTACATAATAACGAAGATGCAATAATAATTGGTTCAAATAAAGTATTAAAACCAAGTTACATTAAACAACATTTTGTGGCCTATAAATAAAAAGCATTATGTATGTATTATAACAAATGCCTGCAGGGGGCGATAGAGGACTCGTCTCGAGGGCGCTCTCTTCACTTTCACTTTAGATGGAGAGAAACGCTTATTTTTAGTCACAAATTTTTTAAATCCATATTAATATTTAATATATGTTCATTTCTTTACACTAGAAATGATACAGTCACTGTCATTTTTGAGCAAGAACATGCAGACATTAAATCATGTAAACTCTGTGTGAGGGTTTAATCTGCTGAGACTTCACATCTGACACCGATCAACATACAAACACAACGCGTCTCAGACTTCACACGAGCTCCCAAACGAACATTATTGGAAACCTAAACAAAAAAGCAAACGCAGTAAAAGACAAATATAATGCATGCACTGTAAAAGGTCAAACAGAAAGCTGCATCCTTCTGAGGTCGCATATGCAGGCTGAATACGTCATCAAGGTTTATTTCATTAACTGAGCATTACATTCGCAAGTCGTGAGCATATTACAACAATTTGCGATTAACTAAATAATTAGTAAACTTTATAATTGTTAATAGTCTCTAATAAGACAGTGATGAAGTGAATGCAGTTTAAAAATGCGACCTCCGAAGGATGCAGTCTTTTATTTGAGAAACGGCCAGCACCTCAACAAGAAATCTCGCGAGACACATGTAATCTCGCGAAACACATTTAATCTTGTCACACCCCTAGTGTTAAACAAATAACTCCACTCGACTCTTGCCATGTACTAAGTGTCCTGAAGACATACATACAGGGTTTGGTAAAAAACATTATTTGAAGAAAAAGTCGTGTGCTTCTCTTTCAGTGAACATTCTCAGTGTCTAAACTCTTGTTTAGGCAGGTTTACTTTTAAATCATGTGTTACAACTGGAACGACAGTGATATCCACAACAAGAAACCAGAGGAGAAAATGTCAAGACACTTAAAATATATGACATATACACAAGTCAATTGGAGTTGTTAATTTCACAATTTTGGGTCCTTATGCAGCTTAAATGGTGGTTACTGTACTATTGGACACAATCCACTCTCATAGTAGAAAACCCTCCTAAAAATCTGAGTGTGGGGGGGTTCAAATGACGTGAGGGTGATGTTTTTGTTTGGTGTGAACTGTCTCTTTAAGGAACAGTTCAACTTAAAACTCACCCCCTCGTTTGGTTCTAACCCTGTATGACTTTCTTTCACAACACGGAGAAATACTAAAGATTGTACTTTACTTTTTTCCATTCAATTACAATAAAAGCTTCAGAAAGATCATAAAAGTGCTCTATATGACTCATATCGCCGCAGTGTGTTTTAAAAGTCTTCTAAAGCCACATGATAGCTTTGTGTGTGAAACAGACTGAAATTGAAGTCGTTATTCACTTCTGTCTTGACCTTCAGTTGGCAGTAGAACAAGGAATCATTCGATTTTTTTTTGTAAACTGTCAACAAATTCTTTAGATTCGAGAGATTCAACTTAAAAGAATGAATCATTCACAAATGCAACTCTTATGAGCTTATAGAGGAACACTACACTCTAAAAAATGCTGGGTTCTTTTCAACCTAGTGTTGAGTCAAAAGGGACGAGCCAAGCAACTGGGTTGAAATTAACTCAGAAAATGTTTATATTTGACCCAACAATGGGTTAAAACAACCCAGTATTTTGGGTTGAAACAACCCAGCACGTGCTGTGCTCATCCCTTTTCGACCCAATGATGGGTTGAAAATATCCTAGCATTTTTTAAAGTGTAGAGTAACTTAAGTATAAATGTTTTTAATAAATTGAATAACTTACATTTTTAAACATTTAGGAAGCAATCATATTGAATTTCTATCCATGTGCTCTGTTGATGTGATGAAAGTCACACTCTAAAAAATGGGTCAAAAAGGGACAAACCCAGCCGTTGGGTTACATTAAAGGAAAAGTCTACTCATTTTCAATATTAAAATATGTTATTACCTTAACTAAGAAATGTTGATACATCCCTCTATCGTCTGTGTGCGTGCGCGTGGGCGCTGGGGCGCGCTGCAACGCTTCGATGGCGTTTGGCTTGGCCCCATTCATTCAATGCTACCATTTAGAGATAAAGTTAGAAGTGACCAAACACATCGGCGTTTTTCCTGTTTGGGACGAGTGGTTGTGCGAGCAGGTTTGGTGGTACAAGGTGGAGCGTGGCGCTTTTCTGAGCGGATTTGGGGGAGGGGCTGTGTTTTGTGGCGTGGTGGCACTTTTGGGAGTGCTTCGACTCGCCTGAAAAGTCCGCTCCCCTTCTCACTCTCATAATGGGAGAGGGAGGGTGTTACTGCGCCGAGTCGAAGTACTCCCAAAAGTGCTATTACGCCCTAAAATATAGTTCCTCTTTGAAATCCGCTCAGAAAAGTGCTACGTTTTATTTTGTACCACCAAACTTGCTTGTATAACTACTCGTCTTAAATAGGAAAAACGTTGATGTGTTTGGTCACTTCTAACTTTATCTCTAAATGGTAGCATTGAATGAATGGGGCTAAGCTAAATGCTATCGAAGCGTCGCAGCGCGCTCCAGCGCTTACGTGCACGCACACAGATGATAGAGGGATGTATCAACAATTCTTAGTTAAGGTAATAACATCGTTTAATATTGAAAATGAGTAGACTATTCCTTTAATCCAGAAAATGCTGGGTTTTAAAACTCAGCATAGGTTAAATTACAAGCCAACAGGTTGGTTTGTCCCTTTTGAAAATAGCCCAACATTAACCAGTGTATACATGTTTTGAATGACACGAGTAAATAATGAAAAACTATTTCTTTAAAGGGGACATTTCACAAGACTTTTTTAAGATGTCAAATAAATCTTTGGTGTCCCGAGAGTACATATTTGAAGTTAGCTTAAAATAGCATATAGATCATTTATTATAGCATGTTAAAATTGTAACTTTGTAGGTGTGTTCAAAAATGTGCCATTTTGAGTGTGTCATTTAACATGCAAATGAGCTGTACTAAATGGCAGTGGCGTAGTTGGATAGTGCAGGTTAAGGGGCAGTATCCCCTTCTGACATCACTAGGGGAACCAAATTTCAATGACCTGTTTTTTCAAATGCTTGTGTAGAACGGTTTACCAAAACTAAGTTACTGGGTTGATCTTTTTCACATTTTCTAGATTGATTAAAGCACCGGGGACCCAATTGTAGCACTTAAACATGGAAAAAGTCAAATTTTCATCGTATGTCCCCTTTAAACCAACATTTTTGAGAAAGAAAAACATTTCTTTTTTGAAACGCAACACTCAGTGCTGCATTTTAATGTCCGGCTTATGGTCTTGCCCCACCCATGCCTTCCAATTATCTCTGATGCTGCAGAAATTCATCAGATACCCACAGTGCATTCAGAGTACGCCAGATGCTCGGATATGAAGGTCAGGAAAGTTTTCTAAATTCATCTGTCCATTTGAAGAAGGACACTTTGAATCTGCCTTGAATGTGGATTACCTCAAGGGGCTCATACATACCCTCACAATTAAAGGCAGACTTTAGCTTTCATTACGACACAGCAACCTTCTCCCTATCCTTCGCTCTCACTGTATAAATACTCCATCATGTCTACACAATCATGATGTCAGGTGTTAAATAACTGATGTAAATTTCAGATTTCACCTGGAGCCTTAAATAAAAGTGATCAGGTTTAGAATTCATATTGCCAATACATTTGACAGGAGCTCAATGCAAAGACCATTAGTAAATTGCTGAGGAGGGCTGCAGTTATGCTGGTGCACCGTCATCTGCTCTATAACAGTGTTTTCTGCTGTGGTGGCAATTCTGTAAGGGTTAGTTTATGTGCTTTCCAATCATTAAAAGAATAAACAAATATTATTAATGTGGAGCTTAACATTTCAGTAAGTCTGCAATTTTAAGAAAATGCTTAGAGTCTTAAAAGTCTTTCATAAAGTTCTTAACCCATATCGACTGACGTAACCCTCCAGCCGAGTCTTGTTTACCTCTCTGGGTCAGTTTGATGTCGTTTTACATCTGTATAAATGCACTGACGTAACTGATTTTCAAACTTGCCAAGTCTATGCTTTTTGTGAGTGTGTAGAGAGACATTAAAATCAAAAAGCTGCAGACCTAATGAAATGCCATTTCCCTTTCTTCCCAATCATTATGTGAGGTCTATTCATTATAGTCCACGGACAACATAACCCAAAACCCAGCCCTCAGAGATCTGCAACAACAGCAAAACTGGTGGTTTTGAAGAAGTGCTTGTCCACCAGCGCTATGCAATTTACTAATTGGTCATACTAATCAACTCTATCCTGTCAGCTAGATTTGGCATAAAGAGCATTCAGGCTTAACATAGTACTGTGGTTATTGAGCCATACTGAATTGTATTCAAATTAAACACCACAAAATGGCCACAAAACACAGTGTGTGCACATCTAGTTAGTATTATGTACTATAATATTTCTTTCCTGTTTGATAGGCACCAAAGAATGAAGTGACTGTTTGTATAACATGAGTTAAATTTGTATATCAAGTATAAATTGCATGGTTATATGCTAGGACAAGTGTTGGAAAAGTGGCAGAATGAGTTAAACAACATTGGCACTTTACAGTTATGTAAAGCAGGTTATTATAATGGAGTTATAAGTACTCAGTAATCATGTTATGGCATGTTATATCTAGACATCAGCCTCTTCTATATGGCTGAATATTAGAGCTGCCATATTGAAAAAAGCGTGATAAGCTGTAACTTGCAATATAATGGGATATACAATATGCAATACGATAATGCTTAAAATGTGTAAAATTAATATTAACTGTAGTAAAGTCATATGTACAGTTCTGATCGTTTATCATCTTCCACACGTCTGAACACACACAAACAGAAACATTTGTGTTCCAGTCTCTTTTCTAAAACATTAAATATAAATTATCTTTTGAAGTATTAAAGTATTTGAAGTAACTTTTGGCTAAAAATCAACCACAATCAGTTATTGAGCAAGTAATCAGTGTTGAAAAGCTGTAGAATCAGATTTTGTGGGAAATATTAGTTGTTTATTCGGGGCAGTGAATCAAAAAATTTATTTTAACTTGATATTCTGTTATATAAGAGGTCATCATACTTAAATGAACATCCTGCAAGCTTGAGAACCGAAAACATCCCCTAACAGTTTTTGGCACCAAGCCATGAAAACAGTCGATTCAGAAATGTGCTGAAATATGACGTCAGATTAGAATTTAAACACCTCCTTCATACAACAACCAATTTTGTAGCCCCGCCCACAGCTTCGCTTGACACACGTGTGGGCCAGGGCAAAGCAAATCATGCAGTGTCTCAACAATCAGTAAACATGTCTTTAAAGATTGCCAAATGTAACCAAAATGACTTTTAAATACATTTTTCTTGAGAGATTTTATTTTGACACAGTGTTATAAGTACCCATGGAAACAGAGTGTTCGGTTGTGGAAGAACCGTTTGGGAACAACACAGACGCTGTATAACCTTAACTCGGAGGCTTGGAACATAACATTGGGAATGCGTGTTTAAAGTTTTTTTTTAAGAAGTTCCAGCTCGCGTGGGGAGTGTTTGTTTACTTTGTGTACCGCGGATTCATTTGTAAAGAAGTCGATGATGGATTTGCAGAGAGACTGTGATTAAAAACATCACTAATATTGGATCTGACAAAAATGACACCGCAGTATACACAGTAAGTAAAACATTTGACTTTATTTAAGCTACTCCATTTCACTTTTGCTTTGTAAGAGATGTCCTGTAAGAGTAACATCCGTGACTAAACATGTGTTTGACTGTTTTAATTTACTAAAAACATTAAACGATTAATAATGGTGCAACACTTAACAATACGACTGTAATATATCGATAGAAATATACAACGTTAGTGATAAGGAAGGACTTACCAGCCGCCATTTAGATTCTGATGCCCGCTTACTGTGTTGTATACGGTAATTTAGGCAAGTTGAGTTTGAAAGGTCCAACACTCAACAAAGCTTTTTTATCCAACATGATCTCACAAAGTTCCGTGGCATAGTCACGGAATTTTGTGCTCATTTTTCCGTGACATTCTCACGGATCTCCGCATATTTCCGTGGCCCTGCCACGGACTTTCTTTTCCGTGGCATTCTCACGGATTGGTTACTCAACTGCTTTTTCCTATTTTCAAACCATTGTCGCTTCGGTTTAGGGTTAGATTTGGTGCTTGCATTACTTTGTCACTGTAAGTATTGGTTTATACAATTTTTTCTGATGTATTCTTTTATATTTTCTAAACTTTAATCAATTGTCACCTGGCATTGGGGTTAGAGTTGGGTTTGGGTAGGGATGTCATTTTATGTAAATCTAACCCTAAACCGAAGTGAAAATGGTAAGAAAATAGGACAAAACAGTTGAGTAACCAATCCGTGAAAATGCCACGGAAAAGAAAGTCTGTGGCAGGGCCACGGAAATATGCGGAGATCCGTGAGAATGTCACGGAAAAATGAGCTCAAAATTCCGTGACTATGCCACGGAAATTCGTGAGATCAGGTTGTTTTTATCATATAACTGTGGTATGTAACATTACGTGTATGTAAGAGCAACCTCACAAGCACAATAGAAATATACAAAGTTATTGATAAGGACTTATCAGCCGCGATTTAGATTCTGATGCGCGCATGCGCAACACTCTACCTGCTCCCGAGAGGGAACGCCTGCACAAGCCTCTTCTCTTCGCCCTGTTTACAAGTTGCTGCCGGCATGGCTCATACATTGAGATGTTTACCGTGTCTGCGTGGTTCGTGACTTGTGCCAGGGCTAGCATCGCTAATCATTGCTTACATCAACTTTTACTATCAGTGATTTTAAATGGATTTCTCCAAATAGCAAGACAAACTTTACCTGTCGAGTAGAAACTTTGCAACTGAGGCATCAGTGGGAAGCCCAACCTGTGCTTTTAGGTCTTTCTCTTCTTGTCATACAATTCGTAGACACTTTATCTCTTGTGACCCTCAGACATTTCGAAAACACACGGTGAGAACGCGACCTTCAACGAAAGCTGAAACCGTAGCCCACCACACATCAGTGGTTGACAGTAACGAAGTAAATGTAATTCGTTACTGTACTTAAGTAGTTTTTTTGCGTATCTGTACTTTACTCAAGTACTTTTATTTTGGGAGACTTTTACTTTTACTTTACTACATTTTAAAGTCAAATATCTTACTTTTTACTCCACTACATTTTAAAAAATCGGTCGTTCCTTTTTATTTATCAGTGGATAAAAAACGTAACTGGGCAAACTAAAGCTGCACAAAAAAACTAAGATGCAAACGTGATGCGTCAAACCACCAATCAGGGTACAGCATGCGCTTAGTTTCGAACTTGTTTTGGTTGCCGCGCTGTTTCACGTAAGCTACGCGAGTCACGCGAGTGCAGCCAGCCAATGCATCGTTTGGAGAATGAAACTGCATTCAAAAACAACGGAGGAGATAACAACAACAATGGCCTTATTTACGCGCGTTTTTTTAAGTCCTTGAATAAAAGAACGAGTCCTTCGTGTCTTCTCTGCCTGCCTTGAAACTGTGCTATTTCGTTTTAAAAGAATACTCTTTCAAATCTAAGGAAACGCGTAGAGGTAAGCCATTTTTATTCTGGTTATATTTTTAAATGAGCAATCTTAACAGTAGCTTGCAGAAAACTGTTAATTGTGTTGATAAAATATATACGACGTTATCATGAATGAACTTTAAGCTACAGTATGCAGGCTGAAGCTATTTTTAGCCGTATAGTTAGCTGTGTAGTTAGCTGTTTCACTTAAGTTCATTGTATTTGAAGCTCAGTGCTCTGTTATTTTGAAATGACAATTAATCACTATCAACACTGTTGTAAAATATAAATGACATTTTGACTAGCCATGCAGTGGATGATGCTTAAACAGGCAGGTGGATTGGAGTGCTCCCTATTAACTGAGATTGTTATTAATATTTTCAAAAGTTTTGCTTCCAAAATAAATACATTTAATTATGTATTACAATATACATATGACATGCTTAAGCACATAAAACGTTTCTGAAATTATATTCTGTAAGGCTTGTTTTATTTGTCAAAGAAAGGGAGACTGATTTCTAGATAACGTTATGTATTTAATGTTTTAAAAACTATTGTGAACCTGTGCTTAAGTCAAGTTTTTATTACACCTAAACTGATAAATTATTTAACAAATAAATCTTGTAATGAGACTTACTGCTATCAAATCCTGTTATTTCATTTGATGCTAAAGGAAATTTTTTGTTTTTAAGGTTTTAGGCTTATGATAATTTTAATAGACATCAGTGTCTGATTTATTAATGTCCTTTTATTAATTGATTGGTTAGCCAAGAGAGTTATTTCACATAATTTGAATTTTGTGACAAAAATGATACGGCCATAATAAATCACAGTACTTTTGTACTTAAGTACATTTTGAGGCAGATACTTTTGTACTTTTACTCAAGTAAAAATTTTAAGCAAGTACTTCTACTTTTACTTGAGTAATATTTTACCCTGGGTATCTTTACTTTTACTCAAGTACACGATTTGTGTAATTCGTCCACCACTGCCACACATACACCTGAAAGTGTGCATGTGCAGAAAGCAAACCTAGGGACGAGCACGTATGACAGACTTACGTCAACATATCATCAGAATGATTGACCAATATTCTTGATGATCCACCCGGAAAAAGAAAATCTTCCGCTATACCTTTAATAGAGATGCACACATGCCACACCTGTTCGGCAACACTGGTCATGAAAAATCATGATTGGTGCATTTTATTAATTGACATAATATACGCAGTGGTGGACAGTAACGAAGTAAATGTAATTCGTTACTGTACTTAAGTAGTTTTTTTGTGTATCTGTACTTTACTCAAGTACTTTTATTTTGGGAGACTTTTACTTTTACTTTACTACATTTTAAAGTCAAATATCTTACTTTTTACTCCACTACATTTTAAAAAATCTGTCGTTCCTTTTTATTTATCAGTGGATAAAAAACGTAACTGGGCAATATAAAGCTGCACAAAAAAAAACTAAGATGCACACGTGATGCGTCAAACCACCAATCAGGGTACAGCATGCGCTTCGTTTTGAACTTGTTTTGGTTGCCGCGCTGTTTCACGTAAGCTACGCGAGCGGCGCGAGTGCAGCAGCCAGCCAATGCATCGTTTGGAGAATGAAACTGCATTTAAAAACAACAGAGGAGATAACTGACCCGTCACAACAACAATGGCCTTATTTACGCGAGTTTTTTTAAGTCCTTGAATAAAAGAACGAGTCCTTCGTGTCTTCTCTGCCTGCCTTGAAACTGTGCTATGTATTTCGTTTTAAAAGAATACTCTTTCAAATCTAAGGAAACGTGTAGAGGTAAGCCATTTTTATTCTGGTTATATTTTTAAATGAGCAATCTTAACAGTAGCTTGCAGAAAACTGTTAATTGTGTTGCTAAAATATATACGACGTTATCATGAATGAACTTTAAGCTATGCAGGCTGAAGCTATTTTTCGCCGTATAGTTAGCTGTTTCACTTAAGTTCATTGTATTTGAAGCTCAGTGCTCTGTTATTTTGAAATGACAATTAATCACTATCAACACTGTTGTAAAATATAAATGACATTTTGACTAGCCATGCAGTGTATGATGCTTAAACAGGCAGGTGGATTGGAGTGCTCCCTATTAACTGAGATTGTTATTAATATTTTCAAAAGTTTTACTTCCAAAATATATAAATACATTTAATTATGTATTACAATATACATATGACATGCTAAAGCACATGAAACGTTTCTGAAATTATATTCTGTAAGACTTGTTTTATTTGTCAAAGAAAGGGAGACTGATTTCTAGATAACGTTATGTATTTAATGTTTTGAAAACTATTGTGAACTGTGCTTAAGTCGTGTTTTTATTACACTTAAACTGTTAAATTATTTAACAAATAAATCTTGAAATGAGACTTACTGCTCTCAAATCCTGTTATTTCATTTGATGCTAAAGGAAATTTTTTGTTTTTAAGGTTTTAGGCTTATGATCATTTTAATAGACATCAGTGTCTGATTTATTAATGCCCTTTTATTAATTGATTGGTTAGCCAAGAGAGTTATTTCACATAATTTGAGTTTTGTGACAAAAATGATACGGCCATAATAAATCACCGTACTTTTGTACTTAAGTACATTTTGAGGCAGATACTTTTGTACTTTTACTCAAGTAAAAATTTTAAGCAACTACTTCTACTTTTACTTGAGTAATATTTTACCCTGGGTATCTTTACTTTTACTCAAGTACACGATTTGTGTAATTCGTCCACCACTGAATATACATATATAAAGTGAATTACAATTATATGTTTTAAACATGTGGTGATAGAGAGGCAAAAGTTAAATTAAAGCTTAAAAATCATTCTTTTGTTGCAAACTATTGCAATATGCACATTGCGATATTTCAATTATATCTATGTATGCTGTACAAGTAATTTATGAAGCAAAATCACTCGAGTAAGAGTGTGTCATGCGCAAAACCTGCTTTGTGGAATATTACACAGAGGTGAAAATAACCCATTTCTGCTCTGATCATTTGTATACATAATGAACAGGCATCTGCTAAATAAATGAAAATGTTGCTCCTGTGGGAGTTCCAGTGAATAAGAGGGAACTGGACACACGCCTGCAAAGACTTTAAATGTCACTCTATCATTTCCCCTCTCTATTTTTCAGCTTATCACTCTTTCTATTCACACAAGACAATTATGGACTCAAAATGGCATCGTGGGCTGGCACAAAATTAACTGCAGACGCAGTGTCCCCGGTTACCACTCGCCTTTATGAGCTTTCAGTGCTTTCAAAGACTTGAAACAGAACATTGCTCTTTACAAATGTTAGTACAGCGGTACAACAAGGTCAAATTGTCAGTGCATTTGTATGTTGAAAAGGTTAAAATGCGATGTCTATCGTAATAAACAGTTCTTAGAAACCAAAAATGGCTGCATTTATTAAAATATATATATAAAAAGTCTATTAGTGAAAATTCAATACATATTTATAAGCATAACATGATGGAGTATCTGACTGAAAAGTCTATATCTTTATCATTGTTTTTTTTTTAATGACAGAATTATTCTTAATTTCTTAATTTTACATATAATTTATCAAATTAAAAAGCTGCTCATTTCCCAAAAGATTAACAAAGAATTATTTTGACTACCGTTCTTTCTTCTGACAACGGATACAAAGCATCTGCTGTGCTACAAGATGTGGGATGTACAGTATAAGTTTTACAGTAGCAGTAATTGACAGGGTGAGTGTTTATGGGCTGTGCTGACCCATGCAACACTGCCTGTCCATTTTGAGCAAGGCACTTATTTTACAGTTGCTCAAGGGGTGCTGTTGTCCTGATCGTTCTATGACCACAAGTTCATGACCCCGCATTGCTTGACCACATTTATGGTTTGAAGCCCTGAAGCCCTTAAATGATACATCAGATCTTGGATTGTTACCAAACACCCGGCAGCAACTGGCAAGACTAAAACCAAAGTTTTGATCTGATCAGAGAATGCAGTCATGGTTTGGGAACGAAACACACATTATACACACATCCACATTAACAGACTCTTTCTAATAACCCGAGCTCTCCAAAGTCTATTTAGGCAGAGAGGATATCACTCCTATTTCTTGCAGTAGTTATTTGAAATAATTTAAGGGTGGGTTTATTGATTCAGGGACAGAGGGGTGGGCTGTAGACAGGAGAGAGAGAGAAAGTCAAAGAAAGATGTATTTCAATTACTTCTTTTAATTACTATTGTATTTGTATGTTTTGTGTTTAAATCTGTATGTATGTGTACTTAAATGCTATACTGTCCTGTAAAGCTGGCCATCCAATGAACCTCCCTGTTTCTTTATGGTCTCTGAAGCCTGAGGTAAATTTCCATCCAGCTTGAATCATGAGTCAGACACCTGCAGCACTTGGCATACAGTAGTTGATTCATATTAGCAGGAAACCAGAAATCCTGGCGGTAACATTTTACTTAAAGGGGTGTTCATAAGACTGATATGACACATTCATAATCATGACATGACGTGCCATGAAAACGAAGGAGATTTTATGCATGTTTATGACAACTGTCATTAAGTGTCATTCGTTCAATTGTGTCATTCTAATGCAAATATGACATTGTTTGAGATGTCTTTGTTATCACAACTTGACATTAACCAATACATCATAACTTGTCATGACAACTTGTCATTACCAAGACAACATAAAGTGATACAAATTGAATTTGTCATTAAAATGTCATTAAGTGTTAATACTCTGTCAAATAGTTTTATAAGAGCGTCATAAATATTTTTCTTGACCTCAACTACAGTGGTACAAATATAATTTGTCATTAAAATGTCATGAAGTGTTAATACTCTGTCAAATAGTTTTATAACAGCGTCATGAATATTCTTTAGTTCATAATGTTTTGTTAAGTTTCCTGCATGTGTTTAACAAATAAAATCAACCATTCAATAATAATAATAATAATTAAAATTGATAAAATTATATTTTATTGCTTTTGGAGACTGTTTCACCAAAAATTAATTGAAAACAGTACAATAATGGGTTAAGCCAAGCAGCATTGTTGTAATGTGCACATACATAAAGTTAAGTATTTTGTCTGCTGCATTTTGTTAAGGTGTATAAAATTATTTGACATAGTATTAACACTTAATGACATTTAAATGACAGTTTAATGTTATATTAACCCATAAAGCTAGGTAGTTTCTTAAGTTTGATAATTATTATGCTATGTCATGTTTATGACAGATTTATGACATGTTATGATGTATTGGTTTATGTCAAGTTGTAATAACAAAGACATTTCAAACAATGCAATATTTGCATTCAAAAATGACATAACTGAATGAATGACACTTAATCACGTAATTGTCACTAAATGTGCATAAATTCTCCTTCATGTTCATGACACGAATAAAGGTGTCATGTCAGTCTTATGAACACCCCTTCAAGTAAAGTGTTACCATATGGTTACTATTCAAATATAAAATATACTATTAAAATATAGAAATACTATTAAAAAATCCCATGTTGTTCCTGTTTTGCAGGATGAATAAATTTGATAAAATAAGTTAAGGCTATAGCAGACCTTCAGAAATATACCATGGTCATAATTAGCCATTGTTAAACTTTATTAGTAATCTAATTATTCACACAAAATAATTGATACATTGCTGAACAGGACAGAGATACAAACAATAGTTGCTCAGTAGATTGTAGAAAGTTACTTCAGATGCATATTTCAATAAAGTTTCATATTTTTTTAAACCATTATAATCATTTACATTTAAGCATTTTAATCCAAAGCGACTTGCAGTGCATTCAGGCTATGCAGTACATTATATCAGTATGTGTGTTCCCTGGGATTGGCTAACTAATGTAATGCTCTACCAGTTGAGCTACAGGAACACTCATAACCAATTTTTATTGTAGTCTGCAATCATACCCTGTCAGAAAAAAATGGTCAAAATATGTACACCAGCTGTCACAGGGGGTTTACTCTTTTTTTTAAAGTACAGCTTTGCACCTATTAGTACCTCAAATATAGATACATATTAGTAATCATATGTATACTTATCTGTATAACTAATATTAGGACCTTTAAAAAAGATAGTTTGACAGCGTAACATCCATTATATCTACTAATGTTTTTGCTCTTGTTCACACACCAAAAATGATGTCACTTCTTTGAGGATGATGCCATTAAGGGATTGGCATGTTATTAAAAAAAATCTATGTACTGTAGTAGTCAAGGACAAGAACACAAAGGGCATATAGATGTTTATACAGCAAATATAGATTCTTACTACAGTATATGCTGTAAAACGGATACTAGAAGCAGGATGTATTAGGTCATTTTTTGAATCTAGGTTATTAAAGGCAAGCCGAGGTGACTGCAAAGCCGGGCGACGTGGAAGGTGATAAATGAGTGTATTTTTACCTTTTTGTTTCTCCAGTGAAATCTAAGGAAACAATGCACAAAGTCATTTATATCCTCTCTGGATGATGGAAACAAGTCCTGAGAGATCTAAAGCATTTGTCTCTGTACTTGAGCATCTTGTTAAGAGGCTCAGAAAAACTTTTTTTCATTGTAGCTCTGAAATACTAGGCTGATTTATGACTCACAGAGACCTTACATATGTAGATTTGATATATTGTAGCGTAAGTGTTAAAGGCAACATTTTACAACATGTTTAGAAAAATACATGTAATAGAGATTAAAAAGAATAATAAATAGAATAATAATAAATGCAAGAGAAATTTTGATAGAATAAATCTCAAACCATGAACATAAAGGAAATAAAATGCAAAAGTATAACAAAAAAGACTATGCAATATACAGTGAATTTTATAGGGACGGTAAAACATCCTAATCTGAACCATAGGACTACACTCAGGAGACTGTAGAATGTGAATATTATACCATATACAGTACAGACTAAACAAGACCTACATCTACTATACCTGTACATCCTGTTAGATGATGCCATGGGGTGTTTTCTGAATAACATAGTATCCATACCCTTCTGAGACATGACGTACGTACAATATATCATCCTTATTGATATGAAACATACAGAGCACACTCAGTGAAATATTAAATCCATTAATACAATACACTTGACTTGACCTTCCACTTCAAGTTTAATGACTGAGAGACTATGTACACCAACTATTGCTGTTGAATTTCCTTAAACATCTACATATTCTGATTATATATATATAAACAGGGCCTGAAGTTAACTTTTTTGACCACCAGCCACTGTGGCAGGTGGATTTAGAAATCCACCTGCCACAGAGACTTTTTAACAGCCAGTTTTTTTTGCCTGAATAGTGAATGATAACGCTGTCTTTATTGTATGAATTAAATATAATTTTTTTTCAGAGCTACAAAAGTGAATTTCTCTTTGTCTTAGGTTGTTTGATTAACATTAATGACACAGACTTAAGTATAGGTTAATTGAGGTTACTGTCTCTTCAAGACCAGCACAGACTGGTTTTTGAATCTCTATACATACACTTAAGACATAAAGAAATGTTTTATTAGAAAATTAATACTGTTGAGATCCTTTTGTTTATATGTGCCCTGTCAAGAGCAGAACAATTTTATGTACGCATGCTTTTAGGAACGCGTCTCTCCGATGTGCCCTATTGAGTCCCCTTAAACCCGCGCACGCACACAGAGACAGAGGGGGCACAAACTGCGCACATAAACGCCGCACATACGTTGTTTTTCATTACTATATTCGCAAAATGTATGTTAATGTACTACAGTATAAGGCATAGTAGCGCAACTCTCTCTAAAGTTTACACATCAAGAGTTCTGATCCGTCACTGCAGCACTACACATCTGTGCAACTGCGATTGTACTGTAGCCTATGTCAGCATTGTTATCATCCCATCTCACCAACAGTTTAATACTTACTCGCACATCCAAACGTAGTCAGAGAAGTGCCTCATCTTCTTTCCAATCGCATGAACGTTGCGAAACAGAAGGCGCATCCTCTCAATGAATCACACAATTTAGATTGGTGATATGCGCAGGTTGATAAGAAATGAGCGGGTGCCGGTTACGAGTCATCCAAAAATATTTTAATGATATTCAGGCCGCGGTCAGTCGGTCGAGTTTAACAAACTATTTTGAACAATTGCGGGCGGGTTATAGTGATGGGTCGTTCGCGAACGAGCCGGCTCTAGTCTAAGAGCTGATTCTTTGTAGCGAACGAGCAGAGCCGAATCTTTAGACGCAGGCAGGGGTGGGACCGTGAGAGGCCAGAAGAGCCGAATCTATGAAAAGAGCCGGACTGCCATCACTAAAATGTAGAGCCGGAGCTGGAGCCGAAAGAGCCGAATCTATGAAACGTTGAAAATGTCGGTCGGTAGTGGGTTGGTCATACAATGACCCGCGCATCACTGATTCGCATTGGCTACCCGCCAATGTGGCTAGTAGATTGACAGTGTTACCCGCCAATTGCAAAATCCACCCGCATTTGGCGCGTGGTCGGGTGTTAATTTCATGCCCTGTATATAAACATTCAATGTAGTGAACATACTGCTTTTGGACATACTTTGTATTGGCCGGATCTGAACCTCAGTTAAACCCTTAAGATAAAGTGTGACCGTGAGCCAGACCCCATCGCTCAACACAAGCACCTGACCTCACTGGTGATCTTGTGTCTCAAAAGGAATAAATCCCTAAAGCAATGTGCTCCAATATCTAGTGGAAAGGTCTGAATAGAAAAACAACAAGTAAAATATTTAAAAAGCACAATATGTGATGTATTTTTGGCCATGTAGTATTAAAAAACACAGTATACGGTACATACAGTACTGTACAATGATTTCATTCTGAGCATAGCCTTTATCTTTGGAAGACAGGTAATGACAAATGAAAGCAGGAATCTAAAAGAGCAAACCGCATGTTAGATATGATATTCACACAGTGGAATTGCAATAGGGCAAAAACCATCATTTTAAAACAGATGTGATGGTGAGAGGAATTGTACTCGGATTCATCATCAGCTTTGTTCTCCAGATCAATGTTTTCAGGAAACGACTTTTACATGCTTTCCGTATGCCAAACTTTTATCCAGACTTTAAGTACTTTGCTCTCCATTCTTTCTTCTTTCATGTAATCTCTGCTTGAGATTGTGTGTTTGTATAGGTTTTAGGACTTATCTCGAGAGACACAAGACTCGTATTACACAGGTTTGATAGCTGAAGATTATCTGATTCATTGCTTTCGTGATTGACCATGGCAGCCTCATCTTTGTAGTGGCTTATCTTGCACATACCGTAGGTACCATGCACATATAGTTATCCTGTACAAAGCTATCGTGCACCATATTTCACACTCATAATATATAGTAATTTATTAAAAAAAAACACTTTTCAATGAAGAACAAGGGTGGGTGTACAAGCCTTGTTTCATGTCTACGTGTGCACATACATTTCGTAACATGGAAAGCTCATCTGGCATGCACAGCATTTGCTTTATCTATGATACTTCATCTTTCATTCAGTCCATATGTGGTAAAAAAAAGATCATTGCAAGCATGCATACTCTCAGGAAATTAAAGCAGCTCACGTCCTTATTTCCAAGCACTAACGCAGTCATTGAAGGAGAGCGTGTACAAACAGCGAGATACTTCAAAATCCCCTGTGCTGATGTTACAAGTGCCACTCTTCTTTAGAAAAAAGACTTCAGAAAGATGCTAAAAACCACAGTGTTGTATAAAAAATCAGAAGCCTCTTCAAAGTCACGTTGACTCGTTGCATGAATACACGCAGTGAGTTATTTTCAATTATTTTATCATGTGGCTTTATTGTCTTATCATATCATGGGCCTGCATACTCAGATAAGATTCGATGAGGACAACGTCTGGCTTTCTGGTGGCCTAAAGGAATGTAAAACCCTTATGATACTTTGCTTTTGTCCAGGAGGGGGGTGCGTTCTCAAAGAGAGATCGCATCGAGTAAAGAGACACGCTCAGCGTGGTAGCCTCCAGTAATGTTTAATTATTCAAATTACACATTGCACTTAGCTGTCAAGGCTGAACATGTCTCTTTGTGACTTACCGGGCAAACTGGAACGTGGCTGAGAAAGAGATTTTGTTTCCGTCGCCATCAGATAGCCTTTATAGACTTAATTGTATTCATTATGTAAAATTAAACCTTTGCCCCTTCTTTTGTAGCCAAGAGAATTCCTGTAGACTTTTAAAACCCAGCACAGTTTATTATTTCGTTAATTACAAACTGAATATGCGGAGTGGGTTACAACACTTGTGTATTATGGCTATCATTCATAACATTTATGATATTCATAATTAATGTGGTTGGTTAATTAATGCCAATAAACTCCCAAGACATCTCAGCCATGTGATAATTATGTTTTAAACACAATTTACTTTTATTTCAAAGGGCAGAATGTTTTCAGTCGTATAGCGGAAATATAAAAGCTGCCCATTTAAGACTCAAGTGCCTCAATGTTACTCCAAGTAAAAGCATGAAGGATGCATCGCACATACAGTATTTATTTGTTTTAATTACATCTACAGTGTTTCCCACAGGATTTTGTGGAGACTGTGGTGGTGATGACGTCACCCGCTAATTAGCATATATGTGACGTCATCATGTATTGTTTGCGTTTGATCTAGTGTTGGCACCTGAAATATGTTTCACTTCTACTCTTTGATCTGTATCTGTATTTGATCTGTATTATATATCAAATTATATTTTAAGCCAAATTAAAGGAATAGTCTACTCATTTTCAGTATTGAATTATGTTGTTGCCTTGACTGTGAATTGTTGATACATCCCTCTATCATCTGTGTAAGCGCTGGAGCGACGCTTCGATAGCATTTAGCTTAGCCCCATTCATTCAATGGTACCATTTAGAGATAAAGTTAGAAGTGACCAAACACATCAACGTTTTTCCTATTTAAGACGAGTAGTTATACGAGCAAGTTTGGTGGAACAAAATAAAACGTAGCGCTTTTCTAAGTGGATTTAAAAGAGGAACTATATTTTATGGCGTAATAGCACTTTTGGGAGTACTTCGACTCGGCGCAGTAACACCCTCCCTCTCCCATTATGAGAGTGAGAAGGGGAGCGGACTTTTCAGGCGAGTCAAAGTACTCCCAAAAGTGCTATTACGCCATAAAATATAGTTCCTCTTTTAAATCCGCTTAGAAAAGCGCTACGTTTTATTTTGTACCACCAAACTTGCTCGTATAACTACTCGTCTTAAATAGGAAAAACGTTGATGTGTTTGGTCACTTATAACTTTATCTCTAAATGGTAGCATTGAATGAATGGGGCTAAGCTAAATGCTATCGAAGCGTCGCAGCGTGCTCCAGCGCTTACGTGCACGCACACAGATGATAGAGGGATGTATCAACAATTCTTAGTTAAGGTAATAACATGTTTTGATATTGAAAATGAGTAGACTATTCCTTTAAGCTGTTTTAAATGGTGAAATAAAAATTAAAATGGGAATCATGAAAATTCTATTTGTGGGGGCCAGTGTTGATTCTGTGGTGGGCCACCACAAATAAATCAATGTATGGGAAACACTGATCTATAAAAGGCCTTTCAACTTTATTTCCCCGCTTGTACTTTACAGTTTTTTCAGAAACTTGTTATGGTTAAAACCTTGTGAATTCAACAGACGGTCGTTTTTTCCCCGTGACTCATTTTATATTAAAACGGAAAGTTCAAGCTTGGCCACTTTTATTTTTAATAGACATCAGTTTTATCAGAACTGTAAACCACTGTTTGCTCCTTGCCGTTTCTAATGTAAAGCAGGTGGTATTTGACGGAGTAGCACTTTCATTCTAAAGAGCATTTGATTGGACAAATATAGTGCTAGATACCACTTTCGTCAAAAATGCGTTTGTGATATTGACCGAATGCTTTTAGCACATACACTCCCTTAAAGGATTATTAGGAACACCATACTAATTCTGTGTTTGACTTCCTTTCGCCTTCAGAACTGGCTTAATTCTATGTGGCATTGATTCAACAAGGTGCTGAAAGCATTTTTTAGAAATGTTGGCTCATTTTGATAGGATAGCATCTTGCAGTTGATGAAGATTTGTGGGATGCACATCCAGGGCACGAAGCTCCCGTTCCACCACATCCCAAAGATGCTCTATTGGGTTGAGATCTGGTGACTGTGGGGGCCATTTTAGAACAGTGAACTCATTGTCATGTTCAAGAAACCAATTTGAAATGATTCAAGCTTTGTGACATGGTGCATTATCCTGCTGGAAGTAGCCATCAGAGGATGGGTACATGTTGGTCATAAAGGGATGGACATGGTCAGAAACAATCCTCAGGTAGGCCGTGGCATTTAAATGATGCACAATTGGCACAAAGGGGCCTAAAGTGTGCCAAGAAAACATCCCCCACATCATTACACCACAACCACCAGCCTGCACAGTGGTAACAAGGCATGATGGATCCATGTTCTCATTCTGTTTACGCTAAATTCTGACTCTACCATCCGAATGTCTTAACAGAAATTGAGACTTATCAGACCAGGCAACATTTTTCCAGTCTTCAACTGTCCAATTTTGGTGAGCTTGTGCAAATTGTAGCCTCTTTTTCCTAATTGTAGTGGAGATGAGTGGCACCCGGTGGGGTCTCCTGCTGTTATAGCCCATCTGCCTCAAGGTTGTGCGTGTTGTAGCTTCACAAATGCTTTGCTGCATACCTTGGTTGGTTATTTCAGTCAAAGTCGCTCTTCAATCAGCTTGAATCAGTCGGCCCATTCTCCTCTGACCTCTAGCATCAACAAGGCATTTTCGCCCACAGGACTGCCCCATACTGGATGTTTTTCCCTTTTCACACCATTCTTTGTAAACTCTAGAAATGGATGTGCGTGAAAATCCCAGTAACTGAGCAGTGAAATACTCAGAGCGGCCCGTCTGGCACCAACAACCATGCCACGCTCAAAATTGCTTAAATCACATTTCTTTCCCATTCTGTTATTCAGTTTGGAGTTCAGGAGATTGTCTTGACCAGGACCACACCCCTAAATGCATTGAAGCAACTGCCATATGATTGGTTGATTAGATAATTGCATTAATGAGAAATTGAACAGGTGTTCCTAATAATCCTTTAGGTGAGTGTATATGTTCATTTTATAAATCTATGTAATCGTGGCCTCAGGCCATTCAAAAATATTGATTTGTAAAAAAAGTGCTCATTTACAAGAAAGCATTTCAGACACTTAGAGGGTTTTGCATCTGAACTCATGGCCTCAAAGCTTACAGATATGGACTAAAAGCAAAAAACTCTAATTTTGATTTCATGAGGCATCTAAATTACATGTGCTTTACACAGGCAGCAAAGCAGAAAGACATTTTTGTGGTCTTCCCGAGTGGCAACTACGCACAGAAGGTGGTGAGTGTACACCACAGGTCAGTAATGGCCATACAACCACAACCTGAATACACAGCACTGTACGAGAGATTCCTGTCTGAGGATGTTACATATGTAACAGAACAGACACATATACTGACTCTGCAGGGAGTAAACCAGCATGCCTCTTCTGGGCAGCCATGACAGAAATCCAGAAAAACAAACAGACCAGCTGAGACAGGACGACATGATGCACAAGTTGCCCCAAAGCCCACAGCTGCACTGTCAAAAGAAAATGCTTTCATTTTCCTGTTGCATGTCCGTAGTCTGCGTCCATGGAGAGATGTCCATGGTAAATGTTGTTGCCAGGATGATTACGAGTAGTTTTTTGTCTCGCTAATGTTTGTTGACTACTGTTTCTCCAGTCATTAACCGGTCTCGTGTGACTTATCTATAACCTTGAGAAAAATTCAAAGACAAGCAGCCAGACTGCATTAGGTTTTCACTCATGTCTTAAACTGGGGTAAATCACCCAATGCTTTTACACTTCATTACATCAGCAGCGCTATGGATGCTGTAAACGGAACCCATTAGAAAGCCTTTACAGGTTAGAGCTTTTTATGAATGCACAATAATTCATTAATTATGTAGAATTATAAATCTATAGATTACGTGCATTTTTTAGAGTAACAAAAGTAACAATCTGACTGAAAATTGAGTTGAATAATTGAAATAATTAGTTAATATTTGGCATGTCCTTTTGTTGCTACAATGACAGCAACAGAACCTGCTGTTCCATATTATCCCAGCATAATCTGAAAATGTTTCAGAGAGCAAAATCATTATTTGTCTTCTTTTGGAGAATACATTGTCCACCTCATGAAAATGAAAGGCAGTTGTTTAATTTTAAATTATGCTGTCAGAAGAAATGGTCAAAATATGAAGAGTTTGGTTCCAAAACTTAATAAATCCATTTAAACTAATTTGGGTAAAAATGTGTTTTCTATACCATGAAAGTGACAAGATGAAAACCACTATTTTCTGTTACAAACTTTAACATAGCATCTTTAGGTTATAATAACATTAAAAATTTAAATCCATAATTTGATTTTTCAAGATTTATTATAAAAACTTTAGCCTGACGTTGTCATACTCAATTCTAGTCAGAATTTGAGTCTGATACCGCTCCATTGAGCTTTAATTATGAGGCGTGTCTCAACCGAAAAATGCCTCTGCACCCAATTGGATAGACCTACGACCAATCAGAGCAACGGAGTGTGTGACATACGTTACGTCTTTTGCAGCCTGACCGAACTGCTAGTTCCCTTTCAGTCGGTCACTACGACGTCACGTCGTGACCGACGAATTGGGAGCTCGCTTAGAGAGACCAATCTGCTTCGAATACTACTAAAACGCCAATGAACTTGGCATTGAGATATTTGCATAATGCTGGCGCCGCCCCGCCAGGTGCGTATATAAGGCGCACGTGCAAATAGGGAAATCAGCTTTTTATCGCTTCGAAAGCCGGCAGTATCTGCTACTGAGAAGCTACTTCACTCTGTTGGGATCGATTGCGGAAGTTGGTTGGACTGGCAGTACCACAGCGGACGCTTCGCAGTATTCCACAGGCTCTGCATCTTTTTTGTTTTGAGTTTAGTGTGTGCGTTGCCTTCCCTGTGCGCATCATCAACTGAGCATCTGAGTGAATTTCCCTAAAAGAGTGATACGAGAGAGCTTTGTGCCTTGTTAAAGGCAGCCACTCTCTCGTATATCCGGAGATTAGCGTCCTTTTCAGGATGGCTTTTCGTCCGTGCGATCTTGGATGCGGGAAGTATATGGGTCCGAAGGACGGTCACGAGCGTTGTCTTTCGTGCTTGGGCATCGAGCACGCTGAGGCAGCGTTCGCTGGGGGTAAGTGTTCTCACTGCGAGAACATGTCCCTTGTGGATTTGCGGAGACGGTTGTCTTTCCTCCGGGAAAAACGCAACCCACGTCCGACGAGCTCTGATCGCCGCCACGGTGCGGCTGTGAAGCTCTCGAAGGATGATCTCCGCATCACTGTGCTGAACCGGGCAGGGGATTCGTCCTCTGCCTCTCAGCCTCCTCATCCACAGCCGGTTGATGCGCCGATGGAAACTTCAGAGTCGTGTTCTACGATGTCTGTTGGATCTGTCGTGCCTCCCTCCGGGTCCACGGAGACCGCAGCATCCGAGGGTGGGCCCTCTACCTCTGAGGATCTGGATGTCCTCCCCCCTTCCGGACGGGTCGTGACGCCGGATTTCGATCCAGAGATGGTGGCCGTGCTCTCTCGAGCGGCGGAGACCGTCGGGTTGGAGTGGGTTCACCCCCCACAGCCCGAACCGTCCCGCCTGGATGATTGGTTCTTTGGAGCTGCCCGGGTTTCACAACCCTCTCCGCCGGTACCTTTCTTCCCCGAGGTGCACGAGGAGCTGACCAGGACCTGGAGGTCGCCGTATTCTACCCGTTTACGGCCGTTTCAGCCCTCCCCCCTCACCTCCCTCACCGATGGAGCCGCTAAGGGCTATACGGGAATCCCCCCCGTGGAGCGTGCGGTTGTGATGCAATTGTGTCCGGCCACCGCTTCCACCTGGAAGGATCGCCCAGCCCTCCCCTCCCGTGCTTGCAGACAGTCTTCCGGTTTAACGGGGGCTGCCTATCATGCATGTGGAGAGGCGGCTTCAGCCCTGCACGCTATGGCGTTGCTGCAGGTCCACCAGGCCAAGGCCTTGAGAGATCTGCACGAGGGAGGACACGACTCGCCTGTGCTTTCGGAGCTCCGGGCCGCTACGGATCTGGCCCTCCGTGCTACGAAGGTCACGGCACAGGCGATCGGTCGTGCGATGTCCACGATGGTGGTCCAGGAACGCCATCTGTGGCTCTGTCTGGCTGACATGACGGATGCAGAAAAGAACAAGTTCTTGGATGCGCCCGTATCCCAGGCAGGCCTGTTCGGCGAGTCGGTGGAGTCGTTTGCCCAGCAGTTCTCCGCCGCCCAGAAGCAGACGGAAGCGATCGCTCAGATCATGCCCCGGCGCAAGCGACCTGCATCTCGCCCCCCAGCGCCGGCGGCCCCGTCTGCTCCTCGCCGAGGGCGCCCTCCGGCGGCTGCCGCCGCCCCCCCCGCTAGAACGTCTTCTAGACCACGGAGAGGGAACAGCCGTCGGCAGCCCGCCCCGCCCGCACCACCCGCTGCCCGTGGCAAACGGAAATCGAAGCGGCCCTGAGACGGGCGACCTGGAGTTGGATGGGATCACTCTACGGGAGACGGTGACGGCACCGCTCCTTCCACCGGTCGAGGGCCGGGTGGAAAATCTTTTGTTTCGTTTTGTTTCTGTTCCGCCGGCTTCTCAGCCGGCACCCACAAAACCACAAAAAGAGTGCATTCCTAGTCCTTCTCCAGGTCTCCAGAGGATCGAGAGAGATGTGAGCGGGCAGTCAGATGCTCTTCCTCCCTCTCCTCTGTCGCCAGTGGGTGTTCTGAGGAGTTCGAGCTCTCCCCTTCGGAGACCGGACCACCAGCAACCCCTTCGGAGTCTGCGTCCTCAGCTGAGGAGACCGGACGACCGTTTACCTCAGCGGGCTCAGGTCAGTGTCACACACACACATACTGTAGATGCTTATGCTGTCACGGCAGACGCACCGGCAGTCCCGCCTGTCCCGCCTCGCTGCCCCGCCGCGGGTACACCGGTAGTGCCGTTAATTCCTCTCGTACGGTCCCTGGGGGCTTGGCTTCAGCTTCCCAGTCCGTCTCGTTGGGTTTTACGCACGATCCGCCTCGGTTACGAAATTCAATTCAATCGGCACACTCCCAAATTTGCGGGCATACGTTTCACCACGGTGAAAGCGTCCGTTGCACATGTACTGCGTGCAGAGGTCGAAGTCCTGCTGGCGAAGGACGCGATCGAGCCGATCCCTCTTACCGAGATGAGATCGGGTTTCTACAGCCCGTATTTCATAGTACCCAAGAAAGGCGGCGGGTTACGACCGATTTTGGATTTGCGTGTCCTGAACAAATCTCTTCAGAAGAGGTCTTTCAGGATGATTACACCGAAACAAATTTTCAGTGCAATACGCCCCAAGATTGGTTTGCAGCGATAGACCTGAAAGACGCGTACTTTCATGTGTCCATTCTCCCTCGTCACCGACCGTTTCTCCGGTTTGCGTTCGAGGGGCGGGCATACCAATACAAAGTACTACCGTTCGGGCTGTCTCTCTCTCCCCGTGTGTTCACG
Source organism: Misgurnus anguillicaudatus (assembly GCF_027580225.2). Classification (NCBI taxonomy): domain Eukaryota; kingdom Metazoa; phylum Chordata; class Actinopteri; order Cypriniformes; family Cobitidae; genus Misgurnus; species Misgurnus anguillicaudatus. Next base: position 18,930,742 of record NC_073341.2, read on the forward strand.
AAAGTGGTAGAGGCGGCGTTAAAGCCCCTCAGAGAGAGCGGTGTTCGTATTCTGGCTTACCTCGACGATTGGCTTATAATAGCGCATTCTCGGCGGACGCTGTGCGAACACAGAGATCTAACACTTCAACATCTCGCCCGTTTGGGTCTTCGGGTCAACTGGGAAAAGAGCAAACTCTGCCCCACGCAGAGGATCTCTTTTCTCGGTATGGAACTGGACTCGATCGATTTATCGGCGCGTTTAACAGAAGAGCGCGTCCAATCAATTCTGACTTGCCTCGGTTCATTCCGAGGGAAGAATGCGGTCCCTCTGAAACAATTTCAGAGACTCCTGGGGCGTATGGCAGCAGCAGCGGCCGTGACACCGCTCGGGCTGCTCCATATGAGACCGCTTCAGCGTTGGCTTCACGATCGAGTCCCGAGGAGAGCGTGGCGCGCTGGCATTCATCGTGTAACCATTACACCTGCGTGTCGCCTAACATTCCCCCCGTGGTCAGACCCCGCGTTTCTCAGGGCCGGCGTGTCCATGTGACAGGTCTCCCGGCATGCTGTTGTGCACACAGATGCCTCCGACACGGGCTGGGGAGCCACGTACGACGAGCTCACGGCTTCGGGGGTGTGGACAGCACCCCAGTTGCATTGGCATATCAATTGCCGCGAGTTATGGGCAGTATATCTGGGACTCGTACGCTTCGCTCAGGAGCTGCGAGGGAAGGATGTACTAGTGCGCTCAGACAACACTGCGACCGTAGCGTATATCAACCGTCAAGGCGGTTTGCGCTCTCGTCACCTGTCGCATCTCGCTCGTCATCTCCTCCTTTGGAGTCAGAAGCATCTGAGGTCCCTTCGTGCCATTTACATACCGGGCTCGCTCAATACAGCGGCAGACGCGCTTTCCCGAGCGGCGCGCCCCGGCGAATGGCGACTCCACCCCCAGACGGTCCAGCTGATTTGGAGGAAATTCGGTCGAGCGCAGATAGACCTATTTGCGTCACCGGACAATACCCATTGTCGCCTGTTTTATTCACTAACCGAGGGCAGCCTCGGCGTGGATGCGTTGGCACACAGCTGGCCGCGGGGCATGTGCAAATATGCGTTCCCCCCAGTGAGTTAATAGCACAGATACTGTGCAAAGTCAGGCAGGACGAGGAGAGCCTTTTAATGATCGCCCCATATTGGACGACCAGGAATTGGTTTCCGGAATTAATGCTCCTCGCGACAGCCCCTCCCTGGCGGATTCCCCTGAGGAAGGACCTTCTTTCTCAAGGAGGGGGCACATTATGGCACCCGCGCCCCGACCTGTGGAATCTCCACGTTTGGTCGTTGAGCGCGCGCAAGGTTTAAGTGATTTGCCCCAGGCGGTATCTAACACTATTGACGCGGCACGAGCTCCGTCCACGAGACGGGCTTACGCGTTAAAATGGAACCTTTTCGTCACCTGGTGCTCTTCGCAACGCGAGGACCCCAGAGAATGCCCTATTAACATTGTGCTTTTATATCTTCAACAAAGGTTAGATGGTAGGCTGTCACCGTCCACTATTAAAGTTGATATCGCCGCTATATCTGCGCATCACTCACTTATTAACGGCAGATCAGTGGGCCAGCATGATTTGGTTATTAGATTCCTGAGAGGCGCTCGCAGGCTAAACCCCTCGCGCCCTCCTTCTATTCCTCCCTGGGACCTGTCCATGGTGCTGAAAGCGCTACAGAGTCCTCCGTTCGAGCCTTTGCAGTCTGCGAGTCTGAAGCTTCTATCCATGAAGGCTCTGACCCTACTAGCATTGGCCTCGGTGAAGAGAATAGGGGATTTACATGCATTCTCTGTTGACGATTCGTGCCTTCAGTTTGGTCCTTCTGTCTCGAGCGTGACCTTGAGACCCAGACCAGGCTACGTGCCCAAAGTTCCCACTACTCCCTTTAGAGATCAAGTGGTGAGCTTGCAAGCATTGCCTTTGGAGCAGGCAAACCCAACCGAGGCTTTGTTGTGCCCCGTACGCGCACTGCGATTCTACGTGGACCGCACGCAAAGCTTCAGGACCTCAGACCAGCTCTTTGTTTGTTATGGTGGCCAGCAGAAAGGGAAAGCTGTCACTAAGCAGAGGATGTCTCATTGGATAGTTGATACTATCGCCCTGGCTTACAATTTGCAGGGCATTCCTTGCCCCTTTAATTTGAGAGCGCACTCCACTCGGAGTGTTGCCTCATCTTGGGCATTAGCTCGTGGTTCCTCGCTAACAGACATCTGTAGAGCTGCTGGTTGGGCGACACCTAATACGTTCATTAGATTCTACAATGTTCGTATCGAGCCTGTATCCTCTCGTGTTCTGTCCTCACCAGGGAGGACACGGAGAGCAGACTCGCAAGTCGGCTTGCAGCCTCCGACTGAGGCTCCAAATTGAGTTTCAGTATGGAAGGCTAACAGAGCAAAAATGCGTAATGGTTTGATTTGCTCTCTCCACTGCCTTGACAGCCTTTGTTGCGGAGCATTGGCTGTCAGCCTTTCACTAGTTGTATTCTTACGAACCTACGTGTTTGGCCAGGGCCCCACATTGTGTCCCAACGGGTTCCTTTGTGAGTATTATTCCGTGGGGTTAATCCTACCAGCCCACGTTTCCCTTAGCAGAGCACTGATTTGCTTACACAGCCACGGCTGTCATTTATACCTCAACTACGGTTGACTTTCGTCCACCATTAGCCCTTAACGGGGCGGTGGCTTCCGCAGCGTCCCTATACCGCTCAGTTAGGGCGCTTCCCAGTCGCTGGCACTACTGTGGGGTTAAAGGAACATCTAGTGCCCGGCCTTCTGCCTTAAAACCTAATTCTCCTATCCTTACGTGGAACCGGAGGGCTTTATGCCGACACTGGACGAGGTCAGCCCCGAGTGGCGTTGTAGTAGGGTTTCCCAATTCGTCGGCCACGACGCGACGTCGTAGTGACCGACTGAAAGGGAACGTCTCGGTTACGGATGTAACCCTCGTTCCCTGAAGGAGGGAACGGAGACGTCACGTCCCGTCGCCACAGGTGCTGCCACCTGCTGTTTAGGCCGGTCACCTTCCGGCTTTCTCAGCGAACAGAAGCTGATTTCCCTATTTGCACGTGCGCCTTATATACGCACCTGGCGGGGCGGCGCCAGCATTATGCAAATATCTCAATGCCAAGTTCATTGGCGTTTTAGTAGTATTCGAAGCAGATTGGTCTCTCTAAGCGAGCTCCCAATTCGTCGGTCACGACGTGACGTCTCCGTTCCCTCCTTCAGGGAACGAGGGTTACATCCGTAACCGAGACGTTATTTCGCTACAATAACACTAAGATTGTGATTATACTAAGTCTTAGAGAACGTACATACAGTAAGACTATCTCTTACCATTTGTACGTTAGGTGAACTTCATCCACGACGATACCCATTACGTTGGCTTGAAAATATTGGAGCCTAGCATGTCGCTCCACTTATTGAGCAACCACGATTCCGGGCTTCTGAAAAGAAGCTGGCAACGACCACTAATTATATCCATCTCGTCATGCACGCCGAGTTGCATCGCCTTGATACCAGTTTCAGTTGCGACCAACTTTTGCCGAATCCCGTTGGAAGGACGGCAAAAACATCAACAAATGCCTTGCTCGCGTTTCTCTGTTCCTCTTTTAAAATCAATACTCAATATATGTCAGAATCCACACATCTGAATTCTACAGCGGCAGCCATTTCGTTGTAAACAGATTAAACACACGCGCTCTTTGGTGACGTGGTTCATTACGTTACTGTTGATCATCTGTCCATCATCGTATAAAGCCCGCCCTGACAATTTGATTGGTTCGACCAGCTTTGGGTCTAGCATGGTAGTTCCTCAACGCAGAAACCCCAGACCGATCTTCTCGTTCTCAAAATCTTGTGGGCGGGGCTAAGATCGGCTGGCATCCAGGCTATAAAAACTTTTCAAAGTGCTATAAATCTATTGAATCAATATATAAATGTGCATTCATTTTGCCATCTTATATTAATGGCATGAATCAAAACACTTATTTTGTCATATTAAGAACACTGTCATTACTGCTGTAAAATGTTTTTGTCCTGCTTGATTTTAATTGACTTCGAGTAAAATAATGGAAAGTTTTTCATAAGATCCCCTGGGGTCAATGTGTTAGCATGACAGAAGCTTGATGCTGTCGTGTGAGAACAAGCAATTTAATTTTTCCTTCGCCCGATTGCCTCTCACATAAATTATTTGATTTTGATGGCTTATTTCTTTCCCACCACAGAAAACCACCACAGATTTATTAATGCCACCAAAAGTATTATTTTGTTATTGTTTGTTTGTTAATCACGGAGTACAAAGTAGATGAGAAAAACTGTAGGATTCTGTGTGTATTCACAGCGCCCTTATTGTTTACAATGCATGGAATGATGCCCTGTGATTTGTTAAACGGATTTATTGAATTCTGCAGAGGACTGGCGTTTATCGCGTTTTGGAAAAAAAGGGAGAATGATGACAGAATAACATGGCGGATATCGGATTTTGCGAAAGATGAAGAATTGACTTTTTAATACTGACCAGATACAATATTGATTGGGAACTTTTTTTTTAAATGGTGTTTATCGTGCTTTGGAACCAAACGCTTCATATGTACCTCAGCTGTCACTGGGACCATACCCTTTCAAAAACACAGCTTTGCACCTAAAATGTTCATATGAGTACAAAGGTACATACAGTATTGGTACCAAAGAGTGCATAGTATAATGCATATGTCAAAGAGATATAGTATCTCAAAGGTATATGTTCATACCAAATGTATCTTTACCTAATGGTACACATAAGGACCTTTTTAAAGAGTACTGCCCCAGTGACAGGTAGGGTACATATTTTGACTATTTTTTCTAACAACGTAGGGCTACATATTGCAATAATTTAATGACTTTAAGAGATAAGAGTAATCCTTATGCTGAATAAATGCAGTGTCAAAAAAGCAGTTCAGCTTATGGCCCAAACTCACATCTCCTCTTTCCTACAAGTTTCGGAAAGTCTTTTTTTTTCAAACATGGGTCCAAGTTGCCACCCAGTTTTAGTTTAAAGGCTTCCAGAAAAATGATCTTCTTTAAATAAACATAAAATATCAAATGAAAGAACAGGCGCTCAACTTAAAAAAAAAGTTTCATCCTACCTTCCTTTGTTCTCTGATCACCTCTCAAATTTTCAGCTAAACGCTGAGATAATTAAATTTTTTGTGAAGAACTTTTGTAAGAGATCAGATTCAGAGCCATCAAAACTTACACACAGTGTTTTTAGTGTTGAGTGAATGCATCAGTGTTTAAGTTTAGTAAGATCACCACCCAGTGGATATATCGGAAATACGGATTTGATTTATAAACTCCTCTGGGAACGTTTTCTCTTTATTGATGAGATGACTCAGCAATGTTTATTGAAATTTATTTGGATATCGCCATTAATTGTGCAATTGTAGACAAATTAAAAATATGATTAAAGACTGTGGTGCAGTGATACTTATTTAATGTGGTCTGAACCGTGGGGTTACCGGGGTATTTTATCACGTCTTAGAACTCGTTTCAACCTATTAGAATGAAGAACCAGTACGGGCCGTTTTATAAAACGTTTTGTGTTATATTGGAAATCTGTGTGTAAGTGCATATCATGTAAATGACACGAACATATAGTGAATCATAAGTTAAGATAGTAGGTTTCTGTGTGTTGCTTGCTTGTGACTCGCTCTTACCGCGGTGCACCTCGAGGGGGTCGTGTTTTTCCAGAAACATTTGCTAGAGCTGATCTGTCTTTTATTAATCTGATATAACTAAAGACTCTTTTGGAGATATAAAGGATGTAATACTACTCTATAGGTACTCAAGATTAACACAAGATGAGCAGAAACAGCGTGTGTTATGGAAGCTTTTTAATACTTTAAAATAAACATTATGTATAGTCCAAATTTTAGGTAGATGCAGACAGCAGAGTATCTGGTGATACAAAGAGTGAACGTGAAACATATGCACAGTTTTTAGTTTTAAAATACATTTTAATAGAATTTAAATTCCTTTTACTAACTTATCTCATATTGAGTGTTTAGTAAGTTATCTCACATTGCAGTTTTCGTTAATATCGTTTAGTCCTAACTTTCCACGACTCCACTGTGAGAACTGGTGCAGATAAGGATAAGAAGAAAAGAGATGAATTGAAATGCAGTATTTTCTCTCACAGCACAGACTGTATTAAAGTCCAGACTGGAGAGGTCATACATGTCAGTTATGTTTCCCCCTCAAGCCAACACCTTCCCTTTATACCAGACATGATTTATTGCCTCTAGTTTGACAACCCTGACAGTATTCTATTAGCGGTCACATGACTCTGACATACTCTATAGACTTTTACCAGAGTAGACTCTGTAGGTAACTACAATCATGTCCAAAAAGTGTAATGTGTGCATTCCTGCCAAGCAATAGGTCTTACAAACACCCACCACAATGCGTTTTGTGTGACAGACAATTTGACCTTTGTGCGTTGGCATTGTCTGCGGTGTGAAATGCACAGTAATCCACACTTTTTCAAACAGGAAGATAATTGAAGGGTCCTGACTGTGACATGCATGCATAAGATCTTCTGCACTCTAACAGCCACTTTAAATAATACACTTGACAAACAATAACAGCTTGTATGGAAGTACTGTTGGCAAGACATTGGCACGGAGGCAAAAATGCACATATTTTAAAACACACCTATATCCCACGTTGAGTTCAGGCAGCGTTTGGCCCCACGTGGGTGCTTGTGGTCCCTCTCTCGCTTTGACACAATTGATTGCAGCTCTGCTCGGCCGTCCTTTGGGATCGAATAGGGATGGGGCCGCAAAGCCACTTGAATACTAATGAAATTGAGAAATGTATTGCTGACTGTTGTGTCCTAATTAAAGCGAGCTGTATGAGTGCGGGCGAGGAGGCCTGGTGGTCCACAAGGACTCTGTTAATCAGAAGTCTCCTTCGGTGTGAATTAACAATAGATTGCATTGAATTACCTGGGCAGGGGGAATTGATGATGGGCCTGAGGATGGGTTTGCTTCTCTTTATGCGGTTTCTCGGGTGCAAATAATGATCTCCATCCTTCCCTGACTCTCTTCTTCTTATTCCCTTTCATATCTCATGTGTAAGTCTACACAAACAAGCCGGAGGTAAGTCATCTCTGTTTGTAAAGTATGCACGCACATATATATTATATATATATAGGAGAGAGCAGGGTAATAGTGTGCATGGGTAATAATTCATGTTTATATAATTTATTGAGAGAAGCACAAAAAAGTTGCAAACAATTTTATAAACTTTTCAAATAATGACATCAAAAATCTGACATTTGTGTGCCATGGGCAATGGTATGGATGCACCCGTCCTTCTGTCTGTTGGCACATTGACAGCTTGCAACCAACCTTCGTTTGATAGCCACTGATGTGGCAGCGTTGTGCTAACTCAGCTGCATTGTAATTGGGAACCCCCTTTGAGTCTCTGCATTACTCCATCAATGCACCGCCACCTTTACATGCAAATTATATACGTTTGATACAATAATAAAAGAGAAGCCCTGGAGATTCATTAGAAATGACAGGATGAGACAGTCTGTTCTCATTTATCTTTTGAACTTTTATTAAAAAAATTAGATTAGTACACCTAAGGTAACTTTGCGTTTTACTGCATTTTAATGGAAAAATGCTTTATTGTCTGATCCAATAATAATCAAGTTAGATGTTAAAAATTGTGCTTTTTATTGCTTCTGGTTTTATCCGTCACATTGTAAATGGATGGTGAAGCGTTGTGGAATGCAGAAACAATTCCTGTGTTTAAATATAAACCTATGTGTATCACAGTTTGCATCATTTATTCATTCACGAAACCAATGCAGCCCCTGCAAATCAAGCTGTGGTTGGCTCTATGAGAAAAAAAGTTGTCAAAACTACTTGTCAGGAGCATCATGAAGGGGTTTCCTTTACCGTGCAGCTGCACACACGCTTAAAATCACCATGCAAAATGGCAAGTGTCAACTGAGGTAGTGTGAAGCTCACGTCTGTTGTACAGGAGCAGTGAAAATCCACTGTCTGGAGAGATGATTTATTACTTTACCATACAGCAGTCTGAAAGATGAATCTGGGTTTGGCAGATGTCAGATAAACACTGCATGCCTGAATGAGTGGAACCAACTGTAAAGTTTGATGTAGGGGGAAATAATAGTTTATTATTAAGATATATACAGTATTTAAATTTCATGCCTACAGAAACCAACAACTGCTATGGTATCCATGCTCACTAGGTCTGTAAAAATAGTATTTATTTCTATTATTACTTCTTTATTGCCCAACACTCACGGTTTACGACTCGGATCACTTTCCTATTATTTGGATAAAACTGTTTCCCAGTGGATAAAGTATAGATATCCTTTTAATTTCCCAAATAAATCTATACAGTTTAAATTTGAACACCCCCCCCCCAAACTTCACTTCCCAGATGCCATTCCTCATGCTCTTTTGTGCACTTACAGTTTTCCTAGAGCCACATTTTGAAGGAAAATGAAAACTTGAGTTTCCTGCAGTATCTCAAATGTCTTTCCGGTAGCACTTTATTTTACAGTACGTGTACTTACCTTGTACATATATGGTGTTGTACTTATATGTGTGGTACTCACGTTTGAGTATCTGTATGGTAATTAAATGGTATCATTACTGTACTTACCAGTGGTACATATTTTGTAGTTATTATGTAACTCTAGATAAGTACTGGGTAATACATACTTATAGTGAGATATAATGTAACTAACAAGAAACACTACTGTACTTACAAATGAATGTACAATATAATTTTTTAGTACTTACAGCAAGTGTGGGTTAATGACTTATAGTGTACATAATATGATAACTAATAACAGTAATACTACTGATGTGCCATTTTTGTACTCCATATCTTTGTCCTTTATTGAACCCTTTAAACCCAATCATTGAATACTGACACATTAACTACTGGGTACATTCCCTAGTAGGTCCAACTTTAAAATGACTTTAAAAATTAAGTGTTGTATTTTACACATTTATTACATAGGACCTACCACTTAAGATAAAGTATAGTATACATATGCCACTGTGAGTTATATTAACTAGTAAGACCATAAAATAAGATGCATTGCTGTGGAGAACTTATATTGTACATTAATTTGTAAGTACAGTGTTTCTTGTTAGTTACAGTATACCTACACTATAAGTATGTATCTGGTATTACCCGGTACTTATCTAGAGTTTCATAATAAATACCAAGGATGTACCACTGTACAGTAATGATACCATTTAATTACCATGTAGATACTCAAAAGTAAGTACCACACTTTTGTCTGTAAGTACAACATATTTACCATAATATACACACAAAGCTTTTTGGTTTTGGCTCAATCATTAAAAAAAATATTTGATTTTGATTAATTACATTTTTACACAAGCAACACACACATCTCTGCTACAAATGACCATTTGAAGTTTGTTTCTAGTACTTACCATTTTTGGACAATTACACCAAACGTGACAGAAGTGCAAACATTACAACTTACCCCATAGGTGGGGTTAACTGTAACAGGCAGGGGGTTAGTTGTAACACTTGCTAATTATTAAGTTTGCAGGCAAATATTTCAATACTATGTTGTCTATATACTTGAAGTGGATATTGTTTATATATCTGTCTATAATAGACAGGTATCCACACTGTATTCATTCATCCAGCCCTTTTCTAACAATAGTTCAATTATAAATGGATACAAATGTCAAAATATGTGAGACAAAGCAGAACAATTGTGACAAAACTTTTTTTATATGTGACCCAGCCATACTACAGTTTCAAAATCAAATTCTGAGATAATGAGCATCAAAGTCTGATTTTAGCCATTCATTTCATTATGATTTCAATCTTTGACGTGACCTTATTTAATCAATATTAAAGATATGAAAAAAAAAAATTTGACACATGATTTTTAATAAGACAGGCACATTTATTTTGTTGACAGCCAGCAATCATTTGTGTGTAGCCTATTTAAAACAACGGCAAGACTTACGATAACGTTAGGGTTTTTTATATCGTTCTTGCTGAGGGTTAGTTGTAACACAGCGTTATAACCCACTGGGTCAAAATATTTTCAAGCCCACCAAAAAAGTTGCTGCAGACATATTTCAAAACGATGCTATGTTTTAGTCAACAAGACACTGATTAATATGACATAGCATTGGATTTGGTATCTTACGCACCCAACTTAGAAAAAAACATATGATGAAAAAATTTACTTACATGCCACCAAAACACTCGTTTATCAATAACTCTCTGGAAAAACATTATACATCTCCAATAATTTGCGGGAGATCGTCTTTAGGCAGTGTGAAGAAAATACAGGTAAAATAAAATGCTCAACCTTGTGCAAAAATGTAAACAGTCTGTGTTACAACTAACCCCGTGTTCGTTTTTTTGCCCCGCGCAGTTGAATTGCTAATGACAGAACTAACATGACCTGCTGTTATACTCTTGTACCTAATTCTCCTCTGCCTTGTCACAACGCTCACGCTTCACTACCTCGACTGACCCGCGCTGACTGTTTGCGCACTGGGGCATGATAGTTTTTTACAAATACAGATGGCATTCATTTGATAAACACAATAAGGCCAAATGAAGTCATTATGTCAGCAGTCTTTGACTCAGCGTGTCCTTTGAGCCAAAATCTTTCAGTCTTTTATCTGCTAGATACCGCACACCCTTGCTGAATTGCATCTGAACTTGCTCTGCTAAATGCCAACCATGCCATGGCTGAAATGTCAGAGTAATAGGTAGGTTCACAAGCAAAATATGTTTAGAGCGTGAGCAAATGTATTTGAGAGAGGGTTCAAATGTACTGTACTCAAAGTGTGAAAATGCCTAAAGGTTAAGCTACCTAAAGGTTAGGACTCAACCGCATTTCTGATGTGCTAAATTGTGAAATGCACTTCAGTGCCAGCTGGGGAAAATACACTTGTAGGCAATGTTGTTTTAAGGATGTATTTTTTACAGTATAGCACACAGTACATATATTTAATTGATTTTTACATCTTCCTGTAGCTCAATTTTTAAAGCATTATGTTAGCAATGCAAACGTTGTGGGTTGAATTTCTCAGGGAACGCATACTGTTCTTATTTAAAAAAATGTATGCACTATAAGTAGCTTGAAGCATTTGCCAAAAGTAAAATAAAATGTAAATGGAAGTATGTATGAAGAGGTGCTGTCTACAGTGGCTAATTCAGCTGATTCAGTGATCCAAGTGCTATTTAATATTTGTTATTGTATCAGACAAAATCTGGTTTTATAGTTTAAAATAGGGCCCAAAAACTTATCGCAAAATTTTTTTTTATAACTAATAGCTTCCTAAATACACTTACAGTACTTAAGAAAAATACAAAATCAATAAAGTTGTATTGTATTTAGATTATCTTTTAATTGTAAATATGTCTTAAACATGGTCAGGATTCACTTTCAAACTATTACATTTGCCTTGCACATGATGTTTTTTCTGTAAGAACTGCATTTTGTTCATCTGAAAGGTTAATCAAACATATAACAACTTTAACTTAAACCCATTTCTGCTGAGTTGCTTAAAGTCATTACCTCAGGTTCGCCCCATTACTCCCACATATTTTTTGAAGATCCACATTTACAGGTGCACCTGCACAGAGAAACAGTTCCTTAGAGGAATGTGTAATTGCACTCCTGTAAGGGTCTTCTTTGATTCCCAAACACTAAAAAATCTTAGGGGAGCGCTTCTAAACTTTTCTTATGTAAAGCTGTGATGAAATAATGCAGGGGGGTAAAACTGGATTTGTCTATGTAGCCTAAGGGCATTGCAGTATGTCATAATTTAGCCAAGGAACTGCAGCTGTTGTGTGTGTGTGTGTGTGTGTGCGCGCATGTGTAATATTTCCTGTTTTATCACCTATCCACACAATAGAGTTGATTTCAAAGGAAACTTTTAAAACTCACATTGGCACAGGGTAAAACATTGCCTTTCATCCAGAGCAAAGCCAATACATTCATCTCCCTACCTGTGTGTAATGTGAAATGTATTCTTTCCGTATATATGGCAGTTAATCTTTGCAAAGCTGTAAAAAACAACAAAACAAACATCCGCGGAGTCTGAAATGAAGAATTATCAGCTGTTCAAAGAAACCAAATAAAAAACTGCTAAACATTACACACAGCCAACAACACTTTTGTGTAATCATAAACTTCAAGTTAAATTAGCACAAAATAAAACTTTATTCACTGCACTGCACATTTTTTTAACCCCCCTAAAATGTTTCTCGTACCCTGTGGTAGTTTGTCTACAGCAGGTTAAGTGTTTAACTTCTTTAACTCTGGGACCCTGTACCGGGTCCAGAATTATTTATTATTACTTTATACAAAATATTCCTTTAATTTATAATGGTCTGTCATGGACACAGTACCACATATGAGATACTGTTTGAAAGCTTAGAATCTCGACTTTCTGCAGATATGCATCACTTTGAGATATATTTTACTGTAAGAAAGTTATTTACATGTAATTTACACTGTCACACCTTTCCCATTTTTTACATCATTTAATATTCACTTATTTCAAGTATGACAAACATGGGCAAGTCTTATATCAAATGAAAGCTCTCACTCTCAGGAATAAGGCTACATCGTTATTTTTGTTTTATTATCATCACATATCCAACAATTGTCGAATGAATAATGAGGTAAAAAATTGTGAGTGTGAACTGCCTCAGATAGCACAGATAGCCACAAATGATACACCATCTTTTCTCTTAGGTCCTACTCTAAAAACCGAGTCCATTCACAGCATTTTCTTTGGTTGTGTGCATGAATAATCCCTTGCTATTTATTATATGTGCAAAACAAAAAAGTAATTTTATATGAAAAATGTATTTGCACACCCTTCAGTAAAATAAGAATAACTTTTGAATTCAACATGCTAAAGAGTTAATTCTTTTTTTGGGGTGTTTACTGTCTGCTGCTGCTAACAACCAGAACTGTCCGCAGTCTGCTAGAGCACCCAGAACCAGAGTTATACACTTTCAAAACAGTGTTTACAACACACACACAAAAAATTGGTGTTTCATCATATGAAAAACAACATAAATAACAATATTTGTCACAAACAGCAGCTTTTAATGTAACTTCGAAGGGTTTTCTGTAAAATGATATAAAGAAATTGCATTTATTCCACTGTATGTGGTTATGAGGACACTTCAAATGTTTTTAGGCAAAAATTGTATACAAAAAGGGTATTATTCCTCCCTTCAGTTGGAGTAAAATAACTTTTGCATAGATTATGATAGAGAAAAAAATCCTTTTTGCTCTGTAAGCTGACTATTGCTGGAATCAAACAAAACTGTCTGCAAGTTTTGTTACCACTCAGGGCCAGAGTTATACACTTTTAAATACAGACTTCAGATAAAAAAAACATAAAAAAGCGCCTATTTATTTTTGTGTTTATTAGAGGACTGACAACACATACAACCATGTTTAGCACTTTCAACAGTGTTTTATGTCATTTCAAAGGGTTTCCTGTAAAATTATAACAAACTTTTGTATGTACACCTCTGCATGTGGGGATGGGAAGCCTTTGAAATTGGGTAGGCCAAATCCAGGTGGAAATCCCCAAAATAGCCTCAGAGTGCAATCTAAGTGCATTGTCTAAAGTGCACAATCTAAACGGCATGTCCAAATCCACTTTTGCTAATTTAACGACGGGAAAAATTTTGATGTGCCTAGCACACAGTCTAAAGGGTTGTTCCTATTCTTGTAATGAGTAATGGGTGTGTTGGCATAACGTGCAATTAACCAATGAGAGTCTCAGCTCTCATCCCCCCAGATTAAAAGCAATGCCGATTCCCTATTTAGATGGCGGAATTTGTAAACTGAAAAACTAAGCGGAGGAAGAAGACCACCACCAGTTTAAGATTGATGTTACAAAAATTTTGTTGTTTTTATTTGTATTGAAACTTTTATTTTTTGGTATTAAAACCTTTAAAAGTCGTTTTCTTTCAGTCATGGAAGTAAAAATAACAGGCTTTTAATTGCTGTAAATGTATGGATAGCCTACATGATCAGTGTAATCTCAAATAATAATTTACAAATATGCAAGAAAAGGTTTGTACTATAAAAATGCTTTATTTGCAACAAACAAGAGATAAAGAATTTACAAACGTGTGGAGAGCTGAACGTTTCAGCACTCGGACAGCGCCCTGAGTGCTAAAAAGCATTACTTAAAAACGGTTCTCATCTCACCATATCCAAAGGTACGAAGTCATCATATACAAAAAATCTGTGGGGTACCATTTTCAAAATATTATGCAATGTTAGCACTTTTTAAAAGGAAAAATAAAAAATCTGCTTATTAGGCTACACGTGAAGCCCTTCACATTATCTAAAGTCCTGTAAACTGTCATCATTTATGTCCAAGAGACTCAATCATAATCTTTTACATTTTAATCCTTACATTTTTATATTTAAAAATGTTTGTGTACTGATCCATGTGATAAGCAAATGTGCGTTGTCATCCTGTTTATAGGCACATATTACTAACATGCTTTTTAAATAACAAAAACAATATTGCGCCAATGGTGTAGTCTATTTTATTTGCCTTAAAACGCACCGACAATGCGCCTGAACACTTGTTTTCAGACCAGAACACACTTGGGTGCAAAAATGAAACATAAAAATGACAACTGCGTTTCGGGTCTGAAACTAGCAAAAACATTTTTCGTTGCGATTTGTGTGAATTGCACCGGGTGTATGACAGGGCCCTTTATGCTCATAATAAGGCTTTCAATGAAGAGGATCCCAACAGAAGTTGGTGTTCTGTATATGTCCATCTCAGATTTACACCCTAAAGTACGAAAACACCATGTTTCAGTGTGATCTGCTGTGATACACTGTTGCAATTTTCCTATAGTGGGTCTCTAAGGGTTAATTATCTGTATGCAAAAATGTTTTCGTTGCATAATTCATAACAATTTTTAATCAAAAACTTCAGTAAATGTTTCTTGTTGATCCTACTGTACAATTATGCATTTAATCGTCGTTTTTTACCAATAGAGCTGTTCAGTTGGGGTATCACACCACACAATCCCTGAATATTGAACCCATGATCCTCAAGCACTATACTATGCTCTACAGGATCTCTTCATCACCATCATAACTTGACTACAAAGCGTTTGCAAACAACTGTCAGCTGTGATTTCAATCCAAAATTTGCATGTCAGATCATTCATTTTCAAGACTGATCAGCTTATTGCTTAAGACAGAAAAGGGTCTCTGGAGGTCGAATGCATGGCAATGGCAAATAAACTAGAAGATGACTAAGAAGGATGAAGTCTGCTCTATGATTAGATGAATTATTCTGTTTGTGTTGAATCTTTAAGAAGATGAATTGAAGTTATGACTGATGCTAAAAAGTAACTCCATGTGTTGATGCAGATGAATATGCACCATCAAATTTCAGGTCCCCTGGCAATCACAGTTTATTCGTTGCTAAAGCTTGCTGTGAATACGCTTGATTCAGCCCTGTTTTCAATCAACATTTCACAGTATTTGTCCCTTTGTCGATTTTTTTATGCTAGTGGTAAGGTATTGAAAATCTGCTTAGATGCATTTGTGAGTATTTATGATAGAAGAAGAACAGGATTAGATGGCATTATTTAAAGGACCTACAACTGTATACTTTATAAATCAATAGCTTTAAAATCCCCTTTGACAGTTAATGGTTTTTCAATGTGTAAAACTAATTTATGGCAAACTAATGAGTCTTTAAAATGCTGCCAATTGACATTTTGTCTAATCAACATAGACTTTGGCAAACCCAGGGAGTTAAAAATGTCACAGAGAAGCGTCATTATGTGGCAGTTGTAAACTATAAAGCTATGTTTACACAACACTGATTTAGTGAAAAACCGACAAGTTGCATTTTCGAAAAAATTCACCTGTACACATGACAACGCTGTCAAAATATTTACAAGGATCAGCGAAGGTGACTAAATACGCTGTATTATGCATGCCAGGCCAGTAGATGGCAATCTTACCTTGTAAAGAAATACACGCCTGTGCGTACATACAGTACATAATATTCTACAGAGTGGTAAATACAAACAATCAAGATGGCGAAAGCATCAATAAGTTTTGTTTAGATTGACAATGAGGACTATAAAGGGGCAAAATTTAGTAAACTTTTTTGGAGAAGTGTAAATAAACAACATGCTGTCCTGTAGGTCACTTTGTTGTTTTGGTTATACTCGCACAAGCCTACTGTAATTATGCAAAAATGCATAGAAAATGCAAAAAATGCATAAAAACATTCCCCTGCTTTACTCAAGATTTGACCTTGGCATTGGTTAAACAAGACCGATGTGGATGTTCAATGCTATCTCACGGGAATTCGTACATATTTTACGAGTTGGCTAATTTTTATTAATTCATACGACCACATTCGTAAGTTTTGGTACGATTTGCCTTGACCCCTATGACGTTGGGTTAGGTGCGGTGTTAGGGGTTCGGTTCCGTTGTTGTTTTTTTATGAAAATCGTATATTTTGCACGATTAAGATACAAATTAGCCAACTCATAAAATATGCATGATTTCTGGTGAGATCAGGCTGGGATGTTGCAGTAGAACAGGATCAATCCAGTTTTAATTCAGGATTCAGGTTCTAGATCTCATGTAGATTAAAAGAAAACATTCACCATCCTGACATTTGGATTGTATTGCAAAACTACAGCTTGGTTTAAGCACCGCTGTTTGATTTTCCCTGAATACATTCATTTTAATCCATTCATTTGGACCCAGTCTGGCATTTTCATCATTAATATTCAAATGATCTATTCAAAATGCATTCCCTCATCTGTTGACTTTCTCGTGCTGTTTCAGTACATATTAGTTTTTAGAAGAAATGCATGAAATGAGTTGATAAAAATGGCTATTTAGACCAATGTATCTATGTGACACATCTGATACAAATCACAGAAAATCACAGTATACGGTGTATGCATGTTTTTTAATTGACCTGTAAAATTGTTTAAAAAAAAAATCGAAGACAAAAATGAAGTAGCTTTAGTGTGGACTGGCAGAGAGGCTGTGTTGGATACAGGGAATACTTGACTGACTGGAATACAGAGCAGCTGTTGACACACTTTATCAGCTGCTGAGCTGCTACCTCTCCTATTTGTTTTCTTTATAACATTTAAAAAATAATGTTTAATACAGAGTTATATACAGAGCGCTAAAAGAAACTTTATATTAATCCGGCAATTAAACAATATTTTCTGTTTAATATCTGTTGCTTAAATGTTCTATGCCTTTAGGTAGACAGATGAAGCTGGTAAATTAATAATTATTATAAAATAATAAATAATGAATCTGATTTGAGTCTTTACATTTAACGAAATTCGTTATGGAAATGTATCTTTTCTTCTCAGCTGATGTGTGGATAATAGATGTCTGGTTTTTGCTCTTTTATAATGCAGTCATTCCTGACAGTGTATTATCAGCATGACATTTTGTTTCACCTAAAAATCCATTAAGGTCCTTTTGAATTACTTGTGCTTACTTGTGAACTGTCACGCGTACAGAGTACAGAACACTATGTACAATTCAATTCTTATACTTATATGAGGTCTTTAAGTCCAAATGTGTACTTTTTGAAAGTTTACCCTCACAGTGACAGCTATAGACCTTTTTTTGACAGTGTACAGTTAACAGATCATAAGCCGAATGTAACTTAAAGACAAAGACACATATACGGAAATTCATCATAATGAATTAATTATAAATAAGTATCTAATTGGGACTTTAAGGTCCACTGTGTAAATTTTTATCAACATCTGGGTTGAGAACCATTGGTTCAGTCCACAGCTCTCCCCTCTCTTTCGAAACACATTGAGAAGCTACGGTAGCCACCACAAGACAAACACGTCATCGTCTAAGACAACGTAGTGAAGATTTTTATACACCATTGATAATATACACTCACCTAAAGGATTATTAGGAACAACTGTTCAATTTCTCCTTAATGCAATTAACTAATCAACCAATCACATGGCACTTGCTTCAATGCTTTTAGGGGTGTGGTCCTGGTGAAGACAATCTCCTGAACTCCAACTGCAAGATGCAATCCTATCAATATGGGCCAAGCTTTCAGCACCTTGTTGAATCAATGCCACGTAGGCGAAAGGTGGTCAAACAGTATTAGTATGGTGTTCCTAATAATCCTTTAGGTGAGTGTAGTTATGTATATTATATTGCATTTCTATCAAGAGATCCTTCTAAAAGTCCCACAATGCACCTTTAAGTAGTGTAGTAAGATTATTCTAGATCACATATAGTGCTCTGTAGATACATAAATGGTTTGTTAATAAAGAAACTTTTTTGCATCACTATGCTCTTCTGTTCATCACAACCACTCATTGTAAACCTTTATTGTCCATCTACCACATTAGTTTGAGAATAGAGATGGACATCATTTGAGAGAGGATTGTGTGGTGGAAAAAATTATGAAATACAACGAGCTGTTTCAGTGATTTGCTTAGCATAGCTGCCAGTATAAATTGCCAGTGGCCCTCCCCGGCTTTCAGCTGGGTTCACAATTTCACAGCTGCTGTTAAAGCTCTTTATTGATGTGTCAGAATGTGCCATTGTGGCGCGTATTTATCACTGTTAAAATGCCGCCGATTGCAAGGACACATCTCATTCTACCTGTCACTTCCACAAAAGAGTGTCCGGCATGATTCATACTTATCCATCATGCTATCTCCCTTCATGTTCTCTCTCTCTCTCTCTCTCTCTCTCTCTCTTACTCTCTCTCTCTCTCACACACGCACACGCACACGCACGCACGCACACACACACACACACACACACACACACACACACACACACACACACACACACACACACACACACACACACAATCTTTCAAAATTATGATTTCTATCACTTTTGTATCTCTTAACATCATATAATGAATTTATTACAATACAGGGCAGACACATTCTTTACAGTACACTCTTAAAAATGAAAGTGCTACAAAAGGGTTTTTTATGCCATAGAACAGGGATGGGCAACTGGCGGGCCGAGGGCCGCACACGGCCCGTGGTAAATTTTAATACGGCCCGCAGGACAATATTATACTTAATTAAATACTTTTAAAATGTTGATTTTGTATTAGGACGTAAATACTCCAAACCAGGAGGGGGCGCTAGGTTCTGCGGATCATCACACTAAGCATTGTCCTGTGTGTGTGAAGTAGAGGTCTTCACGGGTCTGAAAACCCGAGGTCCAAGCCAAGAACCAAACAGGTTCGGGTCTAAAAGTTTCACGAGTGGCTCGGACACGGGTCGGGTACAATAATCAGGTCTCGGTTTATTTAAAATGAATGTGTTTTTGCCGAACGGGCTCGTGAAGCCCTGAACTGGCGCGTTTGTGTGTGTGTGTGTCAATGTCCTTTTCAAACCTCTACTCTGTTTGCCAAGAGCGCTTGCGACATTGTGTGGCAGGTTAATTTTCGTTGAGACATGTCAGATATTTTTAAATGTACGTTTTAACGGTTACCTTGGTGTCATCGTCATATAAACAAATGGAGCAGTTCCCCAAATTGGTTACGAGGCCAATCAATGTGACGTTACCATTCTTTTTTGTTTGACTGCTGCGTGAGGGGTTGCAGACTGCACACATTCGGTTTACATTCGGGTAAAAATAAATTCCACTGGTTCGAGTGACGGGTTAGACTCGGGCCAGAATTGCAGATTTGAAAGCTAAAATACATTGTTATTAAATCTTTTTTAACTATATTTTGTTTTGAATTTATTTATTATTTATTTTTAATAATTGTGTTCTCTAATGGTGAGTTGAGAAACTCATGTATACTACTAATTTAAAAGTGCCTTGCTTGTTAAAACAGTTAAGAAGTTTTATCTGAAATGCTTGTCGACTAAAAATAGTAAATTTAGAATTAGCATAATTGCTAAGTTTTATAGTTAAAATCTTTAAAAAGAGGTTAATTGTATATTGCGGTTTCTTAATAAATGAAATTAAGTATTATGTAAATTGTGCATGTGGTTCTGGCCCCCTTGGTGTAAAGGAGAAAAATGCTGGCCCTGAATAGCTTGGGAGATATGAAGTAGTTTTGTACCTGTTTCCACTCAATTCCTCAACTACACCATTAGCTTGCCTGTAAAATATAACATTTTTATGATAAAAGTTACATAAATTACGATCTAAATTTGATTTAAATTGTTTTTAGATATTGATCTAGATGTTGTGTGTTAAATTTGGTCATATGGTGTTTAGAAAAAAAAGAATTACAGTTTAGGAAATAAGTCATTTTGATCAGTAGAGGCCCATAGAGACCCATTTATTTCACTGGATGTGGCCAACTGCTCAACATCACCACTTTAGTGATACATTTTGTGAATTTATGTATATATAAACATTAGAAAGGACATTAAAAATAAATATTATTTCAAATAGTAGAATTTTTTATAGTTTTTTTTTTGTAGAAATGTTCAGATTTATTATAGATTTACTGATTTTTTTTTACAAATAAAAGAAAAAAAGGACAATTTTGCATTTCCCATTCATTTTTGCCCCCAAAGGGCCTTTAGAACGACAAAATCAAGCCCATTTTTTTTTATATTGACAGCTAGTCTAGAAAAGTCACAAAATCTTATTCCACTGAGATGAAGATAACCATGTTTTTCAAGAGGGTATGTGTATACAAACAATTTAAAGATTATAAGCATAACTAAACTTGAGCTAACTTCGAGTTCAACTCTTTGAAACTTTTGCTCCATCCTGCATTCATTGTGCTAGAGAAAACATGAGAACCCCGGGTCAATGTCTTGTTTTATTCTGATGCAACAAAGATGAAAAAGGTGATTAGGTCTTTTAGGAATCCCAAGATCACCAACACATACTTCAAAAAGCCTAACATGTCAACATGTGTTGAAGGTTTAATCCGGGATGACCTTTTAGATAACTTTTGTTCGTAATCTCACCCCTATCTGCAAGTAACATTTGCTCTCTTAGGTTTATCAAACCAACATAAATGCTTATAATATCTACAGTTATCTACATAGAACACAGTTAGAATCACAGCACGATTTTGTCTACATATTGTTGATCCATATTGTCTACAGTAGTATGCTTTTTTACATCAGGACATGGTTTGCATTAAGGAACAGATTTGTTGAATTGCAAAAACTGTAATTGCAAGCCATCCATACATTAATTGTTAAGGAAAGTGTGAACAGTGTGACTGTACGTGTATCAAAACATTGGTCTGTTTGTTTGAACTATAATGTTCGACCATCCACTCAGTGACAGTATTGGTGCCTAAATTGTTCATCTTAAATAAATTGTTAGACAAATTCGTAAAGAACGTTTTTGGTCTTGTGTGTGCTTCTTTCCCTCTGCGTACTAATATGATTTCACTTTGTATTATGTTCTCATTAGCAACACCACAAAAAGGTCAATGGAAGAGAAAAGAAAATTACCCGAGAGGTTACGGGTAGATAGAGCAAAGAAAATTACAATTTTAAATTAGCTTTGGTATCCCTTGTCAAAAGGAACCTTTATTATCAGTTATTTGGTGTTGGTGCTTTAACAATAAGATTATTCTTGCTCATCCACAAGACGTGAGTAGATTGCATGCTTCATTTATTTGTCTAAATTCATTTACCGTGAAGGTTTGGCCCTTACCCCAGCACAGATACTACACCACCCAAAAAGTGCTTTTAACATTTCCCAGCGTAATTCAACATTTAATGAAATTGAATTGAATTGGCCACACTATATAGGACAGAAATTGTATTCAACTTTGAGGAATTCGTTGGAATGCTTGATTCTGATTGGCCAGTCGCGACATTTGCACGTTTGTTATTGCCAGATAACAACCGCTCAAAATAAATAACACGCGGTAACCCGGATCCTGTGATCATTTTCACAGGTACCGATCAATATTACACCAAAATTTATTTTAAAAACATACATGGCAATATATTTACAAATAATTAAACTAAATAGTGTGTGCGTGACACATAAATAAGATTTTGTTTCTCTCTCCCTGTCTCGTCCTCGATCCCGAGGACAATGAGACAAACAGATCCAGTTCCGGTAAATGTGAAAGTCGGCACACCTCTGATCTACTGGCTGTTCTTCAACGTGATGTCCAGCCGATGCCTGACCAATGACCACCGGCAGAACCCGCTTAATATCCGCTTAATCTCCTTATCCGTTTCAATGTATATATAAATATATATCTCCCAAGGGTTTTTTCCTCCTAGGACTTTTTTTTACTTCCCCGGCTAAAAATCCGGGGTTTTTTTCTCCTAGGGGGTTTTTCAACCCGGGGAGGCAGCCTTCTTGAGCTTAACTTCTATACGTCACATTAGTAATACGTTCGCTTATAATGTTGATTTAAAGCCACAGCAAATTTAGAATTGAATTGAGTAAACGACTTATTTTCTAAATCGAAAGTAAACGGGTTTTCCACGTGGAAGGTCTGCATTAGTTAAAAATGAGCTAATAAAATATTTAATGCTCCTTTCCTTACTTATGAGGTACAGTAAATAGCCTGAATCTTCCTCCACCATGGTCCACAAAGTAACGGCTTTTAAAATGTATTCCAATTAAATTTGCTGTATGTATCAGACTTTCAGTCCATTGTTGTGACATCTAATAGCATGAAATGCTAATTCAAATTGTGTCATTTTGAACAATATTAATCAATCAATATCAAGCTTGTGAATATCTTTTCACTTTATTCCATTCTATTAAATTCAAATGTAGTTTGCATTTTAATTTGAAACTCAAAAACTTTAAAAATTTTGAGGGCATTTTCACTTCAAATCTTAATAATGTATGTGATTGCATCTCTCCAGAAAAAGATGCGGGAACACTCGAGATGAAACTTGATTCACACCTGAGACCTTCTGCACCTCATCACCAATGCCATAAATTTCCATCAAAGCATAGAAAGAGGTCTGCAGGTGTCATTATAAAGTCCAGGCTCTCACCCCTGAAAGTGCTCCGTGCATATGCTTTTCTCATTTTTGTACACTTCCTTCTTCACCTCACTCATTTTTATTTTTATTATTAAATAATGCCTCTCTAGGGCCCTTCACAACCACTCCACTGTGTCGCATTTATTCTTTGGCACATAATTGCGTTACTTTGATTGCGGCTTACTTTCAACTCCAGCGCACAGCATTTAATGAACGATTCTGACAGGAATGTTCACAGGTTGAGTAGAAGTTAACATCAGCTATTTGCTCATTTCGTTTCATGTTACTGTAATTGTATTGTTCAGTACCGCAAAGTTAATGTGAACCGTTATTGCTGTGGCACAAAACATAGGTAAGATTAGGTACAATTGTTATTTTTCACATTTAACTGCGTATATTATGGGACGGTTTGGGATTTATTGTCTAATTTTGTTCTTCGTTTTGTATCTAACATTTTCTTCGCCCGTGTCTAATTTTCTCATGCTGAATTATTCATAGAGATATTAATGCCATAAAAGATGATTTTTATAAGCTGTCGAGAATCCAACGAGGAAGGGAGAGGTGACACTGTCGCGCCTGTCAAAACGTAAGCCAGCCGAACGTTGAGAAAAGATTAATTGTCTCTGTTCTTTCGCACTCAAAAGACTTCGCAATCTGATTATATGAAACAACATCACTAGCGTCGCAAAAACAAAAGCATAACTGTCTAAGCAATCCGTTTCTGTGCTGAGAATCAATGCGAAGATGCATTGCCCGAACCCAGAAGAAATATAAAGGCCCATTTAGAGTCCGTTTTCCTTCACACAGCCTGAATTCATCCCCATTCAGAGGAGCCTTTAGTGGCAGTCTAACTGCATATTAATGCAATATTTATGACTGGCCCATTTAGGCCTCACAGAGTCCAAAGTGCCCTTATTAGCCACTCATTAACAAAGGACAAAGAGCAGAGATGTTAATAAATTCTTAATTGAATTACATCTCTCCCTCTGGAGGAAATGATGAGTGAAAAATGGGGAGGTTTGGTTCTAAAGTGATTAAAATGATTTTAATGACCATCATTCAGAGGAATTGCACTTCACATTAAGAGAATAGGGCTTTACGGTAAACAAATAAATATAATAATTACAATTATATTAATTAAGATTAAGGGAAGTATTACAAACAAATAATAGGGCCCAACTAGGACAGTTTGATTAGGCATTACAAACAGTAAAACCTTTACAGGTCGCATAGATGACCCCTTTAAACTTGCCATAAAACTCATTGTCATAATCATTTACCATCTGGTGATGTGGAGCTTTATTAACTCATTCCCCACCAACATTTTTTTAAAAGTTGCCCGCCAACATTTTTGTGATTTTCACAAAAGCTTCTGAAATATATAAACATATAAATATATCAAATGAAAGAACAGACCCTCTGCTTTCAAACAAACAAACAAAAAAGCGAGATTTTTGTACATTCACTCTATATATTTTTTCTCTGCTTATAAACTCTTAAATATGGGTATTTTTCTTAAAAAATACTAATTTATTAGCAATTAGGTGAAATAATTGATTCAGAACGATTATCAAAACATACACAGAGTTCTAAATTAGTAAATAACTTTTTTGCTTCAGTGTATAAATTGGGTAAGTGGAATATCCATCTAGTGGATAATCATGGTATTACAGATTAACAGAAAACCTTATCAAGAACACACTTTTTTGCAAATGTTTTCTCTTAATTGACAAGATAACTCGTCAATGGCGGGGAAAGAGTTAACTTTATAAAAAAAATACAAACAATTGACTAAAGATTATGGGGGTCCCCTTGCCAAGCACCCCCCATCATAATAGGGTCGACATGGTTTTCCAAAGTAAGATGTGATCCTGGATTAACATTTTTTGTTGGTCCTGGATCAACGTTTTAATCAAATAAACCCCAAATTACCCTTAACTCAAACCCTACCTTTTATTGCTCAAATTAGTGAACAATAATTTTTTAAAGCCCCTAACCCAATCCTAAATCGAACAATCTGTCAATATCCTCAGAAAACAGCGTGATGCACACTTGAGAGTTTACATTTATTTTAGACAGAAATCTTTTGGATTTGCTTATTGCGAAATTAGGACAAATAATTGACAGTATTCACGAGAATTTTAAATTCATGTGGTATTTTAATTTGAATAAAAATCGAAGACCAGCCTAATTTATATATTTGTTGCTTTATAGACCCTTTTACAGCTCACGTTACCAAATGACATCTGCATTTTATAAACATCTAGTCTAAAGATCGTTTCCAACGGATATCAAATACAAATAGATGTAATTATTCAAATACTTTCTCTGCGGAAAGTGCTACGGCACCATCTCTGTGCCATTTTTACCGTTGCCTACAGCTGGGTTTTAATGAAAGTGTCCTTTGATGTTTCTCTGTGAGACAGATGTTACAATCTGTAGACCACCTAATCTTTTTCTGTCGTAATCACACAGGTCTGGCATATTTATTGGGGAAATACGATGCACTCCTCTTGACTGTGTGCTATATCATATGGGACAGATTAAACTGTAGAATACAGATTGTGTTTTATTAGGTCTCATGATCAAGAATTCAAGTTGCTATGTGGGAATGCACAGAGAAGAGAGAGAGAGAACATACAGTACAGTAGCTCAGCCCGTCTCCTGATGTAATGAGGGAAGTCAGGTATGTGCTTATGTAAACAGTTTAGTTGAGTGAAGAAGAAGATGGTGGTGTGGGTGGGTGGTGGGTTACAATACAAAACGGCAGGTTGCCTTTTCGACTAGATTAATGAGCTAGAGGAATGATGTTCCTTATCGGTGCGATGCACATGTTGCTAAATAAATGCAAGGAAAAGGCTCTCTCTATTTCATTTTTTTTCATCTGTTACTGTATCCGTGAGTACATTTGCATCCATCTAGCCCGTTTCTGTTTTCATTTTTACTGCTTAACGCTCAGCATAACAAGACCTGCAGAATGGACCAATGGGAATCAACTTGCTTGTTAGGCAGCACTGTACTGATATTTCCTCAAATGCTCTGGTTAGGGGTTTGATCTAAACCCTGAGAATTACATTGATGCAAATATGTCAGCCCAACACACTTAAAATTCAGAATCAATTTTGTTTTGTAGATAATTTAAAGGAAAGTTCACCCAAATATGGACATAATTTACTCACCCTAACTCCATCCCAGAAGATGTACAGTATATGACTTTATTTCTTCAGTCATTTTATTTTAATATGTAATTTTGCTTAACATGGTGAAACCCCCTAAATGACTTCAGTAAGTATGTTTAACCTATTTAGAGATTGACATGTTGCATATTCATGGAGATATTCAGTGCGGTAAATTTAGAGACAGTATGGTGGCACGTCAGTAATATCAAATCTCGCTGGTTCTTGCATGTCCTGTGACAAAACATGCGTATACAGTACAGAAAA
Organism: Misgurnus anguillicaudatus; assembly: GCF_027580225.2. Lineage (NCBI taxonomy): Eukaryota > Metazoa > Chordata > Actinopteri > Cypriniformes > Cobitidae > Misgurnus > Misgurnus anguillicaudatus. The sequence continues at coordinate 18,957,261 of NC_073341.2, forward strand.
AAATAGTCTTGAGACAATAAGATTTGGGGCTCTATCATTTTCACGTCCAGCGCCACGTTGTTTAAATAGCATATGTGTCACAAGCCAGGGGCTGGCTACTAGTGGTATAAGCCACGCCCCTTCTAAACTTCCACCTCGAGGAGGTCCCCAAAACCAACCCAATGACCAGACAACAACGAGCACAAGTAAGTATAAAATGTTCTTTATTTATTTAAATAATTAAAATATAGGGGGACTTGGGAAAGGGGAAATTAAAACTAATTTCAGGATCCGCCCTCCAGGGGGCCACGGCCCAATGAATGACTAAGGGTGGGGGGTCGTACGTGGGGGAACGGGCTCCTGCCTCGAGTTCCCTCTACTCGTGGCGCGCTCCTCTTCCTTCCTGGAGGCAGAATAAAAAAACACAATGAGTGCCGGTATGGGTCTTTTTCTGTTGGTGTACCTTGACTCAGCGCACGGCGGTGCACCGCCTACTTCCCACAGGTCCTTGCTTGTTGACTCACTCGCCTTCCTTATTCTCTCTCTCTTCTCAGGTTCCAACTAGGACACGAGGACACAGTGAGTCGACTTCACGACGTTCCCTCGCCTCTGCGCTGGTTACAGCGTCTAGATGGGTATGGCTCTCTCCACAGCTCAATATCTCAGTGTTCACGTTGGCTCTCTTTCTCTCCACAGATGGCTGCTAGGATACAGGGACACAGTGAATCGCTCTCAAGACGTTTGCTCACCTCTGCGCTGATTACAGCTTCTAGGTAGGTATGGCTCTCTCTCCGAACTCAATATCTCAGTGTTCACGTTGACTCTCTTTCTCTCCACAGATGGCTGCTAGGATACAGGGACACAGTGAATCGTTCTCAAGACGTTGCTCACCTCTGCGCTGCTTACAGCTTCTAGGTAGGTATGGCTCTCTCTCCGAAACTCAATATCTCAGTGTTCACGTTGGCTCTCTTTCTCTCCACAGGTGGCTGCTAGGATACAGGGGCACAGTGAATCGTTCTCAAGACGTTTGCTCACCTCTGCGCTGATTACAGCTTCTAGGTAGGTATGGCTCTCTCTCCGAAACTCAATATCTCAGTGTTCACGTTGGCTCTCTTTCTCTCCACAGGTGGCTGCTAGGATACAGGGGCACAGTGAATCGTTCTCAAGACGTTTGCTCACCTCTGCGCTGACTACAGCTTCTAGGTAGGTATGGCTCTCTCTCCGAAACTCAATATCTCAGTGTTCACGTTGGCTCTCTTTCTCTCCACAGGTGGCTGCTAGGATACAGGGACACAGTGAATCGTTCTCAAGACGTTCGCTCACCTCTGCGCTGATTACAGCTTCTAGGTAGGTATGGCTCTCTCTCCGAAACTCAATATCTCAGTGTTCACGTTGGCTCTCTTTCTCTCCACAGCTCTCACGACTCACTCACTTTCCTGTCAAGCAGCAGACATAACATTTACATGGAGACTTACAGGGTGGCGAGCTTACGCTGGCTGGTTTCTGCAATGCGGCGATTTAGCAATGCTTTGAAAAGGGACGCCGGGGGCCAAGACCCTCTCGGCGAACTCGTTGATGAACAGAGGGGCGAGGAGGCCGCGCCGGCACACCGGGTCGAGCGCTGCCCGTTCCTCGAGACCCGTTGGTCAATCGAAAACTGGACCGGGGCGCCCTTTCGTCGAGACCTCGGGCCAGCGGATCTCTCTTGCCTCTACTCTGTGATGATGAAAGAACACAAGTCAGGTAACAATAGTAGGTGCAATACTCACACACACTGCCACCCACACAGTTCGTCGCCGCCACTCCGTAATTCTGTGGAACTGAAAGCACACTACAGCAATATTGTACAGGTTTTTCCTAGCGCCGTTCTTTCCTCTTCATCGTCCCGGGACGAGTGACTGGAGACGGGATTACGTCAAACAGGACACAGCACTCACACTGCAATACACGGCATTACACAGCACCACTTCAAGTGAAAATTTCCAAAGACTCACCCCACCACGCTCAGTGCACACAATAGACACCCGTCCTCTTCCACGTCTCTCTGGGCGAGAATAGGGAGATGGTAGATGGCCTAGCGTTTGTTTGCTATCGTTGCTGTAGCTGCTTTCCCACGAAACCTTCGGCTCGCCCACCACGCTGGTACAGGGGTAGGGCCACTCGATTTCTCTTAAGAGCACTCAAACAATGTATCAGTCAAATATATACAAACACTCACTTCAAGGGATTTGGTTACTCACGATCTCTGTCTTTCTTCGTCCTAGGTTGTCTTCATGCCAATAGTAACTCCAGGTATCTAGACAGGGCGCTTTCCAGCCACCAACACCACTTTTCCCACAGCTATATACTCACAGCGGTAAGTTTTCCTCTCCTTCCGTTTCTCTCAACCAATGTCAGTGTCCGTCTAGTATTTCACCTGTAAGGTCTTCGATGTCCTCATTTCCATCGATCTATGATCCACACATGGAGAGAGAGAGCAATACAGCGATCCGAATATAGCGTATCAGGCGAGCTCAACTCGGCACTACAATACACACCAACACAACAGTGGATAACATCAGCCAAGACTATGATTTAACTTGTCCTTAAATACTCCCCTGGGTGTTGTTCTCCTCCAATCGCCCGGCGCTCCTCTTAATAGTTCCCAGCTGTGTGTAGTTTAGCTGATTACAGCGTTCGCGACGCCACCGGATGTCCGGTGTTTGCTCTTACCGGTCCGGGCGGAAACATCCGGGCGGAACCAAAACTTCCCAATTTTTGGTTCCGCCTAAAAGATCGTCACTCCTGTGACATCCTCCCCCACCAATGCATTCTAGTCCCTAGAATGCCTCGGCGTTGTCCACTCACCGTACCGGGCAGGGGGGCGTCCTCGATTCTCTCGTTGGGAGCGCCTTACGGGTGAATCGGGCTCGGCTGGCTCGGGTACTACCTCGGGTTGCATTTGGGCCGCCAGGGGCTCAACCGGCTCAGGTGCCAGCTCAGGCTGCATCTGGGCCGCTGGGGGTTCGACTGGCTCAGGTGCCATCTCTGCCTGCCTCTGGGCGGCCGGGGGTAACGCTACCATGGGTCTCCCCGGTACCACAGCCCATCCTTCCATCCAGGGGGCCTCCGGTACTGGCCCGGCAGGCCCTTCTATCACGGCCTCAGGGTAGTTCGGACAAGGGCGGAGCATGTTCCGATGCACTACCCGCTCGGGGCCAGGTTTTCCCTCGGGCCGGATGGTGTACACCGGCTGTCCCGGTCTCTGCTGCTTGCAGACCACATACGGGATAGCCTCCCAGCGGTCACTCAACTTTCCCTTTCCTTGCCGCCGGTTATCTCTCGCCAGGACCCTCTCACCTGGTAACAGGGGGGCATCTCGGGCAGTCCGATCATACAGGCGTTTGTTCCTTTCTCCTGCCGTCTGTATTCTCCTCGACACCTGTTCATACGCAAAGTGTAAGCGCTGGTGATGGCGCCCCACCCACTCCGTTACACTCACTTCTTCCTGGTCTGCTGCTACTCCCAAGACCAGGTCAGTGGGCATTCGCACATGCCTGCCGAACATCAGGTAAGTGGGGGCATACCCCGTTGTGCTATGAACACTGTTATTATATGCTTGCAAAAGGCTCGGTAAAGCACTCACCCAATCTCTCTGCTGCTGTTGGTCTAAGGTCCCCAGTAACCCCAATAGGGTCTGATTAAACCTCTCACAGCCTCCATTCCCCTGGGGATGATACGACGTTGTGTGGGTCTTCGTGCATCCATACAACTGGCACAACTCACGGATTACCTTGGATTCAAAATTCGCCCCTTGGTCGGAGTGCAGGAACTCGGGGCATCCAAACGTCTGAAAAACATGGCGCCATAGGACTGTGGCGGTGGTGTTGGCTGTCTGATCAAGCGTCGGAACTGCCCAGGCGTATTTAGTGAACAGATCGGTGATTACCAGGATGTTTTGGTAACGGTCCTGAGGGCGGCCCAGCGTCAGGAAATCCATGGCCATTATGTGGAGGGGGGCTTTCGCATGGATGGGTACCATCGGTGCTCGGGCCTCTCGTCTAGACTTGAACAACATGCACCGGGGGCAAGCTTGAATTAAGTTGTGCACAGACGCCTCCAGCCCCGGCCAGTAGAAGAATCTACGTAGTAGGGATACGGTCCTCTCCTGTCCCTGGTGCCCCAACTGGTCATGGTAGACTGAGACCAATGCATTTACCTGGTCGGCGGGCACCACAATCTGGCACACTTCTTCTCCCACTTTCGGGTCGCGGGTTTTCCGACAAAGCACCCCTTCCTGTAGCTCCAGCTTTTCCCACTGTCCCAGTAACCTCTTCCCGGTCTCCGTCTGGGCTAATCTTTCCGCCGGCGTGGGCCGTCGGCCCTGCTCCACCCACACCTTCACCTGGCGCACGTCCCGGTCCTGGGCTTGCCTCTCTATCCATCGGCGGGGGTCCCACCCCCAGTTCCCCGGCACGGCCTCCTTCTGGCCTCCTGGCGCTTCTACGACCCCTATCATGTAGCCCTCCTCGTGGCTATCCTCCCTTTGGTACCCCTGGCGTCTAGGGCTCTCTGCCTCGGGCAATCTTGAAAGGACGTCCGCGTTCGTATGCTCTCGTCCGGGCCGATACTGCAACTTGTAGTTGAAGTTGGCCAGCTGAGCCACCCATCGCTGCTCCACGGCCCCCAACTTCGCCGTCTGTAAGTGCACTAGAGGGTTATTGTCTGTAACAACCGTTACCTCAGCTCCCCAAAGGTAGTCCTTGAACTTTTCGCTCAGGGCCCATTTCAGGGCCAGCAGTTCCAGCTTAAAGGAACTATAATTGGCATCATTCCTCTCTGCCGGATGGAGGCTTCGGCTCGCATAGGCGATCACCCGCTCAGCTCCTTCTTGTCGTTGGGCTAATACCGCCCCCAGTCCCAGGTGGCTCGCGTCTGTATATAAGACAAAAGGTTTAGAGAAGTCAGCGTACGCCAAGATGGGGGCCTGTAACAACTCCTGCTTCAGCCTCTGAAAAGCCCTCTCACAATCATCACCCCAGTTAATAGAGGGCGATCCACGGCCCCGGCTTCGCCCCGTGCCAACCAGCAACTGGTTAAGAGGCTTGGCAATCTTGGAGAAATCTTTAATAAACCGTCTGTAATATCCCACGAACCCCAGAAAGGATCGTACTTGCCTCACAGTCTTAGGCGCATTCCACTCCTTTACGGCGGAGACTTTCTCGGGGTCCACGGCCACCCCCGCTGCACTGACCACATGGCCCAGGAACTTCACTTCTCGCCGCAGCAGGTGGCATTTGTCCGGCTGCAGTTTCAGCCCGTATCTTTCCATGGCTCGAAAGACTTCTTCTAGGTGCCGGAGGTGGGAATCGAAATCTGGGGAATACACAATCACATCATCCAAATATACCAATACCGACTCCATCAACTGACCTCCAAGGCAGCGTTGCATCAAGCGTTGGAAGGTGGCTGGAGCGTTGCAGAGCCCGAAAGGCATCCGGTCCCACTCAAATAGTCCGAACGGGGTCGTGAAGGCGGTCTTCTCCCGGTCTGCCTCGGCTACTTGCACCTGCCAATATCCACTGGCCAGATCTAAGGTGGAATACCAGGCCGACTGCGTAAGGCTAGCGAGGGAGTCTTCGATTCGTGGTAAAGGGAAAGCATCTTTCTTTGTTACCAGGTTCAGCTTGCGATAGTCCACACAGAACCTCCAGGCTCCCGTCTTCTTTTGTACGAGCACGATGGGGGCCGCCCAGGGGCTGCTACTCTCTCGGACGATGCCCCGGCCCAACATGCCCTGCAGAAGTGTACGTACTTCCGCATATAAGGTAGGTGGGATCGGTCGATACCTCTCCCTGCTTGGCCCCGCATCCCCAGTGGGGATGTGGTGTTCCACCACCCGGGTGCACCCATAGTCCTCATCATGCCTTGCGAACACATGTTGCCACTTCCGAAGGAGTGCCTGCAGTTTCTGTGTCTGTACCTGTCCCAGGTCATCCCCTTGCAGTGACTCACCCGTCAGATGTTTCGGCATACCTCCCCCCTGGCTACTCGCCGGGGCCTCCATCTGGGTCAGGGCCACCTCGATCACAGTGGGGCACACCTGACGAAAACTGACGTCCCTTTCTTCTCTCACCTGGTGAGGCGTGACCGTCGTTAGCCGGGCCAGTCGTTGGTGTCGATATAGTTGGACTGTATAGGGGTGCTCATTTCTCACTCTCACAGGGATCCTTCCCCGGTAGACCGCCGCTAGTCCCCGTGCCACCTCCACTTGTGGACAATCCGTGTGCGGCTCTACCAACACCCACTCCTCGGGGTTCGCTTCCCGAAGGGGCACTCTTGCCCATACGATAGCTTCGCTCCTAGGGGGAATAGACAAAGCGAAACGACACATTACTCTTCCCACTTCCTCCCGATCTCTACGCACCTGATTCATTTGGACCCGGCGGCAGTCGGCCACCACGCGCTCCCACTTGGGCCTCTCGGCAGGTGAGATCCTTGGACCAGGCCTAGCCCGGAATAACTCCTCCCAGCACTCAGAGAGGACGTTCATGCCCAATAGGGCTCTGTGGGTGCCTAAACACCTATCCTCCACAATGACCACACCTTTTTGGGGGACGACTACCCCATGCACTTCCAGATCCGTTAGGCGATAGCCAATGTAGGGGATTTCCAGGCCATTAGCGCCCTTTAACGTCAACCAGGGGGCCTCCGCTCCTTGTACTCCTTCCCGTCCGAATATCTCCTTGGAGAGGCTTTCTGTAAACATCGTTACCTGTGAGCCCGTATCTACCAGGCACTGTATCCACTTGCCACACACTTTGACTTCTGCCACCGGGCTATGCCCGATCATCTGTTGCCTTGAACCGTTCCTTCTTCCCGGGTCTTCTTGAGGGGTCCCGGCCACACGACCCACTGTGGCCGGTCGTCCTAAAAACCCCCTTCAGATGCCCTGCGAGGCCCACACTGACGACTGTAATGCCCGGGCTCACCACAACGATTGCAAATTGGTCGTCCCTGGTCATCCCATTCAAAACGGGGTCGATTATGGCGGTTTGGGCGTCCCGGCGGCTCTCGGCTCCTCTCCGAGTATACTCGCTCTCGGGGTGCCGGCCTTGGCTCCTCCCGCGCCCTACCTTGGCGCAGCTCTCCCAGAAGAGTTTTGGATAATTCTGACATCTGCTCCCGGACATCCTTCAACAGTTCTACTTTTAGAGCCTGCTTCCAATCCGTGCGCTCTGATGGTGGTGGCACGCTTTCGTTTACCGCTGCACATACTGGGGTCTCACTCACCTCGACCTCGTCGCCCTCCAAGGCTAACGCCTCCTTCCTTAGATCTTCAAATGTGAGGCCGGGGTCTCTGCGAAACTGGACCCTCAAACTCTGTCTCACGGGGCCCTCTTTCATCCCCAGAAGGAATTGGTCGCGCAGTAAAGTCTCTCCATCTCCCAATCCATGATCGCGGCGGGCCTGTAGCCGGGTGAACTGCTCTCGCAGTCTCAGGGCAAAAGCTCTAATGGGTTGTCGGGGGCCTTGTTTACTATTAAAGAAGTGGGAACGGAGGACAGCTACGGGGGTGTGGTCACCATATTGCTCGGTAAGGAACTGAAATATAGTTTGGGCACTGGCTCGGACAGCTTCAGGGGCGGCCTGTACTTCTCGCCGCGCTTCTCCCTCTAGGGAGTTTAACACGAACTGGAGCCGCTGGGCTACACTAAGGCTTTGCAGGTCGGCTAGATACTCCAACTGGGCCTTCCATTCCGTTAGTCGTATTCCCGACTCTGTTCCTCCATACTTTTGGACCCAAGGGCTGCCCATAAAGACAGGCACCGCACGGGGTTGGGCTGCGGGCCCCGCGTTGTCGGTCATTGGGCTAGTCTGGTTACTCAACTCGAGGTGGAACCCTGCCGACTACGCCAAAATCTGTCACAAGCCAGGGGCTGGCTACTAGTGGTATAAGCCACGCCCCTTCTAAACTTCCACCTCGAGGAGGTCCCCAAAACCAACCCAATGACCAGACAACAACGAGCACAAGTAAGTATAAAATGTTCTTTATTTATTTAAATAATTAAAATATAGGGGGACTTGGGAAAGGGGAAATTAAAACTAATTTCAGGATCCGCCCTCCAGGGGGCCACGGCCCAATGAATGACTAAGGGTGGGGGGTCGTACGTGGGGGAACGGGCTCCTGCCTCGAGTTCCCTCTACTCGTGGCGCGCTCCTCTTCCTTCCTGGAGGCAGAATAAAAAAACACAATGAGTGCCGGTATGGGTCTTTTTCTGTTGGTGTACCTTGACTCAGCGCACGGCGGTGCACCGCCTACTTCCCACAGGTCCTTGCTTGTTGACTCACTCGCCTTCCTTATTCTCTCTCTCTTCTCAGGTTCCAACTAGGACACGAGGACACAGTGAGTCGACTTCACGACGTTCCCTCGCCTCTGCGCTGGTTACAGCGTCTAGATGGGTATGGCTCTCTCCACAGCTCAATATCTCAGTGTTCACGTTGGCTCTCTTTCTCTCCACAGATGGCTGCTAGGATACAGGGACACAGTGAATCGCTCTCAAGACGTTTGCTCACCTCTGCGCTGATTACAGCTTCTAGGTAGGTATGGCTCTCTCTCCGAACTCAATATCTCAGTGTTCACGTTGACTCTCTTTCTCTCCACAGATGGCTGCTAGGATACAGGGACACAGTGAATCGTTCTCAAGACGTTGCTCACCTCTGCGCTGCTTACAGCTTCTAGGTAGGTATGGCTCTCTCTCCGAAACTCAATATCTCAGTGTTCACGTTGGCTCTCTTTCTCTCCACAGGTGGCTGCTAGGATACAGGGGCACAGTGAATCGTTCTCAAGACGTTTGCTCACCTCTGCGCTGATTACAGCTTCTAGGTAGGTATGGCTCTCTCTCCGAAACTCAATATCTCAGTGTTCACGTTGGCTCTCTTTCTCTCCACAGGTGGCTGCTAGGATACAGGGGCACAGTGAATCGTTCTCAAGACGTTTGCTCACCTCTGCGCTGACTACAGCTTCTAGGTAGGTATGGCTCTCTCTCCGAAACTCAATATCTCAGTGTTCACGTTGGCTCTCTTTCTCTCCACAGGTGGCTGCTAGGATACAGGGACACAGTGAATCGTTCTCAAGACGTTCGCTCACCTCTGCGCTGATTACAGCTTCTAGGTAGGTATGGCTCTCTCTCCGAAACTCAATATCTCAGTGTTCACGTTGGCTCTCTTTCTCTCCACAGCTCTCACGACTCACTCACTTTCCTGTCAAGCAGCAGACATAACATTTACATGGAGACTTACAGGGTGGCGAGCTTACGCTGGCTGGTTTCTGCAATGCGGCGATTTAGCAATGCTTTGAAAAGGGACGCCGGGGGCCAAGACCCTCTCGGCGAACTCGTTGATGAACAGAGGGGCGAGGAGGCCGCGCCGGCACACCGGGTCGAGCGCTGCCCGTTCCTCGAGACCCGTTGGTCAATCGAAAACTGGACCGGGGCGCCCTTTCGTCGAGACCTCGGGCCAGCGGATCTCTCTTGCCTCTACTCTGTGATGATGAAAGAACACAAGTCAGGTAACAATAGTAGGTGCAATACTCACACACACTGCCACCCACACAGTTCGTCGCCGCCACTCCGTAATTCTGTGGAACTGAAAGCACACTACAGCAATATTGTACAGGTTTTTCCTAGCGCCGTTCTTTCCTCTTCATCGTCCCGGGACGAGTGACAGGAGACGGGATTACGTCAAACAGGACACAGCACTCACACTGCAATACACGGCATTACACAGCACCACTTCAAGTGAAAATTTCCAAAGACTCACCCCACCACGCTCAGTGCACACAATAGACACCCGTCCTCTTCCACGTCTCTCTGGGCGAGAATAGGGAGATGGTAGATGGCCTAGCGTTTGTTTGCTATCGTTGCTGTAGCTGCTTTCCCACGAAACCTTCGGCTCGCCCACCACGCTGGTACAGGGGTAGGGCCACTCGATTTCTCTTAAGAGCACTCAAACAATGTATCAGTCAAATATATACAAACACTCACTTCAAGGGATTTGGTTACTCACGATCTCTGTCTTTCTTCGTCCTAGGTTGTCTTCATGCCAATAGTAACTCCAGGTATCTAGACAGGGCGCTTTCCAGCCACCAACACCACTTTTCCCACAGCTATATACTCACAGCGGTAAGTTTTCCTCTCCTTCCGTTTCTCTCAACCAATGTCAGTGTCCGTCTAGTATTTCACCTGTAAGGTCTTCGATGTCCTCATTTCCATCGATCTATGATCCACACATGGAGAGAGAGAGCAATACAGCGATCCGAATATAGCGTATCAGGCGAGCTCAACTCGGCACTACAATACACACCAACACAACAGTGGATAACATCAGCCAAGACTATGATTTAACTTGTCCTTAAATACTCCCCTGGGTGTTGTTCTCCTCCAATCGCCCGGCGCTCCTCGTAATAGTTCCCAGCTGTGTGTAGTTTAGCTGATTACAGCGTTCGCGACGCCACCGGATGTCCGGTGTTTGCTCTTACCGGTCCGGGCGGAAACATCCGGGCGGAACCAAAACTTCCCAATTTTTGGTTCCGCCTAAAAGATCGTCACTCCTGTGACATATGCACTTGCTCCCATCTGTTTGCCCATGGGCATGCTGGTATGAAAATTATTGCATCATTGACAGACTAAAACCTGGCCTTAAGTCATTGCCGCAGTATTTTAGGGGGGCAAAACAGATAACACTGACATTAAGAGGCTGTTTACGGACTATAAGCCGCACCGGAGTATAAGTCGCATCATTCAAAAATGCGTCATTAAGACGAAATAACATATAATTACATACAGGTACAGTAAATACAGGAGCAGCATATGGCGGACTCTCACGACTGTAGACGGTAATGATGTCTCTTGCCTCATAAATGTCAAAATTAATTCATACTGACTTACAAGGCACACCTGACTATAAGACGCAGAACCAGCCAAGTTAGTTATGAGAAAAACATGGCTTATAGATCGAAAAATATCGTAAATCATAAAATGTAAATAAATATCTTTTTTAAATGCCAAAATAAAAAAGATATATTTTATTTGTTTAATCTGCATCTCATGTTATATAATACTACAATATTTCAAAAAAGAGAACTGAGAACTCATGCAAAATGGACAGAAATAATGTCCCCTTGACTTGTTTGGCATTCAAAAAATTGTACCAACAATGTTGACATTATCCATACTGAAATGTGATTGGTCTTATTCGTTACATCCATTTGCCTACTGATTGTGATTGGCCTTGTCATCCTTGCCATTTATAGAGACTTTTACTCTGCACAGCGACTGCGTTGATCCTTGTGTGCAGCCAACAGAAAACAAATTGCACGCTGAGTGTCAAGACAGCAGCAAAGTGGCTCTGATGTGACATTTCATTTGTGCCAAACCAAAATTCGCTGCTTTGCAACCATTGGCATTTCCTTCATAAAAGTTTATGCCCTACCAGCACTAGCACTTTCGTTTTGCAGTGAATCTGACTATAGATTTTTGATAAACAAATATGCTGGGAAAAGAAAAAACACCCGACTCATCCCATCCTGGGCAAAAGAAAGTGAAATAGGTCTGATGCTCTGCATTGTTTAATTCTCTGCTCCACTGGAGAGACATACTGGACATTAGATTTGAAGGATGAAAGCTCGCCGCAGTGAAACAATAATACAGATGGCTTCTCTTTTCTCTATTTTCCCTCAGCTGTGGATATATGTCCACTCTTGTGTCTTACTCCGCTGGCTTCTCTGCTCAAATGATTATTGATAAAGCAATCACTTTCAAAAGACTAACAACGGCAGTCAGAGCCAATCTCTTTTATTCAACGCTGTGATTGGATTTGTAAGGCCTACACGACTGTTGAGGATTTATCGAGCAGAGCACATGCCAAATTTAAGAGATTCGCTTTCGAGAGCTCGAGACTTTGGCGTCATCACAAAGATATTGTACTGTACAGAAAATATGAACGAAAGGATGCGTAGAGCTGCATTTAAATGTGAAAAGGTTTCGAATGGTCACTCTGCCTATCGAGTGTTTAACGTCTAGTATTCTCACAATATCTAGCGTAGTCCATCCAGAACGGTGAATCAATTATGTCTGTTTCAGATAAAGAAGGCCAGCCTTTTAAGACCTTGATTAAATGTCAACTCTGATTTCTTTGTAGCTGATGTGTCTGTCTGTGTCACAAGCGAACATCTGATCTCAGTGGCCTGCTTTAAAGCTGTGTCTTTTAATTTTCAGATAAAGTTGCCTGGATCGTGTTAGAGCTTCTTCAGTGTCCCTCTGGATCGTGTTAAAAACCACACCACTGTCCCTCAAACTGCATCCCCTTTTCACAGCAGAGGTCAGTCTTAAAGTCTCGAAAATCGGGAGGCATTTGAATTTGTTTTCCATTACCATATGTTGCCTGAAGTAAAGACGCAAAATCAAGGCCCCACCCTTGCTTTCGTTTCTATGTTTTTAAGTGGAGTCCTGTCTATGTGAACTCTGTCTGCTCCGTTCCTCCATTCTGCTCCAATTTTGATGTATGCTGATTAGCTTATAATTTTAATTTTCCCAAAAAAAAAAAACTCAAAGATCGATCGGACATGCCAGATTGGTTAGCACATTCTACTGCAGAACAACCCATTATGTCAGTGTGAAATTATATTAATTATAGAAATTTAGATTTCGGAAATTTACAGCTCCAATCTTCTCAGTCCTCCGAAGATCCAGAGAAAATGTCTGTTGGTGCTTCAGTGACTACTTCGCTCGGCTCAGATAGCTGACAATCACAGCTGTCAATCATGATGTCACATAACTAAAAACAAACTTATTTTAAAAACAAACACTTGAATTTACATCAGCGTGATAAAAACTATAGTAAATGACAGAAACCAGCTTCGGAAAAAAAGATATTTGAAGTGTAAACAAATTGTTTAGTTGGTCTTAAGTTTTATTGAATAACATAGGGGAGGTGGGGTTTATGACCTATACTAGGACCAGTCAATGGGGGGCGATCAAAACATTTTGCTTCACTTTTCAGTTTACAGCATGCAGTGTTCAAAAGGTGCGACTCGATTAAATTGATTGAATGTAGACTTGAATAAGTGATAACTTTTTACAATAAAATATAATAATCACAGCGTTTCCACAGAGTTTTGAAAGACGTTATTGCGTCATGTTTGCATTTGATCTAGTGTTGGTACCTCTTCGCTTCTACTCTTCTACTTTGATCTGTCTCATTTTATTGCATTTTAACACAACTGAATGCTGCTTTTTCATATCTGTTCTCAGTGTTGCGGGTAACGCATTACAAGTATTGTGCATTACTTAATAATATTACTTTTTTGACGTAACGAGTAAAGTAATGCATTACTTTATTAATGTACACATTAATATTTAAGTTATTTAAAAAATAGTAATGCGAGTCACTTTTTAGTTCAATTAATTTGATTTAAAAAAAAATTACTGCATAAAACTGAACGTAGTCCCACAGAATTATGCATTCTATGTGTGCGTACCTGAGCAGGAACAATTTGAGTCAAAAACGGAGATGGCAGGCCAGAGCTTGACATTTTTGTGATGGAAAATAAAATTTCTGAATGCAGAACTTCTCAGTGATAAAAAACACTTGCCTGAAAGAGATCAAGTGAGAAAAAGTGAGGCAAAAGTAACTTACAAGTAACACAAGTATTACTTTCCATGAAAAGTAACTAATTAACGCAATAAGTTACTTTTTGGGAGTAACTTAATATTGTAATGCATTACTTTTAAAAGTAACTTTCCACATCACTGTCTGTTCTGTTGACAGACATAAAACGAGCAGGCTATAGTGATTAAACACGACCCAGTAAGGGGCCAATCACACCAAATGTGTTTATTGCAGTTGCAGGCGCCTTTTTTAACTCTTTCTCGCCAGCGTTTTTTAAAAAAGTTGCCAGCCAGCGCCAGCGTTTTTCATGTTTTTCACCAAAGTTTAATGCCTTCCAGAAAATGTTCTTCTTTAAATATATAAACATACAATATACCAAATGAAAGAACAGACCCTCTGCTTTCAAAAAAAAAAAAATGTTTCATCCTACCTTTAGTGGTTCTTTGGTAATCAGCTTTTGAATATGGGTAGGTTTCTGCAAAAACACCACATTTTGAGCAAAAAGCAGAGATCATTCCATTTTTGTGACAGACTTTTCATAGAGATCCCATTCAGCGCGATCTTTAAAACAAACACGGACATGCAGCCGCTTGCCATAGGGCAATACTTCCGGGTTTAAAAAGTGGTGGATAATAGCGGTATTGCGGAAAGACGGAAAATCTCTTCATTGGCGGGGAAGCGTTTTCTCTTAATTGACGAGATATCTCGTCAATGGCGGGGAAAGAGTTAAATGATATGCTATGGGCAGGGAACGTATGCGTGCTGTTTATGCCTTGCACCTTGCGTTTTTTGCTCCGGGAAAAGCAGCCGACCTAATTTGCGTCTTTCCATTGTCCAATCGAATGAGGGGAGAGGCGGGCTTTATGTTGTAGTGAGGGAAGATACAGTTGCTTTGAAGAACCGGATTCCACTCGCTCTCCTGCGTGTTTGTGCACCTCTCAAACTCAAACAAGGTCAGAGCAAGCGCCCTATTTTGAAAGCTTCTACTAATATTAAACATTTGATTGACAAGACAGCTGACTCTGTGGTTGCCTAGCAATATAAAAAGCTGCGTCGCACTGCTCTTTTTTTTTTTTAAGGCAGTGCGTTGCGCCTTGCGTTTCTAAGCATTTAAAGCACTTTTGGTGTGATTAGCCCCTAACTCCTTCATGTTTAATCCAACCAGCTGTTTCTTTAACTGCTGCTAAAATCCTGATTTATAAACGTGACATTGTCTGACAAAATCAATATACATTTACATTAAAGGGTGGATATATGAGGTGATTTTGGCTACATTACTTGTTTGTCTCTGGCAGCCTTTACTGCTGTTGCTCTTCTCATCAATGTGTTGTTGTTTTATAAGCGTTTTTTTTATTTATACATGCGATATATATTACGTATAGCGCATAGCACTTTTTACATGCAATGTACAGTATATCGCGTAAAGCGCAGACAAGTCAGTGCAAATTCAGAAATAATAAGGAATACACTGTTGCAGTGACACAGATAAACCGTCTTCTCTGTCATCAACATCTGTTACTGTTGCCTGTTACCAGCAAGTACTGTACACGGAGGAACGCACATTGAAAATTACGCCATCTTTTTACTGTCATGTGAGAGAGAGGCACTGTCAAGAGCGGCGCTGTCATGCGTTGCATGCAACATGAGAGAGAGAGGGAGAAAGAGCGAGAGAGGGAGGGAGACATGCGCTCGCAACAACAATGAATTAAGCCATTTTAAATATTAAAATAAAAATGTAAATGAGAATCATGACAAAATCTATTCATGGCGGCCAGTGTTGATTCTCTGGTGGGCCACCACAAATAAATCAATGTATGGGAAACCCTGATCACAATACAATAAGAGTGCAACTTAACTACTAAAGATACACACCAGACAGTCTTAGGGGACGTGTACACCAAAGCGTTTAAATATAGCTGAGAACGGCAGGCAGATGCTAACTGTGGGTGCTTGACAACGTTTCTTCAGCTAAGCGCTTTGGTTGCAATGTTCTGTTTTGTTTCTTAGTTGTTGTACGATGCGCCGGTTGGTTGTTGTGGTATTTGTCCCACTCCTCCTCCACTGTAATCCCAGATAGCAGATGACCCGGCTGATCTGGCCCGGAGTTGTCTGCTAGCTGTCTGGGATTGGACGGCTGAGTAAATATGACATTGACGAGCTCAACGTTTTACCCAAAGTTGAACATTAGAAAACTCTGGGCCCTTAGCGTTGGGTGTGGACGGAAAAAAGACTCCAGCTGCTGGCATTTTTGAAAAGCAACATTACATTTTAAAGGGGCCATGGCATGGAAATTTGACTTTTCCATGTTTAAGTGCTATAATTGGGTTCCCAGTGGTTCTATCAACATATAAAATGTGAAAAAGATCAACCCAGTAACTTAGTTTTGGTAAACCAATCTCTGCAAGCATTTGAAAAAAAATAGGTCATTGAAATTTGGCTCTCCTTATGATGTCATAAGGAGATCTTTTTTTAATAATACAGCCCCTTAATCTGCACTATCCAAACCACGGCACCAGTGGCGGCGCCAGGGAGGAGCTAGGTGGTGCTGTAGCTCCGGCTATAATATCAATAGCACCCGCCCAGCACCCCCAAGAAATGTCTGTAATTTTTTATATTTATATTTTAATGTCATGTTTGAATAGTGTTTTCATATTGTTAAAAAAGGGAGTTAAATAATAATTTAAAAACATATATTTAGCTAAAATATCATGACGCCCAAACATGTGATCTTCTTTGGCCAATGGGTGCAGCGCTCGGTGATTTTTTGACCTTAACGCACGGCAGTTTGTTTTTGAAAGCGAGTTTAGAAATTTAGCCGAGTAAAATACACCAAAATGGATACACCAAAAACTACCCGAGGAACAGCAGTGGACACACTAGGACCAGTAATCTGGCACTTTTGGCTATAAATACGGAGAGAATGAGGACCCTTGACTGCGTCAACATCAGTGATGATGCTGTTTTGTTGTGAAGACGTCTATGATAAGTGCTTGATTTTCCCCTCTGTTGGCTATTACAAATTGAATTAGTTTGGTGTTTAAAGAATAAATCTTGGCTATGCATTGTTACATCTATAGGGTGCCCATACGTGTCATACTTCCCGGACGCCTCCTGTCCAGGATTTCGGTGCGTCTTTCGGAAGTCGTATTTGTTGACCGCATACGCCATTCAGTTAAAAACATAAGATATACAATCCTAGTTTAATTCTTACCTTAAAATGTAACGGTTGCTTTTCTGTAATAATAATAATAATCCTCTATGTATGACAGACAAATACGACTTCCAGAAGATGCACCCGAAATCCTGGATAGGACGCGTCCGGGTCCGGTAAGAATGACACGTATGGTCACCCTATGATGCTCCAACAATAGAAACAATGCTGATTCATCACTAGTGTTGGTAACTGGCTGTGTGATTTCGTGATCTGAGCCGAAGTGTGCACAGTGTCTGTTGCTGCGTTTGCTGCTCCGTTGTATTCAGGGCTAGACTGTGACAGATCTGTGAAATATTTTCAGAGGTTTACATTGGCAAGCTTATGTATGTTGTTTCTATAGCCCTTGTGTTAAATACTTTTACATAGTCGTGGAACAAGTATAGGCTAGTTAATGCGGGCGTGTACGCGTGTATAAAGAGTGGTCCGATGCGACCTCCTTAATCAGGGCTGCAAACTCATCAGGGGTGAAAAAGGTGACGAAGACACAAGCGTTCATATATATATATATATATATATATATATATATATATATATATATATATATATATATATATATATATATATATATATATATATGACATACATACATACATATTATAATTTGTAATTTATTTATTGTAAATCTTATTCATTTTAGCATTTGAATTTGATTTTAGCATTTTAATTTAAATCAAATTTGAAACTGTTAGCATTAAGTAATGCAACATCAATTACTAAAACCAATTACTGTAATGGCATAAACAAGAATTAATAAATGCTTATATACAATATAATGTTCATTTTTCGTTCATAATGCATTTACTAATGTGAACAAATACAACCTTTTTGTAAAGTGTTAAAGAAATTTGCATTTTTATTATTATTTAGTAGTACAAATAAACAAATAATTTAGGGGTTTTTCTGTTCCACAGTCATACCTCTAATACAGAATATGAACCCTGAACGAGCAACTCGAATCAAACTCGTGTCCAATTTGACGAATGTTATTAAAGGTAGAAAAGTGATTTAGTTAAGAGCAGTGAAAGATTTTCTCTCAATACTGTTTGATTAACACGAGTGACAGACAGGAGCAAAATTAGGTAACTTCCCCTTTAAGACCGAAGTCCGACTCCGGATCTTATATACTGTTACACATGTTTTCTCGTTTAGTTGTTTACTTTCTCTTAAGCCCTGAATTGTCGTGTTTATGAGGAAACTTGCAAAAACCGGGAATTTTGACGCATGTGTGTATTAAAGGCTAATACAGCGGCAAAAATACCCACAAGCTTAATGAGAAGCGGATACGCGGCTTCCACGCTCCTCTCAAACAGAAAAAGGTATATAGCGCATATAGCACTGTTGTTTGTGTTTCAACGACTTAAAATCACTTAATTTAAAACTGCGGTGTACAAATGTTAAGCTTTTATGACCACGCGCACAGCAACGTGACGTTGGCGCGTAACCTCGAATGAGAAAGTGCGCTCAATCTGCAGACTGCTTAAACTTCGGCAGCAAATGAGGTGACTATAAATTGTTAAACATAACCCGGCAAACTGACATCATTACCACAATAGCTGGACATGATTTTCATAATTTCATTTACTGCTACCCTGTCGCAACGGCAGACCCCCCTCACCCCTCATTTTCAAAAACTCATCGGATCTAGACGAATCACAAGAATGACCTATTTTGGCTCAAAAACGGCGAATTTCGCCGAAAGGTGACAAGTTTGCACCCCTGCTTAATGAAACGCCCCAAAATGTAAAGCACCTTCTCTTAAGTGTTGAGCATCCCCATAGCACCTGCATCAGAAAATATCTGGAGCCGCCACTGCACGGCACTGACATTTAGTGCAGAGAGAAAGAGAGAGAGAGAAAATAATTCACATTACAATTGAGTTTCAATTGCAACAATCCACCATCATTGCGATCATTGAATTTCATCAGCTCATTTGCATTTTAAAGGACACACCCAAAAGGGCACATTTTTGCTCACACCTACAAAATGTCAATTTTAACATGCTATAATAAATTATCTGTGGGGTATGTTGAGCTAAAACGTCACATGTGTACTCTGTGGACACCAAAGATTTACTTGTGACGTGGCTCCTTTAAGATCAACATTACGACACTATGCACAAAAGTTTTAATTATTTTAACTTTCTTCCCATCTATTACATCTATTGTTTTGATTTTTGACTTCATTTGTTCTTGATTTTATCGAGTTGATTCTTACTACTTTTTTAGTTGAGTTTGTTATCAGTTATTAAAA
The DNA here is from genome assembly GCF_027580225.2 of Misgurnus anguillicaudatus. Taxonomy (NCBI): domain Eukaryota; kingdom Metazoa; phylum Chordata; class Actinopteri; order Cypriniformes; family Cobitidae; genus Misgurnus; species Misgurnus anguillicaudatus. Next base: position 18,976,354 of record NC_073341.2, read on the forward strand.
TCAAGGTGGTTAAAAAGATCAAATCACCACAGCTCGAAACCTCCTTTTATTTAAATATAAGCTTACTTATAATAAAAACTTTTTTCAGTGTAACTTTCATTGATCTTTCATTTGATACCATAACATATACCTCTGAGTTTGAACTTCAAAATCAAATTCATGTTGCAGTGCAAACAACACACGCCACAAACACGCAAGCCAAAGCTGTGTGGGTTGTATGTGTTGTTTTGAACGAGGTTACATGGCATTCTCACTGCTTGTCTGGAGTGTTCATGACAGATGAAAAGAGGTGGAGCTCTTTGAAGCAGATTTTTCACTCCTGCAGCTCCTGTTATCTCTGCAGTTCAGCATTCTCCGGAGGGGTTCGGATCTGTAATGGTTACCTACTCACTGAACTTTCCCCCTCAGTTTCTTACACATTAAAGAGATAGTTCACCCAAAAGTGAAAATTTGCTATTGATTTACTCACCCTCAGGCCATCCAAAATATACAAGACTTTTATTTCAGTAGAACAATAACGATTTTAACTGAAACCTTGGTGATTCGTAAAATGGAAGACCTTGACTGCCATCACTTTGTGAATTAAGTAGATAGAGTCGATATTATTCATGTTGACGGCTCTAGAGAATTCAGGTCTTAGGAAGCAAAATGATGTCTGTCCAAGAAACTCAATAATATTTATACCATTATCACCTGTAATCCACAGCTTCAGGCAAACAGAAGTGCATTCAGAAGAGTCTGAAGCACGAGCTAATTATTTTTGTGTTTATTGACGGTTATCAAACCAGGTTCTGGCACATTACTGCCACCTACTGAACTCGAGTGTATAGCAAAATGCATTTAAAGCAAACAATACAATGATATCGGAGCTTGAGCTTTGTGTTGCATTATTACTTAAAGGTCACGTTCTTTCTGATCCCATTTTTAAACCCTAATTAGTGTGTAATGTTGCTATAATAGCATAAATAATACCTGTAAAATGATAAAGCTCAAAGTTCACTGCCAGGTGATATATTTTCTTTAACACAATTCGCCTTTCAAAGCCTACAGCGAACGACCGGTTTGGACTACAGCCCTCTACTTCCTAAACTCCGCCCACAGGAATACGTCAGTCACCAGCTAAGCTAACGGCAAGCTAAGCTGCTATCAAATCAAAACACACTACACAAACTACACAATTAGAACTCGATACGTATTTCTGAAAGAGGGACTTCATAGAACAAGAAAGACATCAGCCCGTTTTAGGACTGTGAAAACAGCGCTATACAGATAAGTAAATCTTGTGAAAAATAACGTGTTTTTTACACGTGAAACACGTGTTATATTGCGCACTGTAAACACAATCAAAACTTCAAAAACACAAATAGAACGGGACCCTTAAAAGATGGGTGAGCGGTGGACTGAGCCGTTGGTTACAATTCTCAACCTCACCACTAATTTTGCCGCTAAAATCTACACACTGAACCTTTAAGGCAATGGGTTAAAGGTTTTTTTTGCACAGAATAATATGGTTTGAATGAATTAAAACTATTTAAGCCTTAAGTTACTCAGTCAACCCATTAAAATATTAAGATAAGACAAATAAATTATGATTTTTCATATTTCTTTAATAGCTTAGGCAAAATCATAATTTGCTCTTGCCTGCCCCCCAGACCCCAGTGCACCCCCTGCCCAAACTTTGCCTATGATCATTTCTATGTCAGTGTCATTATTTTATTAATTTACATTCATTTAGACATTTCTATTATTGGTTAACATAACATTTCAACTTAAAAGCAAGTTTGACCAATCCTGTTGATATACTGTACAGAAACTGTGGTAATAGTCTCTCGGCTGAAAACACTGACATGGATGGATGACTGGATGATGGATGGATTGATAGATAAATGAGTGCACTGGGACATAGAGTATTGATTGCATAGTTTGTCCAAGGTTAAAGTGTATTGAGGAATGCATCTGTACTTCCTTTGTGAAAAGGGTCTCACGTTTCATGAGCTTTTCTCCATTAAGGCCCCATTAGACGAGCAGGTGATGGCCATACTGTAACTGACCTTTATGTATGATTCATTCTGGGTCTGTGCACGTGTTAGATGGTGTGAAACTGAGGGTGATGATGTCACCCATCCTTGGGCACGTTTTATGGTCGATCGTTTCACCTATGAAACCTTGCCCATCAGTATTACAACCCCTCAACTGATTCTGCTATAAGACATTTAACCCTAAAAACGCTCCATATGGTGGATTTTGAAAACATCACGTGGGTTTTTAAGAAAAATGATCTCAGTTAAGGAGCGCATCAAGTTCTTAGCCTCATTCCTCTTGTTGGGAGCTCAAATTGAAGAACAGCTATAAAGACATTCATTCACCTTCAATCTAGGTCCTTCATGCAGTCGGCTCTCCGCTTTCCATTGCTGGTATCCATCATGCCTGACAGATACAAACCAGCTTTTTCCTTTGAAAGACAGCCTTTACTATGCTATCCAACAGATGTAGAATCAAAAGGTTGTCTCAAGGACAAGTGGCCATGCAGGAGTAAGATGTTATTGTAAAGATTTTCTTTGCTTCATTTGTTTGTGGGGTGAGATGATGAATATTTATTAAAGACTGAAGGTCTTTGTAACAGCAGCAGTAAGTATGCTATTCTTACATTTAATATTCTTACAGTACAATCAACCCCAGAACTTTCACTCCTCATTGCAAATGAAATGCAATTAACAGTGTTAAAGATTTGTTTTTGGTTATATTCATATTCATCTTATCTCTCAATTGCAGTCCAGTCAGTGATTTCTAATGGCTGAAACACCAGTAGCATTTGAAGATAGTTTTAAGTGCTTGGCTGCTTCTTATTCTGTTGTTGAAAACCAATTATCGGAAACTGAATTCATTCCTCTGACATTTACTTGAAGATTAGTTTTTGCCAAAATATATCTGGCTGGTAGCACCAAAAAGACAACTGATTGTAACACGGGAACAATGTTTGAAAGCATTCTTTTTTGGACTGGGAGGAGTGAACCACTTAAAATATTTTGCTCTCGTGCATATCAATTATATTTAATGAATTTCCTGTACACGGTACACTAAAATGAAAAAGATTAAATATTTTGGAGACGCTCTGGCTATGCTGCACTGCTGAAAGATTACTGACGATTCTCTAAGATGCCATCTTCTTTATTTTCCAATAACCTGTGGGATTTTGTTCAATACCAATATCTTTCTGTATAAACAATACACCATCATATATTTGAGTATTATGCACCTCTGTATAGCTCAGTGCTAGAGCATTGCTTTACACTATAAAAATGGCTGGGTTATTTTTGACCCATAATAGGTAAATATTGGACAGAGCAATTCAATTCAATTTTATTTATATAGCGCTTTTCACAATTGGTAATTGTTTCACAGCAGCTTTACATTAATAGAAGCAAGGAAAAACACAGAAAAATCGACAGATAGCATAACATAATACAGATAGCATAACATAATACAGATAGCATAACATAATACAGATAGCATAAGCGGCAGAATTTGCGGCGGCTATGAATCAACATTATAAGCGAGCGTATTACTAATGTAACGTATAGAAGAGGGTGCTAAGTTAAGCCATTGAAGGCTGAGTCCCCGGGTTAAAAAAAACCCTAGGAGAAAAAACCCGGACTTTTTTTAGCCGGGAGAAAAAAGTCCTAGGAGGAAAAAACCCTTGGGAGATACATTATATATAATATATATATTAGGGATGCCACAATTCTCAATACATTATTGACCGTTCAGTTCGACCCCCAAGGTGCAATACGCGCATGTGAATTGCGGTTTTTCAGTTTGTCCATCCTAATCTATCAGTTTTATATTCCCTATTCTTCTGTTAATGTGCGCGTCCGCATGATCTGCACGCTTATAAACGCCACAGTGAGTTGATATCCAGTCACTGTGCGCTAGCTGCGTTAACTCTGCTTGAACTCTGTTTGCAATGGTGGTGTCAGATTTCATTCGCGTGCGCACACACCCAACAGAAATACGACAACAAAAAGCAGCAGAACGATTGTCTTTTAAATCTGAGGTGTGGATTAATTACTTGCGCGTGTAGATTACATACAACATCAATGTAAAGATGCAAATTCGCGTGGGGCAATGCGAATGACGCAAATTGGGCTTGTTATTGATGCAAACGCCCGTTATTTGCCTCAAACACGTCTTCCGTCCTCAAAAAGTTCAACTCAAGAAGGGAATGCGCCTGATGCTAAAATAAATCCCACCAGTAATCTTGATTGAGGAACACATTTTTGGTTTCTACACAGACAGGATGATGTTGGATTTAACAGTAGTGCAGTAAGGTATAGCCTTCATTTACAATGTAGTTTAATTTACTAAGTACAGGTATATAAAATGGCCAATTTATGTAATGTAATGAATTCACATGTTCCCCAGTTTGAATAGGATATCATTTTTATATGTCTTTATTTAATTATATCTCATATTATTGTATCAATACACTAGAAATGTGTAAGATGATTTTGCATTTACATAAAATAAAGAGAAATGCAATTAAAACCAGTGTTTTTGCTTCTTAACATCTCACTGTTCCTGTTACCTAAGCATAGAATAATAAAAAACACTTTAATAGGCCAAGGCATCAGAACCGAAACCGAACCGAAAACCGTGGACAAGAACCGAAAATTTTATTGAACCACGAACTAAGTGTATTGTTGCATCACTAATATATATATATATATATATATATATATATATATATAGTAAGGAGATTAAACGAGTTCTGCTGGTGGTCGTTGGTCAGGCATCAGCTGGGCATCACGTTGAAGGATGGTTAGTAAATCAGGGATGTTCCGACCTTCACATTTACCAGAACTGAGTCTGTTTGTCTCATTGTCCTCGGGATCGAGGACGAGACAGGGAGAGAGAAACAAAATCCTATTAGTGTAGGAGCTGTTCACATGTAATGCAAGTTTCACACAGTGATGTGGTTTAAATCAGCTCGGTTCCAGACAGGCTAACTATTGCGGCATAAGTATATTACCCATAGTTGAGGATTTAGCAAATTTGTGGGCCCAGGGCAAATCTATGTATGCCCCCCCATCTGATCTTTAAAACAGTAACAGAAACTCGTTTGACTAAGGCCAGAAGCTCCACTGTCATCGATAATAAGAACACACCAATGGGGTAAAATTGACACAATGCTTGGTTATACCTTGTAATTGCTTTGGAAAAAAGAGTCTGCCAAATGCATAAAAATGTACATTTGAGATATAACATAATTTGGCTTCCGTCATTTCCCTTATTGGTGAAGTTCATTGCTTTGTATGGTTTAGTACAAATAAACACTAATAGTGAGAATAATGCATTACTTTTTTTTAATAAACCTGCACTAGTCATCAGCATTTTGACCCTCTAAAAAAACAACAACTTCTAAAAATAAACACCCACACTGCTGCTGTTGAGCAACCTGTACACTTAGAAAGAGATCACACACTTCTGGCCACTGGTAACACCTCCAGGCTTGTGCATGAACCAGCATACCTCATTACTGCTGCTGGAGACTGAAGCTAGATGTGTTAGGTTAAAACATGACGCAACTCCCTAACACCTGCTCTGTGAAGACGATAAAGCCGTTGTTGACTTATACCAAGAGAACACGTTTGATCAGGGAAGACGGAGCCCTCCATCTTAGAACGTCCTGCGGTACTGTGATCTTTCTGGCTTTTCATTGTGCTCTGTCTGAGGTTAGGTAAAGTCATGATAAAACTCCAAAATTAATCTTGTGAAGAGAGCTGTACGTAAACAGCATTTATCTTGATTTTATGTATTATTTTTTATCATTTTGTGATTTACTGTTTTCTACATACAGTACTGTAAAATCATCCTACATAATGTAAAGAACATTCGTTAACACTTTACTTGAAGGGGTGTTCATAAAACTGACATGACACTTTCATAATCATGACATGACACGTGCCATGATCATGAAGAAGATTTTATGCACATTTATGATTGTCATTAAGTGTCATTTGTTAAATAATTTCATTTTTAATGCAAAGTTGACATTGTTTGAATTGTCTTTGTTATGAAAATTGACATAAACCAATATATCACAACTTGTCATAAATCTGTCATAAACACGATATAGCAGAATTATTAAACTAAAGAAACTACATAGATTTATGTGTTAACATTACATTACACTGTGATTTAAATGTCATTAGGTGTTAATACTATGTCAAATCATTTTAAATACCTTAACAAAATGCCAAAGACACATCAAAAGATTATACTTAAAGGCCCTCTAAGCGAGCATCTGTGTGACGTCACTTTATTGATGTTTGAACTGTTTTCAAACAAACGGAGCGTAGCTAACTCCTCCCCCATCCTCTCCCTTCCGTGCTTTCATTGGTTGGAACACTTTGTTATGTTTTGTGGTTGTAGGTTTGGCCACTGTGTTGTTATTGCCGTTTGTGGAGCCTGGGCTGTCTACAGAGATAGCGTTTTTTACAGTTTGATCAGCAGACAAGTAGCAAGCAGATAGTGAGGAGATGTTTTCTGTATGTAACAAAAAATGTTTTATGGTATAAAATGCCTGAAATTGCTTAGAGCACCTTTAACTTTATGTATGTGCACAATACATAAAATACTGAAAACTAACAGAGCTTGTTCTTACTCACACAGAGGGTTCTGAAATTTTCTGATATAGAAGAAAAAACTAAGAAAACATTTAATCAATTTATTTAATGTAATTTCCTTATTTAATGTAATGTGGCTTAACCCATTATTGTACTGTTTTCATTTAATTTTAAGTGAATCGGTCTCCAAATGCAATGAAATATCATTTTATCAATTTTAATTGTTATTATTATTATTATTATTGAATGATTGATTTTATTTGTTAAACACGTGAAGGAAACTAAAAAAAAACCATTATGAACTGAAGAATATTCATGATGTTGTTATAAAACTATTTGGCAAAGTATTAAGACAAATTATATTTGTATCAGTGTAGTTGAGGTCAAGAAAAATAATATTTTAATGACAAGTTCAATTTGTATCACTGGTAAAAAGTGGTCAGGTAATGATGTATTCGTTAATGTCAAGTTGACTTCTCAAACAATGTCATCTTTGCATTAAAAATGTCAATTGAACGAATGACACTTAATGACATTAACATGCATAAAATCTTCTTCATGTTCATTCAATTCAATTCAATTCAATTTTATTTATATAGCGCTTTTCACAATTTGGTAATTGTATCAAAGCAGCTTTACATTATTAGAAGCAGTGAAAAGCACAGAAAATCAACAGATAGCACAACATAATACACGATAGCACAAGCAGCTAAATTTGCTGCGGCTATAAATCAACATTAAAGCGAAAGTATTACTAATGTAACGTATAGAAGTTAAGCCCAAGAAGGCTGCCTCCCCGGGTTGAAAAAACCCCTAGGAGAAAAAAATAGCACGTGTCATGTCATGATTATAAATGTGTCATGTAAATTTTATGGACACCTCTTCAAGTAAAGTCTTACTGAACACTCTATAAAAAATATAACCTTTATAAATATAACCTATACATCTTTAATATTGACGGAGTAAGGTCATAACAAAAACTGACATTAAAGTAAAGCAATCAAAATCAAACTTTGATGCTTCTAATCTCATAATTAGATTAGGAGACTTTAGCCTCGATTTCACAAACAGGGTTATAAATATAGGCAAAACAGCCCATAGAGTTAAATTGCAAAGAAGTTGTTTAATTTCCAAAGGGGTGCTATAGGTTCTTTTAACTTTGAGCAGTAAGAACATTTCTACAAACCACCTAGAAAGCACAAGCAACAATATAATAAAACTCTGGCAAACACCAAGAACAGTCATATATCATATAGACAAGGTGTGTACTTTTTGACCCAAAGGCCCCTGGGGTCCCCAGCCCTATCTTAGCACCAGATTATGATAGAGACACACGGGCCTTATTTGACTCATGGCACCATACAGAAGTAGATTCCAACATTATATTGTAGATGAACATTTACTTGTCTTGTTTGGTAATAGAATTTAAAAAATCCTCGTGAAGAGAAAGGGCAACCAAACAGTAAAAATGCACATGACATTCTATTGAAATGGACCAAGATTTTAGTTAACGCTCAAATTCAGCGTTACACCCATACAGACGCACAGATACAGCACTAAACAGAAAGCTTTTCTTAAGCTGCTCCATGCGAGCCCCTTTGTGAGAAGGGTTACAGCAAGCACATCAATCATCAGCTCAGTGCACAGCTACTGTTGTCTCAGCGGGCCAGACATCTCCACACATCTTACACACCCAAACACATACTCAAACTCAAGTGGTTCGAGGTCAGAGGTAAGGAAGAAAGATGTTTTAATAAGTCAGCTTGTATCATAGCTGATAGAATGGGGAAAATAACACACTGAAACATACATAGTACATACCGTACTGTAGTCACCAGACAACAAACCTCATTCTTTGCTGAATCCCATTTAATTTTTAAAAAACTCCATCATACTTCACCTAGTAAAATACACATGGACCATACAGACTGATTTATGAAGATTAAAGAGACACATTTTTCTTTTCATGGCTCCTGTCTGCACCTTTTTTTTAAATTGTGTTTCTGTGCAAAGATGCTCTAAACAGACTGATGTTTTTTTATGCATCCAGCTTGCTAGTGCGCTTATCTTGTTTATTCTTCTAAAAGATTATTTTTTGTGCACTGTAATTATGTGACTTTCCAAACATGAATACTTAATACCTGCGTCGTCTTATTAAAGAAGCAGCATAATTGACTTTATCTTTAATGTTCAGCAATAAATATTACATACTCTGCACCTTCCCAAGGTCTTTGCAAGCAGGAAACCTTCACAGTCTATAACTGTGATAAACAAAGGCCACCAGCCAAGACAAAACCCGTCCTCAATCCGAGATCAAAATAATGCGCTTTTACTTAAGGCATTCTTTGTGGTTTGGTAACAACAACGCACTTACTGACGCACATTTTATTGATGCCCGTCTGGTGAGGTGGAATAGGTCAGAACAGCCATGCATTTAAACTGAAGTCATTAATCTAGTTCTTTGATGGAAAGGATTGCTGGACAGTTTGTCATCCGAAGCCTTCGATGAATGCTAAATAGATTCTATATAGTCTACCTGAGCAGTGGCATAACAATGAGTTTGGGGTTCAGGAAATGGTGGAAAGCAACAATTGTGACTGCATAAGTACAGTCACTCCTGCAGAACAGTTTGGGGGCGTGCACACCAAGGCTTTTACCCTAGCATATGTTTTCAACTGTTTTCAGTGCAGCGCTGCGTTTTTTTAAAAAGCCAGCAACTGGCGTTTTTTTTTTTGCACTGAAAGGGGGCATGCACACCAAAGCTTTTACGCCCGCGGCCGGCGCATGTTTTCAATTGTTTCCAATAGAAGCTCAGGGTTTTTCAAATAAGCCAGCAGCTTGCGTTTTTTTCCGCGCTCGACGTTTTTTCGCGCTCGGCGCTGAGTGTCGAGAGTCGAAAGAGATTCAACTTTGGGTGAAAAGCTCAGCTCGTCAATGTCAGTTATCACACGGCCGTCCAATCACAGTGGAGGAGGGGCGGGACAAGTATCACAACAACCAACCGGCGCACAGCTCAAGTATCACAGCTACACTGTAAAAAATTTCTGTAGAAATTACAGTATTACTGGGTATTACTGGCAACTAGCTGCCAGTAACTTACCGTAGATTTTACATGTTGTTTACTGGCAACATTTTGTTCAAAGTTAAATGAACATGAAACATTTTTAGACTTTATCTTCTACAGTAAGTTACTGGCAACCAGCTGCAATATTACAGCAAATTTTTTACAGTGTACCAAAGTGCTCGGCTGAAGAAAGCTGACGCTCAGCTGAAAAAACAGCTGGCAATACGTGTCCTCCAGGCGTTTTCAGACGCGTTTAAAAGTTTTGGTGTGCACAACCTCAAAGCTGACAAAAATCTTCAACCTTAAGCTCAGATCGTCAATGTCAGTTTTAACACGGGGTGGGATAAACATTATAACAACCAACATTATAACAACCATGCGGCGCCTTGTACAACGACTGATAAACAAAGCAGAAGTATCACAGCAACCAAAGTACTCAAATGAAGGAAGCTGGCAGTCAGCTGAAAAAAGCGGGCAGTCGGCGTCCACCTGGCATTTCAGCCATATTTAAAAGCTTTGGTGCGTACACCCCCTTAAAACCGATCTGGATTCACTATTTGTTGCTGTACAGTACTATTTGATAGAGATGCACCAAGATATTGTCCAATAACCCAGTGGTTCTCAAACTGGGGGCCCCTGAGATTGTGCCGGGGGGCTCCAGTGTTATGACATTTTATAAAATACATTAATTTATCATGAATTTGGTGTAATTAAACCTTAGAAAATAAGGCTACTAACCAACAGCACTACACTGCATATTTTATAAGTTTTGTTTCATTCAAATTGTTTGTTTTACAATGTCAATGTTTTTATGGGTACATGGAGACCACCGTACACAAGGGTGGGCCACACGCCGAAAAAGTTTGAGAACCACTGCAATAAGCAGTATCGATGCAGTTTTACAAACCAGACAGCGCTATAAAGATTGGTTTTGATGAATTTAATAATACAGGTTAGTACCGAACACACTCTGGTTCCCGATTCCAGTTCTCGGGCCCCCCCTACCAGAATGGTTTATATGTCTCCTTATATGAAACACCTGATTTCACTCATCAGACTCCTTAATTAACACACTAATGAGGTGATAAACTGAATCAGGTGTTTTTATATATGGAGACATATAAAATGTTCTGGAAGGGGGGGGGGGGGCAAGGACTGGAATTGCGATTGGAATTGGAACTGCGTCTAGCCCATTGTGTATATACACCTTCAAATCTCTTTGGATTTAAATAAAAATATCCCATACTGTTTTTCTGTCAATGGTCAGTATATATGCTGACACTGTTGCTTGGTAAACCAAATGAGGTAGTCCACTTGTCACAAACAAATTCCACCATTTCAAGTTCACATTATATATATTTATCTCAAACTTTAAAAGCATTTTGTCCAGTTTAGTTCTGAAAGTTATATGCTTTCAATGCTTTTTTCAACTTTTTCTGTGACAAATTGCAGAACGCTGCCAGTTTTCAGAGCCATGTGCATTCGCATGATAACAGACACTTTCAAAAATAGCCTATTTTATCCCAAGACTTGAGTTTCGCCACATCTCCTACATCGTTTCCTCTTACTTTTTGTTAATTGAATTGCGTCGCACGAACAAAGCAGTACCTTGTCAGCACTTCAAATGATGTGAATTTTTAAACAGGAGATTTCATGCGCCAGCAATTGTACATGCTATCAGTCATTGTGTGCAGTTTATTTATACACACTTATATGGCACATCTGTGATCATATTGTGTCTATTTCTGATCTGTTTTGGATCACATTCTTAATATTTATTAATAACAGTGGCTAGAAAAATGAGAAAATGCACGTCACAGCACGTTGAATAGCTGATGGAAAAGTAAAGGTGTAATTAAAGTGTAAATTGAACCCCTTAAGGAACCGTTTTTCCAGGCTCCGTTGTCACACTGTTCCCATGTCACCAGGAAACACCGGAATGGGAAGCCCTCCCCATTCTGTTTAATCCGTGTGATCCCATTTGGGAAACGGTCTAGGAACCTGGTGAGAGTCTTTGGATAGAACATAGTGTAACTAATTACATGCTTATGAGAGCAGGGGTTTACCATTTTATAATTGTGAAGTTCAACAAGAAATAACAGCCAATAAGAGACAGACCTGCCTTGGTGGTATGAGAGTATGCTAATTCACTTATAATTGGGATCTGTCGCTTGTCTCGTGTATAATGCTGTTGACTGGAATTAATGCACGGTGAAAGGTTTATTATAAATAATGCACATTATGCAAAGCATTTTAATTACAATTTAGTTTTTAGACCCTGGCTATTTTCATCATTACGGTTTTAATCTGCATCTTCACTTGTAATTTATCATATTCTCTCATTTAAATGCTTTTAAACAGCCCCTCTCTGATGTTTGAAAGGATTCATGTTGGTGAGAATTTCATTAGCATGATCCTTTATCCTGTCAACTTTTTTGTGCTTATTTGATGTTGACCTTTTCCGGCACATTACATGAAATGATTTGCAAAATCATTAAAGGGAAGTTCTTTGAGTAACATTTGTGGTGAAAGATGAGTAAAAAAAGAATTGAGTAAAAGTAACGGCTCATTTTCTTGGTCTGTTCTTTGAAAAAGTATAGCTGTCTGAAAACATTCTCATCAGAGCGTGTAAGTTGCCTCAGGGTGATGGACTTTACCTTTAATTCACTGGCATTTGAAGAGAACTTTGAGGTACATTTATTCAGATGAGATTTTTCTTTTTAACTAGAGGCAGTCTTCATTTTCCTTTTCCCTTTTTTATTTTCCTTTATCCCTTGCTGTTTAAAAAAATGCCCATAGAGTAAAAAACCTAAAGGTATGCAAACTAAAATGAAGTCAGTTACCGTTTGACATTGACTTTTTTGCAGCAGTTCACGATTCTGCAATGTTACTAGCTCAGTTTTTTTTTAGTTTGATTTTCTAACATGATTCTTACTTTAACATCGGTTCCCTTATGAAAATTAACCATGGTTAGCTAGCTAGCATGCTTTAGTATAATGCTAGGATATTTGATGTTAGCATGTTTTCCATGATTGATGCTACCATTTTTAGCATCATTTAGCATTTTTGTACCACTATCCAACATGATTAGCATGAACACTAGCATGTTTATATCTACCATGATGCTAGTATGACATTTGTGACCTTGGACCACAAAACCAGTCGTAAGTCGCACGGGTATATTTGTAGAAAAAGCCAAAAATACATTGCATGCAGCAAAATCGCGAACACAATTGGCCAGAAACTCACCTACAAACTTTACCGCTGCCCACTGTTTTGGGATTTCCCATTCAAGTTTGTTTATAATGTAAAAGTTTACAATTTTCTCATTCAGTCTACAACGTTATTACGTGGTAAGCCAGTAGAGATGCTAAAATAACATTTTCATTAGTAATATGCATTGCTAAGGACTTCATTTGACTCTTCTGTAGTTACATCGTGTACTAAGACCAACGGAAAATTGAAATTTGCGATTTTCTCAGGCGAAATAGCTAGGAACTATACACTCATTCTGGCGTAATAATCAAGGACTTCGCTGCCGTAACATGGCTGCAGGACGCTCAATGATATTACGCAATGCCTGAAAATAGTCCCTGCTATTGAAAGTTACCAAGGGGACTATTTTTGGGTGCTGTGTATCATTGCGCCTCCTGCAGCCATGGTATAGCATCAAAGTCCTTGATTATTTCACCAAAATGAAAGTATAACCATATCTGCCTAGAATCGCAACTTTTCATTTTCCGTCACAACTTTTAATTTTCTGTCGGCCTTAGTACACAATGTAACTACAGAAGAGTCAAGTAAATAGGAAAAATATTCAAACTCTTTGGTTATTTTTGAGCGCAATGCTAAATGGTCTAATCAGATTCAATTAATTATGCTAAGCTATGTTAAAAGTGGTAGCGCCAGACCTGGAGATCAGCTAAATGGATTCCAAAATGGTAAAAATCAAATGTTTAACCCTAGGGGGCTGGAAAATGAGCCTATTTAAAAAAAAAAGTGGAGTGGCCCTTTAAACAGTGGCGTCATGTCAAAATATGTGCCTGCTACAGACGCTTCGTAAGGGTTTATGATAAAAGAGATGCTCGCGTTTACTAGATACTCGCTTAATCTCAAGTATAATTAGAGTTTAGTGTTGAGTAAGTTTCTTGTGCTTCTCCTTTATCATGAACCCTTTCGACACGTATGCAGCAGGCACGTATTTTCACATGACACGTGATGCACATGGTTAACATGATGCACCGAACACATATTTTGACATAACGAGCCACACACACGACCCCCCGAACACATATTTTTCTTGAGGAGGAACCGGCCGCCGTTGACTTTAAATGCGATCTCCTCAATATTTACATTTTTTGCATCCTCAGATTCCAGATTTTCTAATTGTTGTATCTCGGGCAAATATTGTCCTATATCCTAACAAAAATGGAAAGCTTATTTATTTAGCTTTTGGTTGATGTATAAATCACTTTTTCAAAAATTTACCCTTACGACTCATTTTGTGGCCCAGGGTCACATTTAGCATGCCTAGTTTACTCATATTTTAGCTACTGTTGGTGCTGTGGGTTGCTGAGCTTTTTAATTATGGGTGAGTTTTCTGATTGTGTCATTGTTAAGAAAGTTTAAAAGTCTTGTAATTGGTTTTGACATCAGTGTAATCAATAAGCGGTGCTCAGAGAGGATTAGCACTTGGACATGCATGAAGACCACAGCAATTTATCAGCTATTATGACTGGGATGAAAGAGTCTTCTCACTGAACTAGAGCAGAAACATTCAGCCTGCAGCTATTCTTTCTCATTAGTACAATCAGACACCTGCAGCACTTACTTCACCTGTTTCATTTACATGCATTTGACCTTAACATATCACAAGAGTATAATAAAGTCAAGTTTACCAGACAAATCAAGCTATGGGGTGAGAAGGTGCCTGGACAGTGACATATAATACAAAAGGTTTGTTTTGAGGTGAATACTAGCCAAAACGTCTGCCCATAACCTGAACATTGGCCATTACCTGACATGTTGTGAACAGACTGTGTGGGTGAGAGATCACTCCGCTGTATCAGCTGAAAATGAGACAGTCACATACAAACTGATACAACACAGCAACCTGATTCTGATTCTCATTAAGGGTAGATTAGAATAGAGATATATTACTGACTCAGATGTAATTGCTGTATAGCTCACTCTTATTTACTATTCGTGCAAATTCATTACTGACTAGAAAGTGCAATGATTAAACTTTTCAGTTTGAGAACAATGACAAAAAATAAACAAATACAAAAAAGGGTTTATTAACAAAAGAGCCAACGTGAGACCAAAAGACAAAACATTCACAAAGATTCACAAGACTAAGACTAGACGACACACTAAGACTTGACTTGACTTGACTATGTCAAAGATGCCAAACATTCAAACGATACAAAACGATTCAGCACAGGAAAAGACACACTGGGGCCTTAGGAAATCTAAACAAGACAAAGAGGGAAGGCCAGGTGGGGGGAGTTAACCAGTCATGAATAGTTAACCAGGAAACAAGGGGGCAGATTCAAGACACTGCAGCACACTACCCAAACAAAAGGCGATGTGCACAAAACATGGGTACCGCCACGATCCTGCCACATGACTATAAACAACTATGAATAACTATAGGTGTGTTCGACTTCATGCAGCGCTGCGCAGACCGATCGGTGGCTGACTTGAAGCAATGCATTCCGGTTAGTATTTTTGTCCGACTTCAGCTGGCGCTGCAGGCACGTGACTGTGTCATATGGTTTTTAAGTACCGCGAGAACGTTTCGAGAGTAGCCGGCTAGCTCAGCCGGTGCAGCTTCTCCAGAGCGGCTGCAACGAGTTGTGATGACGACACAGCTTTTCATGATTGGTCGCCTCACTGATGACAACGATCACGTGCTTTCAAGTTTAATCCAACCTTTAGTTCCACTAATAAACATTATAAATTCATGTTTTAAAACAGGAACAAAACACGTTAATATGCATAAATATGTTATATTGTGTTGTGTAAAAAAATAAAATTGAAAATAACAAACTCTGGTATTTTAATAATATAGGCTTGTTTCCCGTTATTTTCGGGTATACAGGATAAGCAGCAATTAAAATATTCAATATAAAATGTTTCTGGTTGCAACTTTTTATAAAAAAAAAATTTTTGTATCAAATTCACCATCTAATTCCCTTCATTCGCGATTAAAAACAAGGAAACATGGCACACACGTCACTACGGCAAGCAGCAGATGTCCGGCTTGACGGCTCCGTCTTCAGTTCCTCCCTCGACTGCAAGCGGCAAACCTCCCTGATCGGTCTGTGCAGCGCTGGATGATCTCAACACATCTTATGACAGACAGGCAGGATCATGACAAAATTACTATGTATTTATATGGAAATTAAGGAATATTTGAAAAGTTTGGTTCCAAAAACGCAATAAATCCAATTTGGGTAAAAATGTGTTTTTTTTCTATACCAAGAAAGTGACAAGACGAAAACCACTATTTTTGTTACAAACTTTCACATAGCATCTTTAGATTATAATTTATTAAAAATTCATATCCATAATTTGATTTTCAAAGATTTAAAATGCTATTTTTTTGCTATAAATCTATTGAATCAATGTTAAAGTTATTTTTTAAGTAAAAAAGTTGATCGACATATGACAGCCTTCGAACTTGGTCAATACTATACTAAATGTGCATTCATCATTGCCATCACTGTTGCCAACTTGCCGACTTTGTCGCTACATTTAGCAACTTTTCAGACCCCCTTGGCGACTTATTTTTTTAAAAGCAACTAGCGACAAATCTAGCGACTTTTTCTGATAAACTTGTTGAATGTTTCTTCCTTGCACAGAAAACCACCACAAGTTTATCAATGCCATCAAAAGTATTATTTTGTTTTTGTTTGTTTGTTGATCACGAAGTAACATAGATGAGGAAAACTAGGATTCCGTGTGTATTCAAAGCACCCCCATTATTGTTTACAATGCGTGGAATGGTGCGCTGTGATTGGTTAAGCAGATTTATTGCAATAAGCAGATAAGGAGGAGTGGCGTTTGTCGTGGTTTGGAAAAAAAGGGGGGAAAGATGACAAAATAACACGGCAGATATCAGATTTTGCGTAAAATTAAGAATTTTCTTTTTAATACTGACCAGATATAATACTGATTTTGGCAGTAACCAATTAGTAGACAAAGATTTACTTTTACATTCACATTTGTAATAAAATGTGTTTGTTTGTATCCAAAGATCATAAATAAAACCAAGAGTGTTTATTGCAGAGTTTTGTACTTCAGTTTAACTCTCAAATGCACAGACTATATTATTACCTGCTAAGATGACTGATCCACGGGGTTGGTGACCACTGCTTTAGACCATAGTCACGGCCATGATTTACTGCAGGGAGTAAAAGTGATGAACTGTAACCTCCTTTTAATTCAAATCTCTACTAAATGAACAATTAGTGCTCTGATTTGTTCTGCACCAGCAAGACTTTTTTTATAGCCACAATGAGAATCATTTGCATGTACTTTTGTTGGTATAATTTGGGTTTGTGTCATAATCACGATGAAGCAGCCCTCAAAAATGCATTATAGTCCATCATTTGAAAGTGAGACACTGGCACTCTCTATCTCAAAGAGAGAGACATTCAGAATTGAAATCAGTTCCTCTGCCCGGTCTACCACCTGTGCAGTACTGTTGCCAAGTGGCTATCTGTTTCCTGGGAAAGAGGCCAGAATCGTGAATCGCTGGGTAGCAGCCACCAGGTTAGACCAGGGAAGCATGTAGTTCCTGAAACTCATTCTTAAAGTGCCACCGACAGGTCAGGCAGAAGCAGAAGCTAAGACCTGGACAAAAATTCAAAGCACGTGTTGCTGGTCCTGCCATCAAATAAGACTATCTCAGCACACACGGAATTGTATATTGCGAAATAAAAATGTGGTATGTGCTTTTTCTTCACAATACAAAGTGCAATAGCGTTTGCAGCAGTTTTATACTACAAACTTCAATTGGCTTCAATTGATGTAAAAAAAATTCTGAACAGATGTGCTGGTTTAAAAATATATAACCTATGATTACCACAATATTTATTATTTGCGAATATCTGCCCTAATATGAGCACTGGAAATCATTTTAATACTCCTAAATATATGTGAGACTTACATATGCATGACTTTATGCTGCAGTATAATATTACACATTGACTGCACACGCATGTTTACTGCATTGCGGTGTAATGCGAAGACATTTAAGTGCACTCCAGTATAGCAGCAGGCAGCAAATAAACCAGAATCATGGCTAGCACCTCAACATTTATCATTAGGCCCCAGGAAGTAATTATAGCTGTGTAGATTGGCTTGACGGCACGGCAGGATATTCTATAAAGTATACAGCCAGTAGAGATGATTGTGCTATGAAAGAGCTTGAAGAACATACATGCACTTGTGCCACTGCACTGAGGAATTGAGTCATAGCTTTAATTCATGGAGAAGCTCTTGATGAAGCATCATGGCAGACTGCATTTAAACTACCACATTGCCTCCCCATCTTCAGCGTCTCGGTTGAAGGTGGAAGCTGGAAAGCAGTTTGTTGAGGCAAGAGAGATTGAAACAGGACATAACAGATAAATGTGAGGGAATTATGCTGCATAGGATGTAACTGAGGGTTATGCCGCATGGTGCAGTTTGTATACAAACACACAAATCTACCTATACTGTATATATACGTCAGGCTCTTATGTTTAGGTTCAGTAATTTCTCTTTTTAATGAAAATGAGAAGGTTATTAGTTGGTAACCAACATGTCTACAAATATCACTTAACTTGCTTCATTGGTGTCACAAATTTGACTGTCTGTCGCTGCAGAATCAGTGTTACTGATTGCGCGGCTCGGCAAGCTTTAATTTGTGGCTTGCATGGCAGGAAATAATATGGTGATATGATCATACAGGCATGCACCTTTTTGCCTTTTGTGCTCCCAACGCCAGCTTTGTTAGAAAACCATGCCCGTTATATCAAGACGCACGTCGAAAAGCGTGTTCAATCGTATGCAGCGCTTGCAAAGAGCAATTGTCATATGACATCAAAGTACCGTAACGGTACATTCACACAGGGCGAAACCGTTAACGGTTGATGGAAGGCTTGCCTGAAGCGTGGCCAACAGCCAATCACAGTGACCACAACACATGCTCCGGTCTTCCATAAACGTAATTGGCTGGCTCTGCCTAGGTTATTTGCATAAGGCGATCTGATTGGCTGATGCATGCGTTGCCGCTTGAAAAGTTGAGAAATGTTCAACTTCTGCCGTGAGCAATGGCACTGACGAAGCGCCGACGGATCCACAATTCAGTTTGGCAATGCATGACATCACCCATTAAAAGTGAATGGGAAGTGTCAACGCTTATGCCCCGTGTGAATGTACTGTAAGATCAGACTGCTTGTTATGCTTTCGTATTGCTCTCGCGGTAATGTTAATTCACTCGTCAATTGATCTGTGCAGCGCTACATAAAATTAAGAGAGAGGTTGTCCCCTAGTGTTTCGGAGGCCACTGTATACGTATATTATAAGAATGTTTAGCATTAAAATCCTGTTTACCAATTTTAACTGGTAAATGATAAAGAATGATTCGCCCTCGTACTATATTTATTGCATTGCAACAGATTGACAGATTGATAAGCAGACATGCTATTTATGACAGGATGTAACTTTTGCTACGTTGCGGTAAAGGCGGCTCTCCTATTGACTCTGACCTATCGGTGTGGCTCTCATGAAAAAAGAAAATAGTGAAGACCACTGCTCTAAGTGCATGCAAGATTTTTGGCCAAAACCACTTAAAAAAATCCACATTTTCGAAAATACATAGTAAACAGTGGCAAAATCACTAAAGTTGCAAATGAAACAAGTTGCAAATATTACAGTTAGAATATAAAATAAAACTGCCAGATTTTACTCACAGCGGGACAAAAGTTTGAATTTGATCCATGATCGTTTCGTGTGCTGTCGTTCATTCAATTCATCTTCCATGCACTTGCTAAAAATGATGGCATTTAGTGGATTCTGTCAACAAACCTGTATTTCTGAATGGCCTGAGGCTGGGATTAAGTGTTTTTATCATTTTCTCTTTTTTTGATGGAGGTGACTTTTTTGATGGAGAATTAGCTTTGGTCGAGAAGGTGCAACAGTCTGGGCAAGCATCACATTGTAGATGGCTCAGTCACTGCACTTTCTTACCTCAGAGACATCATAGAACTCACCATCGTCCCCAATTCTGCCAGGACACCCTCAACTTTCTGTTCATGGATGATAATGCTCCACCTCATCGTGCAAGAATTGTTACAGCTTGACTTCAGGAAGTCTGAGTGCCTCATATGGTATGGCCAGCAATGTCACCTGACCTGAACCCTATAGAGCACGTCTGGGACCAGCTAAAGCAGAGACTGGATGATCGTACCCCAACCCACGTGACCTGGCAGAACTGCGTGTAGCACTTGTGAAAGAATGGAACACATTGCCCCAGAACAACATTATGAGGCTAGTGAGGAGCATGAGACTTTGCTGTCAAGCTGTCATTATTGCAAATGGTGGAAACACCCGGTACTGACATTGTCAGTTTTTGTTATTTGGGGCTATCCTTGTTATTGTCTACATTTTTGGGGTAATAAAGATTAAACTAATGAAAATGGTGTTTCTTCTTATTCATTATTAGTACTATCAAAGGGAACTTTTACTTATTTTTAAAAATTCAGAGCAAATAGGAAAAGCACTCATGTAAATAACAATATCCCTAACTTATTGTGAGTAGTGTATTTGAAATTAATGCACACCCAAGGTGTTGTTACACTGCATGTGTGCATTATTTTCAAATAATTTAAAGGATCGGAGTCAATTATTCCCCTTACACCACGGTTACCACAAACATTGCTCTGGTGGTTATTTTTAAGAAAATATTTCTCAACTAATCAGAATAAAGCATTCAACAGGCCCGTGGTATAATACTGTTTATATTACGGGTCCAGTGAATGCTTCAATCTGATTGGCTGATGAACGTTCCGAGGTGTGCAATTACTTTCTGGGAAACGCATGGCGAATGTAGTTCCAGGCAGCTGTCATGACCGCATTACAGTTGCATATCACTTCGCATAGTTAACTGTGACAACGGACTAACAAAAACAACATGACAGACAATTTTCCGAGGCAATAACAGCTGTTTAGAGAAGCACAGAGGTAGCCTCGTTTACACAATCTCTCTCTCTCTCTCTCTGTTGCTCTCTCTCTCTCTTTCTTTCTTTCTTTCCTTCTTTCTTTCTGCATCACTGTCGCTCTCTTTCTAATAACTTCATTAATAACTGCATTAGAATGCTATCAACGACTCAAGCCTCCATTGCCAGCTTTAAAAAGACATTTTGGAACAAACTAAAGAGCTGTTGGATAAGACGCGGAAGAAATAGTCCTACTCACAATAGCGATTTAAATACAAAAACCGGACGAATCCCTGTAAATATAAAATGTGATCGATGTCTTCGAGGTGTGGTAACTGTAGTATAAGCGGAATAATTGACTCTGGGCCGTTGAATTATTGAAAAATAATGCACACCGCTCTGCGTCGTGGCCGGATCACCACCTCGGGTGTGCCTTATTTTTCTAATAATTCAACGGCCCGTCATCAATTATTCCTTACATAATGATATAATAAATGTTAATGCATTACGACAGTAAATATATAATTTGACCTCATTTTTATAAGCTGTTTTTGAAGCAAATGTAGTTTTTTTTAAGTTGGCATCAGAAATTGCCTTGGTGAGTCATAGCACCATCTTGTTTTGATTGTTTCTAATCGTGACATATGATTGACTGGAACACTTTGATGTCGGAAAAGGCGAATTTAATTTGAAACGTTCCCACCAACTTCATCTTTAATACAGCAAAACGCAGTAAGACAGACTGTTAACCTCACTCAGACGTGTGATCTGTTGCCTGTGTTGTGCTATTCGAGATAATTAGTGCTATGGGAGTGATTATTGTTTATTACGCTTATGTAAACCTTCAGCCATTTGCATGACAGCAAGATTTTCTAAGCCTCTCAGCCAAAACATGCTGGAGTTTGTGATTTAGTGACAGCTTTATTCATTCATTGTTTGTTTTTAAGAGAAAAACTCTTTTTCTTGTCAGGTTTGGAAAACTTGAACCGGGGTTATATTTATTCTTAGTGCAATTGGGTTTTATTTCTAAGAAAGGGGAATAAAAAGCTCATTCCTTAAATGTTTGTATCAGCATACAAATGGCCTGATTCTTAAGTCATTTTCTGTTGTTATCTCTTCATTTGTTTCCCTTGGGTGTGATTGTGACATTTTGATTTGTTGGATGTGCGAGATTCTTGACACTCTCTTACATCAGTTGTCTCATTTATATTGCATGCCCTCAAACAGCAAGACTTCTCAAATACTTAAACATGAAAGTATTTTTAGAGTCTGGAGTCGGGCGAACTTAAATAAGGCACGTTTCATTAGTCTCTTAATGGGAATCTGGCATTTTTGCACAAAATCATTAACCGAATGCAGTAGAATCTGAATAAAACATTGACACCCTAATTGCTAGATATTGAACTTTGTCTTTGACAATCACATCCTATTGTGTGAAGCATATTTCTGTTTAGGCACTACGCCATCATCTCAAGAGAACACTTCAATCAAAAATCTCATTTTCATATGAATCTGTTAATTTAATGTTTATGTCCAAGATGTTGAAATGTATTAGACCCCTCAAGGACGTTTTGCATTAGTCTGATATATTTCTAGCTGTTTTGCACAAACATAGCACAGCTAATGTATTCCACCTACCTGTCTGTCAGTTTTGTTTTGTACGTGTAAAAAAATACAGAGCCTTTGTGGGTGGCAAACGTTGTACGGCGTCTTGTACGAGTAGTTTGTATTGTGTTGTCACCTGTAAATTGGTTGACGTGAGTGTTTTATATCACTCTCTTTTCTTTCTCCTGTCATTTGTCAGAGCCATTGATGATTGTGTCTTTTTATATACCCCCGTTAAATTATTTTAATTGCAGTATGTTCTTCTTTCTTAAGCGTTAATCAATGTTTCTTTCTTCTTTCTCATTTAATAACAGATCTTAGCAAAAGCAATGTGGAGGTATAATGGTGCAGTTATTATTATATCAGATGATAATACCATGGTACTAAATGATCATACACTGTTTATAAATGGTCCCTAGCCTTCACAGGGACAGTATCCTTTTTAAAGGTACACCACTGAAACGCATGTATTTTGTACAATCTGATCCAGAAAATGCAGATGACCAAGCTGATCGATCAACTTTGCCAGCGCGGTTTGAGCTGAACATAACAGACTGGTAAGGTAAGGATACTAAACATAAAACATGTCTGCATATGTGATTGTAGAATCAACAAACAACAAGCGCTACTCTGCCCACTCTGCCCTATTCACATTTTTACATTTCCTTTGGTGTGTAAGTGTGTATTAGTACATGTTAACGATATGCAAAGGTACGTACCCCAAAATAAACGATGACGGGAGTTATCATCTCCAACGTGAATCTCTTTTCTTGGGCTACAACAAACACACGGATTGTAGGGAAGTAATTACTTCCTGGGATTGGTGATATAGTAAAGACCGACATTATCATAATTCCTCCCGCTTGGACTCAGCCGGTAAGAACAAAATCTGATTTTCTGCTCATATGTGACCAATGTCTGTCTCTTTGTATGACCGTGTGAACAGCACAAACCACATGGAATCTGATCTTTTCAATTCTGATTTGAGCCGCTTCCATATGTGGTTCTAAATCAGATACAGGTCAGATGTTTTGCAATGCGAACTCAGTCTGAACAGTCATATCGGAATTCATGCGACTTTTACGTCATTCTAGATTGATGTGCGTCACAATTGCGGAAATCTGCACCAACAACATGTTTGGTAAACATTCCAGACATTAAATATTAAGCTTCTGTTGCACATCGCCTTATACATGAAAGCATCCTAACACGCAAATAAGTGTGTTTGACTTTCCTGAAGCGTTGTCCAGATGACGGACCTGCACGTGACCCGGGAGCAGACTGCCTCGGCTCGTATCGTTTGCTCCCAGGGAACTGAGATAAAACGGGTCGACTGGCCGGTCTGCGCAGCTCCGTATGAAGTCCACAACACCCGCTTGGTCTGCACGTTAATTTCCGTATTACCACGTGCTGTGCATGACGTAGTATTGTTCTTTTGCGCATGCGATGCAGTTCGCGACCACAAACAGTTCACACAGCTGTCTGATTTTAGCCACATAGTGTGAACAGTAAAAAAAATCAGATCTGAGAAAAAAATCAGAATTGAGCATTAATGTTTGCAGTGTGAACGAAGTCTAAGTTAACTCCTGTTAGCATTGCATGGTGAGCGAATCCTTCAAACATGGTAAGGAGCGTCACATTTCCAGCTGACGTCAGAGGTATTCAGACCAATCACAATGTACAGATTATCTGGCCAATCAGGGACACAGAGCTTTTCAAATCCGTGCGTTTCAGGAAGAGAGTGAAATCTGGAGCTATAAAAATGTACGGTATGTGGAAAATAATGTGTTTTTTAACCATAAACCACGTGAACACATTGTATTATACCAAATACACAAAATAAATTTTTTTAGCAATTAAATAGGTGCCCTTTAAATAGTTGGTAGTAAATTCTTTAAATATGAAAACATAGACTACTTACATAGAAGCGAGTGGAATTATGATAATGACCGTTGTGTCCACGTCAACAGGCCAAGTATGGAGTGAAAACAGTATCAAAACCTCTCACAAATGCACACAAAAGTACACACATGTGCACCATAGTTCACAAATGCACACAATAAATCCAGATGCATGCACAGTAATTCACAAATGGGTGCAGGAGATCCACACACACACATGAGAATTCACAAATGCACGCCCGAGAATTGTAGGTAAACTGTTACCTACAATTTGTGTATTTGTTTTAGTCCAAAAAAAGAGATTTAAATTTGAGACGATAACTCGCATCAACATTTACTTAGGGATTTGTACCTTTGCATATCATTAACATGTACTAATACACACTTATACACCAAAGGAAATGTAAAATACGTGCTCTTTAAGACTTACATTTTTATTTTTAATTTCTGCTTAGTCTCTGTACTGAATCCACCAAGCACTCCCACTACTGTAACTCCGTCACTACTGCACTGTATGTCAACCAGCTGATAACCAAAGCTCAGGCGCTGTATTTCACTGCAGAAGTCCTTTACCTTAAATGTACTCGCATGGAAAAAGCTGACACATACTTTAGAGCAGAACTTTGTATGAAGGGAATTAAAGTTTTCTTTAAAGGTACTTTGCTTCCATCACAACTTTCTGAAAGAGAAGTGCGGAGTATTAAATGAAAATAATTTCTTTTAAAATCTTCTATTCATCCTTTTATTCTTTCTTATGGCCTCTTTTATTTAATTATTTATTAATTTTTCTAGTAATTATATACACCCAGCTATTGGCATTGACCTGTTGGATATTAATTGCAAAGCGTTCTCTTGAAAGGGATCTACAGGGTGTAGGTTTATTAAAGAAAAGATGAATAATCCATAGATCTTCAAGGACAACAGGAACCTTGAACATGCAAGGAAAAACAATGAAGTAAGTCAATGTACTCCAGTTTTCGAACTGAAGTGCGATTGGTTAAACAACACACATAATGACGCATAATAATGACATCCAATGAGATGATCTGCAGACCATTATCATATAAGGCCCTATTTAAGATCATTATCTTATCACACTGTGCGACATGGATCGTTTAAACTTGGGTACGAAATGCATGTAGACTGTACGATGATGACACCTATTGAATTGGAGGATTTGACGGCTGCGACAGCCAGCAAACGCGCTACTGGTAAACAAATACTGGTATGCAGGTCACACACTGTGTTTTGATCATGCTGAATTTCTGACACTGTCAGAAAACTATCTTTGGACGCAAGACCGTGAAAACGACGAAAGCATTTGAACCTCTCTCACAGTACGACATAGGACCACCGATGAAGAGCCACGATCACAGAAATCACCACGATTGTTTCACGATGGTAATCTTTCATCTGGGACAGCCAAAATCATGCAGTTTATGCCAGGCTTTACACCCAGCGCAATGGGACGCCAGGCGCGATGCAGGTGTTTCTTGATCATTTCAGCTTGATGCAGTTATCATTTTAACATCTGGTGCCATGTTGTTTAAATAGCAAACGCCCATCTGTTCGCCCATGGGTGTGCTGGTCTGAAAACAAGGTGTGTTCAGGAGCATTGTTGGCAGGTTGCGCAGTATTTTTTATTTTAACATGCCAAATATTAAAAAGTAAAGGGAAAATATAATGTGTAGGCATTGCATAATGATGAATGAAATTGGTTTCCTCTCCGGAGAAGCATTCAGGCTTTGTCCATGTAAATAGCGAATCCGCCAAGGTGCAACTGGCTTTTAAAGGAAATGGGAGTTGAGACGACTCTGATTGGTTTATTGCACATTACGCTCAAAACACACCTATGACCCATTAAAAGAATAGATACAACACATTGGGACCATGTGCCTGGCAGTCCTTCATTTTTTCTGTTGTTAAAATAGCAAAAGTGAATATTGACACGCCATAAGTGCACCTGTGCCATGCACTTAGATTGTTAAAATAGGGTCCAAAACATCCACAGTGTTTCGGCAGTACCTTATACTTAACGCTTTTAGTTTGCATCATCAAGTGCTACCTGTGAGCTAAGATTAAGTACAAAGGCATGAAGTAACATTAGTTTGAATTCGGCCTTTAGTGGTGCCGTACCCCAAAGCTATTCCCTGCATACTGAGCGTGCAGAGAAAGCCCTAAGGGTCTTGACTTAAAGTACGGGAGGTGGTTTCGGTCGTAGCAAACCTCTAACCCAGAGTTAATGAGCACCCTCCGGGCTTTTCCCTTCATTGGTGTGAGGTGAAGTTTCTTTGAAAAACACAGAGGAACGGCTCCGTCTCACCCACAGGGAGGAGAGTATTGAAGCGTAACGTAGGTTTTATGTTCTTGCATGGTTCATGAGGTCATTATTATGAGGAGCATGTTGATGTGGTTGGCGAGAATATAAACATATGCTTGTTAACATCCCAGGAATACAATAGTGGAAATAGTGGCAAACAAGTGAAGGAATAGATAAAGGGGATTACAAGAATGAAGTTTTTTGTTTATTAAATATTGACTCTGCATGGCTTTTCAGTGTTTCATTTGCCTGAGATGTAGAAGCAGTGGATTAGTTCAAGCAATTACTCACGGTAGGCAGCGCCTGAGCTTTGCTCATTAATTTAGCCTAATTACCTAAACATATTTAATAGAGGGATGAGTAAGTGAAAGATGAACTTACTGACTTGAGATCAAATGGGTCTCATTAATTGGTCCTTCCTTTGCCTCCTGTTGCATTGAGGGTCTGCTGAGTCAAATCCAGGCATCTTTTTTAAAGACTTAATTACACCAAAAGGACAGCGGTTGTTTCACTGCTATGCCTCTGAGATACAAGAACATGGGAAAATCATAGACGACATGGGAGAATCATAGACAAATATAGAAACAGAAAATTATCATCAGCAGTGACAAGCATCAATAAAAATTATATTTATTTCCCCTAAAAAAATATTTATGGCAAGTGTATTAATGTTTTTGTTGAGCAGTTTCCTTATTTAAATAATTGTCAAAAATTATCCCACTGTAAAAAATATTTGTTGGTTCAACTTAAAAAGGTAAGTTACCTGGTTGGTAGGTTACGGAGCCCCTAAGGGGACATGGAGCAAAAAATAAATAAAGTTTAGTTTCGCATGCGCACGTGAAACTATTGCGTGCTCACGTGAAACTTTGGCATGGTCATGTAAGAGTTGAATGGTGGTGCCAAACCCTGACAAAAGGTATTTCCTGAAGCCAGCAACAAATGGCTGAATCCACAGGAAACCGCTTCCTAATTCCTTGTTGAATTATCATCTGAAACCCTTCACAAAGAATTCACATCTACCCCGAAACCTTCCTCAAAGAATTCACATCTACCCCTCAAGACAGTTACCCCCTGGTGTGGGACAGAGTCACACCCGACCACACTTTCTTGTCCCCCTCTCCTCATGTTTTATAAAAGCAATACATTCTACATGTACAAAGAATGTGAAACTGGTTTTGTTTGGTGTTATATGAAGTGTTTTAATGCAAGTGGTACATTTGGGTTTGTTAATATGACAACAGGATTCAATGTTAATCTGTGACAATAAATAAGTAAACTTAACCTAATGTTGGGAGACAACTCCTAACTTAGACATGTTGACCAATCACCCACTGTATGTATATTAGGCTACACCCCTGATTTTACAACAACCAATCAATACCAAACTCCTATATGCTTTGTTCTCTGGTTATTTAAGGAGATGTGTAGAAGACTTAGGCGGGACTTTCAATATCTAGAAATGCACCCCCATGATGCTGTATCTTTGATACAGCATCATGTTTCTTTTTATTTTATTTTGAGGAATCTGTAACCAGATCTTCATCTCCTTACCAGGTATGCAATGGTTTTTCGCTTTATTGTTTTGTATTTGAATTGGATATATTAATTGGCTTTGAATTATGTTTTTCCTACCTGGTTAATAAATTGTTACATTTGCATTCATTCTAATTTGCTCTGTATTATTGACTCTTCTAAATTACTATAAAGTACTACGATATCCTTTGTTACCACAAATCTTTGATCGGGGTTAATTCATGTTAATTAGATTCTGCCTCTTAACTATGTTGGTGGGCAGTCGCATGGACTATCGGAGTGATAGTTCTTTTAAGTGTTGTAAGCGACTGTGGGGGCTATATGGATACTATTTAATGAGAGCTCGTAAACATGAAACGGTATCGTTAAATTGCTTTAGCCATAACCTCTAGTTATTGTATGGTCAGATTAATTATTTAACCTTAACTAAGTTGTTTTGTAATCGCACTTGGTAACTCTAATTACTTCTTCATAATCATGTTGTTATATAGTTCTATGATTTGACTATAGGCGTCTAGAAGGAGCTAGATCGAACCTCTGATTTATGGTCTTATGTCTTATATTTAATTGGCGATTTTTGAGAGCTATATGGGGACCTTTTAACAAGAAATTGACTTTGTTAAATTGCTTTAGCTACAACCTCTAGTACGGTCGAGTTTGTGTTCAGTACCCACACAACGGCCGGTGTGGACTGATATGACATTGGCAATCGAATGAATGAGTCCAATGTAAACATGAGTAAATAGAATGATCAAACATTTATCCAAATTCTACATTTATATCAATTTGATTCATATTACAATATGTCTTTATCTTCTTGGAGTCAGATAAAGCTACCTAAGTTGCGTAACGTTAAAACGTCATTGGTAAACGCCGGAAAAGACTGAACGCGCAATGATCTTCTGCCATGATGTTTGGTTACCGTCGTTGGGCCAAACGGATGGATGGGGCCATATTTGTTCCCCTTACAAGTGGTGATTCCCGGGACGTGATATTCAACCAGTGAGAAAATCTTATCAAAATGTACAAAGTACGACTGATTCGATCCCTGGAGAATAAGAGTCTTTTCATGGAGCTAAAGGTTTGAACTTCTTCTATTTCTTCAGCTGATGTGGTAAGTCAATCTTTTCTTTGCCTTTTAAAAATGTTTAAGGGAATGTTTTAAACATCCCACATTTATGAAATAGGTTGTAAATATACCTAATGTTAGACTGGAAATCAAATCTGGTGGGGCCTTTAAGATTGAAATGAAACCACATTATTAGGAAATGCTGTGTGATGTTAGATGAAGAATGAATTGCTTTGCACTGTTAAGATCTTTTGTTAACATGCCTACGGAAAACAAAAGATTGTCTTAAATTGGAGTTAAATCATCCAAAATTTGCTCTGATCCTCAAACAAGGAAAACATCTAGAATCTAAATTTAAATCACCAAATTCTACACAATTGTTTATGTTGTGACAGTAAATGCACAACCTGGAAAGAGTGCCAAAATAACTTTTAACAATTGAAAAATGATGTTGGATGATTTAAACTACAATGCAATGAATGTGTTTGCATGTGAAAGGAGGACTTGGACAATTGAAATGTGAGAAGCACACAGATAGTAAGGTTTTTAAATGCTGCAAACACCAGTGTACAATCTATATTTGATGAGTTAAGGTAATATTGTAATCAAGCTGGAGAATGAAGGAAATGTATGAATGATTGAAGGCAGCGTTGTTGGATTTAAAAAATCCCCAACGCATAGAGAAATGTAACTGAATGGTGGACATTAAGCAAGTAGGGAGATGATTTAAAACTAGTAAAGATTGCTTGTTATGAGTGAGTCTTCTAAAAGATCACTCTGGATTGAATGAGGATAGAATGGAATCAGTAAGTCATATTACAATTACAAACTTCTAATTCAATGTAGTATTTCTCCATTGATGAGATACAATTAAGCAAAACCTAAAATTGTTACAGGAAAATATAATGTTGTCCCAGGCCAACACAAATGGTCTTATCTCTCACTGTGAGACACCCAACTGAGATGAAAGGGCTTACCCCCCACTCAGATAACGGGCTATCCATTGTTCCCAAGAGAGAACATTTTTTTAAGAG
This sequence comes from Misgurnus anguillicaudatus, assembly GCF_027580225.2. Classification (NCBI taxonomy): domain Eukaryota; kingdom Metazoa; phylum Chordata; class Actinopteri; order Cypriniformes; family Cobitidae; genus Misgurnus; species Misgurnus anguillicaudatus. The sequence goes on from NC_073341.2 coordinate 19,006,716, forward strand.
AGACATTGTCTGTAACCATATTTTTCCTTCTATTAATCAATCTCAGTGTTCTTTAAGAACTTGATAAACACCAGGACTGTTAAAAGTTCTTGGCTTAGTCTTTCCCTATGAGTCTGTGAATATTGTTTAAAGACAGTTTTATACAGCTTTATAGGGATGTGAAAGGCCACACAATTCTTAGTCTTGAAACTGTTGTAGGAATACATTAGCATGAACCAATAAACGTCTGTGCCTCACACCAGTCTGTCCAGGGCTGACACCTTTTCACATTCAAATACATTGATACAGTAACATCTTGCAAATTACAAACACCAGCCTGGTGTTCCTTAAAAGAGATCAGTAATGAAAGTATTTTTAATTTATACTATTTTAATGTAATATAATCTATATTGTGATCAAGTTGCAATATACATTATATTATAATGGCCAAACAGGCCTCAGATGGTAAAATGTGGTGCATTAAATGTACTATGGAATAACTTGCACAGGCCAAACCCACAGAATTGGTCCACTATGCAGTGTCAAAAGGGCGGAATGTGCTGTCACATGTTGCCATGTTTTAACACTTAAATATTACATGACACTTGTGATAGTAAACCAAACCCATTTAACTGGAAATCACTAACCCATTTTTAATCCAATACAGATTGGGCACATGCTTGTGTGGCTTAACAGCCAGTTAGCATGTGTTTAACATTCTCATTGCAGTGATCCGTTTACATTTTCTGATTTGTAATTGATCTTAAGGCATTGATATTTCTATAGAACACATTCTAGTTGTTTGTTTTGTATGTGTTTCTATGTTGAAGGATTTGTCTCCTATGTGGTAAACTCTGCTATTCCTTGTATAGCTGCAGTCAGACCCTAAAGAGGAGCACAAAAATGCCATGTGGCTACAATGTGTTAATTGCATTAATGAAAATGTTTTACCTCACAACAGGATCCAGTAGCACTTTAACCATGTTTCCTAACTAAAAACACTGGTGTTGGAAGACTTATTGAGCCAGATTACAACCTCATACCGATAATATCGAACTGGCTCCCTGTTTTAACAACAGGACTAAATTTGCATCACAATTTATCCTCCTCACCTTTGTTGCAGCATGGTATTCACACATAGCCTCAGTTAAATTAAATCGCATAGCAAACACTCACTTACCAAGAATTAGTCATTATTTCAAACTGTTTGAATTTAAGCATCTGTTTTGGGTTTTCTTTTCAGAAGTTTGATCAGTTTAATGTCTACTGAAATCTTGATAAAGAGCAATTTTCTAAGTTTAATACTATTATTTTTTTTTGACATTTGATTTGCTCTGTATGTAAGACATTTAAAACTATCATGTTTATCACCACGCACCACACAACATATTCCAAACTGAACACTACACTTAAAACCAACATTCTCCTGTTACACCAACAGAGCCATCTAATCTAACACATATGCTAAAGTGATATCATTCGCACCCATATTAGCAAAACTACAACACTCATAAGAAACTTACATGGCAAAGTCACACTTTGATAATTATGTTTTTAATTGCAATAACAAACTTACTGTCTTAATCTCAAATCAATAATCTTACTGTTGTTGTCATAAGTGAGGACCAGTGGCGCCCTGATCCTCAATTTATCACTAAACAACAGCACAAACAATTTTCAAGAATCAATCAAACCATTTACATCTCAACTCCTAATATCAAATGTGACTTAGCCAACATATCACATACACACCTATATAAGTATTCACATATCTCTACACTCGTACACCTACTTATACATGCAAACACATTGAAATCTGAGATTCTAAATCTTCAAGTCTATGGACTACACATACTCATAAACATGCCTATACACACAAGCACATACATATACACATACATATACACATAGGCACATACCTGCACACATAGAAATCTAACATGAGATTCTGAATCTTCAATTGTGCTCATGGACTCAACATGTCCTGAACATATTCTTAAGTTAATCTTAGGCCTACAAGGTGCTTATATTAAGAGAATTCAGAATTCCCTCGAAACACTCATTATAGATGTGTGTATGGAACGATTACACAATTATGTGCCTATTATTATTGTTATTATTATTATTAGTATTATTATTATATATGGGCTACCATGCCCATACCTAAATCTATTGTAGCAATATTTTACTATCACGTTTATTGATACACCCTATGAGATGCATTACCAAATTTTACTTTAACATGTTCTGTTATTTTTTTTTTACATGCATACCTGAATGTTATTTAACACTTTCTGGTTTTTATTTTCTTTTATTTTCACATGACCAAATACATGCATACCTGAATGTTAATACCCGAAGGTTATTTTTACATTTTCTGGGTTTTATTTTTATACAATCTATAATATGCATACCTGAAGATCATTTTAACAATTTCTGGGTTTTGTTTCCATACAATCTATAATATGCATAATTGAAGGTTATTTTAACACTTTCTTGGTTTTATTTTCATACAATCTGTAACATGCATACCTCAAGGTTATTTTAACATTTCATTTTCTGGGTTTTATTTTTATAATATGCATACCTCAATGTGATGTTTTTATTGCTTTAACCTGATCTTTTGCATCCTCTCCTTCAATAATCAGAGACCAAGTACCTTTGAATTCAGCTAAACTCCAAGTACAACAGTGGGAAAGAATGATGGTAATTTTATAGATCAGAGGTATTCGACCCTATCGTACCACTTGCCCATTTTCACATCAAGTTATCATGTGTAATGTTTTATTTTATTTTATTCATGGTTTGCCCTAACTATCATGTTATAGTGTTACCAAGCCTAATGATATTGGTCAGTGTTCAATCAATGAATGGTCCTTAAGGTGTGCAGGTGTTTCACACAGTGAAGTATTGTCAATACCCCCACCCGACGACGTCTGAATTCACCGTTCAGAGGTGACAACTTTCTTCAAAGAGACAGAACGTCTAAGAACAGGTGGTTTCCGTGAAAGAATGGGACATTCATCGAACGAAGCACACAGGCCTTGGTTGACACACTGAACTTGAACACTACGAACACTACAGGGATTGGACACCACCGAGATGTATGTTGATCTCATCGGGACTGTTATGTCTCTCCGACTTGATCAAAATGGGCGGAGCTGTAAGAGTTGAATGGTGGTGCCAAACCCTGACAAAAGGTATTTCCTGAAGCCAGCAACAAATGGCTGAATCCACAGGAAACCGCTTCCTAATTCCTTGTTGAATTATCATCTGAAACCCTTCACAAAGAATTCACATCTACCCCGAAACCTTCCTCAAAGAATTCACATCTACCCCCCAAGACAGTTACCCCCTGGTGTGGGACAGAGTCACACCCGACCACACTTTCTTGTCCCCCTCTCCTCATGTTTTATAAAAGCAATACATTCTACATGTACAAAGAATGTGAAACTGGTTTTGTTTGGTGTTATATGAAGTGTTTTAATGCAAGTGGTACATTTGGGTTTGTTAATATGACAACAGGATTCAATGTTAATCTGTGACAATAAATAAGTAAACTTAACCTAATGTTGGGAGACAACTCCTAACTTAGACATGTTGACCAATCACCCACTGTATGTATATTAGGCTACACCCCTGATTTTACAACAACCAATCAATACCAAACTCCTATATGCTTTGTTCTCTGGTTATTTAAGGAGATGTGTAGAAGACTTAGGCGGGACTTTCAATATCTAGAAATGCACCCCCATGATGCTGTAGCTTTGATACAGCATCATGTTTCTTTTTATTTTATTTTGAGGAATCTGTAACCAGATCTTCATCTCCTTACCAGGTATGCAATGGTTTTTCGCTTTATTGTTTTGTATTTGAATTGGATATATTAATTGGCTTTGAATTATGTTTTTCCTACCTGGTTAATAAATTGTTACATTTGCATTCATTCTAATTTGCTCTGTATTATTGACTCTTCTAAATTACTATAAAGTACTACGATATCCTTTGTTACCACAAATCTTTGATCGGGGTTAATTCATGTTAATTAGATTCTGCCTCTTAACTATGTTGGTGGGCAGTCGCATGGACTATCGGAGTGATAGTTCTTTTAAGTGTTGTAAGCGACTGTGGGGGCTATATGGATACTATTTAATGAGAGCTCGTAAACATGAAACGGTATCGTTAAATTGCTTTAGCCATAACCTCTAGTTATTGTATGGTCAGATTAATTATTTAACCTTAACTAAGTTGTTTTGTAATCGCACTTGGTAACTCTAATTACTTCTTCATAATCATGTTGTTATATAGTTCTATGATTTGACTATAGGCGTCTAGAAGGAGCTAGATCGAACCTCTGATTTATGGTCTTATGTCTTATATTTAATTGGCGATTTTTGAGAGCTATATGGGGACCTTTTAACAAGAAATTGACTTTGTTAAATTGCTTTAGCTACAACCTCTAGTACGGTCGAGTTTGTGTTCAGTACCCACACAACGGCCGGTGTGGACTGATATGACATTGGCAATCGAATGAATGAGTCCAATGTAAACATGAGTAAATAGAATGATCAAACATTTATCCAAATTCTACATTTATATCAATTTGATTCATATTACAATATGTCTTTATCTTCTTGGAGTCAGATAAAGCTACCTAAGTTGCGTAACGTTAAAACGTCATTGGTAAACGCCGGAAAAGACTGAACGCGCAATGATCTTCTGCCATGATGTTTGGTTACCGTCGTTGGGCCAAACGGATGGATGGGGCCATATTTGTTCCCCTTACAGTCACATGAAACTTTCGCGTGCACACGTGAAACTACCGCGTTTAGTTTTGCGTGTGCATGTGAAACTTTCGCTTTCACGTGCGCACGCGATAATTTCACGTGTGCGTGCGATTGTTTCACATGCGCGCGCAAAAGTTTCACGTGAGCACGCGAAACTAAACTTTAAAAAAAATCTGCACATGAAGGTTTCGCGTGAGCACATGAAAGTTTCACGTGAGCACACGAAAGTTTCACGTGAGCACATGAACGTTTCACGTAAGCACATGAAAGTTTCACGTGAGCACATGAAACTAAACTTTAGATTTTTTTTACATCAATGTCACCTTAGGGCGTCGGTAGTAGTTAACTCAAAACAAATAAAATTTGTGTGTTTTTTTTAAGTTGAATTAACATAAAATCTTAAAGGGCACATATTATGCACTAAATCCACTTGTTTAAGGTGTTTGGACATAATGTGTGTTGGCAGTGTGTAAACACAACCACCCTACGATGAAAAAATCCACTGCTGCTTGTTTTTTAATCTCCATTAAACCAAAGCAGTCTCATTTTGATTCTCTTATCAATGTGAGGTCACATTGATAAAGCCCCGCCCACTTACACTTATAGTTTCCACCCTCAGCGAGTTTTGCCTCACATGAGTTGACAAAAAGTTTATTATCTACTGTATGATTATCTGTCTAATATCCAATACAAACAGATGAATAAATGGCAAATTTCATTTATAGCATATCAGCAGTAAAATTAAGGTAATGTAAGACATTTCATTATTCAGTAATTTTGACATGTTAGCTTGTTGTTTACTTCCTCCAGCATAGCAATCCAATCATACTGTCAATCAGCCTTAGGTAGACTTTACACAAGAAGGGTGTTTGTGTACTTTCTTTGCTATTTTTTGTTGGTCTATACGTACACATGCAGATGGATGCCCTTGGCGGTGATGTAGCATCTCAATGTTGTTTCAACGTCTGTTGACATTGTCTGTACTAGCAGATGGGGCTTAGCTGACTCCAGACTATTGCTTCAAATGGAATCACTCTGATGGATCATTATACTGAATTTACATACAGGTACAATTGTTTGTCTTAGTGTTTTGGCCTTTATTAGACAAAATAGTCAAAAAATTGACCGTAGCTACAGTATCACTGAGGTAGTAAAAATACACATTTGCCCCTAAAGAGTTCATAATAGTACTTCAGATGTACATATCAGTACAGAAGAAGAGTGCATATTAGTACCTTAAATCTACATATTAGTACAGAATGTATACACATCTATGCATAAATGGTATATTAGGAACTATTAAGAGGGACCATATCTTGAAAATTTGACTTTTTCCATGTTTAAGTGCTATAATTAGGTCCCTGGTGCTTTATTAACCTAGAAAATGTGAAAAAGATCAACCCAGTAACTTAGTTTTGGTAATCCATTCTCTGCAAGCATGTGAAAAAGTAGATCATCAAATTTGGCTCCCCTTGTGATGTCAGAAGGGGATAATACCGCCCCTGCACTATGCAACCACAGCACTGCCATTTAGTGCAGATATCAGCTCATTTGCATTTAAAAGGACACACACAAAACTGCACATTTTTGCTCACACCCACAAAGTGGCAATTTTAACATCCTATAATAAATTATCTATATGATATTTTGAGCTAAAACTTTACATACATACTCTGGGGACACCAAAGATTTATTTGACATTTTTAAAAAATCTTGTGAAATGTCCCCTTTAAAGTGTACTGCCCCAGTGAGAGCTACTGACCATTTTTGAAGCTTTACAAAACACTGTCAGAGTCACACATATCTGTGTTTCCAACTAAATACAGTATTTTACTTTTATACAGTACATTTTTATGAATAGCTGTTTTACTTAGCCATCATGTTATGTTACAGCTCTGTTTGATTTAGGCATCATCTTGATTCAATTTGTCATCATCAATTTAAGCCTCATCTTGATTCAGTTTTTTAAGCAACAATGTCTTATGTAAATGTGTTACTTTCATTAGGGCAAGGCAGGCAGCAGTGTTGAATGAGGAAGTGCAATATTGTGACTGTAATCATGAAAATGTGCTGACAGGTGTGATTAATGCCGTGGCATTCTGGGTAGTGAATGATGCGGACTAGGCATGTTTTTTCCGGCACATATCTGAAGTGAACACTAAGCACTTCATCTGCCCTATGAAAACACCATGAGTGACACACACACACAAACAATCATAATACAGCGTGTGCTTTCAAAACCGATAAAGCAGTTCAGGGCAGTCTCAGCCAATCTGCTGCTCAGACCTTGTGTTTCATACATAAGAAAAAACACTGGTTAAAAAATAAATCAAAATAAAAAACAATCAACAAAATATTAATTTTGGAATCAAGCGCTCGGGTGAATTGAACCCGTCGATCATTCACACACAAATCTGGAAAGCAGCTTTTTGTTTTAAAAGAGGCTAGCAAATTTTTTTTCTAAACTGGTGGGCTGGCTTAGGGTACGTTTATGTAATGGAGGCCAGCTAGTGTATAAAAGCTGTGTGGTAAAGCTCACTTTTTGATCTCAAGGGACAGACACTAGAGGCCATGCCCTTAAGTCAGAGCACCCGACTTCTGTACTGGACCGATCTAAGGTTTGTCACGCGTTCGGTGCAGGTGCAAGTAGGTACAGTGGTGCCGTGACCCGGATAGAAAGTGAGGTTTGGGGTGAGTGTAATGTAGGCCAGCTAGTGTGTGAAAGTTGTGTGGTAAGCCTCACTTCCCAATCTCAAGAGATCCTCAAGGGACCGACCCTGGAGGCTGTGGCCTTTACCCCCCTTGTTAAAGCGGCTGTGTTTTTTGCCGAATAGATCACTGGTTCAAATCTCGCTTGGGGCAGGTGTGAGTAGGGCCGGTAAAATTTACATGAGAACGGTTTACTAAAAAAATTCTCCATTAAATTTTTTTGAAAAGTTTGCATACATATGACAATAAAACAATAAAAATGATAGATTGCCATTTCCACGTAACTGCAAAAATGACTAAATACACTCTATTATGCCTGACAGGTTAGTAGTTGGAGATGTTACATAGTGTCTGAACATGTACTACACATGACATTAAAGGTGGGGTGCATGATTTTTGGAAAAGGGAGTCAGGACGAGTACCAAAACACAGCAATCAGCAGTAAGGGGCGTGTCTACTTACCGACATCGTTGCCTGAGTTGCGTATGTGTGGGGCGGGTCCATCAAAAGAAGGTCCAAATTGGGGTACGGGCGTGTTTGTTTAGGTGATTTCAAATATCAACATTGGCTCTCAGAGATCATGCACCCCGCCTTTAATGTTATGACAAATTCACATAGTTTTTAAAGAGACAGTAATAGTTGCATTTTTAAAAACTTGCACTTTGAAGTCAAACTCAAAAGTCTGCATTTTAGTTGCTATGTAAACAGACATCCAAAATGCATAAAAGGTTTTCATTTTTAGTCAACATCTGTTTTGTGTAAACGGCCCCTTAGTTTGCCATGAAATAATTTGTACTTTTTTCAGCGATGAATATGCATTCTGATTACAAAGTGTAAAGACATTTCAGCACTTTTTATTGGCGTTAACATTTTTTTTGTCCTCAAAGTACTTGATTATTCCATATGTATATCTAACCTCAAACTTTCTGATCTGATTCCTTAGCTACCATTACTAGAACTACAATTAAATCTAATATAGAAAAATGTCCAAAAGTTTCAAAATGCACAACTATAATAGCTTTGCTTGTCACATGAAATGTTAGAAGCTTTGTCTTTGAAGGTCTGACACGTAATTCATATAACAGAGGTGAATGGATCAATGCTGTGCTGTCACCTCTGTTCCACACTGACAGGAAGTGGGCGGCACCACTTAGGAATTTGACTTCACTGAAATGTCTTACCATCTAAGCCAAGCTTTTTCCTTTCCTGCTTTGTGCGGTCTAATAGACTTCAGAAGACCTTTTTGTGCTTCGCCTCTATAATTTGCATGTCTTCTGCTTTCAGCTGTGTGCTGACACATACATCCAGCACAGCTTCCTGTGTTGTCAGGGCTAAGCACTCTGGCATGACGCCCCCACCCAAACGCCATTAATGCCGGTATCCAATTCACATAATGGATAACTGTAGACATGACGTGACTTCATAAGTGAGTTACAGCTAAACTAACTGGGAAAGTCAACAGTGACTGTGCTTTCGGAAGCACTATAAGTAGACCGTTTGTAGCTTGTTTGTAAGTTGAACTTGTAGTTGAATTTCTTTCATAATTTACCAACCCAGGTGTATACTATTTTTTTTTAAGAAATGTCCTTTATTTTTATACTGTATAGGTCCCAAAATGTTTAAGCATCAAAAATGCGTATATCATTAAATTACTCCATAGATTTATGAGACTTGTGGGTTAATATATATGTCTTCTATAGCAAATCAGTGGGGTTGTGTAAGGAAATTATTCATATTTTGAGTTTATTTAACAAAACTAAAACAATCCAATTTGGGCACTACATTCAGAAAAGGTGACATTTAAATTCAATTTAAACTTGTTTCACTTCAAAGCTCATTGGTGCTAGTATAGCTGATCTCGTCATATGATACTTCATCACAAGGCATAACAAAGAACCAATGAGATTTGAATTTATTGACATGTTGCCATATTTTAATTCAACATTTTTTTCAACTAAAATTTTCTCACTTTAAAGGGACAGTAAGTAGGATTTTCTCCCATCTAGTGGTGAAATTGCACTTTGCATTCAAATGAATAGTGCTCTCTAGCACCTCGCTTTTCCAAACGCATGTTGCAACTACAGTATTATGTACTCACTGGAGATAGAGTGATATAGCCAATTAGTATGAGGGATGATTAGTAGGCCAATGGGCAAGTTTGGCCAGGATGCCGGGGCACACCCCTACTCTTTTTTGAAGGACATCCTGGGATTTTTAATGACCACAGAGAGTCAGGACCTCGGTTTAACATCTCATCCGAAGGTCGGTGCTTTTTTGACAGTATAGTGTCCCCGTCACTATACTGGGGTTTTAGGACCCACACAGACCACAGGGTGAGCACCCCCCTCTGGTCTCACTAACACCTCTACCAGCAGCAACCTGGTTTTCCCAGGTGGTCTCCCATCCAAGTACTGACCAGGCTCAGCCCTGCTTAGCTTCAGTAGGCAGTCTGTCTTGGGCTACAGGGTGATATGGCTGCTGGCTGATTAAGAATTAGCATATTGAAATAGAAAAGAACAAAGTTACAAATAAAGTTGAACAGTAGTATTTAGGAACAGAAATATAATCAAATAAACAATAACACTGTCTTCTTCATACTATAAATGAAATATAATTAATCTTTTATAGCTACAGAAGTGATTTACCTTTTGTCTTTTGTTGTTGGATGAGCATAATGAAACAAACATAAGCAGATTGCATAAGCTTGAGGGTATACTGCCACTTTAAGACTGGATGAGCACGGATCCATGTACTGTTTGCGTTCACTTTAAAGCAACACTAATGCTGAGTTTACACCAACCGCGTTTCAGGTGTCAAAATCGCGCCTACCGCGCCTAGTTTGCCGTTTGAACAGTTTGAATGTAGAACGAAGTAGACGCGCGGAAAAAGCAAGCATTTGACGCGCGCCAGAGGCAAAGTCCGCTTCTTGTGGGAGGGGCAAGTGTTATGCGGTTGTCTGTTTGCAAGATGACTGATGTTGATTGCACATTAATCAAGAGAGTTACCAGTTTGTATTTGGTAACCTTACTATAGGGGGAAAATAAACAGCGCGGGTCGATAAATGTCGCGTGACTCAAAAGTGAAGTGTGTATTACAACTTACCAGGTTGCCTAATGTCCTCACTGACACTCTTCCAAGCGAGGTCCTTTTTATTCCTGTCTCCTCTATAGAAATAAGAACTTGTGTCGTATAGCTCCAGGTGACTGCTTACGGACAATATCAAGCGTTGGTTGAATGAGGGGCTGCCACCACATCAGCAAGCAGGCTCCTGATTGGTTAACGCGGCGCGAAATTCCGCCAAAGTTCACATTTTTCAACTCGGGCGTCAGCCGCAAATTCGAGTGAACCGCAAAATGTACAACGCTCAAATGAGGCAAAAAAATTCTACATTTTTCACCAATTCTTCCGCGCCAAACGCCTCTTCCGCACCACGGGACCTCCAGACACGCGTCAACGCGTCTTTACATTGACTTAACATTGAAATCACTCGCACTTCATGCCTCTACCGTCGTTGGTGTAAACGCAGCATAAAGAGTTTTTGCTCTTTGCTCCCCCTACTGGTTGGAAGCGGAACTGTCCATTACCACTGTCGTAAATAATTTAGCCTACTGCAGCATATCTGGCTCTGATTGGATTGTAGGTCTGCCGTAAAGCAAGTTTTTGTAGTTTTCACTCGAACTACAGGACCGCAACCCGACGGTTGGAAAATTCTTTAGTGCGGTTTTGGTCGATAGAGGGCTGCAAAGCGAATGTGCCGTTCAACCTGTTTCGAGTGGATGAACGACTGACACTTTTTTGTGAACGTTATTTTAAGTAAAAAAAACTCCTTGGTGTTGCTTTAACACATACAGCAACTGACTGTTTTCATGAAAATACCACGGACTGTAAAAAAAGATGGACGCCTCCTTCCATTGTAATGAATTCAAGCCATGTTAAGTAAAAATATCAGTTTGAAGCCAAGGCATGCGTCAATCGGAGTGGGCCAGTTCCACCCTCGCCCTTATGTAGCCTCGCCAGTACTCTAAACAGTGAATCTACTTTATGTAATCTAATATTATCTTTTGGTGTAATAGTCAGTGTAGTAGAATCATTTTGAAGTCAATTTCACTGCAACAGCGCTGGACACCTGAGGTAATTTTATGTAATGGACCTCAGTTTCTCCACACTCCACAGTGCAATCATTTTGAAATGTGCGTGCACTTTACATTCAAGTAGATTTTATTGGCTGTCATTGGTTTATCATTTGGCAAATCGCTCCGCAGATGATCCCAACGATATCTTATCGTGTCTTTATCGCTATAGTTTGCTATGTGAAAGGTTATTTTTATGAAATATAAAGAAAACATTTATAGGCAAGTCATCTACATCTACATACATATTCAAGTCGCTAATATTCTTCCTAGCATCTCCTTTTGTATTCTAAGTGCAAACGAATTTTTGTTTTTGAGAGAACTGTTTCTTTAAGAACAGACTTTGCAACGTTATCATCAAACCAGCCAGCAGCAGCAGTTGCTGCAGAGTATGATTTTTCTGACCTTATAGCACTATCGCGACTTAGGGACGCGTTTGATGTGCATAAACCTCAGCTTGCCTTTTGAAATGGATTAGATTTCATTCAAGGCGCCGACATCCACCACCCCCCAGTCACACCTCATTGTCGTAGGCAAGGGTGCATCACTGATGTGGTGTGCTGCAGATCCGCGGTATAGGGGTACAAATGGGAAAGAGATAAAGTAAATAAAAAGAAATGTGTTGAGTAAGCGAGACATGATAGGGCTTATCTTCTTGTTTCTGCACTAGTTGGGAGACTCCAGTTACACACTGATGCTTCATGCGTTCTTCTTACTGGCAGAGCTAAAGGCCTGTCGGCATTGCTAGAGGAACTCATGACACACACATACTCTCACGGGGAGTTAAACACAAATCAATTATTAACAACCCAGACCGGAATGTCCACAGTAGGACGACTGTTGTTCTGCAGATGTCATCAGACATTTATGTTACAGGTAAAGATCCAAGAAGGACAGCTTTCACTTCCTTCCTCTGGGGGTTAGGGACAGAAATGGCTGAAATAGAGACGCACGTGACTCTTGTCAGCTGATGTCTACTAGCTGGGAGATTTAAGAGAATAAAGCTGTTCAAGATCCTAAATGCATTGGGCTGCTCATAAACAATATATTAAGAATAGGACAGGATTTTCATATTCAGTACAACATTCACTGTAAAATTATAACATAATGAGAATGTGAATTGCTTTTTTGATGGTTAACTGTTAGTTGCCATTTCATACACAATGAAAAATGATACTATATACTATATACACTCACCTACTACTATACATACTAATACTGTGTTTGACCCCCTTTCGCCTTCAGAACTGCCTTAATTCTACGTGGAATTGATTCATAAGATGCTGAAAGCATTCTTTAGAAATGTTGGCCCATATTGATAGGATAGCATCTTGCAGTTGATGGAGATTTGTGGGATGCACATCCCATTCCACCAAATCCCAAATATGCTCTATTGGGTTGAGATCTGGTGACTGTGGGGCCATTTTAGTACAGTGAACTCATTGTCATGTTCAAGAAACTATTGAAATGATTCGAGCTTTGTGACATGGTGCATTATCCTGCTGGAAGTAGCCATCAGAGGATGGGTACATGTTGGTCATAAAGGGATGGACATGGTCAGAATCAATGCTCAGGTAGGCTGTGGCATTTAAACGATGCCCAATTGGCACTAAGGGGCATAAAGTGTGCCAAGAAAACATCCCCCACACCATTACACCACCACAACCAGCCTGCACAGTGGTAACTAGGCATGATGGATCCATGTTCTCATTCTGTTTACGCTAAATTCTGACTCTACCTTCTGAATGTCTCAACAGAAATCGAGACTCATCATACCATGCAAACATTTTTTCAGTCTTTAACTGCCCGTTCAAATTGTAGCCTCTTTTTCCTATTTGTAGTGGAGATAAGTGGTACCCGGTGGGGTCTTCTGCTGTTGTAGCCCATCCGCCAAGGTTGTGTGTGTTGTGGCTTCACAAATGCTTTGCTGCATACCTCGGTTGTAACGATATTTCAGTGAAAGTTGCTCTTCTATCAGCTTGAATCAGTCGGCCCATTCACCTCTGACCTCTAGCATCAACAAGGCATTTTCGCCCACAGGACTGCTGCATACTGGATGTTTTTCCCTTTTCACACCATTCTTTGTAAACCCTAGAAATGGTTGTGCGTGAAAATCCCAGTAACTGAGCAGATTGTGAAATACTCAGAGCGGCCCGTCTGGCACCAACAACCATGCCAAAGTTAAAATTGCTTAAATCACCTTTCTTTCCCATTCTGACATTCAGTTTGGAGTTCAGGAGATTGTCTTCACCAGGACCACACCCCTAAAAGCATTGAAGCAACTGCCATGTGATTGGTTGGAAAGATAATTGCATTAATGAGAAATTTAACAGGTGTTCCTAATAATCCTTTAGGTGAGTGTATGTTTATAAGCTTATGAAAATGCTTTTTTGGAGACCTTGCAGCCCCATCAAAAAAGTGGAAGTGTACTTTAGTATTTACCATAGTAAACAGTAGTAAATTGTACTTTATTATTATTTTAAGTTATTTTTTGGGCCATTTTGCCTTTATTTGATAGTCAGTAATTAAGAGATGAAAGGAAAGTACAGGGGTATGGGATTGACATAGGACCTTGACCCAGGATTTGATCTCAGGTCACAGCAAGTGCCACTATCGACTCCAACGCACTTTATTATTTTACAGTGAATTGATATAGTAAATAAACTGGTATACTTTAATATGAATTGTGGCAAGTAAATAGGAATTTTACTACAGATTATTAATTTTAGGAAAAACAAATATTATAGTTACTGATAAAAAAGTTTATAGCTTGAGCTAAATGCAATAGCATATAAATGCTAATGTATCAAAATGTAAAGTATACCACAGTAATTTTTACGTGAGGAGGCCATCCGGCTGTTTATTCGTCTCTTTCTGTTGTATTCTAGTGTATTTTTAATTCATGTATACTGGGTACAAGTAAGTATAATAATTAAGACTACCCATAAAAAATATAGGTATGTAGTATACTTATATCATTTATAAATATGGGACACACAATATGTTAAAAACTGCACTTTTTTATAAATGATAATTATAATAAATATAATGTAATTAAAAATGTCTGTGTGTATCACCAAGTTATATCTTGACAGTGTATGTCTGTGTCTGTCTGACTCAGCTCAGTGGTTTCATAGGGCAGATGAAGTGCTAATTAGTTCAGATATGCACTAGATAAAACATGCCTAGTCCGCACCATTCACTACCCAGAATACCCCTGCATTACTCACGTGCGTCAGCATATATTCATAAACACTCATTAAAGCGACAACATTGCACTTCTACACGCAACACTATTGCCTGTCACCACTGAAGTAGCCCTCATGTTGTTTTCTGATGAGAAAATGTAGCCGGCTCACACAGCACCAACAATGTTAACAAATTTTCTGAAGATGCCAAAACAAACACAAATGCTTCTGGAATCCAATCCAGTTCACCCAATGCACTTACTGGACTTTGCTGATGAATTGGCGTGATGTTTAACAGATTTCACCAACAAACTGATATTTCTAAACGGCATGAGGCCGGGATTAAGTGGATTTGAAGCAAAAGTATTTGCACAAAGGTCAAAGGTTTGATTCTTCCTATTTGCACTGTTAGTCATGCTGGATTAAAACATCTCCCAAGAGCATAAATGTAATGTAAATCTCTTTCTCGTCTGCTTGGTTCTGGCAGATCTGGTGGAAGATGAGAACATCTGTAAGCTGAAACAGTGGAAGTATAAATTGGCACGGAGCAGAAGCAGAGACATGCAAAGCTTGGCTTAGATGGTAAAAATTCAAATTTCTAAAGCCTGTCGCCCACTGTTTGTCTAAATCAGAGGTAGACAAGCGCATAACAGTTACCCCACACCCCTCTGCAGAAGAATTAGTCACTTGCGCTGTTCAAATTCTTTTCCGGATGATCATTTTCAAAGACATTTTAAACATTAAATGTGTCCAGACAATTTTTTTGTGATTTATTAGCGACAAATTGGAAAAAAAGCGTTCCAAACCTAATTGAAAATGCAGAACCTACCATCGTCTGAACATCTGGGGTAATGGGTGGGCCTGGATTTTGTTTTGTTTTTTCAGTTTGGTCAGCATCATTAAACTCAATCACAATTTCTATTTTATTCGTCGAAAGTTGTTCATCACGTTTTTCTTTTAGAGACATTTTAGGATGAGATTGATCAAATGAATACCATTCTAGATAAAATAGCCATATCTCTTACAGCAAATAAGGCAGTATTTGTCTGGAGGTAAGGATTGTTTTGTATTATCATCACGTACAGTAGCCAAACAGAATGTGTAAATACACTTTGCATGCGGCAGAAACCAATTAGCCTCTCATTTATGAAAAGGCCTTGAATTCTGTGGAAAATAAAACAGGGAACTGTTGAAATTTATTCAGTAAGTGAGTCTCTCAGTTTTTTAATTTTGTTTAGAAAGATGCTTGCTAATGTATTTAATTTAGATTAAACTGTGAAATGAAATGATTGAGGATACATGACCATAAAGTTTAGCTCAAGGTATCGTTTTTTGGTTTCAGTTTTGAAAGCTGGCTTCAATAAGTATCTACTTAGATCTATAATCATGGAGTCCAAATGGTTCCACAAAAGTTTTGCACCTAAAGAGTTTATCTCAAAGATACATATTGGAACAAAATTTATACGATATCTGTACGCAACATATTAGGACCTTATTAACTGGCACCGTCCCTTGTGCGGGACACCTGATTTTACTTCAATATTTTGGATGTCATTTTTTTAATCTATTACAACATATGTATCATTGGAAAGGTCTAAGCCTCAAGAATATATATTTAAACAGTGTTTTATAAAGTAAATGATGTAACGGGAGAAACTGTTTCATTTAGTTTTCATATTTCATTACCATTTTGGGAGAATTATGACGTAGTGAGAATCAGTTTAAAAGATCACGGGCCCACAGGTAGGCCAATTTGTTTTAACATTTAAAACACTAAACCCCTACTCTAAACCTAAAAAATCATGACAAACTATTTATCAATGGAAAGCTCTCAGAATGTAGTTTTCATATTTCAAGGTCATCTGATGATAGAAATAATGTAGTGACATATTTTTGTTCAGTGTTGGGCAAGTTACTGAAAATTAGTAATTAGTTACAGTTACTAGTTACTTCTTTTAAAAGTAATTGAGTTATTCTACCAGTTACTGTATATCAAAAGTAATTAGTTACTAGGGAAAGTAACTTTTAAGTTACTTTTATGTCTGCTTTTTAAATGTAAATATGAACAGTACTGAACAGTCAAACAATAACATGATATGGATGGGTTATTTTACACGTAAGACTCTAATATATCACATACTGTAGGAGCCTATTTTGCTTTAGATTCAGCCGTTGAATATTTTTATTAGAAATTATCTTAATATGTAAGCTTAGTTTATTTATGTATATCATTTAGATCATTTAGACAAATATTCTGTGTTTACATTGAATCTTTAAGAATTTGGAGACAATTGTGTCAACATGTGATATTTTCTAAAATAAATTATAATTTTTCTGATTCCATATTTATTTTAATAAGCCAGAAACGTCTTTGATGTGTCCTGCTGACAGGCGCGATGTGCACATGCAGCAGCTGACGCAAATTATGGGTCCTCCGGAGGTTAGACCGTCTCATTTCAGTTCTCTTCGCGAACTTCTGAGGCTTTCACCTTGAAAGACCGAGTGCTCACCTTTTAAGGTCGCATGCTTAGCAGGGTGTGGCCATGGAATTGGGACACAGCTTGTGAAGCTTGCGGCGGGTAGTGTGCTCTTTGGTCATATATTGTTTGTATATGTTTTCTGTTGGATTTAAATTATATAAAGGATTAAAGGAAGATATTTAATCAAAAAACAGAGTATGTGAATTGTTTTGTCCAACGGACACAGAGCGACTGGATTGTTTTGTCGGATACGGAGCGAGTGAAACTGAAACTAAATGCGCACTCTCATACTATGGAGTTTTAACACGTTTTAACAGTTGTACAGTGCAGTGTGAATATTTTTCTGGAAACAACAATCACGGATCGTTCTCTTCCATGAAGGCCGATGTAAACATCTAAGATATATATTAACATTTCTCAGATTTATTGCTTTTGTGGACTATAAATGCAAGTTGATGTCATACTGGGATTGCTTGCCAAAGATAATTTACAAACATGAGACTGGATGGATTATGACTTGCGCACAATTTGTAAACAAAGGTATGTTGTCCCGTTTAGATTTTTCATGTTCATTCTATATGCGGGTGATTCTCACGAAAACTTGGTTTTAAAAATGTCAAGCATGAAAATGTAAAAATTGCTTAAATTTACTTTTTTTTCCACCAGACATTGAAAAACAAAGTCTGGAGTAAATGGGAACATTAATTTAAAAACTTTTACTTATCATTTAACACTTTTTGTAACATAATTTAAAAAATTAGTCTAAAAAATCTCATTACCGCAACAGTCAGAAAACATCAACACTGACATATTTTCAAAATGACATGACAAACCTGAAAGAACATAATTTGGAGATTCTGCACATGCATTTAAAATCAAAGTATTATGCTTCTATTAATTAAATTAACATTTAATAAGCATCTGTTGCGGTAATGATAATCAAAATGTCGTGTAAGCATTCTGACAAGACAATATTTCAAATTAACTGTAAAAAATGATCTTACCTGGTAGCCATCTTGAAGTAATGTGCTTGGTCACTCAAAATCAAACTTTATTAAAATTCTGTATGTGTGCTTAAACTGTTCTCAAAAAGTGTTGCGGAGGATGAAAACATCAGGCATGGACACATCATTTTCCTAATTTTTCTTCATTATTATTATACATGAATATTCAGTAAATATTTTTTCTGTCATCTAAAGTAGTCTAGCAAAAGATCCATTTATTTTTTTCTTAATATTTTTGTGTTAATTTGATTAAATTACAACATAACACATGTTCAAACACAGCCGGACACATTGCGGTAATGAGAATTTCAGCAGAAAATGAGATAAAATTTCCAATTATAAATTCTTATGTTGAAATCACACATTGTGCAAGGTAGAACACAGTATTGTGTTAATTCTGATGCTTTTTAATGTTACTATATTACACATTTTAAAGCTAAAATCATTAGTGCCGTGGTGTTTCAATGGTTTCGTGAGAATCACCCATGCACTGTCAGCCATGATGAAGTTTAACTCATTCACCGCCAGCCTTTTCGAGAAAAGTTGCCCACCTGCATTTTTCTGATTTTAACAAAAGTTTCACAAAATTCCTTGCAGGAAAAATTATCTTCTATAAATATATAAACATACAAATTATATCAAATTAAAGAACACACACTCTGCTTTCAAACAAACAATAAACAAACAAACAAACAAACAAAATGGGGAAAAACGTTTCATTATATATTTACTTTTTCCACTTAATTTAACCACTGAAATATGGATATTTCTCTTAAAAAAGCTTAAAAAATTGCGTTTTTGTAAAGGAATTTATGTTAGAGATCAGACTCAGTATGACTATCAAACGTAAAGGCAGTTAAAATAAATCATTAAATCTTTTTAACTTCCGTTTTTGATAAATTCGGTTTGGTGCCATCTAGTGGATAAAAGCGGTATTACATTTTCACTTTGAAATTCGTCCAGAAAGGCATATTCGTCCAGAAAGGCATATTTATTAGTTAAATATTAACTCATAATTGACGAGATAACTCGTCAATGGCGGTGAATGAGTTAATGATTCATTGCGCCGCCCACCACGGTCATTTAAATTTCAGTAATTGTAATTGCGTTACTTGATTTAAAAAAATACTTCGTTACATACTTGTTACTGATAAAAGTAGTGGAATTACAGTAACGCGTTACTCCCATCACTGTTTTTGTTACATGACCCCCCCCCCCTCTATAGGAATGCATATTAATTATTATATATTTATAAAACTATATCCTATTATAAATCTTCAAAAATGATAACCAACTCTATATCATTAGAAAGCTCTAAGAATGTAGTTTTTATATTTTAAAACCTTTTTGCATTAATAATAATGCAGTAATGTATTAATTTGTGACAAGAGTATGCAGCAAACCGTTGACACCTAGTGGCCGTTGTTGTTAAAACCACTAAAAGTGTGACACAAAGCTCAGTTTTTGTGATTTTAAAGCAACACTAAAGAGTTTTTGCTCTTTGCTCCTCCTACAGGTTAAAAGCGTAATTGTCCATTACCACTGTCTTAAATACTGCAGCATAGCTAGCTCTGATTGGATTGTAGGTCTGCCGTAAAGCAAGTTTTTGTAGTTTTCATTCGAACTACAGGACCGCAACCCGACGGTTGGAAACTTCTTTAGTGCGGTTTTGGCCGATAGAGGGCTGCAAAGCGAATGTGAAAGGGCCGTTCACCCTGTTTCGAGTGGATGAATGACTGAAACTTTTTTGGAAACGTTATTTTAATGTAAAAAAAAAAACTCTTTGGTGTTGCTTTAACTTGACATTTGGATCACAACTACTTGAGGCTTCTGGCTTGTTTACATTATTACTTTTGTGAAAGATTTACATTTATTTTAATAAAATTAATATGTTATTGCATTATTTTTATTGATTAAAATAAATGTAATCTGCTATAACATTTTTATTTAATATTTTCACATCCAAGACCAAGATTAGGGTTCTAGACCAAAAAATGCCAAATTTATATAAATTTGAAGGTGTACATCACAGTTTCAACCCCCACTCAAAAGGGATTTGTGCCAGTTAAAGGGAACTGCTCCTGTGACAGCTGGGGTACATTCTTTGACCATTTTATTCTAACAGTGTATGTTCAGTATTAACAAATTCAAATTTTTCCTCTGCTCTTTAGATCAACTTTGAACAAAATACCCAATAGCATCTTAACACTGTGTGCTAACATTTTTACTGGACTTAAAGGAAAGTGAGTCTTAATGAGCTACTTTCTGTTCAGTTTAACTTGATAGAATTGTCTTATAGGCATATCATTCTTTATTAAAGGGCACCTATTATGCAAAATCCACTTTTACAAGGTGTTTGGACCAGTGGCGGCTAGTGACTTCTTTTTTTCGAGGGTGCTCGATGCGAAGTTCGTCACAACATATGTAGCCCGTCATGTGTGTGGTTCCTTTTTCAAAATATGTGTTCTCCGCCTCGAGAGATCATGCGCGCATCAAGTGTCTTGCCAAAACAAGTGCCTGCTGCAGACGCGTCTAAAGGGTTTATGAGAAAAGAGACGCTCGCGTTTGCCAGATACTCTCATAATCTCATGCGTAATCAGAGTTTACTGTTAAGTTAGTGTCTTGCGTGTATTTTGTGAGCGTCTCTTTTATCATAAATGGTTTTGACGCGTGTTCAGCATGGCACTTACTTTGACAAAACACGGATCTCTTGACGCGCAGAACACAAACACGATATTTTGAAAAAAGGAACCACAAACATGACACTCCAAAACACTTATTTTCAATAAACGCCCGACACTGGTTTGGACATAAATGTGTGTTGGCAGTTTGTGAACACAACCACCCTACGATGAAAAAAACCTCACCATCATGGAGTGAGGAGCTGTAGCTTATTTGCATTTAAAGCAACACTAAAGACTTATTGCTCTTTGCTCCCCCTAAAGGTTAGAAGCGTAATTGTTCATTACCACTGTCGTAAATACTGCAGCATAGCTGGCTCTGATTGGATTGTAGGTCTGCCGTAAAGCAAGTTTTTGTAGTTTTCACTCGAACTACAGGACCTCTACCCGACGGTTGGAAACCTCTTTAGTGCGGTTTTGGCCGATAGAGGGCTGCAAAGCGAATGTGAAAGTGCCATTCACCCTGTTTTGAGTGGTTGAACCACTAAAACTTTTTTGGAAACGTTATTTTAAGGTAAAAAAAATCTTTGGTGTTGCTTTAAAGTTACACACACAGAAAAACAGCATATTTTTGCAACCACCCAAATAGGGACATTTTTGACATGCTATAACAAATTATCTATGGGATATTTCGAGCTGAAACTTCACAGACACATTCTAGGCACACCTGAGACTTATATTACATGACCATAATATGTACCCTTTAATGTTTTATTAAGACATAACTAAATAACAAGACAGTCACTTTGGATAAAAGCGTGCTTAAATGTAATGTGATGTCAACTGTAATGGATGGATCCTTAAATACACACTGACGTAACAAATGTGAAAAACTGTAAAAATTGAAGTGGTTTTATTGATCAGGAAACAAGCACAGCATTAGCATATCTGGACCTTACAGCAGTCTACAAAAGGGAGGTGAGCCTTACATCAAAGCAACAATGAGATGACGCAGATCTCTGCTTATTCCAGAGGTGATCAAATCACAATGTTTTATCAAAGTCAGGTGAAACAGCATAAGCTGTCGGTCAAGTGCTACTCTTTTTATAATATATTTGTTTTAGATGTGCACTCAAGTGCATATGAAGCTTGTTTGTCAATCAAACGCTTTTTATTTCATACCCCACACCCTCCCCTTACTTTCTTTGTGTTACTGTATAGCCAAAAATCTCAAACTTACTGTACATGTAGGCCACACACACACACGCACGCACGCACACACACTCAACAATCCCACAGCAGTTTTTTGATAATTCTGGGGACTATTTGGGGGGCACTTTGTACCTCGGTACATTAAGATTCAAATTTTCTTTGTCTTTTTGCTAAGAGGCTGTAGGACTGAATATGAATTGACATCTCGCCAAGAATTGACACGAATGATTTTTCTTTTGAATTTCATCCACCGGTAGGTTTGTGCCCTCCGAATATAACGGCACATTTCCAAAAATCATTTTAAAGCAATGATCGCAACAGTGATCGCAGTCAGTCTGGCGACAGGATCATTTTGTTCCCCATTTAAATTTGTTTTTTTTACAGAACAATGACAAACCTGCCTTAACAACTCCCTTAAAATATATATTGTTTCGTCAAAAATATACTGTATACATGTCTATATACTCCAGATGTCTCAACACGGCACAGATAAAGAAAAGCAGAGTTTAATCAGAACAGTCACACATCAGGGATTCGCTTAAACGCTTCTGTCGAACTAAAGAAACAAGGACGGAAACATTCTGTTCGCCATCTGCTAAAATAAAGAGCTGATTTTAAACCATCGTATCCATTTAGAAACAATATTATATTACAGCCGTACAGCATTGATCTCATGCCGCCTTTAGTATCGAATCATTTTCATTTTAATGAAAAACAAAATCTTGTTGATTTTCAGTATTAATCTGTTTACACAGACAGACCCTCACAAATTCATCCCATTTAGTGTCATATTTACACGTAAAGTATGATCATATTCATTTCGCTGCAATGGTACGTATGTAACAAGCCTAAAACACAATATATAAATCTTTTTTAGTTTGTACTTTACATTTATATTTATATATTTATATAGATGTCTGTTCGTATTTAACTTCATTATTTGGAATGTTGATAAAAGAATCAGTGCATTTACTGAATCTGTGAACTGGGTTGAATACACTTTTTCCATATTGAAACTTCGCATCATCTTTTACCGTACAGGATGCTGCCAAAGCGACTAAAAAGTAATGAGGAGGAAAAACAAAGAGTAAGGCCACATCATAAATTGCACACGAATCATCACGTAACAATGAATGTGTCTGAACTCTCGCCACCCTTGTCAAGATTTTTCCTTTTTGAAGCTCTGCAGTTACTATTAACGTTAAGTCGTCTTATTTCAGTCTTATCAACATCTGTAAAGACATTACATAATAATTAACAGCTGTATTTTTGGAAAGAAAAACATTCATATTCACAGACAAAATTATACACGTGGGTAGCCCATCGACACCGCAAACCCACAGGGACTGTGGGTAATCCTCCCGTAAAGATCTGCTGCTCTTGTTGATCCACTGTTACGTTTTCATCAACTTTCATCTCAACGTTCTTTTTTCTCTGAATCTGTCAAAGTTAAGTACGGAACGTCACGGACGGAGACGTCCGCCGCGTGCCGTCTCGACGTGCGTGCGGATTTATACTTCAAAGCTTCAGCGTTTTAAAAGGAACACGGGAAAGTAATTACTCCTGTTCGACGGGTGGACAAAGGAACGAAAAAGACGGATCCAGAAAGAATAATCACGATGAGAAAGCTGAAGCACCTGTCAAAGAGGAGCTTGAAAAACCCGATAAATGGGCAGTGGGACCAAGATGGAGAGTGTTTCTCAAAGACTGTGTAATCCATTGGGTAATTCAGGCCGTTTTATAGGCCGTGTGGGTGGTAGGAGATTGTACGGTAGACTGGAAAGCTCTGTGCCTGGGTTTTTAGTTGCAGGTCCACCGATAAGCAATAAGACCTAGCTACACACCCGACAGGTCTTCGGTATCCATTAAGCAACATCCATTTGTTTGTTATTTGATTATTAAGTCAGCATCTCTCTCATTCTGCCTTTGTAAGTCTTTCCGATATGTGTCTCTGTGTCGTCTCTCGGTTCGGTTCGATTGTTTGATTTAGGGAAAAAGCTGCAGTAAAGAGGAGAGAGTTGTGAGTTTGTTTTCGAAGATGATCATGAAGAGTTTCCATCGGCCTTGTACTCGCTGTGCAGGCGTATGAAGCTTTATATAGTGAGCTTTCCGAGAGCAAAAAGCAGACAGAGCATAAAGACGTCAGTCGGGGCTTTTTTTGTGAATGGACTTGAATTCCTGGGATCTTCTACCCTTGTGTTAGGTGGACTGCCAGGAACCTGTAAAAAAGCAGCCCAACAAAATCGTATCAAACGTAGCAACAAATATGATAAAAATGACTCTTCATTTGTTGTATTGTGACATGACCATCAAACATATAGCCTACAGCCTTACTGTACTTGCGAATGGTTGTTTTACTTTTGAGTTATTCTCTATTGAGATAGTCACTCGATGGCTTTTGTGGCAATACTACTGTATATTATTTTGCTCTGTTATGGTAAAAAGTACAGAACTGCTATTATTTTACATTTACAACACAACAGACACTAGCACGTAAAACTCTTTTCTAATGAGAATTTGGTGGGGAAATGTTTAATTTAATTACATACAATGCAAATAATAATAATAATAATAATAAAATAACAATGATCACAAACTGGACAGTTTCAGTAAGTTTATGCAGGACATACTTTGGGAGAAATCGACTGTACACTCTAAATAGCACCAAAAGTGGTTCACCAGCTCATAATCATATGGGGAACCACTTATGTAATAGTGTATGTGGGTACACTGCAAAAAAATATTTTCAAGAAAAAAATTCTTAGTATTTCAGGACAAGTTCGGTATTTTACACTTCAAGCCCTGTTTTCAGATTGTTTATGATGAAATAGAACAGTTTTGACTGAAATTTTCGGGTGTTTGTTGTTTCACCTCGCACCTCTATAATGGCTGTATAGGTGCACTGAAACAGTCCTTCCTAAAACGCATTAAACTTTCGTTTACAAAGACGTGAAACTCACCGAGTGGTCAGGGGTGTTCACTGATATGCTCACACAAAAATCGCTGCAAAAGATGTTTTCCAACAGGTGTTTTAGCATTCGTTGTAAACTTGTGGACCTATTTTTCCAAACGCCTCACACCCGTACATTCTTCCGTTGAGAGCTTGAATAATAGACACTCCAGCCTAGTTGGTGGCGATAATCCACCTTTGCCAATTCCCGGCGCGGAGTAATACCGTACCTCACAGCACATCTAATACAAGTCAATGGAGTTGGACAAAACTACAATAAAACCTGTTGGAAAGCATCTTTTGCAGCGATTTTTGTGTGAGCATATCAGTGAACACCCCTGACCACTTGGTGAGTTTCACGTCTTTGTAAACGAAAGTTTAATGCATTTTAGGAAGGATTGTTCCAGTGAACCTATAAAGCCAACGTAGAGGTGAGAGGTGATACAATAAACTCCCAAAAATTCTCGGGCCAGCATCATGTGTCCAAATTTCAGTCCGTTCTATTTCATCATAAACAATCTGAAAACAGGGCTTTACGTGTAAAATACCGAACTTGTCCTTTAAGATGCTTTTTCTTGATGAGCAAAACAACCCAAATTAGTCTAGTTTTTAGACCAAAAATATCAAATTTAAGTGATTTTGTACATAAAACAAGCAAAAAAAAAAAAAAAAAAAAATGGGGTAAGCACATTTTTCTTGAATTTTTCTTTTATTTAGTGTTTTAAGAAACATTTTCTAGATTTTTTGCTTGTTTTATGCACAAAATCACTTACATTTGATATGATTTTGGTCTAAAAACTAGAATTATTTTATTTGGTAATTTTGCTCATGAAGAAAATACATCTTAATTTAAGAATTTTTTAGATATTTTTACTAAAAAACAAGACTTTTTTTTCTTAAATAATTTTTTTGCAGTGTATAACCAAAAGTTGCTAAAAATTATTTGCTTACTTTCAGTGAAAAATATCAAAAAATTCTTAAATTAAGATGTATTTTCTTGATAAGCAAAATGACAAAGGGTGTCACGATTTCGATTTTAAATCGAAATCGATTGAAATTACGTCACAACCTTGAACTTCGAATTAAAAAATGGGATCGTCGATGCTGCCGCACCCCCATGTCACGTCTGGTCGGCTTGCCAAGCGGAGAAAAAAATCTCTCAGAAGTGCCTTTAAAAACATTGATCCAGCGGAACGCGATTTATATTTTAAACACGAGGGATGTATTCCTACAACTCCTTGAAATACATATCATAAACAGGATTACTACCTAGTGATCTGACTTCGGACAGAGCGCGGCTCTCTTCACGTGCGCGAGAGAGACGCCAAGATGTAGCGGGTTATATTTTAAGCAAAAGGGATAGTTTGCCTCAGCTTGCATGAAACGCATAAAACTAAACAAATACGTAAGGATTACTACTTTAGTTTGTTTATACTTCGGATAGATGTGAGAGCGCGTGCACGTGAGGCAGAGAGAAGTGCAGCTGCTTATGACGCGCTGGTTTAATTTCAGTTGCTAGGAGTCAAAGACGTGCGCATCCATGTGCGTGCAAGAAGAATCCTCTCTATAGACGGTTTCATTGGAAGCACGCGATACACGTCTGGATCTGAACCTTACTTCCGGTTTTGTTTTTTTAATGGTCTGACTAGTTGCTAAACTGATCTCTTGAACAAATGCCTCGTTGAAAATAACAAATGTTTTGGTTTCCTATGTAATCTATGTGTTGTTTTTTAGTTTGATATATAAATAAACTAAGTTTAAAGAACTTTATTGTTATTTATTTTTAGCGGAGTTTACCGGAAGCTACGTGCAGCCGCTTGATTATGTTGTTACTCCTGAAACCGTCTATACAAGCCCTCTCGCGTAAAGTGAAGCCCACAAACCCCCATGCCACGTAAAGTACGCAATGTGCATGTTAATGTGAAACTATAATAATAATAATAAATAATAATAATAATGGCCTATCATTTTTTGTCTTTTAAAAAAAAAAAAAAAAAAATCAAGAATCGAATCGATTCGTGACCTTAGAATCGAAAATGTCATCGAATCGAGGATTTGGAGAACCGTGACACCCCTAAAAATGACCTAGGAAAATAAGTCTAGTTTTTAGACTAGAAATATAAAATGTAAGCGAATTTGTGCTTAAAACAAGCAAAAAAAGTTTCAAATGGAGTAAGTAAAACTTTTCTTGAATAAAGTGTTTAAGAAAAAAGTACACTTATTTCAAGATATTTTTTGTACCCCATTGGGAGATATATATAAATATATATATATATATATATTTTTTTTTTTGCTTGTTTTAAGCACTAATTCACTTAAAATTTTGGTTTATTTATTTTTTTACTAAAAAGTAGACTTATTTTCCTAGGTAATTTTGCTCATCAAGAAAATACATCTTAATTTAGGATTTTTTTATATTTTTACTGAAAACAAAACAAAAATACTAAGAATGTTTTTTTTTTTTTTTGCAGTGCATACAGTAAGTGGTGCTATGTCACCCCTTATGTTTATATTTATGTGCTATATAGCACTAAAATGGTTCCCCTATGAACTATTTAGCACCAATTATTTTTAGAGTGAATAGAAAGCGCACAGTAACAACACACAAATCAAACTCCAGTTAGCATTTATACAAGCGTCACGCTATGGGTTTAGACACACAATTTCTTCCTTCGCATGCACAAGCATAAATTACTTGAATCATTGGCTTGGAAAGTTTCATCTTTACAGTTCTCACCTCATTTTCACAGTTGTAGTCTTTTGAAGGATAGCAATCTTCTCCAAGTTCCTGCAAATAAAAAAAGAGTACACTTTAGATAGTTTACTTCAAATATTTTCCTTTACCTTTTTTAAAGGCAGTCTTAGAAAATTAAGTCATTATTTATTTTTTTTATTTTTTTGGGGTGGGGCTCTGTCATCTATAAAGGGTCAAAACCAGTAGGCATGCATACAGTAACACTTTTGCTTGCAATATATTTTGTGATTTCACTGGAACAGGCTGCGGTGTGCATGATTGTGGATGGATTTGAGTGCTTACAGCTAATCACAGATTTTCAGGAGCGCTGAGATGAAAGACAAGGCCTGGAGACCTCTTAAGACTCATTATACATTTTCAAGTTGGCATCCACAGCACCTCGTAAAATTAAGAACTTAAACAGTCAAAATAGTCTTTCAAAGTCACAATATCATATTTGTGCAAAACACTACACTAAAATATTTTCTGATTACTGCATCTTTAAATAAACTGCCGTTTAGAAAGTGTCAAGATAATCAAGTCAATCAGTTCGCATTTTGTTTTCTTAAAAAGCATCAATGCTTGAAGTTAATGAATACTTTTTCTCACAATTGTGATTTTTGCAGCTGTTAGCCTCTCTCCTAGATGCCTTTACTGTATCATCAAGACGAAAATTATCTTTCTCTGATAAAATTAAATAACCATTTAAGTAACAGAGACTGTACTGTATTATAGTGAAACCGGTGGCCATGAGGCACTGAACAGATAGTTATAATATGATTTACATTTATGCATTTCGCAGATGCTTTATACAAAGTGGGAGTGCATTCAAGCTATACATTTTTGTCACATGGAAATCGAACCAAAAACCTTTGAGCTGCAAATGCAATGCTCAATCAAACTTCAGGAAGACATTTGATATAATTGTAGTTAGTTAAAGGCGGGGTGCACGATTTTTAAAAAACAAAGGGAGTCGGGCCAAGTACCAAAACACACTTGTAGCCAATCAGCAGTAACGGGTGTGTCTACTAACCGACATCGTTGCCTGGGTTTCATATGTGTGGGGCGGGTCTATCAAAAGAAGGTCCAGATTCTATTAGGGGGATAGGGGAGTGTTTGTTTAGGTGATTTCAAATGTCAACATTGGCTCTCAGAGATCATGCACCCCGCCTTTAAGTGTTATACAGCAATTCACACACATGCACACATACAATAGCCCACACATTTTCTAAAATCTGGCATTTGAGTTTCAATGAAATCCAAAAATTTGTCATTCACATGCACTGCAAGTCCAGTAAAAGGACTGTTTAATAAACTGCCAACAGCATAATAAAGGCAGACGTTTATTATTCCATATGATGTGCAGTCTTTATTGGCACTCATCTTGTTATATATTAAATCTGTTGCTTTTGGACTCTTTCTCTGAATTGGCTGATTTCTCATAAGGTTTAATACTTCTGAAGGTCTTGACAAGGAGGTGCAAATCCTTCCCATTCCATTCACACATCCACCCGTACGTTTATTACCGCGCCCGCGTTGTGGAATTCTGTTCCCCCAAACAAGGTCATCAAGGCTTGTTTGTCAAGACGTCACTTCATCACGCTCGGCATTGTTTATGACAAAGAAGGGTGGGATTGAACTAGTGCACTTGCACAGATGCAGACTCGACCTAATCCAATAAATCTGTTTTCAATTAAGTTAGAATAAAGACTGAGACCTTTCAGCTAGGCCTCGGGCGCATCCGCGCGACCAGGTTGGCATTTGCAGTAAGACCACTGAGGCTTAGAGGAGATGTAATCTCCTCCCGACACCTCAGATAGGAAAGAAGTGAGGTGCATGGACAATGCTGATGTCTGATCTCGCTCTGTATTGCATTGTTGAATTGTTTCTAAAGAGATCGGGAATACCTTTTGGCATTTACAGACACAGAGATGGCTTGTCGAGTTAGTTTTTTTCTTTTACTATTCTTCTATCTTTATTTGTGACCCTGTCCATGAAACTCAGGGTAAAGTCTCATAATCTAATTATGGGATTATGAGCATCAAAGTTTGATTTCAATCATTGATTTTACAATCAGTCACTATTAAAAAAACAAGGTTATATTTTCACAAGATTTTTTTACATTATGTAGGGTGATTTGATTTATACAGCAATAAATTACAAAAATGAACTAGTTGCGTTTTCAGACAGGCTCACATTTCTGTTTTTTTGACAATGGCCAAACTTTGTCACAGTCATAAACCAAATTGTGCAACTTGCTAGTCAGTTGCAGGTGGTATTAGGGGGAGGCGTTTGACAGCTCAAAGACAAAGTCTAGCAGAATAAAGAATAAACCATTAAAACCAAACGTGCTGTTTACCGAGCCATCGTCCTCTCAACACTGCTCTATGGAGTCGAGTCATGGATGGTATACAGAGCCATAGCACACAAGCTAAACACATACATGATGAGACATCTACGCCAAAAAATGAATGTAAAATGGTGGCACCATATGTCAAATGACACCATCCTCAAACGGACCTCACTCCCCAGCATGTACCCAGCATTGAAATGTCATCTCATAGCAAAACAGATCGCACCTGGTAGTTGTCAGTCCCTCGCTAAAGAAAGAAACAAATGGAGTGGCCTGATTCATAAGAAGTCTTCATCTGACATGATGGACAGCCAGCAGCAGTAGTAGTAGTAGTAGTAGTAGGGAGGGACATTATCATTGTTCAGCCAAAATGGACAAAAATGTGTGCAGTGCAGTCTATCGGTCTGCTTGTTTCCCCTGTTTTCCCATTAATCTCCCTCCAGACTCCATTTCCCATGATCCTTCATGCTCCCTCACCTGTATCTCGTTTTTAAGCATCTTTACCTGCCAGCCATCAACCCCATCAGCTCCTCCATAAATACTCTGCCTGTGTTCCCCTTGATTGTCCATTCTTAGTCTTGTGCGTGTTACATGTCTACATTCCTTGTCTCTTTCCGACATATTCCTGACAGAAGAACGTACCTAATAATAGGAACTCCAGAGAATTACCTCCTATTTCATCTTGAGCAGAATGGGAGGCGTCTGGAGGACTGTCGACCGCATACGTCATCAAGGTTTAATATTTCGGGTTTAATTTCAAAAAAGCAACCGTTACATTTCAAGGTAAGAATGAAACCACAATGATTGTATGTCTTAAAACAAATAAATCTTAATTTTCTAATGTATTTTAACTGAAATGTGAGAACCTCGATGACGTATATGCAGTCGAGCAATGCGACATAAGGAGAACGAACCCTAAAACATGTTCGGGACGTGTCCGGCGGAACTGGCACGAATGGCCACCCTAGATGCAATGCTGAATGCATGCTTTAGGTTGGGACTGGATGATCCTTTGTTTCGGATCGTTTCTCCCGATCTATGTAAGTTACCTCTGATAGATTTTTTAAATGATATCCTCCAAATTGAATGGCTTTAAATTCGAGTTGATATTGTTGCTGAGGATAAATTAAGTCATCATCCAATCCCCAAGCCTGACGTTCACAAGTACCATGAGTGCTACGCTCGCTCTCCTGATCGTTGCGAGTGCCATGCTCGCTCTCCTGATCGTTGCGAGTGCCACGCTCGCTCTCCTGATCTTCGTGAGTGCTACGCTCGCTCTCCTGATCTTCGCGAGTGCCACGCTCGCACTCCTGATTGTCGCGAGTGCCACGCTCGCTCTCCTCAAAACGTTTTGTCTGTTTACCCGAAAGAAAGTCTGCCTGCTAAAGAATACGCTCTCAGAAAAACGGTACAAGATAGTACAAAAATTGTTACTGGGGAGGGACCTAAAAGGTGCAAATTGGTAATTTAAAGGGAGACACTGGTACCTCGGATACTGGTACCCAAAATGGTACATATTAGTACCGCCCCAGTGACAACTTTTGTACCTTTTATTTGAGAGTGCAATGCAGTCTTTGCATCTTTGCATTTGCAGGCGATGCAATGCTGAATGCATGCTTTCGGTTGGGAATGGACGATCCTTAGTTTCGGATCGTTTCTCCCGATCTATTTAAATGACCTCTTATAGATTTTTTAAAATGATATCCTCCAAATTGAATGGATATTGTTGCTGAGGATGAATCAAGTCATCATCCAGTCCCCCTCTCCTGATCGTCGCGAGTGCCGCACTCGCTCTCCCGACCGTCGCGAGTGACGTGCTTGCTCTCCCGCCCGTTGCGAGGGCCGCGCTCGCTCTCCCGATTGCCGCCACTGCCGCGCTCGCTCTCTCGATCGCCGTGACTGCTGAACTTGCTTTCCCGATCGTCGTGACTGACACCCTTGCTGTCCTCAAAATGTTTTGTCTGTTTCCCCAAAAAAATGTTAAAAGATGTCTGCCTGCTAAAGAAAACACTCTCAGAAAAAAGGTACAAGATGGTACAAAAATTGTCACTGAGAAAGTAATGCAGTCTCTTTTTTAGGGGTACACTAGTAAATACTGTACAGTATATGGTTTCAAAGCCACAAACGTGAAAACCACAATACTTTGATTCTGATTTCATGGGGGTCATTAATCAAGTGCTGTGTTCCTGAAAACCGAAAGGCCACATTAAACACACATTGGCCAGGAGGTAGAGCTGGCATCCCGCAGAGATTTGGTGCAGATTTCTTTCGTGCTCGCTGTGTGCTGGTCAGCCCTCTTTCCACACAATGCTATTTACTCCAGACTCAATCGATCTTAATCTCTCCTCTTCTGATTAAAAGGTAGGGAATGAAAAGCTATTAGAATGAGTGATTCCAAGATATTCTGAAAGTAAGTGCCTTATATGAGCTGGTAAAGTGCCCGGGTCTATTGGATCTTTAAAATCTAGGAAAATCCTTTGACATGTAAGGAGTGAATGTTGTCCACATCCGCAGCAATTTAGCACATAGCTTTTCATCGCACATCGGAAATTGGAAATGCGGTGTGCGAATAACAGGGCCGGCGTCATGGGGGGGCATTCGCGGGCAGTGCCCGCCCAAACAGGTTGTTGTGCCCCCCCTACAAAGTTTTTTATTAATTTAATATATAACAAGAATTAATATATCAAGAATTTTTTTACAGTGGTTCAACAAATACTGCGTTCACGTTCAGCCTTTTGACAAGAGACGAGGCTTCAATAGTTAATCTAAGCTGACTGTAGTTACATACATCTTACTAACTCTATTTTAAAGGTTTACGATCTATAAGTGATGCAATACAAAACACGATCAGCGGACTATGCTGTCTAATAAGTGGAAATTAATCTAAAATGCCCGCAAGCTTACCTTCCTCGCTCACGGGCTTTCTTCTGCGCAGAAGCATTACAGCTATTGAGTTTTAATAAATGTACTCAAACCTAACTATTTTCACTTGTTAGTGTCTAACAAACAGAATTAATATATTAATTAAACAGCTCTTTTTTCTCCCATAAATAAAAACCTTTTACTTGGGGTGTTTTACATGCACAAAATTATTTAATGGTGGTATACAAAACATTCAATTATATTCAAGTATTATATTAGATACATTTTAAAACTTCAATGCACATGTATAATAAGTAGTAATAGGTAAATATTTAAAATACACCAATAACTGATATCATAGGTTAACACAGATATAGTTAAGTCTTTCTTTATTAAGCCCATTACTGAGTGTATTTGTGTTTGTGAGTTTGTGACTGTGTTGTTGTCTGAGGTGGAGTTTCAGAGATGGTGACTCGGATGTGGACGCCAGTCATCAGAATGGTTTATTTTCAAGTTCATCGTTCCATTGTTGTTGTACCTGACAGAGTTCCTTTAAGGACACAGACATGGTTCCTGCAAAAAATAAAATGAATAAAGGTCAAATGATCGTTTCCCTACGTTATAAGGCATGTTTACGTATAATAATGAGGCAAAAGGCCAGCTAGCTTAATTGCACAATGATTCATGACTGCATTGGCAGAACTAGCGATGGGTCAAGATTTTTTTTCTTTAAGCAAAATCACGTTAGATATCTCACCAAACATGATGACAAAACTAATGCATAGTGGCTAACTAAGTCAACGGCAGGGAATTTGTGCTTTAAATTCACGTCAGAAACAAAACAATGGAAGATTTCAAATCAACAAGACAGCGTAAAGAAAAATCTAGCAGCCTCAGAAACGATACATTAGACTTTAGCACTACAATAACTTCGAGATAAAACTGTTATATATAATATATAAACTGTTATATAATTCATATAACTGAAACATAAATAACCAGGTTTTTGAGAACATTTACCTCAGTGGACGTGTTGCTCGACGAGGATTTTGTTGCGATTCTCAATCTCGAAGAGAAATATGCAGCGAAGCTCACCCGCGGAGTGAAGAAGAGGTGGAGTTATGAGGTTTCTCAGACAGTTAAAATGTCCAATGGCATTAAGAGCTTTGCGCTCAAGCTTTTTAAGGACTTTAGATTGGTTAATAAATTGTAAAAGTAACAGACCCACACGTGGGGACTGACCAATAGATTTGTGAAAAAATATGAAATTGACAAACACTACACTACGAGGTTTCCGCCCGACAGCGACGACTTGTGAATGATCAAATTTTAAACTATATAACTTATATCTTCTGTTTCAGGCACATGACTGACAATATTCAGTTACAAATGTGTTATCAGCGAAGGCCAGATTACTATTGCCGTTCCCAACGTCTAATTATTTCCATCTTTCTGTTCATTTACGTGTCAGTTCACCTGATTTGTGAAAGCAGTGATTGTGTTGAATTAACGTTAGCTCATGCAGTGAACTTTCAGCGTCTCCTGTGTAAACACGCGTAATTAGATGCAGGCTTAGGCAAAAGCCAGAACTACCAGAACTGCAGCTGGCAAGAAGAGAAAGAGAGAGAGAGAAAGAGAGAGAGAGACATAGAGACAGAAATTGTGTGTTGACAGGCGAGGTTGTCGGTGTAGGGGTGTGTGTGTTGAGAGAAACAGAGGACAGTGACTAAAAGCCAATTAATTAGCGAGCTCAGTGATGTGTGTCAGCTGCCTGTTGACATCAGCCCAGATCTCTGTTCACAGCTCTGCTAATGCCCCCTCCCCATATTTCCCCTCACACGTTCACATCTCATCTCTCTGCATTATAACTCCTCCACTCATCCTGATTGTTTACAAAGAAACACACGAAGACACTGATGTGTTGTCTTGTGCAAATATGCGCGCCCCTGCTATGCCGAACCTGGCGCACGAACACTGTATTTTTTAATTCTTTCCTTCGTTCCCCAAGAACACTTTTTAGTTACACTTTAATATGTGTATCAACATATTGTGCTGTTAAAACATCATGAAACCACACTCATAACATATTTAACTGCTTTAAAGTCCTTGTAAAGTCGGATATTAAATTATTCTCAGCCAAATAGATCTCCCAAATTTCTGTGGTATAGTCACTAAATATTTTGCTCATTTAACTGTGTTATTGTCACGGATCTCCGCATTTTTCCGTGTCTGTACCACAGACTTTCTTGTCTGTGTCAGTTTCACGTATTGGTTACTCAATTGTTTTTCCTATTTTTAAACCATTGTTGCTTGGGTTTGGGGTTAGATTTGGGGTTTGGGTTAGGATGTCACTTTAACTTAAACTATTGGTTTATACAATTTTTTTCCGGATTTTGTTACAATTGTCGCCTGACGTTAGGGTTAGAGTTGGGTTTGGGTTAGGATGTCATTTTATGTAACAGAAAGTCGTTCTAACCCTAAGCCCAAGCGACAATGGTAAGAAAATAGGAAAAACAACTGAGTAACATATACGTGAACTGACACGGAAAAGAAAGTCTGTGGTACGGACACGGAAAAATGCGGATATCCGTGACAATGACACAGATAAATAAGCAAAATATTCCGTGACTATAACACGTAAATTTGGGAGATCAGGCTGTCTCAGCTTGTAAAAGCAGAGAAAAATGTGATATTAACCTCCCAGCAACATTTGAATAAATAAAAAAATGCTAAAAAAATAAAATTAGTTATCAAAATCTTGGAAAAATAGGCAGGATGTTCTGCTCTAAAATGCTGGGGGCGTATCTCCTTTGTTGCCAAATACCGCTACAACCTGAATGGATGTTTGCGATTGTGTTAGGGGCGGAGCCATGCTCGGTGGCTCAAGTGCATCATCGAGCCACTGTTTTAGCCCCGCCCAATTAATCCTGAACACAGAAATGTTCAAAAACTGTTTAGCGGTGTAACTCCACAATTTAGTATTACATAGTTATTTACGTAGTTAGTGTTTGCTACGCATTTCAGCAATACATGTGTAATGTGTTTAGAAACAATTCTCTAATATGACTTTATTTGTATTTGTAGTCAAAATATTAAAATCAAGGGTGTCACGATAAAGCAGTAAACCCCAAGAAGTGTCAGTCACACTTGACTCCGCTTCGCGCCGTGCCTAATAACGCCCCTTAGCTATTATAAAATGAACTGTAACCCCACTGCTTCGAGGGGTTTATTGCGTTTATAAAACGGTTACTTCATATGCATAAAATTAGCGGGATTTTATTTACATAAAACACAAATAAGTTGTAATTATATTAGTACAAATATTACTCTTCCACCAAACAAAGTAGTTCCTCAAAATCAAGTGTGAGTGACACAGAGCGCAGTTCACAAACAACAGAGACGCAGCAAAGACACAATGAAAATATGATTAAAGACTGTGGTGTTTATTTTATAAACCACCATTCATCTGATTTATACATTAACATTTACGTTGCCACCCAGTTTTAGTTTAATGCCTTGCAGAAAAATTATCTTCTCTAAATAAACATCAAATATCAAATGAAAGAACAGACCACCCGCTTTCAAATAATTCCATTTTTGTGAAGAACTTTTGTAAGAGATCAGATTCAGAGTCTGATGGATAATAGCGGACGTATGAACTTGAGTTATAAACTCCTCAGACAACGTTTTCTCTTTATTGACAAGATGACTCAACAATATTTATTGACATTTATCAGGATATTGCCATTAATTGTGCAATTGTAGACTAATTAAAAATATGATTAAAGACTGTGGTGTTTATTTTCATAAATCAGTACGCAGCAACAGTGGCACAGTGATACTTACGTAATGAGGTCTGAACCGTGAGGTTACCAGTGTATTTTATCATGGCTTAGAACGCGTTTCAACCAATCAGAATGAAGAACCAGAACGGGCCGTTTTATAATTTCGATTTTACATCGAAATAGATCGAAATTAAGTCACAACCTCGATCTTCGAATAAAATAATCGAATCGTCTTTGCTGGCACGCCCATATGTCACGTCCGGTCGGCTTGCCAAGCGGAAAAAACGCATTGAGTTCTGTGAGTCATCCTTCTCTAACTTCACTAGCTACAGCCAGTCAAAAGATCGCATGGCAGATGCAGCCAACGCAAGCTGCTCTTTATGTGGGAAACAAAAAAACAGCAAGCGTCTCCCACCTTCAGCTGAACTCAGAACAGAGCACGTACGCGTGCACAGTAGAACGCGTCTGTTTCAGGACCAGAGATCTGTTTAAGTTATTTCAGTTGTTTAAGAGATATGAAAACAGCATTTAAACATGACTTATTGGGGTATAGTCTCACAATCTCGTCTGACGGTAAGTAGGTGCAAAGTACTGACAGGAATGTTCATCTGACAGGAAGTTTTGTCAGGTAAGTTTTGTCAGGTATGTGTGTGTACCATATTTTCCCACTGTCAGCACAACTAACATGACAGGGCATCTCCGGGTTTATGGTCAGATATTATATTTCATAAAAGTCTAGTCTAAAAACGGCATAGCATTTTTTTGTGCTTTAAAAAAAGAGAGAATCGAACCGTGAGTTCAGAATCGATAACATAATCAAATCGAGGATTTGGAGAATCATGACACCCCTAATTGAAATTATAACAACCCAGCTTTTTGGGTTGAAATAACCCGGCATATGTTAAATTAGGTTCATCTACTTTTGATCCACCGCTGGGTTTAAAATTTTACTCAAAGTACAAACTACTTCATTTCATTCTGAAAGATTTTACAGGAGAATTTCAACATTCCTGTGGATGACCAGCTTTATGGAAGTGTTACTGTATAGATATTCTGGACACATTAGGAATACCACAAAAAACACCTATGCAGTATTTCATGTAAACGGAGCCATGAAGACGATTTATAGTGTTGGGTTCAATTGGCTCTTTCTCTTAGTTGTGGCCAAGAGCGAAACATGTCACTTCTAGATGTAGATTCTGTATGGGAACATCTTTCCTGCCCAAGGCAAGCTTTAAGTGCTATTGGACCTGCTAGACAAAGCGAAGCGTCCTCTTTGAATTTAACCTCTAAAAATCACAGTGATGTCAAACTCTGCCTGGAATTAAAACACGGTAAACAGAGCGCGACTTTCCCTATTTTCTCTCCACCTGTCAAAGTGAGAAAAATGGCCCATGGCAAAAGTATTCATCTTTCATTTGAGTTGGATCAGAAGAAAAAGATGAGTTTCTGCATTCGCGTGAATCTGTGAAGCACATCTGACATCCGTTTTCGAATTGCCAGTGAATAGTAAAGTTTGACGATGTTTCCCCACGGGTAACCTTTCATTATAAACGTCCTGCTTGGGTAATGCACTAATTATCATTTTTACAATAAATTAAGCTTTGCTCAGCTGGCCCAGCACGTACATGTACACATGCATACACAAACACACAGTATAAACGGTGACATGCAGGTTTTTTTGGTTCCTTTGGGAAATTATGCGGACACATTTTCCT
Organism: Misgurnus anguillicaudatus; assembly: GCF_027580225.2. NCBI lineage: Eukaryota > Metazoa > Chordata > Actinopteri > Cypriniformes > Cobitidae > Misgurnus > Misgurnus anguillicaudatus. The sequence continues at coordinate 19,045,228 of NC_073341.2, forward strand.
CTGTAGTTTGTTTGTTCTGTTTTTCAGGGGCACACTCAATCATTTAACTTAGTTTACTTTAATATGTTAATTATGAGCCGTCAACGTCTCTGGAGAATATTTGGCTCTTATGCAAAAACTGAAAACACCAAAGGAAAATTGTGTGTGTGTTCGTGTGTTGCATGCACAAATGTTAACTACATTGTTTCTTGTCTGTTGTTTACAGCTGTTCATAACTTGAGTACTGTCAACATTGTCCAATCAGTGCTAATTAAATGGAAAGTGCTAGTTAGGAAAGCATATTTCTGTATGTAAATATGTTGTCTCCTTCACTATAAGAGTAAAATAATTGAGTAATATAGCGCACTTTATAGTGTATACGGTCTAATTTGTATTCTGCAAATACAGCATTGTTTTCTGCAAGACCTAGGGGAAGTGAACCTGCTTAGCCCGATGTACCACATAAGCCCACGTAATGCATTATTTTGAAATATAAAATTAGAGAAAGGAGAACAGTGCAGATATATGCAAAGGAAAATATATTTACATATTTTTTGTTGTGGCCTAATCATATTAGTGACCATAAGCTACCTGGCAGCCATTTTAAAGGATACTTCAAAACTTTTTGCATACTTTTGTATGCATGTAAAAACAAAAAAAACAAAACTTGGTGATATTGTATGATTTCCGTGTATTTATTATGTTTGAAACAACAGATTTCGTGAGTATCTGGAGCAGCTAACACAGGACACTGCCTGGGTGATGCTTACAAAGATACTGCATAAATTTGCTGATAACCTCAGTAAATTAAATATTTATAAAGCTTCTTCAACCCTGTGGTGAGGCTACATAAGGGCCAGGGTGGCACTGGCCGACTCAGTTTGACGGCTGGCACACCCAGTCAGAAGAGACACAAAATAAATGCAAAAGAAATCATGCATAAATTATAATAATATTTTTTAATAACAAATTTTCACATACGGACTATTCAGAAACAAGTACCTATGAATATATAAAATGTATCATGTGTTTTTAAACCTTGCAAAGTTAACATTCAAGCCACTATTTGAGCGCAAGATGTTAAAGTGAGCTGTTTTTAGTTTAGAAAGAAATCAGATGTGTGTCAGTATATGAATCTGTGCTTATTCGGTCTTAAAGGGATAATTACCCAAAAATGAAAATTCTGTCATCATTTTCATCCTCATGTACACTGTTAGACATTTCTGTAATTTTTACAGTTATTTACTGTATATCACCCAGTATTATACTGTAAACTATTTATACAGTACATAACTGTAATTCGCGTTGCAATTTGGGAATTTTCTGTGACATCATACATCATATACAGTAATTTACTGTATTTTTGAAAATTGCTGTATGCTACTGTATATTTTCTAACAGTCTTTTGGCGGTATTTTCCTTATTCACACAAATCCTTATTTTATTTTTCTCAAAATCATAATTTTTGACAATTGTATACACACAGGCGTTGACATATTTTAGCTAAGGAACCATGTAGCGGCACAGGTGTTCAGAGGACCGATTTCAGGTGTGCACATAAACTGAAGAGTTTTCAAACAAGACTTTCCCTGGGACTGCACAGCTGCGTTTTTCAGTTGAAGATACACGACAGGGGAGAGAATGAAAAAAGACCAGCAAGGTAAAATAATCTATATAAGTTATTTATTATCAGACCCGCGGTTGTTGTTTACCCGAACTGGACATTTTAAAACCGTTAACCGGACGCGTTGCTTGACATACAACGGTAATATTAGTTTACCGAAAGTCAGTATAAACCTAATTAATAAATCATACTATGTGTATGCAAGCCCACGCGCGGGCGTTAAATTACACGCTAGTGTTTTCCTTTTATAAAACTATTATGAAGAAATGCTTAACGTAGCCTAACGTATACGTCAATGATATGAAAAGATCAGATTTAGTATATAACGTTACCGGAGAGAATAATTTATTAATATAAATACATTTTGCTGGGAGGAAAACTCTTAATGTGTAAGTTACCACGTTGTGTTTATATTCTCATCCGCTTGGCTTTACTTGTTACATAAATTATGCGTTATTAATAAGGTTTATAACTAAATTTGGTTTATAACTAAATTTTATCTTTCAAATTTGTTAAACTACGTTAAGCATTTTAGAAAGTCCCATGTGAACATAATAAGAGTTTGCTTAACATTTAACGTTAGTTTTACAAACGACTTGAAACGTATGAGCGTATGTTATGTGTGTGTGGTGGCCAATCGGAAAACATTATATTTTAAATGTGAATATGTTTAAACATAAAGGCTGAAACCTAATTTGCATAAAATAAAGTTTTAAATTGTGTTTTTGTTTTGTATTAAATTGCTTTTGAGGCCAAGGTAGCTGTACAGTAAATATTCAGCCTCGATCAGAAAACCATGTCCCAGTGTCCTAATACACAGACCTGTGGCCATGGTGCAGTGATTCGAGTAGAGTACATCTACTCTGGTTATCATTTCAAAACAGTATTAACTGAAAAATATGAGTGTTTATGTATTAAATGTTAAATATGTCCTGTTTTTCCCTGCATGTATTCTGCTGTCTAAAATTCTTTGGGAGGATAAATGAAGGAGGATGTAACAAAATACACTGCAAGAACTGGAATGAGACACAAGTGAGGATGAAGAGGACAACAGAATATCCATCCTTTCTTCACCACCTCACAGAGTTTGAGTGAAACAACTTGCATTAGGTGAGACACTTCTCAATAAGATACAGTATGCTGCATGTATGGGTTAGTTAGGTCTCCCTAATTAACAAACAGCTGTAACAAACATAACGTACAGTACTGTCTTTGTAAAAACTTGAATGCAGTTCAAAATAATTATGACCGTCTTTCTTTTGCTTACAGGACTCACAGGATTATTTTACAACAAGACTGATTATTTTATACCAGAAGTTTGGTATTTTTTTGAAGCTACTGTATTATTTCCTATGACAATTCATTTTGCTGTGCATTCAGTACTATAAATTGGTAAGTACATTTACTGTATGTAAGTAAAGGCTAAAGAGTATATCTCCTCTAGTTCTAAGTTCTAGTTCTAAGTTCTAATAACGTTCCCAAAGGTCCCAATAATGTTACGCCAACATAAAAGTGTCCAGTTTTTAAATTGTTTAGGAATGTTTCTTGATTGTGCGAATGTTAGAGGAATGTTACATTTTATTTTCAGACAATGTCATGTTTAAATGTACTGACAATGTTTAAAACGCATGTTTAGTATATTTTATGAATGTTTATATGCAATATTTTAACATAACATTAAGAAATAATGTTTTACAACAGTTTGTAAATAATAGAATGTAATGTTTTTTTTATCATTACAAGCAAAAACATTCATAACGTTATTGGGAACTTTCAAGGAACGTTCTTAGAACCTTTCTCTGTGGTTGAGCATTGTGTTAGCATCATAAAACGCTATGGGTTCAAACAAGGGAATGCACATGCTGATAAAAAGTTTATACTTTGCATTGCACTGTATGTTATTTGCCTTTTTCTGTAAATGTGAAGATAAATGTAAAGACAGACAGTCATTGTTTCATTTTAAACCAGTTCTATTTTAAGAGAACTTAACTAGACTAAATAAAAGGGTCACAAAAATTTTAATTTTGCTATTATGATGCTGGTTTAGTGGTGTTATGGGTTTTCTGGTTACAGTGGTAGTGGACCATGATCACCCCTCTAGCTTCAAAAGTAGGATGCCAAATGTATAACACCAAATCATTATAGCATAACTCCATGGAACTTGACATCATTTAAAGTCGTCTAAAGGCAGACATGATTGCGTGTGAAGTCCTATGCCAAAGACTCTCCAAATACTGCATCTACTCATTCTTCCTGATGTGTATTTTGTTGGTATTTCCTGGTTGTTGCAGCCCTGACAGTAAACATGACTGTGAGCATCCTATCCATCAGGTATAGCTGTTTACTTGCATTACTCATTTAGAGAAATGACGGGTCAAAATTGATTATATGGATTATATTTTCATCACCCCTTTTTTGTATGTCTTTGGGACACTTGAAATATATAGCACGTATAATGTGGAGCCATAATGCAGTCACAGACTACTCCCATTGTAACTGGAAAACCAAAGAAAATCATTGTTTAAATTATAAAATTATAATTTTTGGATTAACCAAACCTGTAATCAGTGTTGTACGTATGTATGTTTATAATTTTTATTATTTTAAATGTATTACTTCAAATTATTTGAAATGTGTATGTTTTAAATGTAATTTCACACAACTTCTTAAAGTATTTGTATTGTTTTAAATAAAGGCTTCAATATTTGAAATTGTCTCTTTGAATTAAATGTTAGCAGTATCTGTAGGTTAAAATGTAAAAATTAATTTTATCTAAAAATTATAGCTAATTTAAATATAATAAAAATGAATGTATAAATAATAAAAAGAATAGTAGTATAGTATACAGTAGTAAACTGTAAACCTGTGTTTTTTACAGTAGCACACTGTATTACATATTTACAGTAGCATTTAAATACTGTAAAATGGAAATACAGTTTAGAACTGTAAATCTTATTTACAGTAGCCTACTGGCAACAGTGTTGCCAGTAGGTTACTGTAAAAATCCTTGAAAATGTCTAACAGTGTAGATCTTAACCTGTATGAATTTATTTTTCTGATAACCACAGAAGAAGATATTTTGATAATCACACAGTTGATTGTAACCGTTGACTTCCATAGTAGGAAAAACAAATACAACGGAAATCAATGGGTACAGTCAACTGTGTGCCTACTATCATTTATCAAAACATCTTCTTCATCATTTATCACAATACTTCCATAATATTTGTTTTCCTACTTTGGAAGTCAATGGTTACAATCAGCTGCAGTGCTTACCATCATTTATCAAAATGTGTCAAATGTCATCTTCTTTTGTGTTGATCAAAATAAAAAAGTCATACAGGTTTAGAACAACAAGAGGATGAGAAAATGATGACAGAATTTTCATTTTTGTGTTAACTATCCCTTCAAACTGGCAATAGCTTCAAGAAATCTGCTTATGTTTGTGCCATTATGTTAATCTAACAACAGTAAGGCAAAAGGAAAATCACTTCTGTAGCTTTAAAAAGATTAGTTATTATTCATTTGATTATATTTATTTTCCTTAACACTAAACTTTATTTTTGTTATTTTCTTTTTCCATATGCTGCTAATTTCCTAATTTGTGCTTATTTTATTTTCCTTATTTCCATTTTTGCTGATCCGCAAATTATTCAATCCATGACTCAAAAAACGTAATGTAATACATTTAAACACTATTGTAAAATGATTTAATTTAATAGTATACATTAAGGTCCGTCCTATTTCACCACGGTCCACTCAATTCAAAATTTTTGGCCTCACCGCTTGAACCTAAACAAAATTTAGTGCAACATTTGGTATAATTTAGTTCAAATGGGTACTTAAAGGACGTACTATCTTTCTCTTTTCCTTTTTTCTTGATCTCTATCTGTACATTCTTACAAAAAAATACTAACCAACCATGTTCTTGTGTTGCAATAATTGCTTGTATTGTTTACCTCATCTGTAAGTCCCTTTGGACAAAAGTGTCTGTTAAATGACTTAATTATGAAATGTAAATGGAAATGAAGAGCTCAGATGCAAATTCTCTTAGTGTGTCTGACATGTTTTTTTTGTTGTAAATTTGCATTTTTATCAGGCTCTCTCATGTTTAAGTTCAGTAATTTCACTTTAGTTTAATTAGAATAAAAGATTATTGACAGTAATTCAAATGCCTTATTTTAATAAATGTCACTTCTTTGTCTTTCGCTGCAAAACCCTCTAAGTGCGTGCAAAAATCTCTACTTCTAAAAAAAGTCTCCAGACACTCTTAACTGTCCTTTCTGAATAAACATAAAAATCTCAAAAATTCTATCAATATCTTAATATATTCAGTAAACCTTCTTTTCCAGATAAAAACCTACTCCTTGATGTAAGTGCACTGCCGTTAATCCAATTATTTTTCTGTGCACTTAGATGACTTTGCGTTTAACAGATTCCGCAAACAAAGGTGTATTTCTAAATGGCCTGATGCAAGGTTTAAGCAGATTTAAACCCCACGTGTTTGCATCTAAGAACTTCAAATATACTCCAGAAATACTACTTTCATTTGACCCTGGCGTATAAGGAACTCCTATGAAAGTCTGTTTGCTCATAGTTTACAAGCAAAATGCCAATATACCAAAACCATTAACATACATGCAGTACATTGTAAAGTTGATGTTTGACTTGTACTGGGGATACCAGGTAAATATATAATTTATTAGCATGAAATATGACTCACATGTAAATTTGCACAGGACGAGATGATGCAGGGCTCCTCCCCAGGTTCCATGGTTGTTTTGGGAATTATGGCAGTGGCCTCGACATCAGGTTTAATGGAGCCGCTAGTTGGCTGAGGATCAAGTTTGGGTAGCGACCCATAGCCAAAAGCCTGAATCGCATCTCCTGCAGGAAAATGAATAGATTAAAATAAAACAAAATATAAATTCAAAGCACATTATTTATTATTAAAACAGTCCTGAATCTGTGTGAGCAAAAATACATTTTCAGATGTGGACGTTTCCTTATGAAGATATTCAGAGAAACTTTAAAGTACCCAGGAGAAAAGCAATATGTGTTTCAACCGCCAAGTTTTTAGCAGCAAGGCACAGTTCGGTGTATCTGGGGGTCAGCGGCTCATTTAATACTAATTCGCAAAGCTTGCAGATTTAATCATTATAAAACAGAACACACATTCACCCCCACTAGCTCACATTTTCCGAAAATGTAAAAAGTAGGATGGACGTGCTGTCTACATAAATAGGCCATTCTTAAAAAAAACGTATTCCTAGGCTTATGGCTAGTCCTAGACTAAAACACATGTTTGAGCGGTCTCAAGTGAAAATAACTTGCACTGACCTTAAAATAAGATCTTAAAATATGCCAATGACACTGATTTTTCTTAAAGGCGGAGTGCATAATGTTTAGAAAAAACACTTTGGAAAAGGGAGTCGAGCCGACTACCAAAACACACTTGTAGCCAATCAGCAGTAAGGGGCTGTCTACTAACTGACATCCTTGCCGGGGTTTGCGTATGTGTGGGGCGAGTCTATCAAAAGAAGCTCCAGATTAAATTGGGGTAGGTGCGTGTTTGTTTAGGTGATTTCAAATATCAACTTTGGCTTTCAAACATTGTGCACTCCGTCTTTAAGATAGACACCAGAAACGTCTTTTTCTTAGGCATGTTTTAAAAAGATGCCTAAACATTTTAATTTAACTAAGCATTGTCTGTAAAACCTGGCCATAGTCACATTTATAGTTACTGATATTACCATATACACTATCAGAATTAAAAGGTACAAAAGTTGTCATTGGGACAGTACCCTTTCAAAAAGGTACACATTTGTACCCAAAGAGTGCATATTAGTACTTCAAAGGTACATATAAGTAAGCAATAAGGTACGAGAGGCTGTGCTGTATTGTGAATAAGTAACTCAAGGCACTCAAGGTACTCAAGGCAAGTGCTGTATCGTGAATAAGTAACGGCTGAAGGGGTTGCAGGCACTCCGCTTCGCGTCGTGCCTAACAACGCCCTTCAGCCGTTACTTATTCACGATACAGCACTTGCCTTGAGTACCTTATTGCTTTTATAAAACGGTTACCACACAATATTAAAGTAAAAAAAATATTAGTGCAACTTTCATGAAGTTAAATCAATAAAAGCATTCCTTCCGCTAGAAAAAATAGTCCCTGACTGCGAACAACAACAACATGAAAGCTCAAATAAAAACAACAAACTGTTCTCAGACTTTGTCTCATTATATGTTTATGTGTTGCTAAGGGTGTTGCTAAGGGCGCAGTGATATTAAATATAACCGTTATATTTAGCACACCTATTGACCAATCAGAATCAAGGATTGGAACTAACCGTTTTATAAAGATACATATAAATGGTACATATTAGGACCTTTTTAAAAGGGTACTGCCCCAGTGACAGCTTTGAACTTTTATTAATAAACTGATTTTCAAATAAGCTTAAAGAATATGTAAAACACGAAATATTTGGGTAAACAGTTTGTATTTAAATATTTCTTATGGACACATTTTATTACAAAAAATGAAAAATAAATTGCAATCACTATTTGTCATTTCCAACAATTCCCTGTTGCACTTAATTACAATTTATTATAACTTTCTTGACTAGTGAGGAGTTGCTATAATAATTGCATAATTATTATAATTAATATGACCATGGAATTGTGTTTTATATTTTTGTTATTTTTCTTATTAATGTATTGCAGGTTTAAGACGAGAGCCATGATCTCTATTGCAACTGTAACACAGCTTGTTTTGACTTGAAAAATCTCTCTCAGTATCTCAGCATCTCACAGTTGGATATTGGATGAAAAATCTCCAGAGCTAATGCCTGAAGCTGTGTGCCTTATTATCATGTTTTCTTTTCCCACTGTTATTTATTTCACTGTTGGGAAGATATTCCTGCCAAGCAATCAAACTTTGGGATTCTTTTCACAAAGTAGCCTAACATTCTTTCTTGCATCCCTCCTGATGTATCTTTAAGCATGTATTTTTAGATACACATTTAAAGTAATTTTTCCCCCAAATAAAGTAAGCAAAGAGAACAAATCATCTCTTTTTTTCAGCACAACTCTTTCTTAAAGAGCTGGCAGTTGTTGTGTATTTGGCAACCAAGAATAATCTCACTGTCTGTCTCTCTCATTCTCTCTCGCTCTCTTCTCAGGTCTCAAATGACATATGTCCCCACAGAGCGGCAGAATGATATTAACACCGTTTCCCAAACACTGGTCTTTTTTTGGCACTTTAAAAGGAAACCACTTGATCTATTGATATTTTCCTAAAGCATCACTCAGATAAATACACATGTAGGCTACTTGCCTGAGTGAAACAAGAGGTTCACCTTAAATCTTTGGTGGGGTCTCAAATATCGCTTTTCCATTGCATAGTACCCTACTGTTTGATTTTGGGTCAGGTCGGGTCAGCTCACCTTACTTTGGCTTCTTTATCTTTTCCATTGAGTTTAGTAACACTTTGGAGTGGGAGGGATTATAGGCGTGTCGTTATATTTGCGCTGCCTGCTGTGATATCACTGCCCATCATGTAGATGCGTATAAATTAGGGATGCACCGAATCCAGGATTCGGATTCGGCCGAATACTGGGCTTTTTGACGGGGTTCGGGTTCGGCCGAATCCTAGATGTTTTTTCCACCGAACCGAACCCTAGGGTTGCGCCAGCTGTTTGACGTCACGCGGCCGTTGATTACACACATCGGGTGCTGATGTGGAGATGAGCTTTTTCTTTCGGTGAGCCTTAGGGGCTGGACACACCAAAACTTTTAAACACGGCTGAAAACGCCTTGAGGACGCCAAATGCCAGCTGTTTTTCAGCCGAGCGCTTGGTAGCTGTGATGCTTCAGCTGTGAGCCGGTTGGTTGCTGTGGTAATGTCCCGCCCCTCCTCCACTGTAATTGGACGGCCGTGTGAAAACTGACATTGACGAGCGGAGCTTCTCACTCAAAGTTAAATATAGTTTTCAGCGCGGAGCTGCTTGCTTATTGGAAAAACGAGCGTGTCGCAACGCATCGCTTTCATTATGCATAGACTTATGGTAATTGTCAAAATAGTTTTTCCAACTTGTCATCCTGGCATAATGTACAGTTAAAATAAATAAAATGAAAAATACACTGCTGTGGACATTGTTTACTTCATTAATGTGTTTTACTGTGTTAATTGAATAAGGATGCGAGTAGGATTCGGTATTCGGTTTCGGATTCGGCCGAATCTTAAACGGTGGATTCGGGATTCGGCCGAACCTAAAAAATCTGGATTCGGTGCATCCCTAGTATAAATAGCAAATAAATTCCAATTTGGCGTGCATATGATACACCACCCTACTGAAAAATCCAGCAAAGACCAGCATAAGCTGGTAGCTGGTTTTAGCTGATTTAAGGTGGCAGTAGCTGGTCCAAGCTGGTCCTTCCAGCCTGACCTGCTAAGTCCAGCTAGACCATCTTAAAAAGTGACCACAGCTACACCAGCTTGCTACACAAGCTAAAACCAAGCTGGAAGACCTGCAAAAACCAGCTCACCAGCTTATGCAGTCTTAGCTGGATTTTTCAGTAGGGCAGTCCTTCCCATTCACTTAGGCTGCACATCTTTTTTTGTCATTTTATTTATTGGTTTCTCAAATTTTTCCAGTTTTTTAAACCATTTTCACTTGGGTTTAGGGTTAGATTTAAGATTGGCTTAACGAGGTTATTTAATAAACAGGTTTCTCCATGATTTTCTCTATTATTAAGCAATGGTCGATTGGAGTTGGAGTTAGAGTTGGGGTTTGGGTTAGGATGTCATTTTTATATAACAAAAAGTTATATAACCCTAAACCCAACCGAAAATGGTAAAAAATAGCAAAAAAAATGGAGAAACCAATCAATAAAACGACAAAAGCGATGTGCTGCTTAGGTGAATGGGAAGGACTGGCGTATCATATGCACGCCAAAATGGAATTTGGCGTATATATTGGACGATTTTCACACTTTGTGCTATTTATATGCAACTCCGTGAGAGCTTAATTGTACATTCCCATACATTCATTTATTTCTCGGTCTGCCACAAAATAAAAATTGACCACCACAAATAGATGTTTGCACATCGCGTTTATCACTACAGGTACCTACCACATGACAGTTTTTGTACAAACACCGTCAACGCACTCCAATGAGCCTCATTTAAGTTGCATTTAAGCATATATGTGGACGTGCATCTTAAAATAGTTAAATAATAATATATATATATATGTGTGTGTGTGTGTGGATGTGCACAACTGCAAGTCTGAAAAAAAAATGTTATGGTGTTCCTGGTTCACAACCTGTGGATGTTTTTCATCGCTTAAAGGGAATTGGGGAACAGAGCACAGATGACAACAGGTTTACTTAAGACAGCGCAAGCTAGCATGAAGGTAAAGCTAATCTTTTACATTATAGCGATGATGCAGGTAGTGATGATTCTCTCAGACCAATCAGTGATTTACAGTGTTTTCGTGTCACGTTCTGGTATCAGCACGGGTCGCTTGGAACCCCAACCAAAGTGGTACGAAAAAAAGTATCGGGTACTATGAACTGAACCCAGTGGAAAAGCTCCCAAAAGTAAGCTGACCCAACCCAAACCAAACCGTGGTGTACTATGCAATGGAAAAGCGCCATTTACAACTAAAAATGGAAAAGGGTTGCTCGTTTATTTAGATGACAACAGCGTTTTCTGGACCTGAAGTTATTATCCCTCTGTAAATAATTACAACATTTATAAAAACGATGATGTCATGAGCATGCATATTCTTTATTTCTTTTTTTAAAGTGACATTGGCAGCTTCTGGCTGGGATTTTGACCATGTTGTTGTCTGCACGTCAAACTAAATAAAAAAACTTTCAGTTTTTAGTACATCATTGTCTTGTAAATGTACCCTAAATATCAGTAGTTAAAGTCATCCTATAATAAATGTTTTCAATGGGGTTCAGTTGTAGCTTTGTTCAGTCTAGGTAAGTGTCTCTGAAACTCACTCAGTAAATCATTTCTTTATAGACCTCTGTTTGTGTGCAGCAACATTATCATGCAGGAACAGAAAAGGCCTGACTTGTTGTAAGTACATAAATTTCGAGTATGTCAGTATGATGTAGTGTTTAGATTATCTAATCTTACCAAAATTAAGAGGCCTAGCCAGTGCTTTAAGTGGCCCAAAAGAAGTGCCGGTACTTTATTTTTCTTTCTTTTTTTTTTTGCTGACTGGACTTCTATATTGAAGGGGTTTTATATTCAGCAGTCAACAGATGACCTTGTAAAAAATAATAAATCCTTAAATAAGTTTGTGGATTTGCTTGAGCTAGAAATAGCTATTGAACATACATTGTGCAAAAGGTAGATAAATAAGTAAAATTTTCAGCATGGTCAAATGCTAAAACTAGTTGTTCTGATAGAAAGAGCTTAAAAACAAAAACTTTAAAATGACACCAAGACCATGGGTTCAAGAATAACAAAACACTGGCAATTTAAAACTAGAAAGTCGTCACTTTATTTTTTCCCATTGTTTTCCATTTTGCGGGTGGTAAAACTACTGTGCGCGTCGTTCAAATTCATTGAAATTTCGTTGGGCAGTGTCCCAAACCAAAAAGGGCACTAAGGGCATCCCCCTTAGTGCCCTTTTTGGTTTGGGACACTGCCCAACGAAATTTCAATGAATTTGAACGACGTACTATTAGTTTGGTTTTAATAAAGTATTATAAATATGATGTGTTATATTACTACACTGTAAAAAATCCAATTAATGAAATGTTGGAAGGGCAAAAATATATAAGTTAAACCAATTTTCTTGTTTGGGCTTAGTTGAGTAGACATATTATTTTAAGTCTAGATAAATCTGTGTTTAAAATATTAAATGAATGGTTATTTTCAAATTCAGTCAACATTCAGAATGGCTAGTGTTGACTGAACTAATTAAGACAAATCAGGTAAATATGTGGACTTATGACAGCTATGTTTCCTGACAACAAAATGCTCATAATATTACTGTTATTTGGTAACAAAATGTAATTTTAAGAGTTGTTCAGGCGTAAATGTATGTGCTTTAATTTTATATATGCGGTCGGTTAATATAGATAGCGTCTATTTAAAAATGTGCTCGGACACTTTCGGACGGAGAAGAGCTCCAGAAAATCACAGACACTTAAGCGCTCACACCCCGCCCAGCGCAGCCTCGCCTCGGCAAGCCCCTCAGAAATCGACTGCTGGCTCTGATATCTCTGTGGCGTTTAAACATGCAATTTAATTCATTTTAATTTCTTATACTTAATAATAAAAGGTTTACCGGTATGTTTAAAATCATATTTTAGGATTGCACTTAAATGATATCGCTGTTGAATGATATTTCATATCTTTCACATTTGTTATAACTGGGCTGCGTACTGCCTGCGAATTTGAACTTCAGAGCTGTAGGTGCGAGTGGAGAAATAGTCCCAATATAATAACAATGTTAAAACTTCTAAATATACCCGTGTGTGTACCCGTGTGCGTGCGTGTGTGCGCGCGCGCGCGTGCTCGCGCGTGTGCATGTATGTATGTATGGGCGTGCGTCTGTGTATTTTGAATTTAAAATGTTTTAACTCGGAAGGATCTGGATCACAGGTCATTTCATCTGAGATCAATCCGCACGCAACAGCTGGAATCACTTACTGATTCACACAAGTCAGCCGTTTCCTCAAGTTCAAGTCAGGTAAGTGGTTGTAATTAAATGTTAATTTTAGAATATATTAATTGGCAAAGACGCAAATACTCGACGTTTTTGTAATTATATTTTTGTAAAGATATATTAGAAGTGTGTTATGTTATGTGACCGAAGTAAAGTGGAGCTATTTTAGTTAAAAAGATAAAAAGCCTGGATATAGGGTTGGTTTACCGGACAGAGTTTAGAACTCGGTCTTAATTGGGACATTTTTACAAACAAACCTTATATAATACAAGACTGGCGTGCATTTTGAGACAAAACAATAGCTCTCATATGTTAAAGGGATACTTCACCGATTTAGCATTCAGCTTTGTATCTGTAGAAACCCAGCAGTATTACTGAATGACCATGTTTCCCTCCATCATTTCCCCCTGAGAGGAGAGATATCTGGATTTTGGTTCTGCAAAAAAGTCCTCCGATGATGCAAAAATCGTCATATTACATCATCGGAGGACTTTTTTGCAGAACCAAAATGCAGATATCTCTCCTCTCAGGGGGAAATGAGGGAGGGAAACATGGTCATTCAGTAATACTGCCCGGTTTCTACAGATACAAAGCTGAATGCTAAATCGGTGAAGTATCCCTTTAAGAGATGTCAGTAAGTTATTTTAGTCAGTGAAAAGCCCTGTCCGAGAAAACCGCCCATTAGTGTTTAATTATGTGTGATGTCTGAGGGAAATTTGGCCTAACATTAACGTTATTTAGGGAATAAAGTCTTTCACCGTCAAACTTTATTATATTAAACATGTTATTTATGTATGTGTGTGTGTTTATATTCCTCTGTTTATCAAACCAGAGCGGAGATGATGTGAGAGGCTGACCAGAAGGAAACATAGCGAGACAGTCTCCGCTTGGACTGGCTGAGGAAAGTCTCCTAAATGGCCCTGGAGATGTTCTGACTGACTTTGGAGGCTTTTTGGACTGTTTTATGCCCTCTATTTAAAGAAGACTTAATTCTGTATGTTCAGTCTGTATGATAAGTGAATAAAAAGCTTTTGTTTTTATGTGACTGAAGTTAATTATTTTGTTTACAACACCAGCATAAATTATTTGATAAATAATTAAAAAATGTTATTAAAAAAACCCCCAAATAATAAATATTAATTGAAGTAACACATAAAACATTGAGTGAATACTTAAATTTTAATTGACAGAGTATTTGCTGTATGTTTTTAAAGATTCAACTGATTAAAACATTTTAGTTGAATGAACTATAAAGCTAGTTGAGCAAACATACTTTTTTATATTTGAGTCAAGTTTGGGCCAACTAAAAAACATCAATCCAGGTAACACTTTGCAGACAGAAATTGAGTGAACGTAAAATTTCTGTGGAACTAGTTACTAAAAAATAATTCATTGAGCCAACAATTTATTTTTTACAGTGTAGCATCAACTTACACAAGTGATTATAATGGGAAATATAATAACAAGAATTAAAGTGTGACACAAAAATATTCAATATGATTTACCTGCTGGCTTGATGGATCTTTGAATCCATGTTTGCAATGTTGAACTGCCTTTAGAAGCAGCCTCCCTTTCCGTTCTCTGTCTTTATTTTGTGAAGGCATTTGTGTTTTTTGTATTTTTTGCCTACAAAGTGTGCCAACAACAGCAAATTTAGTGTTTATATTAACTTAGATCTGATCGGGAACATTAAATCCATTAGACAAGCGATAATAGTAAGAATATGGATATTTTGTTGTTGTTAGCTTGCTAAGTTGTTAGCACTTTTACATTTTACAAATACATAAACAAACTTCCAAATGAGTTATTCTGCGGTTTAACAGCTGATATAATGTAATAAATCTACCTGTTAATGCAACGAACTTCAGAAACTGTCGTCCAGGCAGAGAGTGCACACAGAGATGCTGCGGGGCGGGCGGGAAAACACGAAGTGGATTAGCGGAATCAGTGGATCTTTAGCGATCTTTAGGATCTTTTTATAGATCACAACCTTTGCGTGCGAAATTACAGAGGATAAAATACGTCAGATTTAAGGGAAAATACTAATACGGGAGGACGGCGGGAAAGAAGGGTAAAATACGGGACTTTCCCATCCAAAACGGGATACTTGACGGGTATGGTGAGTCACACCTCTCCACAACACGTTGAGGCTGACTGACAGCAAAGGCGACGCATGCGCTTTTAACTTGTAAACTCAAGGGTGTATGGGTAATGTAGTCTCTGTGCAGCCAAAGGATTAAAACCTCTGATTTAAACAGAGGTGCAAATGAGCGTTCCGGTATGCTTAAAGCACGTTCTGGGCTCAGGGAGAGGTGGTGGTACGCTCAAGAGCTATTTTTAGAAGTGGCGGTACTGAGTACCGGCCCGTTCCGGCCCACTTAAAGCACTCGGCCTAGCCAAACCTCTTGGGGGGGTGACTATATATGGTGGGCTATACTTTAATGTATGAGATTATAAATACAGAAGTGTATCAGGTCTAAAGCACATTTAATGCTTCATTAAAAAATAAAGACATTTAACTTTTGTTTTAGTGTGTCAATATAGATTTCCATACATTTTTGTCCATTCCTTTTTTTAATGATGATTTTTGTATCAACAAGAATCATACAACTGATGTATGGCCTACACATAGATGTGATCACCACCATCATGTGTTTCAAGCAATCTAACAGTACATTTTATAAATTGTCATGAGAAAAAAGTTTAAGATTGAGTTTTAAATGGCTGAACTGACACTTCATCACTATGATAAACAAGGAGTCCTTGAGGATAAGATGATAACAAACCAAAGTGGAAGCCTTATTAGCTGCAGCTCGTATATTTACTCTCTGCTAACAAGCATGACATTAGTTACCAAACAATGGGGGACATTAACATTCTGCTGGTGGATAGAGCTTCCACACGCGGAATAAGCTATGGGAAGACACACTAAATAACCATAACCGTATATCCTGAGTTAGTCATCGAATTCTGATGTAAATGCAGAAAGTGAAGCTGGAAAGAAACAGACTTTGCAGTCAGATTGTTGTAATAACAAAAGAGAAAAAAGACTTACGGAGGCAGGTGTTTTCTCTGAAGTCCTGTAGAAATTTCTCACATTCCTCCTCCTGATTTCCACTGCCTCGGCAGGTACACCACGGGGAGATGGTGAAGTTTGAGTGACCTGAGTCTACGTAGTTAGGGGTCATATCTGTACCTGCAAGAAGGAGAGAGAGGTTACTCAATTATGTAGTGCATTGAATTAGCGAAATGTACTAGCTGTATGGTTCGATAAAAAACGGGATGGTGGTGCACAAAATGGTGCCAGGGGGCCCAGTTTTATGACCTTTTATAAAATACATTCATTTATCATACATTCTGTGTAAACCTCTGAAAAATGTCATGTTTTGTTTAATTCAAATTTCCAAGTTTGGGATTGTTATGTCATTAGGTTACCCTAAGAGGTCATATTGACCACTGTATGTGGTGTATCTGTGGTATGAAATAATTTGATGTCAGAAATATTTTTTTCTGCTTACCAATGAGTCTGATGTAGGATGCCAGGCAGGCCTGATAGTCATCGTTCAGACACCTGGAGGTGGAGTGAGGGGTCATCTGACAATTTGCATGGAAATCAGCCAGCCTTGACCTTGCCAGAAAAACACAATAGCAACATGTCAACATCAAAATACTTTTCAAAGTGCAGTCAGCGTATAGTTTTTCTAGGGGTGACAAAATGGCGAAAGTTTGTGTGTGTGTGTATGAGTCTATGCAAGGTCCAGATTCATACATCATTGGTTTTCTTTGAAAGTCTTCTTTCTATCTCTCTATCCCTTCCTTGGCTTTTCTCTCCATTAGTCATCGTTGCTGACCGTGATCACAGCATGCTTGTGGTTGGGAGGCATCCTGGGGGTCAGATAGAAGACAGGACTTCCACTGCATCCTCCAAAAGCGCTTGATCTTACTCTTAAAACCGTTTATTTCATTATGTATCTCTCTTCCTCTGTCTATCTTTCGCTCTGTTTGTCTAAGGCAATATATAAGTACTGTAACTGGATATTTGTTGTTGTGAAGAATTTTAAACAATGTGACATACATATTTAGATGTGCAGTATTTGTCTCCCTTTAAAGCAACAATATGTAGTTTCTATGTAAAAATGACTTACAGCTCCCCCATGTGGTTGAAAAGCGCAACAGTGGCTGGTATCAGACACTCTTCTGCAGGCAGGGGGAGGGGCGGGGCTGTGTGCTCTACCCTCTACTGCCACTTTCAGAGTGTGCTTGTAGCAGCTAGGAGGCTGCTCAGGTTGCAGCAACAGTACAATTTGTCCAGTTAAAAGTTTTTATATCACTGAAATAATTTTAGACACATTATTTAAAGGTAAAAAAAACTATATAGTGTTGCTTTAACAGAAAATCTGTGAGGGTAAATTCTTGCTACGCAGACATCACCAGTGCACCGCACAGAAAAATGGGGCAGATTTACTAAATGGAATAAATAAATAAAAGTACAGTTTACTCAGGCATTAAATGTTTTCAAATGACTTTGTCTTCTTGTGAAGATTCAGTAGGTTTATTATAAATAGCTCCTTGTACACAAAACTTGGTGCTATTTGCTTGCTGCAATTACCGGAGCATTGTTGCCACCCGCGGAAAGCAGGTTGTAAACTGAATTGTATTTAAAAAAAGACATTTGTGTACTCGAGCCAATTCAGTGTCTGATCACAGTGGTGCCGTGATTCTGTAGTCCTCGTAAAGTATGCAAGATCACGGTAGACAGCTGCAATGTCCAAGTTAGTATTCAGAACTTACCTACAGGATAAAGAATTGTGCTGCACTGAATTGTGATGCACATTGTTATTTTTTTTGCCAAAAAAACTTGCATGTACTTCAGACATTTCCATTACTGACTAATAACCTTATTATTGCCATTAAATTGAATTACTGAACCTAAACATAAAATGCTTATTTACAAGAAAACATGCACTTCATCATCTCTTTGAATTTGCTATTAAAACTTTCCCTCAATGAAAACACAGAAATTCAAAGAGAGGCCTGATATTAGTTTCACTGCATTTAATGTACAGTAGAGGGCTGCATTGGGTATGGGTTCCCACCGGACCCAACGCAAATCTCGCAGGAGCAGACAGTTTAAACTTTGCTGCGGGCGGGAGCGGCAGCCAAAAAATGTTGCATGGCCCACGACTTGCCGACAAACCAGATCCAGAGAATGTGCTCTGAAAATTTGCGCGTATTATTTTGAGCCTCCCCACATCTAGTGTACCGTCAGAGAAGGCATTCAGTGTGTGTGGGTGGATTTTGGAAAAAAGACACAAAGTCTGGGACCACATTCATTCAGCAATGTACTTTATCATCATAGTAATATGAAGTATGCAAGGCCAGTGATCAAATTGATTTATTTGTCAAGTAGGCTACGTTCTTTTTTATTATTATTTATTTTGCAATAGCCTGTTAAGCAAGCTAACTATGAATTTGAAATATTTGAGATTTTCTTGAGGCATTTTATTTATTTGGGTTTTTTTTTTTGTTTAAAGCTACACTAAAGAGTTTTTGCTCTTTGCTCCCCCTACAGGTTGGAAGCGGAATTGTCCATTACCACTGTCGTAAATAATTTCGCCTACTGCAGCATAGCTGGCTCTGATTGGATTGTAGGTCTGCCGTTAAGCAAGTTTTTGTAGTTTTCACTCGAACTACAGGACCGCGACCCGACAGTTGGAAACTTTTTTAGTGCGGTTCTGGCAAATAGAGGGCTGCAAAGCGAATGTGAAAGTGCCGTTCAACCTGTTTTGAGTAGATGAACGACAGAAACTTTTTTGGAAACATTATTTTAAGGTAAAAAACTATTTGGTGTTGCTTTAAATTATATTTAGCCTGTTTTTTTAAGTTCAATTTGTTTATTTATGCAACAAGTTAAATGTATTTCATATTGTGTTTTGGGCTTATTTACTTAAACTGTTTATTAACAGTTAAACTGTTTGTTTAGTTAATTCTTTGGTGTGTGTGTATCATGCATTACGTTTAAAAACGGAGGCGCCGCTAGTTGTGGTTCTGTTTAACGGTTAATGTTTAATAACGCTAATTAAAAATATCTACCCAATGTTTTTGTCAGGTGTGGTGTTTTGGTTTAGCATTACTTTATTTAGTTAATGTTATTCTGGATGTTAACCTGAACGAATATTTAGTCGTGTACATTTTTAACAAGCTCTCAGTGAAAATCCATGGGAGCGGGCAGGAGTGGACACAAACATTGCATGTACACGCAGGGGTGGAAAATGCAGGTTGCGGGCATGGGCGGGTGCAGGTTTAAGAAAACAGTCCCACGCAGGGCTATAATGAACCAGCCCAGTCACACAAAATTATGTACCTATAGTCACGTAAATTTTTTAATTCTTTTTCGTGATCCTGTCACGAATTTCCGTGTTTTTTATTTTGTGATCATATCACAAATTTCTGTTTATGTGTCATTGTCACGTATTGGTTACTCAACTGTTTTGTCCTATTTTTTTACCATTGTCGCTTTGGTTTACGGGTTTGATTTACATAAAATGACATCCTTTCCCAAGCCCAACTCTAACCCTAATGCCAGGCGACAATGGTTTAAAAATCAGGAAATATAAAAAATAAATCAGAAAAACATTGTATAAACCATTAAAATAAACCAACCATTGTATAAACCAACCAGAAAAGTCATTACAGCAGATTGAGTTGCGTATTATTCGGTATCGTAAAAAATGCCTTACGTCGTGGGCTGTGAAAATCGCACCAGGTCTTCTGTTAAGTTTTGGCGATTCATGCAGAATCTCAAAAACAAAAAAATACAACATCTGCGGCTGCAAGCAATTAACGTGCAGACTGGAACAATGCAAATATCAAAGAGGCTTGTGTTTGTAGTGCTCACTTCATTTGAGGTAAGTCATCATTTTTCAGCCCTGTTAGATTAAATTATAAAGCCTGGATGGTATGAACAGTTTGACCCCATGCTGCGCGCGCACCCGATAGTCATTTAATGTTTTCAAACCTTGAAGGGGTCTATACAATGGTTTACAAGTCAATATCTGATTGCAAAAAGTTTGTAAAGAATTTTGCATCATTACTGATTTTTGCAGATTTTATTTAATAACCAAAGCGGTTTTAGAAACTTTTCCTGGGTCATTTAGTTGTGTTATTTAGCTGTTATTAAAGTGCCCTTTACAGCACATTAAAGTTTGATACGTGACAGATAGTACATCTCTGTGTAATATACTAGTGTACTAAACATGGATACATTCCCAGTGGAGCCCAGTGTGCATTTAATTCATTCTCTCCCTTCTTTGTAAATGCACCTTTTAATTAGCATACAGCTAAAAATCCTGCTGCGATTTACATGTCTAATTACATCTGTTCACGCTGCAGGTATCAAATGGAGAGGTGCGAAAAATATCGATATACCAGTTGGGTTCCCTACATGATATAAATACCTGAATGCTTATGGGCTGGAAAAAATTAATAAGCTCTGTGTTTGGTCTTTAACTGTATACTAACATAAAAAATCATTACATACGTATTGTGTATATGCACATTGCATATACGTTATAGAGGACAAGAAAGGGATAAAGCTATTTAGGAATAGGGTCAAGAGTCCAGCTTTATCCCTTTCTTCTCTCTGCATTAGTCATTGTTGCTGACCATGACCACAACATGCTTGTGGTTGGTAGGCATCCTGGGGGTCAGATAGAAGACAAGACTCCTTTCTGCAACCTCCAAAAGCACTTAAACTGTCCTCTTATAATCCTCTATCTCTTTATGTATCTCTCTTCCTCTGTCTATCTTTCGCTCTGTTTGTCTATCTGAGGCAATAAATAAGTAACAGGATATTTGTTGCTGTGGAGAATTTTAAACAATGTGACATACATATTTAGATGTGCAGTATTTGTCTCCCTTCAACAGAAAATCTGGGAGAGCAAATTCTCAGCGGAGCAACAAGTGAAAGACAAGTGAATGTTTCCCAGCACTGTTGTAATTTCTACAGTTACTTACCACAAAATGCTCAGTAAAATACCATCATTTTCTTTTCCAGTTCATTACTGTAATATGCATTGCACTATGGGTATTAACATTTAATTTATAGTGATTTACTGTAAGGTTTGAATTTGCGGTAGACTGCTGTAAAACAACAGCAGTAGCGCTACTGTAGTTGAATAAAACAGTGTTATAAAAGCATATAAAATAGGAAAATAAAATATATCTATGAAATGAAATACATTTTATTTTATATGCTTTTAGCAGTGAAACAAATTTCAAAATGTGAATTGTTTTTCAGCAGTGTAAATAATTTATTGAGAATTGTAGATAGAAACAAGAAAGGGATTATGGATAAATGCTTTACCGTTAGATTTGAATTTGACCTCAAGACTTCAAAAAACTAGTGACGCCAAGATTCTGTGGCACTGTGGCAGTGTTATGACCCTACGACACGGGCAACCCAGGTTCAATTTTCCTTCAAGGCAATTTTTTTTTTAACTAGGTAAAATGGAACTGCGGTAAAGGCATCATACTGTAAAAACCATGTACAGTTATGGTACTGTAATGGGGCAGTTACAGTAACTCGTTACCGCATATATACAATAAAAAGTCTAACAGTGAATATAACCGCAATGCAACCGCACTGGGGCGAATTTAATCAATGGAATAAATACATTTTATTATGGTTTACTAAGGCACTAAGTGTGTTAGGAATAGGGTCAAGAGTGCAATTGCATGCAGATACCTTTAAAGGGAAATTCCACTTTTTAAAAAAATATTCTTATTTTCCAGCTCTCCTAGAGTTAAACATTTGATTCTTACCATTTTAGAATCCATTCAGCTGATCTCCCGGTCTGGCGCTAGCACTTTTAGCATAGCTTAGCACAATCCATTGAATCTAATTAGACCATTAGCATCACGCTCAAAAGTAACCAAAGAGTTTCGATATTTTTCCTATTTAAAACTTGACTCTTCTGTAGTTACATCGTGTTCTAAGAACAACTGGAAATTAAAAGTTGTGATTTTCTTGGCAGATATGGCTAGGAACTATACTCTCATTCCGACGAAATAATCAAGGACTTTGCTGCTGTAACATGGCTGCAGCAGACGTAGTGATATTACACAGCAGCCGAAAAGAGTATCCTTAGTATCTTTCAATAGCAGGGAACTATTTTCGGGCACAACGTAATATCATTGCGTAATATCAGCTGAATGGATTCCATAGCGGTAAGAATCGAATGTTTAATTTTAGGGGAGCCTAAAAATGAGCATATTTAAAAAAAATTGAGTTTCCCTTTAAAGGGTAAAGTCCCAGTGACAGCTTTGGACATTTTTTTCTGACCATGAACTGTACACAGTAGACACATACTGTCATAGAAAGTGGGACCCTGTGTTCTTTCTCCTTTTTTTATGTTTTATATGCTCAAATACATTTGCAATACTTCACAATACAACCAATGTCTAATGATATTGACAACATTTACTCAATTTATTTACTTCAGTGAATGTATTCATAAATAATGTAAAACATCATAAATTATAACTTAAGGGCTTTTGATCACAGTCCCAGAATGAAATAAAAACAGGGCAGTAATTTGTAGCAGATGATCTGAAAGTTCAAACAAATTGTTTAGGCATTGCAAACCACAGCTTTCTTTAATTCTAGGTCCTCATAGTTATTGTTTCCACCCACGTGACCAGAATTGAAATGACCACTTACAATCAATCAATAATAACATCTTCTGTTTTCTTACCCAAAGCTATGACTTTATCTGACGACAGACCTCTAGTCTTGTTTCTACCGTATTAAACAGGTAATGAAGCAAATGATGCCTGTCTTACTTGTTCAATGTCTTATTTGTTCAATGTCTTATTTGTACTACGGTCTCTCTACGGTATTAGTTTTAATCTCTGTGCAAATTTCACTCTTCCCTTTTCTAAAAACCCGGTTTGCTTTTTTCCTCCAATTTCAGCCAGACTTTTATATATCTTTTTTATTGGTCAAATGAAGTATTCAGGCCTGCTAATGTGTTTTAACTGATAGGAGAAGGTTGTTTTTGCGTTTTATATGTCTTGAGGGAGCTCTTCCAGTAACTGTAATGTATCTTATTAGCAAGAGAAATGTAAGAACATACCAAACTGTTGTTTTTATGGCAAATAGAAGAGAGAGGTACTGAGATGGACCGATACACCAGCAGGTTTTTCCTTTCAGGAGAGGACAATATAACGGCTATAATTTACTGTTCACTTGAAGTTTACAAAAGGCTGTCTAGGATTGTTTGGGCAGAAAATGCTTTGGCATCAAGATAAAGCACATTTCAGATCTCGCCAGGACTCCTCTATTATACCTGAACGGACCACTCACTGCTCAAATTATAGCCTGTCTGCCTGCAAAGGTTTCTAAAGGTCCTTATAGATTCACCATTCACGGAGAGAGCCCTAAAATGAGCGGCGCTAAGATTTATTTCCTTTAAAAACACGCTTAAAACACGGTCATTTGGTCCGGTTTGTGTTGGGGAATAATGTTGATCCAATTTTCTCTGGGCTTATGGGAAATTAATGCATTTTAAGGAATGATTATGATTGCTATGGATGGCACTGAAATGAGTGTGTTACGTAAAAGGGTCCAATACAAGTTTTTCATTTTTCCATGTTCAATATGATTCAGTGTTTTCTCATCTGAATCACCAAAGCAATAAGTGGTGGCATCCACAGACTAAAAATAAAGAATCATAACTTGTTTCTTCATGTTGTTCCAAACCCTTATAGATGTTCTTCCATGGAACACAAATTTTAATGACTGGCCGTTTTCTTTTATGCTTTCATAATGAATGGGAACTTCAAAAAGGACGCAAATGCACCATAAAATGTCTTAAAAATGCCCCATACTGTACAACTCATGCATTAAATTCCAAGTTTCCTGAAGCCTGTGCGAAACAGATCTTGTCATCCGTCCCATTTCTCTTTTATGACCGAGGAAGCAAAGTCCGATTCTTGAACAAATCATTATTTTGATTGATCTTCAGACTGGTCTGAGCTCTTATAAATTGAGATAGAATAGTCACAGAAGTTTCATTTTTTAGTGAACTGTCTTTTTTTAAATTTATCTGTATGTCAAGTGCGCCACTTTCTTTTTCTAGGTAAATATTTCACGTTTGCCATATACCACGGGATGAAATGTTTCTGCGGTGAATCAATAAATCTCAACGCCACCCCCCTCTCGCTCTTGGAAGATGAATATAACGCAATAAGGCCCAGTAATGGCCCTCAACATCGATACGTCTGAAATTCAATAGAGATTGGGGCGATTTCGATTGCTTTCTTGGCGAAAGGTGCATAGCCCTTTTTGTTTGCCGGCGTCAACCATTAGAGTCAAAGTGGCTTTGCTTTTTGTCCTTCAACCTGGCATCAGAAGAGCTCTTTCATTCTCAAGTACGGGTGACTCTATCATTTGGCAATTGAGAGCTATTGCCCCCAGGCAGTCAATATGCAATGAAAGCAGATCTTAATCTTTATACGACAACTTCAAAAAGTTTGATGGAATGTCTGCCAGAATTTTAATAGAAAACATTTGGACTCTGTGCCATCAGATACTGGACTAGAATGATAACAAAGATCTGTTGTGATGGATCTTGTACCTCTGTTTACAAGTTAATTACTTGTAAATGTATTACATTTCATGTAAATGTATTACACTTCAAAAATATGTACTGTACAGTGCCAGAAACAAAAATATTTATTACGATTATATTATATTCTTCAAAGAGCATTTTGGAAATAAAATGCAGGTTTCTTCTTATGCCTAAAAACCCTTTTCTCTACAACACTTTCAACATCCTTGCCCACTTTGTCAGGCCCATGTTAGTGCAGAAAAGCGGGTCAGGCTATTTGCGTTAAAATCAAACTGTTTTTGGCTTTCTCTGTGAGAGCCCATCCAAATCTCACAAACAAATAATAAAAAAACATTAGATCAAAAGTTTGTTTTTATTGCATGTACTTTCTTCAGTTTTAAACAGGCTTACATTTATTGGCTTTGAGGTTCACTGTCATTGGCCCATCTACCCAGCATGCACTAAAGTGTAATCTAATAATGCAAAAAAATATGTTTAAAAAACATTAAATCACAAAAACCACCTTAGCAATCTCAGAGACGTTTTAACCATGCATCTTTGTTTATTCCAACCTAAATGACACCTCAATACTTCCCTTACGACCAGTCATGACAGTAACGCAGTATTAATGTATGGTTTGGGAAATCACTGCAACATCTCTGACGACCAGCTCACATTTGGCAGAAGATGCGTCATGTAAGGTCAAACCAGATGACTTTTGACCAGCAAAACTGCATCTACTGCATGATCCATTAAATGCATAAGAGGTTTGATTTGTATAGATTATCCTGCAATTTTCATGTTAAGTTTCTATTCTTGGTGCCAGAATCAAATTCGAGACAGCGTTTCTTGCCAATGCATTCAGTGGTTTGGCACCCTGCTACTTACAGTCCATTATCTAAGCATACATCACACTCAGGTCAAACAACCTGATCTCACGAATTTCCGTGGCATAGTCACGGAATTTTGTGCTCATTTTTCCATGGCATTCTCACGGATCTCCGCATTTTTCCGTGGCCCTGCTACTGACTGTCTTTTTCCGTGGCATTCTCACGGATTGGTTACTCAACTGTTTTGTCCTATTTTCTTACCATTTTCGCTTCGGTTTAGGGTTAGATTTACATGAAATGACATCCCTACCCAAACCTAACTCTAACCCCAACGCCAGGTGACAATTGTTTAAAGTTTAGAAAATATAAACGAATAAATCAGAAAAAATAGTATAAACCAATAGTTAAAGTGACATACTAACGCAAACACCAAATCTAACCCTAAACCGAAGCGAAAATGGTTTGAAAATAGGAAAAAGCAGTTGAGTAACCAATCCGTGAGAATGCCACGGAAAAAGACAGTCCGTAGCAGGGCCACGGAAAAATGCGGAGATCCGTGAGAATGCCACGGAAAAATGAGCACAAAATTCCGTGACTATCCCACGGAACTTTGTAAGATCATGTTGGGTCAGACCAGGTCCAGAAATATCTCCATGGTTGTCTTAGTGTGTCACCAATTACTTTAAGATCAGATTTTTTAAATAACACTTCTACAGGATTTACACACGTCCCGAGAACAAAACCTGCCCTACAACTGTTTCTGTGATGGAGGTTTAAGGGTTTGTGCAGTTTCATTACGTTTGCCTTTGGCTTTCCCAAATGTCCATGACTATAATACATGTCTGATGTAGTGTGTCTGTCTATAACTCCATTATTTTTTTACAAATAATATTGTGCACTCAAAATATGCACTTAATTTACATATAAAGTCAAGGTTTTAACACATCCCGACAATTCTTTAATACTGCTTCCCTATTCACTTATAATCGATCCAGTTTCTTGCATTGCATTACCGTGCAAAGATAAATAAGTGGTAGGCCTGCTCGTTTGGCAGGGTTCCCAAATTTGGTAAACACAACACGAATGCTTGTCCGATCCATAGTTTTTTAGCAGAACCCTGACCCCAGACATCGATAACTAAGTCTGTCCGGCTGTGTTTTATTTGCTCGGGTTGCGTGTTCAGAACCGGTCCTGACTGCCCGCGTGGTTAAAACCATCTCCTGCTAGTTTCCATCAAAACAGATTAACAACATTTCCCTGCCATAAATCAGCGCTAGACATGTGTGCGTGTATTTGGGAAAATTGGTTCCAGTGAAAAAAGCTACAGGACATTTTACCTCCCGAAGTGCATGGAATATGCTTAAACTTTAAAATACAGTCTGCATTCTGAGGACCCGAGATTAAAGAAACGTACAAATGGTGCCTTAGGGTTATATCACAGGCTTCAGAAATGACAGGCTTCAAAGGCTCCCAATCACTATAGCTGGGAGTATGAGGTATAAAATGTGTCACCTTATTCTGGTCCGAATCCATCAGAACTGGATATATTGAGGCATCAGATCTGACAAAAGGACTTTCTCACAAGTCTCAGAGTCTATATTGAAATGTATGACCGTTTCACAGACCATTTAGGCTATAACCATTTGGCTATACTTAAAAATCTTATTATTACGCATGAGCATAATTGTATCATAAATCACAAAAATGACAGTATAAGAAAATGCTAAGAATAAAAGTACTTTTTTATACCTTCACAGACTATATTGTGACCACATGGCCTCATATTAAAAGTCTCAGTCCAAATCAGAATCAACAATAAACAATAAATCTATAAAAGAGTTACAATATGTTTATTATGATGTGACTCGGAATGTCATTAAGTCATTGAGTCGGCATGCGAAGATCAGAGCTTAATAAACAAATCTTATAAGCATGTCTCATTTAATTTCCCAAAAAATTAAATGTGTCAGGAACTTTCACCCTCCCGATCTGCTCGAAATGCAGCTCTGATACGAAGGACGAGTTTTGGGAAAAAGCACAGTCATTTCGCTGCTACAGTTCAGACTATTACGTAAACAAATAACAGCAGATTTGTGCTGAAAGCATTAATTTGAGATGCATTCATTTGTTATGTCATACAGACATGAACAGGCATGGTTGCCGGCAGTCAGCTCAAGCCTGGCACGCTTACAAACACAAGATACCCAAAGGAAGACAGAAGACATATAATGCCATTAAAACATACAAAGATCTGTACACTGCAACGCAGTTGTGTTGAATATGATGGGGGATGATCTATTATTTTGCATTGAGTTTCCTAATAATTTTTTTTTTGCTATTAAAAAAGAAAAAATATAATTACAATTGACTTTTTATTAAACAGATCTATGGTACTTACATGAGTTATTATTCTTCTAAGAGGCATATGAGAAGATTCCATAAAATCTAAAAACTGGGATATCTATCTTTAATCCAGCACATTTTAATATTATTAAAGGAAGATGAGACGTGACAGAATTGCAAAATGTTGCAAGCCGTAAAAAAACGCTGTGCAATTCTTAATGTGCATACAATTCTGATGCTCCTGCTGAGGCCTAAAGCCATTGACCTTCAGCGACATATGAACTAGAGCACATAATGACAGTCAATAAGGCTTTTGAGATTGACCCGAAGAGCGTAAAATCAGAGAGACCGTGGGGTCGCTGACTGCGGCTTTAAATAGATCAGCACTGTATGAGCCCGCAGTGTCATTCATTACCCGCTTCATCATGTATTCCTCCTCAGACAATGCCATCCCTCACAGCAGCAGGCAATGAGAGATGATGTGAGGCCAATATGCACGGCGATGGATTCATCCATGAGGCGAGAGTGAATGGGTTAGTGGGGATGAATGGGTAAGGGGGGTTATTGTTGAAGCACTGGATTAAGCTTCGTGTGATGTGTGAGTGACATTTATGTTTAAAAATGCCCATTCAAATGACGGGATGGGGAACTGATAAATATGAAATGTTTAAATGTAGAGGAAATCCAATGTCCTAATCATTTGCATATATGTCAGGCTGATTTTTGCTATGCTTTTATGATCCTTTTTACAGTAGAAAATATAATTGCTGTTTTTAAGTCCTCCTGTTTTGTTAGTAGTTATGAGTTATAAGTCATTCTAAGTCATTTATAAGTCATGTTATATTGCCAAGACATTTTGCGAAGACAGCTTATTTTGTAAAAACAGTAAATGTGCAAAGAGGCGGAACGTGGGTGGAGCTAAGGTGGCTGGTTGCTGAAACCATGCCCGCCTAACTCGAGGGTAGTGACAGCAGCGAAAATTCACCTGTCACTCAAGTAGCCACGCCCAGAACTTTAAAGGCGGGGAGCCTGATCTCTGAAAGCCAATGTTGATATTTGAAATCACCTAAACAAACACACGCCACACTTTTGATAGACGCGCCCCACAAATACGCAACCCAGGCAACAATGTTGGTTAAGTAGACACGCCCCTTACTGCTGATTGGCTACAAGTGTGTTTCGGTACTCGGCCCGTTTTTCAAAAATCAATTATATCATAATATAATTTAAACAAATGAGTTCACAGTCATGTAAAGTTGAGCATTTTAACATGGGGGTGTCTATGGGATTGACTACCTTTTTCGTGCCAGTTTCAAGCGACCAGTCGATGAGTTGGAGAAATACTCACTTCAGGTGAGAAACTAGAAGGTTGCCCCTTGCTACAGATATTGCATCCATTGATTTTGCCATGTTCTTAAAAAAAAATGCAGATAATTTACTCACCACCATGTCATCCAAAATGTTTATGTCTTTCTTTGTTCAGTTGAGAAGAAATTATGTTTTTAGAGGAAAACGTTCAAGGATTTTTCTCATTTTAATGGACTTTAATGGACCGTTTCAATGCAGTTAAATTGCAGTTTCAAAGGACTCTAGGCGATCCCAAACGGGGCATGAGGGTCTTATCTAGCGAAACGATTGTCATTTTTGTCAAGATAAATTAGAAATATGCACTTTTAAACCACAACTTATCGTCTTCTTCCGTGCGTGTGGCGTGCCAGCGCGACCTCACGCAATATGTCATCACGTCAAGAGGTCACGGATGACGTATGCGAAACTACGCCCCAGTGTTTACAAGTGTGTAGAAAGACAACCGTTTCGACGTTGTTGTATGTGGAATGATACTAATTAATGCCTTTGTGTCAGTTTATTGTTTAAAATGATCTGCAAATGTGCGTTTCATATATGTAACACGTGACCTTTCGACGTCATTACGCAATTACGTGAGGTTGCGCTGACGCGTCACAGGACCGGAGAAAGAAGAGAAGTTGTCGTTTAAAAGTGCATATTTTTTATTTTTCTCGCCAAAAATCACAATCGTTTCGTTAGATAAGACCCTTATGCCTCGTTTGGGATCGTTTAAACTCCTTTGAAACTGCGTTAAAACTGCAATTTTAAACTGCATTAAAACTTTCAAGTGTTGGGATCCATTAAAATGAGAAAAATCCTGGAATGTTTTCCTCAAAAACACAATTTCTTCTCGACTGAACAAAGAAAGACATCAACATTTTGGATGACATGATGGTGAGTAAATGCACTAATCCTTTAAAGTCGTAAACTCGGAGCCCACTCGTACATAGGACTTTGTGGTGGCGTTATGAGCGTTAATCCCTTAAATACGACATATCAGACATTTGAATGCACCAAATTTGAATTTCAATTAAATTATAACACAGTACAGTAGTACAGTGAACAGGACCAAAACATTACTGTAATATACTGTAGCAGTATAACAATAGATACAATTAAAAAAATGCGTTGGGATCACTTTCGAAGCATTAACCCAGATGAGCAATAAACCATTGACAGCCAATCAAATCTATTCGAATTTAAAGTGCTTGCATATTTGACATAGCAGCTGACACTGTGGAGAAGCTCATCTCATTGTAAGTACATTATGTAGTTAAATATTATACAGTGATATTCATATGTATGCTGTACAGTATCTGGCATGTGACAAATGAGTAAATCCTGTCGTGCCTTAACATGAAGCTTAGGGAAACAATGGCTTTCTGCCTACCTTATCTCTTTCTGTTTTACATAAACATACACCCACATTACACCCACATGAACACCTCCACAGTCATGACTTCCTACAAAAGTGGAATTTGCAATAACATAAACATTTGCTACAAGGACACTTGTACAGCTAAAAGTAAGCAAACTGAACACTGTGCTGTCCTTCGTCTCATCTGTGTATATGTTTGTCTTTGCATACTAATTCCTTTTTAATAATTTATGTCATTTCTCTCAGACTAATGCTCCAGTGGTTATTTGGTTATGCATATGTGCTCAATGAACCTGTGTCTTTAACAGCATCATTGCTAAATGGACATCACTACCAAGGGCCATAACAGCCCGTTAGCATAACTGGCTTAGATGGGAAGAGACATTACCGTGTATCAAATCCAGTGAATTGCACTATTGCAACATTCTATCAGCTGTTTGCACTATTTAGCTATTTCTGCTACACTGCTGAGAAATAAAGATAACAGCTCATCTACCCACTTCTTCCAGCACTGCCACGGATTAAATGTCTGGATGCTTCACAGCTTCCGTCGTAAAGGGAAATCCACGTCTGATTCCACTTTCTGGAATTTGCATGGAATACACATGGAAGGTTTTTTCTTGTTTTTGTATCAGCACTGTGTGCCAAAGTTTTTCTGAAATTTCACAGCAACCAGTCTTTTTGTACAAAATTCTTTTTAGCTGTGTCCCAATTCGAAGGCTGCATTCTAGGGGGTCGATCACACCAAACGTGTTTATGGCAGTAGCAGGCGCCTTTTTTGAATGATTTTCTCAGCCTCATTATAGTCACGTAACTTTTTGATTCTTTTTTCATGATATTTTCACGAATTTCCGCATTTTTTCGTGACCATATAAGAAATTCCTGTTTTCGTTTTTCATTTTCTTACCATTGTCGCTTCGGTTTAGGGTTAGATTTATATAAAATGACATCCCTACCCAAATCCAACTCTAAAGGGGATAGCACACCGGCCGCACTGCTCAGCGCTGCGCCGTTCTAAAAAAATCTAACACATTATTTTCTATGAGTACACGCACACCGGCGCCGCCAGGTGGCGCCTGTCTGCGCCGCACAGCTGTGACTCATGAAGTTGCTCAAATCCCAGTCGCGCCACACAGCGCCACTCACATAGTTTAACATTAAATAACATCATATTTGTCTCAAATCATTAACGATTAGCATTGGCTGCTAACCTATATTTTGCATTTTGAAGTAGATGCTATCTGACGAAGCTCGCTCTATTTAATGTGCACTTCCGGTTTACGATACCGCCGAGTTGTCCTAGACACGAATTGGCGCGGCGCTGACCTGCGCGGCTGGTGTGCGAACCCCTTAACCCTAACGCAAGGCGACATATAAAAAAATAAATCTGAAAAAATAGTATAAACCAATACATAAAGTGCAATGCAAGCACCAAATCTAACCCTAAACCAAAGCAACAATGGTTTGAAAATAGGAAAACAGGAATTTGTTATACGGTCATGAAAAAACTTGGAAATTCGTGATAATATCACGAAAAATAATCCAAAATTTACGTGAATATATCACAAAACCTTGTGAGACTCGGTAGCAGCTTCTATAGGCAGTGAGCATTTTGCACTCTGTTTATGCGCACCAAACGCCTTGCATTTTTTGCCGCGTTTCTGAAGGAGCTCTGAGAGCGGAAAAACGGCCAATGTCATTCGCGTCTTCCCATTGTCCATTCGAATGAGATAAATGGCCGAATAAATTGTGACATAGTGAACTGAACGTCTAGCTGTTTCCACTGGAGTTGTCTGCATTCCTTCTTCTATGCACAGCATTCAGTTTTCCACACGTACATTGTTTTGTTAACTGTTTTGTTTTGTTTTGTTAAAATACCACAGTCATTCGCTCAAACAACTTGATGGAAACTAACCTAATTCGCTTTTCTTTGTTTTTCTTTTTTGCGAATTTTGAAAAGATTCGCATCACGTTTGGATGGAAACCCAGCTAGTGTCTTCTGCGTCTTTGTATTTAGCAAAAAAAAATCTTGTCACTGTTTTAGTATTATAAGTTATGTTTTGTATTAATATTCTCAGGTTGATTAGTTTGATATACTGTTAGTTTAATCTACATCAACGTGTCATATTTTCTCAAATAAAATTAATCTTTTTCTGGTTCCATATTTATTTTAATAAGTCAGAAACGTCTGATAGGCGCGGTGTGTGCGTACAGCAGGTGACACAAATTATGGATCCTCTGAAGGCTAGATCGTCTCATTTCAGTTCTCTTCATGGACTCAGGAGTGCTCACCTTCTGAGGTCGCGTTCTTAAAGGTCATGTTCTTCCTGATCCCATTTTTCAAACTTTAGTGTGTAAAAATAATACCTGCAAAATGATTCTTTAACAGAATTCCCCTTTCAAAGCCTACAGCGGACGGCCAGTTTGGACTACAGCCCTATACTTCCCGAATGAATGACGTCAAAATAAAAGTTTTTTACTAAACTAAACACAGGAATACGTCAGTCGCCAGCTAACCTCAAACAGCTCTGGCTAAGCTAAGCTACTGTTGAATTACAACACACTTAACAAACTACACAATCAAAACTCATTACGTTTTTCTGAAGGAGGGACTTCATAGAACAAGAAAGACATCAGCCTGTTTTGAGGACAGTGAAAACAGCGTTATACAGATAAGTAAATTGTGTGAAAAATAACGTTTTTTTACACGTGATACATGAACACATGTCATATTGCGCATAGTAAACACAATCAAAGCTTCAAAAACACAAAAAGAACGGGACCTTAAAAAGGTTGCAGCCTTCGAATTGGGACACAACTTTAGTACTTCGAAAACTTGCACAATAAGTTTTTCATTTATTTACTTAGGAATATTTGAAGAGTTTGGTTCCAAAACGCAATAAATCCATTTTGACAAATTTCGGTAAAAACGTGTTTTCTATACCAAGAAAGTGACAAGATGAAAACCACTATTTTCTGTTACAAACTTTCACATAGCATCTTTAGGTTATAAAAACATAAAAAATTCAAATCCATAACTTGATTTTCAAAGATTTATTATAAAAACGAATTATTTTTTCCACAAAATGCAATAAATCCATGACAGTTTTTTATTTCAAAATGCTATAAATCTATTAAATCAATGTATAAATGTGCATTCATCTTTACTATTTTATATTTATTTAGTTGACTAGTGGTATACAATGACTAAAAAAATAAACATTGGCATTTACCAAAACACTTACTTTGTTATATTAAGAACACATTGCTGCGGTTATACTTGACGTCGTCTCTTTACATTTTCACAGCGATCAGCTGTAAAATGTTTTGGTCCCGCTCGATTTTCGTTGACTTTGAGTAAAATAATGTAAAGTTTTCATAAGATCCTCTGGGGTCAATGTTTTAGCATGAGAAGCTTGATGCTGTCGGGAGAACAAGCAACCGAGTGCCTCTCGCGGATATTATTAGATGTTGATGGCTTACATTTCTTTCCCGTCACAGAAAACCATCACAGGTTTAGCGATGCAATTAAAGTATTATTTTGTTTTGTTTGTTGATCACGAAGTACAAAGTAGATGAAGAAAACTAGGACTCCGTGTACTCAGCGGGCCGCCATTGTTTGTTTACATTGCGTGAATGGTGGGCTGTAATATCAGAAATGGATTTATTGCGTTCTGTAAAAAAAGAGGAGTGGCGTTTGCCGCATTTTGGGAAAAAAGGGAGAAAAGATGACAGAATATCACGGGGGGTATTGGATTTTGCGTAAAATTAATTATTTATTTTTAACTACTGACCTGATATAATACTGATTTTGGCAGTAACTCATTTTTTTCAAAAATGGCGTTTATCGCGTTTTGGAACCAAACTCTTCATTTATTACGGTATTTTACGAGGTGGCTATGTATTACAACAATGTGAATCATATAAAAATGTTGATTAGGAAAACTTAATAATAAACATCTGTCAGGCATAAGTACATCATACAAAA
The DNA here is from genome assembly GCF_027580225.2 of Misgurnus anguillicaudatus. Taxonomy (NCBI): domain Eukaryota; kingdom Metazoa; phylum Chordata; class Actinopteri; order Cypriniformes; family Cobitidae; genus Misgurnus; species Misgurnus anguillicaudatus. Next base: position 19,080,024 of record NC_073341.2, read on the forward strand.
CGTACAAGGTCGTACAAATTAGCCACCTCGTACTAGATACGAATCGCCATGAGATTGTGTTGGTGGTTCTGCGTGTAAACATAAGTAGTTTTTGAGGTCATCTCCTCTCTTGGTCTGGTTGTATTTGGAACTGCTCATCATTTATCTAATGGTTTGCCGTATATTGTGTCGACTAAAAACATCCGACCTGTGTGAGTACAAGCTCTCTTATTCTGCAGAGGCCTGATTACTTGACAGGCATTGACAGAGTAATCCAGAAATGGTCCACTGGTAAGTGGTAGTGGATAAGCATGTGTTAATAAAAAGGCTGGCTGTTAAATCACAGGGAAACACAGTAAAAGTGATGTACTAATGTACAGTTCAGCCTAATTGAACACTGTCTTGTCAATTAAGCAGAAAGACTCTTCTGTTTCTAATAGAAGGTTCTTAAAATGTCTGCAATTACTTTCCTGGCAAACGCTCAAGACAGTATAAAATGTGGTAGAGGGAAAAGTCTTCTTTTTACAGCAGCATTAAATGCATTCGGCTTTTGAGTTTAACATTATAATAACCTTAAGAGAAAGGTATAAACAAACATCGAAAATTAACTTCTCCATCTTTTGGATTGATAAGTTATGAACCAGCACCACTGCACAAGCCCCGTTCATGTGCCAGTGAATAAGCTTAAGCTAACCTACAAAAAAGTATTTCTGGATAACCCAGCTTTGAATCAATAAATAAGTAATTGCTTTTATTTCAGAACTATTTAATGAACTAAACACGGACAATCATTCATCCACCCACCTGCAGTGTACGTCCATGCGGCATGTGTTGCGCAGCTGCAAGCAATTTGGTTTGTTCTTGTCCTGGTACGAGCAGTGGGGCACGATGGTCTGTCGTCTTCTCTCGGCACAGGCCTGGTCCTTACAGGAGCAGAAGAGCAGACCGTAACTGTACTGCGTGTCGACTTTCTCGAAGAACTGACGCAGGGCCTTGTGGCAGCGCTTCCTGTTGCAGCTTTCATCCAACTTGGACTGCGTCTGCGAAGGCTGCTGCCCCTGCGCCTGTGCTCGGTTGCAGGTGGAAATGTAGTTGGATCGCTGGCGCTTGCAGTTTTCGTTCAGGTTGCAGGCTTTGGTGGCATCCAGGCAGGGATTGCACGGGCGGCTGGGATCCGAGCAATGCGGCTGGCCTTTACCAGTGCCAGAGTGTATGCCTATGAGAGAAAGACAGGAACGATCAGAAAATGCAAATGTGGGAACAATGCCAGTATCATGGGTTCGATTTCCAAGCACCTGAGCATCCTGTAGCTCAACTGATAGAGCCTTGCATTAGCAGCACAAAGGTTGTGGCTTCGATCCTCAGGGAACACACATACTAATAACAAAGTAAAGCACTTAAATCCACTGTAAGTTGCTTTGGATGAAAGCATCTAACCAATGCAAAAAATGTAAATAAGTTCAGGGAATCAGGGAAAGTAGCAAGATGACAGCCAGTGATGTCACATTTGACATTTTGATCAAAACCCCCTTTGTTTTCACAGGAATAAAGGTCATATGTGTTTTAAACAACAAAATGAGGATGGGAAGATCTAAGCAAATGTTCTTTTCAAAACCTCAATTCCACAAGTTTTATGGAAAAAAAATTGGTTTATACAGGTACACCTAAGGTTTCAATAGAGATGATCTGTCTACAAGCAATTATGTTAAAGCTTCTTTCCAGTCTGTAGCTGAGATGCTTCACAGCCTTTTAACTCTTTTTTATTTTGTAATAAAGTAAATTATGAAAATGTAAGTAAGGATTGAATAAAAACATGGCTGTGGATAATCCCATGTAATCCTGACCTTTCTCGAGGTCCTGACAAAAGAATAGCTATGAAACATTAGTGGCACCCTTTCTGAAACTAAAATATATTTAAATATATCATCTAAAACCTTACTGAAACCTTAACTCCGGAGCTTCATTTGTGCCAGAAAAAGGATTTGGATTAGGTGCATATTTTATTGAAACCACCCTCATCAAATGGCGCTAGAAAAAAGTGTGAGCTGTTTCATGAACAATCATGTGTACTCAGAATAATGTTGTCAAGGCTGTCACACACGCATGCACAAACATAAGCTGTTTGTTGAGTTCCTGTTTTGTCTCGACAGTTTAATTAATGAAGGAATGAATTTAGACACATTATTTACACATATTTATTTGCCCCTCAATGCACACAACTAGATCAAAATGCAATGGTTATCCAGTTCATGTACCAGCCAATCAAATCAAAGATGCCACACTGAAGTTCGCTCATCTAATTTGCATATTCACAAGGTGATAATTCCAACTCAAACTCACGAAAAACCGAACTATTTTATGAGGTGGTGATTTTGAATGATTTATAAGATGTGAGCTGAACATAAATGTGTGATTATAAAAAAAAAGAATCCTCACCCCTAAACCTTATTATTTTTCAAGGTCTATGTATTATGTGTGTATATATGTGTATAGATATGTGAATCGTACAATAAAATGTACAATTATGAATATTAGAAGGGAGGCACCGATATATCGGCTTATAATAGATATCGGCAGATCTGTAAAAATGATTTCAAATCAACATATTTGTTTTATGTTACTTTAACTAAACATATTAATTTAGCCCCTTATGGAACGGCTGAAATTCCTCAAGGGACCGTATTTGCTCCTCAGACGTTGCACAATAAACGTGACATCCGAATATATTCATTATAAATAGTGAATGAAAAATGAGATTCGAACGAATGTCCGGTAGTGAACTAATTGTATACACTATTTATATCGTAATTCGGTCAGAAACGTCAAGATTGTGAGAGGAATAAATCATTTTGAAATAAAAGGCTTGGATATTCCATTTCCTTGGACTTTTGGGGATTTATGAACAATTTGTTTTGGACAATTTCACCGAAGCGGATAAAGAGAAGATTTTGAAGGTAAGTAAATATCCTAAATCGGCGCTGCCCGGATTAGGTAACTAACAACTAGATTACAGTTTCATGACTGCTAAAAATCATATTATGCTTTGTCAGTGGCGGCTCCAGAGATTTTCTGATGCAGGTGCTATGGGGATGCTCAACACTTAAAGGAACACGCCCACATTTTGGGAATTTAGCTTATTCACCGTATCCCCCAGAGTTAGATAAGTCCATACATACCTCTCTCATCTCCGTGCGTGCTGTAACTCTGTCTGACGCAGCCCCCGCTAGCTTAGCTTAGCACAAAGACTGGAAATGCATGGCTCCAGCTAGTATACTGCTCCCAATAAGTGACAAAATAACGCGATCATTTTCCTATTTATGTGTTGTGATTTGTATAGTCAAACCGTGTACAAATAACAAGGTGATATGAGACACAGCGATCTTTTAACAGTATACATACTGAGAACTATATTCTCTGAAGACGAAGCACTGCCGCATGGGCGGAATGATTTGCACAACTCTGACCGAACTCTCTGCTCCTCACCAGGGGCTTCTCGTGTGCTGCGAGCAGATCACTCCGCCCATGCGGCAGTGCTTCGTCTTCAGAGAATATAGTTCTCAGTATGTATACTGTTAAAAGATCGCTGTGTCTCATATCACCTTGTTATTTGTACACGGTTTGACTATACAAATCACAACACATAAATAGGAAAATGATCGCGTTATTTTGTCACTTATTGGGAGCAGTATACTAGCTGGAGCCATGCATTTCCAGTCTTTGTGCTAAGCTAAGCTAGTGGGGGCTGCGTCAGACAGAGTTACAGCACGCACGGAGATGAGAGAGGTATGTATGGACTTATCTAACTCTGGGGGATACGGTGAATAAGCTAAATTCCCGAAATGTGGGCGTGTTCCTTTAAGAGAAGGTGCTTTAAATTTTGGGGCAATTCATTAAGGAGGTCGCATCGGACCACCCTTTATACACGCGTACGCCCGCATTAACTAGCCTATACTCGTTCCACGACTATGTAAAAGTATTCAACACAAGGGCTATAGATACAACATACATAAGCCTGCCAATGTAAACCTCTGAAAATAATATTTCACAGTTCTGTCACAGTCTAGCCCTGAATACAACGAAGCAGCAAAAGCAGCAACAGACACTGTGCACGCTACGGCTTAAAATGCTTAGATCACGAAATCACACAGCCAGTTACCAACACTAGTGATGAATCAGCATTGTTTCTATTGTTGAAGCATCTGACCATACGTGCCATTCTTCCCAGTCCCGGACATCAGATTGTTAAAAAAAACAGCCACGGAAAGTCGCGTTATAGTCACGAAAAGTTGGATTAATTTATTTGTGTCCATGGCACAACATTTTTTGTGCCTTGAGCATAAATGTATTTTTCGTATCACTTCCACAAATTTCTATAAATAGTTTCTTGTGTCCGTTGCACGACTTTTCTGTGTCATTTTATGTATTGTTTTCTCATTGTTTTTTCCTATTTTCTTACCATTGTCACTTGGGGTTGGGGTTAGAATCACTTCTGTTACATTTTTAGACACCCCAACTTTAACCCCCCCCCCCCCCCCCCCCCAATGCGAGAATAGTTTTAAAAGCAGAAGAAAAACATGTAGAAACCAATACATAAAAGTACATGCTAACCCGAACCCCAAATCTAATCCCAAGCGACAATGATTTAAAAATAAAACTATTCATAAAAAGACACGAAAAAGAAAACCGTGCCACGGACACAAAAAACTATTTATAGAAATTCATGTGACTGACACAAAAAAGACTATCGTGCATCCCCGAAGTATTAGAAAAAAGCAATAATAGAGCCACACCCCTAAAACCAGCATGTGTCGGGAAAAAGCAGATTGTCCTAAACTATAAAATTGAGATTGGACGAATTCATATGGAATAGCCACCTTGTAAAATAGTTATGAATTGCAATGAGATGTATTGGATGGATAATTCAGTCATTCATAGGGCTGTGCAAAAATATCGATACAGCTAACTATTTTGATACATTTTCCATGATAATCTATCCGTATTTCAATCTCTACTATCGATATAAAAAAAAAAAACCAGCAAATCCCTCTGTGTGCATCAAACGACCTCCTCCGCCGCTGTTGTAGTTGTCGCTGTCCAATTGTGTCATATACAACCATTCGGCCAAACCATTCGGTCTCAGAAGTTAGCGGGAGTGAGAAAATGGCAGAAAATGTAAAAACACCTGCAGCTTTCAAAGCAGACGTGTGGAAGCACTTTTTGCTCAAAAAAAAGGTAAAAAAATCTGCTCTAAGTATTGCAATGTATCGCAACATGCAACATATTGTATTGTATCGTGATACATATCGCATTGTGAGGCCCTTGCCAATACACTGAAAAAAAATGATTCATTGAATTTAATCAATTTTTTTAAGGTAAGTGGTTGCAATTAATTTATTTAAGCTACATTTAAACAAAAAAGATTAGTAAAGTAAAATAAAATATAAAACTTTTGTTTAAATGTAGCTTAAATAAATTGATTGCAACCACTTACCTTGGAAGGATTGATTAGATTCAATGAATCATTTTTTTCAGTGTACCCAGCCCTAGTCCTTCACAGTGGGAAAATGGTTTGATGCTTAAATGTGATTGTGAGTAAATTCACTCTTTCACCTTGTTCCAGGCAATCATTCACAACCAGTATTTTTTTAATAAACAATCAATAATTACATTCAAGATCAAAAGTGAAAACTAGGGTTATATATCAAGCTGTGTGACATATATAGAGGCAGATGAACGGAGCATTCAGGGCATTAGAGAGGTATCAACTTGAGACCGAGGGGAAGCTCTGGACCTCTAGAAGTCTATGAAGGTCGGCATTGATATGTTGCCCTAATGGTGTCTCTAGCCTTGATGGTTTTGGTGATTGTAGAGAGAGGGCGAGTGAGGAAGAGAGAGGGAAAACTAATAAAACCCAGCGGGTGCTGGTATAACTTTGAGAACAGATGGTTTATCAGACCCCTTGTGGAGATCGAAAGATGAATTTCATTCCGAACGAGTTTCCGTTACTTATGAATTAAGTGCTAATGATCTTAATATCTGGACTGTTTACTATAAATGAGCCAGAATATAATATTTATGTAAATAAAAACGGGAATAGGCATACAAATTACCTTGTGTTATGGCAGTGAGGGACTTTTCATTAACAACTTTGAAGATCAGAGGCATGTGATTAATAAGACATAATTTTTTACATCAGACAAATATTTTCTTATTAAAGAGAAAACACATCTTTACAGCCATATTTGTTCATTTTATGGCAATTGGGTCCTGTTTGCACCTTCAGCATCACTGATAAAAGGTAATAAGCAGGATTTCTGAGACATTCGATCATTTAATAAACACAGATTGCTTTGGAGCTCAAGTTTCACCGCAGTTAAATACAGGAGGGACCCCTGCGTACGATCGATACGATTTAGCTCAAGTGCAATCAATGAAGCCTTCCTTCCTGGTAACTTCAGTCCGTGAGCTTTTTAGGTTATAAAAAAGTTACAACAACTGCCTAACTGGGTTACTCGCGTGGACGCTAATGCTTTTGAATCTATGGAGGTTTAAAAGCATCATGTAATTGGTGCAATCTTGTTTTTCCATCATAATAATAATAGCCCTGTTATAGTTCTTGTTTTAAATACAACAAAAGCCATTTGCAACGATCTGAATATGGCTGGCAAAGGTTACCCAGATCTAAAAATACTGTGTGGTTTCAGAGTGCTTCTAAATTTGATTCAGTGGACCTGACTCACTCATTGTGTGTGTGTGTGTTTGTGAGAGAGCAATTTTAGGCATGTCTCACAGAGGAGGAAGAAGTCGTAAATGAGGTATGAAATTGGTTGGTGAGAATGTACATATAAAAGCGTGCTAAGTCTGGAGGTCAACGGATGGTGCAGTGCAGACTGCGTTCTGCATCCACAAACATATGACTGGTTAAAGATGGAGCAAACATAAACCAGAAAGAAATGGGGGATTATCTTTCTTATCTTTCAAAGACACTAGCAAGCTTTGGCAAATTTAGCTCTTTCTTCGTATCAGCCTGATAACTTCTTTGTTTGCAATATGACTGGACACTTAGACAAGATTCTAGCAAATCGGTTTGGTTTTAATTTATTTTAAAGGTTTGCAATGAGTGTTTAATTTAGGTTAGTTTGTAGAGCAGGTATGGCCTAATACCTGTAAGCTTGTAACCCAAAGGTTGCGAGTCTCACGGCGGGCAGGTTGGGACTGAGGTTGTTTCCCCACAATTGCTTAATTTTCTTGCAAAATAAAAAATACAATTGAATAACACGCAGTTTACGCAGGTTTCACTACCCACTGCCTCACTTGGATGAGTTAAATGTAGAGGTTAAATTTTGACATACTTGACAGGTCGAAATGTGACCTCTGCAGTCACGTCACTTTCATTTCATTTGTTTATGAGTTTATTTTAGATTAGGTTTATTCAATAGAAGAACAATGTCGCACACCTGTTAGTTCCGGTTAGGTGCATAGGATGAGGAGACAATGAAGTCCACCAAACATTTATAAAAAAAGGGAATATCCCGCACACAGCTTGCAAAATATTAAAAAATGTTTATTGCGACGTTTCGATCATAAGATCTTCCTCAGGCATCATATTTTTTTTTATAAAAGATTATGTTTATTCACCTTCATTTAATTATAGTATATTTACTCTTCTCTAATGCATACAGGTGCACAGAGGCGATTCTAGGGTCTATGGGGGCCCCAAGCAGAAAATTCCCTTGTGTGCAAGAAGTCTGCAAAACTTATACAATGTCCTTTGCTTAACCCACTATTCTACAGTGCAACAGTTACTGCGAAAGATACATATATACAAGTGTAATCTTAATCATAGCTTACATTATTAACATGTTTGGAGGCATACATAGCATAACGTGTTTGGAAATAATGACAGCAGAGACATATTTTCTACATTATACAATGATTCATAACTTATTTTTACAAGAATATTTTTACAAGAATATTGTAAGAAACCAGTCATTTTATGAAGTTACTAAATAATTTTAGTCATAGTTACTGCTAACTGTTATGTAAGTTAGTGTCCTAGTTAAATATTAGTAATTAATTTCATATATCTGAAAATACAGAACAGTATAACACATAAGTTACATCTGTTGATTTTCTCAGCAACAATGCAATTCTATAGACTGGACAAGAGGCTTTCCTGAGATTTGTTTGATAATGTTTGAGACCTGACAGGGTGAGGATGTAGTTTGTCTTACATCCCTTAAACTCATCATCTCTCCTTTCTTCTTCCCTTTCCCTGCTTTGCACAAAACATTTCTGATGTACATCTACAGAAGCCAATAGTGATCGAGTCAAAATAAGATAAGCATTGTTATTTAGAAACTTCCTTTAGTTTCGTCATGTTTTCATAAGCTAACTCACTCGCGTGGTGCCTTTTGATTGCGGTTGTGCGCGAATGAACGCAAAGACGCTCGCGGACATGAATAAGTGCGTGCACGCGTGATTGCGACTGCTTTGTCGCTTTTACAAGCGTAAATCTTGGTAACTACATTGCATATAGATCCGTTTTTGCCGCGATAGTCTTTGTAAAGGATTGAAATAGTTAACTGATAAAATTTAAAATTGAGATTCATTTACACTTGGGCAAGTGCCTGAGTGGAGCTGGACCGGACACATTAAACTACATGTGCGTAAGAGGGCTGCTCACTTTAGCGCCTTTTTGCGGTCAAATTGTTTTAAATCACTTGAGTGTTAGCATTTGCAAGCCTTTGAAACATGTGCAAATGATAAACCTTTCCTATTTAAATTTGCGTATTAATATGGCAATCACATGCGAGCCAAACCGTGGGTCGTGATCCTACTGAACGATACAACGTCACCCATTCGCTACGTTCATTTTCAAAACAGGCAATTTATCCACCTGGGTTGGATTTTGACTGGGCTAAGCCATGTCAATCAACATTCCATCCAATCGGAATTTTGATATGCAGTCATGTTGATTATCTATTTTCATCTACCGGGTGTAGCTGGCCATCCGAGAAACAAACTCGGGGGCCCTCTAGTGGCTCGGGGCTCCAAGCAGTTGCCTGCCTTGCCTGTTGACAAGGTGCGCCTCTGCAGGTGCAAAAGGTCATAGCTTTGGTTCCCAGAAAACACATATACTGATAAAACGTATAATTTAAATGCATGGGAAGTCGCTTTGAGTAAAAGTAGGCTACCTTCCAAATGCATAAATGTGCATTTTAAATTGAATTTACTTGCAATAAATGCTACATTGAATATACAGTAATATGGCATCCAATTACAACCTACAGACAATCACTTTCACAGTTAGTATGATAATAATACCATGCAATGTATATATTTTATAAGCTTTTGTTTATCCTTGTCTCTATTGCCTGCACTGAACGGGCTTTGCACTTATGCAAACTTGTGAACAGCACTTAACAAATTAAATGTCATTGAAATCAGAGAAAAATATTAAATCCTTAATTACATTTTGTTATGCAGAGGCTTATTTAATCATTTATTTACAAATAATAATTTAAGTTTTTTTTTTCAGTCAGCCTGAAAGTTATAGGGTGCCATGTAATTACCAGTAAGATTGTGACAATTGCCAGAAATTGTGATAAAAAATACCCAATAAAAAAGCTTGCAGCTCACAATTTCTCTCTGATCCCTAATGAAAAATCCAGCAAAGACCAGCATAAGCTGGTAGCTGGTTTTAGCTGGTCTAAGCTGGTCCTCCCAGCCTGGCAAAGCTTGTCAAGCTGGTAGGTCAGCTGGTCTTCCAGCATGACCAGCTAAGTCCAGCTATACCAGCTTAAAAAGTGACCAAAACACAGCTAGACCAGCTTACTACACCAGCAATACAAGCTAAAACCAAGCTGGGAGACCAGCTAAAACCAGCTTGTCTTAGCTGGATTTTTCAGTAGGGATAACCTCTATAATGTGAATTATGTAAGTTTGTTATGCATAAAGGATATTTTAATGTGCAAATACACCAGAGAATACCTACTATTCTGTCCATTTGCAGGTCCGTAACATGTGAATAATGAGTATGTGTGTTGTTTACGGCTAAAGGGACAGCAGGTTTAGTCGAGGTTATTCACACAGCTCTTGGCCTGGGCTGTTGATTACAATTAGGAGGAGTGTCACAGTTTAGATGTAATCTCATCTGTGGTGCATCTTTAGCTTCTACTGTCGCTGTTAGGAGAATGGAAAGCTTTCTTCTAATTTCTCATTATTTCTTTCTATTATAATACTTATTTGGAGAGAGAGAGAGAAAGGGATATAGAGAGAGAGAGCTGTTTTAAAAATATAATGATTGGCCCTATACCTCGCTGCAAATGTTGCCTTCATGCACTATCCATACCGGTCAACCCTCCCGTTTTTCCAGAGATTCTCCTATTTTTTACCATTATATCCCGCTATCTTCCTGTTTAAATATTTTCTTGTATTTCTCTCGTATTTTAAATCTTTCTAGAAAAAAATCCCACTGGGCTTATTTGATATGTTTGCTACATTCACCGCCGGAAAAGCACATTCACCCACTCCCGTGTATACAAACTCACACATTTGGATGTGTGAGCCATACGTGGCAGTGTGCAGGGCATTCTTTGTAACTTTGCGTGTTAGGAAACACTGTTGTTTGTGCTTAACTGTCATGTAAAATCAATCACACTGGTTAAGCTTACAAATACACTCCTCAGAGGGTGTTAAGAAATGCAATGTCTGCGATCTGTGTGACTAGTGGGTTGTCCTATTAACTAATTTTTTAGTTAAAATAAAATATTTGTTTTCATCCGATTTTCTAAAACTCAATAGTAACAAAAATGAAATTCTGTTTAATTGGTACTAAACATAGTCTGGCAAAATCTGAAAGTTCCTCTAGAATTATTGATGATTCTATTGTAAAACAATCTTCCCAGGATAAAAGCCTTGGTGTTGTGTTTGAGAGCATCTTATCTTTTTAAGCCCACATTAATATATATAGTTTATTTTTATTTACAGAACCAGTGTTGGGGAAAGTTACTTTTAAAAGTAAAGCATTACAATATTAAGTTACTCCACCAAAAAGTAACTTATTGCGTTACTTAGTTACTTTTCACGAAAGCAAAACTTGCGTTACATAATTTATTCATTTAGCGTTACTTTTGTGTTACTTTTTCTTACTTGATCTCTTTCATCTCAGTTTGTGACTCAAACTGTTCCCACACAGGCACACATGCATACAATGCGTAATTATACGTGACTATGTTCAGTTTAATTCAGTACATTTTTTTATCTAATTAATTAAACTGAAAAGTAACTCCCATAACATTTTTTAAAAAGTAACTCAAATATTAATGTGTAAATGTATAAAGTAATGCGTTACTTTACTCATTACTTCAGAAAAGTAATATTATTACATAATGCACATTACTTTTAATGCATTACCCCAACACTGTACAGAACATCAATCATCTCCGTCGTTCATTGACAATGAATAGTGCCGCCACTCTTGTCCATGCCTTGGTCACGTCACGGTGAAAAATTGCAATTTTATTCGTTCCTACCTTCCAAAATCATCCATAAATTGCAGCTGGTCCAGAATTCAGCTGCACAATAATTTCCAGAACTCCTTCTATGGAGCACATTACCCTGTTCTCTACCATCTCCATTGGCTTCCTGTTAAATACCAAATCGATTTAAAAAATTTCTCAATAATCTGTCCTCATCTTACCTGTCTAAGCTTCTACAACATTACATTCTTTCATGTTCCTTTAGATCTTCTTTTTCTTCTTTGTTAGTTCAACCTTGTGTGCATTTGAGCGATATGGCCTCAAAGGCTTTTATGCTGCCTCTTTCCTGTGGAATGATGTCCCCCAAGACATCCGAAATAGCAACATTGTTCATATTTTTCAATATCAACTCAAAACTTACTTATTTGGAAAGGCTTATTTATGATAATACATGTGTTGAGTAGATGTTTTTTTTTTATTATTATGTCTTACTATACACTTTAGTTGTTTACTGAACACTGAAAAAACTTATTTATTCAATTTACTCAACTTTTAAGGTAAGTGGTTGCAATCAATTTATTTAAGCTACATTTAAACAAAAGTTTTTGTTCTGTTTTGTTTTTCTAACCTTAAAAAAATAGAGTAGATTGAATGATTTTTTTTCCAGTGTATTTATGATGTTTTAAGATTATCTGTAAGGTGACCCTTGAGTGTCATAAAAGGCGACTATAAATAAATAGTCGAATTCTTATTCTTATTATTGTGACAATGGTTTTGATATCAGGTAATTTAAGAGTGCAATTAAACTTACATTTAAGTTATACACTGAAAATATTAATAACTCTCTTCTAAAAAAAAGTATAATAATGTATTTTTAACATATTACTATAAAAAAATATTTTGGTGGTTCCTGAAATAGATTATACCCTTTTTAGTGGGCGACGGAATAAAAAAGTTTGGAAAACAACTGGAGGGGAGTTAGGGCCAATCCCCTTCCCCTTTGTCTTCGTCTTCCCCTTGCCCCTCGAGTGAAGGGGAAGGGGTAAGACAGATCGTTCCTCTAAAAAATTAGACACCACTCGATTACCGTTTGCGTCACTTTCCCTTGTCGCTACCTGGCTGCTACATCAACAGACAAGCTTTGACATAAACAAAGAAGATGCCATTGTCTCAGGTTGTGGTATCGATTTTCCTGAGCTGAGCTCAACAAATAGTGCATAACTTAGCTGCTAGCTAGCGGCTTAACTAGCGATTCAAAACAAAAACATTATAATTAAAACTGCTTGAACATTTTATTAAAAGTATCATAAAACATGAGTACCATAATATAATCTCAATGAAACTGCTGAAAATAACATTACTTTCATTTGTACGACTCCTTGACAGATCGACGTTCAGCCATAAAAAAATCTTGATGCTGGCTCTACTGAGAAATTCCTACATTAACGTTTACCCCTCTCTTTCAAGTGTGGTCCTTATCCCCCTCGTTTCAAGGGCTATGTATCCCTACACTTGGCCCTAGCCCTTGATCAAACTGAGAATTGAGATGCCACTTCGCCTCACATGAACCCGCAAAACCGAGGGGTAGGGGTAAGGGGTAAGACAGAGAAATGTTGGGGTTGGGAAATTTCTGAGGGGCAACCTCTCTGATGAAGCCAATATGGAAATGATTGAAACTGCAGTTCATCTAATGGCCACTAGAGGCTCCAAAAGGGAGTCAATTCCCATAGACCCCCATGTTAAAACGCCCATTTTTACAGTAGAAAATAATATGTTTACAGCCTGGTACAAAAAATATTTTGGTCTATATAGCTAATTTTTCCCTTCAAGACAACTGTGAGGGGGGTGATTTTTTTTAACTCATCCGTTTAAATTATATTGAGCCTTAACTCTTTCACCGCCAGCGTTTTTTTAAAAAGTTGCCAGCCAGCGTTTTTCATGATTTTCACAAAAGTTTAATGCCTTCCAGAAAAGGATCTTCTTCAAATATATAAACATACAATATACCAAATGAAAGAACAGACCCTCTGCTTTCAAACAAAAAAATCTGTTTCATCCTACAGCCTTCAGCAGTTCTTTTGTAATCAGCTTTTGAATATGGGTAGGTTTCTGCAAAAACACCACATTTTGAGCAAAAAGCAGAGATAATTCCATTTTTGTGACAGACTTTTCATAGAGATCCCATTCAGAGCGATCTTTAAAACAGACACGGACATGCAGCAGCTTGCCATAGGGCAATACTTCCGGTTTTAAAAATAATAGCGGTATTGCGGAAAGACGGAAATACTCGTCATTGGCGGGGAAGCGTTTTCTCTTGATTGACAAGATATCTCGTCAATGGCGGGGAAAGAGTTAAAGGTCTGCATAATTAAAGGCGTGGCCACTTGAGTGACGGTTGAACAGCCACTGCTGTCACTAGAGTCGAGCTAAGCGGGCGTGGTTTCAAGTAACTAGTCACCTCAGCTTCACCCACATCCCGCCTTTCTATCCATTTTCGGATATCCGTGAGTGATGTGCTGTGATGCGGGGCCACGATGGCGACGACAGGCACTGCCTACTTTAAGCCTTAAAAAACGATCTTCAGAAACCTATGGGTGACGTCACGGACACTACATCCATCTGTTTTACAGTCTATGTAAATTTCCCTTATTTTCAAAGTGTTTTTGTGATTTCTACATAAAATCATCCTACATAATATAAAGAATATTCTATATAAAAATAACCTTGATATCTTGATTATTGACTGAGTGAGGCATGTCAAAGATTGAAATCATTATGCAATTAACAGGTGGATCAAACCTGAATGCTTTTTATTATATTCATATTTTATTTTATTTTATATTATAATATTATGAGTATCTCTAACATTAATGTAAACATGATGATGAAAACGGAATTTTGTTTGAATGCATGTTAATTTGTCTGCAAAGAAAATTACAAATAGATACTAGCGAACATAAATGTATACTGCATTACTGAAATGGCAAGCACTAGCAGGGTTACTTTTTTAACCCAATCTGTTGTGTTGTACTTTATCTAACGCTGAGTTATTTTAACACAGCATGTCGTCAAGTATAACCATTCTATGGGTTAATTTAACCCAGTGGCTGGGTTTGTCCATTTTTTACGCAACGTCTGGTTAAGATAAATCCAGCATTTTTAGAATGTATTATAATGAATAACTTTAACTAATGACTAAGTATCCCCTTATGACTTCACAAAACTCAGATATTCAGGTATTGCTGTTATCTCAGAGTTTTCCATCCATAATTATGACTTATGAGTGGCAGTTCAAGTGAAACATCCAAGGTGAAAACGCTTATATACAGTAATAACTCTTGAACGCATGTGAAAGCAGCATTATTTGCAAGGTGCTTATTTGGTGACAAGTCCCATAAGTTTTTAACTTGGTTACTAAAACAGATTCATACAACAATTCAAGCCAAAATAAGCCACAGTAAAGGCTAGAATAATTAGGAACTATCGATTTTTGTAATACAACCTAAAAACTCTTTCAAACTTTAACCTTCAAAACAAAATACAAAGCCACCATCTTGCTATTGCTTTAAAAATCAATGTCTATAAACTATTTGTCTGTATAACAGCAACTATATCTCATTCCCTGCTGACAGGGATGCCACATGGTAAACAGAGTCTCATTACATTTCTCCCTATATAAACCAAACAATGAAGTATACATTCCAAATGTGCTTTTACAGTTAATATAGAAGGCAGTAAAGTAAGAAACAAAAACAATATATGTGCAAGATAATCAGAATACAATAGGAATGTTTCGAGATTGTTTTTCCTTTGAAGGAAGAGGGAATATGGAGGGAATATGGCACAAAATGATAATTGAATTCGTCTTAGTAAATGAGTGTTGGGTTTTATGCTATAGCTTGTAAAAAATAAATATATGTGCATGTTTTAACACTTAGAATTATAATTTCCTAGAAATGTATCACATTAAAGAATTTCCTCAGCCACTTTACAGCATTTACAAGCATGCCATTGCGTATATGTGCATGCTAGAGCTTTACCACGTGTAAATACATATAGATAAATAAATGTTTTACAGTTTTTGAGCACATTTAGCAGGCACTTTTATCCAAAGCAATTTACAGTGCATGCAAGGGCTTTCTCATTTATGCATAGCACGACCTTGGAATTGCTTGCGCTCCAATGCTCCAAGCAAGCCATGGGAACACATATTTGTTGAACATATTAAGTGTTTCTTGCTAATTTTAGAAATCGATAGCAACCTCGCAATGCAGGTGTGAAGACCTCAATGCTATCATCGGCCCTGCATGCCGTCTAACAGCATCGCCGCATGCTATCTCTTCACCCCCAAGCGCTTAGCCAGCAAATACACCAAATCATTTTCAATGCGGATTTATAATACAGAACAAGCTTGCGGAGATATGGCCACAATGAATCCCGAACATTAAAGTATTTGAACTTCATAATTATTTTATATGACTTTAATGACAGACAGCCCTATTTCAATTTCTTGTTTATATCGGCCATTGTGCATGAGCTACAGGACATTATGATAAAATCAAAACACTGAGAGTCATTCTCTCACCCATTTATTGCTCTTCTTACTTGTGTGCACGTTGTGCAAATACGGGTGTGTATTGCGGGTGGCTTTGTTTATGGGTGCAGGTAGGCGCTGCGTGTTCTGAATATGAAAGGAAAACTCATAAACTCTTGCTTTTATTACTTTCACCGTTATTAGCTTCTTTCTTTCTTTGGACTGTTGTGACAGTAATGGCTGGCCATGACTATAAGAGTGGACCCTTTATTACAGCACAGAGGAAAAAATCAACATACTTTGCAGGGATGCTAAAAGTGAGGAATGAGATGGCTATCGTTCAAACTGTCAGTCCAAATGTTGTTTATTGGCACAAATGATTTGATCAGGAGTTATAGTGTACATCCAAAATGCGAATATTAGATGTAATTCAAAACGGATGTTAAGAGCTGTGCCGCTCTGGGTAAAAACAGAATAAGTAAAAATACATTTAGCTAATATAAATATTGAGTTTGATTATGCAAACTAAGACTAAAAGGCCATTTCTGAAGTGGTTTCTCCTAGTGACCACTGAGGATTAAGTGGCTCTAAACAGTCTCTTTTTGCTTAATGTAAATTGCAGTCAGTATGCATTTATTCTGTGCATTGATTAGCATAAAAACTTTATTATCTTCAGTAGCAGGACACTGTTTTTTTATAAATGTGCACGGCATACAGAATTATCAGAATCGTGTAATGGGCATTCCCATGTTGTACATGAAGATCCATACATTACTCAATTTATTGATTTGTGATTTATTAGTTCATGCTTGTATAAGCTCGGGTGGTGGATCTAGTACCATTTTGCAGTCTTGTTATTGTTTTGCAAAGGGGTGGGGGAGCAGCGTTATTTAGACATTTGAAAATAAATTTTGGTGATGCAGGTGCAATATTGGTACCTTATTCTCATCTTGTCTAGGATTTTCAAAGCTCGTTTATAAAGACATTCAATAGACTTAACGGATGACTGGTGAGCTTGGGACCATGTGGTCAAGCCATACGATATCTGTGAGAAAATTATAGAGTTAATAAAAAAGCACAGTCAAGAGTCAAGCTGTTATTATCATCCTTAAAACAGCCCAAGTTGGCCTTAATGGTTTTACTGATTTTCTTGATATGACTTTTAAAATTCAACTGATAGTCTATAATTATTCCCAGATACTTTACTTCAGATACTTGGTCAATAAGCTTTTTAATGGAAAAGCAGACAGAGTTTGTTTTTTAGCATTTAAAATTAAACAAGATGAGACCAGCAAAGATGATATGTTGTCTAAGTAGGCATTCAGTTTATCAGCCACAGAATTACCGGTATTACCAGATGCATACACCACTGTCTATAGACCTACATCTGGACATACATCTGGCAAATCATTAATGTAGAGACTAAAAGTATAGGTCCCAGCACAGTGCCCTGAGGGATCCCTGTTTCAATTTTGAGAACGGTGGATCTCAAATTATTAATTATAAAACGGGCAGTTCTGGTTCTTCATTCTGATTGGTTAAAACGTGTTTTAAGTCGTGATAAAATACCCCGGTAAACCCACGGTTCAAACCGCATTACATAAGTATCACTGCGCCACTGTTGCTGCGTACTGATTTATGAAAATAAACACCACAGTCTTTAATCATATTTTTAATTTACTACAATTGCGCAATTAATGGCGATATCCAGATAAATGTCAATTAATATTGTTGAGTCATCTCGTCAATAAAGAGAAAACGTTCCCTGAGAAGTTTCTACCTCACATTCATATTTCCGCTTTTATCCACTGGGTGGCGATCTTACCCAACTTAAACACTGACGCATTCACTCAACACTAAAACACCATGTGCTCTGAATCTGATCTCTTACAAAAGTTATTCACAAAAATTGAATTATCTCCGCTTTTAGCTGAAAATTTGAGAGGTGATAAGAGAACAATGAAGGTAGGATGAAACAGGGTTTTTTAAAGCGGATGGTCTCTTCTTTCATTTGATATTTTATGTTTATTTAAAGAAGATAATTTTTTCTGTAAGGCATTTAACTAAAACTAGGTGGCAACTTTAAAAAAAAAACGCTGACGGGGAAAGAGTTAAGCATACTTCCACGCATATTTGATCATCACTTCAACAGTTGCACGATATAAATGTTAATGTATAAATTAAATGAATGTTGATTTATAAAAATAAACACCAGAGTCAAATCATATTTTTATTGTGTCTTCGCTGCGTCTGTGTTGGTTGGGAACTGCGCTCTGTTGCAGACACACTTGATTCTGAGAAACTACTTTGTTTGGTGGAAGAGTAATATTTGTACTAATATAATTACAACTTATTTGTGTTTTATTTTATGAAATCCTGCTTTGCATTTGAAGTAACCGTTTTATAAAAGCAATAAGCCCCGCGAAGCCGTGGTGTTACAGTGCATTTTATAACAGCTAAGGGGGTTTGATAACGCCTCTTAGCTGTTATGAAATGCTCTGGTAACCCACGGCTTCTTGGGACTTATTGCTTTATTATAACACATTGTTTACGGCCTTTTAAATGTGATTCAAACCAAAACAGTGACTGTTTGGATAAATTGACCTTAGCTAATTTGGAAATTAAGAAATCTTATGGTTTACTGTATCAAATGCCGATTTTAGATTTAGAAATACTGTCCCTTACGAAAGGAAAATATATTTACCAATATATTACTTGAAATATATTGTAATATATCGCAATATATTATTTTACTTTCCATTTTCCAATATATTATACATTGGCAATACATGGAATAATATATTGATGGTACATATATTCTATATATGTGTAATATATTGCAGTATATTGCAAAATATACAAATTATTGCCACTTTCAATATATTGTACATGGATATAATATATGTGTTTATATATTTAAAAATATATGCAATATTATATTTATAAATATCTGCAATATTGTATTTTGATTTATATGCGAAAATGTATTAACAATATATGTAGAGATATAGTTTCACATATATGTTTACTATATGGTAGAATATATTTCAAATATATGTACAACTATATGGAAATATATATGTAGATATGTGTTCGATATCTTGTGGAATACATTTTACATATATGTAAAATTAGATGGAAAATATGTGAAATATATGTGCATATATGGGAACATGTATTAACAATATATGTACAGATATAGTGTCACATGTATGTTTACTATATGGTAGAATATATTTCAAATATATGTACAACTATATGGAAATATATATGTAGATATGTGTTTGATATATTGTGGAATACATTTTGCATATATTTAAAATTAGATGGAAATATATGTACATATTTATTGTAAATGTATGCACAATATGTGTACATATATGAGAACATGCACATCCAATGTATGAATATATTTGGGATATATACAGTATATGTACATGAAACATCTAAAATATATAAATACTTAAATATGCAACCTGCAATATACAAACATTTACACCACATATTAACACAGACTGATGGGTAATCTATCAAAAGCCACCTTTATTTTCTTTTAATCAGGCACAGATACTAAACCCAATTTGAGGTACAGAGCTCTATAGGCCTATTAAAACCACAAGAGGTTTTGCATATGGTCAGTCAAAGGAAATGTGATTGGCTTTACATTACATTACATAAATGTGTTGCATTGCATTTACATAAATTACATTTTAAAAGAGTGCCATTAAACAAGAAATATACAAAATATAAATTAAAGCAACTTAAATTACCAATGTCCATTTCAAAATTTCAGCAGTGCCATTATACAATATAAAGACAATATCAATAAAGACAATATCAATAAACAAAATGCACAGACAATAATGAACAAATAAATAATAAACAAACTTTCAAGAAGTTTTGGGAACCATGAAAAAGCACAAAAAAATTGCCAAAAGAACAGTCCATTATCCTGGTTAGGAGTCCACCTTGGTTCTTCACTGATGTAAACCACTTACATACCCATGCTTTTGCTCTTCACCTGGTGTCTTAATGCCATTAGCTAGCAGATTCTACTGTTGATAGATTTTCTGACATCAGCTTCCTTGGCCTTATAGGAAACGGTTTTAAAACAGCATCTGTGGAGCAGAACAACAAGTTGTTCACAAAAATCTCTCAGAGATGCAATAAAAAACTGAAAAGCACCAGCTCTGAAAACTATATACCTTTTAAAACTTGAAGTTTCCTTGGAGCCTGCTGACATCAGCCTTCTTCTTCTTCTTCTTGAGTTTTACTGGCAGTTGGCAAACAACTTTTAGTGGCATTACCGCCACCTACTGATTAGGAGTGTGGGTCAGGATCATAGGTCAGGACCTATCTATCAGCCTCCTTGTTGCTGGTGTCTGTTACGCATCCTGTCCTCTCTTCGCACCTGAATCTCAGCTTCCTACTCAAGCATTATATATATATATATATATATATATATATATATATATATATATATATATATATATATATATATATATATATATATATATATATATATAAAATATAGTGCCATTTTTGTTCTTGAATGCAATATATTTTGTCTCATATATACATGTATGGTCTATGCATATATTGCAATATATCAAAGCATATAAAGACAAACTATTACATGTAAAAAATATAGTGCCCTTTTTGTTCTTGAATGCAATATATTTTGTCTCATATATACATGTATGGTCTATGCATATATTGCAATATATCAAAGCATATAAAGACAAACTATTACATGTAAAAAAATATAGTGCCCTTTTTGTTCTTGAATGCAATATATTTTGTCTCATATATACATGTATGGTCTATGCATATATTACAATATATCAAAGCATATAAAGACAAACTATTACATGTAAAAAATATAGTGCCCTTTTTGTTCTTGATTGCAATATATTTTGTATCATATATACATGTATGTTTCATGCATATATTTCAATATATTGGAAAATATAAATATTAAATCCCATATATGGGAATATGTTGCCTAATATATTACATGATATTTTCCGATATACTGCAATATATTTTTGTTTCGTAAGGGCGTGCCTACTACATTTCCTTTGTCAAGTGATTGTTTGATATTTTCCGTAAATAAACAAATAGCAGATTCTGTTGAATGGTTCTGCCTGAATCCAATTGACAGAGAACTCAAAGTAATGGTTTGTCTCAAGTGCATAAGTTGTTCTGGACAATCTTCTCCAGGACTTTAGAAAAAACTAGTAGAAGACTAATAGGTCTATAATTACAAGACATTTTTTCATCTCCAGATTTAACCAAAAGCAAACGTGTTACCAAAGCATATCACCCATCTGGGAATTGCTCAGATTTAATGAAAATATTAATAGGATTGGTTAGAGGCTGGACCAAAATGCTACAATATATTTTTTTGGAAAAGCTGTCTAGATTATAAATATCTTTTAAAAAGGTGGTGTTTAGGTCCTGTATACCACCAACTGCCGTAAACAACTTTTTCCTTTACAGAAATGATGTAAATACTCATAAAATGGCAAGATTTCAACTCCCAATATGAGAGGTGAGAAAAGAAAAGATGTTTTTTCAAAGACCAAAAGTGCCCAAAAGGTTTAATCTCATTTATATTTCTCAACTCGCTACGTTTTTTAAATGACGAAAAAAAGACGATGGCTCATTCTTTTGGAAAGCACTTCTTTTGCCGGGCTTGAGGGATTTGTCAAAAGAAATGAGAAAGAAAGCGAACGAGGACAAGAGCAGATTCTTCTCTTAATAGAGTCTTCAGAAGCACCTGAAATGACCCATGAAAGAGTCTGATGTCAAATCGTAAAAAGTTGTGTCATATTCCAGGCAGACACATTTTTCACCCTGGCCTGAAATCTATCAAACTAAAGACAGAGTGAAAAGTGTGAAGCTGGTGCACTAATAATAAGTACACTGCATTTCCTCAGTGAGGAATTTTTTACGGGTGTATTCAACACAACAACCAAGCGTAATTCATGGCATTATGGGAGCTATATATGAAAACGACTCTCTTCATCTGAATCATTTAGCAGTAATCTTACACTCAGGGTTTGCTTGGCTAAAGCATCTGGTTATTGGGCCATTAACACGATTAGTTAATGGATGAGTTTTCCGCACTGGATGGAAAATCCCAGAAATCTTAAAATGAATATCTCCCTTATGATTCATAAAAAAAGCTTCCTACAAGTTTATGAAACACACATTTTGCGATCCACTTACACTGTACAGTACATAAACATACATACTTATATATAAAGTATATGAGTATACACCTGTTGGTAGTCTCAATCTTGTCCCATGCAGTCAACTGGTGCAATAAAATGCAGTTTTTATGATGAAGTACAGCACACGACTAATATTACTATCCAATTACTGACCGCAAAGAAACTCTAGCCACACACACTTTTGACTCCAGTGATGGATGAACCCTGGGTTGGGTATCAAGGCAACCCAAGCGCTAAAGGATCACAATGAATGTTTCCACGTCCTAAATACAGCACACAGGCAGATCGGAAGAGATTCCCGTCAAGGAGCAGATCTGAGCCGTGAGGGTCTGCCGGTTTATCCTCAATATGTCAGTGTTAGTGCTGCGGTCCGCTTGTTCTTCACACCCTTGTAGTAAATGACCAAACACAGGCGGTCTAGAATAATGACTTGGGCTGTCACATCAAATCAAGAAGTGTCAATGCAATCTGTGAAGGGTGCAAGTGAGATGCATTGAGAGGCAACACGGGTCACATTTTTTCAAAGATATTTGGATGATTGCAGGAATGAGTATCATAGGGTATCGTTTAATGCTTCGCCTTCTGTGTTGTCATATCAAATTAACTGAAGATGTGACAACCATAACAGCACATATAAATACCACTCTGTGTAATTGTACGAATTCCGCTGTTTGTGTTTGCACATTCCCCAGCTGTACTGTTTATTTTATGCAAAGAAAGAAGAAAAATATGCAATCTCCAAACATCAGCTCACAGCAGGCTTTGAAGACACAAAAATGGTATTATACAACAAATTGGCAAGAAGATGGATCTGGCAACCCGGTTGAATGCACTATTTTCTGTAGTGTGCCTGAGATTTGTCATTCCCTTGCTATTTTTTTTAGATCAGAATAAAAATGAGTTATTCGGGTTGTTCCAGGCTCTGTGAGGGTCTGATAATGGATTGGAGGCAATATTTCTGTCCTCTTCCGTCTACAATGACTGCTGTCGGTGAATTAAACATTAAACTTAACTCGTGCCAAAGTGACAAATGCCTAGAAGTGGTTTTTTTCACTGAATTGATCACTTTTCTTTTTGTCTAGAACCGAAAAGGACTCCTTTATTTTCATACGGCTATTGATAGAAAAAGTAGAAGGAAGTAACCATTCTTATACATTTTAGCTGGTCTGTACTGTTATTGTTTGATAACAAAGTATGTTTTATTTTCTGAACCTTGTGAATTTTATGTAAATTTCATTCCTATAATATGAACCAGTATACAGCCTCAACAACCACATACAGTACATTGTGTACATAATGTGTAGTGTGCAGTACATGATACATAATGCACCAAAATATAATGAAAACATTGATGTTTACCTGAGATGATTGATGCCAGGCGAAATGCATCTGAGTTGCGATGAGGAGTCATTGGTTCATAAGGAGACGGCTCATAAAAGTCCTCACCTAAAAAGACAAAACAATCATTAAAATGTATGGTATTGTTTAGTAATGTACAGTTTTACAGCATTACTCTTAAAGGGGTCATGACATTAGGAATTAAATTTACCCAGAACTTTAACATGTTATCATTAATACACCCTGAAAGTTTCATAAACACCATCCTGATCAGTAACGAAAGCATTTATGTAACCATCACACGACATAAAAGCAAATGTAAAAATGTCTGGATTAGTGACGTCACTACTTTTTATTTTTTAACCCATTCATTTGATCTGCCCCAGAGAAAGACACAGAACATTATCATATTGTTGGCTCCGTGCACTGGCATTCAGTCAGAGGAGCGACTCAGATGGATCTGAAGGAGTAGTTGTTTACAAACATGATAAGATGGTAATAACAGTATTGTGATGTCAGACAAATACTGTGCTGTTGCTGGCTATGGAAAACGTCTTGGTTACATATGTAACTCTCGTTCCATGATGGAAGTGAATGGAGACGTCACGTCGTGAACGATGTATTGGGAACGTGTTTTGTTGGACCAATCAACTTCGAGAAACTTGTAAAATGCCAAAGTACGTCTAAAGGACACCCGATTTCTCACAACATATGCAGACCATAGAAACAGACAGATGACTTGCTGATTTGTCCTACGTTTATATAAAAAAATCTGATTTATTCTGAACTAGATGAACATTTATCTCATGACGCCAAATGTGCCATGATTAATGTTATTTATTTGATGTTTATGCCAAAAAGTGCACTTACAATTTTAAATTGTTAGGTAATGACTTGAGTTACTGGGATCTGTTCTGAGTTTATGGGAAACCAGTAGAAAATCTGTGGTAGTGTCATAGAGATGTATTTGTGAAATGTATGTGTGAAATATTTCATTCCATTTTATCTCTAGTTTGTACTTTGTTTACATTTGACTCATGCTGTGTGATCTTGTCACTACTATTGCACTAATGCGGCTTCTGCCACCGACAATGGATTTACACTTCAAAATAGGTAGTCTGTCATCAATGACAGCTCATTGGATGGAAAATGCCTTTCCTTTTCCAAATTTTTTATACCGTCATAAATATCATTACTGCAAAAATGTGTAAAATATCATGATATCATTGTGAGGCTGTATCATCCATCTTTAATGGATTGTTTAAGAATGTACTGTCATATCAGCACTGACCTACTGTATATGCCTATTGTTTTAGACTAAACAAAGATCCAGCAAACTTTAAGTAACGTATTTCATTTAAATACTGTTATTGGCCTCAGTGAGTATCAATTATATTGCACAAGAAAAAGAAAGCAGAAGATCTGATAACACTATTTATCCGTGCAATTTGTATGTTATTTACGAAAAAAATGTTAGTAATATTTTAAGTACACCTCGGGGATACTTGAATACTGTAAAAAAAAAACTATTATAAAACGGTTCGTTCTAGTTCTTCATTCTGATTGGTTGAAACGCGTTCTAAGCCGTGATAAAATACCCCGGTAAACCCACGGTTCAGACCGCATCACAAGTATCACTGCGCCACTGTTGCAGCATACTGATTTATGAAAATAAACACCACAGTCTTTAATCATATTTTAATTTTTCTACATTTGCACAATTATGGCGATATCCAGATAAATGTCAATAAATATTGTTGAGTCATTTCGTCAATAAAGAGAAAACGTTCTCTGGGTTGTTTTTGTCTTAAATTGATATTTCCGTATTATCCACTAGATGGCAATCTTACACAACTTAAACACTGACGCATTTACTCAACACAACAACGTTGTGGTGGATTTAGCGTGATGTGTAAGTTTTGATGGCTCTGAATTTGATCTCTTCACAGTTCTTCACAAAAATGGAATTATCTCCACTTTTAGTTGAAAATTTCAGAGGTGATAACTGATAAGGTAACAAAGGAAGGTAGGATGAAACGTTTTTTTGTTGTTGTTGTTGTTGGAAAGCGGATGGTCTGTTCTTTCATTTGATATTTTATGTTTATTTAAAGAAGATAGTTTTTCTGTAAGGCATTAAACTAAAACTGGGTGGCAACTTAAAAAAAAAAAACGCTGACGGGGAAAAAGTTGATCAAATATGCTTGGAAGCATGCTATCACTTCAACAGCACGATATAAATGTTAATGTATATTTTAGATGAATGTTTATTTATAAAAATAAACACCCCCGTCTTTAATCACATTTTCATTGTGTCTTTGCTGCGTCTGCGTTGCTTGAGAATTTGCGCTCTGTTGCAGCCACACTGGATTCTGAAGAACTACTTTGTTTGGCAGAAGACTAATATTTGTACTAATATAATTACCCTGCTATGCATATGAAGAAACCGTTTTATAAACGCAATAAACCCCGCGAAGCAGTGGGGTTACAGTGCATTTTATAACAGCTAAGGGGGTTAGCTGTTTGCGTCGTGCCTAGCAGCGCCCCTTAGCTGTTATAAAATGCACTGGTAACCCACTGCTTCTTGGGGCTTATTGCTTTAATATGCCTGGCTTGTGTACAATCCACTTTTATAGCATTAGGCATTCACCAAAAAGACCCTGTATTTAATTTTCTGTGCAGTGCACCCTGTATACTGCATACTGTTTTTATATTTAGCAATGATACACATTTCAGACAGGATTACAGTATACTACACTGCTGTCACATGACCTTATGTTGAACGTATATCTAGTTGAGAGAGTGGCATCCAGTTATAATCTTATTATAAATATCCCATGAAATGTGTAAAAGGCTTTAAAAATGTCCCGTAATCTGCTAAAGAATGTTAAAAAACAGGTCTTAAAGATAGATGAAACATCAGTGCAGGATTTAAATTAAATGTTGCAGTAAGATAAACATCCAGAAGCAGGGTTGCCAACCTCTTGTCACACTCCTAGTTTGTCTCCCTGTCTATTTCCCTTGTTGTCACCATTTGTCACCCTCAGGACTACATTTCCCATGATCCTCCATGCTTCCTCACTTGTTTCACATCTACAAACATACTCACCTGCCAGCGATTAGCATGATCATCTCCAGTACATTTAAGATCACTCAAGGGGTGGTTCACATTTTGCGTCTTAGGGGCTTTTTACACCTGGTCACTTCATGCATTTTCTCTAATCCGATACCTACCTGATCGTAAAAAGACCAGGTGTAAATGCCCTCCAAAACGTTTTTGCGACGTATTTAAATCCGATCGCTCAAACCACGTCAGGAGGTGGTCTGGGACGCATTTCAGATGAAACTGGACAAGTGTAAATACATCTGGTTGATGAAACCAGATCTGTCAGCGGATAACTCATCCCAAACGTAAGCACGTCACCCAGAATTAAGCCGTCAAAGAGGCAAACAAACAAAGACGACACGTTCGTTGCTTTATGGAGCGACGACAGTGGGTAAAAAAGCTTCCTAGAATCAATAAGAGAGTCTAATGACAAACTCAAATGATATTAAACAAAGAAATAAAACTTTAAAGACACACTATGCAGTTATTTTACCTTAATATAGCTTTAAAGTTATTTCGGTGGTAAACAAAGTCATAGTAAGGCGAATCATCCTCCTGTTGAAGCTCGGGGAGGACGCCGCTAGCAAAACCACCAATGCAAGCTTGAGAGAACCGCCCCTGACAAATCTCGCGAGAATCACAACTTGCTTTACGGCAACAACGTCACACACGTTAGGCTTGTTCGACTTCGTATGGCGCTGCAAGAACCGACCGCCGGATGACGTCAAAGTACCGCGAGAATGATCCGAGACGGCACTTTGACGTCATCCGGCTGTCGGTTCTTGCAGCGCTGCATGAAGTTGATCAAGCCTATAACAACAACTGCATGCGCGAATTTCAGACGTGAGGCTAAACGATTTAAAAGTTAAGAAAGCGCGTTCGGAAGAGAGTAGGAAAAGGAAAAGAGGATCTGATCGCGTTAGGAACCGGACAAGAGTCCCACTCGGTCAGGTTTTTACTCGTTGGCTTGAGCTAAAAGACAGCACTGGAGGGATGCTGATCTGGCGATCTTGTTGATGGACTAGTAAGTAAATCTCTCATTTGTAAACTTGTTTGCGGTCTATGTTGTATGTTGTTGCGCTTGCTTGTAGTATGTCATGTGATTATCATGACAACAGTTGTCAATATCTCACATAATTATCAGGACATAAATAAGCCTAGAGGTTGTAAATAGTGTAAACATGCACAATTTGCAAACTATTATGATAAATAGCAATAATCATGTATAGTCACATTATAACGAACAATGTTATGAGATAATGCAACGTACACAATAAACTTTGTCATGGCATTTTGTAATGTTTACTTGTGATTTAGCTGCAATCATGTAAAAACATTATAAGCTAGCACAGGGGTGGGCATCGAGGGCCACAGTCCTGCAGAGTTTAGCTTCAACCTTAATCGAACACACCTGAATGTCATTTCCAAACAGTCCTGAAGACTTCAATTAGATTTTTCAGCTGTGTTTGATTAGGGTTGGAGCTAAACTCTGCAGGGACACTGGCCCTCAGGACCAGGAGTTGCCCACCCCTGAGCTAGCAGAACCGTCCGAGATGCATATGTCCATCATTTTTCAGACTAACACATTTTTTGTTATTTTAGAACATGTTTTAGTTCTTTCAGTTAATCAAATGTAAAGGTACAGGGTCCTTCAAGTCCTAAAAATTTGCATTTATCCTTCCCCAAAGAAATCCAAACGGCTCCAGGATGATAAACAAAGGCCTTCTGAGGGTAATCCGTGCGGTGTTGTTGTAGAAATATCCACATTTAAAACTTTATAAATGAAAATAACTTGCTTCCGGTAGAGCTATATTGTTTTTATCATTTAAAGAGAGCGTTTGCTACTGTATATTTTTAAATGGTATTAAAGGCTGTTTTACGCCTTCATCTTCGTGCATGTTTTTGTGACAACACAGTCACTCCCGTGACACCTCTGTAACAGATCATAAGCTATTTGTTTATGTATTTACACTGGACTGCAAACAGCATCTGCTACAGTTTACACTTGTGTGATGTAACATTTATCTTTCTTAACAGGTGTAAAAAATCCTCTGCTTTTCATCTATTATTTATTCATATTTACCGGTGAGGCCAATGAAAAACTACAGCCTACACTGAAAGAGCGTGCCGCTAGGATTGTTGGCTTGGGCATGCGTGTACTTATAAAATGTGTAACCTGAATGCGCTGTAAGACGCTTCGGATAAAAGCATCTGCCAAATAACGTAATAAACGTAATGTACTGTAAATCTAGAGCAAGGAGTGTGTGAAAAATAAAATACAACTGTGGCTTACTGCTTCCTTCTCGTTTTCTTGTTAGTCCTACATTTTAAATTCACAATCATTCTGTGTGATTTACAAACCTGGGTGCTAGCACTCAGCTTTTTATTTTTGTTAGCGACTGCAGATCATTTGCGTTTTTTAAGGCATGTCGGTCTCATTTTATCATACAGTGAACTTCACTGTCACTTTGGATCAGGGATGTGTAAGCTCCATTGATGTATCTAAGCTGGATAGGATACAGCCGGGCTGGGTAAATGCGTAGAGATCTGATGAAAGATGGCGGGTGTCAGATGGTTCCTAACTCACATTAGAGTAACATGGAACAGTGAATATTAAGCATCACTCAACCTGCTGACCAAGAGTTAGAGAGTCTCTGTGCTGTTAGACAGATGTGACATTGCAATATGTGAATTATTCTAACAAAAATGAATGTTGAGGAATATAAATTGTTGGTCCAGATTTGTATGCTTTATTTCTTCTATGAGTCTTCTAAAGCTTTCAAGCTCTGAAAAGGACACAAAAATGACACATATAACAGAGGTGATGAAACTTCAAGTCTTCAACAGTCATAACAATATACTGTAGGTTTGTGTGAGAAACAGATCGAAATTTAAGTCACCATCATAGGAGATTTGAATACTCTGCCCTGTCTCTTCCTGTCATGATAATGAGAGTTTCTGAGAGAGGTACAGTAGCTATGTCGGTCTACAGCAGAATGAGTCAGATATGTTTAATTAATGGGTCGAAGTGATTTAGGCTAATCTGGTTCTGGAGTGACTTAGGTTGACTCACTGACTCCAGTTGCAGAGGTTAACAGCTCACTGGAGATTATCAGTGACTAATGACTCTCCCTGTACACAGATATAGTGCACAAGCTGTATGTACCGGTTTAATGGAGCTTTTGCTTGCTTTTTGATGCTGGAGGCTTCAGTGTCTATCCACTGTAAATGCATGGTAAAAAGCTACAAGTACTATTTTTTCCACTTTTATGTATGGAAGAAATAAATTCATTTAGATTTGAAACAACATGAAAGTAAAAAATGACAAATTTTTATTTTCTATGAATTTCTATTATGCCCATTTTTTACGATATGTAAAATAAGTCTCAGGTGTGCACAGAATGTGTCTGTGAAGTTTCAGCACAAAATACCCCTCAAATCATTTATTACAGCATATCCAAAATGATCCTATTTGGGTGGAAACAAAAAGTGCTGTTTTCATGTTTATACCTAGCCTGGTTAAAACCAGACCATTCTCAGTAGTTACTGAGTTATGGTCTGGCAAAGCTTCATAGACAAATCATTTCCAAAGGGGCGTCACCAACGGACGTCTCTCAAATGCCTCTGTGTCCAACTGGATAACCTAAAAACAATCACAGCGATAAAGGAGATGACGTATGCAGAGCTATATCAGACTTTTGTTGGATCCATTTGGTAAGACAGCGATAACATCTTTTTTTAGATATGAAGGCTTCGAGTGTTGTTCTTTGCTCGGGTTTAATCGAAAAGGAAAAGTTTAGACCACTTAAAACAGACGCGATAGCTGATTTGAATGAGTGATGTTCCATGGCGACATCCATATTTGTAATGTATAAAATCTGCTTCACCGTCGCTGCGCTGTCGTCATCGTGCAAAGCCCGCCCCAACGTTTCTGATTGGTGCTGCGATTTCTCGGCATTAGAAATGGCCTTGAATGGCCTCTTTGCCAGACTACTTGCAGAACAAATCAAAATTTGCCGGAAGTTGTCTGGGTTTTCCCAGGCTAGTTTATACCTTTAAATGCAAATGAGCTTCAGCTCCTCACTCCCTTGCCAGAAGACAGTGAGCGCTTTTGGTTAAAAGTATATTGGATTCCTGTGAATAGTCTGAGACAATAGTATCCTTAGCTGCATTAGTGCTACAACATGCTAACAAATAGGGATGGGCACGAGTACGTGGCATCAACGATCGATCATGAAAACGATGACCATGTGGGTTTATTTATTTATTGTGGTTATGGCGGCATTTGGATGTCTGGTTAGCGTTACAAGTGCCTGTGTTCATTTTTCTGTCAGATTATTCATGTGTTTTTTTTTTTTTTGGGGGGGGGGTTAATAAAAAATGTTCCCCTTTGATTGCCCCGCCCCCAGTTAATCAAGTACTCATTTTTCATACCTATGGATTAATCAAAACGAAAAAACGACATACACGCACATCCCTACTAACATTTAAAAAGGTTTTTGGGTAAAAATAACCAGCCAGTCAGCGGCTTTGTTTGTATGACGTCACATTAACAAGGGAATTAAAGCAGCATATCTAATGAGACTGCTTTGGTTTAATTAGGATTAAAAAAAAAGTAGAGGGTGGATTTCTTTTATTGACAAGTTGTTGTGTTCACACACTGCCAACTAGGGCTGTCACTTTTCGTTCGAAAATCGATTTCACAATCGATCGGACCAACCAAAAAACGTTTCGAAAACGAAAATAGGCAATCGATTTTAACCAAATATGTACACTATTAATTTTAAAAGAATTAAACAGTTAAAATATAGATGTAACAAAACTCACAAACAAGCAGAAAAAGAAAATAAAGAATCCCGAAAGTGCAGTAGGTGTGCGAAAGCTAGACAGAAAATACCCAGCAATTTTAAGCACCTATAGTTTCACGCTTTCAATAGCTGCATCTAGTGTTTTGCAAAGAAAATGGAGGACAACGTCAATAAACCTGTGCAACACGAGACAGCGTCGAAATTGTGACCTTACAGGAGATGATGAGTTATGACAAGGAGCCAACCTTGCGAGCTGACAGCGACCCGCTTTTGTGATGGAAGATTGGCAGTACGAAATACGCAGCTGGCAACGGAGTACCCGAGTTTCCCTGGGACATCAGTGCGGTTGGAGTGCGTCTTCTCAACAGATGGACATATAGTGAATGAAAAGTGCTCTGCTCTTGACCCCTTAAATGTTGATCGACTTGTTTTCCTGACCAATAATTTATGGCCCTAGTCTTTTTGCGCATTTCATTATGCCTGCCTAGTGCCGCCTAAGTGTCGGTTACGTTTAATAAAAAAAATACACAGCATGTTCTCAACTTCAAGTAAGTCTATTTAAAGTTTCATTTTTGAACAGTTGTTTGAAATGGATCGAGTCATTATTTAAAATAATTTTTGAATTGCCTAAATCATAAAAGCAGCCGGTTGAACCTGCAGTAATGTTTTTCATTTATGGCAGCAGTCCACTCTGCATAATTTTTTAAAGAATGTTGCACTACTGTTGCAGTTTTTTATTCTGCACGAAACTTAATGACAGTGAATAAGAAATATTGCTGACTTGTGCGTTTCAGGCGCTCTCTTTGCATTTGTCTGTTATTTGGCGTTTGCATAATTTGGTGAATTTTGCATAATATATGCGCTTTAAATCAAAAATGAAAAAGGGAATTGGAATTTGATTAACTAATCAAAACTTAATTTTTTTTAGAAAATAAGTCACCAATGTGTGTGCAGAAACATTCTGTTATCATAGAAATCCATCTATTCTTCTTTGTGTAATCTAAAACGCAACAGTCACACAAAACAGGCTGTGGGGGATCCCCTATCAATGTGATGTCACATTGATTACACACCAACCATAACCACTCACAGACTCCGCCTTATGAGCGCGTAGTTCAACCTTCTGCCAGAGACACATGTCTTGATGTAGTCCAAAGCACATGTGTGAGCCTTCTACCCCCTAATTTACATAGAGAGGGGAAGCTTTCTTTGCATTTAAAGAAACACACAAAAACAGCACGTTTTTTTATTGCAGCCTCAAATGGGCATGTTCAACATCACATAATGAAAGATCTTTGGTGTATTTTGAGCTAAAACTTTACAGACACATTCTGGGGATACCAGAGACTATTTTAATATTGCTGAAAACTCCTAGGTTAGGGGCCCTTTAAGTAACACACAGACACACAACTGATATTATTTTATAAAAATATATTGTTATGAAAATATTATAGTGTAATATAAATGTGTAGCAGAAATATTATTTTTTAGGTGTGACAGTGACATTTATAAGTGAATCCAGTGGTTGAAATGAGAGAGATTTCTATTTTTAAACCACAGATGGATAAAATCACAGCATTTCCAGCGTGTATTAAATTTGCATATAATTTAGAGGCTGTTACATTAATAAAAAATGGAAATCCTCTGCTATTTGAACTGCAATTCCGCCTTCCCTTGAAATTCACTCCGTGGACTTAGTCCCCCTACTGTATGTCAGTGTTTCCCAACTCCAGTCCTTGACAGTTTTAGATGTCTCTCTATAAAACACTTGAACTCACCAGCCTCCTTTCACAATGTTTAATATGACTCCGTAGTAAACACACTAACAAGCTGATGAGTTGGATCGGGTGATTTATATAGGGAGACTTCGAAAACATTCTGGGTGGGTGGCCCGGAAGACTGGAGTTGGGAAACACTGCCCTAAGTCACCCCTTATTTTCAACTCTGAAAAACATTGTTTTGTATGCTATTTATTAAAAAAGGTTTGTTGAATTCCCACACACAGCGTTGGGTCAATAAGAGACTAACATAGCCATTTTGGGTTGAAGCAACCCAGCATAGGTTAAAGTTAAAGGTAGAGTTTTTATAGTGCAAGTAAAGTCTAGTTAAATAAAGTCCAGTTGCTTGAGCCCAACTTTAATAGACTTCTACATTGACCTGAGGCATGTCAGGTACCTGAATCACAAATGTAACGTTTTGCAGTAAGCGACATTGTCTTTTATTTGCTCTGTGTTTTGATTGAACGGTTATGTTTGAACTTCATAATACCGAGCACAGTGTGAACCTGCTTTAAGTAGCACTTACTAAATGTACGAAACATTTAAATTAGCATATGTCCTTTCCTTATGACATTTCAATCTGAATAAGAGCTCTCTCTCTTCCTTCACCTGCAATCATCGCAATGTGAAGTGAACTCTGATGGTCATTTGAAGAGACAGCTTATTACCCGAGTCCACGGGGAGTCTGTCTCTCTCCTTTCCCTTGTGTCTTTCTCCCTCTCACGCTTTCTTGAGTTCTGTCTCTTTGTCTATGCTGCGTGTCTGTCTCTCTTTGTCAGTAAGTCCAGCTCAGAAGCTGTGAGGTGACAGCTGAACGGACACAGTTTTCTGATGGCAAGCTACTGAGAACACTCAATGCTTTTCTCTAGTGTGAGGTGAGGTGGCGACCTGCTCAACAGTCCTACAGCTTCACACTGGGGACATGAGAAGACGTCAACAGGTTTCCATAATAAAGTATTAAAATTCCAATCACTGTTCGAAAAAAAAAATGGTCAAAGTATGTACCCCAGCTGTCACTGGGTAGGGCGCACTCATACTATCCAAACCAAACCATGCCCCAGCGCAATTGTCCCCCCTCCCTACTCATACCCAAATGCACGCACTCACACTGTACTTTTATGGAGCCATAAAAGTACATAATGTTAAGTCTGTGTTTTTTATTCAGAGTCGTTTGGTGTACGATGATACACAGCCCTTTCACATGCCATCAATTTGCTTAGTTGGTGTGTTGCGTGTGCAGCTCAGACATTCACGTACCCTGCTGCGTGCATCAGATGGTTTTTACAGAGGCAGATGAAGGTGAGTGGTCGTGCAATTGACGTCTATTCTTTTGAATCGCGATCAGGCGCGACTGCGCTCACATTATAGCCTCCCACACCTGAGCCCAAGTGAACTGCGATCCAGCACACCTCTGCAAGCCTGCCCGGTACAGAGCGATCAAACTAGTCAAACAAACCAGGCTTTAGGGGTCAAACGCGCCCGAGCGCGGTTTGGTTTGGATAATGTGAGTGCACTCTTAAAAGGTCCTAATATGTACCATTAGGTACAGATATGTATACATTTGGTACCAAGATGTATCTTTGGTACCAATATGTACCTCTGGGGTTTAAATAAGACCTCATTAGTTGAAAAGCTGTATTTTCTTTAAAAGTGTACAGATTTTGACATATTTTGACCATTGTTATTTCTGACAGTGTATAATGTCTATAATTTTGTCATAGTCTACAATCATTTAATATCATAAATATTGGTCATTAGAATTTCAAGGCCAGGCTCACACAACATGAAATCTGGTTATGAAATCTGGTTGCAGACACATTTTTTCCTAAAATTTTCTTACCTAAAATCTTAAACATGCTTACACTACAAGATTGGAAAATTATGACATCACAATCACACAATATATTATTTTAAGATATTAAGATTTTCATCAGTAGGAGCACTTCACGTGACCTCACAGGTAAGCGGATGCAAACAAATGAGATACATGTGACACATTTATTTGTATTTTTAATCGCCTTAACTAGGTTGTCCAAAAAAAAAAATCCGCTGCACAAAATTCGCTTCACACCACGAGCGTGCACGCGCGCCACACGGACAAAATGAGAGAAGAAAGACATGGTCCGTCACTGTCTGGAGGACAACTAGCCAATTGATAAAACATCTCGGACTCTCACACCACGAGCGTGCACACGCGCCACACGGCCAAAACAAGAGAAGAAAGACGTGGTCCGTCACTGTCTGGAGGATAGCCAGTTGATAAAACGCGTGTCTGTGAGAACTGTAAGTGGACTTATGTTTTGGGTTTATTTAAGCCTGTTATTGTATTAGTCTTAGTAAAGCCCCTTTGATTGCCACGCCCCCCGGCCCCAAAAACACCCACCCGACCCTACCACCTTAACTAACAAATTTTCTGTGGGAAACCCTGTTAATGTTTACATCTGCTAGCTTATATGCTAGCAGCTTTCTTCCTTCACCAAATACATTTAAAACTGATGTTATTTCCATACTTTCCGGACTATAAGCCGCACCGGAGTATAAGCTGCAAAAAATGCGTCATTAAAACGAAATAACATATATAAGTCACAGTGGACTATATGTCGCGTTTATTTAGAAAATTATTTCACAAAATCCAAGCCAAAGAACAGACATTTAATCTGGAAAGGTGAGTTATTCAACTAAACAATAGCAGACAGAACAGCAGGCTGAATAGATGTCTGTACGTTAAAGTAATATTATCAGTTCTTTAAATGATAAATACAGAACTTTTTAAAGGTTTGGAAGGTTGAATAGGCTAAATTAACCGAACAAGCCAATTAGCGTGAAGTTTGCATACTCGTGATTCCACATTACTGAATCCATTGCATTACTTAAATAAAGAAGCAGCATATGACGGACTCTCGCGCTGTAAACGGTAATGCTGTCTCTTGCCTCATAAATGTCAAAATTAATTCATACTGACTTACAAGGCACACCTGACTATAAGCACCAGCCAAGTTATGAAAAAAACGCGGCATATAGACCAAAAAATACGGTTCTAATTTTTCAGGCAACAGTCGTGATATGGTTTTTATGAGCGCGCTATTCAGTCATGTGGTTTCCACACTTTCACAAGCCATCCATGAAAGTCCAAATAACCCAAGGGTGAAGATATTTAAAATTGAAAAATTCATTCCTGTGATGCTTGATACTGACATAAATACTGTACACCCATATTTCATAACCAAACTCAATGAGGTGAGGTTTATATCATTTGTTTCTATGTTTTGCCATTTCCTGCCCTTACAACAGGATACGTAAACCTTTTAAAAAAGTCCGGAGGTGATGAAAAGATGAATATATAAAATCTCTCCACACAGGGAGAAAGCAATTCGATGGATGTCTTGTGGAAGACCATAACCGTAAAGAATCATTCCTCCACATATACTTTCCATCGCTGTCTGTTTGCTGTGAAAAATAAACACATAATCGATGAGCACACGCTAAAACAGAGTAGCAAGCTGAAGAACTGGTCGTTCTTATCACAAATATGAAATGAATTCAATTCTGGTGTGTATTAGGTGTAAAATGGTGAACTAAATGGTGAAGACAGCAGAGTTCCCAGTCTACTGTTAAATCATGCTGTGCACTTCACAGATGCATGCTGGGTAATTGCTTTTGTGTAATTGTTTGTGAAGGGCCTGATACCAGACAATCAAACCTCTATATGTGACCTCTGCAACACCTCAAAATAGATTTTGTAAGTAATGTTTTATCATTTGACCTTTTCATAAATGCACCTATTGTAATTAATTCATACTAAACTTAATTGATGCATTATTAGCTGTAATATATCATTATATCCTCTCATTCATTTCACCAGCTCACCAAAAGTAGTGCATAACAACTGTCCTTGCGTAAGGACCTATTTCTTTTATGCTGTCACCACTGACTTTGTTTATATCATTGATGTTTGGGTCTAATAAACCCCAGTTATCCAGTTAATGCTCCATTAGGTCAGCAGGAAGCAAGTAATTCAAGCAAAGCAAGCACTGATGTCTGAGTATCAGCCAAGTCATTCAATATCAACCTCACTGAATGAGGTCCTTGATCACTTTCCAA
This sequence comes from Misgurnus anguillicaudatus, assembly GCF_027580225.2. Lineage (NCBI taxonomy): Eukaryota > Metazoa > Chordata > Actinopteri > Cypriniformes > Cobitidae > Misgurnus > Misgurnus anguillicaudatus. The sequence goes on from NC_073341.2 coordinate 19,117,387, forward strand.
AAAGACATTGGATACAGAAACAGACTGTGATTTAATCCACAATGTCCAATAGTTTATTTTAAAAAAATCCTGTTAGGATTCCAACAACGATCCTTAATTTAAAATGATATGTGCGTGTGTGTGGGTTTGCTTGGTGCAAACTTGCCCAAAGGTTTTTTTTGTGCAGTATTTTGGTGCAAATTTTGCTCTTGTTCAGTAGAAGAGAGAAAGAAATGAGTCAGACTGTGAGAGAGAGAGAGAGAGAGAGAGAGACAAAGACAGAGAATTTCCTTTAAATTGCTTTATATAAAACTTGGAAGCCTACATGAATACAGTCATCAAAACTGTCCGGTGGGACAACCAAATAAATCACTATCATGGCAGCTTTAACGCCTTTTGTGTCACAAAAATCTGTACATTAATTAAAGAAGCAAACTTGTGTTTATCAAGAGCACTTGGCCACCTCAGCTTAAAGACCTCTTGGGAAATCAAGATGGTAATCAGGAGTAAAGATCAGTTCTTTAAAAAACAACAAAGCCTCAACACATCTGCTTTTACAAACAAAGTAAATATGCTTGGAAGTATTTTTGCTAGCCATTGTGATAGTGTAACATTGATTAAGTCTAAACAAAAAACATGTGCAGCCTCAAGAGACTTTTAAAGATTTAACATCCAAACGACTTAGTACGACATAGTGGACATCCTGTATTCTACAGTGTGTGCATGAAATCCTGTGTAAACTTGCACATTTTTCAACATTTGCCTAAACTGTCAGAAAAAAAGTTTTCTGTTGCTGGGGTGGTACCCTGAAAGATTTATTTTGTACCTTTATGGGTATACAACACATTGAAATGTTTTACCTTTTGAGGTACAATAGTATACCCTAAGGACCTATTGTGTACAATTTTGTACCAGTTAAATTTCAGGGTTACACATTTCAAGTGAGAGCAAGGTTACATCGTGTTACCTTTTAAGATTACAGTTCCCTTTCGAGGGAACTCACGCTGCGTCACTGCTGTGACACTTTGGGGACGCTTCCAGGGGTGAGTGTGTCTGAATGTGTATATCAAATTCAACCAATGGTGAGACTTAACGACAAAGACAGGGTGACGCGGGAGCCAGGAAGTATATCGCTATCTGAAATATTGCCAAAGACGGCATTTACAAGGACGCAGGAAGTATGGCAAGGAAGACGCAGCGTCTCGTTCCCTTCTCAGGGAACAACAGTCACATTAGTAACGCAAGACGTTTTAATGTGTTAAACACAACTATGCAATAAAGCATTTTGGTATGAATCAACATTCACATACAGAAGATATAAGCATTTAAAGTGAACAGTTTAGCACATGTGCTTAAAAGGCTAGAAATTGTATTATATTATTATCCTACACTACACAGGTAATAACATGTTTTTTTACAGAAAACGTTTGGCATAAAATAGATTTCAAGCACTTTCAATGACCTGTATCTATGAATGTATATTTTCAAAAACTTTCCCGGGCCTTGAATTTTTTCCCCAGATTCACAAACTTGCAAGGATTTCAAGGACCCATGGGAAGTTATTGTATTATGTTAAGGGTAGCACTTTATTTTACAGTATGTGTACTTACCTTGTACATATATGGTAAATGTTTTGTACTTACAGACAAATGTGTGGTACTTACTTTTGAGTATCTGCATGGTAATTAAAGGGTATCATTACTGTACTTACCAGTGGTACATACTTGATAGTTATTAAGCAACTCTAGGTAAGTACTGTGTAATACCAGATACATATTTATAATGTAGCTATAATGTAACTAACAAGAAACACTACTGTACTTACAAATGAATGTACAATATAGGTATTGAGTACTTACAGTCAAGTGTTTGTTAATGACAGGTACTTATTGTGTACATATTTCATAACTAATAACAAACACTACTGTACTTACAATTTGTATGTACATGGTAAGTGTATAGTACATACAGGCCAGTGTACCTTAATGACCAGCACATATAGTGTATGAATACTGTAATCAACGAGAAACACTACTGTGCTTATAAATTTTACTTTTATATTTTTCCAAAGTGAAATATAAAACATTGAAAACCATTTGTCCTTTTTTCTACTGGCAGTAAATTAAGGGAAATAGGAGATTTGTGAGAGAGGTCAGTAAAGTAATCCGTCTCTTTGTGCCTGACGTGTTTGAATTAATTTCATTGCACTGAGACGCTCCTCTTGCCTACTTCCATAGTCATTTTTCTTAACCCCAATTATTTCTGTGGTATTAATCAGGCTGAACTCTGGGTTTACCTGCAGAGCGTCTAATCTCAAATGCATTCAACAATACTGTACACTTGCTTAAAATACAACATAAATACAAACTCAACTTAAGCTATTTCATTATGGGAGTAAGACAGTAAAACAGCATTTGATTTATTAGTCATAATTAAAAATTAATTTGTATATGAAATGGAGGTCTGCTGTTTATAACTGAGGTTGAACCATCATTACCTGCATTTACATTTATGCTTTTGGCAGAGACTTCTAAAATGACTAACACTGCATTCAATATACTGTACATTATGCATTTCTTTATCAGTATGTGTGTTCCCTGGGATCAGACTCATGACCTTTGTGATGCTTACGCATACTCGTTGAAACATAACGGGTCTTACTTTGATTATGCTTAATAAGCTGATAATGCTTAAGGTCATGTAAACGTGGTAAAATAGTTTTCTTTATCTGGAAAAGGTCATAAACGGCTAAAACTAAATCTGATTGGCTTAAGTAGATTAATGCCCATTGCCCTGATTTTAAGTTATTTAGAGGTAGTCGAAAATGCCTCAGACTGAATTGCTTTTGTGGTGAGACGCGCATGTGGTCAAATGTGTTCACGAATGTGATGTACTGAGCACAATGTTTTTCAATCGGACATGTCTTCTTTAGTCATTTTATCTTTAGGCTTTCATTGATAAAACTGAAGAGACTGCTAGGAGCCTCTTTTATTTTTGTTTCATTTTGTGAGGGTTTAAAAGGTACACAAGCTTTTTTTAATCAGTTGCTGTATAAAAAACTCCAACAATATGCAATATGTTTACTAACAACACAACAACGGACTTTGCCATAATACTATTTTGTTTGAATTTAAACCTGTAATATCTCCCACTCGCGAAAGCAGAGGGACTTGCCCATAGACCACCCACTTAAATATTCATGACAGAAGCTGTTGAAAAATTGACGTTCACTAGTGATCCGATAAACCAATCCAACACATCTAATACAACAAATAAACAACAGGTTTCTTGTAGTTTGTTCATGTGTGCATCCCATATGGCAAAAAATATATATTTTTTTTAATATATATATATATTTAAATATACAAAAATTGCCCAAAAATATATTTGCTAAAATATATTTTAAAAATTAATACATTTTAAAGCAATAAAAAATATATTTAGCCCACCATATATTTAAATCCAAGGAAATATATTCCTGTTGCATTGAAAGAAAAGGCTCCAATTAACTATAGTTTCAACTTTAAAAATATACTTATAAAATTAACTTGTATTAAGCATTTATTTTTTAAATATTTTTTTGTAAATAATACGTTTTTGCCATAGGATGTAAAATTTGAAATGTATTTGCTTGCCCTTAAAATAAATTTTGAAATATGTGATGATATACAGTATTAAGGTTAAAAATAAATATATTTCCAAATTCAAAAATATATTCAACCGAGCATTACTTTCTACAAAATGTGTTTAGTACATACTTAAAATATATGTTTGGTCAGAGAAATGTTTTTTTTTGATGTATGGGATTTAACCGATAAAAGTCACAAATGGAAGTAAGTGTAAAGTATCAGATAAAAGTCAGCACTTGACTCATGCAATTGATGGAGAAAATTGGTGTGCGACCCCCTTAAGGCAATAACATCACTGCCTGTGAGACACTAGATTTGTATAATAAGCAGATTTTTAATAGATATTTGCTTATTTAAATGAAGTAATATTTAGACCTTTTTGCTCTCTTTGCATGTTTTCAGTGTGCAGACAATAATCATAATGTTTTGTTGTTGGTTTTTTGTTGTTGTTTTTTTACATTGTAAAAAATATATTCACATATAGTGAATATGTTGTATGTTCTGTTTACTGCTTTAGTTATTATTAATGTTGGCCTTCAAAGTGGTTTGCAGAGAGTCTTAGGGCGTTTTCACATCTGTAATTCGGTTCATTTGGTCCGGACCAAAAGCAAAAAATGATACATTGTAACTTTTTTAGCAGATTTGGTTCCATTTCACACCACACTGATTGCTCTGATCCGCACCAATTGAAACGAACCAAAATTCTGTCATGTGATAAGATCAACATCACTCATTGGCCACATGTATTTGAACGTATTTCCTAAACGGCTTCACGAGTGGTCAGAATCAAAGTGCGGCAAATTCCAACGGAACCCCCGGAAGTAAACAAAAGAAGGATAATACAGCAGACACCATGGACAGACGGCCTCGCAACTCCAGGTATGTCCGCGATTTGTCATTGTGCTAATATTGCTAATAGAAACGGTCAACAAACACTTCCTCATCCGATAATGCACTGCGCAGTTGACTACGGCAGCTGGTTTAGTCCAAAATGCGCAGTACTTTTGCAGTTAGGTCAGTTCAATCTCGGATCGTGTTCTCACCACAAACGAACCGCTCTAGAGTTCGTTTGAAAGCGTACCGAGACCACGTCTGCAAGCTGGTCTCGGTCCGCTTGTTTGGTTCCTTTTTTGGTGCGCACCAGAGTTCGATTGCTGCATTCTCACCTGCCCAAACAAACTGCACCAACTGAGCAATCGAACTCTGGTACGATTCAATCGAACTAAACAAGGCAGGTGTGAAAACCCCCTTAAGCTAGTGCTTGAGATTGCCCAGCTAAAATTCAAAACATGGCACACAGTGCTTTATTGATTGTGTAGCACACTCTAAAAACAAACGGTGCTAAATAGCCCTAAAAGTGAAAAAAAGGACCTATGAAGAACCATATAGCACCAGTATAGCACCACATATGGTACTATATAGCACAATATGATTCAACATCGGTGCTACACAGGTACTTCATCTGTGCTATAGACCATTTCATCGGACGCACGTGCGGTGACGCGATAAGCATCTGGTCCGAACTTTACTTCTGGTTTCTGTTTGTTTAATGGTCTGACTAGTTGCTGAAATGGAACTCTTAAAAAAATACCTTGTCGAAAATAACAAATGTTTTGGGTTCCTATGTAATCTAGGTGTTGTTTATTTTGCTTGTTATAGACTACTTTATAATGACTTTGTTGTTACTTATTCTTCGCAGAGTTTACCGGAAGTTACGTGATGACCACAAAAGCTGCGTGTTTATGTTGTTACTGCTGAAACCATCTAAATGATCCTTAAAATGGTTTCTCTGTGATTATGAACCAAGAACCAGTTTTAGTGCTATTTAGCACCGTTTGTTTTTTGGATGCAGTTCATATAAAACTAAAACAGTTTTGAGATTTGAGATTTGTATTTGCTTTATAAACAAACAAACAAAAACAAAAAATCAGCTATTTAAAAATATGATTAAACCCCCTACTAACATCAATACCTGGACAGCAGGTATAATTCAGTTGTGTTTCAATATTTTTTTCAAATCAGCATGTTAATACCCTGATTTCCCATTTGTTTACTAAACCTTTTTTTTTTAGAAGAAAAATCACTCGCTCAAATGAGGGCTCCACAGCGAGGTGAAGAATCGTCCTCAGCATATTGTAAAATAATTGCTTTTTTCTTTCATTACACTCTTTAAGAGCACATCCATTTCCAGTTTAATGGAGCTAAAACAATCCTCTACCTGAGTCTGTATCCCCCTGGCATGATTGCTTGTCCCTTTTGCCTGTAAACCATGTTCAGTAGTGTTGTGCCAGCATTTGTTCCCCAAACTACATCTTTCCAGATGAGTGGGGCTATTCAACAGCAGGAGGCAGATTATCAGAAATAGAAAGTGCCAAAGGCATAACAGAAATACAAACTCTTAACAGAGAAACAAGTAAGAATCCCATCTCATCTCTGCTTTCAGGGCATGAGGATTCACTATTAGTGAACTTTAATGAGCCTTTGTTTTTGCAGTTGTTACAGCATAATAGTGTTTCTGACATGTTTTAAATGGTGCTGTGCTTCCAGACTGCTAAAATAGCCTAACCAATGAGACATCAACATAAGATTCAGGTTTTGCTGCTAAATAGCATAGGCCTACTGTAGGACCAGCAACAATCCAGCACAACCAGCATAAATATAGTGAAAAACAAGTGTAAAATCATGTTGTATGTCAATGGATTAATGGCACCTACAGTACACTCCGAAACATAAAGTGAGACATAACCCAGGCGCAGACTGATTGAACACACCACTTTTATATTAGGACTAAACAAAGAAAACAAAACCCACGAGAGGCAAAAACAATAGGGAACAAATTAACTCAACCATAGACAGACTTGATACAATAAACTTGACAAAGACTATGACTATGACCTTAGACCTTGACCTTAGAACAAACTTGACTTTGCACAGGATTCAAAAACGAACCGGCAAAAGACAGCAAACACAATGGCATTAAATAAGGGAGCAAATCAAGAAGGCAACAGGTGATAATAATAATGTGGTTAACAAGAAGACAATGGGGCGCGAGACGAGACAGGGAAAGCACATGGCCTGATTAAAAACAAACCAAGGCCACATGCTTTCATACAAAACACATGGGCCTGTCATGATCATGACATAAAGATGCTACAGAATGCCATATAAGAATATTTTTTTTTTGTATGGTTCCATAAAGAACCTTTTAAATCCATGTAACAGGAAGTCGTGAGGCTGTTGTGAGGAATTTCCGAGTCAAACAGAATGCCCTTTACTCAATTCGAAGGCTGCACCCTCCGGATGTCAAATTTCTAGGCTGCATGCATCATCAAGACTGTCTATGTTACTTTTTATTGTACCCTTAGGTAAATTTGTTTTACAGTGCAACGACAGTCTTACCCCTTAGATCAAACAGTAAGAACTCTGTGTATGTTTTGATAATCACTCTGAATTTGATCTCTATCAAAAGTCTAAAAATAAGAGTAAAAAAAACAAGAATTGTCAATTTTGATTTCAAGGGGACTTTAACATCTACAAAATCGTTAAGTTATTTGTAGTAAAAATGTGAAAGTAATAGTTAGAAAGAAATGGTTCTTTTAAAAATCTTTAGGGGCTCTATCATACACCCGGCACCAGGGGTTAAATTGGGATTTGTTATGTGGGGGGGGGGCCTCTGCCGGGAGGGTACGTGAAGGGGTAACATGTTTAATACTGATGACAGCAACGCTACTGGTGTGTTTTAATGACATTCTGGACCTCTGATAGGATTTGATAAGTTTCAACTTTAAATCTGTGCCAGAGATTGACCACAAATATTTTATAAAGAGTGTCTGAATTTTAAATTATGCAAATCTATTAGTTTGACACCCTATATCCATTTGTTGCACATGTCATTATGCACAATTGATCAAACTTTAAATGAAGTAAAAGGAATCAACCTCCTTGAATAATTCTATATGCATAAGATAGGCTACCCAAAAAGATTAAATTAACAAGAAAAGGTACAACACACAGTACTGTCTTTATCATCAACATGTCTAATAAATTAGCAATAGAGATTCCCTATGCTGGTCAGCAGCTAAAACAATCGTAAGGTTTGATTTGTGTAATCAAAATACATAAGTATTAAACTATACAATGAGTTATATGCAGTGTTATCCAGTAAACATACTGTAATTAGATGAGTGACATACATACTTTAGTCCTTAACACGTTTCTAGTCTTCTATTAAGTTTCCTCAACGTGGGCACCATTATTACCTCTCTCTCTCTCTCTCTCTCTCTCTCTCTCTCTCTCTCACGCGCTCTCTCTCTCTCTCTCTCTCTCTCTCTCTCTCACGTCTCTACAATGTCAAATGATCCTGAGTTTTTTCGCTCGAGTTGCATAACTTGCCTGAAGACGCGTTTGGAAAAGCGCATGTTTCCGCGGCATTTGCGCCGCCCAATTCGCGTCATTTGCATCGCCCCGTGCCAGGACGCGTCTGATTGCGTCTTTGCATTGACTTTGTATGTAATCTACTCGCGCAAATCGTTGATCTTGCGTTGGTGAGTATGCCCCATAATGAATGGAAACACATTATTCCCTTCGCGTCAGTGCACACGCACCAACGCAGCGAGTACACACGCACAAGCGCAGCGGGTACACTGGCACGAGCAGAGCGAGACCTTCAGCCTATGTGCCGGAGCTTAGCCCCGGACGGCCCCGGCCCAATTTAAACCCTGCCCGGCACAATGCAGCGCAAAGCGTGACGCAATTGTTTTTGCTAGTTTCAGCCCAGCGCAGTTGTCATTTTCGCCTTCAGTGCCACGTTGTTTAAATGGCAAATACATTTGCGCCCATTTGTGCGCCATGGTCATTGTGTTATGAAAACGGGGTGTGGTCAGGCACGTTGTTGGCGCGTTGCTATTTTGAGGCAACTAAAATAGACTATTCAAATGTAAATTATTATTATTAAGTCTCTTGTACATAAATGAGCACTGATTATGAGACGTTGAAGGCGTAGAGAGCTGCTTCACCTGTAGCCTGGTAAGTAATTGAATGTTTTGATTTAAACGAATGCAAATATTGCAAATATATAAAAATGTTTTTATTAAATGCTAGCCCGCGGATTTATTTTATATGATGACTTTGTACCTGTGGATATACTGAGATTTTTAAGTGATGCTTTTTAAAACATGACGCTGTCCGAGTGCTGAAACCTTTCGGCTCTCCACCGTTTGTAAATTCTTTATTTGTAACAAACAGGAGATAAAGTATTTTGGAATACAAACCTTTTCTTGTAAATTATTCTTTGAGATTACACTTATTGTGTAGGTTATCATTTATAGCAATTAAAAGCCTGCTTTTTATTTCCCTGAAAGAAAACGACTTTAAAAGAGAACCAAAAAAAAAAAATTATAATAATTTCAATACAAATAAAAACAATGCATTTTTTAACATCTTAGTTTATCAGTTTCCAAATTCCGCAATCTAAATAGGGAATCGGCATGATGTGAGCACAACTGGCTTTTAAAAAGGATGTGAGATAAGACTTTTTATGGTTTATTGCACATTACGGCCAAAACACAACCATTATTCATTATGAGAATAGGAACAACTCGTTTACACTGTGCGCTAGGCGCACAAACCATTTTTTCCATTGTTAAATTTGCAAAAGTGGATTTGGACACGCCCTTTTAGACTATGCGCTTAAGACCATATGCTTAGATCGTTAAAATAGAGCCCTAAAAGTTTTTTGAAGGAACCAAAAATGGTTCTTATAGGGCATCCCTGTGAAGAACCTTTAAAGCACCTTTATTTCTAAGAGTATAATGTTTTTAATTGGTCTACAGATTCCTCTGAATGTATCAAACTGGTGGAAATTACTTGCCTCCTTGGGAAATACTACTTTCAGTAACGCTTAAATCAAAATGAGCTTAATGTGACTTAAAATATGAAATGATCTGCGAGTAAATCAGTTTCAACGACCTGCCAGTGCTAAATTCCCCGGGGATTGTTGACTAATGCATGTAAAGTGACTATTGATATTACATAATATGAAATATTTACCATAGTAATTGTTATTTTCTTCACTTAAAAATTTATTTACAATGGACTAAAAACCCAAATGCACTCTCTATAAATGCTACCTATGGTTGTGTAAAATATGGACAAAATCAAAGTTGGTTTAAATGAACCTAGAAATGAAAACTTCTTACCCAAACATGGCACAGCAAAGCATTTTTGGGTTGAAACAATCTAGCACGTGCAAATTTAAACCCAACGTTTGGGTTTGTCTATATTATATTCATCCATGGGTTAAAACAACTCAGCATTTTCTGCCTTCTGATTTCAAAAGTCCCACCACATGACACTTGGTGGTGTATATTTATAATATATAAGCAGTGTTGTAATACCTGTGTGGTTCCACAAGATACATAGTTCTGCAGAGCCATAAGCAGCAGGTATTTCCCCAGTCTGCACCTAGACATTTTCACTCTGCCTACTCTGCAAAGGTAGGCCAGTCCCAGCTGAGGGACTGGGCTGGTTTAATGCCGCACCTCGTGCCTCATCCATCTTCCACCATTGTCTCTCCGCATCTCCACTTACAGTAATGGAAATCATTAAAAAGGGATTCACAAGGAGATACAACTGCTGGGCCTGTCGTCGTATTTCTTCGGCTGTACACACAAACACCCGCACCGAAATGTTTCCAGGGAAAATGTGCGAAGTGTGTGCATGTGTCCGTCCGCCTGGCTAGCAGTTTTCAAAACTCTTGTGTGACCCAGGGTAGAGCTATTGAGCTGCCCCTGGGCCAGTGCTGATGATTTAGTAGGTTGTAGAGAAAAGGGGGTAGGCGAGAGGGCTCGGAGGGGTTAGAGCGAGAGAGCAGAGGACAAATAGAGCAGGTGGGGGTGAGGCAGCCTATCGCCTCCCTGTGGCCAGCCTGTCCTTATGAAAGTAGATGACTGAGGTAATAGACTTTGACTGCTGCTATCGGTCATAAAGTTAATAGCTAGATGCTGGGGAAAGATACGTTGTGCTTGCTATTGGTATCATAGCTTGAGAGAGCGAGAGGGGAGAAAATGACACATAGCAACATATACACTGTATATTTTCTATACGGTATAGTACTGTTGGGAAACAGGACACCCTCCAGGGTTTGTCTCCAGCCGTAACATTTCGATTTTTAGACGTAACCTTGACCTTGAAGATGCTCTTATAATGCTAACCTCATCTCGGTTTCGATTATCTCGTTCTTCTCCTGAACTGTAGTACCTGAATGTTCATAATACAATGACCTTATGTCATTTGATTTTCACTTTCAGATTGAAATTTCAAATGAACTAGATTATAAGTCTCATAAACATCCCTTAGGAGGAGATGAGATGTCCCCTGTGGCGACGGATCTGTTGTAGAAGACCTGTAGAGAATTACTGGCATTTCATTTACAGGATGAGTAATGGATTCCGCAGGTATTTATTGCATATGTAGAGATTCTGGAGTATCCATGGGAACCGGAAAAGGATGAGGTCGGACATTTTAATGAAAACGGATCAAATTGACTTTCATAAATTGAAAATAAAAAGCTAAAGGAAGCATGCTTATGGAATTCTTCTAGAAGTGCATAAGTCATTCGAAAAGCAACATGTTTTGTTCATACTTTTTCAGAACTTTTCAGGTTATGCAAAAATATCTTTTTATCAATTTATCCATCCACTGAGGCGACTATAAGAAAGCCATTTTAAGGCTGATTTCTCCTAAGCACAAAACATTTGTCTTTGACAGTTTGTTTGAGAATCCAATTCAGCTGAACCAGTGTAGTGTGTTGGGGCGGGACTATCTGTTTGGCCAACCAATGGAAGATAGAGGGCATGTTCAGGAAAACATCACAATCATTATGTTTGCATTTCTTTGTCTTTATCCACATATTAAAGCAATATGTGCATTTTTCAAACACTATAAATAAATTCTTTTTACCCAAAGCTCCAGAGAAGGGTTATCTGTGTTTCGCAAGATCTCAGCTGCTTTGCTAAGAACAGCACTGTGATCTCACTGTCTCTTCATCCTCTTTTCAACTGCATCTTAAAACTAAATCTCTCGCTTTCAGGTATAAACTCAGATCCCCGAGCGTCACGTTCCTACTTCTTAGTGGCTTCCAGTTTTCCCCTTTGGTAAAATTACTTACAAAGTGTTTGTCTTTGGTAAGTACTGCGAGAGCTTCTGTCAAAATCAATTAGCCATCTGTTAAGTTAAACCTGGTTCACTGCACTAAGGATCAAAATGAATCACGACTACATTTGACTGATTTAAACTGCCAGTGTCCACAAGTGCACATCTAAAATGCATGGTGCGCTTGATAATTCATCCCATGGTGTTGTGTTGGTACAGTATTGTGGGTCATGGAGTAGTCAATCAAATTGATTCCTAATTAAAAGATCACATTTTGTTAGGTTTTTGATAGAGTCCTTAGAGACGCTTCACGACAAGGGGTCAGAGTTTGGCCATCATTCTGGGGGCAAAAAGGATCTTTCATCGGTGACAGCAATTCAAAAGTAGCTGTGTATTTGTAACAAATGGGTTGCTGGAGGCTAGGTAGAGATGAGATCCCAGGTGCAGTTTATTGTCACAAAATAACAGAAGACCAAAACTATAACATAAACTAGACTGAATGTGAGTGTCCCTTGAAATTCTGTTTCACGAGACCTTTATGAATTATTTTCTTAGAATATGTGCTTCTGAACGAGTACGAAACTGACCAAGGCATGCGATTTTAGCTAAAACAAGGGAAAATTGGACTGTCAGTGAAAGTTTAAAGTATTATTAAGTCGATTTTACAAGATTTTAAATGTAACTCTCAGGTGTGCCTAGCATGTGTCTGTCAAGTTTTAGCTTAGAATAACTCATAAATCATGTCCAAAATGCCCATAATTGGGTGGGAGCTGTTTTCATGTATGTACCTTTAAATGTAAATGTGCTGCTTTCGGTTAAAAATAGATCGGATTCCAGTGAATACAGTCTGAGATAAACCTACATTTAGCCACATTAGTGCTACAATTTGCTAACGAACACAATTAGAAAAGCTTTTGGGTAAAATTAACCAGTCAATCAGTAGCTGTCGCTGGGGCTTTATCAATGTGACATCACATTAACAAGAAAATCAAAAAAGTGTGTTGAAAGAGACTGCTCTGGATTAAAGGGGATTTAAAAAGGAGGAGTATGTGTGTTTTGATCAGGGTAATAATTGTGTGTACACACTGCCAACACATTTATCTCCAACTACAGTACCTTGTAAAAGTGTTTTTTGCATAATATGGACACCTAACCATAGTAAAAAAATAAATGAAAGCAAACACTTAAAGAGCACATATTTCTCGATTCGCGTTTTTACATATCCTTTGGTGTGTAAGTGTGTATTATTACATGTTCACGATATGCAAAAGGTACATAGGCCTACCCCAAAATAAACAATGATGCAAGTTATTGTTTCCAATGTAAATCTCTTTTCTTGGACTACAACAAACACGGATGCTAGGCAACGGTTTACTTCCTGGGCCGGTTGACGTGGACAAGATTGACATTATTATAATTCCTCCCGCTTTGGCTCACAGCCTGTAAGTTAAAGGGTCGCACATCAGACGCGCAGCGCCGCGCCATCCTAAAAAAATCAAACACATTGTTTTCTATAAGTATACGCACACCGCTGACGACAGGTGGCGCCTGTCCGCGGCGCCCAGCTTTGATTCAGGAAGTTGCTCAAATCCCCGTTGCGCCACAGAGTGCCACTCACATAGTTTAACATTAAATATCATCATATTTGTCCTAAATTTTTAACGATTAACATTGGCTGCTAACATATATTTAGCATTTTGAAGTAGACGCTATCTGACTAAGTTTGCGCTATTTAATGTGCAGTTCCAGGTTTACGATACCTCAGAGTTGTCCTAAACACGACTCGATGAGGAGCTGAGCTGCAGGTCCTGTTTGCTGTGTTTGTTGTTGTTTGTTGTGACTGAATCTTTCAAACATGGTAAGGAGCGTCACATTTCTGGCTGACATTATTGAGGCCAATCAGAACGTACAGATTAGCTGGCCAATCAGGGACACAGAGCTTTTTAAATCTGTGCGTTTCAGGAAGAGGGTGAAATCTGGAGCTACAAAAATGTACGCATGTGGAAAATAATGTTGTTTTTTAACAATAAACCACGCAAACACATTGTATTATAACAAATACACAAAATAACGTTTTTTAACAATGAAATATGTGCACTTTATCTCACAATTAGCATATGTAGACAAATGGGTAAGAAGACATTCAACATGACTTGATGTCAAGACAAGACTAATTTAAAGGAGCCAATAACAAAACTCGTAAACTCGGGAAGGGTAGGCAGAGACTAATACAAGATAAGGGCACATAAATGTGAACTTCAATGTTAATGAAAAAAAAACTAAATTAAGTAGTATTGTAACAAACTAATTGTAATCAACTTATTATGAAGCAACATATAAATCACGTTTATGTTTCAGTGGGCATTAAATTGCAGTTTGAATTGATTTTTTTTCTCTTTTCGTGCCATGCATGTTTTTAGGGTGCATTAGCAAACCAGTTTTGTCATGATATCATTTTCTTCACTTGCAGAGTGATTAGTCACATGACACTTATAAGTCAACATTAACTCAAAGATAAGCAAAGATGACAGAATTCAAATCACATACTTCAGATACTGCACCCACTGAGATGAATGCCAATGGTGACAAATAAATGTTTCTGCGTATTATAGGACAGAACATCTTGGCGGCAACTCCGGCAAGCAACCATTATTTTCCCTGTGTTAAAATTCAAGGTGTTCTTGATAAACCGCAGAGAGACTGGAGAATAGTGCTCGCAGGACTATCTGACATGACAACAGGGATCCATTTCCCAGCACTATTGAGGTACACACATACACAGGGATGCTACAGTGGATGCATAGCCTTGAAACACCGGAGCCTTTGAATGAAATCTAATACTGTTTCGCTATCAGGTCATGCCTCTGCACTGCGTTTCCACCTCACTGCTATACACATGACACACAAAGCATTACTCTTTCTCAACTATGCTATGATATTGGTGGAGAATTGAAGTAACTGTAAAGTTCTTATCAGCTGAATGGATGGATGGTTATATGGATGAACGCATGACAAGAGGAAGCGACGGTTAGACATGGGAAATGTGAAGTCTTTGTTTCTAAGCAATGTTTAGTATATACTGTAGTCATGCCGGTGTGGTTAAATGTATTTTCAGCATGCTTTACATGCTGTGTCCTGCTGGGAAATGTGCCTGTGAAGTCATGGCAAAAAAATAAGATCTATTTACAGAGAAAGTCAGCAAAAAAGCAGCACTTTGTAAAAACGGTCTGCTCTTAAGTTCTGAAGTGGGAAAATAAAACTGTTTATCTAAAGAATTATTACATAACATTGGAAAGCCACTGATACAATGTAAAATGCAGCATTTTGGTCAAATCAACATAATTTTATGTTACTTAACAAATTAAATGAAACAATTTCCTTGGCAACTTATCACAAGTCAAAACTTAAAATAG
Organism: Misgurnus anguillicaudatus; assembly: GCF_027580225.2. NCBI lineage: Eukaryota > Metazoa > Chordata > Actinopteri > Cypriniformes > Cobitidae > Misgurnus > Misgurnus anguillicaudatus. The sequence continues at coordinate 19,132,559 of NC_073341.2, forward strand.
TAAGTAAAATTGACTTGCAAAACCAAAGAGTTTGAACTTAATGCATGACTCACTGCATTACAGTGTAAGCACATCAAGCTAAGATCAGATTTATGCAAACTATAATATAATTTATTCAGACAGTACAGAAATATTTACATTAACAGTGCCTAACAAGGCAATAAGGAGTGCACTTCTATCTCATAAACAATCTAAAACAACATCTTGTTAACAGCGTTGAGGGAGCAGAGCCAATAAGCTTTAAGTGCTCGGTTCACATGGGGGTTGGCAAGCGATACGCCTGAAAACAGGTCAATCAATCAGTTTAACTCCAAATAGTTCAGTTTGTATCTGCTTGATCGGGACCTGTCTGATCTCACAGGAATTCGTAATTTTTATTTCACAATGTGGCTAATTGTTAGTATTGAAATGTTGTTCCCCCACACCCCATATTTATATATTTGATATCTTAACCCTGTATATTCTTTATTGCTATCCTTGAATGACTAATGAAGCAATAATAACTTTCATTTGTCTTGCATTTACTAAGTTGAGACTGAGTTGTGACATTTTCCCTTAGCTGTGCACAAAAGCTCGACATGGGCTGATCGGTTGATGTCATGAATTTCGACCAGGCTTCCCAGTTCCAATCTCCCCTTCCTCATTGGCACCACCATACAACTGTCTAAGCATGATTACTTATGTATCCAGACTTGCTTGCACAGGTTTCGATCATGAGATTGTTCTCAAGAATTGTTTGCTCAATAGCTGCTCAAGCGATTATTCTAGACATTATCTAACGTCTATCAGTGACTAGTGAGAAGTTTATCTAATAAACTTTGGTCTATAGTCACCTAAAGGATTATTAGGAACACCATACTAATACTTTGTTTGACCACCTTTCTCCTTCAGAACTCCTTTAGTTCTACGTGGCATTGATTCAACAAGGTGCTGAAAGCATTCTTTAGAAATGTTGGCCCTTATTGATAGGATAGCATCTTGCAGTTGACAGAGATTTGAGGGATGCACATCCAGGGCACAAAGCTCCCGTTCCACCACATCCCAAAGATGCTCTATTGGGTTGAGATCTTGTGACTGTGGGGGACATTTTAGTACAGTGAACTCATTGTCATGTTCAAAAAAAACAATTTAAAATGATTCAAGCTTTGTGACAAAGTGCATTATCCTGCTGGAAGTAGCAATCAGAGGATGGGTACATGGTGGTCATAAAGGGATGGACATGGTCAGAAACATTTCTCAGGTAGGCAGTGGCATTTAAATGATGCCCAATTGGTACTAAGGGGCCTAAAGTTTGCCAAGAAAACATCCCTCACAATATTACACCACCACCAGCAGCCTGCACAATGGTAACATGGCATGATGGATCCATGTTCTCATTCTGTTTACACCAAATTCTGACTCATGTCTCAACAGAAATCGAGACTCATCAGACAGGGCTCAAAATTAACTTTTTTATTTGGTAGCACTGGTGCTCCCAACTTTAAAGAGTTAGGAGCACCAGCAAAAATTTAGGCGCATCCATCAAAAAATTTAAAAGCACCACAACTACAATGTAAATGTTAATAGATTTATTTTATTAAAAATAAAACACCACCACCGGGCTTTACACGTCCTATGGCCAGCATTTGAAAGTTGGTCTTCCATTTTATTTTATTTTATTTTTTGCTGCATAAATTCCTAAATTAATACCCAAATGCTGTTGAAATAGTATTGCAGCAATAATAATTTAACAATTACAGGTAACATGATTAAGATTACATAGAAAATCTAGCAAACATGTAAAACACTGATTAATTGTGACATTACAAAAGTGACCCTAATATAGAAGGCTAATATTTATTGGTATTGATAACTGCATTACCAGGATGCTTTTACTACTAAATAGGCAATGTTTTAAAAAATACAACAAAAACATACCATCAGCATTGTCGTATTCCACAGCACGTGGACCACAAGGATGTTTGTCGAATGTCCATTCACCAGCGCATGCGCACATACACCATCAAACACACTTTGACAGACAGCTCGGTGTCTCCATCAATAATAAACACATTTGTCATGACACGTCTTGTATTTTTGGCACTTTTGACATGTTTAAGCAAGGTACGTCTGGCGCTTAAAATGTTTTGATTCCGCCATTAACGCCGTTTTACAGGATTTACAGTAAACACAGTAAGTTACATTTTCAAAGCGGAGACATTCGAAATCTTTAAGCCACTCTCTCTGAAAGGTTTAACGTCAACTCGTATTTTCCGGTGGTGGAGTTACATTTGAATCCGGATCGTCGTCAAAAAATACAGTAATAACCTTGGCTGTAATCGGCTCGCTCTCATCATGCTTGCGACGTGTTTGTCTTTTCACATTTCCGCGCTTCACGGCAACAAGGAATGACTGACGCTCATATTAGCCAATCTGCGGTCTTCATTAAACGCAAGAACTTAATGGTGAAATTTGATTGGTTATGTATCGTTGGAGAGAACACTGAACCTGGGACAGCGCCAGCACGCAGGATCACAATCAACTCGCTTCACAACAAAATGGGCAGTCGCACAAATGCTCCCAAATATATTTTAAGGTCGCACAGATTAAATTTCGGTTGCATATGCGACCAAAATGGTCGCAATTTCGAGCCCTGTCAGACCAGGCAACATTTTTCCAGTCTTCAACTGTCCAATTTTGGTGAGCTTGTGCAAATTGTAGCCTCTTTTTCCTATTTGTAGGGGAGATGAGCGGTACCTGGTGGGGTTTCTGCTGTTGTAGCCCATTCGCCTCAAGGTTGTGCGTGTTGTGGCTTCACAAATGCTTTGCTGCATACCTCGGTTGTAACAAGCCGTTATTTCAGTCAAAGTTGCTCTTCTATCAGCTTGAATCAGTCGGCCCATTCTCCTCTGACCTCTAGCATCAACAAGACATTTTGCCCACAGGACTGCCGCATACTGGAAGATTTTCCCTTTTCATATTATTCTTTGTAAACCCTAGAAATGGTTGTGCGTGAAAATCCCAGTAACTGAGCAGATTGTGAAATACTCAGAGCGGCCCGTCTGGCACCAACAACCATGCCACGCTCAAAATTGCTTAAATCACCTTTCTTTCCCATTCTGACATTCAGTTTGGAGTTCAGGAGATTGTCTTGACCAAGACCACACCCCTAAATGCATTGTACCAACTGCCATGTGATTGGTTGATTAGATAATTGCATAATGAGAAATTGAAAAGGTGTTCCTAATAATCCTTTAGGTGAGTGTATGTTTGAACGGCATTTGGTTTCAGTGTCCTTCGTAGCCCCTGATATCAGAACTCTCTGCTGCTCAGCTCAGATCTCCAGACTACGAAACATATTCCTAGACCTGATTAGAAGTTACATTCTAACACTAATTCATATTAATTAGAAATTATGATCAATTATCCACTTTGTAAAATAATTGCACACCGCCATAAGATTGTGTTGGGACAAACAGTACTCCATAACTACAGGGCGCATACTGTAGGGCCCTATAAAATCCGTTTTATTTTTTCCCAAATTCCGTTTTATTTTTTCCCAAATTCCGTTTTCTCCGTTTTAATTTTTGCAAATTCCGTTTTAACCGTTTTAATTTTTGGCAATTATATTTTTTACCCTTTACTGTTATTTTAGTCATAAAAACAGTGTGCCTTTAATGTTAATGATTAAAATGTAAATGATTTGGGGAAAAACTGGATAACAGGATTATTTAATGACTATAAAAGATGCATTTACACACACACGCGCGCGCGCGCACACACAACTCAATTCAATGCATTGTTTAGTGTTGTTGCAGGAGGCTACAACAAGGTGTCAAAGCAGTGGTGCCTTCAGAAGTGCCTTAAACACATCAATCCAGCGGAACGCGATCCATATTTTATACACGATCGCTTGAAATGCATATAACTTTACAAACATACACAGGATAGGGATCTGACTTAGGAAAGCATGAGCACGCAGCTCTTTGCACATGCGAGCGAAAGAGAGACGGAGAGCGGCACCATGATGCAGATGATTATATTTTAAATGCGAGGGATAGTTAGTTTGCCTCAGCTCGCTTGAAATGCATAAAACTGAACAAATACATGAGGATTTGTGTTCGCACTTCGGACAGATGCGTGAGCTGCACGGAGAGGTAGGCTACAGTGAGACAGACGTGGATGAGAGAGTGCATGTATCTTTGCGCTCACCGTGAACAGAGTGTTGACAAAACTTCCAAAATAACAGTTCTCCGGTCACATAAAAGTCATGTGAGACCTGCTCGGAACCAAGTGCTTAGCGTCGAATTTCTTAATTTTTTCGCTGACGAAAACAGAGTCGTGGAGAGCCGCTTCACCATGGTTTCAGTGTTTTGGAGGGGGTCTGAAACGACGGGAGGGGGCGTGTCGCCCAGATTTACTTTCCCGGTCTGTATTTCCCCCAGACATACGTTCGTCTCCCACACAAAAACATAATTTTATTCAAAAAATGTAAAATTCCGCAAAATTTCGCGTTAATACTAGATTCCGTGTTAATAAGCCAATTCCGTGATTCCGTCCGCGATTCCGTGATCGCGGAAATTATAGGGCCCTAATACTGCCCAGCTAGCATGTATAATCGGCCCGAGCTCGGCTGCCCTGCGGCAGGTGCGGCTCAGACTCGGCATCGGCGTGTGTTAACCGAGCCGATTGTGCCCCGCAGCTCGCTCTGGCACATTCATTTTTGTTCTGGCTGTAAGCACTGGGCCGATTCATGTTCACCGTAACTGGTAACCCAGCTCTGGCTGTATGATCTGGACCACTTTTGGAAATGACTCGGCTTATGTTAAATCAAGGATGGTTTTAATGGATGCCATTCAATGTAGGCGACTTTCTTTAACACAAATGTAGTTTTTTAACTCCAACCGTTTTAGTCTGTCCATAACAAAAGACAGTAAAAAACAAAACATGCACAGACGGATCCAAGTTGGACCCTGCTGCTCGTTGATGTCCTGGGACACGGGGCGATCGGTTTCTGTGGGAGGCCGAGCTGTGGTATATAATTTATACCTCTAATACGGCGCCTTCTTCTTCTTTTGAGTTTTAATGGCGGGTTGCGAAGCAACGTCATAGTTGCATACTGCCATCTACTGTATCGGATGCACGGCTTGAGGGCTATACAGGGACACCCGAAACCGTAGGTGGCGGTATGCACCTATGAAGTTGCTTCGCAACCCGCCATTAAAACTAAAGAAGAAGGTGCTGTGCACGGGCTCATTTGACTACGCATAGTACTGTATTAGAGGTAAAAAAATTATATAAATACTGTTCGGCTTCTCGCACAAACCGATCGTTTCGTTTCTTAGGATATCAATGTGTCGTCACGAGCGGCAGGGTTTAATTTGGATTTGTCTGTGCATGTTTTTACTGTCTGAGATTTTGTTACTATTCACATGCATACAGACTGAAACGGTTGGAGTTTCTGCATTTGTGTTGTACTGAAGAAACAAAATCACATACATCTTGGATGACCTCGGGGTAAGCTGATAAATATAAAAAATTCATTTTAAGATGAATCCCGTACGTTGGCGGCTGTTTTAAACTGGGTGCTCGGCTCAGACCCTTTTGCCAGTATGAAGCCGATTTCAACGGTAACTGCAGAAAGCGTCAGCACGCTCAGCTCATCACTGGAGTAACGTCTGTACAACGGGTGAGATAAAACTCAACGTCTGACTGAATCATCCATTCCCTTTTCGATCCTACGCCATACGTTAAACTTGAGGTAAGTCTTGTGTTCAGTTTCCTTAAAAAGCATCAACATTCACGCTAAGCATAGTTTCAATCGAGTTCCCGTCACATCATATATTAACTCTATTTCGAACTGTTGCTGATTACATGTTGGTTATTATTGATTCGTTCATGTTCCTTTGACATGTTCATGTACTTTTTTCCAGATGAAACAAACATAAAGAATTCATAATTCATTTAAGAATTATTAATTAGGACAACATCAAATTATTTATCATGTCTGAGAAAAGTAGTGCAAATTTTGGATAATATGAAAGTGGCTCCAACTTTTATGGCGCGAACGAAGCTAGCATTGACTGGCTGGGATGTTAAATAATGGAACGCAATTTTTATTAAATGCAATTTACGTGATTAATATTTACAAGCATAGTGTTCTTTGGAACAAAATTAAGTGGAACAAAATGTTAGCTGGTAGTGCTGTGACAAATCGCAGTTGATCCGAACCACGGTTCGGCTCGCATGTGATTCGCGGATTAATATATACCAGTGTATGGAATGTCACAATTATAGATTTGTGTGTAAACTTAAACATGTCTTGATGGGCCCTAATTTATGCACTGTGCAGTTATCCTGGTAGTTGGGTAATGTCATAATGGTTATTGGGTTGGGCTTGGACTAAAAAAGGGAAATTGTAATGGTTTAGTATAATAAGACATTATGTATGGTTTTGTACAATGCTAATCTTTTTTTCTTTTTTCCTCAGGTAATCTTGCTTTTGCTGTTCTAAAATAAACACTGCTCTTAGGTAAGAATGGCTGATCAAATGCATTATTTTAAATCTAATCTGAGACACAAAGCAGTTAAATCGTTGTCTAATTTTCTGCAAGGTATTAAGAACGACAGTAAGCTTGTTGACGATGATCTGACTGATGACTGATATGTGTGATGAGATTAAAACTAGGGCTGTGCAAAAAAATCGATACAGCTAACTACCGTGATAGTTAGCTGTATCGATAGTGTATCGATATTTCGATCTCTACTATCGATATTTTAAAAACCATCAAATCCCTCTGTGTGCGTCAAACGACCTCCGCTGCTGTAGTTGTCACTATCCAGTTGTCTGCCATATACGGCCAATCGGCCAATGTCTCAGAAGTTAGAGGGAGTGAGAAAATGGCAGAAAATGTAAAAACACCTGCAGCTTTCAAAGAGCTGCAGGTGTTCAGCTCTATTTTTCACATTTTTGATTGTATTGTGATACGTATCGTATCATGACCCATGTATCGTGACACGTATCGTATTGGGAGGCCCTTGCCAATACCCAGCCCTAATTAAAACAACTTTTCTTTTAGCACACCACCCGTACATGGCACACAAAACAGGTCTTGTGAGGGGGCTGTGCCCACACGTAGAAATTCTGTAGGTCCACGGGCTTCTCCCCTTTCAGCGAACATCACAGCGCTTAGTCCACCATCGTGGTCTCCAATCTCCATTACCAACAGCCTGAGTGCTACACCTACAGACACCCCAACCCATGCAGCAGCTGGCAGAAGTCAGACATCAGGCCAAACTGGATTTCAAGTAAGAAGGGCGAGATAGCCCATGGAGAGAAAAAAATCACTTTGGTATTAGGGCTGGGTATTGTTTCAGATGTCTCAAATCGATTCAGATACATTAGATCTCAAATTGATTGGATTGCGATTTTCGATTCAATGATTACATTTTTCTGGCCCCACCACAAAAAAAGTAATAAATGAATGAAATAGTTTTTGTAGTTTTTACCCATTTATTCTTGTAATAAGGTTATGACACCCAATATTTTAAATACCAGTGAAAATTAACAATTATCAATTCTATTTTTGATACTACAGCTAAAACTACTAATATCAATTTCATAGATTAAAGACAAGTTAATGGTTGTTAATAAAAATTAAATGCAAGCAACGCAATATAAGTACAATAGAACAAAGATACAAATGAAGAAATCTGTGCATTTCAGGTAGGTCTAACAGTATTTTTCAGATACAGAAATTGAAAAAAGTAATCAAATGTAAAATAACACGGCATATCTTCACTAATTAGGATTAACCTTTATTTAATCTGCACAAAGTTACAAATCGTTATTCAGTGAAAAGCAGGGAGTGACTTCCTCTTTTGTAGTTTGATTAACATTTAAAAACACAGACAGGTGAAGGTTACTACCACTTTAAGACTAATCCACGGATCAAATTATGATAGGCAATGAATGCATTCTTTTTCTACTTCTTCTCATAACCGTCTGTTTACTCGCAAAGGCCGGAATTTTTTTAAAAAATGTGTGAATTTGCAAGGAGAGAACTAGAATTAATTTCGTAATTTGCACGCTGTCGCGCAGCTGTAAGCGCTTCCAGTGTGTGCTCTTCTCACATAGCGCATGCAAGTTCTCTTTCGCTTGAATGCTTAAATTGACAAGGCTTAAAAATGCGTGCAAAATGTAAACTTTTATGATCATGCAGCACTGGCCCAATCGGGACATTGACAGTTCCTTCAACAGGAATTCTTTTCCGATATAATGTAATGAAAATAAATACAGAAAAACGATGAGAATTGATATTGAATTGACCACATTTAATTTTTTTTTTTTCACTTTTTTTTGCCTATTCCTATTTGGTATATGTGATGAGATTAAAACATATTTTTCTTTTCTTTTAGCACACCCCACCCTTTCATGGCACACAAGTATATGACACACAACACAGGTCTTCTCAGGAGGCTGTGCCTACAGGTAGGAATTATACAAAGTGATCTCTCTCGGTTTACTCTGACATATCTACGTACAATGTTTTGCTAGTAATCTGCTATGCCTGCTTTTTCTTGTGTTCTACAGCGGTGGGCTTTGCGCCCAGCTGCACTGCTTCCTGGGCTTCGGCCAGCTCCTTGTTTCCTGTCTGCCATTATTGGACAGACTGATTAATCCAGGTGTGCCTCAGTTTAGTAGTCACAACAACAATAATCAGACACACCTGGACTTGTCGGTTTGTCCGGTGGTGGCGGGCAGGAGGCAGGGAGCTGGCTGGAGTTCAGGAGGTGGTGCAGCTGGGCATAAAGCCTATTGCTAAGGAGATCCTCATCCAGCTCGATTTTATTAGAGAGCAGCAGTTGCAGACTTCACCCCAGACCCAACACATTTTGGGCTCCCACTTTCAACTATTGAGGAGCTACAATGTTTGTAGGAGACATTAAATAATCCAGATGAGAAGAAGAATTTGGTGAGGTAAATTATGGTTTAATCAGATCATTCCTAAAAGTCAGTCCTCATTTTCACTCATGCTATATTCCTTAAATAACTAATAAGGTACATGTCTTTTTGTTTCAGACTGTTTTTCCTGGAATGGTCGGAGACAAGACTCTTAAAGACACTGTGGGGTGGGTCCTGATGAAAAAAACAATAAACTCTTCGTGGCGAGACTCATCAATTGAAGTGGGGTCAACTGAAGCCTGCATTCAAAGGGCTCACTTTGAAAAGTGTGGTTTTGGGTGAGTGTCAGTGCTGGAAACGGCATGAAGTGACATCCCAGGGCTCTACAGTGCGACTGACTCGATCAGTGGCTGGTTGCATAAACCTTTAAGACTAGTCTTAAAAGTTAGTCTTTTTTTTCTTTCTTCAAGACTGATCATAATTGTATTTCTATACTCAAACTCTATTTAAAACATTAACATCATAACATTATCATAAATTGAAATGCATTAATGCTACTTCTGAGCCTCATTAAACAGTCTGTAAATATAACTAAATCCCACATTTCTGTTATATGCCACCTCTGCAGTGCAAAGATGAATTGTGTTGCTACTGATTTCATTTGATTGGTAACTTATTCTTCCTGATTGCCTCTTATTATTCTAACTCAATTTATGAATTTGAAATTTAATAAGGTTAAAATTTTATAGTCAAATATCTCCTTATAATGGGAAGGTTATTTTGTCATTGATCAGAATGTGCTCCTAAATTTTTGAATGTGCTCCTAAACTAAAAAGAAATGTAAGCGTAGAGCCCTGCATCCAAAATAAGTTCTGGTGGTTTTATGAGTAACATCACATGGTCATGCTGACCTCTTCTATCTTTGTTTTTTTTTCAGATGCAGTCCGCCGGAGTGCCCTGACCAAAGATAACACAGAAAAGGAGATAGAGCTCCTCATCACCAGGTGGTCGGTGCTAGCATATGACAGGGATGGTGGCCGAATCCAGACAATAGACAGACAATTAATTAAAATGTTTTAAATTTAAAAATGTTGATTTTTGGAAAATTCATATTTGAACTGATTGTGTGTGTGTGTGTGTGTGTGCACCTGGTAATTATCACGTTGTGTCCCCACAAAGATAGGAATACTAGTATTTTTGTGACCTTGTGTCCCCATGAGGAAACAAGCTTATAAATCAAACAAAATGATGTTTCTTGTAAATGTGAAGTAGGATAAGGGTTTCTGTGATGGTTGGGTTTAGGGAATGGGGTAGGTAAGGGGAATAAAATATACAGTTTGTATGGTATAAAATGCATTACGTCTATGGAATGTCCCCACAAAACATGGAAACCTGTTTGTGTGTACAAGAGAGAGAGAATGTGTGTTCAAGTGAATAAAAAATGCATTAAACGTGAAATCCTTGTTCTTCCTTGTGTGTTTTATTTTCAGTTAATGTTGCATAATGGTTGCTTAGCAATTTTAGTATTAACCAATCAATAAAATCAATCAATTAAACAAGCCCAAATAAGGAACAGGATTGGGGGGGAGCTTACGTCCTCTCACTCGGAGTTCCGCAATCGGGCCGCGTTAAAACTGAGTGCTCGGCCGTGTCTTCGGGGCGCGTGAAAACCGAGCGCTCGCAGAGCAATCGGACCTAGATTCATGCCGAGGATCGGCCGAGTGTTCCAGCATTAATCGTTCCGCTTTCGGCCCGCGCAATTTTTGCTAGCTGGGTGTAAGCCATCATGTTACCTACCCTAAATGGCTGTTCACTATAACATAGGCTAATTATTCATAAAGAGCAGATGTGGACTAAAAAGAAAGAAAAAGTATTAAAGGTTCCTGCATTGCAGTATAGGTTAGACATCAACAAATGCAGTAAATCAATTGGTGGTGTCACATTGCGCATTTAAGACCAGAGGGTGGTGCATTGTGCGTTCATAACAGTGAATGTGTGCTCAGTTAGCTGTGAGTTGACGTCATACTGACACATCCTGAAATTGAATGGCCCCTCTTTTTAGACCTTAAAATTGTATTTCATTGAAACAACATTAGGGTTAATATTGGGTGTTCGGTCCAATATTTACCCAGCTTTGGGTTAAAAATAACCTTTAGAGCAGAATTTAGAGTGTGACCACACGGCCACACCAGGCACTCTTCTAAAGTGAATGCATACTTTTGACCAAAGCTGATCAGGTCATATAAATTCAGCTCATGCCAACAAGATACCACAATGTTGTGTCCTCCAGTAATGACAACAAGCAAGGAAAGCTTCCCTTATTCATGACAGCATTACAAGCTAATGCACGAGGATTACACATACTGGACTCTATACTCTTCTCCTGCAGTTCCCTATTTGCTCTTTAATGTTATGCAGTGGTGTGCATTCTTGTTTATATCTCGTTAATTACATTTAGATGAATGTAAATTTATTAACAATATACAGTATATGTTGGCCAATCCATTGATTTGATATTTTTGTATGCCACCTCATGCATTTCTTGTTAGTGCAGTAATCATTTTCTTTTCTTGAAACTCCACAGGCTGCTGTTGGGACAACCTACCCCTTCTATCAGTCAGCATGTGGTGAATAAGATGCATCATTTTTACTTAAAATAAATCTGCTGTGAAAAATATTTACTGAAGTAAAAAGTGTGTCAACTCTAAGCCCCCCCCAAACACCTCCCCGCTGCTCCTCCACGCCTAAATTTCCTTTCTGTGATCAATGAAGTGCATCTGTCCAGCTAAATAGCCAACTTTCGTAATCCCAAAGAGCTCCTCACCTTCGTTCAGGCCTATGTTGATGCTCCAGTAACTCTGCAAGCATTGCATTTCCTTCTTCATCCCCCTCTTGCAGCGGCAGTCGAACAGAGCCATCTCCTGCAACACTTCCATGGCTATCTGGCAATCCTTATTGCCTAGCATGGTGTTTCTGTCCTTGCCGGCTAGACACTGCCTCATGACCCTGAAGCGCTGGCTGCATTTTTGGTCCTGGTTACATTTCTCAGTGGCCCTTAAACAGTCCATTGGTTCATGGTGCACAGATTCGGAGAGAGTAGAAGAGCTTGACATGGTCAGCACTAGCTCATCTGTGAAGGTGAATTTGGAAATCAGCAAGTTTAGGAACTTGGAATGATGTACAGCTAGCCATTTTTTTTATTTAACACAAAAAATCAGATCAGGACTATGATGCAAAGTAAAAAATAAACATTTTCCTATCAGCTTTAGGCCACGACAAGTTCAAACAAAGCAAACATGCATTTGTTTATTTTTATTTGTAAACACAACATTATGCATATTTAAACTGGAACTGGTAAACATGACTCATGGCAGTACCTGGATGAGCATATCTGGAAATAACAAACCTCAGTTTGTCGACACTGACCAATCAGAATTAAGCATTCCAGAGTGCTGTATAATACTTATTTTAATAGGATAATTAACATTCCGTAACTTGTGTATTGGTCCACACCTATAATCTATTTTATGGTAAGTGATTTTATGAAAGTACTAATTACTGCAGTCTTCTTTTTAATACACTGTAGTTTTATGAGGAGTCATTTTTTAAATAAATAAATAAATCATTCACAGCATTTACACCTATGCAGGGCGATTTAAAGACCGTAAAACCAGTGACAAAACCCAGATGATTGTGCAATCATTTTTATGACTCACAAAGACAGCTTGACAGCTCAGGGTGCTGCCTATATACAACATTTATGCCTCAAGGTCTGTAATATGATGTACATAACACAAAAGACTTTGAATTACTGCAAAATATCATGAGTCACAAATAACATAGTTTGAAAGGTTCATTTTAGTGGATGTAACTGCTGTTTCTCTTATTAGCTGGCAAATGTCCATTATGTATCAGTCTACAACACAATTCTTCACTTCATTGATGTTTATTTTACGTTTTACTTAGTGTCTTGCCGCATTGATAAGCTTTACAATGATTATTTAATTAATTAATTTTTCTTCTGTTAGCTTTTTAAACTCTTTTGAGAAAAAGATCAACAGAGATTTTTTTTGTGCGTGCATGCAGAAATTTAAAATGATTATGACTCACTAGTGACACCTACAGGTGTAGATTCATGTACAGCAGAATACTGACTAAAATATAATCACATTTATCATCGCTTCACGATCAATTTCTTTATTTTTCTTTATTTTTTTAAATTATGAAGGAAATTAGGAATTTAATATATTTGGTCAAAGGCTTACTAAAGAAATCAATCCATGTTTTACAAACAGAAGACCATATGCTGAATAACAATCGATTTCTTAAGACCTTTATGTGCCTTAAGTGTGTGTAATAGAGAAAGATCAGAATAGAAGTAGGACATTACAGATTGTTACATATTAAGTACTACTACTACTACTACTACTAATAATAATATAATGATAATAATGTAACTCTTTTAAATTAATTGCATGTGAATAATTACAAGTAATGACATTTATAATTAAACATTAGGAAAAGGATGTTTATTTGTATCACTTATATTGTGTACTTGCTACACTGTAACATGGACAGGTATGAATGATTCATATATTCCGCAGACTATTTGAATATTCAGTCTAAGTTTCACCATATAGGCTATAGTGCGCAGAAAGGATCTTATTAGTGTGCAACGGGTATTGATACATTTACACTGACCCTTATATTTCTCACCTTTCTTATTGAAATATTACATATGACGATGATATTTCTAATCAATGACTCTTAAAGCTCGGAGTTACTACAAGATGCAAATTATATACAAATTAGGCGTCACATAAAAGTTTATATAAGCAATATTATTATTGTTAGAAGACCTATTATGCAAAAAATAATACAATTTTTGTTAGTTTTAATAGGATAATGACGCATATTTAGTTTTCTGCTGTAATAAAACGCTGCGTCTTGTACTGTAGGATGCGTAATTAGAATAAATGTAGATTTAAAAACGAGCATAATAAATGATTATAAGTTATTTATGCTTTGACATACATTTCAAATGTTATCCCCCATAATAAATACAAAAATCTGATGAATATACGCAGATTTGGTTAACTTGACACGACTATCAGTTATTTATAAAATTGAAATATTAAAGCTCCACAATATACTGCAATCCTGACGATATGAGAACTAATTTAATGTATGAAAATGAAAAAAAAATTAAAGGATTTAGGCAGGTTTTGCTTTCGCTTCAACTTTGGAAAAACAGCCAATCTTACTGAAATGATGTAAACTTACCTAAAAAGAGCAGAAAGCCGTAAATATAGATATACATCTTGCTGTTTCTGACAGGGAATCCGCGTGCTGCTGTCATATGTTCCCTCCAAACGACTGTATTTGCTTCGCGCTGTTAAAATACCGATGCTGATTTACAAGACCTTAACAATCCCAAACTGTATCCTGTGTTTGTCGGACCATGATCCTCTTTTTCGTCTAAATAATCCAAAGCATCATACACAGAGTAAAAACTTCTCTATTCCGCTCAGGAGGGAAACTCAAGCCCAGATTCCGTATGAACCGTTACTCGTGCATATTTCCCAGTGATGATGCTCGGCTATTGCACAAATGACACAAAAATAAAACGCCTGGCTTACTAAAGTTATGTTCCTCTATAGGTTATAAATTCCCACTCCTGTTTACCTCCGAAACAAAACTCCCAAGCAAAGACAGTGAGAAACTTCAGATGGCAGAGCTATGCGGACAGACTTCTGTCTCCTCGATGCGCGCTCTGGCGGAGGTGGCGCGCTCCTGTTGAGCAACTGTAAAATCGAGCGCACGTGCCCTGTTACGCACAGCCCACATGTTAAATGAACCGGCAATGTATGTGTTAATCTGACTCATAATACTATGTCAACGGAGGCTAACTGAAAGTTTACGATGCAAGGATGAACTGCATATTTTGGACAAGAGGACAGTAAGTGTTATTGATGTCCAGTGTCCATATGCTACTCTATAGATACAAATGGACAGATGACTGCGTTTTCGATAGAGTGCCAGTATTTAGTGCACATTCAGGCATATGGGTTGTGATAAAGGTGTGATATAATTTTTAATGCGCAGGCTATAAGCAGTTTTGACAAGTGTATTACCTCTGGAGAGACATCAGTTGACCAAGCCTATACCTGTGCACATACACTTACACGACTTAAGTTTCATACTACACTAGATGGTAGCAGGGCTGGACTGGGACAAAAAATTGGCCCTGGCATTTTGGCCCAGACCGGCCCACTACATAGGATCACAAATCTTTGTGCAATCTTGACTATAACTCCATATAATGATTAAGTAGAAAAGTATAAGAGCTGACACCTGACATTACAAAAATGTAAGCGCTGTAAAAGGCTTTGCAGGTTTTAAAAATAATAGTATAAGCCAGTGAGTGCACAATGTTGTGCACCTTATGATAACACTGAGACAAGATAAATGTTACAATGACAAGCCACAAGCCTCATTACAGTGTGTGCAGAAAATTTTGATCACTTTTTTTCTGAACACTTTTTACCAATTCCAAACCAAAGTAATTTTAATAACCAACATTAATTTTGTATATTTTCCTTTCATCCTATTGTATGCCCTTGCTGCCCGAATCAGAATTTCTTGTATAATGGTCATACCTCAATTTTGCAATTTCCATGCATGGCATCTTTCTTATGGACATAAATAATGAATGTCCAGTGTGTGTTAAACATTTTTGGCCCATTTTAAATGTAAAAGAAAATGTGCCTAATAATTCTGCACACTTGAATATAAGGTGCTTTTTTCTCCAGTCAGCCATCATTAACAATAATGTATTACTTATAAATGCTTTATTTACAAAATTAATGGTAGTTATTAAAATTTATTTGGTTTGGAATTAGTAAAATATAATGTTTGATAAAAACTGTGATCAAAAGTTTGATGTAATAATTCTGCCCACACTGTATTTTATTGCATTGTAATCACTGTCATGTTGCAAACAGCCATTGGTCTATCTATGACTTGTGTTTTTGACTGTGTTTTATTAAGAGGATATCTAACAACAGTGTTTTAAAAGCAGTTCTGCTTACCGCATGTCAACTCGCTTCTCAGTCGTCTCTTATTTTGACAGACGCACACTGACGCTGCATGCTTCATAAAATGCCCTAAAAGTTGTTATTGGTCTAGCCAAATGTAGGGCCCTATAATTTCCGCGATCACGGAATCGCGGACGGAATCGCGGAATTGGCTAATTAACACGGAATCTAGTATAAACGCGGAATTTCGCGGAATTTTACATATTTTGAATAAAATTGTGTTTTTGTGTGGGAGACGAACGTATGTCTGGGGGAAATGCAGACCGGGGAAGTAAATCTGGGCGACACGCCCCCTCACGTCGTTTCAGACCTCCTCCAAAACACTGAAACCATGGCGAAGCGGCTCTCCACGACTCTGCTTTCGTCAGCGAAAAAATTAAGAAATTCGACGCTAAGCACTTAGTTCCGAGCAGGTCTCACATGACTTTTATGTGACCGGAGAGCTGTTAGTTTGGAAGTTTAGTCAACACTCTGTTCACGGTGAGCGCAAAGATACATGCACTCTCTCATCCATGTCTGTCTCACTGTACCTCTCTCATGTGCACGCGCTCACCCATCTGTCCGAAGTGCGAACACAAATCCTCATGTATTTGTTCAGTTTTATGCATTTCAAGCGAGCTGAGGCAAACTAACTATCCCTTGCATTTAAAATATAATCATCTGCATCATGGCGCCGCTCTCTGTCTCTCTTTCGCTCGCACGTGCAAAGAGCTGCATGCTCATGCTGTCCTAAGTCAGATCACTATCCTGTGTATGTTTGTAAAGTTATATGCATTTCAAGCGAATGTGTATAAAATATGGATCGCGTTCCGCTGGATTGATGTGTTTAAGGCACTTCTGAAGGCACCACTGCGTTGACACCTTGTTGTAGCCTCCTGCAACAACACTAAAAAAATAATGCATTGAATTGAGTTGTGTGTGCACGCGCGCGCGCGTGTGTATGTGCGTGTGTAAATGCATCTTTTATAGTCAATAAGTACTCCTGTTATCCAGTTTTTCCCCCAAATCATTTACATTTTAATCATTAACATTAAAAGGCACACTCTTTTTATGACTAAAATAAAAGTAAAGGGTAAATAAAAATAATTGCCAAAAATTAAAACGGATAAAACGGAATTTGCACAAATTAAAACGAAAAAATAAAACGGAATTTGGGAAAAAATAAAACGGAATTTGGGAAAAAATAAAACGGATTTTATAGGGCCCTACAAATGTCAAATCAAAAAAGAACCAACGGGATGCTGATTAGGTGTCTCCTGGGCCGGTCTGTCCAAAAAAAACATCTTACGCTAACTTTTTTGGAAAATGCAGTACATTGCCACCGCGCCTTTTAGCGCCATTAATGAATTACATTAAAACAAAGAAAGAAAGCAACGGGCTGCGTTGCGCGATGAACGAGTGTTATGGGCTGGTCAGACAAAAATAGTATGAGATGTATGATACGTCTGTATGATACTCGCTCTCTGTTTCTTGTGTGTGTCAGATCATCGCTCTCTGTTTCCATCTGACACAAGAAACAGAAGGGGAGGGGTGGAGCTTGTTAAAAGATGATTGGGCCAGCCAAGTGTCGGTATGGAAAATGAACCAATGGGCCGCAGTCTATGCTTTTTGAGGCCGGACGTTGGCCAATTAAAAAAATATATATATCATATTATATTCACCGGCCCCCAAGGACGTCGGCCCACCGGGCATTTGCCCGGTATGCCAGATTACCAGTCCAGCCCTGGATGGTAGTATATAGGGCTACACCATATATGCTACCATAAAACTTAAGTCGTTTCCTAAATAATGATCTTTACGTAAAAGCAAATTTTAGTTTTGGCTCAATCATTCAAACAATAACTGATTTAGATCAATCATTACACAATCAACACTCACAAATGTTTTAATGATCTAAGCACAAGCTCTAAAGCACACAGTCTAAAAGGGTGTGTCCGTATCCACTTTTGCTAATTTAATGATGGAAACATGGTTTGTGTGCCTAGAGCGCAGTCTAAAAATGTTGTTCCTATTCTCGTAATAAGTAATGGGTGTATTTGGGGGCGTATACGTGCAATAAACCAATGAGAGTATCATCTCCCATCCCCTTTAAAAGCTTCTTAATGTATGGATAGCCGGATCAGTGTAATCTCAAAAAATAAAAAGTTTTTACAAATATGCAAGAAAAGGTTTGTACTCCAAAATACTTTATTTGTAACAAACAGTAGATAAAGAATTTACAAACGTGTGGAGAGCCGAAACGTTTCAGCACTCGGACAGCGCCGTGAGTGTTTTGAAAAGTATTACTTAAAGCAACACTAAAGAGTTTTTGCTCTTTGCTCCCCCTACAGGTTGGAAGCGGATTTGTCCATTACCACTGTCGTTAATAATTTAGCATACCGCAGCAAAGCTGGCTCTGATTGGCTTGTAGGTCTGCCGTAAAGCAAGTTTTTGTAGTTTTCACTCAAACTACAAGACCGCGACCCGACGGTTGGAAACTTCTTTAGTGCGGTTTTGGCAGATAGAGGGCTGCAAAGCGAATGTGAAAGTGCCGTTCACCCTGTTTCGAGTGGATGAATGACTGAAACTTTTTTGGACTTTAAAGAGCACCTATTTCATTGGTAAAAAACAATGGTATTTTGTGAATGTGATATAATACAATGTGTTCACATGGTTTATGGTTAAAAAAACACATTCTTTTTCACATACCATACATTTTTGTAGCTATAGATTTCACTCTCTTCCTGAAACGCACGGATTTGAAAAGCTCTTTGTTCCTGATTGGCCAGCTAATCTGTACGTTGTGATTGGCCTGAATACCTCTGATGACAGCCGGAAGTGTGACGCTCCTTACCGTTTTTGAAAGATGTGGTTGCTAACAGGAGTTAACTTACAGGCTGTAAGTCTGAAACGGGAGGAATTATGATAATGTTGGTCTTGTCTACATCACCAATCACCAATTTACATTGGAGATGATAGCTCGCATTATCATTTACTTTGGGCTATGTACCTTTTGCATATCATTAACATGCACTAATACACACTTACACACCAAAGGAAATGTAAAAAATGTGAATCGGACAATAGGTGCTCTTGAAAAAAAGGTTCTCATCTCACCATATACACAGGTACGAAGTCATCAATAAATCATTGGGTAGCATTAATCATTTCAAAATGAATGCAATATTTGCATTTGTTTAAAGGTGACATAGAATGATTGAACGGGGTATTTATCCTTGTTCTGTGATGTGACATGTAGACAAAAATGTTTTTGTTTGGGTCTGTAATGCCTTAGAAGCTTCCTAAAAACCTCTCTCAGACAGCTCTATTAGGGAGGGGGATTTTAAACAAGTGGTTTTGCGTCTATTTGGCTCCCCCTACTGGCTTAACTTGCAATCTCATTACTGATTGGCTGACTTTGCTGCCACTCAAAAAATGTAGCCAATTATTTTAAAGTGGAGGGGCAGTTAGATGCCTGTGATGTTGTTAGCATCAATTTTTCAGATTGGGCCGTTTTCTGGATGACATTTCTAAAAGAGGAATTTCTGTGAGACTGAGATGTTTAGCATGTCTAGCACTTTTTGTATGTTTGTAAATGTGGGTAGACTACCATTATTCAACAAAGACAAGGTAAAAATGGTTCCCTTTCAATACGGTTCACTTCGCATTGCGTCAGTTAGCTGACGCTATGGGGGAAACTCCTGTTTACTCCGTGACTGAAGCCTATTGGTTAACGTCTGTACAAAGTACAGACCAATGACGTTTGAACCCGCGCGCGGGATGCACACGTCCTTATATAAGCGCGGTTCAAGCGTCAGGAGCTCATATTATTTCTCCTTCAGCGCGAACCTCTCGCTGCTCCGAAGAAGAAGAAGCCTTACCTCGCCGTCGACAAAAGCCCTGCAGCGGAGTCCAGGCCTCGCGTCTTCCCCTGCCCGTTCCGGCTGAGAACCGAAGACAGCAGAATCCAGGTCTAGCGTCTCCCCTGCCGCTTTCCGGCCGAGAACCGAAGATAGCCTTCGCTTGCCGTGGTACGAGCCCTGTGCAGCGGACACATGCCTGACGAGGTCTCCCCTGCGGCCGCCCGGTAAGATCAATATTTTTAATATAAAGCTGTAAGCTAAAAGAGCAGGCGCTGTTGTAATAGCGTCCAGCACAGCGGCTTGAGTGAGCCTCTGCTATGAATTTCCCCGAGCGCGTCACCGGTCTGGCACCTCCCACGCCGGGACCGCGCTTATATGCTTCGGTTGTCTTATCCATGTTTCGTGCTCCCCCTGCTGTTCCTCTCTCCCCGGGATGAACACACGGCGAGCCATGAGACTAGATGGATGCAAAGACAAACACACACGGACTAACCCCCCCTGTGTTCTGTCACATCGCAACCGTTCATGCTTACAGAGTCCCTTCGCTCCTCTCACATTCAGTGGCGAGATCTCTGGCACATATATGAATCCCCCGAGTGCATCGGGTGATACCGTTTATATGACGCATGGCTGTTCTGTCTGTGTTGCTGCTCCCCTCTGCCGTTCCTCTCTTATTGAGATGAACAAGCGGGGAACCGTAAAACTAGAAAGATGCATACGACAAGCAAACACGGGCGGATCTGCCCCTGTTCCCTGTCATAGCACAGCCACTCGTGCTCCACGCTCGCGGAGTCCCTCGCTCCTTTCCCCGCAGTGGTGAGGTCTCTTAACGGCGTAGTTAGCACGCGCTCTTACGGCTCGCTGCCTCTAAATGCAGCTGTCTAGTGTTCAACGATTACAGAGCTTCATGCCCCTCCCCTCCTGGAGCGGCGCGATCTCATTTGTCTGCTCGATAGGGCGGATTCGCCGCTATTGGAGCATCAAGAACACTCATTATAAGAGCTAACCGGCTCACTATTCGTCTATACAGAGCTTCATGCCCCTCCCCCTGGAGCGGCGCGATCTCATTCGTCTGCTCGATAAGGCGGACACGCCTCTATTTGAGCGCTAAAACACTTATTATAGAGCTTTACCGGCCTGAGTCTATCTCACTTCGGAAAGCTCACGACTCGTCTGCCCGGTAATTTCTCTCTGGTTAAGACGGAATCAGAGGCAGAACGAGTTTGTTTAACATACTGAGGCCCGAATACCTCCCTTTATTCAGTCCCGTCCTATATCAGTGCGCTGAATATTGGTACATTCTTATATACCCGGTTTTTCTGCCCTTTTTAATAAACGGCAAAACCGCGGGCCTCACGGCAGACTTCCTCTCTGCGATGGGTTCAGTCTGATATTAAACCACCTAGACATACTGCTCTGCTCCGTGAGCCGTTCGGGTCACCGTCACTACTAAGGCTCGTGCAGCTGAACGGTCGAGCTCTGGTCTTCGCAGCACAGCTGCGTCGACATAGAACTGTCTGGGGGAAGAGGGTTTAAGTCGCGCCTCGGCTGGACTGCCCTGAAATGTTTTCTGTGTGCTGTTTATCCTAAACATACTGTGTAATACTGTTGGTTATGCGACCTCACTATAGTGGCGAACGGTATTGAATTCCTCTAAAAGAGTAATTTCCGTGCTTACTATACTGTGTATTGACACCCCACGGTTGTACGGTGTCTCTAAACACTTTCTCGCCTTACTGACAAGCAATCAGTAATACGCACACACGGCCCGCTGTCCATAATTCTATCGACGCTTGCCGAAAAAACCCCGGTTTGGCCATATACTGTGTATTGACACCCCACGGCTGTACGGTGTCTCTAACACCTTTCTGCCAAATTCGCTCGCAGCCCACCTCAGTTTCTCCGCTACGATGCTGACGGCGCAAACGAGCACGGTCTTACGGCTGTCATTCTCTCTTCATAGAGAGACGGCAGCCTCAGACTTTTGCATGGCTCCAAGCATTTGAATCGCGCCCTCTCCGGACGGCCACTCAAAAGCTTACAGCCAAGCGGTTTATGACGTTTTTCGGCCATACAGCTGATTTATATCAGCGGATCCAAAGACGCTCACACCTCCGCTCCGCTCCAATACTCGGAGATATTAAGGGTAATATCAACCTGAAGTGAGCTTGCTACCCGCCACAATAAGTTTCAAAGCGCGCGCACAGTCAGACGCGCGGCTTCTCGTTTAAGACGGGCTCACGTACCCCTCTAACGAGCCTCAGAAAGCTGAATATCGTGGCATTCTGTTCATAAGTCCACTTCAGTTTGACTAAGCAAAGGTCCCGCCCCGAGCTGACGGCCGGGAAGCTCATGCTTAAGTTACACACAGCTGCATGAAGTGCTACCATTACGAGATCGCCAGCATCTGCTGTGGGTTGAACACGCTTTACGACGGCAATCTGCCTTCGGCGCGTGGAACGCCCGTTTGTCTCATATCAATCACCTTGTACTGTACATACGGTCCATTAAGGGGATGATTTTAGCACTGCGGCACTTTCGACCATGTTATTGTGATAATGCGGTCGGGCAAACTACGGTGGTTTCATTATTTACCGAACCAGACCGAGATCTCGCTCCCTGTACAAGCTGGCGAGTCATCTCCTTTATAAACTCATTGCATCGCTTTATATGGTGTTTTCACATATAGTTCATTTCAAAAGAGCCAAACCCAGTTCACTTAAAGTGAACCAGAAAAGGAACTAGCTGAATGTGACCTCAGTCCTTTTGGTGTTCACAATAAAGTGGACTCAAAAGAGGACCCAGTTCTTTTTATGGTCCTCTTCAGAACTGAAGTGATCTCAGACCCTTTCTTGTTCACATCACAACTTCATAAGAACTCAGATCCCAGCTTTCTGTGCAGCAGTTGATTTTAATACAATGTCCAAACAACACGCAAAGCGGACCGGGACCTCATTCATTTCACATATCAAAAAGAAATCGAACCACAAAAGAACCCAAAAGCGAACCGTACTCAGACCACCTCCTGATGTGGTCTGAGTTCGGTTCACTTTTGGGTCCCTTTAGGGGGGTCTGAGATTACTTGGTTTGTTCACACATACACCCTGAACTGCTCTGAGAGCGTTTGGAGGGCTCAAACGAACTAGGTGTGAAAACACCCATAAGCTATGTTCAATCAGAGTGATACGCATCTCGTGATGCAGACTATTAACCCGTTACGATGTGCGTGCGGAGATTGCATCCGTGGGACACGACCTACATTACGTGCCTTATAACACGTTGACACGAGCTGCTAGGACCCCTTTCGCGAGGCGTCCTTATGCAAAGTCTGATCTATTCTGTCTAGTGACAGCGAGAGTCTTCCCCCCGCGAATTGTAGGTGGAACAGCTTTCTCCTCACTACAGAGGCTCGTGCACGGCGGCTTTCTCCCCCTGCGTGCATATATATATATATATATATATATATATATATATTGTGGCGGTGATAACAGCGAACCACGCTTTTATGACCGACCATTTACTTTATTCATAAGTCTGTCATTTCTCAGATGCGGACGGTGCCCGAGGCGCAGCGCTCTGGAACTGTCCAAGGTCCTGTATGACAGATACGTCTGACGTACATCAGACGATCAGCTGTTCATCGGCGTCACAGATCACTCACTAGCGCACCTGTCAATACAGGTTATTTATGGATCGTTGACGTTATCACCTCCCGTGACAATGAAGTCTACTCCATGTATGGATTAGATCCTCGGGCATGGTCTTAGAGGTTTCTCATTTGACATTTGTGACACGGCCGGCTGGTCCCCGCCGTCCACGTTGTCAGTTTACAGCTTCTACATCCCTGCTTCGCGCACTACTGAGGTTTGTTGCATTAAAGGTGCGCCGCGTAAGCTCACCTGTATGCACGATATGGGTTTTAATTATATGCGTCCACCGTGCGCTTAGAGAAGCTCACATATGCACGCTATAACATTTCGGTATACACTAAAGATGCGCTCGGAAAAGCTCATCTGTATACACGGCTGTGACACATACATACATTGTTGTTCATCTGTGTACGTTCACGGTGCGTTGAGTGCCCACCGTACGTTCATCAATCATATCTGTACACATTCACGGCGCGTTCTGTGCATTGATTTATCTATACGCATTCACGGTGCACTGAAGGGTTCACCCGTGTGCGTACAACTTATTATCAGAACACATGACGGCGCGCTTGAGAATCTTGCCGGCCTGTGCATTATAACACTCTGATTCATCTATATGCATTCACGATGTATTCAAGTGTTCACCTGTGCCCGTGCAATTTATAGTCAATACACATTTACGGCGCGCTTGGACAGCTCACCGATCTGTGCACTATAATACTATCTATATGCATCCCGATGCGCTCGAGGGCGCACCTGGGTTCACACTATTGTGGTATCTGTATAATCCCACGCTACGAACCGTTCTGCCGCATATAATAGTCAGATCGGCCGTTCGTGAGTTTCGCAGATCACTCACTATGTATGTGTGTTGCTTACAGTGGTTATTTAGATGGATCGTTGAAACCATCGCACTGGCTCACGCCCCTCTGAGCTATGTCCTATATAGAGCCCACTCTGTGAGAGTTTGGCTTTTTCATGGACTTGGTCTACAGGGGTATCTATATTTGATATCTGCTACACGGCCGGCTGGTTTTCGCCGTCTACGTTGTCAGATTGTACAGCTTAGACGTCCCTGCCCTACGAGCGCAGGTTGTCTCGGCTTAATCATGCACGCTCATGCGTTTTATGTGTACACCACGGTGCGCTCAGCGAGCTCACCAACGTGACTCTGAATTTATTTATCTCGCACACCCGCGGCGCGCTCGGTATCTCGCCGTCTTGTGCTATGTTATGTGCCCCCGGTGCGTTTAAAACCCCACCGTGTGCGCGTCAACATTTTATATGGTGCTTACACATTGCTTAAAGCTGTGAATATGCCGGGTATAGGGCCACACGCAGTGTCTCTCCGGTAAGGCACTTCTGTACGTTGTGTATGCACGGCGTGATGGGATTACGTTCCCCCATAGCGTCAGCTAACTGACGCAATGCGAAGTGAACCGTATTGAAAGGGAACGCTTAGGTTACTCACGTAACCCCGGTTCCCTGAAATAACGGGAACGAAGCATTGCATCACTTGCCGTGCTACAAACGTCTACGCAGCGAGTGTATTCGGCTGCGCGCTTCAGTCGAATAATATGAGCTCCTGACGCTTGAACCGCGCTTATATAAGGACGTGTGCATCCCGCGCGCGGGTTCAAACGTCATTGGTCTGTACTTTGTACAGACGTTAACCAATAGGCTTCAGTCACGGAGTAAACAGGAGTTTCCCCCATAGCGTCAGCTAACTGACGCAATGCTTCGTTCCCGTTATTTCAGGGAACCGGGGTTACGTGAGTAACCTAAGCGTTTTTCATTCTCTGTTCCCTTTAAAGCAAAACATTTAATTACTTGCAGGCTACAGGTGAAGCAACTCTATACGCCTTCTAATGTCTCGTAATCATCGCCTCATTTATGTCCAAGAGACTCAATAATAATATTTTACATTTAATCCTTTAATTTTTCATAATTAAAACATTTGTGTGCTGCTGCACATCCATGTGTCTGATAAGCAAATGTGCGCTGTAGTCCAGTTTATAGCTAATATTACTAACTCACTCATTAAATAACAAAAACAATATTTCGCCATTGACTTAAGAGTAGTCTCAGAAATAGCAACGCGCCAACAATGGACACACCTCGTTTCAGACTAGAATACCCATGGGCGCAAAAATGGGCACAAATGCATTTGCTTTTTAAACAACGTGATGCTAAACGTGGAAGTGATAACCTAGCTGAATTGCGAGCCACAAGGGGTCTCGGACCTTACTTTGACAACCCTTGATCTTGGGTACCCAGGTGAAAAAATAGTAAATAATGTACTTAAAGTGTATTTTCACGCACTACAGTAATTTTGTACACTGTTGGCAATTTCTGTAGAAATTACAGTATTACTGGCAGCTGTTTGCCATTAACTTTCTGTAGATTTACATTTATGTTATTTACTGGCAACAGTTGTTCAAAGTTAAATGAACATTAAACATTAACAAGACTTAATCTTTACAAGAAAAAATATAATAACAGGCTCATGCAAAGCATTCTAGAAACCAAAATCTGAAAAAAGACAGACTTAAGAAGTTCTAAAAAAGAAATTACAAAATTACAAAATGAGTGTGTGAAAATAGAGCACTTTAAATACACTATGGAAGTGTACTACTTTTTCCACCTATGAATTTTATAAGGGTAGTTTTGTTTGAGCATTTAGCAGACAGTTTTGATTCCAAGCAAATTTCAAAAGTAAAGAAAAACAACAGAGCGAGTGCAAGTCCCAATAAAGTGTCTCAAATTGGACACTAAGTGGATTCCCAGGCGAGGGCACATGACGTCAATCACATAACATAATAAAAATCAATTTGTACATTGTGCTCAATGTCAGTACCTATTTTCCCAACATGACCTCAGTCACCGTAAAACAGAAGTATGATTGTCTCTATTGGTGAACTTTGCTTGCACATCGTCTGATGATCCCTCCTCTCTTCTGCTAAGCCATCAAAACTGTGACTGTTGAGTGCATAAAGTGTCCATCCTTCCACATTTAATTATTATTTTTGGTTGAATGAGTGCATCATCCATGTATGGAAGTGCACTTCTTGTTGGAATTGTTAGTGTGAACACACCCCTCACACTATTTACTGTATACTACAAAATGTCAAAGACTAGTGGATAAGTATGCAATTTTGGATACTCCACATCGCCTCAAATGGAACACTAAAGGTGTCTTCAATCTATACCATTTTAGTATGCACTATTGTCAGGATTGTTCACATTAAAAATTCTTACAAGAAGTGCACTTCAAGTATGACGCAATCAGTTACTTTCATGCAAATTCATAAGTATAAGATTTGGGACACACCTATTATTAGCATCTAAATAAGTCTGGAGTACACTGTTCATGACCACAGCCTTGAAATGTTTGTCATCTGATAAATTAAGCTACCTTGTATACTGAAGCAAAAATATGCTATTTGCATGACCGATTTAAAAAATTAGGGTAAAAACAAACCTGAAAATATGAAAGCATAATAAATGCCAGCAGCTATGGGAACACGTGACTAAAATAATGTTGCGTAACGGATGTGGTCATGATTATCAATAATAATAATTTTACAAGCCAAAACCTATCCAAAGGCATGGGATGCTGTTTTTATTGAGTGTTGACTGGTTATACCCACAATTCCCAGAAAAAGCTTCCATTCGATGACATTTAAGGGTAATAAACAAAGATGAAAGAGGTGAGAGGAAGGTGTAGACAAGGTTTAGTCTAGCACAAATAAGTGACATCATTATACAATTTTGCTGGCCAGCAGTAAAGTGCAAATGTATATATATATAAAAAAACATTTGCACCAATAGCCCTTGACAAAGAGAAACATATTTCAAGACCTTTTATCACACCTTTCTAAACAGTTGTAATTGGTGGTTCTGTTGTTGTGACTCCATATGTGATTTCTCTGACGTGAAAGGTTACAGTGTCATGGCAAAAAAGAAAACTGTTGTTCACTGCTGGCATTCATAATTCATGTGTGCAACAACACAGATAACAGTCTTAAAATAACTTCTTTATAACATAACATACTATACAGTACCCTAGATTAAACACATAGAGACAAATGCTAACTGATAAGCTTTTGTCATGTTTTACAGTAAATGTCTTTTTTAAGACAAACTCTTTTCCAGCAATAGCATACGTGAGAATATTAATGCATTAATGGGAACAATGTGAACAAGGTCATCTATCAATATTTATAAAGGTACATTGTTTTATCTTCAGTATTTGTATGTATTAATTTGTTCTAATATATTATTGGTAGGGCTGTCAAAAGATTAATCGCGATTAATCGCATCCAAAATAAAAGTCTGTGTTTACATAACATATGTGTGTTTACTGTGTGTAAATAATATGTATATATAAATACACACACACACATTCATGTATATATTTAAGAAATATTTGCATTTATATACTGTATATAAATGTATATAATTTATGTTATATAGAAACATAAATATTCTATATATAAATATAACCAATTTTTCTTAAATTTATACATGACTGTGTGTGTTTTTATATATAGATAATGGTTATGCACACTACACACACACATATGTTATGTAAACACAGACTTTTATTTGGGATGTGATTAATCGCGATTAATCTTTTGACAACCCTAATTATGAGAAATGAAACAAAAATAAAACTAAACAAACAGCCTGTCAGTGTACTTTTCAATGTATTTCTTTCGCACACAAGGTGCTTTATTTGTTGAAATGAAAAAAAAAATTAATTCAGTTAAAGCGATTCTCTAGCCAAATATCAAAATTACCCCATGATTTACGCACCCTCAAGCAATCTGAGATACATATGTCCATCATCTTTCAGACGAACACATTTGAAGTTATTTTAGTAAATGTTCTTGATCTTCTAAGCTTTATAATGGTAGAAAACAAGGATCAGGGAACAAAAGCTGACTTTAAACCCCCAAAAAGTGCATTCACCCTTCACAGAAGTAATCCACACGGCTCCAAGGGGTTAATAAACCATTACCAAGGGGTTAATAAACCATGTGGGTAATCAGTGTGATTTTGTAAGAAAAATATCCAAGAAAGTTTTAGCGTATAGAGCGGTTGCGCCCAACCCTGCTCCTGGAGGGCTACCGTCCTGCAGACTTCAGTTTCAACCCAGCTCCAAGATACCTGTAATTATCAAGTAACCCTGAACACCTTGATTAGCTGCTTCAGCTGTGTTTGATTGGGGTTGGAGCTAAAATCTGCAGGACGGCAGCCCCTCAGGAACAGGGCTGGCCACCCCTGGTATAGAGGGTATGCATTGATGTCACTTCTCCACGTGACCACGCCGGAGCATGCCCTGTTGAGTGGCAAATGTTCAAAAAAATGGCTGGTTTTCATAGCAGCTGCTGCGAAAATGCCAGTAAAACTGACTATTATCAGCTTAAATTGAATTTAGTTGGACTTGATAGCAGAGGTGGACAATACTTAGTTACACTAGTTACATTTTCCAAGCATCTGTGCTTTATTAGGTTGTTTGTATTGGGAAAAACATTACTTCATTACATTCTAAAGCATAGAATCATACTGTGTATTCTTTAATATTGCATATAACAATTGATTTAATACCTAATTACATTAAAATGGTGTACTTTTACTTGAGTAAAAGTACGTTAATGTACTTAAATATTAAATGTTAAATAAAAACGTGTATTTATGAAATGTAATAGTAAAAATTATGATGATATGCTTTGGAATGTGTTTTCCAAAAAAAAAAAAAAAACATGGATAAAATACAAATACTTGAAAAAATACTTTTTAGTAGAAAGTAAAACCTCTGCTTGATAGTGACCCTAGCAACTTGTTAACCCATGGACGTTGGAATGAACGATCAATTTACTTCTCCTTTCGGTGTTTTTTTGGCAGTCTGTAAAACGATAGCTCCGAATTCTTGTTAATCTATTAGTACAGTCTATCGCACAACAGCGTTTTCCTATTTAGACGCGTTTCTAATTTCACACTGTACACAAATGCTGCCGCTCTGTCTTTTGCCACTCAGTGGGCGTAACCGCAGGTGCTTTCGCCGAAGGTGACGTCACGTGCATACCCTCTATTGAGTAACTCGTGAATCGTGTAAGATGTAAATCTTGGGGAAATTTTGTTAATTTGCGTGAGGCTCCCTTTAAACTTTACATAGTGAAATGGAACTGTAATGTGGTCGACAGACCAGCAACTACTCTATAGATGTGCGTTTACTGAAAATAATGCACAAATTTTGAATGTTTGTGAACAATTATCCCTTTATATTACCCTTTAAACATGGGATACAATTTATAGAAACACAGGTGAAAGATAAGAAATACCAAAATTCATTTCTAATGACATAAAGTTTCCTATGAAAATCCAGAATTTTCAAGTATTTTTGGTGAAAACATAGATCACTTAACATACTGTAATAGTCCTACACGTTCAAGTTCACTCATTAATCACTCTGTTGAAAGACAAGGCCTGCTGAAAAATGATAACATGAAGATATTTACATGTTGCTGTCCAGCCCCTTTTTCTAATGCATGATCAGTCTTCTGACTTCAGTCACAAAGTTACAATGGCTTCAGACTGACTGATGGGCCACCTGTCATCCTTGCAATGTGATGATAAGCTAGCTTGGTCCGCTCTAGATCTGGTCCCACATCATCCATCTTAGTTTTTCTTTCAAGTTAATTAATGTCTCTCTCCCATCCTTCTGGTCTTTGATCTGTTGGGCTAACAGTGTCCTTGGGTTCACCGATGTCCTTCGCTTCAGCATGGTAAAAATCTAGCCGATTTGGTGTCATTAAGCCTCTGTCGGGTCCTAGTGAGCAACTGAGCCAAATTTAGACCATGCCAGCAGACTCACACAGGGATTACATACCACCGAGAGGGATATAGATGTTCTTTGATGTTTTAAGAAACACCTTCTGGCTGTATTGCAATATTTGAATTTGCGTTGTTTTGATGGGTCGTGTTTTCCTTGATTTTGAAGCGTTAATGGCATCATTTTTATTTTTCACAAATGCACTACAAATAATAATGTTTTTAGGGATAGGTGCTAACTGGCCAGGACTTATGCTAGTGGCACTTCTGTCAGTGGGTTATTTTTATCATTATGCTGTATAAGTGGGAATGTTTTCAAAATGCCTTCGGTTTAGATACCAAATCTGTGACCCAAGCTCCACAAGCTTTTGAGAGCAGATAAAAATAGCGAGTATGTAAACAGACACCATTAATCCTATGTGTATTATGTTTCTCAGGTCTTAACAATAGACTCAAAGTCATTCAAAGATGTCTTGTCTACTTTCCACATAATCTGATCTTATTGTGTTTCACAAACTGACTGGTATTTTTGTCTCCGTGACGGAGGTCTTTTTTACCAGTCCTGCACCAGAGCAATATAATCACATCGTGATTCCATCATGGCAAAACACAATCAGCTTCTTTTTAAGAAGAGGAATTAGATTTGGCAAGCGAACACGGTTTCAACCATGTTTGCGAGTATAAATGATCTAACATGATCATCAAGCAGCAGTATTACAAGGAGAAAGAACATATGCCCCCAAGCTTAGCTAAGATAGAGAGAGGTTAAAATGAGATTAAGGTTTTATTATCATGGCTATACTGAAGCAAAAATAAGTAGTCAATGTCATGGTGAGAAATAAAGAAAACTCAGAATAGTGTAAAGAATGTTAATAACTTTGCATGCTTCTGCCTACTGTACTGTAGATCATTCCTGTTATGCAGTTTTTTAAAATCTTTCTGTGTTGTAAAATAATACATATTTCTATAAAAGATGTATGAAATGTATCAAATATATGTAATGAATTTAGGGGTATTGGAACAGTGTTGTTCAAAACAACAAATAATCAAAGTCCTCCTCTATGGCTAAAGCCCGTACAGGTCAAGGTCATGTCAGGTGTGCTTGCTTCTGCATGTGCTCCTACATGAGGACCTCCATGATCCTGCCTATCTTGTCCCATGTGTGGAGGACTCTGATGAATTCCAAAATACAGGCTTTGACCTTCTTGTTATCTTAGAGCGTAAAACGAATGCATAGTTCATCTGACAGCCGGAGGAAAAACGGAGAGCCACAAACATTGTTGTTTGATCTTATATTTTATGGAGTCAAATAGTTTCTGTTGCCGGAAAAAAAACAGGGTCAGGCAATGTTTGTGCAGATACAGTACAATACAGTACATTTATTTCTTAGGTTGCATTTGACATGCAGAGGTACTTTAAAAAGTAAGAAGAATAAATCAGTAGGAATGCAGCTAGTAGTGAAAATCTATAGAAACATATAACTGGAACTGAATTGTATAGAAATGTAACTGAAAGTGTTATTCTATAGGAATGAAGCTGGATAGTTGCAAGCAACTCACCTCCTGTTTCACCTTTGACAAATCACTATTGAACTGTACAAGAATACAGGTGTTGTTTGTGTTTTATCGACATTGAAGAATTGATCTTTACAACCCACAGAAAAACAGTCAATACAACATATGAGACATTTAAAGACTGTAAAGCTTGTGTTATTTTCATTCACTGAACAGTGCAGACATTGAATCTAAAGTAATCCATACAATTTTTAGAACTAAAACTGTTTACGTTGAAAGATATAAAGAAGCATGTGAAGGTTACTTTCTAAGATGAGATCAGAAGAGCAGAGAAAACAAAAATATGTCTCATCTTTGATGCATCTTGGATGCACCCCAAACGCATGCATGCATTTAACTAAATTTGAATGAGAAACAAGCAGAATTCATGAATTTATAAATCTATATATACAGAATATAGAGAGTCCAGCAGGGATGATTTTTTTAGGCCAACTCGGAAGTTAAAGGGACCCTGGTTTTCTCCCCAAAAATCCCATTCATTTTTCCATAGACTTTTGGATTATCGCACTGTGTTTAACAAAAGTTTATGACGCATGTTTTGTCCAACAAGATAATCTTCACACAACTTTTATGAATTTTGAAGGTTAAATGCGTTTATTAGAAATGAAAATTTGAATCTATCATGACACACTATATATAGTTGGAAAGGTCTTAAAATGTACTTTTCATATTTAAAACATTTTAGCAGAAACAATAATGCAGTGACAGTCATTTATTAATTTGTGACAAGAGTATGCAGCAAACTGTTGACACCTAGTGGCCGTTGTTGGTAAGAGCATTAAAAGTGTAACACAAATCTCACTTTTGTGATAACTTTATCCATAAAATATATATATATATATATATATATATATATATATATTTATTACAATAAACTGCTATAACATTTTTTTATTTAATATTTTAACATTCAGACACTTTCTTGAAAAACGTCTCGGTTACGTATGTAGGAAGGAAGGGAACGGAGACGTCACGTTGTGACCGACGAATTGGGAACTCGCTTAGAGAGACCAATCTGCTTCGTAAACTACTAAAACACCAATGAACTTGGCATTGATATATTTGCATAATGCTGGCGCCGCCCCGCCAGGTGCGCATATAAGCCGCAGGTGCAAATGTGGAAATTAGCTTCGTTTCGCTGAGAAAGCCGGAAAGTGTGACCGGCCGATAAACAGCAGGGAGCAGCCCTGTGGCGACGGGATATGACGTCTCCGTTCCCTTCCTT
The DNA here is from genome assembly GCF_027580225.2 of Misgurnus anguillicaudatus. Lineage (NCBI taxonomy): Eukaryota > Metazoa > Chordata > Actinopteri > Cypriniformes > Cobitidae > Misgurnus > Misgurnus anguillicaudatus. The sequence goes on from NC_073341.2 coordinate 19,165,668, forward strand.
CAGGAAACGAGGGTTACATATGTAACCGAGACGTTCCCTTTCAGCCGGTCACTACGACGTCACGTCGTGACCGACGAATTGGGAATCCCTACCAAACCGCCACTGAGGGCTGACCTCTTCCAGTGTCTGCGTAAAGCCCTCCGGTTCCACTTAAGGATAAGGAGAATTAGGTTTTAAGGCAGAAGGCCGGGCACTAGATGTTCCTTTAACCCCACAGTAGTGCGAGCGACTGGGAAGCGCCCTATCTGAGCGGTATGGGAACGCTGCGGAAGCCACCGCCCCGTTAAGGGCTATTGGTGGGCGAAAGTCAGCAGTGCTCTGCTGAGGGAAACGTGGGGTAGTAGGATTAACCCCACGGAAAAATACTCACAAAGGAACCCGGTGGGACGCAATGTGGATGCCCGAGCCAAACACAGGTTCGCGAGGATGCAGCTAGTGAGAGGCTGGCAGCGGATGCTCCGCAACATCAGGCTGCCAAGGCAGCGGAGGAAGGCAAAACAAATTATTACGCATTTTTGCCTTGATGGCCTTCCATACTGAGCTCAGTTTGGAGCAGCAGTCGGAGGCTGCAAGCCGACACGAAGGCTCGACACGAACACTGTAAAATCTAATGAACGTATTAGGTGTCGCCCAACCAGCAGCTCTGCAGATGTCTGTTAGCGAGGAACCACGAGTGAATGCCCAAAATGAGGCAACACTTCTAGTAGAGTGAGCTCTCAAATTAAATAGACAAGGAATGCCCTGCAGATTATAAGCAAGGGCGATAGTATCAACTATCCAATGAGACATCCTCTGCTTAGTGACAGCTTTCCCTCTCTGCTGACCACCGTAACAAACAAAGAGCTGATCTGAGGTCCTGAGGCTTTGTGCGCGATAAATCACCTAAACCTTGTGCGCGCTCAACGACCATACATGGAAATCCCACAGGTCGGGGCGCGGGTGCCATAATGTGCCTCTTCCTTGAGAAAGAAAGTCCTTCCTCAGGGGAATTCACCAGGGAGGGGCTGTCGCGAGGAGCATTAACTCTGAAAACCAATTCCTGGTCGTCCAGGAGCGACTAATAAAAGGCTCTCCTCGTCCTGCCTGACTTTGCACAGTGTCTGTGTGATTAAGCTCACTGGAGGGAATGCGTATTTGCGCGTCCCCCGCGTCCAGCTGTGTGCCAACGCATCCATGCCGAGGCTGCCCTCGGTTAGTGAATAAAACAGGCGACAGTGGGTATCGTCCTGTGACGCAAATAGATCTCTGTGCATGACCGAACTTCTTCCAAATAAGCTGGACCATCTGGGGGTGGAGTCGCCATTCGCCGGGGCGCGCAGCTCGGCAAAGAGCGTTTGCCTCTGTATTGAGCGAACCCGGGATGTAAATGGCACGAAGGGACCTCAGATGCTTCTGACTCCAAAGGAGGAGATGACGAGCGAGATGCGACAGGTGACGAGAGCGCAAAAACCGCCTTAACGGTAAATAACACAACAGTCGCAATGTTGTCGGTGTCGGCTAATACATCCTTCCCTCGAATCTCCATAGCGGAGCGTACAAGTCCCAGATATACAGCGCACCGCTCGCGGCAGTTGGGGTGCTATGCACACCCCTGAGACTGCAAGCCCGTCATACGTGGCTGCTCATCCCGTGCTGGGGGCATCGTTTGTGCTACAGAATGCCAGGAGACCCGACTCAGGGGCATATCTTGCTATCAGAAATGCTGGGTCTGCCATGTGGTGAAATTGAAATGACACGCAGGTGTAATGGTTACACGGTGTATGCCGTTGCGCCACGCTCTCCTCGAGACTCGATCGTAAAACCATTGCTGAAGCGGTCTCATATGAAGCAGCTCGAGCAGTGTCACAGCCGCAGCTGCTGCCATATGTCCAGGAGCTTCTGAAATTGTTTCAGAGGGACCGCGTACTTCCCTCGAATTAAACCGAGGCAAGTCAGAACTGACTGGTTGCGCGCTCTTGTAAAACACGCCAATAAATTGATCGAGTCTATTTCCATACTGAGAAAAGGATCCTCTGCACAGGGCAAAGTTGCTCTTTTCCCAGTTGACCTGATGACTTAAACGAGCGAGATGCTGAAGCATTAAATCTCAAGAACGAGCTATTATAAGTTGACGTAAATATAAGCAGAATGCGAACAACGCTCTCTCTCTCTGAGATTTTAATGCCGTGACTAGCACTTTCATGGAGACACGGGGAGAGAGAGACAGCTCGAATGGTGTACTTAGTATTAATATGCCCATACGCAGAGAAAAAAACGGTCTAAGGCGAGGGGAGATGGACACATGAAGTACACGTCCACAGGTCTGAGGCTGCAAACCGATCTGAATATTGAAATACGAGCCTCGGCGTATCATCCTAAAGGATCACATTTGTAAAGCCGGTGCGTAAATAAATCGGTCATAACCCACTGAGTATTTTGGGTACTATGAGATAAAGGCTGGAAAAACCCTATCATCATCTCGGTAAGAGGGACCGGCTCGAAACGTCCTTCGCCAGCAGGACATTGACTTTTGCACGCAGCACATGTGCATCGGACGCTTTCACTATAGTGAAACGAATGCCCGAGAATTTGGGGGAGTGCCGGTAATTGTATTTCGTAACCGAGGCGGATAGTGCGTAAAAACCCAACGAGACGGGCTGGGAACTGAAGCGAAGCATCCAGGGACCGTACAAGGAGAATTAACGACACTACCGAAGTACCCGCGGTGGGGCAGCGAAGCGAGACAGGTAGGACTACCGGTGCATCTGCTGTGACAGCATAAACATCTACAGTATGTGTGTGTGTGTGACACTGACCTGAGCCCGCTGAGGGTGACGGTCGTCTGGTCTTCTGCGCGGAGAGCGCAGACTCCAGAAAAACACCCGCTGGCGATAGAGGAGAGGTAGGGTGAGCTGGTGTGCCCGCTCACGGCTCTCTCGATCCTCCGGAGACCTGGAGAGGGAAGAGGAATGCACTCTTATGTGTGGTTAAGTGGATACCGGCTGGACAGCCGGTGGAACAGATGCAAACCAAGGATTTTCCACCCAACCCTGTACCGGGGGAAGGAGCGAATCACCGTCTCCTGAAGAGTGATCCTCTGCCACTCCGGGTCGCCCGTCTCTGGCCACAAACTCCCGATTTTCACCGGAAGCGGCTAAGCGGGCGGGGCGAGCTGCTGACGACCGGTTCCCCTGCGCTGCCGAGATGGGGTCCGAGGAGGGGAACAGAGGTGGCCGTCGCAGGGCGCCGACGGATAGAGGCAGACTGAGGAGCCGGCGTTGGTGGACCAAGGGCAGCTCTCTTCCGCCAGGGCACGACCTAGGAGATCGCCTCAGTCTGCGCAGCGGAGCTGTATGACTCCCCGGGCTCCCCGAAGAAGCCGGTCTGTGAGACAGGAGCATTCAGGAAGTTGTTCTCATCTGCGTCCGTCATGTAAGCCAGACACAGCCAAAGGTGGCGATCTTGAACCACTGTGGTGGACATCGCACGACTGAAGGTCGCGGCCTCCCTCGTAAATCTCTAAAGCCTTTGCTTGGTGAGCCTGCAGCAACGTTATTGCGTACAGGGCTGAAGCCGCGTCTCCGCATGCCTGATGGGCAGCGCCCGTAACCGGACGACTGTATATACAAACACGGGAGGGAAGGGTTGGGTGGTCCCTCCAGGAACGCAGCTGCATCGCAACCCCCCGCTCCACTGAAGGGATCCCCATCCTTAGCGGCTCCGTTGGTGAGGGAGGTGAGGGGTGAAAGCTGAACGGCCGAGACGGCCGCAAATCACGTCAGCTCTTCGTGCCGTCGGGAAAGGCAGGAACAGGAGGTGAGGACCGTAGAGGCCCGGGCAGCTCCGAAGTACCAATTATGTGGGCGGGGCGGTTCGGGTGGAGAGGGGTTAACCCCTCCAACTCTACCGTTTCCGCCGCTCGAGCGGGCACGGCCGCCATCTCCGAGACGACTCCGCCTCGGAGGGAAAAAATGGGCACCCCTCTGATGCTGCAGAAGTGACAGGACCAGAAGGAGGTCCAATGGATTCAGCAGAAATCGCAGAACACGACTCTGCAGTCTTCACCGGAGCCTCAACCGGCTGAGGATGAGAAGGCCGGTAGGTGAAGGACGCATCCTCCGTCCTACTCAGCGTAGTGATGCGAAGATCGTCCTGCGAGCCTTTGACAGCCGCACCATGGCGGCGTTCAGCACTGCAAAGGCGCGGACTTCGTTATGCAAATATCTCAATGCCAAGTTCATTGGCGTTTTAGTAGTTTACGAAGCAGATTGGTCTCTCTAAGCGAGTTCCCAATTCGTCGGTCACGACGTGACGTCGTAGTGACCGACTGAAAGGGAACTATAAAATGTCTTCATTAAAAAAATCAAGATTAGGCTTCTAGACCAAAAACCGACCAAGATTAGGCTTCAGATATGCTTTATAGACCATTTCAAAAGATGTAAACACTACTGGTCCAGAAACACTTCCTGTTACAGTTTGTGACTGTTTTTTATATTATCTCAAACATGGAGAGGCTTCTTCGTGATCTCAACTAACAGATTCTGCAATAAAACGAAAATCACAAATTTTGAAAATAAACACTTTGTTGCTCATTATCTCGAAACTTGCGCTTCCGACTTGTGTCCCTACTTTCTGTGACTGGTCACATATATCATTATCTTTAAGATGTTTGTTTAAATTTTTGATTCAGTTCTATATGTTCTGTTGGTTGTATTTTATCCCAACGTTTATCTAGTGTTAAAAAAACTGAAACAGGAAGTGCTTCTGGACCAGTGTCGTTTACATCTTTTGAAATGGTCTACACATCATTTAAAATGTTAAAGTGTCTACTTTTTGTGTCCACTCCCAATAAAAACAAAATGTGCTTTTCTCAAAATTAAGAAAATAAACATAATGCGCGTTCAGTTCTCTCTCCCTCAGTGAACTCCTTTCAGAAACACGTCAGAAAAATGAAGTGTAGCTTAACGATTACTTGTCATACAAACTAAAGATAAATATCTACATAATGCTTGGAATGTCTACTTTTAAATGATGTAAGTTTAATCGAAAACAAATATTGTCATTCGTTGTTAACTGTATAAGAAGAGGGAGATGTACCGTCTTTCTCCCGTTACTGCATCATCTATTATGAGCCACGCCCCGCTCCATTGAAGAGAAGAGCAGAGATCATCCATATTCATTAGTCAACCCCACAGTCAATGGACACTCAATCTGATCTCTGCATTCAGTGCTGTGTTAATCCAAGTGCTGAAAACATCACATCTAAACCGTTGTTTACTCGCGCCTGTAACTAAAAGTTATCTCCAGACGGTAATGTTTTCTTAAAACTCCTTTCTGAGCTTCAGTCAGACAGTGTAAGGCGAATGACGGACAAACCCACACACAAACACATGATGCCTCATATTTGACGCGTTTTGTGGTACTCTTATAAAAGACGACAAACATCATTACTCGCGCCTGTAAATAAAAGATCACGCATGGGAAAGTATTTATTTTGTGTTGCTTTCACAAACAAACATGTGAAGGAATAATGTTATCTTTTTACATTCCTGCCTAAAGGCTCATTATGCAGCTCATTATGCAAGTCTTTTGTTTCCTCAGCTGTCAATCACAGATTATTCAAGAGCTTCCCACCCTCCTTGCATATCCAAAGCAAAAAGTGACTTTGAAATTGTAAATCAATATATTGTTTTATGTGAATGAGTAGGCAGAATGATTTTCACATAGTTTTAAAGAAAAACCCTAGACTACAAGATCCTGTTTTGAAAAGTCTTGGGAAAACATGTTAAGAAAGAGTTTTGTGGACTTATATCAGTCACAAATTTTGCTTTTTCAAAAACCATGAATAAACATTTTTCTCTCAAAAATACAAACATGTACATACATGGTGATCATATAATATTGTAGCCCAGTTTGTGCTGAACACAGTGTTATGAGACTTTTGCCATTATTATGTTTTTAAGCAACTGAAAAAGCACAAATGCAGGTCAAAATTTCTCCAAGGCCCTTAAAGCCTCTTAGACCCTGTAGTGTTAATTTGAAGGCGCACATCACCTTTTCACCCCCCACACTCAAAAATGGCTGTTAAGAGGCTAATGTCCCAGACAACATCTGTAGTCCCATGTAGTAACTTATTAGCAACCACCCTTTTATAGACACGTTAAAGCTTTAAAAATCAGAAGCAGGGGTATTACTGGTTTGTAGTATGTGGTAGAATAAAATGTTATATAAGGCGTTTAACCAAAACGCTTGAGGTGGGTGGGACCTGGTCTGATTTAAATAAAGAAACACCCTACTTCTATCAGATTTGATCACAGCGTAATTTATAAAAATACAGAAATTATGACATTTTAGTAACTGCTCAATGAATTTCACGCACATATCTCGATCAGAGTAAAAACAGGCTGCACTCCGACAGAACATCTGACAGAAAGTAGCAAAAATGTCAACTTGCTTACTTCACATATGCATTCTCACACATATCGCACCTTCCCAGGTGTTCGCTGTCTATCTTCTGTCTGCTGCATTTTACACAGCCTGTCTGTGACTCAACGCCTCTTCCGTGGTTCAATCCACATTTTGGCATAAACCGAATAGACCATCTGAAGCACTCAGTGGCTCCCTACACAGATAATGATATCTTCCACTGCGCCTTTAGTTCAGCCTGTATCGGCACTGTTCTAGCGCTCCAAATACACAGCAAATTTAGCAGAGTTAAAATTACAGTGTTAATGAAAATATCAAGAGTTCAGAGTTAATTTAACACTGGATTGAGTTAAAACTATTTTATTTTACTCTATGAAAATAAAGAGTTGGTGTCAAAACAGAGTGTTACCACTTTAAAAAAAAATCAACTCCTACGGTGTTTTGTTAGGGGAGTTTGTTAAGTCCTATGGTGTTAAAAGAGAAGACCTCCCACTTTTTACAGCACACACTGAACCGTGTTTTTGGATGATGCAGTTCAAGCAAAAGGTCATCTCTTTTACTGTAAATGGTAAGTAAATGTTCAATAAATAACATTTTGATAAATAATATTTGAGAGTTGTGAGGTGTTATGTTTTATATTGCTGTTAGTATCAAGTTTAACATTAAGAGTCATGTGTTATTGTCATTATATGAATGCAGCAGTTGAGTTTAGGTCTTTAGGAATTTAGCCTCAGATGGAGCAATTCATACTCATAATGTTTTTGGGTGTTTTTTTGTTGTTGTTTTTTGCTTTATATGCTGTTTAAGTTTAATATATATATTTTTAAATCCATTAATGTGTGCAGGAGATTTGCTTTGGGGACTTTGAAGGAGCACAGAAATAGGCCTACATGAAAATTTCTTCAGACGAAGAGCAATTTTATAACAAAGTGAGTATTTTGTGCAAAACATAAATTGTTTTTTTGCATTTTGTATTGTTTTTAATACTGAATTTTTCCCTTTTATTTTTGTTTTATTAACAGAAAAGTTCAATATCCAGTCTGAAGGTCTGACCGTTGAGGATCATATCACCTCCTTACAGCTACTGGTTCATCATATTCTGCTGTTAATATGTGAAGACCAACATGGATTTTGGATTGAAATGAAGTCAAACTTGTTTGTATGAACTGAAGCATCCCATAAACTGTGTTTACTGTTGTTATACATTGGGAAAGTGCTTTTTAGTTGTCTCGGATGTTAATATGTTAATTTAATGAACACTTAAATGCATGATACATTGAGGACAATTTTTCTGTCATAAATAAATGTTGATGAGATGACATTTAAAAAAAATCATTAATAGTTTTAAAATGAGAATGATAGATTATACTGCTGTATTGTTACATTAAAAAAACTGTTTAAAATAAAGTTTTTTGTCCCAAAAGTACCTTAATATGCTTCTGTCTTTACATTTACCATATTATATACCATATATATAACACTACATTGGAGTTAACAAATTAAACAGAGGGAGTTAATTTTTAACAAATAAAAAATATTTAACACTGATTAGTGTAAATTTATAGTTAGATTTTTAACTCTGTAGAGTGTCAATTGCTAACACTTTAAAAGAGTGAACGTGCCAACACTTTTAAAAGTGTTAAAATAACTCTATTGGGAGTGGACCCCATGAGACACTTTTAAAGTGTTGAAATTAACTCTTATAGAGTTATTCTGAGGTTCCAGATTTTGCTGTGTAGTTTGTGACAAGCATGAGTCCCCCTGCACAAAGACCAATCGCACACCACCCAACCCAGACCCTGTCAGTTTGGTTAATGTCTAACCCACACAATTTTAAGTAGACAACTTGTGAAAAACCAGAACTGTTTTTACCGGATTACATAAAGGACTCGATTCCAAGATGGTTGTCACTTTCGTTTGTCGAGCAAGAGACTGTTTACTTGAAACATCTGTGCTCTCATTGCTTTGATGTATGGTGCTCAGGCTGAAAACATGCAGACTTCCGACTTGCATACAGGAGTGACTATACGGTGGCCCCAAAAAGTAGTTGAGTCAAAGACAATAAACATTTTATAAATACAATGCATACAGTAGATAACAAAATATCACACTACACTGTAAGAAAAATGCAGCATGAAGTTAAAAGAACTTGGTTTTTCAAGTCAGTTCAACCTATTATTTTAAGTTTTGACTTAGTTTGAAATTGTTTAACTTAATTTGTTAAAGGGATAGTTAACCACAAAATTTAAATTCATGTCATTATTTTCTCATCCTCATGTTGATTTTGAAAATTATGCTTAGCACACAGCTGATTGTAACCATTAACTCAGCCATAGAAGGAAAAACAAATATGATGAAATTCATTGGGTACCGTCAACTCAGGGGCATAAATTCATCTAAATGTTGGAGGGGAGACAATAAACATACAATTTTTCAAGAACAATTTTTGAAGGGGACACCAATAATACAGGCAAAATTGTACTTGCAAGGAAATATGTACAGATAGAAAACGTTTCTCTTTCTCTATGAACGGACGCAAATTCAATTTTAATACACACGCTGGCAGTGGACCAAACCACTGTGAGGCAAGGGAGGGGGGAATCCAAATGTTTACAACGTTTTTTTGTTGTTGCTCCGTTTGTATTTGTATTGTTTTACTTCTTAAACAACTATTTTAAGTATTATAAATCATTAAATTATTTTTAATACACATATTTGATATTTTAGGGGGAGACAACACTCAGATGGGGGGGTCCTGTCCCCCCGACCCCCCGGGATTTCCGCCTATGCGTCAACTATGTGCTTACCATCATTTATCAAAATATTTTCTTAATCTTTTATCAAAATATTTTTTATAATATTTGTTTTCCTACTATGGAAGTCAATGGTTACAATCAGCTGTGTGCTTACCATCATTTATCAAATATCTTATTTTGTGTTCATCAGAAAAAAAAGTTAATTCATAAAGGTTTAGAACAACATGAGGATGAGAAAATGATGACAGAATTTTTATTTGGGTGAACTATCCCTTTAAGTTAAAGAAAAAAAAATACTGTATATATAGATTTGATGTCATTTTACAGTGTAAGTGGCAATGTAAAAAATATTTAATATCTACAGAAACTTTTTATGTGCCATCACTGCAAAGAACCCTTAGTTTTAAGAGTGTGGATATATTAACTTTATATTTTATTCATACATGTATTTATTATAAACATATTTATTTTCTTAATTTTAAACACCAGGGGCCGTATTCACAAAGAATTTTATCTTACCACTAAGAGTACTCCTAAATCACACTAAAAGATTTTAGCTAGGAGTTTTCTCTTAAAAGTTATTCACAACGCCTTTCAGACCTACTTTTAGTAAGGAAAAATGATTACTCCTAAACTAAAAGTGAGTCTTCGTTGCTACGGATGACGTCAATTCTCATGCACGAGCTGACTTGCAATGACCATGGTGATTGGTTGTTAGATGACAGGGCTGTCATGCGGAACATAACACAGACGCACCAAATCATGGAATTACATCGAAATATGTCTGTGTCCTACACAAAATAATAATAGTAATGCCATCGAAATGCATATATAAAAGAAAAGTCGTGAATGAAATTAAATTAAATCAATGTAGCCTAATACCCAAATAAACCGCCATTTGCCTAATAATAAAAATCGACATTGCATTTACACTTGCTTGATTAATTTACATCCTATTAGCCTAAATAGACTACTTAAAGCAAGATATGTTGCCCATATTGAAGAAGCCTAATGTAATAGTTAATTGACGGTGGATTATGAACTCGGCAAAATGGAAAAGAAAGCCCAACTGGACGCAGGATCAAATACTGCTGCTGGCCCAGTTGGTGCTGGAAAAAAAAACATAATAAAAGGGAAATTTGGCACTGAGATATCAAGCAAATCTAAGCTTGGGAGACAGTGATGCGCGGGTCAATGTACAAAACAACCGGCAGCCGACCAACGTTTTCAACTAACCCGCCCGCAACTCGGACCGCAAAAAATAAAAAATAAATATACCGGACCCGCTCCCTGGCCCGCATTTTTTTTTAAAGTAGCCTAGTTATTGTTTAAAATAGTTAACTGGCATTTTTATTTCAAATGACCCGACCGACCGCGACCCGATATCATGAAAAAATATTTTTGGATGACTCATAACCGCAGGCACCCGCTCATTTCGGATCAACCCAGCGTATCACTGGGAGAGGATTTGTTTGCAGATCAATGCAGCATTCCCGCTTGTGTCGCGGACCCCGGACGACTGCGAGAGGCGGTGGTATGCATTACAATCGCAGTCAAGGGTTGAGATTGCAGCCTTTAAACGGGCAAGCATGGCAACAGGTTGGCATACAATATTAAATATTTAATATCATTATTGTTTCATGTAATTCTAAAAACTTCCTGCTTGTCATGAATGAATTATGAAACAAATGTCATAAACAATATGTTTACATTAAAGTGTCCTTTTAAGTATAGGCAATGCTTTTGAGTTGGTGAAACTGTCCATGTTAAGGAGGATCAGCCTAAGGCATTTTACGTTCCTTTGTGAATAGGTCTTTGTGAGTTAGGAGTCCTCTCAACTTATTTTAAGCTGTCCCAGACTTAGGTGCTACTTTTAGGGCTAAAATGCTCCGTGAATTACTCTTAGTGAAAAAAATTAGGAGTCTTAAAGTTAGGAGTGACACGGCCATTATTTTTAGGAGTTGCTCCTAAATTCGCCAGTTAGGAGCTACTTTTAGCCTTAAAATTCTTTGTGAATACGGCCCCAGTACTGTATAGGCTATAGTTTAATAATTCACAACATACCAAACTTATTTTTTGAAAAGTTTTTAATTAAATACTGCTTTGTTTGATATCCAAAACGAGATAAAGCCATGACATTTTTAAGTATGCCTACACCCACATATTTTGTTCTCATTATTTTTCTTCATGTACAAAAGTAGGCTTACATCAAAGGTATTATGGCTTCTTTTATTAATGTGTTAAATAGGGCAATAACATACAGTAGAAACTGTCATCTAAAATACACAATTCTCTGCTTGTATGATGAATGCATAAGCTCAGGGTATTTGTGCTAATGCAGGTCCAGCTGCGGCCCTGTCACTGACCCCATATAGAATTAAAAAAGCAGCCAGTGGCCAGTTGCATACACTGACTAGTCTTACAAGTTATCTTTTTATTTCTTCAACACTCCTCATAACACATGTGGGTCATTCTACAAAAAAGGTGGAAATGCTTGTCCCTTGCTTTTGCAGACCCCTTAATCATTTAATTTGACCCAATAATCCCATAATGATATATATTATATATATATCATTTTTAATGTCTGGTCCTGAAAATTGCCCTGTCCCTTTGATCATACATGGAAGTTGAACTGTGAACTTATTATTTAAAACCATGTTTTTTATAAAACAAATCTAATTTACATGTACCTTTAACCCTGTATGAATGTACTACAACACTGAAATGGTAAAAATACACTATTAATATGAATAATATCAAATAAATATTTGTCCCCCAAATTTATGTCATTGGTGTTACCCTACCCAAAGCACCTTTATTTTGAAACAATGCATCAGCTCTTTGAAATTTTTCATGGGTCAAGAGGTCAGTGAAAGAAGTGCAGTGAAGGAAGGCAAAAGGTTTTTGAGATGTTGGTTGGTCTGAAGTAGGTTCATTATTCATAGGTGTGGTTTGGGCGTAACGTCAAATAAACCAATCAGAACACTATCCAACATTCCCTTTAAACGCAAGGGTGCAAGTTCCATGGCGGGTTGCTATTATAATGACAGATTTACCAGGCGCACGCCAGGAGCGGTTCACAGCCGAGGAGACCCACGTTCTTGTAAGAGCAGTCAAAGACAGAGAAGTTGTTTTGTATGGGGATAGGAGAAACCCGCCCAAATCAGCGTCGGAGGCGTGAGAGGAAATAGCCACAATTGTCTCATCAGCTGCGCCAAGCACTACAATGATGTCAGGAGACGGGGAGATCCCAAGCTTGCCAGCATAAATCGGGCACACAGGAGGACATCGCTGCGTCCACCCTCACCGCTAAAAGGGTTTGGGGGCTTTGAAATCGGACCCAAGAAACGCAAGCAATGTCCAACCCCAAAGTACACTTACAAATCAAGTTCACATATATTAAGGTTTCTTATGAAAACATTTTAATTATTATTTACATAAAAAAAACGTAATACAGCCACACAACAAACTTATGAAAATATTTTAATCGTTATTTGCATGAGAATTTTTTTACGCAGCCACACAATACATAACAACTATCACCACAATGCTCACCACAATGGTTTCCCTTATCTCATGTGTTAATATTTTTTATCGTAACAATTTATGACTTGCAAAAATAACTGTTGCATCTGTGTAGATTAGATAAGCAAAGTGTGCGCGCTGTGCACGCTATACATTATGGTCAAGCATGCGCCCTTAAAATATGAACTAAGCGCAACGCGCCACTGACTTTAGACTAGTTTTTTTTGGTTAGTAGCGCAATTGTTTTTTGAAACTGCAAAATAGCACCAGGGATGGTTTGCGCCGGAACACGCCTCCTTTTTTGCGCTGAACCGCCCAGGGAGCGCAAGTTCATTCCCTAGTTTGCCGACGTGCGTCTGTGGAGGGAAAAACCCCTGTGCGCCGGTGCAAAATACGAAATGATACATGCGTCACTGACAAAGTCAATTGCGCTGGGTGCAAGATACGGCCCATTGTGTCATTGGTGTTACATTGTGTCATTGGTGTGTCACTTTCTAGTAATATTTTGTTGTTGATATGGGATGTAAGACATTGTTGATATTTCAGTCTTTGCATCAAAGCCTTTTTGGTTGAATTTTTTTGTTTTGTTTTTTAAAGAAAAAAGTAAATCTGAGAATCAAATAATTTCATACAATGCTGGGTAAAGATGAAGAATTTAATTAAACAAATATTAATAATCAATTATTTTTCTTGCTGTTATCATTCCTCAACCTTTAACTAAATACACAAGCTGTAATGAGAAAAAACATTTAGTATCAAAATTAATGTTGTTTAAATCACAGGTTACACCAATGACAAATAAATGACTCATGGATTCTTTATTAAAATCTATTAAAAAGTTAAAAATAGATTAAGCTCCCCATTTTGCGGATTCACAGATTTGACAAGTTAATTAATGCTATTAAAGAAGTTTTGGGTATGTTGAAAGAAGTTCATTTAAGCAAATTTACATTACCCAAATTCCACCTTTTCTGTAGAATGACCCATGTAGACTAATCTTTAATCCGAAAAGTAAGACTGATTAACCCTAACTAATTGCTAATTGGTCAGACAAGTTCTTAAGTCTTAACTTACCTGCCTATATGCAACTGAGCCCCGGTCTAGTTCTGTCCATAACCTAAGGTTGCATACATACACTTACAGTATAAGCAGCCACATTAAAGTAAGTAGTTTCATTGCATTCACAGATGTGATGTGATGATGATGCGGTTGATTTACCTGAGCTCACAGCTTCACATTTCAGTTATACACTACTTTGAGGGCATTGTATGAAAACATCACCCAATACAGTCTAATTTTACTCCAAAAAACATATAATATTGCAGAATATGTATCACAGGTTCGCATTAAGTTCACGAGTTCACATTAACATGCAATCAAATATGAAATAAAGCATATGTGGCCTGCTGTCCGAGGGGAGAAGTCCGAGCTTGGAATATTAGGCCAAACCCAGAGTCGTCCTTAACTTAACACATCTCTGTTATTTTTGAAACAACACACTTTGTGTTGTCCCCTTTATTCTTTGAACTTACTATTTATTCTTATTCTTTGACAAAAATATGTTTGTTTGTTTTTTTAATTAAAATAACACATAATGTGTTAAATAGGATAACACAAAACAAAACAATGTGTTAAATTTAACTAACCCTTTCTTAGAGTGTAGTTGTAGATTGATATTTCCTGTAGTGAGTGCTGTAATACAACCGAGCTGCAATGTTTACGCATGGCACGAAAATCACAGCTTTGTATGCTACATGGTTTATGTAACATTTGCAATAAAAAAGATTTATCTTCGGAAACATCAGATAAACAAGAGGGTTTGGTGATTTAGATGGGCTAATGGCTTATTTCAGATTAAAAGAATTGTATCCTGTTGACTCCCATTTGCAGCTGCACTGGGTTTAACTTCAAATCTATTTGTTTAAGTAAACCTCAAATGTCCCAGCGTGTTTTTAATCATTCAGACTAGTTGGCCTTTTTCATGTCACGCTGGGCTCTGTTAGAAATCTAGACTTTACTGTAATCATCACTCTGACTTAAAATGTCAAAGGGTGATTCATGAGCTCCATTTGGTAGGCAACTTAATTATAATGCCCCCAAAGATACTTTTTTGGCCAAAATCTAATGCAGCATTGCATGGAGAATGTTATCCCAGAATGCATTGCAGCAAGCTGAGTAAAACCAAAGTGTATTAGGGAATCGAATATACCAAGAAATAATAATACTACATAGATTATAAAACTGTAGTCGTTGTATGCTTTATGTGATTACTTTGTTTTCTACACTGTATAAAATCTTTGCTGCCTTAAATTTTTTAGATGAACCAACTCTTACAACTGTATGTATTTTTATACTTATCCATACTTAAAAGGATAGTTCACCCACAAATGAAAATAATGTCATTAATGACTCACCCTCATGTCGTTCCAAACCCGTTCATCTTCAGAACACAGTTTAAGATGTTTTATATTTAGTCCGAGAGCTTTCTGACCCTTAATTGAAAATCTACGTACGGTATACTGTCTATGTTCAGAAAGGTAATAAAAACATCATCAAAGTAGTCCATGTGACATCAGTGGGTCAGTTAGAATGTGTTAAAGCAACGAAAATACATTTTGATCCAAAAATGACAAAAATGATTACTTTATTTAGCATTGTCTTCTCTTCCGCGTCTGTTGTGGGGCGCATGCGCAGGACTGGAGTCGCGTGACAGCAGTGACGCGGCTGACGTGTTATCTGGTGCGCTCCAGCTGTTTTTTTTCTTTTTTTTGTGCGCCCAGGCATCGTTTAAAGTCTGAGGGAGACGCACGCTGTAAGTTTGGGAAAAAAAACTTTGCAAACATGTCTGAGGATAACATGTCATTCGCGTCACTGCAGTCGCGTGACTTTGGTCTTGCGCATGCATTTCAACAACAGACGCAGAAGGGAAGACAATGTTGAATAGCCGTAATTTTTGTTATTTTGGGACCTAAATGTATTTTTGATGCTTTAACACATTCTAACTGACCCACTGATGTCACATGGACTACTTTGATGATGTTTTTATTACCTTTCTGGACATGGACAGTATACTGTTACTAGATTTTCAAAGGGTCAACAAGCTCTCGGACTAAATGTAAAATGTCTTAAACTGTGTTCTGAAAATGAACGGAGGTCTTACGAATTCGGAACGACATAAGGCTGAGTCATTAATGACATTATTTTCATTTTTGGGTGAACTATCCCTTTAAGTTCCACATAGTCAGATAGGAAGCTTATAAGGTTTTTGGACATACCCATTAAACAAGATATATTTATTCAACGCAGTTTCCAGAATTCAGGATGGCTGCTTAAATTTCATCTGCACCATTGTACTACATTGATCACTTTCTAGTTGCATGTCTAAGATGGTGTTTAGAGGCGTTACGTTTCCCATCACATTACCCACAAACATATGACCAAAACACACTTCAGCAAATTCAGTCTCCACAAGAATATGGGACTTTTACCTGAAAAGTCTTAACAGTAAACAAAAGTCATCCATCTTTCCCAATGAGCCAGAGAGAGCATCTCCACAGTTATGATGTCCCTCGTGCAGGAGAGAACGCTTTCATTTTTCCGGGCCATCCTTGGTCTGAATTACATGTCAGTTTAAATAGGTTGTTTGGCTGAGATGATGAGATGTTGGCTCAGATGAAAGAGAGAGAGAGAGAGAGAGAGAGAGACAGAGAGAGAGAGAGAGCAAGTTTAGGAGGAAATAGGTGCAGCCAGCAGATGGTTGGGGCTGTGTATAATGTCATACATTACTGGCACAGGCAGAAGGTCTGAGCTAAAGCCATACTCCCAGACAAACTGACATTTACTGTGTGTGCGCGCCTGTCTGTGTTTACACGTGTGCAATGGGAATAGAGAGTTATTACTGATCATGAGATGCATGAACAATGCAATAGGTAGACTACAGTATTTCTCTCTGTCCAAGACTGTCCACATACTTCATCCTCTTTGCCCCCAAAGGTTTGATTTGTCCGGGGGATCTGAGTAATATCAGTGATATGTATACATCTTTTTCAAAAGATAGCAGATACAAACTGATTATGCTCGAGAAACAGAAGAAGATGTGAAATCCTGTACCTGCATGTTTTGTCAAATTGGATATATGTCCAAAATTTTGAATTTAGGTCTATTCTGAGATGGATTTGGTTTGGCTTAATGTCCTCAAATTCAAAGAAAATGCATAGCCTACAATGCAATACATTAAAGATACATATGAAGCAGTTACGGATGCAATACGATGCGATTCACCTCATTACAATGCGTTACAATATTAAAAATATACTTTAAAAAAGTGTACTAAATATATTTTCTATATTTTGTACTATTTTCGTCAAATCCAAGTATAGTTTACTGTACTCAATTATGTATTAACTTCAACTTAACATCTATTTGATTACACTTCAAGTGTAAATAGTATACTAAAATGGAACAACTTTTTTTAAACTTCAAGTGCACTAAAATACACTCCAAGAAATACAAGATTTATGAGTCATTAAGCACACTTACAGTACAATTGCATTGTATTGCCATTTTAATGGAAATACACTTAAAAAGCCATTGCAGCACAAATTATAGTTGTGTTTAAGTACATTTTGTGCATACTGCTATCATACTTATAATTACTATAAACTATGTTAATTTAGTATGCCTCTGTAATATTTCAAGTGCTCTACAAATGCACTCCCTAACTATTTTTAGTGCTTTTAAAGTGTCCCACTATGACAATAATAATGTTTTTAAAGTGAAGTTCAATTATAACCTAAACATCATAGACACATACTTTCAGTGCAATATTATTATAGTGTATTTTTTATATTTTAAGTATATTTCATCAGTACTTTTATCACCATTTTTGTAATACTTAAGAATGTTGCTATTACACTACAAGTGTATTATATTACAATTCAGTTCAAATGCACACAAACAGATTACAAACTGCATTTCAAAAAGGATCTTTATTATTGACACAAAAATAACACACAAAAAACAGATATTTGCAAAATGGGGAACCTTAAGCAGTCGACTTTCTTTGAAATGCACATCTAGCTCTGACTTTAACTACTAGAGGCCTTGTACTCTTGCAACACAACAAGGTAAGCAAAGATTTTAGGCTATAAAAGCAATTGTTTAATTAAAAGAATACAAGAAAATGGCATCTACCATTAAATGCTTTGGACCCACCCAAATTTTTTGTTGCTTTCGACACCCATGGATTTGTAATTACTTGGTGGAGGATAGGATAGCTCCATGTTATGCCATGTTATGCTTTATGTGACTTTCATGATACGCCTCGGTTTCCGTAGTGTTGTAATACACCAGCAGGAGATAAGTCAGCAGGATGTACAGTATTGTTCAAAATAATAGCAGTACAATGCAGGGCTGGACTGGGACAAAAATTCGGCCCTGGCATTTTGGCCCAAACCGGCCCACACTACATATATTTACAAATACCACCCATCTTTGCACGCCTTTAAGCAATAGCAACTCCAATTCCATAAAAGCACTAAGCCCAATTAATAGCAGGTAGAAAAGAATGAGAGTTGACACAACAAACACTTCTAGAACGTGTTATTTATTAATGCAGTAAAACTGTATAATCCACATGAATCCTTAAACAAGCTTCATCCTTCAAACATTTGTAAACATTTTTGTTAGGTCCTAAAAACACTATTCACTACACACCGTAGCCTATAATAAATAATGAACACAACAAAAATATTCCTATCTGATTAACTGTCATATTATATGTTGATTACAGTTTTTCTGAATTGCTAAAACACTAAACCCCAATCTCTGAACCAAATTCATAGCGGCCTAAACACATTCGTCATGCACTCTTTTGGCTAAACTCTAAACAAACTTCTGAGTAAAACACACATTTTACACTGCAATGAACTTGTTTTATAAATGCTAAACACAGGCAGGCTGCTAAAGATGAACACAACTACAACTCAGTTGTCATCAAGCAAACACAACAACTCAAAATTGTACACGCTTTTTTCTAATGGTATTCTTTACCAATTGTGTGGATTGTAAACAGTCTGAGAGGCAGATGAAGAGTACCCTATGATGAAGAACAGGATACCAGAGATGGTGCAATTGGCAAAATTTGCCATTGAATTGCTGACTTTTAACAAAATACAAGTGCTGCTTACACTAATATTAAAAACTGATTATTACTTGCAGTACTTACAGGAAAGTATTCACTACTACATTCACTGAACTAAACTTGTGTGATTACAGTAATAGAGCTTTTTAACATTATCTGTCAATTGTGTTGTTATATACAATAAACATATATTTTGTCTGTAAGCAGATGTCCTGGATTGTTTGATTTTGCTTGAAGAGAAATGACACGTTTTGAAACAGACAATCAACGAAAAATCTAAGAATCAGATACACTCTCGTAGTCACTAACACAGTCTCACCCCATGTCGTCAATATTTGACGACACTTGACCATTCGTCAATATGTGACGCGGAGGGTATACCTTTCGCGTCATTTTTTGACGAACTGGGGACTTCAATACTATTACGTCCGTTGCATTCTCTTCTCCTATTTTCTTACCATTTTCGCGTCGGCTTAGGGCCAGATTACGCAAAATTAAACAGTGTACGCGAAATTAAACAGTGTACGCGAAATTAAACAGTTGTCACCTGGCGTTGGGGTTAGAAACAGTTGTCACCTGGCGTTGGGGTTAGAGTTAGGTTTGGGCAGGGATGTCATTATGTAAATCCAACCCCAAACCGACGCGAAAATGGCAAGGAAACAGGAGAAGAGAATAGTATCGAAGTCCCCAGTTCGTCAAAAAATGACGCGAAAGGCACACCCCCCGCGCCACACACCGACGACTGGTCAAGTGTCGTCAAATATTGACTGGGTTGTAGTCACAGAGCAAAGAGTGCAATTATTTTGTTGCAGCTTTATCACCATAATTGTGTGTTTTTGACTTGGTTTTATCAAGGGGTATCTATCTAAACTTGTGTTTTAAAAGCAGTTCTGCTTACCGCAACTCACTTCTCCCTCGTCTCTCTCTCCCTCTCCTCACTGACATTTTGCGTGCTGGTGCTGCCAGTGCCACGCGCCACCATCATCATCATCATCATCACCAGCGACGCGAGTTGAAGAAAACAGTTGTGTTATTTTCCAGCGTCTGCCTGAAGAATCTGTTTCTTTTTGTCGCGCAGTTTTTCTGCACCTCCCTTGAGTTTTTTCTCCATCTCTCTCTCTCTATTTTGACACGTGAACTGACCGACGTTGCATGCTCGCTTGCACAGAGACCAAAGCGGTGATTGGGCCAGCTTTATGTCATTAAAAAAAATAACCAATTGGCTGCTGCTTAAATGTTAGTGGGCCGGTCTATTTAGGGTAAAAAAAGGACGATGACTGGGCTGGTCCGTCATTGGGCCAGCTTAATGTCGTTTAAAAAAAATAACCAATGGGCTGCTGCTTAAATGTCAGTGGGCCGGTCTGTCTAGGAAAAAAAAGACGCTAACTGGGCTGCTCAGACAAAAATAGTATGAGATGGATCGGCCCAAAAAGTACGTCGGCCCACCGGGAAACTGCCCGGTCTGCCAGATGGCCAGTCCGCCCCTGGTACAATGTGACTAACCAGAGTAATCAAGGTTTTTAGTATATTTTTTATTGCTACGTGGCAAACAAGTTACCTGTAGGTTCAGTAGATTCTCAGAAAACAAACAAGACCCAGCATTCATGATATGCACGCTCTTAAGGCTGTGCAATTGGGCAATTAGTTTAAAGGGGTGTGTTGAAAAAAATAGCAGTGTCTACCTTTGACTGTACAAACTCAAAACTATTTTGTACAAACATTTTTTTTACAACACAGTTTTGTACAACACAGTTCTTTAAAACTGCTAGACATCTCTGTGGCATGGAGACAACCAACTAGTGGCACCTCTCAGCTGTTATTCCACTCCATGATTCTTTAACAACATTCCACAATTCATTCACATTTCTTGGTTTTGCTTCAGAAACAGCATTTTTGATATCACCCCACAAGTTCTCAATTGGATTAAGGTCTGGAGATTGGGCTGGCCACTCCATAACATTAATTTTGTTGGTTTGGAACCAAGACTTTGCCCGTTTACTAGTGTGTTTTGGGTCATTGTCTTGTTGAAACAACCATTTCAAGGGCATGTCCTCTTCAGCATAGGGCAACATGACCTCTTCAAGTATTTTAACATATGCAAACTGATCCATGATCCCCGGTATGCGATAAATAGGCCCAACACCATATCATGATGCTTACACCTCCATGCTTCATTGTCTTCACTGTGTACTGTGGCTTGAATTCAGAGTTTGGGGGTCGTCTCACAAACTGCCTGTGGCCCTTGGACCCAAAAAGAACAATTTTACTCTCATCAGTCCACAAAATGTTCCTCCATTTCTCTTTAGGCCAGTTGATGTGTTCTTTGGCAAATTGTTACCTCTTCTGCACATGCCTTTTTTTTTAACAGAGGGACTTTGCGGGGGATTCTTGAAAATAGATTAGCTTCACACAGACGTCTTCTAACTGTCACAGTACTTACAGGTAACTCCAGACTGTCTTTGATCATCCTGGAGGTGATCATTGGCTGAGTCTTTGCCATTCTGGTTATTCTTCTATCCATTTTGATGGTTGTCTTCCGTTTTCTTCCACATCTCTGGTTTTGCTCTCCATTTTAAGGCATTGGAGATCATTTTAGCTGAACAGCCTATCATTTTTTGCACCTCTTTATAGGTTTTCCCCTCTCCAATCAACTTTTTAATCAAAGTACGCTGTTCTTCTGAACAATGTCTTGAACGACCCATTTTCCTCAGCTTTCAAATGCATGTTCAACAAGTGTTGGCTTCATCCTTAAATAGGGGCCACCTGATTCACACCTGTTTCTTCACAAAATTGATGACCTCAGTGATTGAATGCCACACTGCTATTTTTTTGAACACACCCCTTTCAGCTAATTCAACTAGTTGCCCAATTGCACAGCCTTGAAGGGGTGCTTCGCCGATTTGGCGTTCAGCTTTGTGTCTGTAGAAACCCGGCAGTATTACTGAATGACCATGTTTCCCTCCCTCATTTCCCCCTGAGAGGAGAGATATCTGCATTTTGGTTTTGCAAAAAAGTCCTCCAATGATGTAATATGACGATTTTTGCATCATCGGAGGACTTTTTTGCAGAACCAAAATGCAGATATCCCCAAAATTCTTAGACAAATACACGTTATTACTGTGGAAATAGATAAATACATAACATAAGGAATCACAAAATTAAACTAGATCATATTATTATAAAATGATCTAACCAAATTTTCTTAGCAAAATAACGTAAGATAAATAAGATACGATAACAAAAGCAGTAATATCAACAAACAACACTGCCACTGCATGTCAGTTTGGCCAAAATTAAGAAAATCATACTCCATAACAATGCAATCAAATAAAATTCAGGTTATTTCTTGGTAGTGCGAAACAGTCAAAAAAAAAAAATGCAATTGCACCACATCTGGCAAATTGTGTGGTTTACATTCAGTCTAATAGACAAAGGCTGTTTCTCAATTCCAAGAATGCAAAGAACAGACTTGCGTTCTCGTGGAGATCGGTCTTGCCAGGCGACCTTGGAAGAACAAACTCAGAAGGTCGCGAGAACACAGAACGCATCTGTAAGAGTTTTCCGTTTCAAAATGAGAGGTAGGTTAAACCTAAGAGCGGGGTAAGTCAAGCCTGTTTCAGAAGGAGAGGTATCTTATTCTCAGAGTCTGTTTCCGGAGTAACTTACTCTCTGAACCTAACCTGGTCTGAAGCAGGTTTTATCCTGTAAACTCAGAGTTTCTTGTGGTCTCCTCCCCTTTTTTAAAGGAGTAGCGGTGTTTAATCTAGTTAGTTGCTGTCTTTAAGTTATAATTAAATTGCCAGTGCAAACCATTTTAACTTACCACTTTATATTTTTTATATAATACACTAAACTTTCAATTAAAAAATTAAAACAGTAAATTAAAATGACTTGTAAAGCTAATATGATATACTTAGGTGCGTAGACCATCTAAATGACTATGTCATTTTGTAGAAGATCCTGTAGATGATGATGTTGCATTTATTTGTAGAAAGTTACATTTATGTCGCAAGAGGATTTTGAAACCCTGAGTGTTTTTTTGTCATATCCACTAGCATTTATGTGAGTGGAATAATTATTTTGCAGTCATTTTAGATATATAAATATCCTTATCGCCTTTACATTTCTTATGTACTCATCATCTGGTCTAGTGGGTAGTGCTGTGCGCAGTGGTTTGGGCAGACGTACTGTCGATGACATGAGTTCGAATACTGCCTTGTTGTATTTCTGTTTTATTCATGACCAACATTTGTAAAGTTCGTAGCCTTTTATGCATAATTTAATTTTTAGCTGAGCAGCTGTCATCTTTTTGTCCATATGATTGCATGCATAAAAAATAAATATAATAACGTACAGTGCTCAGTTTATTTACTTCTGATATTTTAACCGTGATAAAAAAAATGTAATGTAAGCATTTACTAGAGTAGCAATTAAAATATATGCTGGTAATTTCTGTACACTTGCAGTAACATTTTCAGTTTTAGTAGTAAAAAGGATTTAGACCTCTTTATTATGTGCTGTTGTCATGGTGAATCGTAATATCAGAGCTCCATTGATGATGGCTTTTCATAGTGGTTGTGCACGCGCTTAACTCAGAGTTAACCTACTCAGTGTCAATTAGACTAACTCAGATCAGCTGTTCTGTAACTGAAAACTCAGAGTCTCCTATCTCAGAGTAAGTCAACTCATAGTTCAAGTTTTAACTCAGAGTTGGTTGAACCTCCTTATTGAAATGGGCCCCTGCACCTCTGGATGTGTGTGTGTGTGTGTGTGTGTGTGTGTGTGTGTGTGTGTGTACTTGGTAATTATCACGTTGTGGGGACCAATTGTCCCCACAAAGATAGGAATACCAGTGTTTTTGTGACCTTGTGTGGACATTTTGATGTCCCCATGAGGAAACAAGCTTATAAATCAAACAAAATGATGTTTCTTGAAAATATGAAGTAGAAAGTTTTCTGTGATGGTTGGGGTTAGGGAATGGGGTAGGTTAGGGGAATAGAATATACAGTTTGTACAGTATAAAATGCACTACGTCTATGGAATGTCCCCACAAAACATGGAAACCAGAATGCGTGTGTGTGTTAATGCATTAATCCTTGTTTTCTGATTGAAGATGTAAACAGTTTTCAATAAATTGTGACGTAGTGCATCATGGGGAATGTAGAGGACAGTAATGTACCAGATAATATTACAGTTATTTTCCTTAATTGGTGCAAAGAGTCATTTACTGTAGTTTATTATTAGTGCAGCACAACTGCACCTTATATCACAGTAAAATACCTTTCACCGATGTTTAAGCTCAATACTGCCTATTTTACAGTTATTTACCCAGAAATCTACAGCAAGGTTTAACAGTGTAGTAAAAGCTTGGGGCCATTTTTGAATATTTTTCTCTGACAATGTATGCATGGCATTTATAAGTGTGAACATACTGTAACCACTCCAAAGTGATAGTTCACTCAACAATGCAATCACAACCAGTCCTAATGTACACATCCTTATGATAAAAAAGTCATTGTTTACTGAAAATCCTGAAACCCAAGGAGATCATGATACATGTAATCTATTACAGCAGTAATAATAAACTGATTTTACGTTGATGATTCTTTTTTGAACTCCGGAAAATTGGATGAACATCCCAAACTTGCCTGTATGTGTTCCATCCATAATTTATCATCATATTCATTTTGCCCTTCAACCGCACTTTGTTCTCTTCAAGCGTTTCACTCCATGTAAATGTTAATGTAATGGTTTCTTTTAATATCACCAGTGTCGTACAGATATATTTTGACATCAGCAGTGGGTGGGCAAACTGTCCCCTGTGCCTGTCATTTCACGCAGCCTGACCTGATCTAAGATCAGTCCCAGCTTGTCTTTGTGTTGCCTCTCATATCAAGCAACCGATCAAAGCTCCTCTCTCTCTGCAGCCTCTTCACCTCCCATGGTTCTATATAACTGAGATAAGGCATTAATAAATCAGAATCTACAGCCCTTTGATTGATGATCTAAAGGTCGGTGCTGCGTGATATGAGTGATAGTGAATGCTCATATGAAAAACTCTCCTCCACACACACGCGCACGCACACACACACACACACGCACACACGCACGCACGCACGCACGCACACACACACGGTGTATGGTGACAATTCCATAGACACAATGTTTTTTATACTGTACAAACTGTGTATTCTATTCCCCTTCCCCAGTCCTTAACACCAACCATCACAAAAACCTGTTGGCAGTCCTAAATTTATGAATAAATATATTTTTTATGCCATTTACCACATTTATTGGATTATAAACATGTCCTTATACACAATTCATGTCCCCGTAAACCATATATACACCCCCCCATTGATGTGTGATATGAGTGATAGTAAATGCTTTTATGAAAAACTCTCCTCCACACATACACAAGCATGCACACACGCATGCACGCACACACACACACACACACACACGCACACACACACACACACACACACACACACACACGCACACACACACGCACACACACACGCACACACACACGCACACACACACACACACACACACACACACACACTGCATCGCAGATGTTTGGCATACAGCAGATAGAGCATTTGCCCTTATAAAGGACAAGGAAGTTTGTGCTGACTGTTGGTGATATTTTGGTGGTACAGTGTCACAAGAGGGGGGCTTTCATCTTGAAGAGATTGTTTCTCCAGACGTCAAGCATGTCTTTAAAAAAAAAAAACACCTGACAGATTTATATGGTTCAGGGCACAGTCAGATGAAAGAAGAGTCACAAGCATCACATGAAGTCTTTGACTTGAGTCTCCTGTTTCTCATATTTCTGTTTCTCATATTTCTCTGAAAAATTTCTACTCGAGAGTTTCAAAAGAAAGCGCGACCATGTCAGGAACTGCATTCAGATTTGCCAAGATTTGAGTCTGGAGTCATAAGTCAGAGATTTGATCAAATAAACTCAAAACTTTCCCATAAAATGTATCCAAGACTATATTAAATATTTTATAGGCATTCAACTTCAAATTATTTTCTACTAAGCCTAAACCTTTACCATCACCCTAACAGCCTACTAATACTCAACTAATACTCTAATGTTGACATGCAGGTGCAAGCGTTACCTATAATCAACACAATGTCTAAAGAGGACGTTCAAAAAAGTGCAACAAAGAATGTATACTGTACGTATGCCATGTAAACAATATTTTCATGGAGTGACTTTTTAGGGCGGAACTAAAGTGATGGAAATTGGTTCCGCCCGGACCGAAATCCCCAAACACCAGTTACTTCCGGGAAAAGAAATCAGGGCTTCATTGATCGCAGGTGTAGAGATGAGCGTGGCGATTGCAGATTGGGCAGTGAGAAGAGAAGGAGGAGTATAAAGAGAGCCTCAGAAGTTTCAGATGGGGCAGTTTATTCTAGCCGATACGGCGAGCGAGTTGGAGTATTCAGGCGAGTGCAGTGGACAGAAGGCGGAGGATATTATTGGCTGGGCGAAGAAGGATTAAGGATTGACAGAAACAGAGCCCGGTCTGACTATATTGTGGGCTATATCTAACTGTGAAAAGTTCCATGGAAGTGTGTAACAGACTCTGAGTGGTTGTAAACAGGTAGACTCACCGGAAGTACTGCCGAAGGAGGCCGTTTAGACGAAGTCACACGGCAGCAGGGAAATTATCCAAGAGCTGGAAGGAAGAGAAAAGAGACCTCGTGTTAATCACAGTGTGAGTACCCCAAATCATTGTAAAACAGCGTAATCATCTAGAGTGAACTATCTGTGAGTCTTTTGCAAGTTGTGGCATAGGATGTGAGCGGTGAGCCCACCGTGGAGAAAGAGTGTGGGTGAGCTATCTCTAATTATTCGCTGCATCAGTGTCTCAGTGATCTCCAGGACGAGGCCTCGGTCAGACGTGGTTTTGACCTTAATTTCACCAAGAGTGTGTGGAGTGCAGTGGGTGAGTCTTTGTCCTTTGCTGTGAGTGTATACACTTGAAAACTGCAGTGTTGTGCTGTGTATGTGTCGTCAACAACCACTTTCTAGGCCAGACGAAATCCTGCGCAAGAAGTGAACATTGAGGCTGGCGAAGTAACCATCTCCATTTATATGCCGTTGGCGACATCCTGACTCTTTTTCCCCCACGTGACGGTGGTACGACAACAACCTCAAGTAAGGATAGTGTGGATACATTGGGAAATGTTAACGGTGAGAAGTTGGATGCTGTAAGAGAAAATCAGCTGTGTGTAAAATTACCTGTGTGGAGCAACTCCAAATATCCGCCCCTGTCTAGATCTCTTGCCCTGTCGGTTGGAAGAGAGGAGAGGGAAGCATTCGCATCCACCCAGTGTAGCATACCCCGGGTGGAACATCTTACCTGAACTTACCTGTGTGGTAACACCTGTGGTGGCCGTGTTCGGCCCAACGCAGCAGCAGCCTTCCATCCACATCTCCATCTCCCCTTGGTCTGAAGCCTCAAAAAGGGTGAATGCCCAATGTCCATCTCCCCAAAGGTCTGTGAGTTATATCTCTTTCCGATCTTTTCTGTATACTTACCATATGCCCAAAGCTAAAGCCAGCATATTGTGTTGTACGCCTGCCTGCAAGCCCAAGTGAAGTCCCAGTCGCCCTTTGATATACTAACCATATGCCTAAAGCTAAAGCTAGCATATTGTGTTGTATGCCCGCCTGCAAGCCCAAGTGAAGCCCTAGTTACCCTGTTAAGTACTTACCATATGCCCGAAGCTAAAGCTAGCATACTGTGTTGTACGGCCGTCCTGTATGCCCAAGTAAAGCCCCAGTTACCTTCAATGTACTTACCTTATGCCAAAAGCTAAAGCCAGCATATTGTGTTCTACGCCCGCCTGAAAGCACAAGTAAAGTTCCAGTTACCCCTTACTGTACTTACCTTCAGTCCAAAGCTAACCCCAGCATATTGTGTTGTACACCCACCTGTATGCCTGAAGGAGCCCCAGTTGCCTTTCAACATACTTACCGTATCACATACTTACCTGTCTCCCAAGTGAAGATCCAGTGGCCCCTCTGTCCACCGTCCGTGCCCAGCCCTGTTACACTTACCTGTATGTTCTTGTGCAGATCTAGCGGGTCCCTTTGAAGTGTCTACTTGCACTGTGACCTGCCACTCAGGATACAGAAACTGTGGAAACCCTCCATACACTTACCCGTACGGTTTCAGTCGGGTCCCGGCAGCTATTGTGTAGCTCCACCAGCATCGGGACGGCCAGGAGTTCAACCTGCTGGGCTGCATCGGAGCTTCGCCACGCAGAGCAGCAGGTATTCAATTCCATCCGACATTGTGATACTTACCATCTGCATCCTTTTACGTCCAGGAAAGGAGAGGGCCCTGGACAGCTTCCCTGTAAGCCAGAATGAAGAGGCAGGTTGTGAATAAGCTGATTGTCGTTGCATAAACTGAATGGAGAAGAGTGAAGGACTCATCTGAGTTTTCCCGCGACGGAGTCCGAGTGACTCGGGATTGTTATTCTCTGGCTGGAGAATTGGATTTTAGCCCTTTCCCCTTCCCTAATACCCTTTTAAAATAATTTAATAAAGTTTGTTTTAATATTTACTGTGTGTCTGGTCATTGGGGTGCTCTTGGGACCTCCTCGATGTGGAAACTAGGGAGGGGCGAGACTCGGGACACCAGTGGTCCGCTCCGACATGTGACAATATACTTACTTGTAACTGCTTTTAGTTTATCTAAGATATCTTTGGAGAAACTTTGAATGCTAGTTGTAATCTCATACACCCTAATAAACTTACCCTCTTCCCCTATAACCACCTGTTGCCCACACAGGCACTGTTCTTGGAGATAATCAATACTCCAACCTCAATGTGTCATCCCAGTTTTTAAGTCCTTCACTCCTGAACCCTGAAATCTGAGTAAATCCATCATTTGAGGAAAGTGAATGACAGCGCTCAACAAAACAGATGAAGGGCTATGATTTTGACAGCAATATTTCATAGCATTTCACACAAGCTTCACACACACATGACTTACATGACTGTATTAAGGGAGCTGAGGGGAAATCATTGCCCCTGGACTTCTATTGACTTTCAATGTGCTGTGTGTCACATGGAGAGAAGTGTGAGAGATAATTTATCACAACAAAAGAAAAATCAATGGACTTTGCAGAGCTCTGGCTAATTATGTGTTCTATTGAAATTTTCCATTGATGGAGGACAACAACGTGTGCACGTGTGTGTGGTTCTCAAAAGTCCCTACCAGGTTACCTGAAGTCACCTTGATTGGGGAAAACAGTATTATTCAATTCACTAAAGAATGAAGGTAAAATGTAAAAGGCTTAGGTTTATGGGTAATACATGCTATAAGACTAGGAGTGCCGCTTTAAAAATTAAATAGGAAATCAATGTATCAATTTAATAATTCAAACATTAAAATTTAAGTAAATATTTAAAACTGTTTTAAAATGTAGTTAAAACGAAATAAAATTATGAACTTGAAAATAATTTTTAACCTGATTGACAACTAGACAAAGAAAAGCATTTGACCCAACAAAAATAAAAAGCAGGTGGCAAATAGAGAGAGAAAAGCATTTGCCAAATGCATTTTTTGAAAAGTGATTTAAAAGTGTGCATTAAAAAAAAATTCATTAAACATTAATTAAATTTTTTTAAATTTGTTTGTTTATTACAGGGCCCCTAAGACATGGAGCAAAAGTTAAATAAAGTTTAGTATCACGTGAGCACGTGAAACTATCACGTCCTCACGTGAAACTTTCGCGTTAAAAAAATATTAATTAAACATTAATTAAATTATTTTAATTTTGTTTGTTTATTATGGAGCCCCTAAGGGGACATGGAGCAAAAATTTAAATAAAGTTTAGTTACGTATGCGCAGGTGTAGTTTCAGGTAGTTTCAGGTGCGCGCGCAATAGTTTCACATGTGCGTGTGAAAGTTTCATGTGAGCACATGAAACTAAACTTTTGAAAAATTCTGTACATGAAGGTTTCGCGTGAGCATAATAAAGTTTCACGTGAGCAAATGAAACTAAACTTTAGAT
Organism: Misgurnus anguillicaudatus; assembly: GCF_027580225.2. Classification (NCBI taxonomy): domain Eukaryota; kingdom Metazoa; phylum Chordata; class Actinopteri; order Cypriniformes; family Cobitidae; genus Misgurnus; species Misgurnus anguillicaudatus. The sequence continues at coordinate 19,195,545 of NC_073341.2, forward strand.
TTTTTTACTCCAATGTCACCTTAGGGGCTCGGTAGTTTATTTATTTATACATTTAAAATTATTTTTACAATTTATTGTTTTATTTTTCTATTCAACATTAATTAAATAAATCATTTAAAATATATCTATTCATTTTTCAATTTAAAAAGTTATTTATTTATTTGTTTATTTAAATTTTTAGATATTTGAATTATTAAAGTAATATATTGATTTTATTTTAAAAAAGGAATCTTGGTCTTCCATAAGGCGCAAGCTTGGGATATAGAAAATTATTTATTATTATTATACAGTTTTTTTTTTACTTGTTTGTTCAGTTGCGGTCATTGACCGTTGCGGGTGCACGATGCGAAGCTCATCACAATGCGCATTTACATGGGGTGTGTGGCTCGTCATGTCAAAAAATGTGATTGGTGCATAATGTCCTCTTGACAAAATAAGTGCCTGCGACGCGTCTAAAGGGTTTATGAGAAAAGTGATGCTCGCATTTGCCAGATACTCGCTTAATCTCATGCGTAATCAGACCTTACTGTTGTCTTGAGGGTATTTTGTGAACGTGAGCGTCTCTTTTATCATAAACCCTTTCGATGCATGTGCAGCAGGGACTTATTTTGACAAGACGCACGATGCACAAGGTTACTTGACGCAACATATACATATTTTGACATGACGAGCAACACACATGATACTCCAAACACATATTTTGAATTTGCGCCCCTCTGGAGAGAAGTCACCGGCCACCACTGGTGAAAATGGTGTTGAGATATTTAAAACTGATAATAACCAGAATGGTGATTATGAACATTGTAATGGTTTATTTGATTCATCATATTCTCATGCGGAGTCAATTAAAAACCCATGACAAAAGCTATAAAAAACCCAAACAGTTATTGTCTCACCACCCTTGTGATTTCACACATTCAGTTAAGCCATTAGTGTCAGCAGCTTCAGAAAGCATAAAGTTGGTTCCTGAATATAATTGTAAATTTCACATATAAATCTAGTTGTCAAAACGAACATATAAATTAATGGCTTATGTAAATATCCATTTTCTTTCAAAGCATCTCAGAAAAAGACCAAAAATGTAACATTTTAACCATACAAAACTTATTTTATTCTGCACTGTCTGTAAGAATGATAAATTGTGACCATTATTTTCTATAATGGACCTTGTAATTGCTTGCAATTAGGCCCCATTACGTGAAAGCCATATGACCCGGCTACAGATAGACTACAGTTTAACAAATTCGAACATCGCTTAGCTATCTGGAGAGCTTTCTGTATAGCTCTCTGCGAATGATCGTTTTTTGACATTTCACTGTCTAGTTGTGGGACATTTCACACTGTTTAGATGAAGGATCATTGGATGAGCTTCTGTAATTTTTATTGCTAAAAAGTGCTGCAGTTTCATTTAGACTGATGTTATAACTAGCAGAGAATCTCATTAAAAGGAGTAGTATAATAAAATAAAATAAAATCTTTCATTATTTTCTCTCATACCATTTAAAACTTACATTTCTTTCTTTTTGTTTTCTTTTTAAACCCATGTGACTTTTCACAAAAGCAGTCATCTATCTGAACTGCTTTTTTCCATAAAAGTGGAATTTAACTACAAAAACCTTGGTCATCATTCACTTTCATTAAATCAAAAAGCATCTTGGACATTCTGATGGATACATGTTTTTGTGGAAAATCACATAACAAAGTAGGAGTAAATGATGACAGAGTTTTTTATTTTTTGATTAACCGTCCCTTTAAACCCACTCCACATGTCTGAAAGTCTAACAAACAGATATAGACGGTTTCTGCAGCAACTACAAAAACAAACGGCTTTTGTGGCCCAAACTTTACTCGCAGTAGACTACTGCAAAGAATCATTTCTAATAACAAGATAAATACATAACAAGTAACTTACCTTAGATCAAATCATAGATAAGCATCAACTACTACACTAAGCTAACATTACTGTGTAAAATTAATCTTAAAGTTCCCATGAAACAGAAGTAGCGGTTGCCTTATTTTCCCCATGGTGACGTATATCCGAGTGAAACCGGCTTCTGAAATAAACTATGGCAGGGCTGGATTTGAATTTGTCCATTAAGATCTGATTGGATCGTTTAAAGTTGGGTCGTATTACTAATTGCTAATCGGGGCGATTTTGGACCCCGCCCACCTGTCATACCATATGACCGGAAGTATAAAGAGATTAGTCTTGGCTATAAACCTGTATGCATGGCATCTACTTTGGATTTTTATAAAGCAATGTTTTATGCATTTGTCCCTGTCAAATAAACATTAAATAAATAAATAAGATAGTTTTGAGGAGGGGAGGAGATTTGCGTTTTTGATTAACAATTATGAAGGCACATCAATTAAAAAATATATATATTAAGCTCACAGATGAGTCATTTGTAAAAAAAATACCACAATATTCCAAACCAAATTACAGTTTTTAATTTTATTTTCATGGCGGCTTTACTACAGATCATTGAATTCTTACCTGGCTGCCAACCTGTCTTCACACAGCAGTGATCTTTGCTCACCGTCACCTCTCGTCTTTAGGAAACCGAAACATTTTTATTTTCAACAAGGTATTTGCTCCAGAGGTCAGTTTAGCCAGAGGTCAGATTTAGACCGATAAACAAACATAGATAGGAAGTTAACTTTGGGCCATGCGCGTAACCATGACAACACGCGTGCATCCAATGAAACCATTTATACTGTAATTCTATAATTCAGCTTTATTGGGTTTTGTTCATATTCTCCTTATATGCAGTTCTCAGATGAAACATATACGAACAACATTTTTAAGACAAAATGGGTCAAACCCATATAAAAAATGATGATGATATATTCAAGCTAATAGCTTCTTTTTTCGCCCTTTTGTTGTGTCTGTGTTTTCTCATTGAGCACATTCAAAGTGACAGTAAATGTTTTCCTTCGTCTTCTAAAAATGATTTCTTTTTTTAAATGCTTTTTATGTGCATCCGACTGACATTATGGAAAAACGTTCTGCAAAATTGATTTATGCCGGTTGCAACGTCTTTAGGCCATATGTTAACATTTTCTCCCTCCTTCATTACATTATTTATTTATTTTTCGTACAACAATGGATTCAATTCTCCTGAAGAGGCAGACGAATTTGTGCCACAGGGCATGTAATTTAAATATTAAGAGTAATATAGAGAAAGCTTTTGAGCTTATTACACACTCAAACGTTCCACTTTATTTTCCATTGATGGATTTGTGAGAGGAAAAAAGTCTCAGCTAAAAAGTCTCAGCTTAACTTTGAATGCTAAAAAATTTCAGTCTAAAAAGCCAAAAAAGTTTCAGCCTAAATGATGACAAAATATGTTACTGTTTACCTATTTTGCATGATAATGTTATTTATCATTATCAGTTTCCATATATACTGTATACACTCACCTAAAGGATTATTAGGAACACCTTTTCAATTTTTCATTAATGCAATTACCAAATCAACCAATCACATGGCATTTGTCATGGTCAAGAGAATCTCCTGAACTCCAAACTGAATGTCAGAATGGGAAAGAAGGCTGATTTAAGCAATTTTGAGCGTGACATGGTTGTTGGTATTTTACAATCTGCTCAGTTACTGGGATTTTCACGCACAACCATTTCTATGGTTTACAAAGAATGGTGTGAAAAGGGAAAAACATCCAGTATGTGGCAGTCCTGTGGGCCACAAAATGCCTTGTTGATGCTAGAGGTCAGAGGAGAATGGGCCGACTGATTCAAGCTGATAGAAGAGCAACTTTGACTGAAATAACTACTCGTTACAACCGAGGTATGCAGCAAAGCATTTGTGAAGCCACAACATGCACAACCTTGCATGGATGGGCTACAACAATAAAATTAAGGCGGTTCTGAAGGCGAAAGGGGGTCAAACACAGTAATAGTATGGTGTTCCAAATAATCCTTTGGGTGAGTGTATATAATATGGGGGCCAAACAGGAAATAATTTTATAAATCTGAATATGTATATATAGTAACAGTATACCACACATCTTAATGTATAAATGTTAATCTAAATAGTTTAACTCTGAAAATAATTGTGTAAATCCAAAAATATGGTTTTATATTTGAATATATAAACGTTAATCTAAATATAACGTTAACAAACAGCCTAAAAAAATACATAATGCTCTCTTCATTTTCTTTAAGTACGTGTATGTATGTTTACGAAATGTATTTAGTTAACAGCAGCCAAAGACATAAAAAAGCACAAGGGGATGTTAAATGTGGGCTAAATGTAAAGCTCACATCCTTTCGAATCTGTGATGGACGTACTCTTCAGTTAACATGCTTTTTACCTCCAAATAGCCCATTACACAAAAGTATTGATTTTTAACTACTGAAATATCAAATGCTTCATGATTGCACATCATTGCGTCTGCTCTACTCAAAAGAGGCCTCTCATCGACCCAGTCATTGATCTGAATGTTCATGGCACAAGCTCAACTCGATAAAATAAAGAGCTTTATCATTTCTTGGCCACGCTGACAGCTGCACTGATTAAGAAAGTACAAGATCTAATGTTTATATAATGAGGACCTCATCTGTGATGAGAAACTGTCATTTGTCATTGAATTTGAAGCACATGTTTCTCTGTTTCCCACGGTTTTGGCATTTATTAAACAAGTGACTCCGAAAGGTCTCTCAAGTGACTTGCAGTCTTAGGGCCAGATTTACTAAACAGGGCAAATTAGCGTAACAGTGCAATTCCAATAAGCACCCATGGGAGTGGTAATATCTGCGGGTTATTTACTGAAAAGGCGCAAATTAAACAACACAAGCGCAACAGCTGTTTTCCATAATGATCAACGCAATCTAATAGGAGCAGCGCAAATTAGTTCAGGGTCGCAAATAACCAGAGCTGATGCTCCTGCAAATGCAGATGATCTATTAACACCTGATGTGCATGAGTTCATCACCACAAACTTTGCAGCTAAAAATGCAGGGTGTGAAATCCCAGCAAACGAAGCCATAAACACTGAAAAAAATGGAGGACAAAAAATGAAGGTTTACAAGAAGTTGCAAAAACATTTGGTATTGTGTGACTTCTCCTAGTGACTCCTCTTTATATCCTGGAGCAAATAAAAAAAACATGGCTTGGCAAACAATATTTTAAAATAATGTGTTTATCTCTTGTATTCCAAATAAACTGTTACAAGTAAAAAAATCCTCTGCCTTATACAACACGCTCTCTTATCTCTGCAATGCCTCCTCTTATCAGCAATAATTACAGCCATTTCAAGTGCAAAATGATTTAGGACACGCTTTTTTCTGCGTTAAATAATGGCACAGATAACAGTAATATCACACATGCATACATTAGTAAATCGCATTGCATGAATCATTTAAATACTCTCCTCCCATAATTTTGCGTCTGAAAGGGAAACTCCTAAAAGTGCATATGGAATGTTGCAGAAATAACTAGACCACACCTTTTCGGCACTAATAAATCCACTGCGTATCTTAAAGTTTACCTCAAAATAACGTTTCCAAAAAAGTTTCAGTCGTTCATCCACTCGAAACAGGGTGAACGGCACTTTCACATTCGCTTTGCAGCCCTCTATCGGCCAAAATCGCACTAAAGAAGTTTTTAACCGTCGGGTCGTGGTCTTGTAGTTTGAGTAAAAACTACAAAAACTTGCTTTACGGCAGACCTACAATCCAATCAGAGCCAGCTGTGCTGCAGTAGGCTAAATTATTTACGACAGTGGTAATGTACAATTCCGCTTCCAACTTGTAGGGGGAGCAAAGAGCAAAAACTCTTTGGTGTTGCTTTAAAGGCGCTCTAAGCGAATCTGTGTGACGTTACTTTTTGTTGATGTTTGAACTGTTTTTAAACAAGCGGATCGTAGCTAACTCCTCCCCCTCCCTTCCGTGCTTTCATGAACACGCCTAACCCCCACCCCCAAATCCTTCTTGTCGTTTATTGGCTGGAACACTTTGTTATGGTTTCTGTTTGTAGGTTTGGCCACTTTGTTGTAATTGCAGTTTGTGGAGCCTAGGTTGTCTTCAGAGATTGCGTTTTTTTTTAAAGTTTGATTAGCGGACAGGCAGCAAGCAGATTGTGAGGAGATGTTTGCTGTATGTAACAAAAAATGTTTTATGGTCTCAATCCCAACAGTCGTTATTTAATGCCAAAAAGGTGGTTTGCGCTGGCACAAGCTGTTAGTAAATCTGGCCCTTAGTGTGTGGGGAAGACTGGGGCTAGTTGTCACATGGCCTGAATTTCAGTAACTTTTTTTAAATACGCACAACCTTTCACATGCAATTTTCAAGCAATGATTACAATACAAAAAAAAGGTACAAACGTTCTCAGTGGGACTGTACTTTTTGAAAAGGTCCTAAAATGTACAGATATGTACCTTTGAGGTATCAGTATGTATCTCTAATGGCCCTTTTCCATTGCATAGTACCCTACGGTTTGGGTCAGCTATCTTTGTGAGCTTTTCCACTGGGTTCAGTACATAGTACCCAATACTTTTTTTAGTACCACCTCGGTCGGGGTTCCAAGCGACCCAAGCTGATAACAAAACGTGACGCGAAAACACTGTAGATCACTGATTGGTCTAAGAGAATCGTCACTATCAGTGTCATCGCTATAATGTGCTCTGCTATAAGTTTCCAAACTCCCTTTAAGCGATGAAAAACATCCACAGGTTGAGAATCAGGAACACCATACCAATTTTTTTAAATAATGGTTTTACATATATGCTTAAATGTTATTTAAATGAGGCTCAGCAGAGCGCGTTGACTGAAGCCATGGGTGTTTGTAAAGAAACTGAGATGTGAGACAGAACAGAAGTAGTGATAAACGCGATGTGCAAACATCTATTTGTGGTGGTCACTAGGCTTTATGCCCAGCTGCACTGCTTCCTGGGCTTCGGACAGCTGCTTGTTTCCTGTCTGCCATTGTTGGACGGGCTGATTAATCCAGGTGTGCCTGACCTCAGTAGTCACAACAACAATAATCGGACACACCTGGATTGATCAGTTTGTCCAATAATGGCAGACAGGAAACAAGGAGCTGGCTGAAGTTCAGGAAGTAGTGCAGCTGGGCATAAAGCCTATTTTAATTTTGTGGAGGACTGAGAAATAAATGAATGTATGGGGATGTACAATGAGGCTCTCACTTGTATGATGTCACAGCAGTAGGCAGGGCAAATATACAACACGCCTATAATCCCACTCCGAAGTGTTACTAAATTCGATGGAAAAGCTAACCAAGCCAAAGTGAGGTGAGCTGACTCGACCTGACCCAAACCAAACCAAACCGTGGGGTACTATGCAATGTACCAAAAAGCGCATTAGGTACCAATGTATACCTTTGAGGTACCAATATCCACCGTTTACGTACAAAAATATATATTTTTTGTACATTCTTGCACCTTAACCTGTATTTCTGAGAATGTATAAATGTAGATTTTATCCAAGTTGAACTGTATACTCAGGACAATTTTTGTACATGTGGGCAAGTTGTCACGTTTAAAATGTGTGTGCAGAAATTAATTTTGATTTTTTTCTGTTTACATTTTGATGTTTCAACAATTGTTTTGTGGTTCAAACATGATATATTTCTACTAAACATACTGTTCAATACATAGCTCTTTTCGACAACTTACCCCATACAGTAGTGACAACTTTTAATGTAATTGTTTTGTAGTCTCATTTAAGATACGTGCCTATAAGGATAATAAATCAACCGTGAAAAATAATAAAAGGATAAAAGTGACAAGCTGCCTCTGTCTCTCTTATGAACTGCCTCATCAGTCCCATAAAGTAGCTTTGGACAAATACCTTCCTCATTATCCTATCCATCATAATAGGTTTCTCTCCTATCCAACCAAGGCAAAAGGCCAGAAAAGACTTTAGGTGCACCACTTCTTGGCACCTTTCTAAGTCTAAGTGGACCATTATACACACTTCATGCATTATAATATGCTAGAAACAAAACTTCAGACAGTGAATTAGTGTGACACTGTAACACCAGCACATCACATTACATATATATTCCTTTTCCTCCAGACGTTTTCTGCAGCTAATTTGCTTGACAGTTTTTCTTTCCTCTTTTTCTTTATCTGCTCTTGTGAAGAAAGTATCGGTTTCCTCCAATAGTAGTTACAGAGTCTTTATTCCCCAGTGTGCCCAGTGATAAATTAGGTGTCGTCTACCGTTTATCAGGTAGATCTTGTGATCTAATGTATGAATTCTCATCTCACACCTTCTTTTCCTTCTTCCTCTTATAACCCCCTAGCCTCAAAACTGTGGGAACAGAGGTAATTTTCCACTCATCAGAGAGGGAGCAGAGGAAAGAAAAGAGAGCGAGAGAGACCTACAGTACACATTAAAAGAAAAGTGAGCGCACAAAAGCTTGCTAAGGCAATCACTCTTAGCTGTGATAGGGCATATATTTGCCACGCCCCAAAAGGTCTAATGGAATGGATAAACATTTAATGCGCCAAAACAAATTCCCTTGTCACTTAATGCTGGGCTCAGAAAGTCAGAAAAATGGAAAAGTGTGTGTTATTGGTTGTTTTGTTGGAAGGAAGGCTAATGGGTTTTGGATGTCAACAAAACAAATCGTTTTCGTCCAGATACATAAATCAAATTTAAAACATTTTAGCTAACATAAAGTCTGGTTTTAATGCCCTGATAATTGATGCTTTAGCTAAGCAACAAGAGACATTTTAACCAATAACATGAATTGCATCACTAATATGTTGCATTTCCAGTCTGTGGCTGAAGTTCTTAAAAATAAAAAAGTGCTTCATGATATAGAAGCCAGTTAGAAGAACAGTTTTTGGAATAATAGATCCATAAAAAACCTTAAAGGACAAGTTCGGTGTTTTACACTTAAAGCCCTGTTTTCAGATTGTTTATGATGAAATAGAACGGTTTTGACTGAAATTTGGACATATGATGCTATCCCAAGAATTTTCGGGTGTTTGTCACCTCCCACCTCCACAATGGGTCCACAGGTGCACTGGAACAATCCTTCCCAAAATGCATCAAACCTTCGCCCACAAAGACGTAAAACTCACCGAGTGGCCAGGTGTGCACCGATATGCTCACACAAAAATCGCTTTTTGCTTTCTAACAGGTGTTTTAGCATTTGTTGTAAACTTGTGGATGTATTTTTCCAAACGCATCAGACATATTCTTCCGTTGAGAGCTTGAATAATAGACACTCCAGCCCAGTTGGTGGCGATAATCCACCTTTGCCAGTTGCAAGAATAAAAACAAAGTTCCCGGCGCGGAGTAATACCGTACCTCACAGCACATCTAATACAGGTCAATGGAGTTGGACAAAACTACAATAAAACCTGTTGGAAAGCATCTTTTGCAGCGATTTTTGTGTGAGCACATCAGCGATCACCCCTGACCACTCGGTGAGTTTCACGTCTTTGTAAACGAAAGTCCAATGCATTTTAGGAAGGACTGTTCCTGTGCACCTATAAAGCCATTGTAGAGGTGGGAGGTGATAGAACAAACACCCGAAAATTCTCGGGACAGCATCACATGTCCAAATTTCAGTCAAAACCGTTCTATTTCATCATCAACAATCTGAAAACAGTGCTTTAAGTGTAAAATACCGAACTTGTCCTTTAACATTTGAAGAACATCCAAATTGTTTTTCACAAAAGTTCTGTGTAGTAAAAAAAGGTTCTTCAGATTAATGATTCTTTGTGGAACCAAAAATGGTTGATAAAAAGGGGTCTTTATAGAACCATACAGCCAAGAATGGTTCTTCATTGTGTAGCACCTTTATTTTTAAAGGATGTGTGCACTTTAGACAACTGTTTCCTCTCTTTTGCCATGCAAGTACAAACATTACTTAATAGAAATTTGTTCTCACAGAAACGTTTATCCAAAAACATCATGAAGGAAATGTTTTTGTGTAGTGATTTGCACAGAATGGAATAAAGAAGAAAATAGACGACGCTTCAAAGGGACGTTCTGTCCCAGCACAACCTGATCTCACGAATTTCCGTGTTATAGTCACAGAATATTTTGCTCATTTATCCATGTCATTGTCACAGATCTCCGCATTTTTCGGTGTCCATATCACAGACTTTTTTTCTGTGTCAGTTTTTTCAAGTATTGGTTACTCAATTGTTTTTCCTATTTTTTACCATTGTCGCTTGGGTTTGGGGTTAGAGCGACTTTCTGTAACAAAAAATGACATCCTCACCCAAACCCAACTCTAACCCCAAATTCACCCGAAAATGGTTTAAAAATAATTGAGTAACCAATACGTGTGTACTGCAACAAAGGGGCTGCTTACATAAAGCGAGGGAGAGCGAATCCAAATGCAAGGAGGTTTATTAGTTAAATCTCAAAGGGCAGGCAAACACATCCAAATAGGGTAATCCAAAAACGTAATCTAGCAAACAGGCAACAGGTCAAAACCCAAAACAGAAACCATGAACAAGAGACAGGACACAGACACAAAACCATGAATGCTTGGTATGGCAGGCGTTACAATGGCAATACTTCGCAAGGTGATGTTGAGATAGAACCGGTTATATAGTGACAAACAGGAAGTGTGACATGACATGATATCAAAATAAAAGACCAAAGACATGACTTCAAAATAAAAGAAAGTCTGTATGGACACAGAAAAATGCAGAGATCCGTGACAGTGACACAGATAAATCAGCAAAATATTCTGTGACTATACCAGAGAACTTTGTGAGATCATGTTGCCCAGCATGTATTTAGGCATCTTTTGGAGGCTTGAATTATTAAATGTTCCTGGCTTGAATGTTTTTATCAGCTCAAACTGGCCATTATAGCTGGTCCAGGCTGATATACAGACCATCTTAAAACAGGAACAAACCAGCCACCAGCTGGTCACACAAAATGGTCATGGCGGGTTTTTTTTTTGGAATGTGGTCACTGGTTTACCAGCTAATGGGCAGTTTGGACCATCTAATGACCAGGCTGAAGACCTTTTTATGCCAAATGCAAAAACAAAAAGTGACATTAATCACAGACATATGGTCTATTTACTGCAGGGGGGAAACTAATACTCATTGGCATGAATGAAAAGCGTTTTCAGTTTAAAAAAAGGTGGCATTGATTATTAAATTAAATTCACACCGTTTCAAAAATGGAACAGTGCATCATTCAGCAAATGTGCTGACAAAACTTGTCATCACAGAAGTGAAAAAGATGAATAAAGCTGTTACGAAACCGCATGACAAGCAAGCTCGACATTCTAATGTCAGCAATAAAATAACAAACTATGAGTCGAGTGACTCTGTATTTGAAAAGCAAATTGGGAACGCCAGCAACAATATCAACTTTGTTAAATAAGAAGTCTCGGGGGAAAATATGTTATTCTATTTTTATAGTGAGTCTAGTGTTTTCATGTTTACCGTTCGAATGTTTTCAGAAATATAGACACTGTGTTTATTTGTGTGAGTAGCTTAAACAGTGGTTCTCAAACTTTTTCGGTGTGCGGTGCCCAGTCCTTCCAGTTTTTTTTTTTTTGTGATTGTTGCGGGCAAAAATCCTTGATCTTGCGGCACGTTTTCTAAAAAAATATTTATACAATTTTATGCGCTGAAAATGCGGGAACTTGCAATAATTGCGAAAATTTGCAAAAACGGCGGGAACTTGCAAAAACTTTTTGGTGATGTTCACGTCACATAATCACGTCACTTCATAACGTTCCCATGGGGCTTGTGTGAAGTAAATGCAACATTTTTCAACTTTCTGCTAAGATATATGAGATTTTTGCTACGAAAATACTGGTGTTATGAAATCATGCAAGCCCCACACAATGTTTTCCACAGGATTTTTAGAGACTGTGGCTGTGATGACGTCACACTCTAATTAGCATATATGTGATGTCATCATGTGTTTGCGTTTGATTGAGTGTTGGCATCTGAAGTATATATTTCACTTCTACTCTTTGATCTGTCACATTATATTGCATTTTAAGACAACTAAATGCAATTTTTACATTTGATCTATTCTGTTGTCAGACATAAAACGAGTAGACTAGGGGTGTGCAAAAAATCGATACACATTGCCGATTCAGAATCGTTTCATAGAATTCCAAAAATCGATTCATAATTTTTTTTTTATAATGCCGTGTTACTATTGTCCTGAAATGAGTTATCTCAGTATTCCCATAAATGGCGCGTCGAAGTCACACTGACGCCCGCACACTCTTGTCACAGTCTTTCCCACACATTGCTGCTGCAGCGCTGCCCAGTTATATTAACAAGCCCAAGTATATCTGGCATCAAATTTTGTCTTTTTTGTTTTTACGTGATGATGACACGCTTTAATAATGACATTTTGTGTGCGACATGATGAGTTCGGTATGCGTTTTATGTGCTCTTTGTTTCTCAATGAATTGGGATGCAACGCGAACAAGCTTGTGTCACATTGTATCCTTCATGTTTCTGAACTTGAGCAGAGTTTTAACATTAGAGAACTTGACGGAGCACCCACGGCCCGTATGGTTCCGGGTTTGTATTTGAAATGGTCAGTCGGGTCCGGGTCAGTCATAGTTAAATTACTTCGGGTCCAAAGTCTGATTAATATTATGTATAAAACCTGAGTCGATCGGAGAATGACCGTGAGCGCTACCACGCTAAAGCTCGCGTGCAGTTTCAGCATGCCAACGGTTTCTATGGCGATAAAACTGGCTCTTTTCTATTATTATTAATAAACCATATATTTTCTAAAATCTATTGCACTGAACGAGCAAAGCTCAAGCTGACCTAATATTTACAAAACGCAAAGCTGTAATGTAAAGTCCCCTGTCAGTGGGACAGCAAGTAGACTTTTGAATCTGAAATAATGAGTGGATTAAAGAGAGACACTTTTCCTGCTTCTGCTCTATCTAATAGAAATAATAACCATTATAACACCAGTCACATTTCTAATCTATAGACCTGCACTGTGTATCATTTATATACTATATTATTATATTTAATAGAGTTTGATTAAAGGGGTCATCTAATTGCTTCATAACAGTTTTTATTTTTCCATAAAGACATAAAGTAATATCAAACTACATTTAATTTGTTGTGTTTCTTTTCTTTAAAATTGAATATCTACTACAATCAGTCACATAGGAAAAAGTAAACTACATTTACATACTGTGAATCGTTTTTTAAAATCGAGAATCGTTTTTGAATCGAAAATCGATTTTGAATTGAATCTCGAGCCTAAAAATCGGAATCGAATCAAATCGAATCGTGAAATTTTCTGAATCGTGCACCCCTAGAGTAGACTATAAAATAGTTACTAAACATGACCCAGTAACACCTCGTGTTTAATCCAACTGCTGCTAAAATCCTAAACGTGAGATCATCTGACAAAATCACCATACATTTACATTGAAGCCTTACTGCTGTTGCTCTTCTCATCAATGTCTTGTTGTGTTATGAGCCCTTTATTATTTTAAATGTGAGTTTTATTGTATATCGTGTATAGCGCAGACAATTGGGTGCAAATTCAAAAATATGAAAGAATACACTGTAACTGTTACACAGAGTTACAACAAAACACGTGCGCGGGCATACAGGATATAGAGGGAGAGAACGTGTGTGTGTGTGTGTGTGTGTGTGTGTGTGTGTGTGAAACACTAATACTAACCTTTCATCAAGTCATGATAAACTCGATCAGCTCTCTTTCTGTCAGTAACATCTGTGACTGTTGACGTTTACGCAAAAAAGAAAGGATACCTCCACCTTTTTATTGTTATATGGAGAGAGGTGCGCCCTGCATGCAACATGACAGAGAAAGGCAGGGAGGATCCGTGCTGAGTGCTTGCAACAATGAATTCAGAAGGTTTTATAAATGTAAACGGGAATCATGAAAAATCTATTTTTGGCACCCGGTGTTGATTCTGTGACTGTGCGCCACAAGAAAAATAAATGTATGAAATCTGCAATTTATGCCGCGAAAGTGCGGCGTATTTGAAAAAATGCTGCCATCGCATAAATATGCAGAATTTTGCTGATTAAGCGTTCATCATGTGATCACATAATGACGTTTTTTTGGAGGGACTGGCGGTGCCCCTTGTGTACGGTGCATCCCTTCGCACCCCCCCAAAAGAAAATTTATGACATAAAATGATTCTAACTGTGGGTTCACACCAGCCGTGTTTGAGGCGTCAAATTAGCATCTACCGTGTGTAGTTTGCCCCTTGAACATTTTGAGTTTATGAAAGTCATTGAGACATTCACACGGAAATAAGCATCATGGGAGGTGCTTCTGCAACTCCGCTCGGTTCCTGTAATCACGTCTTTACTAGAGCAAGCTCCTGATTGGTTAACGCGGCAAGTTTTTCCGCCAAAGTTCAAATTCGCAGCACAATTTGCGAAATTTGCGCAAACTATACTAAACGCCTCATTTGCGCCGCAAGACCTCCAGACGCGCTTCAACGCATCTTCACGTTGACTTAACATTGAAATCCCTCGCGATTGATGCCTCTACCGCGGCTGGTGTGAACGCAGCATAAAATTTTACTAAAACAAAACATATTAAATTATACAACATAGTGTTTTTTGGTTACTAGGCTTATTTTTTGAGGTTTAATTACACAGAATTTATGATGAATTAATGTATTTTATAAAATGTCATAAATCCTGGCACCAATGTCATAAAACCTGAGAATCACTGGCCTAAAGTAAAGAGCACTGTTGCTATGCACATATATTTTATCACACAGATTCAAACAAATGTTTATTTAATGTTATTTTAAGAGTGCAATGTTTTCCCTACTTCTTATCCTTTAAAAAGAACTATATAAATGTGTTAATTAGACATGACATTTTTCACATTTTTAGACATTTCTTGTTTTTATGTAATAAAAAAGCAAAAAACTAATTCTCAAATCCTATTAGTAGGTATGTGTTAAATCAGATCAAGACAAAAAAAAAGAATTAACTTTTAATTGTTGTGAAGTAGTCACAAAACGTAACTACTTCACAACAGTGTACTTTAGTCAAAAGTGTACTTTTTAAAGAATATCGCCCCATTTACAGCTAGGGACCATTATTATTATTATTATTATTATTATTATTATTGAGAATGTAGTGTATAGTTTGTATAGCTCGAATGCTTTGTTACTCTTTAAACAACATTCTCATCAAATATTCTTAATATGTGAAAAACGTCTTGCAGATCAGCTCCAATGTTGAATAAACACAGCTTCCAAGAAAAAATTAGTAGGGCTAATTTTCCAATCTCTTTTTGGACGGTAAGCTGTAAAATAAGGCAGACTGTTATTTGTATTCTGCCAATATGACTCTATGATAACAAATCTGGTCTTGATTATGCTGTAAAAACAAAACATAAGATCTTTCTAGGCTCAGAAATGATTTGGAGAAACAGAGCCACAGGGCATAGTATCCCTGAGCATTGTATGTTTTTCTCTTTCGTCAATGTATTCAGTGCGTAGTTTGCAATGCAGCTCAATTTCGTCGGCTAGATTTTATAAAGCAAGTTCTTTTCACGTCTCAGGCAACCCTAATAGCTTTTAAGTATGCTCTTTATACTGTAGATAAAACAAAGTGCAGACATGTTGAAAGTTCAGAGCTTGTCTAAATAAATAGTAACACCATCCGTCCGCCGCCTCGATCCATTTACGGGGCTGCTAAAATTACGGGGCATGACTTCAAAAACACCAGGCGCAGCTGTAAGCCTAACTTTGAGACAATTTGACAATGTTTTCGTCCGCATTGAAGGAGGCTACGGATTGCATTGTCATTGCAGATCGATTCTCGGTCCTGAATTACTCACATTAGTGCGCAAAGTACGCTGCATTTCCCACAAATCATTCCCTGCTTCGTTCAAATGACTTTTATCCAATACTGTGCAATAACACGGCCACTGTGGCATCTGCCGGTCTTCTCAGAGAAAGCTTTAATGGATGGTGAAAGAATGGGCTGCTTGTGACCAGCACTTATGATAAGGTGATGGCATTAATGCGTACACTCGTGGTCAACCTAATCAAATTTCATTCTGAAACACTAGATCACCATTGAGGCCGTACAAGCTGGAGGGCCATTAAACTGTCAGCAAGGCATTGATTTGAAGGACAGTGCTGGGCAACACAAAGACAATTTGTGAACATCTGACACTATGGATCCAGGCCGTGAATGATCGCTTGAGAGGAATGCTTTGAAAAGAGACGGACTTTATACTGCCTATTTTTACAAGTGCTGCATATTTAACTTATAAATTATATATCAAATTTTGGAGCTGATTCAAAACTGGACATAAATTTAAAACCGAGGGGGATGTATTAAAAAACGATAATAGGTGTTTTATGTTTCTACTTTCCTCTGTGAAGTAAGCAGGATAAAAGCATCATAAATTACATTTAAAGTGCTATTAGCATTTTTTCCCAGAAAAATCTTGTTTCAGTGACAACGTCAGAAAATCCAATAAGAAATGTTCAATGGGTGTCAGTCTTTTTGATTTTTGGGGTTGCTTGTGCCAGATTTGTTATAGGGCGGAGCTCTGGAGAAAAGGTTGATGGGAGGAGGTAACCCATTTATTTAACCTATGTTGGATTCACTCAAAAAAAAATTAACTTTCACTTTTGCCAATTTTACCTAAATCTTTCATGTTGTGATAACTTAAAAAATCAATTTAACAATGTGAACTTAATTTAATCTAGTTTATTCAACAAAAAAGTGTGTCTTGTCAGCTTAACTTTATTGTTCAGCCAACATAACATTGTTGCATAAAAGTAACAGATTAATAAAACCAATACAGACTTGCACCTTATTGGCTGAGAATTTTGCAGTGTATTATGGGTAACTGTTGTCCTCTTGCAGAAGTGTAGCACCATTAGATGGGTATGTGAGTAATAAATGGTCAAGTATGAGTCAATAAACTTGATTCTGATATATTTCAGAACAAAACAAACAAGCGATTTGGAATGTAACATTTCAAATATGTTTGTGATATGTTTGATAAACTGTAATAAAAAGTCTATGAGTTGTATCAGCAGCTGCACTTTGATTGATTGATTTGGTGTTACGGACTTATTAAATCCTAAGAGTTTATAAAATGAGTTTATAAAATGGCATTATTCAAAAAAAAAAAATTATGAACAATTAACTACATTTTTTGTTGACTCTAGTTTGTTGAGTTTACTTAAACTTCTTTTGTAAAATGAACTAAATTGTTGTTTTTTGAGATTACTTAAACAAATTGCGTTGAACTTGTTGACATTATTTTTAATTAAACCCAACATTTCATTTTTTTGAGTGTTGTTTTAACCCAAAATTCTTGGTTGGTTTTACCCAGGGGTTAAGCTTGTCCGTTTTGACCCAACACTGGGTGTATATACAGTATTGTTCAAAATAATAGCAGTAGCCTACAATGTGACTAACCAGAATAATCAAGGTTTTTAGTATATTTTTTATTGCTACGTGGCAAACAAGTTACCAGTAGGTTCAGTAGATTCTCAGAAAACAAACAAGACCCAGCATTCATGATATGCACGCCCTTAAGGCTGTGCAATTGGGCAATTAGTTGAAAGGGGTGTGTTCAAAAAAATAGCAGTGTCTACCTTTGACTGTACAAACTCAAAACTATTTTGTACAAACATTTTTTTTCCTGGGATTTAGCAATCCTGTGAATCACTAAACTAATATTTAGTTGTATGACCACAGTATTTTAAAACTGCTTGACATCTGTGTGGCATGGAGTCAAGCAACTTGTGGCACCTCTCAGCTGTTATTCCACTCCATGATTCTTTAACAACATTCCACAATTCATTCACATTTCTTGGTTTTGCTTCAGAAACAGCATTTTTGATATCACCCCACAAGTTCTCAATTGGATTAAGGTCTGGAGATTGGGCTGGCCACTCCATAACATTAATTTTGTTGGTTTGGAACCAAGACTTTGCCCGTTTACTAGTGTGTTTTGGGTCATTGTCTTGTTGAAACAACCAATTCAAGGGCATGTTCTCTTCAGCATAGGGCAACATGACCTCTTCAAGTATTTTAACATATGCAAACTGACCCATGATCCCTGGTATGCGATAAATAGGCCCAACACCATAGTAGGAGAAACATGCCCATATCATGATGCTTGCACCTCCATGCTTCACTGTCTTCACTGTCTTCACTGTGGCTTGAATTCAGAGTTTGGGGGTCGTCTCACAAACTGCCTGTGGCCCTTGGACCCAAAAAGAACAATTTTACTCTCATCAGTCCACAAAATGTTCCTCCATTACTCTTTAAGCCAGTTGATGTGTTCTTTGGCAAATTGTAACCTCTTCTGCACATGCCTTTTTTTTAACAGAGGGACTTTGCGGGGGAATCTTGAAAATAGATTAGCTTCACACAGACGTCTTCTAACTGTCACAGTACTTACAGGTAACTCCAGACTGTCTTTGATCATCCTGGAGGTGATCATTGGCTGAGCCTTTGCCATTCTGGTTATTCTTCTATCTATTTTGATGGTTGTCTTTCGTTTTCTTCCACGTCTCTCTGGTTTTGCTCTCCATTTTAAGGCATTGGAGATCATTTTAGCTGAACAGCCTATCATTTTTTGCACCTCTTTATAGGTTTTCCCCTCTCCAATCAACTTTTTAATCAAAGTACGCTGTTCTTCTGAACAATGTCTTGAACGACCCATTTTCCTCAGCTTTCAAATGCATGTTCAACAAGTGTTGGCTTTAGGGATGTCCCGATCCGATCACGTGATCGGAAATCGGCCCCGATCACGTGGTTTCAGACTCGATCGGAATCGGCCGTTACCTCCCGATCAGGACTCGGATACATATGCAGGGTTTAAAATCCATTAAGGTCTCGCTCTGCTCCGCGCCAGTGTACGCGCTGCGCTGGTGCGTGTGAACTGATGAGAAGAGAATAGGCTTGTTTGACTTCATGCAGCGCCACAAGAACCGGCAGCCGGATGACGTCAAAGTTCCGCGAGAGCGATTTAAAATCAAACTCCTCCGTATGATTTCGCGGATCACTCTCGCGGTAGTTTGACCTCATCCGGCTGTCGTGTTGCGGCGCCGAATGAAGTCGAACGAGCCTGTTGACCTGCTTTCATTCATAGGCTTCACACTCGTGCGTGCAAGGAACCCACGACAAAACCGGATTTTTACCGCTCATTTAAACCACGCGTTGATCGTTTTTGTCACCATGTGCTCAGACGCAGCTCCGCGTCTCACTCAGAACCTCAAGAACGCGCATTCGCGCAGGATACTGTAGACATGAGAGATAGAGAGGTAAGAGTGGTGCCCACGTCGAGAAAACTTAATAGAAGTCTAGAAACAAAGTATTAAAGTATGTATAGCCATGTCACTCATCTCATTACAACATGTTAACTAGATAACTGGATACAACTGATTGTATAGTTTAATAAAATAATGTATTTTAATTATACAGATTAATTACGACCTAACTATAGGTATTTTATAACTAACTGCTGACCAGTTTAGGGAATTTTATAAGATATATTGCTGAATCAGTATGTTGTTTTTCTTGTTAATTGAGTCTTTTTGGGTAGCCTATCTTATGACTAGAATTAGTCAAGGAGGTTGATTCTTATAACTTCCTTCCAAGTTTGATCAATTGTGCATAATGACATGTGCAACAAATGCATATAGGGTGTCAGACTCATAGATTTGCATAATTTAAAGTTCAGGTTTTAAAGTTTGGGTCAACATGTGGCACAGCTTTAAAACTAAAACTTATAAAATCCTATCAGAGGTCCAAAATGTCATTGAAACACACCAGTGGCTTTGCTGTCATCAGGCTTAAACATGTTACCCCTCGAACCCTCCATCCCAACAGAGCATCCCCACAAAACAAATCCCAATTTAACCCCTGTACATATACTATATATATTCTCATTATTTTTAACACATCTATAGTTATGCGCTGGCACAGAGTTAGACTCTTTTGACTCCACACAGAAACAGCAATGCGTGCGGCATGACATAAGGAACATCCTGGTTCTGTTTTTTTCGCTCTTATTTATTCTTTTTTTATGTATTATAGAAGTATCGGATCAGGACTCGGTATCGGCAGATACTCAAAATCAAATGACTCGCACTCGAGGGCAAAAAAAACTGATCGGGACATCCCTAGTTGGCTTCATCCTTAAATAGGGGCCACCTTATTCACACCTGTTTCTTCACAAAATTGATGCCCTCAGTGATTGAATGCCACACTGCTATTTTTTTGAACACACCCCTTTCAACTAATTCAACTAATTGCCCAATTGCACAGCCTTAAGAGCGTGCATATCATGAATGCTGGGTCTCATTTGTTTTCTGAGAATCTACTGAACCTACTGGTAACTTGTTTGCCACGTAGCAATAAAAAAATATACTAAAAACCTTGATTATTCTGGTTAGTCACATTGTACTGCTATTATTTTGAACAATACTGTAAAAATACATTTTCCAGTGAAATTCATAAACAGGTTGTAGAAGAACAAAAAATAATACAGCAAAACATCGCTTGACATTTCTGTCAGATGTAATACAGTGGCTTGAGAATTTTTTGTTGATTTAAAAATCACATTCACTTTGCCGTAAAAGTAACACAAAAAAGTTTAGATATGGTGAACTATATATAAAATACTTCCTATACCTCTATCACCTCATCGGGAATCTGCACAGTTGCTTTATAGAATAAACAATTGTCCAGAAACCTGTCATTACATTATCTGATCATATGAATCACTGACAAATGACAGACAGATAGCAACTTTGCTGTAAAGATCATGCGAGGACATGAATCACCAGAGTCCTGTCTGAGTGTTTTACTTAATGTGTATTTTTTCATTGAGCGATTGAATTTTAATAAAACCCGTCCCTTACCGTAACACACCTACAACCTATTTATTCACTACTGGTTCATGTTTATTCATATTCACATTAACTACAGATGGACAAACAATATGTGCAAGTGACAAAGACTCAAACGGTTTAACGTTTCGTAGTTAAGGAAAGAGTTTAGATTTGGCCATCTGTTATCAATTTTAATTTAGAAACATCGTCTGTCCTTAAGACAGTCAAAATTTATAGAAGACATTTAAATAGCTCCTAAACATGAATTGCATCGACAGATGGGAATATAAACCGTTAAACAGCAGGTTGTTTTCTGTTTATTTCTGTCTTTAGCAGAAAGGAAGAGAGAGCAAGAGAGAGAGAGAGAAAGAGAGAGCAAGAGAGAGAGAGAGATTAGAGCAATATGCCTCTGTGCATGAGCTCAAATGACTAACGACAAGGCGAGCAGGATTTAATAATGAGATAAAAGTAATGACTGTTTCATTGGATTTCCCTTTATCCTTTTTGACACTATTGATCATATTAAATCACCGTGGAATCTCAAGAGTTCATGCTGTTCAACATTGGCAATTAAACGTGTCAACAAGGAGTTCAGAAACGCTCTGACCACCACACGGGAAAGTTTCACATCATTTCATTTTACTGATGCCACACAAGGTGAAAGTCACAGGCGAAAATGTTTTGCCGAAAAACATTGCACCCATTAACCAATAAACCTCTGCGAAGTGGAAAATTTTCCAAATAGATTAATGGGAGTGTAATGAAAGTGCAGGCTTTTTGCAGAAAAAAAAACTACAAACTGATTGAAAAGCAGCTTAACCCAGACGTTCAGTTTACATGTTCCATAGATAGATAGATAGATAGATAGATAGATAGATAGATAGATAGATAGATAGATAGATAGATAGATAGATAGATAGATAGATAGATAGATAGATAGATAGATAGATAGATAGATAGATAGATAGATAGGACCACACAGGTTTGAGTTTATAGCAGTACACAATGAAAGCCCCTCTCTTTCATGCTGCATCAGCTGTCTGATCTTGAACACGAGAGATCCATCAGCTGATCTTAATTAATGTAGACTGAACCGCACAGCACTGTAAACTGACTCTCTGTCTGCGGTTTACATTGTAGATTGGTTTACACTGCATACAGAATTTATGACCAAAACAATATCAAGCTAATATGTAGTAATTTCACTTGAATGACAATGAAAAGGTTATTAATAAGTAAATAAAATGCCTTATTTTCTTTTGCTGCAAAACCCTCTAAATACATGCAAAAACCTCCACTTCTTAAAACAAAGTGTCAAGTCACTCTTTACTGTCCTTTCTGAATAAAGGTAAAATTCAGTCAATATCCTAATATGTTTTGTAAACCTTTTCAAACCAAGTAAAAAACATGATGTGATCATGCTGTCGTTCATTCAATTCTTCTTCTGTGCACTTAGAGGACTTTGCTAAAAAAAATTAAAGTGGCATTTAACAGATTTTGTTAACAAACAGGTATTTCTAAATGGCCTGAGGCCAGGATTTAGCTGATTTGGAGTGAAAGTATTTGATGAATGTATGAGCGGACTGTGACTAAAAAGTGGCCCTGGACTTTCCCACACAAAGCGGCCCCCACCACCCCCTGCTCGCAACACATTACAACTCACTGGCCAAACATAAATGCTACTTATATTTTTAAGGAAATCAAATTTATTATAAAATAATGCATTTGAACTATCTGCCAATGACATCTTACTAACCATGACATAAAACAAGGTTGAACCTACGGCTTTGACTTTCTGTTCTGATTTTGTGTCAGATCTGAGGGGGAATATCTCTCACTTTAAGTTATAGAAATCATTATCAAGAACAAATTAAATTACTTAAAAGCTACCAGAAAAAAACAGGTAACCAAGACTGTACGTATCTAACAAAATCTCTTTCTCAAGAAAACATTAAAGCTACTACCATTTTTTTCCCGATGTTTTATAAGATTTATTAAAGGGGACATTTTACCAGACTTTTTTAAGATGTAAAATAAATTTTTGGTACCTCCAGAGTACATGGGTGATTCTCACGAAAACTTGGTTTTAAAAATGTCAAGCATGAAAATGTAAAAATTGCTTAAATTTACTTTTTTCCCCACAAGACATTGAAAAACAAAGTCTGGAGTAAATGGGAACATTAACTAAAAAACTTTTACTTATCATTTAACACTTTTTGTAACATAATTTAAAAATGAGTCCTAAAAAATCTCATTACCGCAACAGTCAAAAAACATCAACACTGACATATTTTCAAAATGACATGACAAACCTGAAAGAACATAATTTGGAGATTCTGCACATGCATTTAAAATCAAAGTATTATGCTTCTATTAATTAAATTAACATTTAATAAGCATCTGTTGTGGTAATGATAATCAAAATGTTGTGTAAGCATTCTGAAAAGACAATATTTCAAATTAACTGTAAAAAATGATCTTACCTGGTAGCCATCTTGAAGTAACTGGTCCATGTGCTTGGTCACTCAAAATCAAACTTTATTAAAGTTCTGTATGTGTGCTTAAACTGTTCTCAAAAAGTCTTGCGGAGGATGAGAACATCAGGCATAGACACATCATTTTCCTAATTTTTCTTCATTATTATTATACATGAATATTCAGTAAATATTTTTTCTGTCATCTAAAGTAGTCTAGCAAAACATCCATTTTTTTTCTTAATATTTTTGTGTTAATTTGATTAAATTACAAAATAGCGCATGTTCAAACATAGCCGGACACATTGCGGTAATGAGAATTTCAGCAGAAAATGAGATAAAATTTACAATTATAACTTCTTATGTTGAAATCACACATTGTGCAATTCTGATGCTTTTTAATGATACTATATTACACATTTTAAAGCTAAAATCATTAGTGCCGTGGTGTTTCAATGGTTTCGTGAGAATCACCCACAAATGTGAAGTTTTAGCTAAAAATATCATAGATCATTTATTATAACATGTTAAAATTGCCACTTTGTAGGTGTGTAGAGCTGATGTCTGCCAATGCCGTGATTGGATAGTGCAGATTAAGGTGGGGTATGATCCCCTTCTGAAATCACAACGGAAGCCAAATTTCAATTACCTATTTTTTCACATGCTTGCAGAGACATGCAGGTCCAAAGAAAAAAATACAGTAATGTAATCGTAGTAATTTCTCTATAACTTACATGCATAATAGCAAATCGGCCCACATTACCAAGCTGCCCACTGGGAAAACTCCCGGGTACTCCAGATGACCGTGTAACCTCTGATCGGGTATATATAAAAAATATAAATATATATATATAAAAAATCTCATCGCCCCACATAAAAAAATGGTTTGGCGCCTCTGGCATTTAATTGCCAGATGGCCAATCCGCCCATGGATGAATGTATAATACGTGTCGGGAGCGTTCGATATCATCATCTCATTTTTGACAGAGGTGCCGTTTAACGGCTTTTGCATTTGCGCTTCTCATTTGTAGACATAGACATGAACTCACCACACACACCTTGAACAATTAAGTTTATTCACATTTCTCTGCCTGTTTATCAAATTAAATAAAATTCCCCATGACACATCCTCACCCAAATTCATTAAAACATCAAACGTCTAGAAAGAAATGTAATTACCATTACAATTCAATCATAATAAGTGCCGTTGACGGAAGTTTTCATCAGTTGTGCTTTAATGTTTGAGTTACGTTCACAGCGGTATTTGTTTGAAATGTTTTTAATTGGAATTCTAGAGCTGTCTAGAGAAAACATGAAAGCTAGAAATAAGAGGACAATAAGAAATATAGACCTTTTCATATTCAATACTCTTAAACTTTCCTTTTCTAAAGGTGTTCTGCTTTTTTAAGTGAGAAAAAAGCCCTGGTTTGCTATGTGGTTTTCAAGCTTTTATTGCTCACTATGCAACGTATGCAGTTCGGGTGTAAATGCACCCCATGAATCATCTGAGCCAATAGCCTAGTGGGCTGTGTTCCAACATATAGTGTAGTGGTGCTTTAGGAGAGTTCGAGTCCCGGCTTGTGGTTATTTGCCGACTCTAGTTCCCCTCTCTCACCCACAAATTTTTCTGTCATCCTCTCTGCTGTCCTATAAATAAGAGCATACAGAAAACCAAAAAAGTAATTTCAAATGCACCCTGTTTAAAGGTGTGCATTTTTCAACATATTTGACATTCCATATCAAATATTTTACCTTTATTTCTTATATCTTACAGTATATAAATATTACAAAAACTGTTCATGTACACTCAGAAAATAGGTAAAAGTTGTCACTGAGAAAGTACCTTTTAAGGAGGTAATATGCACCTTTTATGTACCAAAGTGTAAGTTTTGAAAAGACAGTGAGACAACTTTTGTACATTTACGACGACAGTAACGTTAAGGTCCAAGTCATTACTTTGAATGTACTGTACTGTTAGTTGCTTCAGATAGAAATATATCTGCTAAACATGAGCATATTATAGTCTCATACAATTTAATGTGAAAAAAGTGCTGTCCAACATGGTGGTCTCCAGTGATTTGCCCGCCAAACATTTTAATATTTATTTATTACATATTTTTATATTAGCTTGGCTTTTTCATGTATGTTAACATTTTAAACAATGATAAAACATATCAACAAGTAAAATAAAATAAAATCAAAGTAAAAAGTTTTGAGTAAACTATATCAGTAAAGTAGCCCTCCAGATTGTTTTATCCATTGTGGTAGCCCTTACTTACAAAAAGTTTGAAGACTCCTGAACTAAAGCTTTAATAGTTGGTAAAATCTTTCTTTCTAGGCATTTCTTGTAATTGCTTATCTGTCCTGTACATTGAAATTTGTGTTGTGTGTCAGTGTTGTGAGTCATCGTCTTGCTGAAGGGTCCATTTATAATTCAACCTCAGCTTTTTGACCAACCTCACATTCTCCGCCATTGCTCAATGGTATATTGTGAAATTCATGGCTGACTCCATAATGGTTGACCAGGCCCTGCGGCGAACATCCAGCCCACCACCATACTGTAAGACTTGAATGAAAACCATACTCAGTGTTTTGCTTCTGAGCAACTGATCTTGATTTCTTGTGTTTGCAATCTAGTTAGACATCTATGTCTCGTCATGTCCACTAAGGCTTCAATAATCCTGAACTTGTTGACAATTTCAGGCACAGTTCTGTCATGCATTTACATTCTTTTTCTCAAGAAAAGAGACTTCTGTGACCTTAGATGCACTGCAAACAGATTAATTTTGAATTGTTAACTCATGCTCATTGACATGGAAGCAATCCTCTCTCTGCATATCCTTTGATGTTATCCTGGGGTACTGGGAAAACTCATTCAGATACTTTCGGTCAACTCATTGGCTACAGGTGGCGGGATGAGCAGTGATTTTTAATTTTATCAATTTTTAAGATGATGTGTGGGAGATTGGCTACAGATTACTTGGAATGGTTTTAAAGACCCAACACCATCAACAGTGTATCTACTGAGGACCCGAGAGAGATTCTTTGATCTCAGCTTCACCTCAGTTTCTAAGATCACACCATACCAGCGTGTTTGATGTCTGTGTAAAGCAAAGCCCTCCAAGTTATTCTCTAATGTTGTTCCAAATAGTTGTTTGGTGCCCCTGATTCTAATTTTAGGCATTTGACGCAATGACAGCGTAGGGGTGTAGCGCAACAGTACAACCCAGAAATCCTTTTGCCCTAAAAGACGTGTGAAACAAAAGCAAAAGGTGGCATCAAAAAGGGATTTCATACTTTTTGTAGTTCAGTTCGGCTGTGTCTGTATTAGCAGGTTATACTGATAAGTTGCATTGTAGGACAGTTACACTCTAAAATAATGTTGGGTTATTTTCAATCCAGCATTGGATCAAAAAGGGATAAACCCGGCTGTTGGGTTAAATTACCCTGGAAAATTTTATATTTGCCCAACAATGGGTTAAAACCACCCATCGTTTTGGCTTGAAACAACTCAGCATAGGTTAAATTAAAACCCAGCAGGTTGGGTTTGTCTCTTTTGACCCAGTGCTGGGTTGAAAATATTCCACCTTTTGTTTTTTCACATTCACAATCATTTTAGGTTGTAAGAAATAACAGGGAAACTTCCACATGGTGGCTGTGATTTTTACGAGGGGTGCTCAAGTTTAAAAGTCTGTGGTATTTTGTTCAGGAAAGAAACTTTAAAGTTTATGGCCTCTTTTAGAGGGCTGATGGCAAAGCAATGCCTGAATGACAAGTGAGGTACAGTATACAGTAGAAATGATAGATTGTATTTGGAGAGCATTTCCAGCCATTTTTTAAAACCTGTTGGATCTTTAGATACTACAAGGTCAGTTCTGTTGAGCATATGTATATTTAAAAAGCTCAAATGCAAAAGCCGCTAAGCGCCACCTTCAACAGAAATGAATAGTGACTCGAGTCAGACTCGAGTCCGAGTCCAGGACTCGAGTACTCCATCACTGGTTATAGTCACGCAAAATTTGATCAATTAATTCGTGTCCATGGCACGAAATGTTTCTTTTTTACGTACCTTCAGCACAAATGTCTTTTTCGTGACACTCTTTTGCAAGGTTACTTGTGACCCGTGGCACATTTGTACACTACCTTGTGTGACTTTCTTTTTCGTTTCATTTTATGTATTGTTTTCTCTTTTTTCTTATTTTTAAATCATTGTTGCTTGGGGTTGGGGTTACATTTGGGGTTTGGATGTCTAAAAATGTAACAGAAGGTGATTCTAACTCCAACCCCAAGCGACAATGGTAAGAAAATCGGAAAAAACTATGGGAAAACCAGTTCAGTCTCACGAAATTTTGTTATGTAGTCACGTCATTTTTTTTATTCTTTTTTCGTGATATTATCACAAATTTCCGTGTTTTTTCGTGATCGTTTAACAAATTCCTGTTTTTGTGTGATTATCACGTATTGGTTGCTCAACTGTTTTGTCCTATTTTCTTACCATTGTCACTTCGGTTTAGGGTTCGATTTACATAAAATGACATCCCTACCCAAACCCAACTCTAACCCTAACGCCAGGCGACATATAAAAAAATCAGAAAATATAGTATAAACCAATATATAAAGTGACATTCTAATGCAAGCACCAAATCTAACCCTAAACTGAAGCGACAATGGTTTAAAAAAAGGAATAAGCAGTTGTGTAACCAATACGTGATAATCACACGCAAACAGGAATTCGTTATACAATCACAACAAAACGCGGAAATTCGTGATAATATCGCGAAAAAAGAATTAAAAATTACGGGACTATATCACGAAACTTTGTGAGACTGGGCAGGGGAAAACAACACATAAAATGAAACGAAAAAGAAAGTTGTGCAACGGACACGAAAAACATATTTATAGAAATTCGTGCGAGTGACACGAAAAAGACATTCGTGCTCAAGGCACAAAAAGCTGAATTTCGTGCCATGGACACAAATAAATTAATCAAAATTTTCTTGACTATAACACGACTTTCCATGAGATCAGTCTGGTTCATCGTCAAATCCATTTTTTTAGCAAAGTCCTCAAAGTGCACAGAAGACGAATGTGAAACGACCGTCGATCACATTTGAACTTGTGTCCCTTGTAAGTACTTGAATCTGAATACAACACAAATGTGGCATCCACATGTATCACAGCGCCCCCTAATGTGGTTCAGTTTCTTAATTTTGGCCAAAAAAGCTTGCATATACTTAAGAGGGTTTTGAAGCGAAAGACAGTCAGATTTGTTAAATACCAATATAATGACCTTTGTAAAAATAAGGCATTTTAATTACTGACTAATAACTTTTTCATTGCCATTGAATTGAAATAACTGAACCTAAACATAAGAGCCTGATAAAATTGATCATTTAAAAGAAAACATGTCAGATGCACTTAGATGGTTTTGCATCTGAACTCTTCATTTAAACAATTAAACTTTTATGCAGCTTGAATTATGTAACTCCCTAATTATGTTCTTTACTAAATTGAGAAATGTGATACACAGACTAATGTGGAGGTGAGTGCATTTAAAAAACTAAACACAACCCTTTAACTTTTTTCTTGTTTCATTTAATGGTACCACGGGGGAAGTTTTCAGCATGATTATAAAATGAAGCACTAATGGGAGCTTAAATTATTTAAAAAGCAAAATAATCAACAATGAAAAGCAATTACATTTTCTTATGGGCCAGCCATAAGCAATGATCACACTTGATGTTTCATTTGTCTTTTAAATATATTTATATTATGTATTTTTTTATCTTAAAGAACAGGCTTGTCCACTGATACACGACAATTGACACTACTCAAATGTCCTATTAACTACAGTATAGTAACAACAACATCTAACCCTAATAGCATTACTTGTCTGCCTGTGGTGCTACACACACATGAAAAATGTTTTAAATATGAGACTGTTAGGTTTTCTTTAAACAACTGAGCCATAATAATATTGTAAATATTTAAACAACAAACATTTACACATTTGGCAATTTTATCCAAAGCTCTTTACAATAGATTACACAGTATACATTTCTCCAGTATGTTTGGTAAACCCATGACCTTTTGCACTGCTAACACAATGCACTTCCAACTGAGCTACAGGATTTGGTTGTGTTTAAGTAGTTTTATTCTAACTTTAATTCAAGACAGAGTTGGTTCATAGTTTCATAGTGGTTCATATTTCAGCAATCACTGCTGTGTGAACAAATGAGTTGGTTGGTTCCTCAGCAACTGACACATAAATAAACAAAACGGATTGAAGAATGGGAAAGAAATGGCAATGTGTCTTTTCTTTCCTTGAGTATTTAATGAGACACCATTAATTCCTGTTAACTGTTCCTTGTCATAATAGGTTGTGTTTATACTACATTACATGTTCTCTCTCTCTCTCTCTCTCTCTCTCTCTCTCTCTCTCTCTCTCTCTCTCTCTCTCTCTCTCTCTCTCTTTCTCATTCATGTTATGCAAACATTTACACTACAGTGATCGCATACATACATCATCATCATTAAATACACATCAAAACTCTTTGACATGCCAACATCAACGCGTACACAGACCATGTTTACTTCTAAACCAAAATCAGTTTGTAGGAAGAAATGTGAAAGAGGAATAAGTGTGCAGTAAGATTTAGCCTTGGGACATTCCTCTGTAATCCACTGCCAGAGATACTGTTTATCCCATCTGAACACATTTCTGTAAACATTGCCTTGAATATGTTTTCCTTCCATTCAGCCTTTCCGCTACCATGTTTAGAGGAGGTGGTTTAATGTGTCCTCACTCTGTACATGAACCTGTTTAGTGTGGTAAAAAAACAGCCTGGGGTTTAATCACTATTGAACCGTGGTAGTGATGTAATCCGAGGGTGCTGATTGGCCGAACAAACGCAGTATCATATGCAATGATCTTTCACCAAACCACAAGTCTTGCTTGTAAAGATCATAGGTTCGGTCCAAGGGAACGCACGTATTGATTAAATGTATACCATGTGTGGTGCCGGTAAATTTGGATTAAAGTGTCCGCCGGATGAGTAAATGTAATTTGTAGTGTTGATAAGCCCTGTTGGTCATCTGGCTTGTGCTCACTCTCTTGGTCTTTCAAAGGCTTTTAAGGATATAAGTGCATTCTAGTAATGCCCTAGTTCATGTAAGGTCTGTGAAACCCAAGGGTAATGACCATGGCAATCAACATCATCCAATGCAAAAGTGCTCTCCTAACAAACGCTTTGGGGATGTGTCTGCGCTATTCAAATAACATTGTAAATTATATTACATTAAATGACACACTGGTTAGGTTCACTGTAGGTGTGCGTATGAAATAACCACATTCAGAGGTATGGTCCGATATTCCCCAACACAGATGAATCTGTAAATTTCAACCCTTTCTTGTTTTATTTGTTTATTTTAATAAATGTAATGCTCGTTAATAGATAAATTAAATAAAAAGGTAAAAACAAATACAATTTAAAGGTCTAGTGTGTAAATGTAAATGTAAGTGGCACTAGTGGTGAGGTTGCAAATTGCAACCAACTGCTCAATCCATTGCTCACCCCTCGCTTTTGAAACGCATAGAGAAGCTACGGTAGCCGCCACAAGAAATGTCATCGTCGGAGACAACTTAGTAAAAAAAGTTTGTCCGTTAAGGGCTTCTGTACAAACATTGCGGCACAAAATGGCGACTTTCACGTAAGGGGACCCTCGGTGTATGTATATAAAAATGACTCATTCTAAGGTAATAAAAACATAACGGCTCATTATAAAAAGGTCTTTATACACCCCTGATAATATAGTTTTGTATATTATTGTGCATTTCTGTCAAGAGATCCTTCTAAAAATTACACACTGCAGCTTTAAATAAAAAGTAAAAAATTGGGTAATTGCATTTGCACTGTATACGATGTATTGAGTACTGAGGATTTATATTTAACTCTTTCACCGCCAGCGTTTTTTAAAAAAGTTGCCAGTCAGCACCAGCGTTTTTCATGATTTTCACAAAAGTTTAATGCCTTCCAGAAAATGTTCTTCTTCAAATATATAAACATACAATATACCAAATGAAAGAACAGACCGTCTGCTTTCAAACAAAAAAAAACCCGTTTCATCCTACCTTCAGTAGTTCTTTTGCAATCAGCTTTTGAATATGGTTAGGTTTCTGCAAAAACAGCACATTTTGAGCAAAAAGCAGAGATAATTCCATTTTTGTGACGGACTTTTCATAGAGTTCCCATTCAGAGCGATCTTTAAAACAGACACGGATATGCAGCAGCTTGCCATAGGGCACTACTTCCGGTTTTAAAAAGTTGTGGAAGGGCGCCACCTGGTGGATAATAGCGGTATTGCGGAAAGACGGAAATACTCGTCGTTGGCGGGGAAGCGTTTTCTCTTGATTGACGAGATATCTCGTCAATGGCAGCGAAAGAGTTAAGGTGCATCCCTTAAAAGTCAAAGACATGAGAGATCTGCACTTATCTTATTCCCATATTCATAGAAAATTACATACCGCAAAAACCATTAATATTTCTTGAGAGAGAGAGAGCGCAATTAAGACCCTATTACACAATGTGCCTTTAAAGTGTCTTTAGATAAATACATAATCTTTCATATCACACAAATTAATTTTAAAGGACAAGTTTGGTATTTTACACTTAAAGCCCTGTTTTCAGATTGTTTATGATGAAATAGAACGGTTTTGACTGAAATTTGGACATATGATGCTGGCCCGAGAATTTTTCGGGTGTTTCTTGTATCAGCCTCCACTTCTATAATGGCTGTATAGGTGCACTGAAACAGTCCTTCCTAAAATGCATTAAACTTTTGTTTACAAAGACGTGAAACTCACCGAGTGGTCAGGGGTGTTCACTGATATGCTCACACAAAAATCGCTGCAAAAGATTTTTACCATTCATTGTAAACTTGTGAACCTATTTTTCCAAACACATTACACCCGTACATTCTTCCGCTGAGAGCTTAAATAAAAGACACTCCAGCCCAGTTGGTGGCGATAATCCGCCTGTGCCAATTGCAAGAATACAAACAAGGTTCCCGGCGCGGAGTAATACCGTACCTCACAGCACATCTAATACAAGTCACTGGAGTTGGACAAAAACTATCATAAAACCTGTTGGAATGCGTCTTTTGCAGCAACCCCTGTGTGAGCACACCAGTGAACACCCCCGACCACTCGGTGAGTTTCATGTCTTTGTAAACGAAAGTTTAATGCATTTTAGGAAGGATTGTTTTAAGTGCACCTATACAGCCATTATAGAGGTGGGAGGTGATACAAGAAACACCCCAAAATTCTCGGGCCAGCATCATATGTCCAAATTTCAGTCAAAACCGTTCTATTTCATCATAAACAATCTGAAAACAGGGCTTTAAGTGTAAAATACCGAACTTGTCCTTTAAGCAATTTTACATCAATCCTAAATTAAAAAATGACAATAGTGAAGAGACATGCAATAAAAATGCCTGTTGGTCACCTGGATATACATCATTGCAAAGTAAAAATTGCTTGATCATTATGGTAATGTGTTGGTAGCATTAGTTATAAAATCTGTATTAGATCCATGTGCAAAAATTGGAGAAATGTACTATTGGCAACAAATTTTTGATTTTCCACATCATTTAAATAAATATTCTGATACCTAGTGTGCTTACTTGGCCACGGATACAAGGAACCCGCGGCACTTGGTGATGCTGGACCAGGCCACGTACCCTGGCAGAAAGGGCGGAAAACAACCCCGGGAGCATTTTTTTGTGCCTGATGGTTCTGGACGTGGTGGTGCAGATGGTGATGTGCAGTTGCTACTTGATCTGTTTCACAGCATGACCACTTCAGTTCTCCTCCTCACCATTTCCACTGACCGATGTGCTGTATCGATTCTCTTCAGCGGTCTCGTCAAAACAAACATACAGAAAGCAAAGCAAAGATCAAGACTCACTTACGGCCAAGGAAGTGATATCATCCTTCAATGAGAATACTTCAGCAAACATATTAGAGGACAGTTACATTGAAATATGACATGATCCATTCCTGTTATTTTCCAATAAGCCGGAGGATCTCAGATTTAGGCCGTTATGCAACTATAATGCATATGTTTCAGATGAAGAAAAATAGCTTGGGTTTATCATTGGAGCGAGGTTAAGAGTCACTTATCCAGCTTTAGACCACATCTACTCTAACAGCAAGAGCAGCAGCGTAGCTCAAAATGTCTCCTCACTATTAGGAGCAAAGCAAACATCACTTCACCGAGGTTAACTGGACTTTAGCTCAGCTTAACCCAGACTGATAGATGTGTACAAAACCCTTAGAGTACCAAGACTTTGTTTGGGGAGAGTCTGACTGTGTGGGTCTAAAGCCAGGCTGTGAGGTTTAAAACATTTAATAAGCTCCCGCTGCGTTTGCTTCAGGGTCGTGGCTTGTAGAAGGACAAGAAGTCTGAGAGCGTATAACAGGCGAGGATCACGTTCCTGCTACTGTCCCTCACGTACAACTTCATCAGACACGGATTACATGAGCCGGGAACATCAACTCTCCTTTAATTAAAATCATCCGACCTGCTGTGTAATCATGGATGTCCGTCAAAGCCAAAAGTGTTCAAACATCATTGGTTTGGATTAGATTTTGTACTTAAAAAAGTCAGGATTCAATTTTGTACTTAGAATATGAATTAAAGGTACAGTATGGGTTTTTTAGATGCATTTAGTGGTGAAATTGCAAATTGCAACCAACTTTAATTTCGAAACGCAATGAAAAACTACGGTAGCTGCCACAGGACAAACGTGTTATCGACTGAGACGCGGTCTGCAGTTTATCCGTTTAAGGCTATTGTAGATACATGATGGCAGCTTACATAAAAACGGTTATTCTAAGGTAATAAAAACAATCCCGTTCATTTTGTAAGGGCTTTATACACCACTGATAATATAGTTATGTATATTAGATTGCATTTCTGTCAAGAGAACAATCTTAAAAGTTATACATTGTTCTTTTAAAAAGTGATTAATTCGCTTAGTTTATTATGAAACATAGCAATAAAACTTAATTGCAAATTCGATTTTGTTGCCTCTATAATTAGCTTAAATTGTCAACTGTTTCACTCAATACCTTTGTCAAATGTCCCTTCCAAAAATCTTGAGAAATAATAAGTATTTGGCAACACATAGGGTTGCAAAATGAGGTCTGTTGTTGCTTGGGGACACATTATTTAATCTATATTACTGTAACTTGAAAGCTACCGAACAGCTGAATCTACAACAAACTATACAGAACTTGTGTATAAAGTAAAGCTTCAAAAAAATATTGATTTATTAAAAAACATCTTTTTTCACACAAACTTTCGTTTTTTTTATAGTCACAGACTATTGAGTCATTTCTTTCCCATGTATTTTCGTTCCTGCACCAATATTGCTTTGTCACTCACAGCTCAAGTGCATCAAGATGTCTTCCTAAATCCTGGTGCTGTCTTTTGATTCACAAACCACACACAATTTCTCTATTATTCTCTGCAGGCCTCTCCTGTCAGATGCGAGTTTGGATGAGAATCTGTTGTTCACTGATGCGAGACTTTTGTAAACTTCTCCCACTCTTAAAGTTGAGAAAACCAAACCTACTGCTGGTTCCAAGATGATATCAAGAGCTGTTTGTGGATCAAAACTGGACTCCTAGACAAGCTTGCCGTACACTTTAATGTTATACGCGCTGCTGATTTCTTACTGAGCCATTATGTGATGACTAATTCGGGTAATGATTTTGCTTCTCTCTTTATTGCTCTCTTTACTCTCACAAGTACATACAGTACATAATTCAAGTTCAGCCATTGCAGTCTGACCCACAGGAATCTCAGATGTTGCTCATTCAAAGTTTGGGAGGCTTAAAGGACATTTCACTTAAGTATGAACTTGATCTCATATGTGTTTTTTTTCTCAAAATGTCTTAGGATAAATAAAAATAGGCATGCTCTACAGGAAATAAGACAATTGTTGATAATTTAGAAAGAATACACTGTCAGAAATAAATAGTGAAAAATGTTCCCTAGCTGTCACTTGGGTGGTACACTTTCATAAAGTACACTTTTGCACCTAAACTCCTTAAAAGTACAGTACATACTGGTACCAAAGAGTTCATACTAGTATGAAGGTACATATTGTAGCAAATTTACCTAAATGGCACATCTTAGGACTTTTTAAACACTACTGCCCCAGTGACTGTTTGGGACCATTTGTTTCTAACAGTGTATAAAGAGATTTCTTTTAAAACTTAGAAACATGATTTCCTATGAAAAATCTGAAAAACTGAAGTTTTAAGCAGAAATAACTTGTTTCTTCATAGCCTGGCTAACACCAGACGAGTCTCATAGAGAATGAGGCGTAGTCTGGGAACCAAATGCTCATTTTCTCGTATTTGAGGCGTGGTTAACGAATGCCCATAGCCGTTTATTGAGTGCTACGAATGTCTATCAAATGCGACTGTATGTAGCTCATAGCCAATCGTTTCAATTATACTAGATGACGTATGTAGAGCGAAATCAATTCAAGCGTAAACAACTTTTATTGGGTACGTAGCTGTATATTGATATTGATTTTGAAAAGCAACACAACTTAGTGGCACTGTGACAACCACAGTACAGGCATAATGACAATATGATATTAATAAATACCACTTACCATTTATAAGTTAAATGGACTTCATCGACAATGATGCCTAGCAGGTTGGTCTTCTAAAACTCCGTGGCTATCATGTCTTGCCATATTCAAACATCCTTCTTGGATATGAAATTGTTTAACGCCAAAAGTTGCTCTTTTTTTAAATAAACTTGCGTTCAAAACTACTTAGAACACTATCTAAGGGCTCTATCTTACACCCGGCGCAATGCAGCGCAATGCGCGACGCAAGTGTCTTTCGCTAATTTCCACCCTGCGCAATTATAATTTTCACGTTTAGTTCCACGTTGTTTAAATAGCAAATGCATTTGCGCCCCTTTTTGCGCCCATGGCGTTCTGTTCTAAAAACGAGGTGTGTTCAGGCGCATTGTTGGCGCGTTGCTATTTTGAGGCAACTAAAATAGACTACGCCATTGACCAACAAAAACCTGGTCTAAAGTCTAAAGTCAATGGCGCAATATGTTTTTTGTTATTTAAAGAGCGCATTAGTAATATGCGCATATAAACGGGAGGACAACGCGGGTTTGCTTATCACATAGTACATGAATGCGCAGCAGCACAAAAATGCTTTTAAATATGAAAGATTAAAGGATTGAATGTAAAAGATTATTATTGAGTCTCTTGGACATAAATGAGGACTAATTATGAGACGTTAGAAGGCGCAAAGAGCTGCTTCAACTGTAGCCTGGTAAGAAAATAAATGCGTTGCTTTAAACAAATGCATCTATTTTTAAATGTTTTTAAATGCTACTTCACGGATTTATTGTATGATGACTCTGTACCTGTGGATATGGTGAGATGAAAAACATGCTTGAAAACTCTTTGCTTAAAAAAAACGCTGTCCAAGTGTTGAAACGTGCGGAGAGCCATTTGAATTCTTTATCTCCTGTTTGTTACAAATAAAGTATTTTTAGAGTACAAACCTTATCTTACATACTTGTAAATTATTAATAATTAATTAATTTTTGATTATATTGGATAGCCATACATTGCACTAAGCAATTAAAAGCCTGCTTTTTTACTTCCATGACTAAAAGAAAACGATTTTTAAAGGTTTAAATAAAAAAAGAACAATTTCAATACAAGTGAAAACAACACAATTATTTAACATTAATCTTAAACTGGGAATCTTCTTCTTCCTCCGCTTAGTTTTTCAGTTTACAAAGTTCGTCATCTAAATAGGGATTAAACATAGCGCCAGCGCAACAGGCTTTTAAAGGCGATGAGAGCTAAGACTCTCATTGGTTCATTGCACGTTATGCCCAAAATACTTCTGTTACAATAGGACCAACCCTTTTCGACCATGCGCTCGGCGCAGAAACCATTTTTCCCGTCGCTAAATTAGCAAAAGTGGATTCGGAAACGCCCATTTAGATGTTGCGCTGTGCGCTTTAGACAATGCACTTAGATCGTTAAAATAAGGCCCTAAGGCTGCATTGAAAAGTTACTTTGCGTCTGTTGCCATGTTGGATAAACAAAACTGCTTTGGTGTGTCGCATAGACGTCATCATCATCTTGCTGCCCCCTTCCTGTTCTGTTATTGGTTCCCTATTTCAGGGGCAAAAAAGGTCCAGAGTTTCCATGCTAGACTTGCAGCGTGAATAAATTTGCACACAAGGCAGCATGGGGAAACCCAGGCTAGTTTCTCCATTTGATGCTGTCTTAGAGAATCAATTGAAATATAAAATAGATCTGATTTTTGATACATTTATCATCAGTATGATTTGTCCAGAGATGGCTGACAATTTTAGAAAGATGGACAAATGATAACAATAAAAAACAAGAAAGAGAAAACAGAAGACATGGTGCTGAGGGAATAGCGTCCATCTCACAGATTCAGCTGAACAGCCTAACCATCTTTCAAACATGACCTTCGGGTTCAGGTGACACAAGGTCAGAATACTTTGTTGTCTTTGTTTATTTTGTCAGACGTTCATATCTGGGGGAAAGAAAGAGAGAAGCTGAGATGGGTCAGGGTTAGAGTTTATGCTTCAGTAAGGCTCCATGTGGAATGAGTTGGAAAAAATCTTTTGACACAGGCCTTACGTTACACAATCACAGCTCTGGGCTCATCTGGGCTGCTACATTGAATTTATATTGGGCCCTTTTCACACAGACATTCCGGAAAATACACGGAAAATGCATCCTGGATTTTTCCGTGATCGTTTGATTTTTTGTTCATTCACACTGCCATGATTTGCCGGAATCTGCAAGGTCCCAGAAAGACATGTGATCTGTTTAAAGTCCTCCACTATCTTCTATGCAGTGTCTGAAGTTTGCATATTATTTATTATTTCTTTCTCCAGAAACCACTTGCGTGCATTTTTGTTTATGATAAGACTATAAAGGAGCGCATGACGTGCCTTTCTATGCTGGTGAATGACTTCAGCTTCAGAATGGATATTTGGCGAGCTCCCTGATCTCTGCTTTAATACAGTTTTCAGACATTTCTCATCGTGATTGTTAATATGCATTTAAAACCCTCGTTTTGAGGAGCTGAACGATATTGTTGGGATGATGCGTGGGCATTTTTGTTTATTTTAAGCTCAAATGAGCATGTGACGCGATATTATTTTATGTTGCTGAATGATCTCCGTTTCAACGGAGTAAGTGACGAGTTAACTTACTGTAAATGTTGTAAATGTCTCATTGTAAAGAGTTAAACCAACTTCATGTTGCCATGACACGCGCTACGTCATTGTTTATGCGTCTCATTTATCATTTCCTGCTAACTGATTCAATCTAGTTTGCAACATTTCTCGTTGTGAATGTTGATATGCATGTAAAACTCTTGTTTTAGAGAGCTGAGCCATAACTTTTGTTTTGATGACGCACACGACACTCCCATTACGGCATTGTTTCGGGTTCTTGTTTACACAGAGGGTTTTCCGTGTATCTTACTAGGTCTTCTTTCGGGCAACGTTCCCAGAAGATTTATGGGACGTAATTTATGTTTGCGTTCACACAGAAGCTTGTCTGGCAATTTTACAGGTATTTTCTGGGACCAAAGGTGTGTGTGAATGGGGTTTTGCATACACTATATTATTAGCCATCTGATTCATTTAGTATTAGTATTAATATTAAGCTATGCGCTTACTTAGGAAGATTAACCATGTTTTATAGTGTATTGATTATGTTTGTAAAATCATATAAAATAATATTTTTGGATTTTCACTTGTTTTGTTTCTTTAAAATTGATATATGCATAAAAAATGTATTATGAATTTTGCTTTGCACATATTATTTCATGTTTGTAACATCTAAATTATTCAAGTTTACTTGATGTCCAAAGTATTTATTTGACATCCCGGGTAAAAAGTATAGTATACTTTAGTGTATAAAAAATATAATTAAAGTACATTAAGTAAAAACAAGTATGCTTTTACTTGTTGCGCCTTATTTAAAGAGTATTTAATATGTACTTTTTAAAAGTATACTCTTAGTGTATGCACAAAATGTACTTAAACACAACTATAATTTGTGCTGCAATGCCTTTAAAGTGTATTTCCATTAGAATGGTGATACAATGCAATTGTACTGTAAGGGGTCGATCACAAAGCGTTTATGGCAGTTGCAGGTGCCTTTTTAGAATGACATTCTATGGGCAGGGAGCGTTTGCACGCTTTTTTTAAAAAGGCAGTGTGTCGCGCCTTGCGTTTCCAAGCGTTTAAAGCGCTTTTGGTGTGATTAGCCCCTAAGGGTGCTTAGTTGCTCATGAATCTTGATTTTCAGTAGTGTATTTTAGTGCACTTGAAGTTTATAAAAAAGTTGTTCCATTTTAGTATACTATTGACACTTGAAGTGTAGTCAAATAGAATTAATATTTTTAAGATAATTATTTTTCACCTGGGATGACTGAATCATATGGCTATATTAATGATCAGATTCAGCTTATTTAATGAAAATGTCAGTGATAATTTAAGTCTAAATTGTAATTAGTATTCATGTTTAAACATAACCAGCATACACTACAACCAGGGTCACAGTAAATGGAAGTAAGAGGGGGACTGAGTAAAAATAATGCAGCATGAAGTTAAAACAAGTCAGTTTAACCTATCATTTTAAGTTTTAACTTGTGATAAGTTGACTAACAAGTTAAAATTGTTTCACCTAATTTGTTAAGTTAAAGTAACATTAAAATATATGTTAATTGGACATTATTTTTTACAGTGGGGGTCCTGGCATGTAAGGGGCTCTAAAGATCTTGAAATTATACTTATTATTTTATAATTGTACTGCGTTTGTGTGTTGCTCATCTTTTCTGTGACAGTTTGTTGCCCTGATGTACACGTTTGTAGACGTTGCCACAGGCACAGCATGCATGCAATCTACATTATTTGATTGGTTCTTCGGGTACATTGCAAAGCACTGATTGGCTATATAGGAACTCATCTCAGCGGAGAGAAGCATCAGAGAGAGCGGTGACGGCCAGTGACTTCTTTTTTGATGGCGCTTGATGTAAAGTTCGCCACAACATGTATTTAGCACATATTTTGAAAACACATGCAACACACATGACACTCCGAACACATATTCTGAATTTGCGCCCCTCGGATGAGTCACGAGCCGCCACTGAGAGAGAGTCATTTGAATGTGTTGATTTTAAGAGTAGTGACAATGTAGCGTATAATGTGCAAGCAAAAAAAAATCAGGATTTCTTTTAAAGAAGAACTTGAGCACATATAAGTGTATAAATACAGTGTTGTCCTGTGCATTCCTTCATAACAAATGAATGAACAAAGGCTGAGGAAATAGAAAATGTCAGTGTATACCTTAGGATGATATCTGGTAAACGATTTTTGTTGTCACAGGCAAATAACTTCCTGTTATGCCCGTCAGTCTGCCAAAACGTACTCGGGTATGATGGCAGTATTGATGTCAGGATTCACAGTTTATAAGGGAGATATTGAGCTGGTTTGTCCCCTGACAATAATAATAACTGTCACTGTTAACTAAATGCAGGCACACAGCTACTGCACAACTATGTTGAAAATGTTGAGTAATGAAAAGGTTGTAATACAATTGTCTCCATATATCAGACTGTACAGATGTTTTTTTTTTAAATGTAAAAATCAACACATTTTATCAAAGCATCTAAATGTTGTTATATGATGTGTTATGAGTTTCTTTTTTCTGTTGGATACTAAAAAGATGATGGTAAGCACATGACGGTACCCATTGACTTATATAGTATTTGTTTATCCTACTATGGAACTCAAGAGAAGAACGAATAACATTTTGGGGAAGTAAATAATGACAGAATTTTCATTTTTAAATGAACTATCCCTTTTATACATACATAACATATGTTCACATATGAAGATGCATTTTCATTTCAAAGTGAATTGTAACATAAATAGTTTTAGATACAGAAAAAGACATCAAAGGTAACCAAATGACATTAAACAAACACTGTAATGTGGTCTGGGTGTATTACATTTTTTTTCAATGTCTTCTAAACAAACAAATTACGTTAGTTTAAACCTCTAATAACATGTTGTACTTAAAATGTTTCTGTTTGGTCTGGTTTTCTTTTCATATTACAAACATGACATGTTTGTAGTCTATTAAAAGGATATTCACCACGTTCCCATGACATTTCCAGAATTAAAATAAATCAAATAAAGATGTATTTCTGATGTAAATATAACTTTTCTCAAAATTTGTTATAGGTTGTTTGTTAACAAATAAAATACATAAACGTAAAAAAAAATACATAACACTTTCCAATGAAGTTTCATTTCTTAAAGGGATAGTTCGGCCAAAAACGATATTAAACCCATGATTTACTCACCCCCAAGCTGTCCGAGTTGCATATGTCCATCGTTTTTCAGACAAACACATTTTCGGATATTTTAGAAAATATTTTAGATCTTTCTGTTGATTAAATGTAATGTAACACAAGTTAAATCCAAACGGCTCCAGGATGATAAACAAAGGTCTTCTGTGGGTAATCCGTGCGGTGTTGTTGTAGAAATATCCATATTTAAAATGTTATTAACGTTATAAACTACCTTCCGGTAGCGCCGCCATCTTAGAGTGATGCGCATTCAGGATGAGCGCTTACGCAGCGTACAGAGTTTCTCTGCTGCTGCTCTGTGCCCTCGCCCTCCGAATTTGTCATACGTCACTAAGAAAAGTGCGTACACTACGCTAATACTCTCTCCTGAGTCTAAGATGGCGGCGCTACCGGAAGGTAGTTTATAACGTTAATAACATTTTAAATATGGATATTTCTACAACAACACCGCACGGAGCTCTAAATGGACAAACTGCTTTGCAGAGCGTGTTTTGTCACTATGTTGTCTCCGACAACTTCATGTTTGTCCTGTACTCTAGCTTCTCTATGCGTTTCGGACTGAGCTGTTGGTTGCAATTCACAATCTTATCAATAGATGGCGCTAAAATGTGAACACATCACCTTTAAGGCTACAATCCATAACTTTTGCCTATTTATAGGAGTTCTTTTCTTTACGTGGGTTGAAGTCAAATGATGTCAAACAGACAAAATCATAACCGACATGGTTGTTTGTTCCTTTATATAATAAACTCAGTTTTATCCTCATATATTTGTAGAAAAAAAATTTCTACAATTTTCTTGATCTCAAATCGAATTATTATAATAAGCTTAAAGGAATAGTCTACTCATTTTCAATATTAAACTATGTTATTATGAGCAAGTTTGGTGGTACAAAATAAAACGTAGCACTTTTCTAAGCGGATTTAAAAGAGGAACTATATTTTATGGCGTAATAGCACTTTTTGGAGTACTTCGACTCGGCGCAGTAACACCCTCCCTCTCCCATTATGAAAGTGAGAAGGGGAGCGGACTTTTCAGGCGAGTCAAAGTACTCCCAAAAGTGCTATTACGCCATAAAATATAGTTCCTCTTTTAAATCCGCTTAGAAAAGCGCTACGTTTTATTTTGTACCACCAAACTTGCTCGTATAACTACTCGTCTTAAATAGGAAAAACGTTGATGTGTTTGGTCACTTCTAACTTTATCTCTGATTGGTACCATTGAATGAATGGGGCTAAGCTAAATGCTATTGAAGCGTTGCAGCGCGCTCCAGCGCTTACGTGCACGCACACAGATGATAGAAGGATGTATCAACTCTTCTTAGTTAAGGTAATAACATAGTTTAATATTGAAAATGAGTAGACTATTCCTTTACCATTGCTTAACAGACTGTGTTGAACACTAATTTAATTTTAAACAACAACCAAAAAACGACTGCTAGATTACTGAGCAATTATCTAACATGAACACACATGTTAGATATGCATTAACTAATGTTAATGAATAGAAACTTATTGTAAAAAGTGTACCGGTTACATTTATTTACTTTTCAATCAAAAGCATTTTTAGGCCATTGTATTGCAGCATTGTGCACCTGGCTCTTTAAGGGCCTTTATAAGGTCAGTCCCTCGCATCAGGGGTCGTGTAATTGTGCCGTCCACTGTCCTTTTTTCTCTTTGTCAGATCCTGTTGCCTGATCCCTTTGTTGTGAGAGCAAACACAAGAACACAGCATGATCAGAAACACAATTTGTTGAAGGGAAAGAAAAAGAGACTCAAGGAGGACAGCTTCAGAGACGCAGGGCTGGGTAGCACTTTGAGAGAGTGATAAAATTGAGTTAGATTGCTACCTTGACAGTGGGAGTTCAGAGAATCTGGGGCTTGTTTGGTGGCTGGTCTATTTCCTCTGGGGTTTCTCAACAGCGCAACTGCTGCATACCAATGCCATAAGTGCATGTCAACCTCAGCGAGCGCTGCTATTTTATGTACGCAGCCTGTTCTAGTTTCTACGTCGAGTTTATGAATCAAGTTCTGTAAGCATAGGTGTTTCATTGTTCTGTAT
This sequence comes from Misgurnus anguillicaudatus, assembly GCF_027580225.2. NCBI lineage: Eukaryota > Metazoa > Chordata > Actinopteri > Cypriniformes > Cobitidae > Misgurnus > Misgurnus anguillicaudatus. The sequence continues at coordinate 19,239,400 of NC_073341.2, forward strand.
TACTTATTATATTACTACAGTAACACATAATAAAACAGAAGGAATTTTTATTGCACAGATGTGCCATTTGAAAATCATGGGAGGATAAGGCAAATAAAAACGTATATAGAATCCGAATACTGTACATAGTTCTAAATATGCTATTCTGCCTTTTATATTGTAGTTGCAATTCTCTTCTGTTTTTACTGTCACATGCCGATGTCATGAATTTAAAAAAAAACTCATTGAATGTTAGTTAGTTAGTTAGTCTTTGGACTTTATGTTTTATCCATTCATCACAACCAAACAAACAAAAAACAACACTTCCTTTGTCTCAAACAAATATTTGTCAATAAACCATGCATGTAAATTTCATCTAACAGTAGGGGGAGAAAAAAACATAAAATTTCTCCAGAGCAATTTTTGAAGGGGTAACAAATAATACAGCCCAATATGTGTTTGTTAGAATATGTAAACAGAGAAAATATTTTTTTCCAAAACCATTTATTTGTTGCAATGTTTATGAAGTTAGAGGGTGTTGCATATGAGCTCCTTCTATATATACTGTAGTGTGCAAATAGCCTAGATACTTCATTGTAAAAAACTTTTTAAGGTTTTTTTTACTTATTTTTCTTTACTGTGAAAATATAATTTTTTAAACTCTTTCCCTGCCAACGACGAGTTATCTTGTCAATTAAGAGAAAACATTTCCCTGCCAATAACGCTTCCCTGATGAGTTTTTATGGTAAAATATAATTTTGCTATTATCCACGAGTTGGCGCTCTTAATCAATTTATTAAAAACTGATATTGTAAACTACATGTATGTTTTGATCATGTATTCTGAATCTGATCTCTAAAAAAAGTTATTTACAAAAATGCAATTGTTTCAGCTTTTTTTTCAAAATTTTGTATTTTTGAAAAAAACCTACCTGTATTTGAGAGGTAATAAAAAGAGAAAAAATAAAGATAGGCTGAAACTTTTTTTCTGTTTGTTTGTTTGAAAGCAGAGGGTCTGTTCTTTCATTTAATATGTATGTATGTTTATATATTTCTAGAAGAAAATTTTCCTAAAAGGCATTTTGTGTAACTTTTGTGAAAATCACAAAAAATGCTGGCGAGCAACTTAAAAAAAAAAGCTGGCGGCGAATGAGTTAAACATTAACTGTATAAATGTAATAATCATGTTACTCTGATAACACTTTCTATGAATTCCATGCCTATAATGAATTATAACCCCCTTTATAATTATTTATAGGCAGTTATCACTACTCTATAAATATATCTATAAAGACACAACAACACCTATACCCCATTATAAGAACAGTATAGTTACATTTATTAAGTGATGCATTTGCATTTCAATGCGCATGCTCATAATCCACTATACACTGATTTATAACTACTCAGTCGGGGTATTTTTTTAAAAACGCAGCCTGAATTGCTATAATGTAAATCAATTTATATATGAAGAGTTTCGTTGCAAAACGAGATAAATCCATTTTTTAACATTTTTGTCAAAACATGTTTATTATTGTTATCATGCTATTATTTTGTTTTATGGTGCTACTTAGCTGTATTTGTTAAGTTATGAAGGTTTAAATCAAAACAAACCAACTGCAGTTGAATTTAAATTAATTGGAATGCACAACCAAAAAACGTGATTTCTGAACAATTAACAAAATGGTGGTTATCTCATTTTGCAACAAAACTCTTCATATGTAAAATAAGTATGTAAATTGCAACTGTTTGTATAGGATTTTTTTTACTTTATTATAGGCATTATTTTAAAATTTGCAGATAAACTATTGAAAATGGATAATAAATAACATTTGAGTTCACTTTACTTAAAGCCATCAATAATGCATTTATAGATATTAATAATTGCATTATGACTCATAATAAGTAACTTTTTAAAGATTATTACATTAACTGAAATAATCATGTAAGTCTTTCTAAACAAGTGACACTATATGGCAGATCTAACGATCTAACGATCTGATATCCCCATCATCAAGTCAGTCGGGTATTACATAAAGAAACAAGAAAAAAAAACATAGACAGCCCATATGGACAATCTAAAAGAACTGCAGCAACATTTTCAACACCATAGAGCAGAAACACAAAATCCTCTGAGAAAAAAAGATGGAAATCTATTTTATCCAAGTAGGAGGAAGAGGTTGTTTTGAAAGTGAACTGAAGTAGGTTTTCATGTTTCTATTTCATTAAATCTATCATGCAAAATAAAGACAGACCCAAAAATAAACGTAATACCTCCGTCCTGTCATTTTCCAACAAGGTCAAAGAAAGTTGAGGAAAAACAAAGATGACATTTGGTTCCAGCCTAAGTGCATGTTTAGAATCTTAAATCTCTCAACTTGTAATATTTTGCTTTTGTTTTCTCTGTCTCAAATTCACCTGTTTCCAGAATGCTGATAGTTGCTGATAGCATGGTGGCAAAATCTTTCAGTTTTGGTCCAGCTTCAGGGCTCCTGAGGGCAACGAAGTCCCAAGTGAGAATCTGTCAGTATATGTGGAGCCTTCATAGATGTTCTCATTACCGGGCGGGCACATCATCATATCATCGCTGATGTCATACATCAAGCACAATGACAGAGGGTTGAGTATGGGTTGCCCTGGACCTTGCAATGCACTGAAATAGTAAATATACAGTCAACCACCAAACTTGTTAAATAATCACTTGTAATTGCCTAGGGCAATGCTTCCCAATCCAGGTCGAGTAACCCCTCACAAAAAGTTTTAGATGTCTCCTTATTTAAAATACCTTTAACTCATCAGCCTCCTTCCAGAATAGTTAACATGTCTCCATAACAAGTTGATGAGTTAAATCAGGTGTTTTAAATGCAAAACATTCTGGTAGGGGGTACTCAAGCAATGGAATTGGGAAACACATTAAGCAAATTTTTAAAAAAGCTTCATTTAAATGTGTTTGTTTGCATTGTCTTGCATCAATTAAATCATAATGAAATAAACAAGCAATCAGAGCATTTGAAATGTAAAAAAAAACATACAGTAGGATTAACACAACGCATTATTCGCATCAGTAAGTGCTCCGCTGTGATTTCTCATTTCTGTACTGTTGTACACTTTCTCTGCAGAAGCATTGCAATATTAGTGCTGTTGAGAACAGTATAGTTTTATGCAGGTCGAACCTGCATGAAACCTCAAGAGATTTACTAATCCATACCGTGGACTGCAAAAAGCAAAGAAGTGCAAAAAATGTCTACATGTAACGGCACAGAAGTACAGGACCCGTGGAAAACAGCCAGCCAGATCCACTGTCTTTTTTGAGCAACCTTGTGATCTTTCACAGCTAATTCTTTGCTGGTTTAATTCAGTTTTTGCTATCTTTGTTATTTCTTAAAGGAATAGTCAATTTTCTTGAAAAATCCAGATAATTTACTCACCACCATGTCATCCAAAATGTTGATGTCTTTCTTTGTTCAGTCCAGAAGAGATTTTGAGGAAAACATTGCAGGATTTTTCTCATTTTAATTGACTTTAATGGACACCAACACTTAACACTTAACTCAACACGTAACAGTTTTTTTCAACGGAGTTTCAAAGGACTACAAACGATCCCAAACGAGGCATTAAGGTCTTATCTAGCGAAACGAGTGTCATTTTTGACAAGAAAAATAACAAACATACACTTTTAAACCACAACTTCCCGTCCAGGTCCGGTCCTGAAAGCGCCAGCGTGACCTCACACAATACGTCATGACGTCAAGAGGTCACAGAGGACGAACGCGAAACTCCGTCCCAGTGTACAAGTGTGTTGAAAGAGGACCGTTCCGACGTTGTTGTATGTGGAACGATACAAATTAATGTCTTTGTGTCAGTTTATTGTTTGAAATGGTCCGCAAATGTGCGTTTTTATATATGTAACACGTGACCTCCCTACGTCACTTACTCATTTACGTTAGATCGCGCTGGACTGGACCTAGACGAAAAGTGGTGGTTTAAAAGTGCATATTTTTTTTTTTCTTGTCTAAAATGACAATCGTTTCGCCAGACAAGACCCCCATGCCTCGTATGGGATCGTTTATAGTCTTTTGAAACTCCGTTGAAAAAAACTGTTACGTGTTTAGTTAAGTGTAAAGTGTTGGTGTCCATTAAAGTCCATTAAAATGAGAAAAATCCTGGAATGTTTTCCTCATAAAACATAATTTCTTTTTGACTGAACAAAGAAAGACATCAACATTTTGGATGACATGGTGGTGAGTAAATTATCTGGATTTTTCTTCTAAGAATATGGACTATTCCTTTAATATGTGCGCTATACATCGGCGATTCATGATAAAAAGATGTGCACCTTTAGCTTCTACATGTAAACATAAGAAAGTCTTTTTATCTTTAAACAAATACAATGATACCACATTAACCATCCTTTATCTTGGGAGAACAGAGCAGAGCGTTTTAGGGCAAAGATTTTGGCACATATTTCGCCCACAGGTTCCACACCGAACAGCACGACTCCTGGGAATGAACTGCCACCACACACAGACCCGAAGCCCTCTGTCTTTTCTTTTTCTCCACCAAATCCCTTTAGTTTTCCACATTCGTTCTCCAGTCAGATGCAACCTGCTCTACAACTCAGCACTAATGTCTGTCTGCAATACAGAAAGAAAGCGAACAACGGGGACCAAAGCTGTATGTGGATTTCGGCTGCGATGTGATGAATGCATTTGACAGCCTTTTTACAAGGTGAGACAAAAGCAACGAAAGCTTCAAAACAGAAAGGCAGCAAGCCAAGCAAGGTGTGGACATTTCAATAGGCTTTCAACGTTCCGAAAAATGATTGTGTTCAGGGAAAAAGATCAAAGGAGGGATTTTAAGCAGCCTTGGGGAAGCATTCTGATTGACTGTGAGAAGGTGAATTGATTTGTATTGGTGTGTATGATGGACATTTTTTTATCACAACAATCCCCGGGGATCCGAGTCCAGGAAGGGAGTGCATTGATAAGTTAAAAATCACAAAACCCGAAGAGGTTTGTATATGGTGTAAAATAAGCCATGGGTTGTCAGGAAATACATAAAATACACACAGACTGCTTATGCAACTCCACCACCTGTTTTCAAAGCAGACGACAGGGCTGATATATATGCAGTTTGTCACACTGCATATCTTATATCTAAAACAGTTTGTGTGTTTGACAGGAACCGTTACGAAGAAGCTCAAACCGATGTAACCACATGAGTGCGCGTTGGAGGAAACGACAAATCCGCGAGTTTGATCTGTGTTGTTTCTTTAACAGAAAAAAACACGCATGCAGATCAATGGCAGCCTAAGTGCAATGTTAACGTGTTCGTGGGCATGCTGCGGAAATGTTATTGTACTCCACGTTGAGGCTGAAACAAATAGTCTGACATTAAAGTGTCTGGATCAAGTCCCTCACTGCATGACTAATGAGATCTTTTCTTTGTTTACCAGATGAGCTCAACATTGCTTATGGGATACCGACACTAATAACGTAATCAATAGGAAACAAAAACAACGGCAGCACATAAAGCCGATCCATTCATTCAAACCTGGCTCCCGCCAAGCAGTGATTGTCTGGCATTGCTAATATCCTGCCTGGTGCAAATAGATTGAAAGCAAATTTCACCGCACACTGACATGCCTGATTAGTCCCGTGTTTCAAGGGAAGTTATTCACCATCAGACAAATATTAGAATGGCCCTGAATTAAAGGAGGGTTGAAGTCAAATCAAAGCACCCCCTCTATACATAGCTAATGACACGTTAAGAATCACCTCATTTTTAAATAGAAGCAATCCCAGACCGCTGAGAGCCCAGCACGCCTTTCTCAAAAATACACACAAGCATACATGAACTTCCAAGCCTGATCTTACGAGATTTGTCACTATTTTAAGAAGTGATAACGATAAATGAAAAATATCCATATTTTAAACTTTATAAACTGTAATAACTAGCTAACGGTTAGGACGCCATCTTGGAATCACGTGATTCACGAGAGAGTTTTAGCCAAGTGTGCTTCATAAGTCTTGAAAAGTAAAGCCTCTGGCTCTTTGATCGCCCCCTGGTGGCTGGGTGCAGTACAAGTCATAAACTCCACCCTCTCCATTCAAACGAATGGGACTCTGCTCTAAATAAAAAAATTATTTACACACTTCCAATAAAAGTTTTCGAAAGATGGTTTTGGTCCTTTCAAGTAGTTGTTATCACACTTCATTTTTGTGATAAGTTTCATTTTAGCTAGTAATTTGATGCTATAGAAATGAAGCTTGTCATTGAATTGGTCGTGCGAGTGTTTCGGCGGAAGTTTGATACAGTGGCTCCGCCTCTGGCTCCACAGACGATTCCTTCTGTGCATGCCTTGGCTCCAAACTGCTGTTTTTACGTAACATGGCGGCGACCATGGGCGGACATTTTTGGCTTCAATTCATTACAATGGAGGGAGGCGACGTTGCGTCGTCCATCTTTTTTTAGTCTCGGTTTTAGCGTAGTGACCATTTGTTGACATGGGTAAATTGCATAGTGACTTTCGTGAATCGAGTCCATGATGGCGTCATTACCGGAAGCTAGTTATTATAGTTTATGAAGTTTAAAATATGGATCATTTTCTTACAATATTGCATTTATTACCTGCAATCTTTATTAACACCTTGGAGCTGTGTGGATTAATTCTGTGTGAAGGATGGATGCACTTTTTTGAGCTTCAAAGTCAGAAGTTGTTTCCTGATCCCTGTTTTCTCCCAATTATTAACTTGGAAAAGCAAGGACATTTACCAAAATAACTTAAAATGTCTTCGTCTAAAAGATGATGGACGTATTTCGGATTGTTTTGAGGGTGAGTGCATCATGAGACAATTTTCATATTTGGCTGAAGTTTCGCTTTAAGAAATACATTTGTGACTCTGGACCACAAAACCAGTCGTAAGGGTCAGTTTCAAAGCTGTATAAATAAGCTTCCCATTGACGTCAGGTTAGGACAATATTTGGCTAAGACACAATTGTTTGAAGGTGCAAAAATTTAAATATTGTAAAAAAATCACCTTTGAAGTTGTCCAAATGGAGTTCTAATGCAGGGTTCACACCAGACATGGTAGAGGCGGCAAGCAAGAGTGATTTACATGTTAAGTCAATACAAAGACGGGATAAGGCATCCTGCGGCGCGGTACACCCGACACGGATGCCGCATTCCGCACAAATTGAGGCGAGTTGAAAAATCTGAACTTCGGCGGATTTCCATGCGGCGTTAACCAATCAGGACATTGCTGTAGTAGTGACATGATTACAGGAAGCGAGTAGAGTTGCAGAAGCCCCTCCTATGACGCAAATTTCTGCGTGAATGTCTCGAATGACTAGAATTTCACACCCAGCTTTCACGCACAAATGAAGCGAGTAAACTCAAATGTTTAAGCGTGCAACTACGCCCGAATAGCATGTTTTGCTGCCTCTACCGTGGCTGGTGTGAATGCACCTTTAGCAACACATATACTGTAACTAATGATAAATAAAACTTTTGATTTATTTATGGTAGGAAATTTATAAAATATTTTTTTGGAGCATGCTCTTAATATTCTAATATTTTTTTCATAAAAATAGATAATTTTGACCCATACAATGTATTGTTTGTCACAGGTACTGCTACAAATACCAGCTTTTGCTGGTGACTTGGCCCATGGTCACATTTTATCTGCATGTGTCCAACCCATTAACTTTTGGCTGCTAGTGCAATGCTCTACCAACTGAGCCACAGGAACACTTAAACCCACAAATGTACCTCCCCCCAAAAAACACACAAAAGTTTTCCCAGATCATATTGTTCATACCGTCAACAGAAAAGCTGTGACAGGCTCTGGGTCACAAGTAAGATTTGAGATGACCTCCCGAGCATTTCTTTTTGAAAACAGACACACTTTTAAATGGAACAGCCAATTCCTGTAGGATGATAAAAAGCTTCTTGTTGTACACAATGCTGTATTGTATTCTCCAGAGTTTGTTTGGAAAAAAGTTGGCCTTTCATTCTTGTCCAGTATAAAGCCACCTTCTTCAGGTCATTCATTCTGTAGGCGACTGCTGATGTGTGGACTTTAAGAAAAAAATTGGTGTCTGTAGAACTTAAAAATTGTAGACAATATGGGTGACATTTTGTATTTTAGTTGAAGAAAACGACTTTAGGTAAAATTATATATTTCCATGAGATCAAAATTAAAATGTATACCCATAGACTGTTTAAAACATGGACGCAGTGACATAATCTGTAGGCTGTTGCAGAGCCTGCCATCGCCATCTTGGCAGCGTGTCACTTGCGTATAACTGAAAATGCAAAGATGTGAAACGTGATGCCTGGTTGCTGAAACAATGCCCACCTAGCTCGACAGTATTAACAGCAGCGGCAATTCACCTGTCACTCAAGTGACCATGTCCGTAATTATGCCGAACTTAAAGGTCCCATTCTTTCTGTTTTTGAAGCTTTGATTGTGTTTACAGTGCGCCAATATAACATGTGTTCATGTTTCACATGTAAAAAACGCTGTATTTTTCACACAATTTACTTATCTGTATAGCGCTGTTTTCACTGTCCTAAAAACGGGCTGATGTCTTCCTTGTTCTATGAAGTCCCTCCTTCAGAAATACATTACGAGTTGTGATTGTGTAGTTTGTCAAGTGTGTTATGATTCGACAGCAGCTTAGTCATTAGCTTAGCTGGCGACTGACATATTCCAGTGGGCGGACTTTAGTCAAAAAATTGTTCTAGTGACGTCATTAAAGCAGGAAGTAGAGGACTGTAGTCCAAACCGGCCGTTCGCTGTAGGCTTTGAACGGTAAATTCTGTTAAAGAAAACATATCGCCTAGCAGTGAAATTTTAGCTTTACCATTTTACAGGTATTATTATGCTATTAAAGCAACATTACACTAACTAAAGTTTGAAAAATGGGATCAGGAAGAGCATGAACTTTAAGGCTTAATATAATTTAAATGGATGAGTTACAAAAAAATCACCCCTCACAATAGACATGAACTTTGGCAAAATTAGCTATATAGACCAATATCACTTTTTGTACCAAGTTTTACACAAATTTATTTCTATAAAGTCAAGCATTTTTAACATGGGGGGTCTATAGAATAGACTCCTTTTTGGAGCCAGTCTCTGGTGGCCAATTGATTAAAATTGCAGTTTAAGTTACTTTTGTGTTGGCTTCATAAGAGAGACAGGAAGGTTGCCCCTTGTATATACCACTAAATATGAATCACAAGGTAAATCAATTAGTATGGCATTAAATAGAATAGATACAATATATGAAAAGAAATTTAAATATTTCCCATTTTCATTATTATGCTTTATATCATTCATTTTATAAGACTTCAAACATAATTTGAAACCATTATCAAACAAAAGAACAACATGAAATACAACAAAATTAATTTGCACACCGACCTCACATTTGTTAAATCACAACATGCGTAACAGTACCCCATACTGATCATTCATCACAGTACTTAACATGAATTAACAACAACAGTGTAAAGAAAACAGCAAAAAAATAAACAATAAAACCGTAATTATTTATACCTCCTACAGTATATGCCTGCTGGGTAAATAGGACTATGAATCACAAACCATTTTTGTGCAGGCTTATTTGAATCGAATTGAAAATGCATTTATTTTTATCACCCGCTATGCTTCAGTCTACAAAATCTGAACATTTTGTGAAAAAAGCTTGAAAAGTATTACAAGCATTTCAAAAAGTTATATCTTGTTTACTGTTAAAAATACATAATATTACACGGTCTTACATAATACATCTCATTTTTCCAGTACAAATGTCTTAAATAGTATTTAGAGATATATTTACTTGGAGAGTTTAATATTAAGAGATTAATTTCTTGTTTCCAGAAAAAAAAAATTTGTAATTTGAGTTAATGAGTTTAGGCTTAAACACTTGGCTTGGTTTCACAGACAAAGCTTAGCTAAAGCCAGAACACGGCCATATTTAAATTAATATAAACGTTACATTATAAACGTAATGGCACTGGCATATTTTAAGATATGTCACTGCAAGTTATTTTTATTTAAGAGAAACTGGGGAAATGTCATTTACTTATCAAGTAAATGTATCTCGATTTTAGGATTTGTAGATACAGTATTTATGCTATTAAAATCAAGATAAAAAACTACATTAATTTTTTGCTGTGTTACAATATCCAAGAGTAAAGTAACTCTCATAAAGTAATGCCCCCACCCAAAAAATAATTTTTTTGGCTATGTTAAGAGCATTTATTAATATGATAAGAACCATTTTTACAATGTGTTATCCCCTCAGGCACTCTTACTTGACACAAGGTATAGTGTACGATGGAAAACAGAGCGATATGTTGACATTAGAAATGTCCGGAGCAATTCAATCACAGCTGTTATCAGAAAGTAAACAACCGCTCTGCTCCTAAAGCATCACGGACCTGAAACTGTAGTTTCACCTGTTGTGTATCATTCTTGAGATGACTGTGAAAAGACATTTAACAAAACTCCGATTTATATTTGTTAAATCCCATGTGACACTGTAGCATATTTATTTTTAGTTATTTAATGGTATTATAGTAGGCACTTCACACAAATTCCACGCATTTTATCTCTCTTCCTGTTTATTCTGCAAACTTTATCCAAGCACTGCCAAAACTAATCCTGGTTCATAAGTGAAGAGCACTTACGCAAATTCATTACAGTTATCTCTTCATTCTATTATCGTCAATGACAAGATCCAATGAGACATACGTATGTATTCATCAGAGATTTTGTATATCCACCATTTTCCGTTTGAAAAGCATTTTGGGAAATTTGCTCTGGCAGTTATGGAGCCACATTACAAGGCCCTCTATTGGGAAAGCTTTATTTCAGGGGCAGATAAGCGCTTCCAATTTTACCGTGGTCACACATTAATTAATCCTCAAGGAGGATTCAAAGTGCTGCACTTTAACACAGAGCTTTGTCTCTGGAGCCCGGATGACTCTCTGTATGGGATTAAACGAACTCAGGATTAAATAAAACGAAGGAATGTGAAGATAATATGTGACTAACAGAAAAAGACTTTTGCTCTGTTTGTAATTCTGCAGCATTGAATCCACATTTTAATAAGAACTTAATCACACAGACTTAAGTCAAAGATTATCTCAAACCCTCTTCACCCCCCACAACTTTAGAAATGAATGAGCGATCACAGCGACAGGTACAGTAAACTACCAATCATGACGTTTTAGCTGTGATGGACCGCCTTTTCCATTACTCTTAGTCTATCACAAGCTCTACAGCATTGCTGGTCAAAACAAGGGCCTGATCTTTGCAACCATTTACTTAAAGGCAACCATTTGCATAAGCCAGAAATGACATCATCAAGGACGTTTATTTTTCCTAAATTTGCTGTGGTCGGAAGTTTTCAAAGAGCTATTGTTGACAGTTTAATTGCACCGACTGTAGCACATAAATTACTTTGAGGTACTTAAATCTGAAGATATAGACTGAAATATAGTCTGAGACTCATTTTAGTTAATTTTCTGTGAATCACGTTCAAGAGAATTAATTTAATTAATTTGCTGAATGGATTGCTATAGACCATATTGATTATGTGTTATGTCAAGTCTGCTTTAAACTTAGTATGTACTAACTACAATGCTTATTTCATGTGAGAAATTGATATGTTGAAAAAAATTGAAAACAATACACATTTATAATTGAATTATTCTGTTAACACGGTCTCACACCCATGGCGTCAACACTTGACGACACCCGACCATGCGTCAACACGCCGACGCGGAGGGTACACCCCTCGCGCCACCCCCCGACGAACTGGGGACTTCAACACCACCAGGTACGCGAAATTAAACAGTTGTCGCCTGGCATTGGGGTTAGGGAAAGGTTTAGGTAGGGATGTCATTATGTAAATCTAACCCTAAACCGACGCGAAAATGGTAGAAAATGGTAAGAAAATAGGAAAGAGAATGCAACGGACTTAATAGTATTGAAGTCCCCAGTTCGTCAAAAAATGACGCGAAAGGTATACCCTCCGCGTCGGCATGTTGACGCATGGTCAGGTGTCGTCAAATATTGACGCCATGGGGTGAGACTGGGTTGATTCTGTAAATCAGTCCTTTAAACATCATATTTTGTCTACATAGCACATGTAGATGCCGGGTATATAGACAGTATTTATTTATAGCATCAAACAAGGTTTATATACACTTACCTAAAGGATTATTAGAAACACCTGTTCAATTTCTCATTAATGCAATTATCTAATCAACCAATCACAGGCAGTTGCTTCAATGCATTTAGGGGTGTGGTCCTGGTCAAGACAATCTCCTGAACTCCAAACTGAATGTCAGAATAGGAAAGAAAGGTGATTTAAGCAATTTTGAGCGTGGCATGGTTGTTGGTGCCAGACGGGCCGGTCTGAGTATTTCACAATCTGCTCAGTTACTGGGATTTTCAGGCACAACTATTTCTAGGGTTCACAAAGAATGGTGTCAAAAGGGAAAAACATCCAGTATGTGGCAGTCTTGTGGAAGAAAATGCCTTGTTGATGCTAGAGGTCAGAGGAGAATATGCCAACCTATTTAAGCTGATAGAGAGCAACTTTGACTTAAATAACGACTCGTTACAACCGAGGTATGCAGCAAAGCATTTGTGAAGCCACAACACGCACAACCTTGAGGCGGATGGGCTACAACAGCAGAAAACCCCACCGGGTACCACTCATCTCCACTACAAATAGGAAAAAGAGGCTATAATGTGCACAAGCTCACCAAAATTGGACAGTTGAAGACTAGAAAAATGTTGCCTGGTCTGAAGAGTCTCGATTTCTGTTGAGACATTCAGATGGTAGAATCAGAATTTGGCGTAAACAGAATGAGAACATGGATCCATCATGCCTTGTTACCACTGTGCAGGCTGGTGGTGGTGGTGGTGTAATGGTGTGGGTGATGTTTTCTTGGCACACTTTAGGCCCCTTAGTGCCAATTGGACATTGTTTAAATGCCACGGCCTACCTGAGCATTGTTTCTGACCATGTCCATCCCTTTATGACCACCATGTACTTCAGCTAATTTTTAAGGAAGATCCAGCGTACTTTACAACCATTTTACAGGTCTCTTCTGAATCTGAATTTGTTTAGAATTCAATTATTTTCCAACACAATATGAATATTAAATTAAGTTGAATGAGCATGAGGAACTTCTGACATTTAAACCTGATTTATTTTACACTGAAAAACTCTGAAAAGGAAATCTTCAGGATGTGTTACAGCAATAAATCTTTCTGTACATATACAGGAAAAACAGTGACAAAATAACGTGATATCTGGCAGCTCCGTCAAGGCTTGCGTGCTGAACGTGCTGTTATAGTTTGGAATGCAAATGTAGTATCTTTACATTATATATTTATTTCCTACGTGAGTACATAGTTAAAAAAATTTATTTTAAAGACTGCATACACTTATGTAGTTAATGTACTGGAATAGTGGGCTATATAACACATCAAGCGGTGAGAAGATCTACTTTTTCTAAACATTACAGCTTTTCAAAGTCATAAAAATAAACATTTATATATTAAATAAATAGAGTAGAACCAAACATGAAGACCTACCATGTATTTTGGAAAATGTGGTACTGTACCGTAAAGCTGTACTGTAACATTTGGTATCGAAACATAAAAGCCATCTGCTTGAGGTTCTCATCACAGCATAAAATCTCATTAGGCACATCTTGTGTGAACAGTCCATAAGCTTGCTATCAAAGCTATAAAGTTTCTAGCAGTTTCCATCTTAGTGAGATTTCTGTTTATATCTGAGTATGATCCAGGTGCTATTTAGATTCCAAGCAGGACTCACCGAGAGCACCAGCCAACAAAACAAACCAATTTGTCTCATGCAGCCGTACCATTTCCCTCTGATTGCTGCCTTTCAGAGTTTAAATGGCATGTAAAGATACCTTTAGTACTGTGACAGACATTTCATTCTGTTTTCTGGTGGTAAATTACAAATTGATATTTAGTCTTAAAAGCAAATCTGAAAACTCAGGACATTGTGGTTTGACCTTTCTTTGCAACACATGGCTCTCTGTGATCATGACAAAAACTGACACCAGAAACGATGGTAAAGTCGTATTTAATCGAAACAATGATGACTACAAAAATAAATGCATGGATGTCCGTCTCTATGTGCTTGTCATAGAATAACTTTTCACTATGTAGCCTCTAATGCCTAAATGTCAATCCTCGTGTAAACACACTTGTTAGAGAACTAGCATCACTAAGAGAAGGATAATTCTTGCTTGTTTTGTTTGGCAGGACAAGAAGCTTTAGAAGGCTTAACAGCAGTACATGCATCAATCAAATGTCAGCCTTAATCAAGTTGGACTGCTGTCACCTTGTTACAGTCCAGAAAACCTGCCTGCTGTCTTGAAGCAATCGACTGTTTGAGTTAATTTAATTCAGCAGAGGATTGAGTTTAAAATGGTACCCATGCACGGAATCTTATTTTTGCATGGATATTAAATTAGAGTTCTGGACTACACCAGAAACAGGTTCCCATTTTCTATCATATGTTTTTGAGAGATGATTCCAGCAATATGCTTCATTTTTTATAACTTTTTCTTCTAACTATTATTATTAACTATATTTTAGTGAACTCAATGAACAATTTATTTTATTTCTGCTAGAAAAGACCAGCATGTTATGTTGGAGCCTGTCCTACTCCAAATAATGACCCCATAGGTTATTTGTGCAAGCAGCCTATTAACTCATTCCCTGCCAGCCTTTCTTTAAAAAAGTTACCCGGCAGCATTTTTTGTGATTTTCACAAAAGTTTCACAAAATGCCTTCCAGAAAAATTTTCTTCTATAAGACCGTTTCATCCGGCGCACCTGCGGTGACGCGATAAGCGTCTGGTCCGAACTGTACTTCCGGTTTCTGTTTGTTTAATGGTCTGACTAGTTGCTGTAACTGAACTCTTAAACAAATACCTCATCGAAAATAACAAATGTTTGGGGTTCCTATGTAATCTACGTGTTGTTTATTTTGCTTGTTATATAAATAAACGTCTTTAAAAGGACTTTGTTTTTATTTGTTCTTCGCAGAGTTTACCGGAAGTTACGTGATGACCACGAAAGCTGCGTGTTTATGTTGTTACTGCTGAAACCGTCTATAAATATATAAACATACAAATATATAAAATGAAAGAACAGACCCTCTGCTTTCAAACAAACAAAACGGGAAAATTAAACGTTTTATCTTCATTTGATTTCTTTTTACTCTCAAATATGGGTAGGTTTCTTAAAAAAAGACTGAAATAATTGCATTTTTTGTTAAGGAATTTTGTTAGATATCAGATTCAGAACGGTTATCAAAACATACACAGAATTTTAAATGTTGAAAAAAAAATTTCTTTAGTTTTTTTATCAATTGGGTCAAAGTACCATCTAGTGGATATTAGGGGAATTACAGATTACCGTAAAAACTCATCAGGAAAGCATCATTGGCAGGAAAATGTTTTCTCTGGCGGGGAAAAAGTTAAGATTAGATTATAAACGGAGGCGGTTCTAGACCCTTTTTAGTGGGGCTTCAGACCCCCTTTCTGTCATCTAATGTTGGGTACACACCAAAAGATTTTTTACATCTTATAAGATTTTCAAAATGTGATAGACCACAAACATGAGGATAAAAAAAATCCTAGATTTAAAACAGATTTTCAACCAGAGTCTCGACTGTAAACAGGAAATCTGCAAAATCTCGCGAGACTTCAGAATAAACATGGTGGACGATATGCAAGAAGAAATTTCAAAGATAGTGTTTTGGAATGATATTCACAGAAAGTTCAAGGGAAAAAGAAAAGGATTTGGGTGAAGTCATTGAGACAGCGGGAATATGGTCTGTAAATTTACTTTGCATCAACTTTACTTTGTGCTGCTCCATGATTGCTTCCGTATTCCGTAATTTCACTTTCTGATTGGATATTGTTTCGTTTCACGTGATAATCTCACGATCGTGCAGGAGTTTTCCTCTGGGTTCCCCCTACACATCAGTATTTCTGATCTGAACATGTTTAATATTTACGATTCGCAATTGGGGTGGCTCCGACGTTCTTCAGATCAGGTTCGGACACTCTTAACACACCTCACACCAAGGGTAAATCTGATAAGATAATCTGTAGAGCCATTAAGATAATCGGGACATAGCTAGGATTGTCGAAAGGGTGAAAATCGCCCAAAAATCTGCCTGATTATCTTTTGGTGTATACCCAGATTTAGCCCCCTTAAACTAGCAACTCTATCAAACTATCCAAACATATCTGAGTATAATTTTATTTCGAAAATAATTTATTTGAAAAAACTTAAAAAACTTAAATTAAATAACAGAAAATGCAGAACATTTTGATGAAAAAATAATAAGCAGATTGAGCCGTAAATTTTATTTTTTTAGGTTCAGCGCATGCATAGCAACCGTGCATCACCAGTGCAGTACTAGAACACGACTGGCTCTTCACGTTATTTTGTCACTTATTTGGAGCAGTTTGCTATGTGGAGCCATTCACTTCCAGTCTTTGTGCTAAGCTAAGCTAGCGGGGGCTGCGTCAGACAGAGTTATAAGCACGCACGGAGATGAAAAAGGTATGTATGGACTTATCTAACTCTGGGGGATAAGCTAAATTCCCAAAATGTGGTCATGTTCCTTTAAAATACAGAGCAATGAAAAACAACGTATGTTTTTCTTCATCCTAAGCACCTGTTTATGTGGCATCCCCTTCCAGAAGCTCTTCACAGGGGAAAATGTCCCATTTTGAACGCTGCCAAAATCACTGTTTCATGATATATCAAGGATACAAGTTCATAAAAGGTATTTTCGCGTATGCATGCTAGCCTGCAAACAGGTGCATTCATGTCTGCAAAATTTAAGAACATTTCTTATGTTTTGCAAACTAAAGCAATGGCATTTTTAGTAAATGACACATAAGGTCTATATTTTTGTACAGTAATAATGGCTTTTAATTATATGATGGCCAGGGCCGGCGTCAAGGGGGTCATTCGCGTGCCGTGCCCCCCTCCCAAACAGGTTGTTGTGCCCCCCTACACAATTTTTTATTAATTTGATATATATCAAGAATCATTAAAATAAATTAAACATTGAATGTTTCATGACTTTTAATGTAATCAAATGAGGAAAATATAGTTGATATATGTTTTCTTTAATTAAAATAGACCAGTTTCTCTGATTGGTTGTATTGCGGCGTTTCATGCATCTGTACGTCTTTAGCATATTTGTGACTTGATACTAGCAACGTGTTTTTTTGCGGCATTTTATGGATCGTGTAAAATATGGATATTAGAACAGTCATATCAAACCAGCGCCTGCTCCATCTGACTTCATGCAAACACCGATTGGCTCAAACTTGGAGATTAGAGGTCGAGGTGAAATTTTCAAATCTACAGGACACTGTTTTAAGGAAGTTTAATGTTCGTACACGCTGGCTTCAGCTATTTTAAAGGTAAGTTAGCATTGTTTTAATTTACGTAAGCTTAAATGTGAAGTGTGGCTATAGACCGTTAACAGCATTGCGACTTCCGGTTTCATTTTTTTAATGGTCTGACTAGTTGCTAAACTGATCTCTTGAACAAATACCTCGTCGAAAATAACATGTTTTGGTTTCCTAGGTAATCTACGTGTTGTTTATTTTGCTTGTTATATAAATGCATACGTTTAAAGTACTTCGTTGTTATTTAATCTTAGCGGAGTTTACCGGAAGTTATGTGTTGAGCACGAAAGCCGCTTGTTTATGTTGTTACTGCTGAAACCATCTATAGATGCAAAAATAGCCATTTTGTCAACTGGTGTGGCAGCTTGGCACTAAATGCACCACCCACCAGCACCTTACCAGCACAGGAATTTATCTGAGCTGTTCCTTTTAGCAAGGAGATGACATAACTGTTGAAATTTCTGCAACAGGCCCTCCCAGGATCAGGCGAGGAGATAATTGTTGTGAAATGAGACAAAGAAACATGAACTTGGCCATTTAAAGAGCCTGGAGATTTACTTTCCCTGAAAATTAAATAAGGCCAAAATATCCGATTGCATTAGTAAGAGTTGGAAAGGGCTGCAAATCGAGTTTGATGTTGTTTATATGAGAGGAGACTGGTGCCTGAATGTTGAAAGGGATGAAATATGATATTTATAAGCCAATGTTTGGGGCGGTTTGTCATCGCTTTCTTCTTGAGAGTGGTTCCGGTGATGGGGCCGGTCGACGATCCGTCATGTCTACACCGGGATGCAAACAGGCTGAATTGCTCGGATGGTGCAGAAAATTATCCCATTTCATTGCTGAGATCTGGCTTTGAGCCTAGGTGCTAGAAAAACACACACTAGTTTTGTTTCAGCGTAGATGGAGCAGTCAAGAATAACCACAATCGCATCAGTGATGCACCGTTGGTAGGCTGCATGCGAAATCACAATGACCTTCATGTGTGCGGTATATTTTGTGGTGATGCTGGGTAAATGATGGCTGAAAAGAGGCATCTAATTTACTTCATGTGCCTTGGAGAATACTATACATTTTTAATGTAAAGGCTTGAGGATTGAATGTGAAAATATGAGCTATTTGAATACAGGTAATTCTCTAGTTTGAAAGAATAAATACAGAAAAAAATGCAGGCGATTAGGGTTGTGCCGATAGACGATATCATCGTCCATCGTGATGGTTGACTGACATCACGATGGAGAGACACCATCGTGATGCCACGCCCCCTCCCCACTCCGCTGCGAGTCGACATACACTTACTCTCTTCTATATAGACTATAGTTAACCTAATATATTTGCGTGAATTGCTCTATAAATTAAATAGAAAATATAACTAATGCATATATGCTATTATAAATACTGTAGTCTATGCCTGAGACGTGACGTGTGTTAGTCTGTGAAAATATCCTGTCAGGCATTTGATCTTGACTAGGGATGGGCACGGATATTCGAATGGCAATAATAATTCGAATTAAAAAAATGCTATTCGAATGTTTGTTTGTTTTTAATGTGCCACCAAAGGGTAACAACTTATTTAATGCTTTTTTCACTTCATCTATACTGTCTTTTACAGACTTAAATGTAAAATATACATGAACATTAATTTGTATGTATTTCTGATTGTTTGGCAATGCAGATTGCAGACGAATTTAAGTTTTTCCTTTTATCTCCGGGTTTGTCCGCGCCGCGCCGTATTTGGCCACTGGCTCAGTGAGGGCTCAAACGTGCTTCTCCGCCGCCCGAATCAACACATCATGAGAGATTTGTAAGCTTTCTGTTATAAAGTCTACTTTATTTTGTTAATAAGGAGACCGACACGGAGAACGAAATGAAACGGAGAACATTTATTATATGCGGTGCTCTTTTGAAAATGAACCGGATAACTGCACATGGCAGTTTAAAGCAAAGCACCGTCTTTGTGAAATGTTGTTGAATTAAGCTAACGTTAGTAACTTTGCACAGTCAACAATAAGGTATCGAGTCGCTTACGTTATTTGTTAAAAAATGTTAAATACAGATATTCAATCTTGTTCAATCCGTCTGTTGTTTTTATCGGATAACCACCATCAGGAAGAGTTTTCTCCGCAGCACCGGCATTATTGTATCTAGTCAGAAAAACGGGCTTTCACCGAAGCAGGTAGGATAAATACGGTTTTCTTTATTCAAAAATACATGTTAAACTAAACTGAGAAGATATTTATATGGCGACTGAGCAGTCGGTTATGTAGATGTGTTTTTTCATTTGCTCCGGGCTCTTGGTGTTTTGAGTCTGTTTAAATGATGATAGCCTACTTTTTAAAGTCATAAAACTTTAAACTTCGCAAGTCCTCAAACTTCGCTTAGATTTGGGTTTAGTGTATAATATTTTGTATAATATAATGTATGTAAGATAAAACAGTAATGAATTAATACTAACGACCGACTTGAAACTAAGGATTTGACTAGACTTCGCTCCGCATTAAGTTTTAACGCATTTTTTTCTGTAAGATATTTTTTAAGAAGAATTTAATATATATATATATATATATATATATATATATATATATATATATATATATATATATATATATATATATATATATATTATTTTTTTTTACAATGTTTTCAACTTAAAAATACATACATATATATATATATATATATATATATATATATATATATATATATATATATATATATATATATATACATACAGAATATAAGTTTAGCTTGTTGTGGATATTTCTTTTTCTAAATTATAAGCCTTCTGTGAAATTATGACAAAATGAAAAATACAAAACACGCATGTCTTAATTAACATAATTTAAATAAACGAATATTCCTTCTTTAAGAGCTTAAATATTCGAAAAATTAAATATTAAAAGTAATAGTAAGTTACTGGAAAATGCCCATCCCTAATCTTGACATTGCTAGAATCTTGTCTTTTTACATGTTGTACATTTATCTTAAAATAATTAATTTTGTACAAGAAAACAGCCCATATTAATCATTTATTAGTAGCCTATTGTAGTGTCTCGGGAGATCGTGCTCATTGTTACATTGAGGCTATACTGCACTGAAGCGGCAGATTAGGATATAAACCCAGAATTCAGCGAACGTCAAGAACAAGAAAACGGGATCAACACTCCGACCGAAACGCGGGATTTACATACACAGACCATGTTTAAATTTCGATGTGTCTGGCCCTGTTCACTTTGTCTAGTTTTAATAAGCTGCGGATTGAAGTGCTGGCTGCTCCCCGCGGTGCTGAAGACCCGCTCTCTGACAGAGTACTGGTGGCACATATGCACAGATATTTACGTGCAAAATATGGAAAGCGCGGAGGAGTCGTTGGGTTAGTAAAATAACGAAATTATAGCTTTTAAATAGAAAAAAATATTTATGTAAAGAGATTAAAAAGTGCTTAAAAGTGCACAACTCTTCTTCAGTGGATTAAAGCTACTTTTTCCCCTTATGTGCAACCTATAGGAAAGAGACATTAGTTGGGATAATAAAATAACAAAATTATAGATTTTAAGTACAGAATAGTATTTATGTAAAATATATATTTAAATAAAAAGTGCACAACTCTTCTTAAGTGGAAGTAATAAAGTAAAATAACGAATAATAATTATATAATAACGAATAATAACGAAAAATTAAAATACCCCCCACCTAACGATATCATCGTCTATCGCGATGGTTTACGTAACCATCGTCAACTGCCAATTTATGGGGACATCGCCCAACCCTACAGGCGATATGTCAGTGGTACTTGCATAAGCTCATTTTACAGACCACAGTTAAGCGTGACCTTGACTAGTCTCATTTATTACACCTAATCTTTGATATATAAGCTCATGAAAAGATAAAAACATATGTGTGTGTGTGTGTGTGTGTGTGTGTGTGTGTGTGTGTGTGTGTGTGTGTGTGTGTGTGTGTGTGTGTGTGTGTGTGTGTGTGTGTGCGTGCGTGGTGCCGTGACCCAGAGGTCAGGTTGTGTAAATGACAGTCTCTGACCCGAGAACAGCAGTTTGCGGATGGATGGGCTGTCATGCAGCCGTCTACCCTTAACGGATGTCAGCTCAAACCTATATTTCAATTTAGGACGACTCTCCAGGAACCTGTTTGTGTATTCCACAGAGGCCGACGCTTTCTTACTCTGACCAAAACATTTGTCTTAAAAGTGGAGTTCCCTGGACTGATCTTCTGTCACAAGTATTAAGGCACATAAGCTACCTGAGTGAAATGTTATGGGTAGACGGTTTGAAAAGGGGTTGCAAAGACTTCTATTTAATCTTTTCTTCTCTTAAAATTATCTTTGTCATTCTTCATTTCCGTATGAAAGCCCCATTATGAAGATGCACATGGAAAACAGTCATAAATTATGGCAGCGAGTAGATTGCTACTGTTGTGTTATGGAAAGTGATTTCATTCATGTCACTATAATTACCTGCTGTTTGATAGTGAATGTAAATGGTTTAAATAATGGGGAACATACTGCTGACTTTGCAACCCCTCTCTCGGGTAATTGGAGGGTTATTTTGTTGGTAGGAGGAGACAGGTTAGACTCCAATCTAAAATCTATCAATTGTGAGGACCTATAACCAGTCATTTGATGGTCAAACAGATGGTTCTTATAAGTAAACTTACCAAACGACACGTCATTTACTTCCATCTATACATTTCTATCATCTGAATCATACAAGGTAGAAAAATACTTCTAAATGAAACTAGTGTATTCTCAGGTGTTTGAAATAAGTCAAATAAAGGGGTGGTTTCTTGGACAGGGCTAAAGCTTAGTCTAAGACTAAAATGCTTGTTTGAGCTGCCTTAACTGAAAAAACCTCACTTATGTAAACAGGGCCAGATTAACACTTTGTTATACCCTGGGCAACAATCTCCGGGCTGTAAAAGTAAGCTGGCGGTGTAGAAAAGTCCTGGCTAACTTAGCTGAGTTGTCCTCGTCGTTGACCGAAGCTCACTTGACAAAACTTTTTAATTAATACACATTTAAGATGACCATGGATTAACTCTAATTTGCATAGTCATTGATATAAAAAGCTTATTTTTTGCATATACAAGCATTGTCTAAAAATGAAAATAGGCTTTTATTAATTATTATTACAAGACCATCATATAGCCTAATATTAGACACCCAAACCAAAGTGAAGAAAATGCTCTTTAATTTGAAGTCTGAACTGAACATCAACGCAGACATAATTTTCCTCACAGAAGTTTAAGATCATATAGGCTACATCTTGAACGTAGATATATAAATGAAGACAGGGAAAGTAAGTTTAACACTGTGAAGCACAAGCAAACATGCTGCAAGACAGCTAAAAACCATCAGGACATAAACACTGGCTTATTTTATTTTATTGGAGCCTTACCTCCAGATAAAGTAACAAACTGGATTGTTTACTCACATGTGCGTTGTTAACTCTCCGGATTTTATGTTGTGCACTGCTTCACTCGTTCACTGTCTCCTCATGGTTGGTTTGTTTACAGTGTCGCGTGAGCAGCTACACTGCAGGTTTGACTTCATTTGGCGCTAAGCAGACCATTTGGTGATGTCAAAGTACCGCGAGAGCGATTCAAAGCAGATTTCTCCATGTGATAACTGGAATCACTCTCGCGCTACTTAGCTGTCACTCGCCTGTAGGTTCTCTGCTCCCCAGTCACTTTCGCGCCGCTATAGTAATTTGATTTCATATGCCGATAGGATCGCGCAGATACCTGCGTATCACGTAGACTGCACCACTGTTTATACTTTACATTTTCTGCGTTTCTGATGTCCTTTTCCTTTTTTAATTTTACTAACGCCTTGCGTCACGTAATGCTCGGCGAACCTTTGACTCACCCACCTCATGCGGAGTGACCAATGAGGAGAGGGTCTTAACCTGAGGCCCTCTCTTCATTGGTCAGGTCGCATGAGACTCAACCGCTCTCAACTCACGTTCAAAGTAATAGGCAGCGCTGCAGCGTCTCTCTTTGCAGCGCAAAATCCCGCGTTGACAGTTTGTTTAATATAAAGTGGCCAGCGGGAGATTACCAGATACAGTATTTTGCTCATGCCATTGCTGCACTGGGCCCTTTAGAGGTCTTGGGCCCCTGGGCAATTGCCCAGTTGCCCATATGGTTAATCCGGCCCTGTATGTAAATCCTATATAGTGCCATTGCTTTGTCTCAAAATGCACACCAGTAATGTTTTCGTAAAGGTATGTTTGTAAAAAAAATCTACTTAAAGGCGGGGTGCATGACCTCTGAAAGCCAATGTTGACATTTGAAATCACCTAAACAAACTAACCCCTACCCCAACAGAATCTGGACCTTCTTTTGATAGACCCACCCCCAAACATACGCAACCCAGGCAACAATGTCGGTTAGAAGACACGCCCCTTAATTCTGCAAGTGTGTTTGGTAATCGGCCCGACTCCCTTTTCCGAAGCATTTCTCAAAAATAATGCACCCCGCCTTTAAATGTCATAAAAATAACCTAGTCCTGGTTTAATCTAAACCCTGTCTGGGAAACTGCCCCTAAATGTAAATTAGAATAAAAACAGGCCACAGATGTCAATAAAAACGTATTTATTTTTAGCTGACAAAGTCCAAAAAATGCACTTAATTCCATTCAAGTTTGTTCTAAAGAAATGTATATGTTTGAAAGTCAAAACACGACAACTTACCTTGACATGAAACTCATTTTTTTTTGAAAAAGCAATGCTATCTTATGGCAATTCGTATGTATTTTATGAGGTGGCTAATTTGTATTCATTCGTATGGCCACATTTGTACATTTTTGTATGATTTGCCTTTGCCCATGTGATGTTAGGGTTACGGGTGGGGATTTGTTATTGGTCACTTATGATAATCGTATGTTTTTGCATGATTAACTTCGTACAATTTCATACGAATTAGCCAACTCGTAAAATATGAATAACGTCTCTTGAACTTGAGATCAAGCTGGAAAAACACGGTTTTATCTATTAGTTAAAATTTACCTTCATCACTTAGTTAAAATAATCAACATGATCTCATGTTATAGTCACGAAAAATTTGATTAATTTATTCATGTCCATGGCACGAAATTCAGCTTTTTGTGCTTTGAGCACGAATATCTTTTTGTGCCACTTAGCACAAATTTCTATTAATAGTGTCCGTGCCATGACTTTCTTTTTTGTGTCATTTTATGTATTGTTTTCTCATTTTTTCCCCCTACTTTTAAAATCATTGTCGCTTGGGGTTAGGGTTAGGATCAGTGTTGTTTTTGGCAGCCCTTTTAGTTTTAGTCTTAGTGTTAGTATTTTGGACAAAAATGCTTTTTAGTTTGTCACATTTTAGTCACTTATAAACTTGATAGTTTTAGTCAAGTTTTAGCCGACGAAAACACAAAAAGGTTTTAGTCAAGTCTTAGACAATAAAAACGCGAAACGGTTTTAGTCAAGTTTAAGTCAATTTTAGTAAAAAAGTAGTCTTTAACAAATTAATTTAGGTTAAAAAGTATTGGAAATGGGCTTAGGTTTGACAAGTAGATACATGTAAGACCTTAAGCTTACCATGAAATGTGTCACAAGCCAATTGTCAAGTAAAATTAAATGTATATGATATATTAACAGCGTGACTTGTTAGTTAACTTTAAAAAAATATCAGTGTTATGAGCCTTCAGGTGCTGCTTGAAGTTGGTTGTATTCTTCCCACCTAGTTTGTGGCCACATTTACTGTCGTCTCCCAATATGCATTCCGTTTTTCTTTCTGATGGATTATACTGAAAGTATGTCCATAAATCATCTCGTCATTTCCGACTACCAAGCCCGTTTATTGGCGTCACCGCCATGGTCCTTCAAACTCGCCAAAGCCGCAGGTAGGGTGGCCATTCGTGCCAGTTCCGCCGGACACGTCCCGAACATGTTTTCAGGTTTGTTCTCCGGAAGTTGCGTTGGTCGGCAGCCGGGTGGTGGGCGTACCCAAAACAAGGATAGGAAGCGGCAGCATTGCTGATACTTTTGTAGCTAAAAACAGACAGATTTCACGCAAAATAGGCAGAAATGACATGCATTGTGAACGTTAGACTTATAATCATTTTCGTTCTGTCTCGTCTCGTCAACGAAAACTCGAAAGCGTCTCGTCATGTTTTAGTCACCTTAGAGCCATTTTTAGCTAGTCATCGTCATAAAAAAGGTGCGTCAACGAAATCATTTCATTATCATCATCGTTGAGGAAAACAACACTGGTTAGGATGTACTTTTATGTATTGGTTTCTACATGTTTTTCTTCCGCTTTTTAAACTATATTCACCTGGAGTTGGGGTTAGAGTTGGGGTTTGGGTTGAATGTCTAAAAACATAACAAAAAGTGATTCTAACCCCAACCCCAAGCGACCATGGTAAGAAAATAGGAAAAAACAAACCATACATAAAATGAAACAAAAGTCAGTGAAACCGACACAAGAAACTATTTACAGAAATTTGTGCGAGTGACACGAAAAAGACATTCATGCTCAAGGCACGAAAAAAGCTGAATTTTTTTGCCATGGACACAAATAAATTAGTAAAATTAACACGACTTTCCGTGAGATCAGTCTGAACATAATGTATGTTATATGTTAACCAACAGTTAATTAAACTGCTGTAAAAATTTATCGGATGAATTTTTTTTCCACATTTTTTTTGCATAAATCTGTTAATCAACCTCAGTACTGATCAAAACTACCAAATGTTTGCAAAAATTTCATGATTTTAACTCTTTCATTGCCAAGTTTATAAGTAGTGTCACTGATTTGGGAAAAAAATACACACAAAATGACCGACTTTCAATACAAAAAGTGAATGTGGACAGTCTTGGGCATGTCAAAGATTGGTAAAAACATTGGCTTTGATGCATTTTTAGTTTTTGTGCAGCATCAGATTAAATTTTTTTCTCCCTCATTTATTGTCTGTGGCCCTTTTTTCCCCATTGACTTCCATTATAACAACATTTTTTAAAAGCAGAGCCATGACACCTTATTACCATGCATTCTTGATTCTTTGTGATTGTACCTTTTGCAAAGAGGTAAATTTGTCATTTTTACTGTTGATCACCATGTGGCACCATCAACCCCCCAGCAGCCTGCGCAAAAAAACAGAGCCCAAACTCTGGACCGTACATTGAGTCATATGGAGTACAACAGCATATTAGAGAGAGAGTCTGTGTGTGTGTGTGTGTGTGTGCGCGCGCGCGTGCGTGCCTGCATGTGTGTCTGTGTGAAAAAATCTGTAAAAATTCTTCTCTGCATCAGATTTATGAACAACATTTATTATGAACCAAAATGCAAAAACAACTTCAAATAAACTGAACAATGAAGCAAGAGTAGAAGATGGACGGAGAACTAAACAATCAAACTAATTTTTAGTGTGTATATGTGTATGTGTGTGTGGTCAGTCTTTTCAGCAGTACTTGCAGCATATTACTTGGTGCTCTCTGTAAGTGTGTGTACCACAACAGAAACAAGTGCTGACTGTTCTTTTTTTTGTTCTGTACACCACTTGCATGTTCCCTTCTTCACTCCTGAGCTGCTGGTGCCTGCTGGTGTCTGTGGATTTGTGTCTGGAGGGACAGCTACAGGAGACTAAATCCCTCTCACCAGTGCAGCACTAACTGGTGCGCAAGGGAGGTGCTCTCTCCTCAATACTAACACTAACCCTACACACACACACACACACACACACACACACACACACACACACACACACACACACACACACACACACACACACACACACACACACACACACACACACACACACACACACACACACACACACACACACAATGGTGTTATAGTCCATATAACTCAATGTACAAACCAGAAATTAAGCTCTGTTTTTTTGCACAGGCTACTGGGGGGTTGGTGGTGCCACACGGTGATCAACAGCAAAAATGACAAATTCCACCCCCCCGCAAAAGGTACAACCACAAAGAATCAAGAATGCATGATAACAAGGTGCCACGGCTCCGCAATCAAAAAATGCTGTTACAATGGAAGTCAATGGGGAAAAAATGGCCACAAACAATACAATTTAATCTGATGCTGCACAAAAACCAAAAATGCATCAAAGCCAACGCCCCCACCAATCCTCAACATGCCCAAGACTGCAAAAAAGGCAAAAGAAAATCCAGTCCACATTCACCCCCCACATTGAAAATCAGTGACCCTGTGTGTTTTTTTTCCTCAAATCAGTGGCATCACTCATGAGCTTGGCAATTAAAGAGTTAAAATCATGACATTTTTGGAAACATTTGGTAGTTTTGATCAGTTCTGAGGTTCATTAACAGATTTATGCAAAAAAAATTGAAAAAAATATTAATCTGATAAATTTTTACAGCCGTTTAATTTAGTGGCCATTTTTGGCCGCAAAACAACACGAAAGGGTAGTGAATTGGAACAAGGCAAGGGGTTAACCAACAGTTAATAAAAATATGATAACATTTTAGTTAGAAAAATAAAATAAAAATAAAGGTGCTTGAAATATTCTTCACTTTTTTTGTTTCCACAAAGAACCATTTCTTTTATACATTTTTATAATCTAAAGAACCTTTTTTCACATTGAAGAACCTTTAATGAAACAAAAATGTTCAGATATTAAAACAAAATGAAAATAAAATAGATGAATTTAGCTTGTCCCACAAGTGTGATCCAGAGCTGCACACTCTTCTTATACAGCAGCTTCTTACAATAATTGGAGTAAATAACAGACAATACAAGGTATTCAATTAAAAGTAACAAAAAAAAGTGCAATATCAATACATACGTCTATTAATATATACACACAATAACAAACGAGCAAAAATCAGCCGTCAGACTATATACTTTCTTGGCAACACTGTGCGTGACGCTATAGCATTCGCAGGCTTATCAGTGTTTTCAGTTACAGACTCTCATTCAGTCCATTGTTGAGTATTCCAGACCCCTATGAGAGGAAGACTTCATTGAGCATCAGAAATGCAATAACAAGCAGAATTGGTTTTTCTGTGAGCTGAACAAATACCTTTGTTCCTGGCCCAGTTTTCTGAACCTTTATTGGTGACAGACAAGAAACATGTCTTTCCATCTATAACTATCTATTATAGGCTGCACTGCGGTGCAATTTAATTTAAGGCCACAGAGAGTGACGTCCTGTGGTTTAAAGTTGATTATACATCTTATTTTGAAAAATCTCTCAAAAATGGCAATTGGAAACACATTTATACCTCAGGGGTTACCCATTAGTCCAGATGAAAAATAATAATATTTGTATTTTTTCCTTTTGTTAGATACAGGATAGGTTTTCTGTAAGGGTGTAATGATACAGATAGCATAACATTTGTGTTTCTTTAAAGTTTTGGACAGAAGTGCATGATATACTATTTGTCTCAATTTTAGGGATGCATTCGTGCTTCTGATACTGATGTTGTATTGAGAAGATCAATTACTACACAAAATATTGATCCTTTTTTAAATACAGCAGTCGTGAACATCACTCATAAATATTGTCTGGTGTTACTTAACACAAAACGATTATTAAGGAGCCATTTGTTACAATGGTTTTGTGTGATGCTTGTTGCATTCTTTTTATAACAATGTTTTGCAGAATATTATAAAAACTTGTGGTTCATTCGCTGTTAAAATGGCTTTTAATGTTAAACAGCAAATGCATTTTATTTAATAAAAGCACCAGTATTGATATCTGCTGTGAAAATACCATACTTATAAATCTACTTGGGAAAGAAAATAAGTGATACTTTCTTCCCATCCCTACTCAATCCACTTAAGAAACTACAAACTCTTTTGCGATCGAAAACTCTTAGGCGGTTTCATTGCCTAAAGGAAACTCTGCCTTCACAGTCGAGCAGATTAAAAGCCATTTTTGTCATGCTAGACAATGTTGAAAAGCCTTGGCATTTCCATGATGGTGGATGGCAGATTTTGGAACGCACCCGTTTCCAGATGCCACTGACCAGATAAAACAATTATACGAAGAGGAGACAGCCAGACTCTCCAACCGAGACGTTAGCGCGGGACGAATCCATCTGTGTTAAATTAGGAGATGGCACGGGATGCCTGGGAGACGACAGATTAGCTTAGACCGTCACTGGAGGACGTTATTGGATGACGTGAACTTGTATGATTTATTCTGCTGTCTGATATTCTTATAGATTTATGATAAACATTCAAGGGTGTTATGAGCTCTTTACAAACAGCTCTTAACAAAGGCATGGCCAATTTTTCTTTACAGACCAACATGCAGACCATTATACAATATGTACAGTAAAGTTTCCAGCAATACGATCATTAAAGGGCACCTATTTCATTGCTAAAAAACAATGTTATTTTGTGTATTTGGTATAATACAATGTGTTCGCGTGGTTTATGGTTCAAAAACACATTATTTTCCACATGCCGTACATTTTTGTAGCTCCTGATGTTCCTGTCTTCCTGAAATGTACTGATTTTGTATAAAACTCATTGATTTGAAAAGCGCTGTTGCCAGCTAATCTGTACGTTGTGATTGGTCTAAATACCTTTGAAGTCGGCCGGAAATGTGACGCTCCTTACCATGTTTGAAAGATTCGGTCACAATGCAATGCTAACAGGAGTTAACTTACAAGATATGAGTCAAAGCGTGAGGAATTATGATAATGTCGGTCTTTTCTATATCACCAATCCCAGGAAGTGAACTGTTGCCTACAATCCATGTGTTTTTTGTAGTGCAAGAAAAGAGATTTACATTGGAAACGATTACTCGCTTCTTTGTTTACTTTGGGGTTTCTACCTTTTGCATATTGTAAACATGTACTAATACACACTTACACACCAAAGGAAATGTAAAATCGTGAATGGTAAGAGGTGCTCTTTAAGATAAACTAAGGAAAGGATGGTCATATTGTATTAATAGTATACAAAGTAAGAAAAACAAACTGAAAATAATTGCATTGGGACTGTGGCCCAATCTTTTTTTTAAATGCTATTATTTCTTCCTTATTTAAAGCATTTTAAAAGCCTTACAAATTTAAAACACATTTAATTAAGGTTATTTGCACTGCTCCTCCAGACAATGTATTTAACATCTATGCGTATTATATTGTGTTCAAACTTTATGTGCCATGTGTTTGCTTTTCTTGATTTTTGCATCATATGCACCTCACATACCGTCTCACCAAATTCGCAGATGTCAAACTGACAACAGTGCTGGGTGCCAGGCAGCTTTAGAGAAATCTTCAGACTACACAACTTCAAAGAAAACAATTCCCTCTGATGCCAAAAAAATTTGATCATCTGTTATCAGACACGCTGATATCTAGCTCCCAGTAGGTCATCTTCTGATAGAAATAAATCTGCTTCCCAGACCTTCTCAATTTCACACTAACTGTAGCTAAATTAGCTCGCATCTGCATGTCCACCTGTTAACAACTGAATGAAATGTGTTCTGCGTCCAAATTAATTGAATTCAACCCCATGCTGCCATTTTGTAATTCTGTGAAGAAAAATGCATGACATTTATAAAGTCGTGTGTTAGTTGGCATTGGTGCTGATGAATCTTTCATTTGATGTCACATGCGCCCTGTGGGGACACCTGTGTGTGAAAAAGAAAATTCCATCATCATTTACATACTGTAATGGCATTCCAACTTTTTTCTCCTGTGGTTAAAATTGCGAAGGCTTGTGGTTGCAGTGTTTCATGCAATACTGAAGTAACAATGAATGAAGTCAAATTGCAAAAAGACTTCAAATGTACAATAAAAGTGCTCCATACAACTTTGGTGTTATGTTCCAAGTGTCATGATTTAACCAATATGACTTAAGGTGCGTTTACGCCATATCGTAATTATCGTAATTACCCAAATTACGATATTTCAATGTGTAAAAACGCTTACGTCCTCATAGATTTTGTAATTACAGCTTATAGACTAGGAATTTTCTAACTGCTGCTGGGTCTTATTTAGCGAAACTATCATTTTTGGTGAGAAAAATAAAAATATGCACTTTTAAACCACTTCTTCTCGTCTTCCTCCGGCTGTGTGACGAGCCAGCGCTACTTCACATAATTGCGTAATGACGGCGAAAAGTTCACGTGTTACATATATGAAACGCACATTCCCGGACCATTTTAAACAATAAACTGACACAAAGAAATTAATTAGTATCAACATACAACAACGTCGGAACGGTCCACTTTCTCCACACTTGTAAACACTGGGGCATAGTTTCGATACGTCATCTGTGACCTCTTGACGTGATGACGTATTACGTGAGGTCGCGCTGGCGCGCCACAGGACCAGAGGAAGAAGAGAAGTTGTGGTTTAAAAGTGCATATTTTTTTTTCTTGCAAAAAATGACAATCGTTTCGCTAAATAAGACCCTTATGCTTCGTTTGGGATCGTTAAGAGTCCTTTGAAACCACAATTTTTAACTTCCAACTTTAACGTCCATTAAAGTCCATAAAAATGAGAAAAATCCTGGAACGTCTTCTCGACTGAACAAAGAAAGACATCAACATTTTGGATGACATGGTGGTGAGTAAATTATCTGGATTTTTTTTAAAGAAAACTAATCCTTTAAAATGTAATCTAATGTTGTAATTTTACAGGTCCTTTCACGTCAATTCATTTGCTATTGTCACCGTTGCTAAAGAAAGGCATAATTCCAAGCCGATGGCGTGAACAGCTTTAAGTTGAACATCAAGTGCACTATAACACACACAAACACACACTATTCTGGGTGTAGTGCCCATATAAGGACTTCCACTGTACTTCCAGCACTCGTTATGCAACAGAATCAAAAATGTATATTCCGTCATACGTTCAAATTGTTCTTCCCATGTTTAGAATGAGAATGCAACTCTTTAACTGTGTTAATACGTCAGAATGCATGAAATACCACCCCTTTAAATTCCAGCCTGTCTTAACACAAATATGGCTTAAGATAACTTGGCATATGTGCACACTTTCCTGGTGCTGTGGTACTGTTATAAAGAAACTATGACAGGACTAATGAAAATTGAAATTAAGAATTGTTTTGCACATAGAAAATGCACAATTTACTGTACTTGACTCGTATAAGCTTCCTGTCGTTTCTCATCACTAACAGAGACCCTGTTAAATTAAAGAATGCAGTATATACTTCCCTTTATCTTAATGTCAAGTCAGCTAGATGTCAGATCAAGTATATATACTGAATAAAAACTATTTGCAACTAAATTATTATCATACTGGACCCTAACATAGAGGTTCTGACATGATTGTATTTGATTTAAAAGCCCTTTTGAGTCAAGCATGCTTGAATTATACATTTGCATTTCAAAGGCTGAGTCAAGCCTTTTGAGCAACTTTAAATGATCCTCCGTCACATAATACAATACTCTATAGTGGGTTTGATTTTGAATAGCAGAATGATCGATTTCTTCTATTCTAATGCCCGTTCAATCACTTCTTCAACGCTTTTGCTTCCTCTCTTCACCAGTGTCTGCCATGCAGCAGCTCTTTCCTGTCTAGATTTATATTCCAGATTGATAAAAAAGCCATTTTATTGAAGGTCTCTCAGAGTTCAAGAAATTTCCTTGCCAATAAATTCAATGACACTTACCGTGCTGTGTAAACTGGATATGAATATAAATTTAATTGTTGTGATTTTTGTACGTATCATGACATTAGGTAGGCTATTATTCATAACGACACCATTTAATATATTTTCAGTTCCAATAAGAGAGCTGCCCTTAAGGCAACTGTTTATTTGAGTGTATATGCCGCATATTTATATGACTGGGTATAGTTATAAAAGATTATTAGATTAGAAAAGTAATTTAAAAAGCAGGTAAATGTCCTCTCTATGCACTGATAGACACGTGACTCAGAGGAGATAAAAAGCCAGGGCCGGACATTCATAACCAATCATATTTTGCATATGATTGCAAAGTTAAAAATAGTGTGGAACTAATGGATCACAAAATAAAGGATTTGGGTGCAGCGTTTAATACAAAAATATACATAATAGGAAAAAGCTTATTTTATTTATTTTTATTTTTTTATTGTTAAACAGGAAAAGATTAAAACAATCGAGCCTGACTCAGTATAAAACTGGTTTTCAGCAGGTTCCTGCTCTGCAGAACATAAAAACCACACAGACAACAAACTCCAAAACAGGACAGCAACCATACAAACACACAGACTAAGAGAAGGAGCATTAGGGTGAGGCCATAGAACCACATCAGTGGTCGCAGATGTACTTGTCCATCAGGAGGCGAGCATATGTTCTTTTAAATAGTCTCAAAGATGTTATGGTCCTGATATACTGTGGGATCTCATTTCAGGCTTTGGTAAGCACATGAAAAAAAAGATCTCTGTCCATAGTTGTTCCTAAAAGCCGGTAAAGGCAAAAGTCCATTTGTGACAGATCTAGTCATACGTTCAGACCTTGAGCTGTGTTTTGGTACCAACGCAGTACGTGCTGCTGAAGTGTATCCATTTAAAATTTGATAATACAGGTTTATCCCATGGCTTATTGCATAGTTGTGAAATGTCAAAGCATTAGACAGGGATAATGCAAAACAATGGTGAGTCCAGCCTGGTAGCTTGTTGTGGATCTTATGAGCTCTATTGTAGAGTCTCATTACTTGTTCAAGGATTTCATTTGTTGTAAGTGACCAAACAGGCAAACAATACGACAGAGTGGACATAATAATGGCATGAAGATATGTTTTCGAGACAGAAAGAGACAAATATGGTCTGATTTTACTATAAACAAATAACTTTTGATTTAACTTTCTGGTTAGAATTTGTACATGCTCACAATAGGTGAGATGTGAATCGAGAGAGACTCCCAGGTATTTGTACGTGGATACAACTGAGAGCTTTTGATTAGAAAAGATAATGGGATTGGCTATAGATAGCTTTCTCCTGGACGAATAAAAATACATACATTCTGTTTTTTTTATATTAAGTGTTAAATGGTTATCTTGCAGCCAGTTATGTAAATGCTGCAAATCTATGTTAAGTTTTTGATTAATTGTGTCAATGTTACAACCAGACAAAAAAATAACAGTATCATCAGCATATAACAAAGAAGTTGAAAAATTAAACACATGTGGAAGATCATTAACATACATAAGAAAAAGTAAAGGACCTAAAATACTGCCCTGTGGAACTCCCATAGAACACGCTCGTGGCTGTGATGTTACTGAGCCAATTTTTACAGTCTGAGATCTATCACTTAAGTATGATGTAAACATGTCTATTGCAGAAGAAGATAAGTGAAAAGATAAAAGTTTATTTAACAAAATTTGATGGTTGACTGTATCAAAAGCTTTTCGAAAATCTATATATATCGCTCCAGTGACCTGACCCTTGTTTAAAGACGCGCGTATATGCTCAGTAAAAAACAGCAGAGCAGATGTAGTTGACCGCGCGTGTCGAAAGCCATGCTGGCAATCATTGAGCAGGTTATTATTTTCAAGGTAATTGGTTAATTGATTATATAGTGTTTTTTCAAGTAACTTGGAGACAGTTGGGAGAATTGCAATAGGGCGGTAGTTGGAAATATTAGTGGGATCATCAGACTTAAAAATAGGGGTGACCTGGGCTGTTTTCCACATGGCAGGAAATACTGATTGCCTAATACACAAATTAACTAAATGATGAAAAAGTGGTATGAGAGTACTGGCATGAGTTTTCAGAAAAATCATGTTTATGTTATTTACATCACAGGCATGGGAAACATTTAAAGAACACAAAATATTTGTTAAATCATTTTGTGAAATTTCAGTGAAGGAAAATTGCTGAGATACTGCTGGTATTGATGGGAGAAATAAAGGAACAGTAAATCTAGAGGATAATTCTTGTACAGATGCAACAAAATACTCATTAAAAGAATTCGCAATTTTATCATGATCAGAAAAAAGAATACCATCTATAGATATTTGTAAACTGTTGTTATTTTTAATTTTGTTTTCACCAGTTATAGTTTTAATTGTTTGCCATAAGGTTCTTGGGTTGGAAGCCGCTAGATTAATTTGATTTTCATAGTAAAACTGTTTGGCTTTGCACAATTCAAAATTACACTTGTTTCTATACTGTTTAAAAATAAGCTTAGCCTCAGGTGTTTTTAATGATCTGTAAGCTTTAAGAGAAGAGGCCTTCTTTTTTAAAAGCTGTAAAATTTCAGAAGTTACCCAAGGTACTTTATTGTGCCTAATATGTATTTTACAGGTAGAAGTAAATTTTTGACGTATTGTTTCGAGACTCTTGTGGAAATTTGATAGAACAAGATCAGGATTTTGCATAGACATCTCATTACTCCAATCAATATCAGCAAATTCAGCATTAAAATGAGACAGTTTTGAGTTAGGTATTTTTGTAGTATAGTTATTTATATGACATCTTGGCTGTTTAAAACATTTCCTAATGACATAAATGAGTGAATGATCTGAAACTGCTGTATTTATTACTCCAGATATACCATATTTAGAGGGTTGATTAGTAAATATAAGATCAAGAATAGAATTTCGTGTTTGACCAAATCTGGTGGGATCTTTGATTAATTGATGAAGACCATATTTTATCGCAGTTGTTTTTAGAAGTTTAGATGAATTATCAGTCCAATTCAAATTAATGTCACCAAGAATAACAAGCTCCTTAGTTTTAACAGATTTTATTAAGTCAGAAAGCTGCGTTAAATATGCAGTTGGACTAAAATTTGGAGGCTTGTATGTGACAATAATAGTAACTAAAAATTGATTTGTGAAGTGAACAACTAATTGAAGTGACTCTATATCAGTTGAAAAATGTACTATAGAATGAGCGTATTTCTTATGTACATAAAAAGCAACACCGCCACCAATTTTATCAGTCCTATCTCTGCGATATAATGAATAATTTTCAATTTCAAGAAAGGAATCTGGTATGACAGGAGTCAGCCACGATTCAGATATTGCCATAACATGAGCCTTAGTTTGAGCAAGCATGATTTTAAATTCATCCATCTTTGGAACAAGGCTTCTCATATTTAGATGACAAATTTTGAAACCTCTAATTCTACCAAGCTGGCATAAAGTAACTGGATTTTTTCTTGAATGTGATGATCTTTTTTGGGCTTTAACAGATTTAAAATCAGGACCTAGGGTAACATGAGGGGATCTAATTAGTAGCTGAGGTATAGTTGGTGTGCCTCCAGACTGCTGGATACACTGCAATTGAGATAGATCAGTGTTTGAAACATCTGCATGTAAACCCAGGCCCTGTGTGTTGTTAAAAACATGAGTATAAAATCCCAAGAAATATAAAAAAGTGGACATAAAAACATTTTTACCAGGACCAGGATTAAGTTCAATATTTCCAATAAATAAAAGAACAGAGATTAAGAGTCTTAATGAGGACTGTCGGTACTTATTTACAGTAGCGTCCCTCGTGCCCAAAGGTTTCAACTTAAAGTCATTTACCCACCGGTGGAAGATAATAGCGCGGGCCGAAATGACTGTCCGTTCAAACTGGGGAGCGATGTTAAGACGAGAGACAAAACTCGTATGATCCTCCGTCCGCGTATGCAAAGAAGAGCACTGCGGTGCTGGAACAATGCAAAGCCGGCCAAACCATAGCCGTGCTTGCTTTCCAGATACGGCCCCTCCGCGCTGATCATTGGGCGCATACCGCAACCCACCTGGTCCGGTCGTAGACCCTCCGTAATCCACATACGCAACAGGACGCAATAACACGGCCCCACACATGCGGTAATACGGCCGCCACACCACGCGGGCCGGACCAGCAGCCTCCCAGGCCGCGTCAACCTCTCCGCCGCAGCCACACCTCCAGGCCAGGTACCCTCGTTCAGGCTCAGCTACTCTCTCAAGGCAAGTAAAATGGCCAGGGACTTGAACAACATTTGGGGCACTTGTTATGCCACACAGACACGCCAGAACAACGGCATAGCAGAGAAGCCGACTCAGGTGATGTAAAGGCTCCTCGCCAGATTTAAGTTGTGCTTTAGTTGTTAAAGGCTGCCAGCGCTGGCGTCCGTGAGTTGTCCAAACAAAGTAATTATCCCGTACTTTACGGCGCTGGAGCAAGTGAAACAACAGTAATAGTATAGCTGCAGTAAATCTGGTAAAAAACAGACCTGCAGACATCTGTAAAACTAGATATTTGGTGTTAATCTGCAGCAACGTTTCACAGCTCACTGTTGCAGCCGCCATGTCAATCAATGACTACGATCAGAATTGATTCATTTAGCAAGGGATACAAATATAAACTCATCAAAAACCAATACAACAAATACAACACCCAAAAAAACACAAAATGAAAACACAAAAACAAAAAGGAATACACAAACCTATACACACACCTGTAAGGAAAAAATGGTCGCTAGCTGCCACTGGAGGCTTACTCTTTTTGAAAAATATGCCTTTGCCCCTAAAGAGGACAGTTAGTACCTCAGAAGTACATATTGGTACCAAAGAGTACATTTTAGTACATTAAACGTTCATATTGGTGTACCAAATGTTACCTGAATAAAACATTTTAGGACATTTTTAAAAGGGTACTGCCTTGGGCAGCTTGGGCCAATTTTTGACCTATTTTTCTGACAGTGTGATAAGGGTACACAATAGGCACTTAACAAAATGTAGCATTGAAAGCCAAGACTGTTTTGTTTCAAAAATTACAAAATTGTTTAGTCGATAAAAAATAGGACATTGTGACTTTTGACCCCAAATCATATTGTTTTCTTATCTACACTGTCAAAAATAAAGGTAAGCTGTCACTGGGCCAGTACCCTTTAAAAAAGGGTTCTGGTATAAAGTGATTCGGGTCATTTCGGGTCGGGTACATTTATTTGGACCCGAGAAGACCTCTAAAGTGTGTATTAGTACGTTAACGATATGCAAAAGGTACAAACCCCAAAGTAAACGTTGACGCGAGTTATTGTCTTCAACGTAAATCTCTTTTCTTAGAATACAACAAACACAGATTTTAGGCAGCAGTTTACTTCCTGGGACTGGTGATGTAGACAAGACCGACATTATCATAATTCCTCCTGCTTGGACTCACAGCCTGTAAGTTAACTCCTGTTGGCAACCGAGATATTCAGGCCAATCACAACGTACAGATTAGCTGGCCAATCAGGGACACAGAGCTTTTCAAATCCGTGCACTTCAGGAAGAGTAAAATCTGGAGCTACAAAAATGTACGGTATGTGAAAATACTGTGTTTTTTCAACTATAAACCACTTGAACACATTGTATTATTACAAACACACAATAACGTTGTTTTTAGCATTGAAATAGGTTTTTGGTGAACTATCCCTTTCATGTATGAAAAATTGCATTAATTTCTAGCTGAATAATTCAGTTCCTGTTGCAAAAGATGTCAGTGAATTAGCAGTAAAGTGTGCTGTGATTATTTCTCAGAACTGAAGAAATTGCTTTGAAACGTTTCTTCCAGGCTGTGTCCACAGGAACACAGCAAATCACTCCAAATGAACCACTAATGTCCATAAGTACATGCATACATGTGCGTGTGTTGATTGCAATCTCTAATTGTAAAATGGCTCTATCAGAAATCAGAGATTCCAATTACGATTGAAGTATGGACAAGATTGCATTAAAGAGTATGGACAAGATTGCATTACACATTAAAATACAAATAAAAAAACTTAATATTTCACCCAAAGATTAGTAAAGAGATTGATGCAAAAACACGTCACAGCATACAGACGTGAGCATCATCGGCGTGATCTTTGCCAAGTCTTCCAATAACGCAAGATAAGCCATTGCACTGTGTCAAGCATTTGTTGCAGCTTTCATTCGATTAGACACCAATTTGGCAACAAATCATTACCTTGACACTGATTTGATGTTAATTTATTAACACTATTTAGTTTTAACACCTGGGTGTGGATAATCAATATACACAATGTTCTTTTAACACTGGGAATGGTCCTGTGTAGTATTGATATTACTGTAGATTCTCTGCGTAAGCATGCTCTGAGGTGTACATATATTTACACACATTTCAATGTATAAGTTGGTAAATTCCACACACAC
The DNA here is from genome assembly GCF_027580225.2 of Misgurnus anguillicaudatus. NCBI lineage: Eukaryota > Metazoa > Chordata > Actinopteri > Cypriniformes > Cobitidae > Misgurnus > Misgurnus anguillicaudatus. The sequence continues at coordinate 19,278,952 of NC_073341.2, forward strand.
GTAAAACTGTTCTTATGCACTCATTACGCACACATCTGTTTGTAAGCACAGTTGATAAATGAGACCCCAACAACTCTCTGATGCAGCCAAAGAAAACATCCCTCTCACAAGTTGGCTGAAAAGATGCAGGTACTGTTTTATTACATTTTGTTTAAACTAATAAGCCATTAAACTTGTATTACAGTCCTAAAATAGTTAACACCTAAGGACAATAACAAGTGTTTTTTAAAAGGAATAATTCGTCCAATCGATCATTTCCGCCCCTGCCCCTGAGGAGGTCTGTGCACGCCACTGCTACTAATGCTTCTAATCTAAATCATTTTGTAACATTATAGATGTTGATAAGATTGTGAAGCATTGTAACTCTTCTTAGTTAATGCTGTTTTGCAAGATCTGTTATCTAAATGTAGCCGTGTTTAATATTACAATTCTAAATGGGACACAAGCTCATTAACCAATAAAGTTATAATGCACCCTTTACAGCTTCCTCAAACATCAAAAACTTTGTTAATCCCGACCCTCTTTAACCAGAAAGCACCAGGTGTGTCACATAAGAGCAGATGCCCTTAGACACAGAGGATTATGGGATTTAAGCAACCCGCTGCAGTAGCCTTCAGAATGCATCGCATTCAAAACCTCTGTCTCTGGTAATTGGTAGATTTCCATAAGTAAATCCGCTGCTTATTCATTCCTGGGATTGCTTGAGTTGAAAAGGGAACTAAATGGCAGGTGCTGACAAGAGACATGAATTAGCAAAAACAAGATTTTACTCCCATCATCAGATGTTAACATGTGACTGCACATTAGCATGTTATTCCAAGTCTGCGTGTACACCCATATTACTTCAAAACACACGCAATCTCTTACTGTTTTCCATCTTACTGTGATAAACTTGTCTTACAATAGTAAATCTTATAATATTTAGTGTGAATGCTCCCTTTACCAAAAAAGAAAATGTATGGTCATAGGGATATTTCATGGGGATTTAATAAAGCTAATCAGTAAATTAAGTTTTTACTTGGGGAACTTATAATAGGTTTTTATATAGTAAAAAATTTTAGCGTACAGTGATGTCACATTCACTACGTCTGAATTCATTTAATTAAAAAAAGCAGTAGTATATTTGAATATACATATAGGCAAGAAGTACCGTATGACCTACTGCTTCCGGCTAGATTTTAAAGTATGTTTTCGATGGACACTTTACTATCCTGTGAGCTCCCCAGAGGGGAGTCACCTAACAAAGAAGAAGAAGAAGAAGACGGAAAGGCATTGTCATATTCAAAAATGTTTGAAAGCAGTAGCGATTCTAAGGTCACAATTCATTCTAGATTTTTACTTTTGCCATTTTTAGACTAGACTTTTATGAAATATAATATCTGACCTTGAACCAGATGCCCTGCCATGTTAGTCGTGCTGCCGTTGGAAAAATATGGTACACACACAATGTCAGATGAACATTCCTGTAAGTACTTTGCACCTTAAAAAGGCGTTTTTATTACCGGCAGACGAGAATGTGGGACTATACCCCAATAAGTCATGTTTAAATGCTGTTTTCATAACTCTTAAGCAGCTGAAATAAGTTGTTGTGAAACTTAAACAGATCTTGGTTCAGAGAAACGATTGGTCCTGGAACAGACGCTGCTCTGCTGCACGCATGCTTTGTTCTGATTGAGTTCAGGTGAAGGCGGGAGGCGCTTGCTGTTTTTTGTTTCCCACGTAAAGATCAGCTCGCGTGGTGTCTCTTGCATCTGCCATGCTATCTTTTAACTGGCTGTAGCTAGCTAAGTTAGAAGAGGTTGACTCACAGCACTCAACACTTGTGCGTTTTTCCCGCTTGGCAAGCCGACCGAACGTGACATGGGGGCGTGGCAGCATCGACATTTCCATTTTTAATACGAAGTTCAACTTGTGACTTAATTTCGATCGATTTCGATTTAAAATCGAAATTGTAAAACCCTTAGTAAACACAAAGGGCCCTATTTTAACGATCTAAGCGCATTGTCTAAAGCAGGGGTCTCCAACACGTCGCTCGCGAGCTACTGGTAGCTCGTCTCTTAATTGCAGGTAGCTCGCTCGTGGGTTTATTTATTTATTTATTTTCTGTGGTTCTTATGACGCATTTGGATGTCTGGTTAGTGTTACAAGCGCCTGTGGTAGTAAAGACTGGGTGCGTGTTTGATGTCGCGTTGAGCGGTGTAGACCGGCATATCATATGACATCAGTAATTTAACATGTATGATTCAAAAACAAATAGATAAGTCCGCGCACCCGCGCTGCTGCAACCGGCCGATTCGCGCAACGCTTTGAAGCCCGCGCGCGGCAACCAGCCGATCCGCGCAACGCTGTTAAGCCTGACACACCTCGAGTCGAGGCACTATAGTTAAAAAGGATGTCGTGATTTTCGAATTCACTTTTGATAAAACGAAAATACAGTCATCATCACAAGTTCAATGGGTTATCATCTCATATTTAAACATCAAATGTCAAGAGATACCAAGAGAGCCATACGAGCATTACATCTTGACTGAGAACAGGTGAGAGGACGACATGACACAGCTATCGTTAATCGCTAAAATGATAGCAAAAGACTTAAAGCTGCTTAATATTATGAAGCTTGTGCTTTGACTGAACGTGTTTAAAAGCATGCTGATGATGCGCATTCACAACAGGAGTTAAACTTTCTCTTCAGTGTATACATAACTTAATTTAAGTCTTGCATTTTGTGCAGATGCACGTTGTATAATACATTTATGTTGTATTAAGGCTTAATATCATGTAAAGCCCATCAGTCTGTTTTTTATAACCCTTTAGTTTCACTTCATCACCCATCTTTTCCTGTTAGAGGTTTCTGTTAAAAAAACATTTATTTCATTAATAATCTAGTATGGGTTCATTTTTCTGTCATAGTTTCTTCAAAATTAAGTTTTATTTCAGTGTTTTTAATAAAAATATGTTCATTTTCACAATGACGCCCTTTTCATTGCCCCGCCCTCAGTTAATCCAGTACTCGTTTTTCAGACCTATGGGTTAATCGAAATGAAAAAATGACATACATGCACATCCCTATTATGAATGCAAAAGCAGTAAATACTCTATGTATGTTTGGATCATCTTTCTAAATCTGATCTTTAATAAATGATTTTTTTATTCAAAATGTGTTTTTTGGAAAAGAATCCTACCCATATCTAAGGGGTGATAAAAAGTATAAACAAAGACAACATGAAAGTTTTTTGTTGTTGTTGTCTAAAAAGGTTCTTTCATTTGATGTATCTTATGTTTATGTTTAAAGAAAAGCATTTTCTGGAAGGTATTAAAATTTTGTGGGGAAAAAAATGTTGGCACTGGCTGGCAACTTTTAAAAAAAATGCTGGCGGGGATAGAGTTCAAATCACAGTGAGTTAATAGATAGGTGTCTATTAACTCACTAATAATATAGGTATTACGTGACACAAGTAGCTCTCGACCACTTTTATTTTTTAGAAAGTAGCTCTCCAGTGAAAAAAGGTTGGAGACCCCTGGTCTAAAGCATACGGGTCACGGTCTAAATGGCCGTGTCCGAAGCCACTTTTGCTTATTTAACAACAGGCAAAATGCATTTGTTTAATGCAAAGCATTTATTTACTTACAAGGCTACATGTGAAGCAGCTCTTTACGCCTTTTAACGTCTCATAATCGATCCTCATTTATGTCCAAGAGACTCAAAAATAATCTTTTACATTTCAATCCCTTATTTTTTTCATATTAAAAAGCGTTTTTGTGCTGCTGCGCATTCATGTGCGTGATAAGCAAACCTGCGTTGTCGTTTCGTTTATAGGCACATATTTCTAATGCGTTCTTTAAATAACAAAAAACATATTGCGTTGGTCAATGGCGTAGTCTATTTTAGTTGCCTCAAAATAGCAACACGCCAACAATGCGCCTGAACACACCTCGTTTTTATAACAGAACGCCCATGGGCGCAAAATTGTGCGCAAATGCATTTGCTATTTAAACAACGTGGCGCTAAACGTGAAAATGATAATTGCGCCGTGTTGAAACTAGCAAAAGACACTTGCGTCACGCATTGCGCTGCATTGCGCCGGGTGTATGATAGAGCCCATAAGGAAAACATTAAGGGCTCTATCTTACACCCGGCGCAATGCAGCGCAATGCGCGACGCAAGTGTCTTTCGCTAGTTCCCACCCTAATTTTCACGTTTAGCGCCGTGTTGTTTAAATAGCAAATGCATTTGCGCCCCCTTTTGCGCCCATGGGCGTTCTGGTCTGAAAACGAGGTGTGTTCAGGCGCATTGTTGGCGCGTTGCTATTTTGAGGCAACTAAAATAGACTACGCCATTGACCAACAAAAACCTGGTCTAAAGTCTAAAGTCAATGGCCCAATGTGTTTTATGTTATTTAAAGAGCGCATTAGTAATTATGCGCCTATAAATGGGAGGACAACGCGGGTTTGCTTATCACAAAGTACATGAATGCGCAGCAGCACAAAAATGCTTTTACATATGAAAGATTAAAGGATTGAATGTAAAAGATTATGATTGAGTCTCTTGGACATAAATGAGGACTAATTATGAGACGTTAGAAGGCACAAAGAGCTGCTTCACCTGCAGCCTGGTAAGTAAATAAATGCTTTGCTTTAAACAAATGCATCTGTTTTTAAATGTTTTTTTTTTAATGCTACCTCGCGGATTTATTGTATATGATGACTCTGTACCTGCGGATATGGTGAGATGAGAAACATTTTTAAGTAATGCTTAAAAAAACCTCTTTGCTAAAAAAATTGCTGCCCAAAGTGCTGAAACGTGAGGAGAGCCGTTTGTAAATTCTTTAGCTCCTGTTTGTTACAAATAAAGTATTTTTAGACTACAAACCTTTTCTTACATACTTGTAAATTATTTTTTGATGATATTGGATAGCCATACATTTAAAGCAATTACAAGCTTGCTTTTTCACTTCCATGACTAAATGAAAACGGGTTTTAAAGGTTTAAATAAAAAAATAACAATACAAGTGAAAAACAACACAATTATTTAACATTAATCTTAAACTGGGGATCTTCTTCCTCCGCTTAGTTTTTCAGTTAAGTTCGTCATCTAAATAGGGATTAGACATAGCGCCAGCGCAACTTGCTTTTAAAGGGAATGAGAGCTGTGACTCTCAATGGTTTACTGGACGTTACGCCCAAAATACTCCATTACAATAAAAACCAACCCTTTTCGACCATGCGCTCGGCGCACAAACCATTTTTCCCGTCGTTAAATTAGCAAAAGTGGATTCGGACACGCCCATTTAGACGTTGCGCTGTGCGCTTTAGACAATGCGTTTAGATTGTTAAAATAGGGCCCTAAATATTACCAAGTCTTTATCTTTACATTATCTTTACAAAACTAAAATAACAGCCTCAAGCATTCTGGGAACCAGAACCTGAAGAAAAGTTTGTGGTTCTGGTTTCCAGAATGCCTTACATGAGGCTGTTATTTTAGTTTTATTATGTAAAGATTAAGACTTGGTAACGTACAATGTTCATTTAACTTTGAACAAACTGTTCCCAGTAAGTAACATAAATTTAAATATACAGGAAGTTACTAGCAAACACCTGCATAACTACAGCATGTTTTTACAGTAAAGTGATGTATCTACATGGCAGATGTACTACATATGGATTTTATTCACACTACCCATATTCATACTACTACTCTACATTTGAAGTGGATCGAAACCTTTCCTATAAGTTGTCTTAAAACCAATACTCAAATACCCGTTCTTGTCTTAAAACAACTTTGATCAACTTTTTTGATCCATTTAAAATGTTGACTATTATATACAATATAGAATGTACTGTTTTAAAGGTTGAGATACTTTATTTAATTCAGTCTAATTGTATATTTTAATTCCTTTCTTTGATTACATTGGGTTGTATACAATTTTAGAAACAGTCCCAACGCTGCAGTCCACTTTCAGAAGAAGGATGTGTTTACGTGCTTGATAAACGAGCACTGTTATTCTTGTAGCAACTTGTTAGCAAGTAGCAACCTGCATTTTAAAAGGACACAGTGACTTTGAGGTATTAGCCTGTGTCATTTATGTTGTACAACAAAAATAATGTCTCTACAAGTAGTGTTAACCACAAACCTAAATACTGTCATTAATCGAAAGTGACTATTCTTGAAACTCGTGGTACAAAATGCTAGCTCTTTTCTAGGTGTTAGCACTAAATTTCAGTTTTTTATTTCATTTTTAATGATAAAAGAGTATTTAACACCAAAACACTGTAACCTTAAAGGAACACACCCACATTTTGGGAATTTAGCTTATTCACCGTATCCCCCAGAGTTAGATAAGTCCATACATACCTTTCTCATCTCCGTGCGTGCTGTAACTCTGTCTGACGCAGCCCCCGCTAGCTTAGCTTAGCACAAAGACCGGAAATGCATGGCTCCAGCCAGCACACCGCTCCCAACAAGCGACAAAACAACGCGATCATTTTCCTATTTATGTGTTTTGATTTGTATAGTCAAACCGTGTACAAATAACAAGGTGATATGAGACACAGCGATCTTTTAACAGTATACATACTGAGAACTATATTCTCTGAAGACGAAGCACTGCCGCATGGGCGGAGTGATCTGCTCGCAGCACATGAGAAGCCCCTGGTGAGGAGCAGAGAGTTCGGTCAGAGTTGTGCAAATCACCCCGCCCACGCGGCAGTGCTTCATCTTCAGAGAATATAGTTCTCAGTATGTATACTGTTAAAAGATCGCTGTGTCTCATATCACCTTGTTATTTGTACACGGTTTGACTATACAAATCAAAACACATAAATAGGAAAATGATCGCGTTATTTTGTCACTTATTGGGAGCAGTATACTAGCTGGAGCCATGCATTTCCAGTCTTTGTGCTAAGCTAAGCTAGCGGGGGCTGCGTCAGACAGAGTTACAGCACGCACGGAGATGAGAGAGGTATGTATGGACTTATCTAACTCTGGGGGATACAGTGAATAAGCTAAATTCCCAAAATGTGGGCGTGTTCCTTTAAAAGATCAAAATATTATCCACAAAATAAACAACAAAAATAAATATTTTAATGTCAGACTAATATATGGATTCCAGTATTCAGTCAAAGACAGGGTATATGGATGAAGAAAGATATAACTTTTCCAACACCAATAAAACCAACAACTAAAAAAGTGAAAAATCTGATAAAATTCTGATGTGCTGCCCATAAGCTGAGCTAAATTTTGCAAACACATACTCCACTAAATGGCTAAACATCCTTTTGTTTGACACGCTAGAATCCCTGCTTCAAAACACACCATTTCAAATCCAATTTAACAATGCAATGTGCCTTTCACTATCATACACTCATCACATCGTCATCAATGAACGTTGAGTAAAGAGTACCAGTCGCAGCTTCTTAGCGTATGATAAATAATTTACCAGGCCGAAACCATCTGGTCTCATTCCTCTGTTCTTTTATTCAGGCTGTGTGCATCACTGAAATAACACTCTGAGTGCTCACAATTTATCTGCAAGACAAAAGGTAATGTAATAATCATGGATGAGACGTTCGGCCCCTTCTCGGAAAACTGCTGGTGTCACTAACAAGAACTCTTCTCTAGTCACCGGTTTAAACACTGATTCACTGGATCCAAATCACATCAGAAGAACAAGATCACTTAGAATGGACTCTCACGGTATTGCCATAATAATAATAAAAAATCCACCATCAACACATTTCACTCCTTTAATTTTAACCATATGTGTTGGTAGAGAGACCCCATTATGGAAATATGGAGAAAGAATAGCTTTAGTAATTGAAATGGTCACAGTAGGTGTCAGCATGTTGCTAAAGCATTACAACAAATAGTGCAGAACTATTTTTAGTACTTTTCAGTAACAACACAATGGCACTTTCATTAAGAGTGCATCACTAGCCTAAATACAGGTATGCCGAGCCGAAAGCAAACTAAAGCCGGGCACTTGAGACTACACGAGTTTTTAAATTATGTCTGGTTGCTTTATAAACATTATTTGACAAATGTTCTTATTCTAAACATGCAACACAATTTTAAATTTGTCCTGTATCACACACTACAAGATATTATTAAGATTGTGTTGTGAGAGAGTGTGTCACGTGATCTCGCACGGAATCAAATGTAAATAAAAATTTATTATTAACAATTTTAATGTTTAATTTGTTAGCTAGCTTTCTACACTTACCGTGTATGATTAAAACGGTGGTGATTTCATCTTTAATGAAACATTCATGATACATTTTAATAGACACATTATAGGCTGTTTCTTGTTGGCACGCTGCCAAGCCATTCTGGAAAATCACTGCTGTTTAGCAAATAAGTAATTTACAGAAAGTACCAAAACATATTTTCACCATTAAGTAAGCTTTATGTTAAATATTATGACATGGAAATTTATTCAATAATGTAATATTAATTACAACTCATTCTGTAAAATGTCTTGGGCGTGCAGAGTATTTTGTTTGATGTAAATATTTTATAAATATAGCAATACATTTTTTTATTCACATACTTTGCTGTGTTGGAATAGTTGTGCATGTTGCAGTGCATTCTGGGGTTGTCCTCTTAATGAATGCTTGTGATGATATAAAATTTGGTTTCAATGTAGGGCAGCATTATTAATGGAGTGCTCCTGGTTACACGCTCATTGCTTATAATGTTAACTTGTGCTATAGAAATAAATGTTAAAATAATCACAGTTTATCGCCCCAAGTATAGTATACTAGCTACAAGACAGTACTGTGTGACTAGTATGACTAAATCATTAACGGTACATTCAGACAGGGCGAAAGAACGCTTGGAAAACTTGTCTGATGCGTGGCCAACAGCCAATCACAGTTGCCACAGCACATGCTCCGGTCTTGCATAAACGTAATTGGCTGGCTCGCACTAGGTTATTTGCATAAGGAGATGTATGATGTCACCCATTAAAAGTAAATGAGAAGCGTTAATGCTTTCACCCCATGTGAATGTCCCGTTACTAGTCATGTCTGTGTCCTTTTGTAATCATATGCAATGATCCCATACAATAATAAACAATAATATATGTCATTTTACTATAGACTGTAAAAAAAGATGGACGACGCGGCATCGCCTCCCTCCATTGTAATGAATTGAAGCCAAAAATGTCCGACCATGATCGCCGCCATGTTACGTAAAAACGTCAGTTTGGAGCCAAGGCATGCGCAGAAGGAATTGTCTGTGGAGCCAGAGGCGGAGCCGCGGTATCAAACTTCCACTCAAACGCTCGCACCCCCAATTCAACCATGCAATCATAACGACACTCCCTGTTTCTATATGCACAACCGGCGCAACGTCATAGAATGTCTCTGAACAGGTTCACGCCCACTTTTGGGGGAAATCAGACTAGATCTTCCATTGGCTTCCATTCAAAATAGCGGAACAAAGCAACCTTCGTACACAGCCGGCAGGCGTAAATAACTTATGAAATCACTCAGATTAAACATGTTGAGTAATTATCTGTCCACCCTGCCTGCCATAGAGCGCGAAAGATAAATTAACTATTTATTTTGGTCAATATAAAAACATGTCTCTTTCATTCTCCCAGCATCAAATTTGTGTAACAACGCTCCCTATTGGCCAGAGGTGTCTTACCCTGGACATTTACTCGTACCTCATCGAGTCAACAGGGAAGCAAGTGAATGATTTTACTTCGTATTTGAAATTTACTTTGTATTTATTTATTATGTCTTTATATTTAGAGTAATGAGTGCACTTTTCCGTCCAGCCATACAACTAACTGGCTTAGCGATATTTCCAGCAATCACTGGATGGCGTTGTTACACAAATTTGACGCTGTGAGAATGTGGGGGACATGTTTTTATATTGACCAGGTGAAGTGTGTTGATGTGTCTTTCGGGCTCTGTGGCGGGCGGGGTGGACAGATAGGTGCTCGACATGTTTGATCTGGGTGATTTCATGGGTTGTTTGCGCCTGCCGGCTGTGTGGAGACGTTGCTTTGTTCCGCTGTTTTGAATGGAAGCCAATGGAAGGTCGGCTTTTTATCCCCCAAAAAGGGGCGGTGACTAAATTTACAGTCAAGTTCCCGGATGTGCCGGTAGTCCGTATAGCTTCAAATTACTAGCTAAAATAAAAAGTATCACAAAAATGAAAACTTGAACATATATTAGCGTGATATCAACTACCTGAAAGGACCAAAACCATCTTTCGGAAATTGAACTTTTTATTGGAAGTGTAAATAATTTTTTTATTTAGAGCAGAGTCCCATTCCTTTGAATGGAGAGGGCGGGGTTTATGACTTGTACTGCAGCCAGCCACCAGGGGGCGATCAAAGAGCCAGCGGCTTCACTTTTCAAGACTTATGAGGCACACCAGAATTTTACATACAAAGTATAATTATACCTTACAATAAAAACAATATGATATGCATCTTGAGACAAAACAATGGCACCTATATATTTTAAGATATGCCAGGGCAAGATGTTTTTTTTATTTAAGCAACTTAAACATGATTTAGTTTGGGACTAGGAGAAGCCCTGTCTAGGAAACCACCACTAAAAGTAATTTCCCACAAAAATCCCAGAAATAACAAAAAAAATTCACAGATTCCATCTGGTTATATCCAATCTTTCAACTTCTTTGTCATTCCTGTAAACCCAGCAAACCTGTGGGAAAAGAGGTTACGTAACAACCTTGTTTACATTGAGCTGAGTGGGTTGTTCACCAGACAGTGTCTCCTCCCTGTTGTCTGCATACGTTCATAATGTCCGACTACAAAAACAAGTTTAAACACGATTTTTACTTTAAAAAGGTTTTATGCGCAACAAACACCGTTTTTCGAACTTATATTAAAAGCCTTTAATTTACTTATTTTTGGCATTTGAATTTAAACATGTACTTGCTGTCTTAGGCATTTAACTGTGTTTTGGAACAGGGCTAATGTCTACATATGGAACCTAACAATAGCAGATGGCACAGTGAATCTGAACCAAGTAACCAATCACATTAGGTTTTCCCAAATAATGTGAATCAGATATCGACCTCAAAAGAACCCGCCTCGTAATTACATTAGAGCCTCGGAGAGTTCCAAACATTCAAGAGGATCAGGTCGAAAATGATAAAGGTTTGACCCTTAGTGCGATAATTTTTCCATTATCTGCACATTATCTCCATTTTACAGGAACATTCTGACAGTAAGTGTTAAAAACAGACGAAAGACTAATGCAGTTTATGTCGTATGACTTACCGTAACATTTGTATTAAGTGTTATAAAAAATGCAACATTAATAGGACGTTCTTGCAAATATATCATATGCTGAATCGAGATGCATTACAGAATAGTATGTAAACACAAAAAAATCAATAGGTAAATTATTTTTTTCACGAGAACGAATTAGATTTTACAATGCGAGTAGATATGTGTGCCAGTCCCATAACACAGAGACCCCGCCATGTAATATCATTTTCCTTTGTTCGCAACTTTGAGTGAACCGTCACACTTATAAATTGAAGAAGGATCACTCAATGATGGGTTTTGTGACTGACTGAGATGACTGGCATGGATTACGCCAGATCTGCTCTCTTCATCCTCTCTTGATTGCTTCCTTTGAGCTATTTGCAAAACGTCTCGCCGTTGGTCCTCAATCATCCTTTTTGTTTTGTCTTCTTGTTCCTTTTTGTCTTGTCCGGAATGATTTATAGATAGTGTCCATAATCCTGCGCTGTGTCTCATCATTCACCGCTGTAACTGTTCCCTGCCTCTTATCTCGAGCTAAGCCGTCAAACTCCACATTCAAAAGAAGTTTGCTTGAGAACTTCATAAGTGTCACCAATTGTTTTTTCAATGCAATTGAAGACACATGGGTCTCATTGTGATTTGAGAGCATGTCATTATTAAGAGCATTGTTCACCATCTAAACCGAGAAAGTTGGAGAGAGCAATCCATCATCATTCCCATTTATCTCAAATGCAGTTGCTCGGCTGATTCAGGTCCAACTGAATGTACACAACCTGCTTATTGGGATGTTTTTTCATTGGCTTGGGATTATTTCAGGTATTCAAATCTACCTGTATAACTGTCATACAAAATTTGAGCTGGAGCTGCTGGTCACTTTATGCATATAAAAGCATAAAGCAGTTCAATAAATGCAATGTAAATTTATTGATTGATGTATCATCTTAATGTTTAAAAGTACCCCAATGAACCTGAATTCACCCTATTAAAATAACGCCTTTGTCTTAGCCATGCAACCATAAATAGTAGACTGGCTGTCAGTACAAACCTCAAAGTTTCCTGACCTTGGTCTTTGGAATCAGGAGGCAAAAAATTGGAATCTAAGAAATGAAAGAACCGGATATGATGTTGGGATTACCAGTGGGACTGATGCACATGCTGTAGGTGGATCAAGTCACGGTTTAATAAACCGATCTGCAGAGTAAGATGAATGTATAGAATGGAAAAATGCCTGCTTCGGTGACCTTTAGCAAGGGGTCGCCACTACACTTTTTCTTTCATTATAAAATGGCCTTTTAGGAGCACCGAGCTACCTTTCCATTTGAAGCGATTATTTAGACCATTATTGCATTTTTCCACTTCAGTGTAATTCTGGACAAGTGCAGCTGGTTTCGTGTCAGTAAGCCTAATATCTTTTCGCAGGTAGGGAAAGTTGCGATATTAGATATGCCTTTGACCTTTCCCTATCTGAATATTTCCTTACGAAATTCCGAGCATACCCAGACGTTCCTTTGTTCAGTCAGACATATAAATAATTTAAAAAATAGCCTTTGTGTGATAAAAGAAAATGGCAATGCACTGCTCATCTTGATATACAATATTTCTTAAATATTTAATCATTTTCTGACCAGCGAAAGTGCATTTGCAGATTGCCAAGTAAGCTTTTTCTTTTCCTATAGCCGTGAATCCGGAAGATAATTCAAATTTGCTTGTTCGTCACAAATCTAGAAGCATATACAAACAAAATGTCGACGAGGTATACAGTATAGCAAAAATGATTCTGGTGTAACCCAACATAACATCAGACATTTATTAGCGAATTTCAGCTGACCGCTGCTTTATACTCTTGGTGGCTTATGTGCCATTTTTTCACTTTCCATCAACATCGGATGATCTGCGAAATTTCAATTATTCTACGTACATTTCAGCAAAACAGTAGATACAAGAAGCGAATATGTGTGGAGTTCACCGGATTGATGACTACAACTTATCGTACTGATCTGTTTAATGGACCATGAACGTTTACGGGAAAGCTCAACATTTTGGAGATACATATCAGCTTTTTTCAATTTTTCTTTCTCTAAAGCTTCACACTGTGTTTCTAGAAAGTTTCTTTCAGTCAATGTTTGTCAAAAGCTCACTTTATCTTTCATTTCTGCCATAACTCTTAGTGCCGTAGTGAAAGGTGAGCCTGGGAGACTCTGTCTCATGGTCTCTCTCTCTTTTTCTTTCTTTCTTCTCCTGCACATGGTGGGTAGCAGAGGCAGGCGCCTACAAAATGAACATTTATGACAGAGATTAATGTGTGTGCAGGGGGGAAAGAGCAGAGCAAAGAGAATACACAACAGCAAATCCATTACTCTGCTTTTGATAACCCCCTCTCTCTTTCTGTTACGCACTTCTTATAGTGTATAGTATAGTTATGGAGGTGGGCACAATGTTTCTCTGGATTACAGCACTCCCACATCGTATCACAGACGTAATTCGATTTGAAGGACGGCCTTCTTCTTCCCCTCTCATTTCTGTACTGTTGAGTTTACCTACAGGAAAAAAAAATTAAAATATGGTAAACAGACTGCATTTATATAGGGCTTTTTAACAGACCTATGGCCATCCAAAGCGCTTTACAATTTGCCTCACATTCACCCATTCACTCATACACTGACGGCAGTGTCAGCCATGCAAGGCACCATCCAGCTCATCGGGTGCAGCTGGGGTTAGGTGTTTTGCTCAAGGACACTTCGACACTTGGTCAGGTGGAGCTGGGGATTGAACCCCCAACCTTCCGGTTTGTAGACAACCTACATGAACCACTGAGCCACTGCTATAATAATACATTTGCTAATATTTCTGGTGTCAAAAATTATTATGCAAAAATTCACTGTAGACTACACTTATTGGCAAAAAAATAGCAGTCAATTTTGATAAAAGATTTAGCTTAGTGAGTAAATGTAAATGTGATGTAAATTCTGGTTCTCTAATCTGATTGGACAACTGATTTTCCAAAAGTGGTGATAGTTACTATGAAAGCGCAGTGGGTAGCACTGTTTTCTCACAACAAGATTGTCCGCGGTTCAAGCCCCGGCTAGGTCAGATGACCTTTCGGTGTGGAGTGTGCATGTTCTCCTCGTGTCAGCGTGGGTTTACTCCAGGTATTTCGATTTCCTCCCACAGGCCAAAAACATGCAAGTTAGGTGAATTAGAGAAAAGAAAGGTCCAGTACATTTTTTATGAACTCCGTAGCTATTTATTTTACAGTACATGTACTTACAATATGTTGCACTTACAGACAAATGTGTGGTACTTACTTTTGAGTACTTACATGGTAATAAGAAGTATCATCATTGTACTTACCAGTTGTACATAGTACTGGGTAATACCAGACACATACTATACTGTAACTAACACTATTGTACTTACAAATGTATGTAAAAGTATAAGTATTCAGTACTTACAGGCCAGTGTAAGTTAATGACAAGTAGGGGAGATCCAGGGGTGAAGTAACAAAGCGATTTTCTCCGAGCCCTGATAACATTTGCATCCCAAACTATGACAGCATCTTTAGAACACAAACCCTTGAAAGAGCTGACAAATGTAGGGTTATTTACTCACCGTTATCCGCATGTAGATCCAGAAAGGTGTTTTTAACCATGATAAGTAAATTCTTAAAGCGGTCATTTTTTTCTAATAACGCGTTGTGTGTGTGTTTTTTTTTTCATTTCATGTGTTAAAGTACTGATCAATCTACAGGTTATTCAGTGCTCTAACACATTCTAAAGTTTCACTTCTCTGAGTTTTTCAAAATAAAAGTAATTCATATTGAAATGTGAGGAGATCCTGTTGGGACGAAAGTAATACTGTTGGATTATGTTGAAAATTGATATTATTCTAATTTGATTTGATTTAATTTTCATAGTGTTCAAACTGTAGAAAACATGTTTTATTCTCAACAATTTAAGTTTGTACTGTTGGTTGCTTTTGAAACATTTGATAAAACTGAAATTTAAAATGAAAATGTAATTTTATTATTTTTTTACAAAGTTACATATTAACGAGGTCATAGTCATTTATATTTAATAAAAACATGTGTAACACAAAAATCAATCTTGTTTTGTTGTGTTACTTTCATTCCTGCAGGTGGGGTCGAAAGTAAAAAGTCATTTTACATTTTTTTTTTTAATTCCACCTGGTATTAATAAACCACACTTGTGAGTTATTGACCACAGCAAAAATATATCACTGTCTATAACATTATCTTTTATAATGAAGTTTTTCAGAAAAATAGTACTTTTGCCCCTGCTCTCCTCTACTTATAGTAAGTACATATGGAAAATGGACTGCATTTATAAAGCGCTTTTAACAGACCTATGGCCATCCAAAGCGATTTACAAGCACCCATTCACTCACTTATTCATACACCGACGGCGATGTCAGCCATGCAAGGTGCAGCTGGGGTTAGATGTCTTGCTCAAGGACACCTCGACACTTGGTCAGATGGAGCCAGTGATTGAACCACCTACCTTCCGGTTTGTAGACAACCTACATGAACCACTGAGCCACTACCACCCCTATATGATAACTTTTAACAAGCACTACTGTACTTACAATCTGTATATACATGGTAAGTGTGTAGTAGTTACAGGCCAATGTACATTAAGTTCATGAATGGCACTTACAGTATACGTAGTTTGTAGTGTTGTTTTTGTACTCAGTATCTCTGTTCTTGATTGTACCCTTTAAACCCAAGCATTAAATAACGTACACATTAACTACTAGGTTCATTTGCTAGTATGTCCATAGTAATGCATTGAAATAGGACTGTTAAATATTTTAAATATTTTACATATTAGTCTCTGCCCTATACCAATTTGTCGCTAACAACAGTTTTCAAGCAAAACAAAATAAATAAGCACAACAGTAAAACAATTTAAACAATGTATTTGTTTAAACAATGTTCTTAAATTAATTTCACACTCTTAAAAGCAAAAGAAATTAAATGGATTTCATTTACTTTAAAGATCCTGTATGACTCTTGATTTTGGACAAAGTGCCTTTTAAAATATGGCCAATAGCCAATAACCGGACATATTGTAACTTATTGTGTGCAGTTAAGCTAGAAACACCGCTGAAATTCCTTACAGTAAGCACATTGTCAAAATCCCAGTAAATCTGAGTGCTGGCCTACTCTATACTGTAGCTGACTTAGCTTTTCTGTTGCTAATAGTTACAGTGAATTAAACATTATTACTAATTCTTCCCTTCAATTTGACACTTATGTGCACGATTATTCCAAAACTGTACAGAGATGACTCTGAAATGGCATCAATGCACTGTTTTGTTTTTAATAATTTCACTCAACCAACAATTTATACAGCATGGTCAGTATGACCTTATCATATTAACATATCGCTGCTTCAAACTACAGTAACTGCTATATTTGATATTTAGGTTGTGCTAATTGCTAGTTTATTTGTTTTTAGAGTACTGTTCTTTTATGTTTTATTTATCCACAGTGGACAATTTATTTCTGTTTTATATCAATATGTGTCAGGAATTGAATCATAATCATTTAATAATACGTGTAAAGCTATGTGATCCGAGTAGTGCGTGTGGCAACCTGTGTTTTTATATCTATCTGGTATCTTCATTTTATTTTCATTTATGGTTGGGGTTTCATTTATACTGTACAGTTTATACATAAAACATTGTGGGTAAGATAGATAAAAATGAGGTAGCCCACAGGAAACACATTAAAGTGTATACAATCCAATGCAATACATGCTTATATGCCCTAAATTCAGTAAAAACTGTTTAACTCGAGCATACCAGTGTTAATTATTGTAATAGCACTGATGTTTATTCAACATATAGTATTAAACTTTTTTCAGGTCATAATATACTTATTTTCAGTGTGTTAAAATGTGTTTCCAACTGGCTTTTTAATAAGTTATTACACATGAACTGATATAATTTCATAAAACAATAGTCTAGATTTCTTATGATGTCGGTAGAGATTATTCATTTTAAGACCTCCACTTTTCAAAGATTTTACACAATAATTCATGAAAATATTACTTAATTGATTCAGGTTTCATTTATTTTAAAACCATCTTTCAGCTTTCTAAAGACGACCATCATGCATACCCCTGTATGCACACACATTCATCTTTGTTTAGAGTTGAATTGTTTTGCTGTTCTGTGGGTGGCTGTACCCCTTACAAATACACTTTTAAAGACATCTTTCAAAAACATAAAGGAGAGTGTGCGTGTCCATGACAACGAGGACGTGAGCACACATTTCTTGTAAGGAATGTATAAAGTACAAATGGCAACGAAAGAGATGAAAGAGCACCAGAAGGTAAGGACTGTTTACGCTTAACAGAAAGTGAAAATGAATGCTAATGTGAAGGCCTGCATCACTGGCGATCATACTGTATCTTACTGTAAGTGTCCTGCAAATAAATCAAGGGTTAGCATCTCTAGATTAAATTGTGATTAAAATGAATTACTTTTCAAGCAATATTTTTGCTCATGTATAGCTCATTGATCAAGTATTGCATTAATAATGCAAAAGGTCACGGGTTTGACCCTAGGAACCACACATATTGATCAAAAATACACAAAAAATGCTGGGTTGCTTTAGGGGCGGTTTACATTTTGCGTCTAAATCCGTGTGGAAAATGCAACCATCTGTTGGTTCTTGTCGCATGACTTGCAGTGCGCTTGCGCTACCCAGTATCACAAAGTTTCGTGATATAGTCACGGATTTTTTTTATTCTTTTTTCGTGCTATTATCACGAATTGTTTTGTTTTTTCGTGTTCGTATAATGAATTCCTGTTTTCGTGTGATTATCACGTATTGGTTACTCAACTGCTTTTTTCTATTTTTAAACCATTGTCGCTTCGGTTTAGGGTTAGATTTGGTGCTTGCATTAGAATGTCACTTTATATATTGGTTTATACTATTTTTTCTGATTTTTTTATATGTCGCCTGGCGTTAGAGTTAGAGTTGGGTTTGGTTAGGGATGTCATTTTATGTAAATCTAACCCTAAACCGAAGCGACAATGGTAAGAAAATAGGACAAAACAGTTACCAATACGTGATAATCACAAGAAAACAGGAATTCGTTATACGATCACAAAAAAACGTGAAAATTTGTGATAACAGCATGAAAAAAGAATAAAAAAAATGTGACTATATAACGAAATTTCGTGAGACTGGGCTGGCTTGCGGCATTCTAGAAAGTTGAAATGTTTTTAACTCGGTACAGACACGCCTGGAAAAAACGAGCGTGTTGTTACCGCATAGCTTCCATTATGAGCGTGCATACCGCACGCCAACATTTGAAATAACAAACTTGAGCGCGCAAAAGACGCAAAATGTGAATCGCCCCTTAATCGATAATTTGGTCAAATATGGACAAACTCAGCAGTTGGGTGACGTTAAATCCCAATGCTGAGATGTTTCAACACAAATGCTGGGAAGTTTTTGTGTTATTTATAACCCAACAGTTGGCTTTTTACAGTCCATAAATGAACTACGAGTTGAAAAAAAATTTCAGGGAGCACCTTACATTACAAGTCGCTTTGGATAAAAGTGTCTGCCAAATGAAATCTAAATGTAAATTTCTGAGAAAACTTTATGAAAATGTATCTTTTTCTACTGTGACATCTTAATATGTTTAGCAAAATTAGAACTACATTGGGCATAGCTACTGTATTACTATGGCTGTGTCCAATAGCTCTAAAATCCTGCCTTCGGATGCAGCATTCCAAGGGATGAAGGCATCAAGGCATTTAAATCCAGTGTTTGGTTTACTTCCTGTCTCCTGAAATACTATATCATATTGTCCTACAATTCTATGTGTGTGCATTCGCGGGGATTGTGATGGGTTAGGGTTAGAGCCTGGATGAGTTTGGAAAATTAAAATGGTGGCAAAGAAATCGGCTGAAGCACAAAATTAGCATAAAAGTTATATTTTTACTTTTTACACCTCTTAATTGCATTTCTTGCAAGAAAGTAGTGTAGTTTTCAAATATACAATAAATTATTACAAAGACGCTTTCTGTTTATATCTTAAACAGAATGCCATTACGTTGCCTATGAACAGAGCCGCACAGTAACGGAGTACATTTACTTGAGTACAGTACTTAAGTACAATTTTGAGGGATCTGTACTTTACTCGAGTATTATTTTTGGTGAGTACTCATGACTTTACTCAAGTACATTTGAGAGGCAAATATTGTACTCTTTACTCCACTACATTTCTTTCCATAACCGTAAGTACCCGTTACTTCTTCTTCTTCTAAAAAAAAATCTCAGAAACCCTGAAATTAGTTTTTTCCCTCTCTTAAATGTAATTGGATTATCCTGGATTATTATTGTTGTTCAAAATTAATTACTCGTTAAAACATCACACTCTTACTTGATCTGGACAAACTCAGCATCACAAGACAGGTTTAAGACTCCAGCTTCAACATTTGACCACTGTGTATGATTAAACTGGTTTGCAGTGACATTCGTTTCTTAATTTATGCCAGGAGTGCAAAATAATTAATCTGTAACGTTCATTATTTTGAATAGAAATCATCACTCATAAAACATTCATTCTCATCTTCTCCGGTTTATTTGTGTTCAAATACATAAAATATACAAAATCCGCCAGGGCTATTAGTACAATGGTGCGCGTATTTGGAGAAATAATGATTAATTATCACATGTTAGTAAAATTTTTAATCATATAGAATAACATTTCTATTAATTTTCCAAATTATGCGATCTGAAGAGCTCAAACAGCGAACGAAGCAAGTCTCCTCTTCCTGATTTGCGTCAGATTTGACCTCAGAGCTCTATCATTTGCTGTACAGCTGTCAATCATCTCATGTGGGTTAACGTGCACTGTGGCAGTAGTTATTCAATATCTAGAAAATGTACTTGTGTACTCTGGATACTCAAGTACTTTTAAAAACAAGTACTTCAGTACTTTTACTTAAGTAGACATCTGACTGAAGTACTTTTACTTGTACTTGAGTAAAATTTAGCAAGGGGTATCTGTACTTTTACTTAAGTAGACATCTGACTGTAGTACTTTCCCTGCCTGCAGAAGAGTGTTCAAGTAGGATTTTGCTGCCCGAAGGTGTTGCAAACATGATCGCCTAGAGGCACAACTTCTCTAAAGGGACTTTGATACTATTCATAAATTCACCAGCCCATCCAGTCTGAATATATCAGTTCCTGTACATGTAGTTCATTTGGTACAGCATTGTTAACACTGTGCTAGAAAACACAAAATTATAAAATGTATATTGAATGTACTCTAATTCGTTTTGAATAAAAGTGTCTCCAAAATGGATGTAAATGTAAACATTAGTATTTGTATCGGGGATTTCTACTTTTCCATGATCCTAGAGTTTATGTCCAAGTTATTAAAAAACTACTACACTTTCATTAAAATGTTTCCAACAAAAGTGAATGCCACTGTTTACTTTCGGATTAACTGGTTTTCAATTTGCAAAACGAAAAAATTGTCTAATACAGAATACTGTTTAAAGTTTCTTACTGTAAAAAAGCACTGAGATTCTCGTTACAGCATCTACACAACTGAACTTTATAACAATTTCAAACTTTTTTATTAGCCTGCAGCATGCAGTCGACACCTCACCCAAACCTGAGACGCATTAATGCCAGAACATCTACCGTTGAATTTTACTGAGATGTGTGGCATTACAGTCCATCAACAAAACCGCAATCCTCCTGTGGTGCTTAGGGCAGAGAGAAAGAAGAGCTAACTTTTCTACAACAAATCTCACCAAACTTTCTCTTTCAGATATTAGATGTCTTGTTATTTCTTGTGAATCATTTCCTGGTTCACTGCTTCAATGATTGATCATAAAATCCTAGAAAATTATTTTATTCGGTTTGCCTTTAAGGCAAGCAGCAAAATCAGGCAGTGTCTTAACAAGCTGAAACTCAACCTATTACCCGGGCATGAAGAGCATGGAGACTTTTGAAAGTAGCTGGACATTGAGGATATACTGTACAGTGTGAGCTAACCACAATGGCTCTGGCTATTATTTTGGCTACAAACTTTCACCCTGGATCTAGAAAATCAAATCTGATTACAAAAGCGATTATGATGAACATCCAAAATGTAATGTTGATGTTTAGTCAGTATATGCCTGCGAGGTTAGCTGAGGATTTTTTTCACCAATGGTGAAACAGCTGGAGAGCCCCAAGTCTTGGAGACGTAACATTGGTATAGATGGGACTGCTTCGGCCCTACCTGTACTGTTGTTTCACAGCTTATGCTCCTCAGTGAGTGACATCTCTAATGTTTCCCCAAACAATAATGAAAATAAAGTGTATTTTTTTCTGTGTGTGCTTGTGTGTGCAACAGCATAATCTATAGCCATGCAAACATTGTTTATGTTTTATGACTGTGCACTCATTTCTGAAAGTATAAACTGCATGTTTTGTATTCAACATACTTTATGTTGTTGGATAAACAAGTAGTATATTATGTATGCACGTACATGCATATGCATATCTGGATAGCTAAGTAATTATGTACTTGTTTGTGTCTGAGTGGATGTGTTTAATCAGTATTATCAAAGCGCGAGAGAGAATGAAATCTGGCTGCAAGGCTCTGAGGATTTTTCAGCAGTGCCACCAGGCCTGGCTCTCTATGAAAGCCAATTTTGCAGCAGATGATTCAAACACCGATAGCTGTTTATTATCTGGACAGCGGCAAAATCTGAGGGAAAGAAATGGGTGGGGGGAGGAGGAAAGAGGAGAAAAAAGAGGAGCAGAGATGTTGCTTATTAAAAGAAAACCGGAATAAGTTCTGGACCACTATGCAGCTAATTCTACTCACTAAAGGGTCGTTCACATTATATTGATAACTATTACGTTAACTATAACCATAACTATGTTAGCGTCCACACCACCAGACAATAACGTTATGCTAATTTGCTTGCTTTGCGCAGTACTCATGTAAATCATTTATTTTTAATAGCAAAAACTAATTTAGCATATTTCACTGGTTTATCGTTCATCACTTGGAGAAAACACGCTCAGCGAGTGATCCCAACGATATCATTCCTTGTATCTATCGTTATAGTTGTGGCGTGATTATTCTCTATATAAAAGATTTTGGTAACACTTTACGATAAGGTTCATTAGGTAACATTAGTTAATTTATTAACTAACCAACCTGATCTCACAAATTAGTCGCGCATTAATTTGCTCAGTTTTTCATGACTGATTGTCACATATTTCCACCGTTTACGTGCCCCTGCCACGACTTTCTTTTCTGTGACAGTTTCACGTATTGGTTACTCAACTGTTTTTTCCTATTTTAATGTCGCTTCGGTTTGGGGTTAGATTTGCTGTTTGCGTTACGATGTCATATAAAGTATTGGTTTATACTATTTTTTCGTATGCTTTTTAAACCATTGTCGTCTGTTGTTAGAGTTGGGTTTGGGTAAGGATGTCATTTTATATAACAGAAAGTTGTTCTAACCCCAAACCGAAGTGACAATTGTAAGAAAATAGGAAAAACGGTTGAGTAACCAATACGTTAAACTGTCACGGAAAAGAAAGTCGTGGCAGGCGCACGTAAAATGGTGGAAATACGTGACAATGTCACGCAAAACTGAGCAAAATTATGCGTGACTGTTTCACGTATTTTGTGAGATCAGGCTGTAACTAACATGAACAAACCATGAGCACAACATTTGTTACAGTATTTATTAATCGTTTGTTAATGTTAGTTAATAGTAATAAAGCTTTTAATTGTTTGTTCATGTTAGTTCACGGTGCATTTACTAACGTTAACAAGATTTTTAAAAAGTATTAGTAATTGTTGAAATTAACATTAACAATGATTAAGAAACGCTGTATAAGTGCAGTTCATTACTAGTTTATGTTAACTAATGTAGTTAACTAATGTTAACCAATGAACCTTATTGTAAAGTGTTACCAAGATTTTTAAAACTACATTTTTGTAGTTATCGTTATGATGTGAATGCCTGTTAATACTGACAGGTTAAACAACCGATCATGGTTCATTTTATGATTTTTTTATCCAAAACAATTATTTACTGAAATGGAAGATATTAAATTAAATAATGGCCCAGAAAATATTGAGCCCTTACTGTGGGTTCACACCAGACACGAGTAGATTACATACAAAGTCAATGCAAAGACGCGATCAGATGCGTCCTCGGGTGGGGCAATGCAAATGACGTGATATGGCCGGCGCGTTAACACGGCTATTCGCCTCAAACGCGTATTCCCCCAAGTTGAAAATATTCAACTCCAACCAAAAATTTGAATGACACGAAGTTAAATCCCGCGAGTAATCTAGAGCGAGTAACGTGATGCGTTTGGTGTGTACGGAGCATTATACATTCAAACTTGGTACTTTGTAAATACTACTTTGTTTCTGGATGGATGGATTAAAATTGTGTCATTTTAAAGCAGTCATATAACGTTGCTAAAAGCAACATCATTTTGTGTATTTGGTGTAATGCAATGTGTTTACGCAGTTTAAGGTTAAAAAAAACAAACTATTTTTAGCATAACATACATTAGTGTTGCTCCTATGTCCCTCTTTTTTGAAATGTGTTAATTTTTAACAAAGCTCATCGTTCTGAAAAGCCTGGTTTGGCCAGCTATCTAGTGCATTGTGATTGGCCGCATACCTCAAGCGTGTGATGGAACTGTTACGCCCCTTACCATATTTAGAATTTCAGCTCCCAAAGCACAGCGTCTCCACGACATGGCATTAATAAAAGTTACGCCATTTTTCTTTGCGTAGCAATGCTTTTGGGAAATGCACCCCTGACCGTTGCGTTGTTCTCTATTCACATTAATACCAGTGACACATCCTGTTAATATTAAATGTCTTTGGTGTTATGCAAATCTTCCCACACAGTGACGTAGATATGTGGCGGTATATTTGAATGAGCCGTTTTAGGAAGGTGTGGATGAGCCTTTACTTTTAAAAAGAATGTATCTTTAGGTTTGAGACTTTAATCTTTGACACTTATGTATCTTCTATATTCACGAACAGCTTTCAACACTCCAGAGACAAATGAAAACATAAAATATATGACCACTTTAATCTGGGAAATTACAAGGAGTCTGCCAGATCAAAAAAGTTCATGACTGTGGCTTCTAAGCTTGTGAATAATGTAGTCCTTTAGGCTCACTGAGTGTGTAGTGTAGTTGTGCTTTATCATGGTTATCTCAAGGAGTAAGGCACTTAACTCCAGGTTACCCTTTATACAGTATTTTACAAGAATCCTCTCCAGTTAAAAAGCATCTGCTAGCAATCCTGTGGGACGCTGGTAGATCATTCTATTATAGCTGAAATAAAAACTTCTTTAAAAACAAAACTTCTGTTATGCCGAGAGACTCACACAAATATCTCTAGTGTTGTCCTGGCTTTAACTGTCCAAGACAAAACATTACCGTGCCTATTAATCATTCGATCCTATTTATTAGTTTTTATAGCTTGTCTATAAAATTTTAAACTCAGGGTCAACCTTAAAGGAGATTATTAAAAGTCAGCACTGCAGTCTTTACTGTTTCTCCAAACACAGCCTATTGTGAAATCTTAAAACGTTATGACATTGACCTTGTATTAGATCATTTTGAAGCTGAAAGATGTCGTAAAACTGTAGAAGTCATCTGTGTTCTTGTCATTATTGTTTACTTAATAGGAATTCAAATGCATATTTTTGTTTTTTAACTATTAATTCTAAACAGACTCAAGTCAAATCATTAAACACTTCTTATCTTGTGCAAAATCTGTATCCTGCAATATTTACGAACCTGCATTCAAGTTTAAGCATTGGCCTTTTCACAAGCATAAATTTAGGAGTCTCTCTGATCAGCTCAAACACGCTTTATATCTATGCATTCTTGCTTATTTAAGTATTTATGTAGTCGTCCACACTTTTGGCATTTTAAAGTCCCCATAAAATCAAAATAGTCTTTTTTGGGGTCTTTTAGTATGCATATGTTAGTCTTAAAGAGACACTTCACTTTTTTGAAAATATGCTCATTTTCCAGCTCCCCTAGAGTTAAACATTTGATTTTTATCGTTTTGAAATCCATTCAGCTGATCTCCGGGTCTGGCGCTAGCACTTTTAGCATAGCTTAGCATAATCCATTGAATCTGATTAGACCATTAGCATCGCGCTAACAAATAGTTTTGATATTTTTACTATTTAAAACTTGACTTCTCTGTAGTTACATTGTGTACTAAGACAGACGGAAAATTAAAAGTTGTGATTTTCTAGGTTGATATGGCTAGAAACTATACTCTCATTCTGGCGTAATAATCAAGGACTTAGCTGCTGGACCGTAATGATATTACGCAGTGCCCGAAAATAGTCCCCTGCTATTGAAAGCTGACTGCTGCGTAATATCATTGCGCCTCCTACTCCTCCCTTTAAATAGGAAAAATATCGAAACTCAGGTTCGTTCTTTTTTGGCGTG
Source organism: Misgurnus anguillicaudatus (assembly GCF_027580225.2). Taxonomy (NCBI): domain Eukaryota; kingdom Metazoa; phylum Chordata; class Actinopteri; order Cypriniformes; family Cobitidae; genus Misgurnus; species Misgurnus anguillicaudatus. The sequence goes on from NC_073341.2 coordinate 19,304,710, forward strand.
ATGCTAATGGTCTAATCGGATTCGGTGGATTGTGCTAAGCTATGCTGGAAGTGGTACTGCCGGACCTGGAGATCGGCTGGGTGGATTCCAAAACGGTAAAAATTAAATGTTTAACTCTAGAGGAGTGTCCGTTTAAGACTATCTATAACTTCCCTACTGAAAAATCCAGCTAAGACCAGCATAAGCTGGTAAGCTGGTTTTAGCTGGTCTCCAGCTTGGTTTTAGCTGGTTTTGCTGGTGTAGGAAGCTGGTTTTGCTGGTGTAGCAGGCTGTTTTTGCTGGTGTAGCAAGCTGGTCTAGCTGTGTTTTGGTCACTTTTTAAGCTGGTCTAGCTGGCCTTAGCTGGTCTTCCAGCTGACCAACCAGCATGACCAGCTTTGTCAGGCTGGGAGGACCAGTGTAAACCATCTTAAACCAGCTAAAACCAGCTACCAGCTTATGCTGGTCTTAGCTGGATTTTTTACTAGGTTTAATGTCAACAAACATTAAAGCTTTCAAAACATACTTTCTCTCCATCAATACAAATCAATGATTTCTATGACATCATTCTGCCATTCTGCTTCTCATCAGATTACAGGCTGTGTGGTAAGATAAACACTACTGGCTATTTTAAAAGTAGGATGAGCCACTTATGTCCCACTTCAGTGGGTCTTTTTTTAATGCATGGAGAGCAGTGGTGGAGTGATCCAGTACAGTCCCAGCATGAAATATATATCAGATTCGCTATGCTGCTGCATGTTCACAACCCAATTCTCATTGTTACATGATTTGCATAATTTTTTTAGTGAATCAGCACTTGTTGAGAATGGTGAACATGAAGATTTTCAAAAGCCTTCATTTATCTTTGGTCTTATTTAGACATGTTTTATGTTAACTGCATATTTATAATTCATGTTTTCTCTCTTATGTATCTGCCCCCTCTGCCAAATTTACAATATTAGCATATATATAGCCTAGCTGTGCATACTCTAATATCTTATATCGGATATATTATACGTCTGAGGGGTCTCATCTGCTGAACACACGTGATCTTTAGTCTTCCTATTTCATTATTTCGTGGGTCTTCGCAGGATAGAGGGTAAATACACTCATTATATTTAATACATCTACTGACTCCTACACCCTTAGATACTCACTTGCCCTGGTCACAACTTCATTATGGCTCTTTTTGCATTTTATCTTTCTGCATGAATTCTTCATGAATTTTATGCACCGGGAGAAACTCTCTAAAAAGATCGTGTGCCAGCTCAGTTCCTTTCCAGATGCTGCCGGTTCAAACTCGGTTTAAAATCACGGATTCAAGGGTACAAATAAACCCAGTTGTATTCCCACGGCTACCTTTGTGAGTTCATATTCAAACTGCATGTAAACAAATGTATGCTTGCATAATATATACAACACTGACTGTAATATATGCATAACAGTTGAATATTAGTCAACATCAAAAGCAGAGCATGTTGACTAAATTAATTGATCATTTATTTAATATTTAAAAATATCAATCGTCTATTATTTTGCTCTTGCAGCACTTATGGCATTTATACGGTGTGCATTGTAGATTACATAAGTGTACATGCAGGAACATGCAAATAATGAAAGCACTTAAGTGATGCAACCACTGAAGTGGCTAAAACTCAGAATCAACACAACATTAGCCACATAACACACATTGCATAATTGGCAAACATCTATAGACAAAGGCATTTAGCATGAGCTACAGGTCTGAGGTCCCTATACTGCACGCACATATACTAGAGTCAATGATTGACAATAGGCATGAGAGTAAATCAATACAACCTCCCTCATGTCCTCATTACAGCACGGCTCTGTGTTACTCAAAGCGACAGGCTTCTGAAATTTTAAATAGCCATGAACAAGGAGCAATGCAGGAGCCCTGCCAAACCGAGAGGATGTGTTGATGGTGAAGCCACCTACCCGAAACGCACGCACACACTTTCTCACACTGGCCGTGGCTCCATGAGAAGTGGGTGATGTTGCTGGAAAAGGGGGGTGGGGTTTTTTTTATCTAGGGAAGGAATAAGGATTTGTATGTATTATTGATGCGGAGATGTATGTAAAACTGGATTAGGAATGTAAATCATCTTTATTGGATTTGCTTACATCTTCTACACAAAAATAATTCTCTTTTAAATGAACTCTAACCATTTGTGACAGCATCTAGATTTAGTACTGTAGTTTTTTTCTAAAAGCTATTTCTACAAAGACAGTTTTCTACCGATGTTTGCTCTTTTTAAGACTTTTTCCCATTTTCTCGAATATTTTTAGTTGGTATCGACTTATGCTGTGTCTAGTGTTTCTCTAAAATGTGTTTAGTATTTATAATTGTTGACATATAGTACATGTATACATTGGCCCTGAATAATGAATTGAAATATAATATGCACTTTAAAATATATGAATTTAAGTGCCTTTAATACATTTGCAAAGCAGGACATATCTGCAAACAACGCAGGAGCTGTTTTCTTAGAGTCATTGTTGTAATGAGTTGCAACCATCTGGTCTCAAGGTCAGTTTTAGTGGATGTATGATGTCAGTTCCTCTCAAGTTCACACAGGTGTCTTAGTAGAGAGAACACAGGTTTAGTTCATCAAATTAACTACAGACTTGTTCCACTAATGTTTGACAACCACAATGTGTTGTCAAGCACATACACTTGGGTCACTGTTTCTTAGTGGGATTGTCTGTTTTTACATACTGAAATAAAAATTGTGTATTTTATTTATTTATTTTGTATTTTATTTTATAAGTTTTCTCTTTAAATAAAAAAATATTTAACTTGTTTATAATTTTAAAAGTACGTAACTCAGCGGGGAAATAAATCACAGTGTGATATCTGACAGTAGCTGCGTTTGCATTGCAGATTTGCGCAAAACTGTAGCGCCATTTTCTAAATGTCGACAGAAAACTATTTTCCAGACGTTTTCAGATTGTTTATGATAAAATAGAACAGTTTTGACTGAAATATGGACATATGATGCTGTCCCGATTATTTTCGGGTGTTTGTTCTATCACCTCCCACCTCTAATGTCTGCATAGGTGCACTGGAACAATCCTTCCTAAAATGCATTAAACTTTCGTTTACAAAGACGTGAAACTCACCGAGTGGTCAGGGGTGTTTACTGATACGCTCACACAAAAATCGCTGCAAAGGACGCTTTCCTACAGGTGTTTTAGCATTCGTTGTAAACTTGTGGACCTATTTTTCCAAACGCCTCACACGTGTACATTCTTCTGTTGAGAGCTTGAATAATAGACACTCCAGCCCAGTTGGTGGTGATAATCCACCTTTGCCAATTGCAAAAATACAAACAAGGTTCCCGGCGCGGAGTAATACCGTACCTCACAACACATCTAATACAAGTCAATGTAGTAGGACAAAAACTACGATAAAACCTGTTGGAAAGCACCTTTTGCAATGATTTTTGTGTGAGCATATCAGTGAACACCCCTGACCAGTTGTCAGGGTAAACTTTCGTCTTTGTAAACGAAAGTTTAATGCATTTTAGAAAGGATTGTTCCAGTGCACCTATACACCCATTGTAGAGGTGGGAGGTGATAGAACAAACATCTCGGGCCAGCATCATATGTCCAAATTTCAGTCAAAACCGTTCTATTTCATCATAAACAATCTGAAAACAGGGCTTTGAGTGTAAAATACCGTCCTTTAAGTCATTCCAAACATCAGGTTGACTGCTGTTGGTAGGTTTACTAATATCACATCCACCGCACGAGGGATTATTTTTAAGGGAGTGTCTTGCATGTATTTTGTGAACATAAACGGTTTTGACGCGTATGCAGCAGGCACTTATTTTGACAAAACACGTGATGCACACAGGATCTCTCGGGGCGCAGAACACATATTTTGAAAAAAGGAACCACACACATGACACTCCGAACACTTATTTTGAATCAGCACCCCTCGGTTGAGCAGTCACGAGCCGCCACTGGTCGCCGGAAATCACCAAGCTTCCATTGAAATGAATGAGATTGCCTTGCTCTGCTACTGCTAATCGCTGCTAGTCTGAATGCAGTCGGGTGCATATAGCTTACGAACAAACAACTGGATGCCAGTTTCATTAATATGCCGTCAGCATATTAGCGAGGGATATGAGGCTGATTCACGTATGCACACTTGCAGGCAATCAGTGATTTTTAAAGGGAACATTGCTTACAGATTTGCGTACACGCGGTTTTATAAGTCTATGAGTCTATGAGTTTACACCAACCGCGTTTCAGGCGTCAAAATCGCGTCTACCGCGCCTAGTTTGCCGCTTAAACAGTTTAAATGCATTCGCAGGTGTAGAGCGGAGTAGACGCTTGGAAAAGCAAGCATTTGACGCGCGTCAGAGGCAAAATCGGTTTCTTGTGGGAGGGGCAAGTGCTATGCGGTTGTCTGTTTTGCATGATGACTGGTGTTGATTGTGCATTTATCGAGAGAGTTACCAGTTTGTATTTGGTAACCTTACTATGGGGGAAAATAAACGGCGCGGGTCAATAAACGTCACGTGACTCAAAAGTGAAGTGTGTACAACTTACCAGTTTGCCCAATGTCCTCACTGACACTCTTCCAAGCGAGGTCCTTTTTATTCTCCTCTATAGAAATAAGAACTTGTGTCGCTTACGGACAAAATCAAGCGTTGGTTGAATGAGTGACTCCGTGCGGGCTGCCACCACAGCAGCAAGCAGGCTCCTGATTGGTTAAAGCGGCGCGAAATTCCCCCAAAGTTTACATTTTTCAACTCGGGCATCAGCTGCAAATTCGCATGAACCGCAAAATGCACAAAAAGCACCATTCGCGCGAATGAGGCGGAAACGCGTCTTCCGCGCCACGCCATACGCCTCTTCCGTGCCTCGGGACCTCCAGACGCGTGTCAACACATCTTCACATTGACTTAACATTGAAATCACTCGCGCTTCACGCCTCTACGGCGGTTGGTGTAAACGCAGGATAAGTATTTTTTGACGTACGCCATTTTTGGCATTTGCGTGCACGTAGACTTTTAGGAAAAATCCTATGCACTGTTTTATAAATAAGACCCCCGGCTTGTAAGCATTGCTTTTGCACAAAATAGGCATCAGAATGCCACTTTTCTTATCATCTACCTATGTTAAGAGTAAGGCATTACAAAGTAACCTGCATTCTTAATCAGGTGACGATAATGACTTGATTTTAAATACATTAGTTTATTATTAAAGTTATGCATGGATAATAAAAAAATACCGTTCATGCCGTAAATGACAGTCGTTTCACTAGATAAGACCCTTATGCGTCTTTGGGATCGTTTAGAGCCCTTTGAAGCTGCGTTGAAACTGTAAATTGTTGGTGTCCAATAAAGTTTATTAAATTGAGAAAAATCCTGGTATGTTTTCCTCAACAAACCTTACTGAACAAAGAAAGACATCATCAATTTGGATGACAAGGGTGAGAGTAAATTACCAGAATTTTTTTATGAAAGTGAAATATTCCTTTAAGTATAATGTAAATGTAATGTTATAATGTAATTTAATGTAAAGTTGATGTTGCTTTAATTTTAGGAAAGCATTAACAGTAGCTTTTCATTATATTTCCTTTTTTCCGTACAGTCCGCATCATCTCCCATAATTGCATTTCTAGTACCGGAAATATGCAGTATTAAATACATAAGCTGCCACATTTATGTGCACACATGCTTTTAGGACGAAATTATGTAAAGTTTTATGCATGGCTCCCCAGGCTTTTAGGAAAGGGCCAAAGGACCAAAGTGCACCGGGGGCTTCTCATTAAGAGTCTGTGTGAATGTTGACTGTATGAGGGCCACGCCATCACAACTCCCCCATTCCTAGACCTTACACAACACGGCAGCACGACTCAGCGCACATTACCGCTCCCTTATATGTATGAGCACAGAGGCTGACGCACGCACACCCGCATGCACCGGCATTACCTCTGTGGCCGAAGGCATTGTGAGACTTCTGCAGACTGACAGGTCAACGTTGAGAGCCACCGGCTGTGTCAGGAAAAAGAAAGAAAAAAGGCATTGTGCATACAGCAATGGCCGCAATTCAGAACCCACGCAGCATGAGGACAATTATCCCCATTTTTCAGGACATCCTCACTTTCTCCCCCTCTGCTAAATCTCTGGCAGCTAGAGCAAGCACAGGAGGAAAGCGCTAGAATGGTCCGCGTGACACCTGCATCTATTACCTCGGTCACACAAGCATTACTGCGCTCACAACATCACAACTGCATACTTGCAGTCATGCTGTTTGCATAAAGCCCTTTTTGTGATACTTTCAAGCTGTTTTACCCAAATGCTTAGCTAGAAATGAGAAAGATAAGTGATTATATTAACTATACTGATGCATGCGAATGGACAGATTAAGATGATCCTCTCATTCGATGCCCTCTGTGAAATGATGAAAGAGTATTTTTAAGGAATATTTAAGGAAAAACAGGTATTCCAATGAGGGGCCCCTGTGAGGCTTGTCCTCATAAACACAGAACAGGTGTCAGTTTACACCTGTTGCCTGTGTGCAGTCTTCTCCCACAGCCAAACCCACCAGCACTGAAATGACAAATTGATTAAGATTTCACGCTCCGTGACCGAACGGATGACGTTTGGCATTCTGCACACTAGCTTAGGGATGCACCTGCAATCACACAGTATGTGACCAGTGTCACTTCAAAGCAGGGACATGACTGTATGTGAGTGACTACTGTATATGTGATGAAATATGTATGGTTATTTCAAATTGTATGCTCTTGTTTAGAGTTAATTTTTTCAAATAAATGATTTATTTTCAGTGTATTTACTTTGGCAAACATATAACAATTTACAGAGTTTCTTGCTTAATATTGTAGGCCAATTGCTATTTCCAACTCGAAATGACAGAAAGGGTCACATTCATTATTGAAGAGCTAAATTTAACTAGTTTTACACTTGTATTAAATTACATGAAAATTACATTAAGATTAAACGTGCAGTCTAGTATTTCTGTGCTATTATCAAAACCAATATGAACGAAAACATCTTTAATGTCTCTGCAAGTATTTTAACATTGAAAAACATCTTCAACTTGAAGAAAAATATGCTCTCTTAAATAGTAATATGTGTCGCTAAGGACTTTATTTCGATTTTTTTTTTTTTGCACCCTCAGATTCCAGATTTTCAAACTTTTTTATCTCGGCCAAAAATGTTTCTACACTAACAATCCATACATCAATGGAAATCTTATTTATTCAGTTGTCAGTTGATTTCAATAAAAAAAAAATTATGACTGGTTTTGTGGTCCAGGGTCACATACAGTATGGGAAAACTAGTGTATCATAATTTATTAATCTGTATTTATGTTAGTTAAAGGCAGGATAGGCAGGAATTATCTAAAAAAAATTTTTACAAATTTGTTTAAACTGTCTTTATATACCAATGCATAAGTAAAATGTAAGTACTCTGAAAAAGAGAGAATAAAACTCGAGTGTCTGTAGACCTCTCACAGCTAATTATTTCCATTCGGGACGAAACAAACGATTGGCTTGCGCGACTATCACTCTCTCTCGTGACCACGTCTACCACCCCTGTTGCTACAGGATCTGCCCACGCATGCGCACACCCGATTGATTTGAACATGCATGAGGCACGAAATCTAGGAAGAGCAAAAGTATGGCAGAGAAAGAGCATTCGAGGCAAACGAGGCAAAAAAAATAAACAAAGAAATCAAACGAGACTAAATATCGCGTGGCTTTTCCTCGAGTCGATGATGCGGTAGCAGTATTGTCTCCGGAGTGTATTCCTCATCATTTAACTTTACCAGTATCGATATGCTAGCTTAATAGTGAGTACGAAAGCCATCCTATTTGTTTAAGTTAGGTGTATTATTACATGTGATTCTGACATGATGTTACTACATGCACCGCGTTCCTTCCTCTACGCTCGTCTCAGGTAAATGCTTCTCCCAGCAGAGCATTTCGGCGTCGCGCGTTCATGTGTTTTGGGGCCGTGGCTTTAGAAGAAACCCAGTAGGAGGGGGTGGAGTGAATGGAAATAATTAGTTGTGTTTAAAACAGTCATGAGAGGTCTACAGACCCTCGATTTTTATACTCTCTTTTTCAGAGTACTTACATTTTACTTATGTATTGGTATATAAAGACAGTTTAAACAAATTTGGAAAATAGTGTTTTAGACTTTTTTTAGACTTAAACCTGCCTACTCTGCCTTTAAAGCCAAAACATTATTGTTCATGTTAGTTAATTTTTCCAATTCCAAGACCAATTTATACTTTTGCTTCGAGTGTATGGCGTAGCCTATACACACATAGACATATACCCTACACCAGCGGTTCCCAAACTTTTTCCTGCGCACCCCCTTCTATGTCCTAACCAGGTTGGCACAACCCTAATCCCCACTTCAAAATAAAATAAAAACGCAACAAAGCTTTGTTTTCTCGCCATAAAGACTCATGTTTAATCATGCGCAAATAACGTGATATGCAAGTAAATGAAAACTGATGCGTAGCTTACGGTGTAGAGGCAACTGCATACATCCGACGTAGAACTGTAAATCACCCTTTATGATAACAAAAACAACCTAAAGTGTTACCAAGATAATATTAGCTCATGCTAAACAAAATGACAGATAAACTAATATTTACATCTCCATCTAAAGTCAAGACAACACATCACATGCTGCCTTTCTGTATTCTCTTCCATCTCGGCTCTTTATTTGCCCAGGGCTCTCTATATGCAGCCAGACCTTACCTTGCCCACAGTGAAACCCAAGCCTGAAGTTTGCTAGCCAGAGACATATCCACCACGACAGCTAACTGATAACTTTGGTCCGTTTCACATATGGCCTTTGGCGAAGCTCTTAAGCACAGCGCTCGGTCCCAGCCTTATTTGTTGGAGTGGGCCAGATCTTAATCATTGACTTGTTATCCCTCTCCAACAAATGACAGAGGGAAAGAGGCCCAAGACTCCTCATCCCCGTTTCCTGAGAATAATTGAGCCTCGGTTCTTTCCTGGTCGTTTCCAACTGATTCTCCCTGAGCTGCCCCTGAGGGAAAGCAGGCAGGAAATGAAATGATAACATCCATCCGTACCTGAGGAAGAGAGATGCTGGAGAGGAGGAAAACAGTGGGGGAAATAAAGGGAGAGAAGGAAACGAAAAATACGAGAAAGACGGGGGGGTTTAGAGAGTATCTCCTTTGGAAAGAAAAGCACAAATTAGATCTTTTTTTTTAAATCGTCATTGTTTCTTCTATAAAACAATACAATGCAATGGACAATATGTAGCTTAAATCTCCTGCTTTATTTGTGTGAAATCTCATGTGTATATCATTGTTTTAGATTTGCAAACATACCAAAGTTAGAGTTGTAAAAGTTTTTTTAACACAAAATAATTGATTAGGGATTTAAAGAATACAAAATACAGTATGAAGACCAACAAATTCTATTAATAATCTGAATCTGCAGAGTGTGCTTGTTTCTTGCAATATCTTTTAAAACTTTGAATTATCTACAGTTTTAACTCGATGGTTCTATGAGAAACTTGTCTGAATGTGAATGGTTGTGATTGCTGATACGCCCATGGATTTTTCTTGGGTTTTGACCTTTGTGAACTACAGAACCAAAATTGATCTGTAAGCTGTGTGTCTTATCTTTTGCCATCGGGCGAATGTTACAAAAATACATGAAATATGTTTTTGCTATGAGTTTCCACTTGGTTTTTTGCTCATTGTGAGAATACTGGGTATGTAAAGAAAGTTCCTAGCGCACTAGCAAACAAAAACCTTAATAATGTAAACATTAATATAATAATAAAGAACAATAATACATCAGTGGCGGCTCGTGACTGCTCTTCCGAGGATGCGCTAATTCAAAATAAGTGTTCGGATTGTGACGTGTGTGGTTCCCTTTTCCAAAATATGTGTCCTGCGTGTGGAGAGATCCTGTGTGCATCATGTGTTTTGTCAAAATAAGTGCCTGCTACAGACGCGTCAAAACCGTTTATGATAAAAGAGACGCTCACGTTCACTAAATACACGCAATACACTCCCTTAATAGTAAACTCTGATTACGCATGAGATTATGCGAGTATCTGGCAAACGCGGGCATCTCTTTTCAAGTTCAAGGCAGCAGGCACTTATTTTGAAATGACGACCACACACATGACAAGCTACATACATGTTGTGATGAACTTCGCATCGTGCGCTTCAAAAAAAGAAGTCACCAACCGCCACTGTAATACATGCATTACAATCTTCATTTTGTTTATGTCCACTTCCCCGTGAGATCACACACTGCTTGCAGTGATGGGCAGTGTTGGGGGTAACACATTACAAGTAACGTGCATTACGTAATCATATTACTTTTCTGAAGTAACGAGTAAAATAACGCATTACTTTATAAATGTACACATTAATATTTGAGTTACTTTTTAAAAAAGTAATGCGAGTTACTTTTCAGTTTAATTAATTTTAGTTTAAAAATAAAATAATGTACTGAATTAAACTGAACATATTAACATAGAATTACGCACTCTGAGCGGGAACGATTTGAGTCAGAAACGGAGATGGCAGGCCAGAGCTTGACATTTTTTGCGATCATAAAAACACATGCAAGGCCTGAAAGAGATCAAGCCTCAGCCAAGTAAGAAAAAGTAATGCAAAAGTAACGTAAGCATTCATTTCCATGAAAAGTAACTAACGCAATTAGTTACTTTTTTGGGGAGTAACTTATTATTGTAATACATTACTTTTAAAAGTAATTTTCCCCAACATTGGTGATGTGACAAGATTTTGAAATCCTGTAGTGTGAACGTTTTTGAGATTTGATCTGTCAAGAATGCAACCAGATTTCAATTGTGTATGATTAAAAATCTTCCATAGTCTGAGCATGGCTTTACACCTCAACTCTGAGTATGTTAAACGCAACAGGCATCAGAGTACCGAGCCCCTAAGGTGACATTGGAGTAAAAAAAATGTAAAGTTTAGTTCCATGTGCTCACGTGAAACTTTAATGTGCTCATGTGAAACCTTCATGTGCAGATTTTTTGTTTAAAGTTTAGTTTCGCATGCTCACGTGAAACTATCACATGCGCACGTGAAACTATCACGTGCGCACGTGAAACTATCACATGCGCACGTGAAACTATCACATGCGCACGTGAAACTATCACATGCGCACGTGAAACTATCATGATAGTTTTTTATTTTTTATTTTTATTTTATTTGTTTCTCTGATACGGAGCCCCTAAGGGGACATGGGGCAAAAAATAAATAAAGTTTAGTTTTGCGTGCGCACGTGAAACTATCGCGTTTAGTTTCATGTGCGCACATGAATCTATCGCGTGCACAGGTGAAACAATCCTGTGCGCACGCGAAACTAAACGCGATAGTTTCACGTGCGCACGCGAAACTAAACTTTATTTAATTTTTGCCCCATGTCCCCTTAGGGGCTCCGTATCAGAGAAACAAATAAAATAAAAATAAAATCAACAGCCAAATCATGTAAACTTGTAGGACTGGCCACTGTAATGTCAGTAATTGTGTGTCCATTACTTTTAAAAGTGGGCAAATTGACATTGAGAATTGAAAACACGTCAACACTTCAATTTTGCAAAAACGCCCATATATCGCAAACAAGGTTTTTGCTAGCATGAGGTGGTTTTACAGGCAATTTGGAAATGGTTCATTTTGCAAAACTGCAATGAAAACATTTATTTGCACCTCAGTACGTGTCTGCTCCCAAGTAAAAGATGCTTTCCTTGCCAATATTGCCAATAATGAACTATTACCTCCAATAAATACCTTTGCATTGCCGCTTATATAAGGAGGTTTTTCTTGGCATTAATGTTTGGATAATACTTCGGTTAACAGTGAACTTTGATTACGGATGAGATTATGAGAGTATCTGGCAAATGCGAGCGTCTCTTTTATCATAAACCCTTTAGACGCATCTACAGCAGGCACTTATTTTGACAAAACACAAAATATATTTACAGCAGTTAGACTAACTGTTAACACCTTGCCAACATCACAACATGATTTAGTTGTTATCACTAAAATAAAATGTATATTTTCTGCTCCTTTAGTGCAGCATCTGATATATGCAGCACAAGCATTCTCCTCTGCTCTACAAAGAGCAGTCATATAAAAATGTGTAGAATTTTTATTTAAATACATAAATTGTAATTTCCTTTACATTAGTTTAGCAATATCCTTATTTTATTTATTAATAACTTGCACATGTGTGATTAAATATTTATTTTAGTGTAATATGCTGATTTAATATTTAAAATTAATTTTAATTCAAGATTGGAATTTACAAGAAGATGTATATGAAATAATTATAACTCCGTACAAGCACAAATTACACTACTAAATTTCATCTTTATGAAAACGTTGATCAACCGTGTGAAAATAAATTTGTGTGTGGCATCAATACGTATAATCGTTCTTCTTACATTTACTTTTTTCAATTTGACTTCAGTTCACCACCTCACTATCTGTCTCAAATCCCTTCTGTCAAGTTTTTTTTTTTTTTATCATAACCTTTGCGTGGAAAGTGGTGTACGCATGTTTCTAGCCACGTTTTGTGCTTGCGCACGCTTTAAAAATGAGAGCCTTGGTCATCTCCCCCCAGTCTGTCATCTGGTCCAGTCTATTGTTTATTTGAACTTTAAATAATGTATAGTCTAAAAAAGTTGCATTAATTGGGTTGAGATCTTCAATTCCCCAAGAACATCCTGTTCCCTTTCTAACTTTAATGTGTGATCTCACCATTAGACTATAAACATACTGTGCCGAATGTGAAGACACAATATTTTTTAAAGCACTAACACCATTCCAACTTTGTTAACCCAGCTTTGAAATGTAACATACATCCCAGAGGAAAATGTCATTTTTCAGGTGTTGCTCTTTCTTAGCTTGGGAGATATGATGGTGTGTCTTTCGCAACATCTCAGATGTTTCTCCTAAAAGTGCTTGGGGGAAAATAGAAATGAAAACAATTAAGACGATTGTTAAAATGCATTAGGAGATTTGAGCTGTAAAATAAATGTAAACTGTACATGTAAAATAATCAGGATATAGGGAAAATTGATGAGAAATGTTTGAATTCATATTGAAATCTTCAATAATATTGACTTTTAATTGCAGACTTGGTAAATCTAGGCTCAGTTAACTCTTTCCCTGCCAGCGTTTTTTTTTTAAGCTGCCAGCCAGCGACAGCATTTTTCATGATTTTCACAAAAGTTAATGCCTTCCAGAAAAAGTTCTTCTTAAAATATATAAACATACAATATATCAAATGAAAGAACAGACCCTCTGCTTTAAAAAAAAAAAATTTCATCCTACCTTCATTTGTTTTCTTTTATCACCTCTCAAATATTGGTAAGGTTCTTCAAAAACACCAAATTTAGAGCAAAAAGCTGAAATAATAAAATTTTTGTGAAGGACTTTTGATAGAGCTCAGATGCAGAGCGATCCACAAAACGTCTCGGTTACGGATGTAACCCTCGTTCCCTGAATGAGGGAACGGAGACGTCACGTCGTGACCGACGAATTGGGAACTCGCTTAGAGGGATCAATCTGCTTCGATAACTACTAAAACGCCAATGAACTTGGCATTGAGATATTTGCATAATGCTGGTGTCGCCCCGCCAGGTGCATATATAAGCAGCAGGTGCAAATATGGAAATTAGCTTATTTTCGCTGAGAAAGCCGGAAGAATGTGACCGGCCGTGACAGCAGGGAGCAGCACCTGTGGCGACGGGACGTGACGTTGTAGTGACCGACTGAAAGGAACGTCTTGGTTACGGATGTAACCCTCGTTCCCTGAAGGAGGGAACGGAGACGTCACGTCCCAATTGTGACCGACGAATTGGGAATCCCTACCAAAACGCCATTAGGGGCTGACCTCTTCCAGTGTCTGCAAAAAGCCCTCCGATTCCACTTAAGGATATGGAGAAATAGGATAGGGCAGAAGGCCGGGCACTAGATGTTCCTTTAACCCCACAGTAGTGCCAGCGACTGGGAAGCGCTCTATCTGAGCGGGATAGGGGCGCTGCGGAAGCCACCGCCCCTCTGAAGGGCTAATGGTGGGCGAAAGACAACTTAAGTTGATAAAGGACAGCCGTGGCTGTGTAAGCAAAGCAGTGCTCTGCTGAGGGAAACGTGGGCTGGTAGGATTAACCCCACGGAAATACTCACAAAGGAACCCCGCTTAGGGGACGCAATGTGGAGCCCAAGCCAGACACGTAGGTTTGCGAGGATACACCTAGTGAGAGGCTGACAGCCAATGCTTCGCAACATAGGCTGCCAAGGCAGCGGAGGAAGAACAATTCAAACCATTACGCATTTTTGTTCTGAAGGCCTTCCATACTGACACTATTGTGAAGCATCAGTCGGAGGCTGCAAGCCGACATGCGAGTCTGCTCTCCGTGCTCCCCCTGATGAGGAAAGAACACGAGAGGATACAGGCTTGATACGAACACTGTAAAATCTAATGAACGTATTAGGTGTCGCCCAACCAGCAGCTCTGCAGAGGTCTGTTAGCGAGGAACCACGAGCGAGAGCCCAAGATGAGGCAACACTCTGTGTGGAGTGCGCTCTCAAATTAAATGGGCAAGGAATACCCTGTAGATTATAAGCCAGGGCGATAGTATTAACTATCCAATGAGACATCCTCTGCTTAGTGACAGCTTTCCCTTTCTGCTGACCACCATAACAGACAAAGAGCTGGCCTGAGGTCCTGAGGCTTTGCGTGCGATCCACGGAGAGTTGCAGTGCGTGTACGGGGCACAACAAAGCCATGGTTGGGTCTGCCTCCTCTGGGGGCAGCGCTTGCAAGCTCACCACCTGATCTCTGAAGGGCACGTAGCCTGGTCTGGGTCTGAGTGTTACGCTCGAGACAGCAGGACCAAACTGAAGGCACGAATCGTCAACGGAGAATTCATGTAGGTCCCCTAACTCTCTTCACAGAGGCCAATGCTAGCAGGGTCAGAGTTTTCATTGACAGAAACTTAAGACTCACAGACTGCAAAGGCTTGAACGGGGGTCCCTGCAGGGCTTTCAGCACCATGGACAGGTCCCAGGGAGGAATAGAGGGAGGGCGCGAAGGGTTCAGCCTTCGAGCGCCTCTTAAAAACCTAATAACTAAGTCATGCTGGCCGACCGATCTGCCGTTGATAAGCGAGTGATGAGCAGATATAGCGGCAATATCAACTTTAATGGTGGGGGGTGACACCCTAGCTCCAAACGGAAGAACCAATCATCCAGACAGGACAGTTCCGGCTGAGGGGGGTTAACCCACTCCAACCCTACGGTCTACGCCGCTCGAGATAGCATGCCACCATCTCAGGATCGAACTCTGGTGTCGCAACCCGACCAGAGGGAGGAAGGACATCGGGATCCACTTTAGAGGGAGGGGGCCCACCCTCGGATGTTGCGGATGCTGTGGACCTGGAGGGAGGCACAACAGATTCTACAGACATCGTAGAACACGACGCTGCAGTCTCCATTGGAACCTCTACCGGCTGTGGACGAGGAGGCTGAGAGCCGGAGGACGAATCCCCTGGCCAGTTCAGCACAGTGATTCGGAGGTCATCCTTTAAGAGCCTCACAGCCGCACCGTGGCGACGCTCGACACTCGCAGGATGCGGGTTGCGTTTTTCCTGGAGGAAAGACAACCGTCTCCGCAAATCCACAAGGGACATGTTCTCGCAGTGAGAACACTCACCCTCAGCAAACGCTGCCTCCGCGTGCTCAATGTCCAAGCACGAGAGACAACGCTCGTGACCGTCCTTCGGACCCATGTACTTTCCGCACCTAAGATCGCATGGACGAAAAGCCATCCTGAAAAGGACGCTGATCTCCAGATATACGAGAGAGTGGCTGCCTTTAACAAGGCACAAAGCTCTCCGTATCACTCTTTTAGGGAAATTCACTCAGATGCTCAGTTGATGATGCGCACAGGGAAAGGCAACGCACACACTAAACTCAAAACAAAAAAGATGCAGAGCTGTGGAATACTGTGGAGCGTCCACTGTGGTACTGCTAGTCCAACCAACTTCAGCAATCGATCCCAACAGAGTAAAGTAGCTTCTCAGTAGCAGATACTGCCGGCTTTCGATGCGAAAAAGCTAATTTCCATATTTGCACCTGCTGCTTATATACGCACCTGGCGGAGCGGCGCCAGCATTATGTAAATATCTCAATGCCAAGTTCATTGCCGTTTTAGTAGTTATCGAAGCAGATTGGTCCCTCTAAGCGAGTTCCCAATTCGTCGGTCACAACGTGACATCCTAGTGACCGACTGAAAGGGAACTTACACGGACATACAGCTGTTTGCTCTAGGACAATACTTTCAGGTTTTATAAGTTGCAGAAGAGCACCACCTGGTGGATAATAGCGATATTACGGAAAGCCGGAAATACTCTTCATTGGCAGGGAAGCTTTTTCTCTTAATTGATGAGTTAACTTATCAATGGCGGGGAAAGAGTAAAAAAATATATTTTTTGGTTCAATAAGTTACCTGTTTGCCTTAAAATTTTGAGTTAAAGGTGCAGTGTGTAAAATTGAGCAGCATCTAGTGGTGATGTTGTGAATTGCAACCAATGGCTCAGTTCACTGATCACCCCTGGCTTTTGAAACGCATAAAGAAGCTACGGTAGCCGCCACCGGACAAACATGTCATCGTCGGAGACAACTTAGTAAAAAAGTTTGTCCGTTAAGGGATCTGTAAAAACATGACGGCACAAAATGCTTTTCACGGTTCATACACCCCTCACAATATAGTTGTGTATATTATTTAGCATTTCTGTCAAGAGATTCTTCTAAAAATTACACACTGCACCTTTAATTCAACTTAAAAATAATAGTTCACTTAAAAAATATATCTGTAATTTTTTTTGTTAATATTAACAAAATTAATATTTAATATTATAATAATTTATATTTTTAAGTTGAATTTACTTAAAATTTTAAAGGGAGCCAGGTATTTTTTTTCTCAGTGTTGAGATCTCTTCTGAGACATTTGTGAGATTTCACAGAAGAAATATCTGAGACGCAAAAGGCTTCCAACAGTTTAATTTGCTTCATTCAATCTCATTGTGTAGAATAAAAATTGAGATATTAAAGAGATCGCATCTGTGATATTTATATCTTATGGGATGTAGCCATTTAGCTATATCATTAATCACTATATAACTTTAAAGACTGCACAAAGCAAGGTTTCTCTCTTTTGTTGGCTGTTCGAACGCATTCAATCTGTTGTGCACTTAGATCTCTTTATGATGTCAAGAAATGCAAAGCTGCAGTAGAACAGCAACTATAGTAGTCAACATTTGAAGTGGATCAAAAACATTCATCAAATTTGTCCTAAAACAAGAACGGGTATTGGATATTGGTTTTAAGAAAACTTTTAGGAAAGGTTTTGATCCACTTCAAATGTTGACTAGTGTAGATTGTGTTAGTTGAATAAAATTTTGTCACAGGTTTTTCTGTAGCATTTGAGTATTACTGTACTTCAGTCAAAAGGATTGTTTCCACTTATAGTCTTGACCACAAGAAGGCTATTGATTATTTCATCAAGCTTTAGTAAAAAATATGACCACATTGTAATTTTAGTTTGAATTTACAAATATTTTTTCTAAAACCAACATAGAAAACCACTGCTAGAGAAAACAAGCATTGTTGTGTATTCTTTATATACGGATGGTGACAACCTCCCAGTAAGGCATCTAATTCCAATCTCCCTTACTAAATACCAGCATCACATGAGAACATGTGGATTTGTATTATTATTATTTTTACAATTATGTAAATGCGTCCTGATACAGCTTTAAAGTGGCGGCGACCCCTGCTTCGCTGTCACCCCGTCTGACGCACAGCCACACAGGAGGTAGAAGTGCCTTTGTAGAAATGGCTTTGAATGCCATACATTAAGCTGTCAGAACAGCATAGCTCTGTGGCAGGGCGCTGGGAAAGAAATTTTCTGATGGCGCTGCACCAATCAGAATCCATTGCGGGAGTCAGATTGAAATATCGGTGCTGTGCTTTGCTTTGCTTTGCTTTGAACGTGCAGTCCGATAAGTTGAACGCAATATCAGGTTCAAACCATGTGCATAAAAATCTTTAGATACTGCCATTAGTGTAATCACTGTTGATGAATTGAAATTTAATAGCTATGGCTCCTGGATATTAAGTTGGGTCTATTCTGTTATGAGTTGCTTATCATTAGAAGTGCCAGTGGTAAATTGGATCCACTGGAGCCAATTAACCACTCCAAGACATTGAACGGTGCACAATCTCATGTATTTATTGATCAGAAGCAATTGCTGTAAAGTGGAGTCATCAGTGTTGTAAGGCACGCCGCTCGAAAATCCACTTCAACAACGCGTGCGCTAAGTGTGTTATTTTGGCGAATTGTAGCAACTTGTTTATTATTATTATTTTAGTAGATACTTTTCTTCCAGGGTAGCTTACAGTGCACTAATTGTGAGCAGAGTGCCCGTGGGATAACCCGGGGTGATGGGTTAGCTGAAGGGCACAATAATGATTAAACAGGACTGTAAATAGTCCCTGTTGCATCACTGGGGTTGAACATGCAACCTTTATGTTGGCAGTTCAAATCCTCAGGCTAGGAAAACAACTACTGTATGATATCCATATCTGAGCACAACCACATATTTTTATTGGATAATTCTGTTTGATTTTCCACATGGCTCTGGGGGGATTCTTAAGAGAAAGAAACATCTTTGATTTTATAGGTACCTTGTATTTCTTACTTACGCTTGAACAGCACAGTATGCCTCTAGTATACCATTCTGTGAGATATGTAGCAGAATGTCTAATTTACTTTTTTTTCTAAAAATGTGACCCTGTCTGTGAAATCCAGGGTAATCTCTCGAAATCTAGTTTGACCTTACTCAGCTACAGTGGCGGCCGGTGACTTCCTTTTCGAGGGCGCATGATGTGAGGTAGCCCATCATGTGTGTGGCTCGTCATGTGTTTGGCACGTAATGTAAACTTGTGTGCATTACGTGTCATGTCAAAATACAATCCTGCTGCAGACACTAAAAGAGACGTTCATGGTTGCCAGATACTCGCTTAATCTCATGTGTAATCAAAGTTTAGTGTTAAGTGTCTTGCGTGTATTTTGTCAACATGAGCGTCTCTTTTATCATAAACCCTTTAACGCCTGTGCATCAGGCATGTATTTTAAAATGACACATGATTCACATGACAAAAGTGACATGCAACGCTTACTCGAAATGTGACCTCTGCATTTTACCCATCCTAGTGAGTATTGAACACACGCACGGCAAGTCATGAACACACACTCGAAGCAGTGGGCAGCTATCCCTACAGTGTCCGGGGAGCAATTGGGGTTAAGGTGCCTTGCTCAAGGGCACCACAGTTGCAACCCGCCGTCTAACCGGCAACTCTCGGGTTACAAGCCAGACTCTTTAACCACTAGGCTACAACTGCCGCTTAAAAGATATCAAGGTTATATTTTTACATGTAAGACAGCTGTTCAAGTGATCAGAATTGGGTTTGCTTGTGGAATTCCAGATCACTGAAGGTCTTTTGAATCTATGCACATTGTATGTTGTGATGCTACTTAGGTTTCATCTTTATGATTGTAGGTCATGGTGTGGTGGGTAAAAAGGTCTAATTTCTATAAGTTTTAAGAAAACACCACAGTTTTTCAATATTTTACTGTGTTCTTACCTCAACTTAGATGAATAAATACATCCCTATCTTTTTGTTCAATGCATGCACTTAATCTTTGTACAGCGCGTCGTAAATGTGTTAGCATTAAATGTACAGTACTGTGCAAAAGTATTAAGCCACCATGGCAGAATTCCTTTTTTTGTTTTTGCAATGTTATAGTGATCATATATAATTGTTTCTCAGTCTCTTTAATAGAATACATCCAGAAAAAACAGGAAATGTGTATATAGTATTAAAAACTGTATAAAACTGTAAACTGATGTGTCAAGTATTTAGGGTAAACTCCCCTTTCACTTGAGGAATAGCAGGAAACTGCAGGATCTCTTAAACCTAAATATAATTAAATCCTAATTTCTCATTTTTCGGCTAAAAATGCTCAAGATGTGTTAAGTGCCAAAAGAGGTCACACTAAACAATGACAATGCCTAAAGAAGACATTTAATCCTGAAAAATTATTATTTTTATTATTTTTTTTTCATGTTTTTTCTGTTTGTATCTTAATAAAATAGATTGAAAATGAAATATGGTTGGACATTAAAACTTCTAAAACAAGAAGTCTGGTTGTGGTGGCCTAAAACTTTTGCCCAGTACTGTACAGGTATATCAATATAAACTGGAGTCAGATTAAAATACAACTTTAAATAATTTTGTTATATAGAAAAGTGAGCACACGAGATCCCTTCAGCACTCCATTTGGATTCCATCGTTGGGCCAAGTGGGTGGCTCTACATTTACAATGTGCAGGATATGTTATGTAGGAAACCATAAAATTTGTGTAAATCACAAAAATATGACTTTAACTGGGTTTTCAAGGCAGGGTTATAAATCAAAAGTGGATGGAGAACAGGAACAGCATGGTCAGCATTTACTTACAGAGCAACATGAGATAAGTAGTCATTTTGTGTGAACTAGCCCTTTAAGGGTGTTGTACCTGCGGCATCACATCTGAAAAAAACTTAACTTGACAAAAACAAACAGCAAATATAGACCGGAATGGCTGGAAGAGGTTATGTATCAGTAATGGCTGCTATCAGAAAGCACAGATTAGGTTCACGCTGACTTACTGTCAAGTTTGCTTCGGAGGGATTGTGGGCATGAAACATAACGTGACATAAGGTTCATGATTTCCACCTAAAATAAGCTTGCAGCGCTCATATTTATTCAGCAAAGCACAGCGGGCACATTTCAGGAGTTTTTTTCTATTAATAATTTGAAACATATCATTGAATACTTCAACTCCATTTCTGTGCAACAATAAGAGTGAAAATATGATTTTATTTTACACAAAAAAATCAACACCCCTGATGCTTTTCACTCTTACTCACAACTATGCATGCCATCAATCCAACCCTGCGGTATCACACAGGTTCCCTGTTGAGGAGAAACAGTGCCCCCCGGTGTTTAAAAACCTATTTTACACAATCAGGAACTAGGCCATAGAATCTGTACTCAGCAGAGCTTTCATCTTTTTCAGCGTTTCAGCAAAGAGCTCATCTCACACCAGACTCCCAAAGCTGGAATAAGTGCATCAGCGTGCACTGTGTGACGTCTGAAGTCTGCACCAGTTTACTCAAAGTTGATGAGTTGCACAACTGTGTGAGAAACTGCTCCAGGAGCGGACTGACTCTCTGTACTGTATGCACTCCACTCCCCTTTGCAGTCTGATGTTGGGAAATAACTTAATGTGTGTTTTGATCTATACACTCACCTAAAGGATTATTAGGAACACCATACTAATTCTGTGTTTGACCCCCTTTCGCCTTCAGAACTGCCTTAATTCTATATGGCATTGATTCAACAAGGTGCTGAAAGCATTCTTTAGAAATATTGGCCCATATTGATAGGACAGCATTTTGCAGTTGGTGGAGATTTGTGGGATGCACATCCAGGGCACGATGCTTCCGTTCCACCACATCCCAAAAATGCTCTATTGGGTGGAGATCTGGTGACTGTGGGGGCCATTTTATCACAGTGAACTCATTGTCATGTTCAAGAAACCAGTTTGAAATGATTCAAGCTTTGTGACATGATGTATGGGTACATGGTGGTCATAAAGGGATGGACATGGTCAGAAACAATGCTCAGGTAGGCCATGGCATTTAAACGATGCCCAATTGGCACTAAAGTTTGCCAAGAAAACATCCCCCACACCATTACACCACCACAGTGGTAACAAGGCATGATTGATCCATGTTTTCATTCTGTTTACGCCAAATTCTGACTCTACCATCTGAATGTCTCAACATAATTCGAGACTCATCAGACCAGACAACATATTTCCAGTCTTCAACTGTCCAATTTTGGTGAGCTTGTGCAAATTGTGAAAAAAAAAGTGGTACCCTGTGGGGTCTTCTGCTGTTGTAGCCCATCCACCTCAAGGTTGTGCGTGTTGTGGCTTCAGAAATGCTTTGCTGCATACCTTGGTTTTAACGAGTGGTTATTTCAGTCAAAGTTGCTTTTCTATCAGCTTGAATCAGTCGGCCCATTCTCCTCTGACCTCTAGCATCAACAAGGCATTTTCGCCCACAGGACTGCTGCATACTGGATGTTTTCCCTTTTCACACCATTCTTTGTAAACCCTAGAAATGATTGTGCGTGAAAATCCCAGTAACTGAGCAGATTGTGAAATACTCAGACCGGACTGGTCACGGTAAAAATTGCTTAAATCACCTTTCTTTCCCATTCTGACATTTAGTTTGGAGTTCAGGAGATTGTCTTGACCAGGACCAAACCCCTAAACGCATTGAAGCAACTGCCATGTGATTGGTTAATAAGATAATTGCATTAATGAGAAATTGAACAGGTGTTCCAAATAATCCTTTAGGTGAGTGTATGTGGTGTAATTCTGTAGCTCAGTTGGTGAAGAACTACATTAGAAATCCAAAGGTCATGGGTTTGATCCCCAGAAACACACATATTGGTAAAACATGTGCTGTAATGATTGAATGATCTGTGAATCATTTTGGATAACAGTTACTGCCAAATGCATAAATGTAGTGTACAGTAATTGCAAATTTAGCAAAAGTGTGTGCATTCATGGGCCTAGAAACAGTTTATCCAATTCTGACTTATTTACTTATCCTCGTGTCGCTTCTAACCAGTGTGACTCATTTATTTCATTAATTATAAAAAGAGATTTTTTTTATTCAATATGTTGAAAGTGGATGGGGACCAGAGGCTATAATGCTCTAAAAAGCACAATGGAAAGAAACACAAAGATCATACTTTATACACCAAATCATCTGAAGACATATGGCAGGTTTATGTAAAGACAAAACTGAAATGTAATTCCTTATTCACATATAATCATTCCTTAATTAACTTCCTTTAGTGCATGGTCACCATTTGATTCTACTATAAATAACATCATGAAATGAGCAGGTACAGTAAAAGAAAAAAATAATTAATGTGATGTTAAATTACACGTGACCCTGCCTGTGAAAACCCAGCTAAAGTATTTTTGGTGATTTACAGTTTGTAAAGAATTATGAGTCTGGATTTGACAGACATGTTCACAAATAAAAAAAATAGAAACAGAAGCTGAACGGTTGAGAACTGTAGAGTTTTTTCAGACTTAAGACTGTGTGGGATTCATGAACCGTGGCAGGCAGGAAGCCCGGCAGCATCCTAACAGTGCCCCAGTTTAACTCTGCAAGTCAAGTTATTATTATTCATGTGTTCCTCAAAATAGGAAGCCTGTAAGGGAAAAGTCAGAGTTTGCCCTGGATAAGACCACGGCACTCTGCGGATCTCCATTCTTCACAATTAGCAAGCAGAGGATTAAGTGACGGCCATCATCCATTGTGCGAGAGATCGGCAGGACTTTAATTACATGTGTGATCTCCCTTCACCATATTTTTTAAATGAGGACAAATAAAATACAAGAATGGAAAGTAAGGCCTGTTTTCAACTGAATACAAATTACCATTCAGTTTACAACCTGATAAAATCAACTTTGACTTTGTAGATAGTAAAGGTCATAGTAGATACACTCAGTTGCCATTTGGACACGTGGGAAAATTTACTAAGAATGAAGTGTGCCCACACACAGTGACCTATTCACTAAAGATACCATACAAATTATGTGCGTCTGAATATTTTTCTGGTTTTAATGCACTTCACTATCATTGATTCACATACATTATTTTATATAACTGCTGCCATGAGCAATAAAAAATGCACACTGCATTTTTCAGCAGCCAATAATAATCCACTGTTCAAAAGGTGCCCGACTATAAACACATGTATGGGGTTTATGATATGTGAAATTACATAAACAATACAAATGTCATAGTTTTAAAAAAATATTTTCTATCGGAGGCCGCCATTATGCCCACATCACAACGCATGACGTCAAAAATCCTTTGGTAGTGTTTTTTGGGACATATTTCAGTAGGATTTAATGGTCCCACCAAGACAACTTAACACATACCAGTAGAGACCCACAGAGACCATTATAGTTTCCATTACAACCAATAAAATTCCCATTTAAACCATTACATCCAATAAAATTTCTGTGATGGTTTCTATTGTTTTTTTTTTAGCAGGGTTCTGTTCAGAATATAAATGATGAACAATACAAATGAAAGATGATCAAAATAAAAGGCGAGGTAAGTAGCAGTGGGGAGTACAACATAACCGCTTGATAAACTACAGTAGATACCATAGTATTTAGTATAGTAATATTTCACGACAACCATTACACATCATCAACCCAGAATGCTTTATGTGCGAAACATAATGGCGGCCTTCACAACTTATTTTTTTCAAGTAATGCAATATTTAATGTGTTTCTATGGATTTTAGTACTAGATATACACATTATTAAATCATACAAGGCTTCATAGTCGAGGTGCCCTTAAAGGCAAACAGTGCTGAAGACAAAATGTACTGTATAATGAGCCATATAATAATGATAATAAAATATAATCTACATAAACATAGTTCAAAAATGACTTTTTTACTTAATTTAAATACAGTTGGCATAGTTTGAATTGCAAATGTTTGGAGAATAAGACAAAGTTTTTTGGACTGAAATAATGCATGTGGAAATCAGTCGACACAACTGTTTAGTGAATTCTTCATGTTCTTATATGATTTTCAATCCAGATTTAGGTCACAGATGTTAAAGAACAGTGAAGCAGTATTGTCCATTCTACTAATTAACTATTAAATATTTCATGCATTCACTCACACCCTCATATATATCATTTCATGTACAGAAACAGTCCTTAATTATTTTTTACCATGATATTGTCATATGGTGAGTTGTCCTCTTCGTGACTGTCCTTCTGCTCTGGCAGTAAAGCTCTCCTGGGAGGTTTAGGAACCGCGTAATCATCCGCAGAAGCATTGTAGGGGTACTCATGACCACTTGGATCCATTACTGTACCTAGCATCTTCCAGGCATGACCTTTGACCTCCTCTGGTTCATCATAGAGTGAAGGAAGTATGGCTGGGGGCACGGCACAACCCTCGGGTTCATCGTAGATGTGCTCCACTCTTTTGTAAGGGGTCGTTTGTGATTTTCCTCTATTTGAGAAACGATTTCTAATGGCACTCTCATCTATACTGTCATACAGAGGTTCTGGGCTTTCTACAGCACTTTTATTATTATTTTCACAACTGGGCTCAACTAAAGTGGGCGGTGGGTTAGATGTGGCCAAAATATCTACCATGACATTCTTAGCAATCGAGTCAAAGGGCAAAGAGTAGTCGGATTCCTCAGGGTTGGAGCAGGTGGAACGTCTGTCCTTTAGTTCTCTCTTCTCCCCCGGACTTCCCCCTCGATCCGGAGCTGGTGCTGGTGCCATAGCACGGGAGTAGGTCGCATCTTCAGTGTTGGCCAATGGACAACTTCTGAAGTTCTTGACCTGGCTTTTACGTGGTGGAGGTCTGGCGTCCAGGTTCAGACTCTTGACCCCAGTCAGTAGCTTCTCAGTCGGGGTTTCGAGTCTGGAGGGCTGAGGGTTCGGTTGTTGTTTGGGCCCCTCCCTGATTGGATGTTCAGACACCATGCTGTAGACGCTAGAGTCGTCCACTGGAGGTTTCGAGCTGGGAACCCCCTGCGCAGGCTCTCGCTCCCCAAGCGATACCTGCTTTTGAGGTAAACTGGATCTTTGTACATTGATGGCAGCCTCGACAGACTGGAAAATAACGTTTCCCTGCTTTGTGTCAAACTCAAAGTTGCCCTCCCCAGAGTCGCATCTTCGGCCAGCCTCGAAAGAGAATGTTGCCTGTTTGTTGGTGAGAAATGATAAAAGTGTGTTAAATAAAAAAATGATTTGTCAATGTTAAATGCATTCAATCTATAACACTTTTGCTCCCTCTATTAACGTTAAAAAAGATAGACATTTCAACAAACAATCATTGTGGTGATCAAAGTTTGCTTTAGCTGGGCCATTGAATTTAAATGTACATTTTTGTAACTACTTCTACGTGTTTTTATAAAAACACATGTGCACTAATAAAGAAAGATAATGTTCAAAGTTAGTTTCTGGTCGGTTGCTTTTTATGACAGGTGTCAAGCTGAAATAACATATGTCTATATGAAGTTGTTGATCTTTTTATGACTGTTATAAATGTTCTGTTTTACTAATGCACTGTGATAAAATTATCACTAATCCCACAAACCTCAGCAATGGTGACAATCATCAAACTAATTCAGATTATCCGATCAACTGCAATGCATGCTGGGAGTCATGGATGAGTTTAGTACTATGTTGATACCCAGCATCCATGAAGCTTACTTCTGTTGACTGCCACAATTGTTAAGTCCCATACACTGCTACATGATGTCAGAGATTGAGTGGTATAAGTTTCTTTGAGTTTTTTTATTATTCATAAGTAGATATACGCCATAACACTGCTGCATCTAACACTGTACTATCACATAATATTTACACTTTATTAACACAACACACTCTTATTTAGATAAACTCGCAATGATTAAGTCATCTGATCCCATTAGATCTTAAGGGCTGTTTACACTTGGTATTAAGATGTGTTTTCGTCAATCGGATCACAACTGGATGAGAGAGACACATTACGTTTACACCTGGTATTTAAATCCGTCTCTTTTGTCCACTTTCGACCACTTCTGTCCTAAATACTGTGAGGGGGTGGTCTGTCGAGACGGTGGGCAAGTCTCTCCGCTGTCTTTTAAACGCGAGCAGGAATAATGATCAGTTTATATGGATGTGAACCAATATTATGTCGGAGTATGCTGCTTGTGTAGTAAGTTAAAATGCTGCACAGTGTTTTGTACATGTATATGTTCAGCTTTCTCTGAATTTTCAGCGCAATTGATGAAATAAGTTCTTTCACAAGCTTGCAAAATGAAACTGCGGAGATCAGCCACTTTAGTTTTATCAATGAAAGGCTATAAATAGCGCTGTTCACTGTGTGTTCGTGCCAGAAGTCAGAAAAGACATAAAACATTGTGCTCAGTACCTCAGATAAATGGGCGGACAGAAGGCGGTCCGTGTGGCTGTTCGAACACATTCAACCACATGTCTGTTTACACTACAAAAGCAATCCGATCGAAAGGGTCTTCGACTAAACCTGAATGTGGTTGAAAGTGGTCGAAAGTGGAAGAGCTCAAAACGTTTTGAACACCATTTACACCTGGCATTAACGTCGTCCACTTGTGATCCAATCAACGAAAACGCATGTTAATGCCAAGTGTAAACAGCCTCTTAGTTTTCTTTGGAACAACAGATGCATTTTAAAACATAGTTCAAACAGCCAACTAAAGCAAACACTGATCACCATAATTGTGGTTTGTTAAAAATGTGATATTGATTAAAGGTTAAAATTGCAACTTGCTGGTTATTTTTTTTTAACATGGATGACTAGTTTAGAGATAGTGATAGAAAGGTGAAAGTTACAATGTTACTGTTAACACTCTGTAGAGTGGACCCATACAGACACAGAGCAGTGTTAATTTTAACACTGGGGATTTTGCGGTGTATATTTAAAGGCCCTATATATCATTTTCTCTGCTAGAGGTCACAAAACAACACAAAAGCTTTTTTTTTCATTTTGCTATCAGCAATAAACTGTACATTAGAGGAATAAAATCATTGGCTAGAGATCATAAGCCATACCTTGTCACGTCCGAACCTGCGGAGGAATCTGTAAGGCCAGGAATACAAAACCTCTCCCGTTTTAGGGTCTTTCAGAAGGAGGCTATCAAAATCAGTCCGTAACAACAGCGATCCTTTCAGGCCACATCTCTCAGAAGCCTCTGTGCGCCTCACTGACACCTTGAAGTCTATCATACCTGTAGCTGAAGGCAACACAGAGCAAAAGCATTACATTTACAATTTGGTTTAAATAAACAAACAGACGACTACATTACTCAGCTTAACAATTGGTCCAAAATGTTCACAAATGATAAAAGAACAGTGTATTCTGCACACATGTGAGCTTATGAGTCCTCTTGTGGTATAGATGTTATTTTATATATTGTATTATGAATTGCATATCAGTGGTTAAAACAATTTGCTAGCAATAATAATTGTAAAATGTTGTTTTTACTCTAAGAATGAGCATATTGTTTTTAACCAGCTTTTTCAACAGAGCAGATGGATTGTATCAGAGGTTACATTCTCACATATGTAGAATGACTCGCATCAGATTTCATTTTTAATTAAGTTGTGCACACTGGTACTTCCCTAAAGTGTACACATTTGCACAAACACTTCTGAGCAAAAAAAACATCTCATTAGTTCTCCGTGTGGAAAGGTAAAGACCCCATTCATAAGTGCTGAACTACAGAACTCTGTAGGTTTTTACGTTCAAGGGTTTGTTATGCACATTTTCCTTCGTGATCTCATAAGAATAACTCACTATTGTTTATCTTGACTAGAGATGAGTTGTAATAACTACAAATGAGAGAAAAAAGTCAACTTTAACTTTTATAAATTGTAGCAACTCATCTCTTGTCAAGATAAATAATATTAAGTCAACATGACTTGCAAATCTGAGTTGATTCCACAAAAAATGTGAGGCAGCAAAGATTTTTTACAGTGTATGAGGTTGTACGAAGTTAATTGAGATTATATAAAAAACAAAAACAATAACGAAACCCACCCCTAATCGCAACGTCACAGGGGTCAAGGCAGATCATAAAAAATGTATGAATGTGGTCATATGAAATATGTCCACCTTGTAAAAAACATACTAATCGCCATGAGATATGCTGCGAAATGCCTACTTCCATACTATGTACGCGAAAAGCAGTAGGCGAGGCGAGTAGTATGTCCGAATAGTATTCGAAAAACAGTATGCGAAAAGTACGCGGATGACCTACTACTTCCGGTTAGTTTTTGCAGTGTGCATACGATGGACACTTCACTATCCCATGATGCACCGGGAGAGGAGTTAACCAACGAAGAAGACGACGCATAGGCTGAATGACATGACGTAATAACGACATATGTCAAGTGATGTAGCAACAAGGCGAATGTAGTACGTCCGAATCTCATTCATACTACCAGGATTCATACTATACACTACCTACTGTTTTAACGGTAAGTAGGTACTTCATCTCATTCCGTACCTACTATACAGTATGCGGTTTCGGACGCAGCCTTAGTGTTGTGTTTTTATACACTGACTGATCAAATTCAAATCATTTTCTTGGATGTTAAAAACAGTCACTGCACTCCAATAACCTCATAAGACTTTAACACTGCGGGTTCTGCTTTGCCCAAATTAAGCTTTGCCCAACTGTATAGCAATTGTGGATGTTTCATATAAAACAATTTTAAAAACAAACCAAAATAAAATAAAAGCTTCTAAAATAAAAATGTTAATTTAAAATAATTAAAAAGTTTTGCAACTTTTATAATTTTTATACAACTTTCTTTAACTTGATTTTATCCACAAAAGCTATATGGATTGCAGCTGCACGTGTCAGATGGAAACCAGACCTTCCAGCTAAGCTTGGTTTTCTTACAAAGGTTCAACATATTGACCACTGTCGCACTGTTTTCTTGCTTACTATGAGATTGCTGACATTAGCTTAACTTAAGGCCTATATTTGCACATGAATCTAATAATGCCTTCGTCCAATTACATTCTTAAAGATTTCACAACTTCACATTACTATTACTTATTACAATATTCTATTAGGAAATAGATTGTTGGTTCAATACAAGTGTGTCTCCTTGTGCTTGCTTTTGTTTTGGATCGTGTTGACTCTGGGTTTTAGGGCGACCAGGTGGCTTACTTTATTAGGTTGAGTCAACAAATCTTTTTTTTTACAGTGCATGTACTCCATTATAATTTGTATTCTAAAATGTTTTGTTTCTGATTCATGCAAAGCCACTTTTACAGTGAACAATTGTGAAAAGTGCAACATAAATAAGTTTGAATCGAATTGAATATAACTATATAAATACACCTAAACTGTATGAATACAGTGTTATTAAAAACAAAATAATATATGTACATTTAAGGGCCACTCATTTCTTCACTTATTTGTGCCAGCATCCTAGGACGGTCGTCGCTGTTTGATTAAGTGCAAGTCTACACATACCACTTTATGCCACTACAGTACCACAAATCTGTTAAAGTTCAATAACATACTACAAAGAAAAAAACGAGACAGACAAATAAATAGAGGACCAAGTGGTTTGGAGGTATCTTTTCCGTTTAAAACAAGTGGCTACTCCCGCCGCAGTCAAGCTTCTCTAAGAGGAAGTGTGCCTTCGCAAAGATAATGCTTGCTTCTGTTTGCAGCTGTTAAAACAGAAGCAAACACTCCACGAATGAAAGAATGACACAGTTCCTTCCTGCAACTCAACGCAAAAGCCACAATATAGATAGACTAGTGTGAAATGTAACAAGAGTCACCATGCGATTCTGCATTTACAGTACAATCTAATGTTACAGAGCAAGAACTGGATGCGTTTTGAGTCTTGATTCGGATCGCATTGTCAGCACCCCAAATTCACAGCAACTGTTTTGTGGTTTTGATTTGCCCCCCCTCTTTTTTTACACCACATTATTTTCCACATGACCTCATTTGCATAACATTCTCTCACTCTCTTCCTCTCGTTCTCCCATCCAGGTGCGTGCTGTGTTGAAGTTGTAAGAAGTTTTTTCTCTTTTCAAATCATAAGGGTGCATTTGGACTAAATAGTTTGTTTAAATACATATATAGACCAAAGGTCAGATACCCCCAGTGAAAATGTATAATAATAATAATATTAATGTATAGCCATGCTAATGCTATTTACACAATACACAGAAAGCAGCTCTTAAAGTGATAGTTCAGTGAAAAATAAAAATTGCCCCATGATTTACTCACCCTCAAGCCATCCGAGATATATATGTCCATCAATTTTCAAACAAACACATTATTTTAGAAAACACCCTGGATTTTTCAAGCATTATAACGGTTGAAAACAGGGTCCAAACTTAAAAAAGTGCATCCATCTTTCACAGAAATAATCCACACGGCTCCAGGGAGTAAATAAAGCCTTCTGAAGGTAATCGATGTGATTTTGTGAGAAAAATATCCATATTTAAAACGTATAAACTATAATAACTAGCTTCCAGTAGCGGCCAATGTGCATTATGCGTAGCATACGATGTGTGAGACTCTCACAAGAACTGTACGTTGTGAGTAGTTTTAGCTACAGATATGGATAACTCAATATCCTCTTGTCTTATATAGTACTTATTTGTAACTGCCGTTCATCACTATGTCACTATGACACTACGTCACTATGGCACTACATCACTATGGCACTACGTCACTACGCAAGCCGAAGCGACAATTGTTTAAAAATAGGAAAAACTGTTGAGTAACCAATACGTGAAACTGACACGGAAAAGAAATGCGTGGCATGGGCACGTAAAATGGTGAAAATACGTGACAATGCCACGAAAAACTGAGAAAAACAATGCGTGACTATTTCACGGAAATCAGGTTGAATACGTCAGTTGCCAGCTTTGGCTCAAACGGCTCTGCTAAGCTAAGTTGCTGTCGAATCATAACACATTACACAATCAGAACTCGTTATGTATTTCTAAAGGAGGGACTTCATAAACACAAGGAAGACATCAGCCCGTTTTTATGACAGTGAAAACAGCGCTGTACAGATAAGTAAATTGTGTGAAAAATACAGTGGGTTTTTACACGTGAAACATGAACACATGTTATATTGTGCACTGTAAACACAATCAAAGCTTCAGAAACACAGAAAGAACGGGACCTTTAATAATCCCCTAGAGTCGTGTGGATTGCTTGAAAGTTATGGGCCCTGTTTTTTACCGTTATAAAGCTTGGAAGAGCCAGGACATTCGTATACCCACTTCTTTTTCAGTCGGATTTGCATATACCCACTTCTAAACAGTGATTTAGTGCGGGTATACGCCGGTATACGCCGTAATTCAACTTCTCTTGTAGTCAATCCAATCGCATTATGTGAATAAACGCAAATATACCCTAAAACACTCAGTAAAATAAGTTACTTATGGCATAAGGAGAACCAAGGCACCGGATTCCTTTGAAATATGATGTTATTTGTTATGTCATACAGTACTTGACATTAGGTTCCTTAACTTAAAGGGGCAATAAGTAGGATATACCCCCATCTAGTGGTGGAATTGTATTTTGCATTCAAACGAATAGTGCTCTCTAGCGCCTCCCCTTTCCAAATGCGTGTTGCAACTACGATAGCTGTTATGTAATCGCTGATCTCCTTGTCTGTTGCAGCTAGTTGAAGTGTTCTGAATGAAAACATATTGTGGAAACGCGTTGGTAGGTTAGTGCTTTTTGTCCCTCTCTGCTATTATAGTTTATCAATACGGCGGAACGATATGGATGCCTCCTTGGACTTACCCGTTCAATGTAAGTAAAGAGAAGAAATTCTAAGCTTACAAAGAAAAGTCAGATCACTGGCAGAGGTCATTTGACACCAACAAGGACATATTTATGAATAAAGACATTGACTTTGATTAATAAAACACTTAAAATCCTACTTACAGTCCCTTTATAAGCATCAATTTAGAAACCCTGCATGGGGTTAAGAATGTCATATGTTGTAAAATATATTTAAATACAGAATAAATACTGTTATTTTTATATTTTATGAAAATATTGAGGCTTTTATCCAAAGTGACTTACAGTGCAAAAGTATACAGTATATTAAAGTTTGTTAGAACTATAACTAATAACTATGAACTAATCTCTTAAAAGACCATGCTTCCCTCATATGTTTTAGAATATAGTATTAATATATATTTTATTAATGTATTAGGCCTACCTGTAATATTTGCAAAATGTCCCCCTAAGTATATAATGTTGGCATACTCTGGCCTACACTATCTGTTGCAAATCAGCTGTTTCAAAAGATAATTTTCAAGAGAAACTACTAGACCAGACTGTGTGCAAGGTGAGATAATTGTCTAATTTTAATGTGTGAACAGACTAAAAAAAGTGTACTTGTCTATTCCTATTGTCTGTGAGCCAGTAGGCCCATTTCCTGAAATATCTACACCTCTTTTGCGGTCTCAAGACCACTTTTTAAAGGTCTTGGTCTCGTCTTGGAACCGCTTTTTTACTCTGTCTCGTCTCGGTCTCAGACAAAGAGGACTCAAATTTTTATTTCAAGACCGGTCAAGACCACAACTGATGGCACATCACAAATTTATTTTTTATCATTAATTTTATGCAGTTTATTCAGGTTTGGCATATCTATTCATCTATTGCTGGGACGCTTTAAGAAAATTGGGGGCAAAATTTAGAGTATACCCACTTCTTCAGGCACCACTACACCACTGACTGTGCACAAACATCTTCGGTCTAAATCATGAATTTCAAAAACATCTACTGGATGTTGTTCTCTTTTAGATAATGAGTCAGATGAGCAAACTCTGTAAAGCAATTGCCTCATCAGATTAAGATGTACACAGTCAATAGATGCCCACTGGTTTGTGGTATTATGATGATGTGTAGTGCCATTTGTTTGACCTGTATATCATCATCTGGACAATGCGAGGTGGTGTCCGGCACATGAAACCTCGAAGGCCCTGAATGTTTACGTTATGATCCTTTTATCAGATTCAGAGACATGTTGACTGAGGGGCCATTTACACAGTATCATTGTAAGCAGAAAACCTTTTATTCGTTTTGGCTGTTTATTTACGAGTTAACACTCTGAAAATGGATTTTAAAGTGCAAGTTTTTTTTCAAAATAATACTACAAAAACACAAAATTGTGAAAACAGTGACGTCAGGTGCATGCATGTTAAGTATTCAGACATCATGTAACATTGCCAACTACTGACCCGGCATGCACAATACAGCAATGTTAGTTGTTTTAATGCATCCATGTAAATGGGGATAATTTTAACAACTTGTAATAATTTTAACCTCTGTAAGCGGTTTTCATAAACCTTTAGAAACAACAGTAGCCGAGATATGTACAGTTCAGTGGCGGGGGTAACTTCAAAATATGTTTCGGAGTGTCATGTGTGTTGCTCGTTATTCCAAAATATGTGTTCGGCGGGTCATGTGAACCATGTGCATCATGCATCTTTTCAAAATAAGTGTCTGCTGCACACGCGTGATAAAAGAGATGCTCACGTTTACAAAATACTCGCAAGACACTCACTTATCAGTAAACACTGAATACACATAAGATTGTTAAGAGAGTTTCTGGCAAACGCGAGCGTCACTTTTATCATAAACGCTTTAGACGCGTCTGTAGCAGGCACTTATTTTGACAAGACGCATGACACACATGATTCACATGACGTGCCGAACACATATTTTGAAATGACGAACCACACACATGACGGGCTACATAAATGTTGTGTCGAGCTTCGCATCGCCGGCCGCCACTGGTACAGTTACTATATCAGATGAGATGAGATAGCAGTCATATCTATAGTCAGATTTGCTAGCAGGAAGTTACCCAGCAAGCAATCGAGATGTTATTTCACCGTCTAGGTATAACTGTAAAACCAATATGGTCCAGCCATGAGTAACCCATAAAATTTGTATAATAAATAACTTTAATGCATTATATATATTTTACTACACTGAAGGTTATGGGGTTAGCAATAAATTATCATAGTGAAACCGTGGACTACATTCTCATTGGTAGTTTACTATAATTAGAGCCTGGTTTATATACTGCAGATGCTATATGGCATGAGGTTTCAGATACTTTTAATCGAGTTTGTTTCAGTGATTTAAAATGTCTTCAGTGGTTGTTGTGAAACTGTAGAAGCCTGAAGTCAACCATTAACATTTCGAAATGTTTACATATAAATACAGATCTAGATTTATATTCTCCCTCGTTACATTTGCTGTGGCTTGACAGTACAAGGCCTTCTGATATTTAAATTGAAACAGATGGATTTGGTAAACTGTCTAAATGTGAAATCTCCGTATCTTGACACACTCCAGAGAGGAAAGAGGGAAAAACAGAATGTTAGAGGTGACGCAGACATATGGCTCAATCTTTTTGCAGATAGAAATGAGTTAATTAGTGTAATGAGATCGCTTTAAATGCTATTTCTGAATGTGTGTATATATAGTAACATAATCATAGGGTTGTATTCAAATGCCCTATAGAGCACCTAAGAAACATCATATAATATATCAGATATATATATATATATATATGAAGAGTTTCGTTGCAAAACGAGATAACTCCGTTTTTTTTTTCAGAAATCAATTTTTTTGGTTGTGCATTCCAATTAATATCAATTCAACTGCAGTTGGTTTGTTTTGATTTACACCTTCATAACTTAAAAAATACAGCTAAGTAGCACCATAAAACAAAATAATAACATGATAACATAATAATAAACGTTATAATGTTTTGACAAAAATGTTAAAAAATGGATTAATCTTGTTTTGCAACGAAACTCTTCGTATGTAATTCCTGTAAAGTATGTATTTTTCTTGGCTTTTATGTATACAACAGTGTTAGAAGGGTCTACTCTAAATGAGGACTAAACTTTGACTGTACTGGTGTTGCGTGAAGTTGGCCCCCCACCCAACGCAAAACGTCGGCAAAATATGCTCAATCGTTTGTGCTCCGTTTGTGCCGTTAAAATTTTCGTTTGTGCTGCTTAGTTTTTTTAGATATTAAAAGAACATTTATAGGTCAGTACTGAGGTCACGTAGCCCCCCACATGCTCCAAATTCACCCAAAATAGCATAAACGTTTGTGCTTCGTTTGTGTCACTAAAATTTTGTTTGTGCTGCTTCGGTTTTTATAATATTTGACATTAAATTAAGCATGATGACGTCACAGCCCTCCCACATGCTTCAAGTTCACCCAAACTATTCTCGCTTGTTTGTGCTTCGTTTGTGCCTGTTAAATTTTTGTTTGTGCTGCTCTTACAATTTTAAAATATTAGAAATTGAATTATAGGCGATAACGTCACTAGGCTTCATATGCTAAATTCACCCTTAAAAAGATAGGCACTGTAATTCGTGCAGGTTTGTGCGATTAAAAATTCTGCTTATGCATGCCCACTTTTCGTCATGATTGTGCCTCTATTTAACAGCTTTCTTATAAGAAAATGATTTAAAGATTCAGAAATCAGATGCATAGTATTTCTAAGTCTTCAGAAACGGTTAAAGTCTTACTGTTTAAATCTTTACACTTGTAAAGCAAAAAAAAAAAAAATAATAACACCTGACTTCTTTTCCAATCTGTTTTTGTGAAATACTCCAATTATTGAAATTAACAATACGAAAAGTGTATATGATTATTACTAATCAGTGGTGGTCGATGACTTCTTTTTTCGAGGACGCACGATGCGAAGTTCGTCACAACGTGTATGTAGCCCATCATGTGTGTGGTTCGTAATTTCAAAATATGAGTGAACCTATGTGCATCACATGTCTTGTCAAAATAAGTGCCTGCTGCAGACACGTCTAAAGGCTTTATGATAAAAGAGACGCTCGCATTTGCCAGATACTCGCATAATCATAATCAGAGTTAACTGTTAAGTTAGTGTCTTGCGTGTATTTTGTGAATGTGAGCGTCTCTTTTATCATGAACAGTTTTGATGCGTGGGCAGCAGGCACTTATTTTGACAAAACACCCGATGCACATGATTCACATGACGCAACAAACACATATCTTGAAAACACGAGCAACACACATGACACTTCGAACACATATTTTGAATTTGCGCCGAAGAGCAGTCACGAGGCACCACTGTTACAAAAATGTTTCTTAGACGTAGCTAAAAATTGTGTGAATATTATTTACCTAAACATTTTTTTATTTATTTCATACAGAACCATAAATGATCCATAATAAACAAATCAATTGACATTAATTATACAGTCAACATGACACTCTGAAAATGACAAACCGTGTACATGTTACAAATACAATAAGCTGAATAAACACGCTTTCATGTAAAAGGTCAGATAAATCCGGATAAAGCAAAGCTGAACTGATCAAAAAACCCAAAGCAGCAAAAAAAAAAAATTATTGCACAAACCAGCACAATCGGAGCACAAATAAACAAGAATAGTTTGGGTAAACTTAAAGCATGTGGGAGGGCTGAGTGACATCATCGCCTTAACTCAGTGTCAAATATTATAAAAACCGAAGCACAAATGAACATTTAACAGCACAGACGAAGCACAAACGTTTATTTTGGGTGAATTTAAAGCATGTGGGGGGCTACGTGACCTCAGTACGACCTATAAATGTTCTTTAAATATCTAAAAAAAAAAAAAAAAAAGCAGCACAAACTATTTTTTACAGCACAAAGCAAGCACAATAATCAAACAAGAATAGTTTGGGTGATGTCAGTTTAGCCACTATCCAAACCAATAAACAAACACAGACCGGAAGTTAACTTCGGCGCAGGCGTGTGACCATGACAACACGGGTGCATCCGATAAAACTGTCTATAGCAGTGCAGATAGTGCCTTTAAAAATGCATTAAGAGGTTAGTGACTCACATGCAGGTTTTTGGACTGAAATACTGTGAAATGACCTGTTTAGGTAATTTGTCTCAAAGCATTTAGCCGATTCATCCCACACTTAATGTGAAAAGAGGCATTCTCACAGGTATTGACAAGCATGTTTTGTGAAAGGAAGAGATGGATGTTAAGGAGGTCAAAGTGGTTGCTAAAACTATCCTTAAGAACAACAGGATATTGCGCATTATGCAGATAGGTGGTCAATCTTCTCACAAGGCGGACACTCGTGTGATATTTTTTCCACCACAAGAACGCAATGACGGGCCACAAGTTTCCACTACGTAGTAGCAAAATGAAGAAGTTTTAGTCTATGTTAACAACACTGATAAGCATTAAAAGCACTATGTGGTATTAAGTGTCAAGCAACTATAGTCTTGACTTTCCGTATATATGTGTTCCTACAGAAACGGGTACATTGAGAGGTCTTTGTGACCGCTTTAATGTACTTTATCCGATCATTTATACATACAAACTAACCCAACAAATTCTGCACATTTAATTTGTGAGCTATGTGTCGTCTCGTTGTTTTTGTACACATACACACACAAACAAACTTAGAGGTTTCTCTGGTGCAGTAAAGGGTGTTGTCGGACATCGTGACTTCATCAGATTCAGCGTGTATACTGTTTCCTCTCACCGCTCCCCTTTCTGTCCAGCTCATCTGCAGCAACATATAAACACAATGCAGATTATTATACACACAAATTACATCTGAAACACGCTCACATTTAGGTTTTCTTCAAATGAACCTATATAAGATCTGAACACAGAACCTAGCAAGAGCTCTGCCTGAGTTAACATTAAGGTTACATGAAATCGGATTGTTGATAAGATGTGGTGTTAAAGGAAAACAACACCGTTTTCTAAATATTTTACTATGTTCTTACCTCAACTTAGACAACTTAATACATATCTATCTCTTTTCAATACGTGCACTTAATCTTTGTACAGCGCGTTGTGAATGTGTTAGTCTTTAGCCTAGCTCCATTCATTCCTTAGGATCCAAACAGGGATGAATTTAGAAGCCACAAAACACTTCCATGTTTTCCCTATTTAAAGGTTAAAAAGTCATCACGGTTTATTTTGTGCCACCATATTTACTCGTGTAACTACTCATGTATGGTGGCTTCTAAATAATCCCTGTTTGGATCCTAAGGAATAAATGGGGCAAGGCTAAATGCTAACACATTCACGATGCGCTGTGCAAAGATTAAGTGCATGCATTGAAAAAAGATAGGGATGTATTAATTTGTCTAAGTTGAGGTAAGAACATAGTAAAATATTAAAAAACGGTGGTGTTTTCCTTTAAACATTGCATCAGTAATGCAAAGGTTGTGGGTTTGTTTCCCAGGGAATACACTGAGGCTATATCCACACGAAGCCGGTGCATTCCCTATCCGATCATTTTTTTTCCTTGCTCTAAAAAAATAATCCGTAAACACGAAACCACTGAAACTGACTGAAAGCGGTGTAGTATATATGCCGGACCAGTATGGGGCGCTGTAAATCTGCTACAGATATACACTATACACGGAGAAGAAGACTTTGAGCATGCGCATAACCAACGTATGGTGCTGTCGATGATCGCTTGTTGGTCACCACAATTGCATAGAAGCAATAGAGTTTGCTGTAATAAAGCTAGTAGGCTTTAGTTGCTTCTGTAGCATGAACACAATCACATAGTACGCTGTTATTGTTGTTGCTGTTACGTGTGACGCTTCCGACACGTGATGTGATGACGTTTTCGCTTCACAAAATATACGGATTGGCTGTACAGACGAAACCGCAAGGGTGTCGGTTTCAGATTTATCCACTTTAGGACCAGGTTTCAAAAAATAGCGGTTTCACTCTCTGAAATCGCCGGATCCGTGTGGATGAAACGCCAATACGATAACAAATTTATGCGTATACAGTGATTCGCGTCTCCGTGTGGACAGCCCCTGAATATCCTAATGAAATAACATGTAAAGCTTTAAATGCACTGTAAGTCGCTTTGGATAAAAATGGACCGTAAATGTGTGCTATTATGGATGCATAATTTTCGCAAGGCAGATGAAAAACAGGTGATAAAACATTTTATTAACTGACATTAAAAGCCACATCAAGTGAGTACAACATCATATAGACTTAAGAGTTGAAATCTTGCAAGGAACCAACTTGCAATACTAAAACAGACATGGACCAGTTTATAGGTAAAACAAATGTAAGTCATAGCAGTCAGTCGATTTGGGTGCAGGTCCCTTTTACTAAAAGTGACCAGATATTACGATTTATCTAGGACGTTCTCAGTTTCACACAGTGTAAAATGTCTACATGTCCAGGTTTTATCTCCTAGGCTTACCGACTTAAACCGAAATATCTTCAATGTTTATTTCATCATGGTGAAAATGCAGAGAAAAAAATCCTGTATCTGGAAATGCACCTGGCTAACTTTACTCGCTGGTTGCCACTCGCTGTCATCTTCTCAGTGCACAACCGAATGAAAACACATGTTCAACGGCAGGTTAAAAAAAGTCCACACTCTAAAAGAAGTCTGTATTTCTTACACGGGAATGTTCTGTTGTCACATAAATTTCATTTTCATGTTCATTTTCCTTTGCCCGCAGGGGTAAACCAGCACTGCAGATCACCCCCTACCATACAAAAACAATCTAGTCACTAGCATAGCATACTTCTATCTCATGCAATGTCACAATGCATTTACTTTAACTCATGGCAAGAGCTGAGTAGGACCGAGGACTGTCAGATGAAATTTTAATTCCATCACTAGCATCCATTTATGTTGTGTTAAAGGATTAGTCCATTTTCTTAAAAGAAAAATCCAGATAATTTACTCACCACCATGTCATCCAAAATGTTGATGTCTTTCTTTGTTCAGTCCAGAAGAAATTATGTTTTTTGAGGAAAACATTGCAGGATTTTTCTCATTTTAATTGACTTTAATGGACAACAACACTTAACACTTAACTCAACATGTAACAGTTTTTTTTTCAACTGAGTGTCAAAGGACTATAAACGATCCCAAACGAGGCAGAAGGGTCTTATTTAGCGAAATGATTGTTCATTTTTGACAAGAAAAATAAAAAATATGCACTTTTAAACTACAACTTCTCATATTCCTCCGGTCCTGAAAGCGTCAACGTGACCCAACGCAATACGTCATGACGTCAAGAGGTCACAGAAGACGAACGCAAAACTCCGCCCCAGTGTTTACAAGTGTGTTGAAAGAGGACCGGTCCGACGTTGTTGAATGTTGAATGATACTAATTAATGTCTTTGTGTCAGTTTATTGTTTAAAATGGTCCGCAAATGTGCGTTTTATATATGTAACACGTGACCTCCCTACGTCACTACGCATTTACGTTAGGTCGCGCTGGACTGGACCTAGACGAAAAATTGTGGTTTAAAAGTGCATTTTTTTTTTCTTGTCAAAAATGACAATCGTTTCGCTAGATAAGACCCTTGTGACTCGTTTGGGATCGTTTATAGTCCTTTGGAACTCCGTTGAAAAAAACTGTTACGTGTTGAGTTAAGTGTTAAGTGTTGGTGTCCATTAAAGTCCATTAAAATGAGAAAAATCCTGCAAGGTTTTCCTTAAAAAACATAATTTCTTCTCGACTGAACAAAGAAAGACATCAACATTTTGGATGACATGGTGGTGAGTAAATTATCTGGATTTTTCTTCAGTACATCCTGATAACCTGATTAAGAAAATGGACTATTCCTTTAATTCTTTACTTTCTTTATTTAAAGGAAAACACCACCGTTTTGCAATATTTTACTATGTTTTTACCTCAACTTAGATTAATTAATACATACCTATCTTTTTCAATGCATGCATTTTAATCTTTGTACAGCGCTTCGTGAATGTGTTAGCATTTAGCCTAGCCCCATTCATTCCTATGGCTCCAAACAAAAGTTTTATTTTGTGCCACCATACTTCCTCGTGTAACTACTCATAACAGACTTTAAATAGGGAAAACATGGAAGTGTTTGTTGGCTTCTAAATTCGTCCCTGTTTGGAGCCATAGGAATGAATGGGGCTAGGCTAAATGCTAACATATTCACGAGACGCTGTACAAAGATTAAAAGTGTACAAGTTGAAAAAAGATAGGTATGTATTTATTTGTCTAAGTTGATGTAAGAACTAGTAAAATATTTAAAAACGGTGGTGTTTTCCTTTAAATTATTACAAACACATTGCAAAATGACGTTAGATTAATCAGATTTAAACATCCCCACATGATTCTCTACGTATATACATAATATTTTTTTGATGAAATTCATTGTAAATAGCTACCCAGTCTCGTCGATTTTTGCATGTAAATAACACAACTTTTCAAAATCGTGCAGTGCATGCCCCCAATTTTGTGTGCATATGATACGCATGAAACCCCAATCCAATACTACAATCGTAAAAAATATAAACCAATACATAAAATGTCACGAAAAGATCCGTGCTATTTGTACGCACCTGCTCTCCACCAAAGTGAAGAGGAAGGACTGGCGTATCGTATACATGCAAAATTGGACTTTGGCGAACATATTGCCCAATTTTGAGTCATGTTATTATGCAAATTGATGAGACTACAAGAAATATACGTTTTACTCTGTGTTCATGTCAGCTAAAAAAGCTCCACAGTCAGAGCATCGAAGTACAAATACGTGCAGGTTTCTGATCAGCCTCAAAGGACATTTACAACTGCTGATGTGACAAAAAACCCTGGAAAGTCACAGTCATTTGAATCCTTTACTTTACAAAAAAATGTATGCGGCTGACAGGCGGTCTTTACAGTTCTAGCAGAGGGCAGAAGTAAAATAACATCATACTCATCATCACACTGCCATGCAACAAGACTGCAAACCCAACGGTGCCATGATTGCGTGAAACTTTGACACTTTCGAAACTTTAGACTGTTGGAATGAAGTGTCTGGTGAGCTGTTAGGCCAACATAATAAAAAAGGAAATATTTGTGGCCTATAATTATAGTAAAATTTAGGGTGCATATCATGAGGGTGCATATCATGAGAGGAAAGTTCACATGAGCTAAGTAAAAATATTTTAACAGGATATTCAAATGTTTCAGTAACCACAAAAATGAGCTCATGGATTCAGCTTACAAGGTGCAAGGTCATTTTAACACATTTTTTTCCAGATTATTATTAAGCAGAACATTGACAAACACAAATAGGGCTGTTTCACAGACAAGCTAAATTAAAATGCGTATGCATCTTTTATAAACATGCTTTAGAAAAGACGTTACTGATGTGTATACTATCTTGAGCCAAATCAATGACACTGGCATATTTTAAAGGTCACGTTCTTCCTTATGCCATTTTTCAAACTTTAGTTAGTGTGTAATGTTGCTGTTAGAGCATAAATAATACCTGTAAAATGACAAAGCTCAAAGTTCACTGCCAGGTGATATATTTTCTTTAATAGAATTCCCCTTTCAAAGCCTACAGCGAACGGCCGGTTTGGATTACAGCCCTCTACTTCCCGATTGAATGATGTCAATAAAAGAGTTTTTGACTAAACTCCGCC
Organism: Misgurnus anguillicaudatus; assembly: GCF_027580225.2. Classification (NCBI taxonomy): domain Eukaryota; kingdom Metazoa; phylum Chordata; class Actinopteri; order Cypriniformes; family Cobitidae; genus Misgurnus; species Misgurnus anguillicaudatus. The sequence goes on from NC_073341.2 coordinate 19,347,975, forward strand.
CTCAGGAATAAGTCAGTCGCCAGCTAAGCTCAAACGGCTCTGCTAAGCTAAGCTGCTGTCGAATCACAACACATTAAACAAACTACACAATCAAAACTCGATGCGTATCTCTGAAGGAGGGACTTCATAGAACAAGAAAGACAATGAAAGCAGCGCTATAGAGATAAATAAATTGTGCTAAAAATTCAATGTTTTTACACGTGAAATATGAACACATGTTATATTGCGCACTGTAAACACAATCAAAGCTTCAGAGAGCAGGACCTTAAAGATCTGTCTGTGCAAGTTATTTTCAGTTAAGACAACTTGGGGCAGTTTCCCGGACAGGGATTAGCTTAAGCCAGGACTAGTCCTTAGTTAAATTTAAGTCATTTTAAAAAGCATAATTTATAAATAAACTATTTCTGGTGTGCATCTTCAGACACAACACTCGCACTGATATATTTTAAGATATGTCAGAGCAAGTTGTTTTCGGTCAAGACAACACTAACATTTAAGTTAGTCTGGGACTAGGCTTAAACCCTGTCTGGGAAACCGCCCCCTTGGGTCTTGTGTTTTAGTCTAGGACCAACCTTGCTTGTGAAACCGAGGATATACTGTCATTATTTATTTTACAGAGTAAAGTACCTTGAACGTATTGGAAAAAAATTTCATATAAAATAGCTTTACGATTGTTTATGTTTGGCTAACCCCAAATGAAAAAATAGTATATTATAGTAAAATGATTATATATAAAATTACTCTGGTAAATACTACAGTATAGTGTTTTTGAACCATACTATAGGAAATGTACTACAGTAAACTGTATTAAAAGTACTATAGTAATTTATGGTAATCTATAGGAAATGAAGTAAAATTACTCTAGTAAATACTATAGTGTTTTGAACTATTCTACAATAAAGATACTACAGTAAACTGTATTAAAATACTGTAGTAATTTATAGTAAACTAACTATAGGAAATGAAGTAAAATTACTCTAGCAAATACTATAGTATTTTACCCATTTCATAATAAAGTAAACTGTATTAAAATACTATAGCAATTTATGGTAAACTTACTATAGGATATGTACAATTTCTCTAGTAAATACTATAATATCCTACCTATAGTATACTACAACACACTATAGTTTACTGTAGTAAGAACTTAAGTATACTATGGTACTTAGTTTATCAGTTTACTATAGTTAATAATACTATGGTATGTGTTGTAAATACTATAATTTACTACAGTTTACTATAGTAAATACTAAAGTATACTACAGTATTTTTTCACGTGGGGCTATGCTAGTGGTGCCAAAAATATATCGTGTGAGAACGAGCTCAACAAACATGCACTATTTTTAACAGGAACGTCATTGCCTGGTGATCTGTGTAGTAAGACTAAAAGCAGAAATAGGTATCTGACAGTCACTCAGCTTAAGGTATCAATTACCGGAAAGGCGATTTCACATAGCTTCTGCATCCAATCCTCCAGTTCAGCGTTCTCGACGGCAAAAACAAACGTCTTTTCAGTCGTCTCCACCAAAAACGATCCACAGTCCCGTGGACATCCTTCACCTTCAGCTTCTGATACTCGAATACAGTCGTTCAACTTTATTACCTGCAAAAACATTAAACCCAAGAATTTGTTTCACGGATGTTTTGTTTTGATCATTTCTCAAGAAGTGGTCAACAGATGCTTTAATTTAAACTTTTTTTGAGCACCCTCCAAACTTAGTTTTACTATATAAAAAACACTCCAATATTTTAATGAGGTTACCCGGTTTTAAAAACCATACCGGAACCTTACTGTTCTTTTAAAACATTCTTTGAGATGATCCAGATTTGTCATTTGGGTGGGTGAGCTGACATTTAAACATGTTTTTTAGCTGATACGCATGCATTAATTTCTAAAATTGTCCTTTTGTATATTTCTTTTTTGGATGTCTTTTCCATACTAGCTGTAATGGGAAGAAATTAAATAACACTTCGTGTGAATTATCTGTGCCCGTGTGCCCACACATAAGCCTTTCATTTGCATCCGACCCCCCGTTGAGTTGGATTTCAGTGACAGATCAAAAGATTTCATCATGCTAGATCTTATTTCTTACGCTAGCACCTTTTTGTTTTCTTGTTTGCGGTTGGCTTTTTCCAGCGTGTTCCCACTTCCATCTTTAACCTCAAAAAACTCGAGACGAGAGATGGAGCAGGAGCTTTCTCTGTACAACACGGACCAGACCTTTCGCCATTTCTGAAACAGAGAGAAAAAAAACATAAATGAATGGAAAAGGTTTGATGTAGTGTTACAAAGGTTGAGAGGAAAACGATTTTTTAAATTTTTTAAAGTTTGTTAATGCACTGCACTGTAAAAAATGACATCAAGTCAACATGTATTTTTATGTTACTTATCTAATAAAAACACGTTTTTCATTTGCTAACTTAATTTGTGAACTTCTCCCAAGACAAAACTTAAAATAGAAAGTTGAATTGACTTGCAAAACCAAGTTGTTTTAACTTTTTTACAGTGACACAGCAGAGTTTAGTTTTATAATGTCAGTGTTGTTGGTCAAATGGTTAGCTTGTCTTTTTTTGTAGGAAGTGGTCAGTTGCAAAAATACTCTGGGTGTCATTTTTACATTTTCACATACTGTACAAATATAGACCCATTTAATCCCCTACGTCACTGTGACGTCACCACTCTAGCTGGAGGCAAAACATAAGTAGGAATTAATAGCAGGCGCGCTAAAAGTTTGATGTTTTGCCTTTAAAATGTCATCGTTTTTGGCTGCCAGAATAGAAGGAACAGCACTTTTGGTTCAAAATTAAACTTTTAACGGATACCGGCAGACATTCCTTCACAGAAATCAAGACGACAAATTGTGGTTGAATCCAATACATACGGCGGTCAGACTGGACGGAGACGATCATAAATAATGTTCGTGTTTGCAGTGCACACTTCATATCAGGTAAAATAATCTATGCATTATGCACTGTTGTGTTGGTTTTATCTAGTACAAATCAGCAAGTTTCTGTTTTATAGGTGAAAGGTCGCCAACCTCAGCGCTATTGTATAACGTTACGTTAGCTTAAATACCAAACATACAGCGATCGATGTGTGTGCCATCCTTTCAATGGTCTCTTGAAATAATCCACATTGCTAATCATAGTTAGCCCAGCGATAGGTTACATAAGACAAAGCCTTCACAAAATTCCCCAAACCACCCGAAAGTAATGCTAATTCATATGTTGTCTAGGAAATATCCAAAACCTGATTAAAATTGCCAGAGTTAATTTACAAAAATAGCTGTCACGGTCCCGCAGAATCAGTGACTGTACATATTCGGACAGTTCCGAATCTTCCATGCTTAATAAATCCTTCCTAAAACGTGCTAGCTTAACGCTTGTCAACGTCCGCGGCTATTTTTTTGCTTCCTGCTAAGCCCCGCCCACCCGGAGACGTTGCAATGTTTACAAACATAAAAATATACTAATACACCAATAAACATTTTGAAAAAGATTTGGATTTCTGATATCCTTTGTCCAAACTTGTGCATGATCAATACAACCCATATTGATTATTTATTATAATAATTAGACCTTTAACATTTGTTAAAATGTCTTGTGTGCAAATAAACTGGTTGGATTAGAATAGCATCAATTGATGTGGTATTTAAGGTGTGAGTTTTTGTCAGATGTAAGAATAGCACAATAAGAAGGGTTTTGTTTACGGTGGAGTGCTTCTGTGGTACGAGCATTAGGTATAATTTAAAATAAAATAAATTTAAAGTAAAATTCATGCCTTTAAACACTACATGATCTACTGTATTACAGATGAAGCACACATTTTGTGGTTTGTAAAGAGACAGTCTTGATCCTATTGCTCATTTTAATGGACTCCGGTAGTGCATAAGTCCTCTAAATTATGCCAATGGGCCAATTTTCTACTGCAATCCCATATGGCGGGACCAACAATATTATCAGTGGCATTAATCAAAATGAAGCCAAAATGGTTTTAGATGAGAATCTGAACATAACCGGATCGCGTTCGTAGTTCAGAAAGTTTTTCACGACACTGCCAGCAAACTTTAAATGATGCATAAATCTCTCGTATTGTAATTGCTATAGGAATACAGTATTTGCCAAATAACATGTGGCTCAAATTAAGCAAAGTGAAAGCTGCTAATTGAAATTTATAGGCCGGGCTTAACAAGCTCCACACCAGTTTATAATGCAGAAGTCATCTTTCGATGACATATTTATTTTCTTAATATTATTCGTGAGTGAACTGCAATAAAACAAGGCACACAAACACACACTTTACACCCCTACACAGACAAGGACACCGTAATGGCTCATTTCACAATCCATATCAGTCATTGATTTTGCAACTGCAAATAGGGCCAATAACCAATCCAATATTTTTCCCAGTATGCCTGCCTCACAGTACTGGTCAACATCAAGAGTACATTGTTGTTGTTGTTTTTGACTTTTTTTATTTATTTATTCTATCTATGTGTCTGCACAACGTGTTATCTTGAGAATGTATGTGTGGTTGTGTTGACAGGACTAATACGTTAATTATTTACAGTTTAACAGCTTTATATACATACAGATTTGTATGTTTTTCTATTCATAATTATTAAAATAGCTGGCATTGGCTTTTCTTTGTCATATTAATTAATTAATTTTCTGAATCATTTATTTAAAACAGTTTACTCTAATGTTCATGACTTTCAGAGAATTACATAATATTAAACAAAACTAGAAAAAATTATTACATTTCTGTAATCATTTAACCATTTTGCAACATTTACTTCCTTTCCCATGACACACAAAAGGCATTTACACCGTAATTACACCAAAACACAATACATTTGCAGAAGATGTTAATTTTCAGTGGCGGCCGTGTGTCATCGGAGTGTCGGAGTGTTCGGAGTGTCATCATGTGTGTTGCTCATCATGTCAAAATATGTGTTTGTTGCATCATGTGAATCATGTGCATCATGCCTCTTGACAAAATACGAGCCTGCTCCACACGCGATAAAAGGGTTTATGATTAAAGAGACGCTCACATTCACAAAATACACGCAAGACACTCCCTTAACAGTAAACTGTGTACATGTACACATGAGATTAAGTGAGCATCTGGCAACCGCAAATGTCTCTTTTATCATAAACCCTTTAAACGCATCTGCAGCAGGCTTGTATTTTGACATCACACATGATGCACATAAGTTTACATGACGCGCCAAACACATATTTTGAAATGACGAGCCACACACATGATGAGCTTCGCATCGTGCACCCTCGAAAAAGAAGTCACCTACCGCTGCTGTTCATTTTATTCATTCGTTGTAATCCACATCTTAATAATTCATAAGATTGTGAGGAACGATCCAAAATCAGCCCTTCATCCAGCATTCTTGATTCCAGTTCTCATCAGTGGCCGTAAACATTACAACGTATGAATTCAAATATTGCACCTCAAGAAGCTTTTCGACACATTGCTTTACGGCAGTGATATCAAACGCTGATTGGCTCCTGCGTACTACTTCACAGATTTGCAACATTGCTGTCTTTCAGTCGATGTACGTTTAAAATTTGAAATGCGCGCCTTTACAGAGAGAAGCCGGATTAATGTTATCGTGGATTAATAACTTTAGTACTCGTCTGTACTTCATATACTCCAGAGAGGACCGTGGCTGCAGCACATCTTCATTTTAACTACTTTTGGTACAGCTTTGCAATAAATATATTATTGTGATTAGCCTTGTCTATCTGTTATGCTTTTTATTTCTTACAGTACATGATTTTAATAAACTGTTTTGAGAAGGATTGTATTAACGTCTTAATATCTTTTAAATGCTATATTGTTATGTTTTGGTATAAAAAGGGTTTAAGTGGTAACATTATTAAAAATTTTATAGTATGAAAGATCTGTAAATATTTTACGTTTTGTAACTTTAAAAACTTTAAATGTAGCAAATACGTCTACATTGCATGGCTCCAGACTGCCACCAAAATTTGAGAGTGTGCCACTGAATTTTACATCCAGTCGCACATGTGCGACCAGTAATTTTGACTTTGTTTTGTGATGTGACACTGAATTTAAAACAACACATTGTACTTTCTGCATCTAACATAATATTTATTAGTAATACAGTGTATTACTTAGTAGAAATGTGAATATTTGGTTAGCATGTTGATTTACGGTATGTGCCCCTAAATTTCCATGTTGCGCCCCTAATATTTTCAGTTGGGTGCCACTGTGCTCCTAGTGAAAAAAGTTAGTATGGAGCCCTGCATTGTACGCTTCAGCATCTATTTATAACGTACAAAAATATGTTTTTGAAAGTAATGTTTTAATATTAACAGTAAGACCAAGCTCGTCTGCAATATGATTTGTGCTGCAATTTTACCAAGTAGCACAACATTGTGACACCATATAAACCAAAAACGAAAGTTTTTATTCACACATCCAAAATACATTCCAGTCGTTTGCATTATTTATGGATTTCATTATTTTATAGTCATTTATGTAATGGAGTGTCTACGTCCTATAGTGAGGCCAATTGATTTTGACCCTCTGCTTATAGCACTGCCATACCCCAGCAAGCAATTTTGCGTTTAAAAGACGTCTAATAGCTGGCAGACACAGCAAAGACATCTCAACTAAAACAAGAAAGAATTTGGGCTGTCAATGAAAATTTAATAGACGTAAAATAAATAAATGAAATGAAACAACTTGTAATCACTGCTGACTTTGCTTACATAATAGAATATCATACATCTTACAAATGATTTTGACAAAATGACATTTTTATTTTGGCTAGAAGTGGGTCACTCATAGCTGGACTATTTTGGGTACCTAGATGGTATGATGAAGGCTATTGCATGCTGGGATTTTTCTATTCTGTGTTACTATAACCCATTCTTAAACAATAAACATAATTGGTTCTTTAACATAAACATGTTTTCCTCTTATATCTGAATCAGAATAGATTTTTCTCCTTTTATAACAAAACGAATAGCACTTCAATTTATAATTATGATCTAACAGAGGTAAATTACAAATATTAAGCGTAAATTCTGTCTACTGGCTTTGTAACAAGGTTAAAGTAAACATTTGTAAAGAATATTACATACATTTGTTTGGTTGCATTGATTTAAAAAAAACAAATAATGCTGTAGGTCCACTAGACCCGCAAACATCGCCTGAGTAACACAACTATGAGCACCACACGAGAGTTAACATCATCTCTTGCGTACTTAACATGCCCTACCTTTCCAAACCTCTGTTGCTGTAAGTACAGGATACCTCGCTTTCTGATGTCCCCTTCCATTTTACGTATATTTCACCGAATCGACTCCCAAGAGACCGTTACATCTAGTGTATCATACTTCTGCTGAAGGTGCTTGTGACGAAAACAAAAACTCTTCAAGTTCCGCTCTATCTACTTCCTGTATAGCCCTAAAGTTTACACTTCTGTTGCAGAACTCTGCAAGAGGCATCTTGTGTGAATGTGTGTTAATGCAATGTGCCTAAAACCGCAATTATTACCCAAGATCATAAATGTACCCAAATACTATGTTGCAAGTTTGAAACATCACAAACTCATTTAAAGTCCACCAATGTATGCTTGCTTAATAAAGTAAATGTTTTTAGGGTCAGATGAGGATTTCTTTCATGATGCATGTTACAAACGACGTTAATAGTTAGTTGTTGTTGTTGTTAATAACTGGTAATTGTATATAGATGCATGACCCTCACTGATTTATATTTGTCACATTATAGCTATTTAAAGATCTAAGGTTTACGTTTTTTTTTGGTCTGTGGTCAACTGCTAACTTCCTTTTCTACGGTGTGTCAAGTTTCCATCTCACACACACACAAACACACACACACAGTTAATCACATGATTGTTATCATTAAAGTTCAGCTCTTTTATATATTTGTAGTGCTTGAGCTGAGGTTCGTGCTAGTCTGTTAAGTTTAGCTAATCTGAAGACGGGCAGAAAGAGAAAGCTTATGATGTGCTATATACAGTTTAATTACTGCAATGACCCAAAGCCTGCCATCTCTTATTCACTCTTTTCTGCCTCTGCCTGTTGTCTTGCAACCTTATGCAGTGCGGCTGTCAAACCAATACCACAACAAATCATTTTACCAGGAAAGTTAGTATTTAATAGTTGACCCAAGGTCTAAAAATAACCCGTTATTTAACTCCATAGCCACATTTTATGAAGTGGTGCATGCCAGCTCCAAATCACCATGCACGATATGAATGGTGTTGTGGATGTCGGGCTTGCTATAGGGTTGCTAAACTATGTTGAGGAATTGAAAGCATGTTTATGGTTCCTATAGGGCAGTAGTGGCTAACTCTTAAGACAGTCCATCCGAAAGCAAAAGTTTGACTTATTTTATCAATGTAAGTCTGCAGAATATGTTTGCCTTTTCTATCATTTACAGTACGATGTGAAAACTGTACGCCTCGTGGAAAAATAACAGAACATGCTTCCACATGATTTGAGGAAGCATTTATAGATAAATGGTGACAGATCAGATGATCTACAGTATGTGGCAAGGTTTAATACTTCTTCATATGCTTCTTCAATACTGTATGCTTCTAAATATGGGCAACAGTAACAGTAATCACTAGGCCTGCCCAAATACCCACACTTGAAAGCATGTGAACGCAAGAGGAAGTAAGTGCGCAAGACTGTCCCAAGACTGCAGCTGAAGTTCAGTGCTTGTACTGTAGTAATGCACACTACAGTAAATCCACACGCTGAACCTTTAATACCTCTTACTCGAAGCTAAATGTATCCCATCATGCATCTTGTTACATGCCCTAAAATTGTAAGATGGAATGGAAAACATTCCAGTGTGAGTTAAATTAAACTACTGTAGATATTATATAAAGTTTAATTGTAAAACATAGTGTTGCGAAGATGAATAGCCTATCTGTATTTTATTTGCAACTGACTTTTGGCTTTAATTAAAAACACCACAGTTACTAAACGATGTTACGGGACTAAATAAAGCTTTTATTGCAAAATAAAAATTGTGCAATTTTTGTGTGCCCCATTGTGTAATCAAAGGTTTTACACAAATGCAATGTCTTCACGCCGACTTGTACACCAATAACAGGAAATACGTCATGTAAGTAGATAAGTGGTCAAGTGCAAAGACCGCATATGTGGGTATTTGGACAGGCCTTATTCTTACTTTAGCATCATTTACAAAACTCCAATGCATAGAAAATCCATGTTGTGTATTCTCACTGCCCTCTGGAGTTGCAAAACAGCTACTGCACATGATCAGTCACCCACACCTACCGTAGGGATGCCAACTTTAGCAAAGGAAAATAAGGGACACTCAAAATACTTGTACTGTACAACGTAGTTTATATAATTTCTGTAGTTAGGTTAGTGAAAAAAAAACTTTTAGCATGAATTAAATATTAAAATGAATATGTAAATATTTGTTTGCCTTAACCTATTTATGTAGTGTTTAATTCTAAAATGAACTATGTCATATTTAAATGTCACACACACAACAACAAAAAAACACTTCCAGTAAACTGTACCACTATAGAATTGTGACTGCAAAAATAGATGATGATGATGATCTTTTAAGAGCATGTTGTCATTTTAAATTTAAAGTAGGCCTACTTTAAAGGGACACTCCACTTTTTTTGAAAACATGCTAATTTTCCAGCTCCGCTAGAGTTAAAGATTTGATTCTTACCGTTTTGGAATCCATTCAGCTGATCTCCAGGTCTGGCGCTACCACTTTTAGCATAGCTTAGCACAATCCATTGAATCTGATTAGTTCATTAGCGCCGCGCCTAAAAACATAACCAAAGAGTTTGGATATTTTTCCTATTTAAAACTTGACTCTTCTGTAGTTACATTGTGTACTAAGACAGACGAAAAATTAAAAGTTGTGTTTTTTAGGCAGATATGGCTAGGAACTAAACTCTCATTCTGGCATAATAATCAAGGACGTTGCTGTCGTAACATGGCTGCAGGAGGCGCAATATTACGCAGCAGCCGAAAATAGTCCCCTTAGTAACTTTCAATGGCAGGGGACTATTTTCGGGCAGTGCGTAATATCATTGATAATCTCAACTTTTTTATAAACATAACAGCTGATGTAGATATGTATGTAAATGTAGACAGGAGAAATGTTACATTAAATGTTTAAATGGTTTGTTTTAACATATATGAAGATATACATCACGCACGCACACACAGAAACTTAATCTTTAAAGGCACAGTATGGTTTTAAGCGGCATCTAGCTGTGAGATGGCGAATTGCAACCAACCTCAATTTGAAACACAATGAGAAGCCACGGTAGCTGCCACGGGACAAACATGTCGTCGTAGAAACATGACGGCAACTTCCATGTAAGCAGACCCATGGTGTATGTAGATAAAAACGGCTCATTCTAAGGTAATTAAAACAATACAGTTCATTATGTAAAGTCTTTATACACCACTGACAATTTAGTTATGTACATTATATTGCATTTCTGTCAAGAGATTCTTCCAAAAGTTACACGTTGCACCTTTAATCTAATAACTGTATATTCATTACCACCTGCACATTTATGTACATGTACAGCTCTCTATGAACATGCAGCCTGATAAAGGACAAACTGCGTTCCTTATATACAAAACATTGCTCTGATGTCTTAAATATGGGACGATTCCGTATACGTAATGGTCGGCCAGCATTCCCACACCTGCACTTCTACTGTCTTTGTGACACAATTACATGTCATTAACACCATTCATGTATACAGTAGGTAATTCTTTACAGATGGGGTGGGAAATTAAAAAATAACACTGACCTTGTCACATTTTATCATTTATGGGTTTAGGTTGTTCATGTAAGATAAGCCACTGGTAACCATTAGAGTTCATATGTTAACATTTGGCTATGCGTGTGTTCGTGAGAGAAAGAGTACACATCTAGGCTATTTGATGTTTCGAATTTATTCAAAGCAGGTCAGAATGTAATCATGAGCACTCATGTTGTTGTTTTGCTCCACTGAGTGAATCTTTTTGAATTACCTGATGAATCACCAGTCCATCTTTAAATGGGGGTGCATGATTTTTGAAAAACACTTTGGAAAATGGAGTCTGGCCAAGTACCAAAACACATTTGTAGCCAATCAGCAGTAGGGGGCGTGTCTACTAACCAACATTGTTGCCTAAGTTGCATATGTGTGGGGTGGGTCTATCAAAATAAGGTCCAGATTCTATTGGGGTAGCGGCATGTTTTTTTTAGATGATTTCAAATGTTAACATTGGCTTTCAGAGATCACGCACCCCGCCTTTAATATGTAAACTCTTTAACCTCTAATTACTTAAGAATATATAGTACACCAGGGGTTTTTAAACTTTGGGTCGGGACCCACTTGATAAGGTGGTTTGCACAAAGACGCTAGGCTACAATGACTTTGATATACCATAAGTTATTATTATTGTAAACTTACATTTTATTTATAAAATGACAAGGATAATAAAAACGACTTCATTATAAACAAGAATATTTTTATTGTCCTTATATTTACACTTAAAAATATGTTGGTGGGTCTTGGATTATGCCCGGTGTGCCCATTATGGATCGCAAAATGAAAGGTTTGGGAACCTCTGCAGTACACTGTCTGAAAACCAGACTGATCTCACAGAAAGTCATGTTATAGTCACGCAAAATTTTATTAATATATTTGTGTAAATGGCACGAAATGCAGCTTTTTTGTGTTTTGAAAACAAATGTCTTTTTCGTGTCACTCATTTCCATAAATCGTTTTTCGTGTCCATTGCACAACTTTTACGTGAAGAAAAACATGTAGAAACCAATATGTCCCAAACCCCAACTCTAACCCCAACCCCAAGCGACAATGAGTTAAAAATAGGAGGAAAAAAATGAGAAAACAATACATAAAAAGACACGAAAAAGAAAGTCGTGTCGCAGACATGAAAAACTATTTATAGAAATTTGTGCTGAGTTGGCTGAAAAGGCTGAATTTCGTGCCATGGACATAAATAAATTAATAAAAATTTTCAGGACTATAACACGACTTGCCGTGAGATCATGTTGGAAAACTGTCAGAGAATAATGAAAATAAATATTAGTAACTCATTGGTTTGCATTGGTACCAAATGTATACATACTTTTCCTAAATGGTACATATTAAGACCTCTTAAAAGGGCACTGTTCCAATGACACTAGGGACCACTTTTGGACCATTTTATCTGACAGTGTACCAGAATTAGAATTAAGACTTAAGTTCACCTGACTTATTTTTATTTTTACTGTTCCTCCTTTGTCTGTTATTTTATCCCCAGCCATGAGCATCAATTCTCTCTGTTGTGCTCTCATTTCATTGTACCGTCTGCAATAAATCCACTTATAAGAGCTATGATCTTACAGCACATGGATCTCATTTGTCTCAAAATTGGAAAGAAAACACAAGCATGGAAATGACTTGTTTAAGACAAGTGAGTCTGGAACTGTTTGTCTTTATTTAAATGAGACTGTGGGAGATCGTAGAAACGTTTGTAAACGTCTGTCATGGTTTAACATTAGCCACGCTGTCAATTCTGCAGGGAATCTGAAGTGCCTGTGGTGACTTTGTTAGCTGATGGAGACCAAAATGGGGAAAATTAATGACCACGTTTAGTTATTTATATTTTTCTAATTGGTTTTCATCCAGCATGAACTATGTCTGGTTAGCTACATAAATTCCTCTAAATGTCTTTACACAAAAAGAGGAATCTATGTGGTGGTCCCATGCATTTCTCAGAGTTTATTTGAATTTGTGGATACGCACATGGATTTTAGCTCTAAGTATCTGGACCTCGTCTGTTTTTGGTCTTCTTCTCTGTGCCAGTAATGTCTTTTCACGACAGGATATTAGCGGATACTTGGGCAAAGATGGGAAGCCCCTCACTCCCAGCTCTGAATTTTCACAATCCCCTGACTGTTCCCCCAATTTTTCCAAAGAAAATGGAAAGTAAAGAACTCCCTATGAAAAACCAACCTTTTTTTGCTTGATTGGTGGAAACAAGATATGCACTTTTTGGATGAGAACTGTCATGAAGGAATGTGGGGTTTGGTATAGGAAAACTGTTCAATAAGCCTGGACCCTAAACAAGGAGGTGGGCTCAAGGCATGTTAGGAGCCTCTATGGTAAAGCTTATTTATTGGGCCTAGGTGTGGGAGTCCTACACCCCTACATTGTATATACCATCCTAACACATCCTTAAAATCTTGAACGTGTCTAGTTAAATTTGATACACCAAAAGAAGTCTGTTTTAGCACCAGCACTTTCCTGAACTTTGCAATGTTTGGTTGTTTCAGATGAAAGGAAATAGTCATGTCCCCGGGTGCTTGCAGTAAGGAATGATTTAGATCTGACTTCAGGCTTATTGCTTTAACAGCTGACTGCTGAGTGGAAGTCGTGCAAATGGACTCTGAAACCATTTGTTGTTACATTTGGTTTATTACACAAAAAAATGTTTTCGAAAGGAAAGAATGGTGTAGTATATAACAGTACATTTATGCAAAAGTTTCACAGATCCTCTAATTCAAGGTGTCGATACGTTAAACTTTTGCATTCTTTAAATAATGTGGTAGGCAAAACCTAACCTAAAATTACATGCATAGCTGTTACCATAATTATTTTAAGTAACCAGAGAACTTTATGAAAGGGCAGGACGGAGGAGAGCAGACGAGTTAAAAAAGCCGTATCCGTGTCCTTAACTATAGGTCTCCAGTCGACTTAGCAGAGGTGAAATTACAGAGTCAAGATGTTTTGGTCTCAATATCCAGCCTTATGGTGTCTCCCATATGGCGTTTCATTAAAGAAGACCTGTAAGTGCAACCTACACAAGCTTACATTAGAATAAAACAACCGCATTTATGTCCTTAGACAGGAGATCGTAAAAATGCATTGAAGCCAGCTGTGCACATGCTCAGACTGGCTCAACCAAATATGTGAAATCCAGACTAAATAATCTAATTATGATATGCAAAGCATCAAAGTTTGATTTCACATCGTTGACATTACCTTATAGATATCAATGTTGTATTTTCTTTACATCACGTAAGATGATTTTATGTACAAACAGTAAATTACAAAAAATGACTGGGTCACGAATGACACACAATGATGCCATATGTGGGAACATACAGTACACAAACTTAAAATCTGATCTGCAATCTGCTTTGAATTTGATGGAGTCTACTTGGCACCTGAACGCAAAAGCAGGCAATAGTGTTTCCCTCATAGATTTGATTATGCAAAGGCATGACTTGGAAGGCACTCAGAATTCAGTTTTGAGTTTCTTATGTCTCCTCACTCCATGTGTTTTGTTATCCAACTGGTCACAAGGGCTTTAAAAAACAGCATTAGAAAAACAAAAAAGACATTGATCCGCACCACTTTCTATATCCAGCCATCTATGGTAGCTGCTCCACTTAATTCTCTTCACTTTTGTGTTTTTCATCCGTCTCGGAGGCCGGTACTATTGGGAATTGACTTGACCTCACCATCCGTCTCCATGCGTGTGACTACCCAGATGTTCCATAAATTCCGGAGGGGTTGTTTTTTGTATTCTTTACGGGTGAATATACAATCGTTGCCTGGTTGTTATTTTGCCAAGGCTTAGTCAGTAAGAATGTTTGTCTTCAGGGTGTTTGGATCTGAAGTTTAGTAATAATCCCTGTCGTAGTCCTGTATTTGGTCATAGTCCATCACTGCATTTACATTTTGTTCCAAATAAGCAGCCATCTCATCTAATCCAAAAAGAAGTGAGGAAACAGTTATACATACAGTTTATATAACCAGAAGTATTATTGTGAGATACTGGAGCTCAAGCTATATTTTATACCTGGCGGCAACACCCCTAAAATTGCAGTAGCTGAAACTTGGCCGAGCTCATTTCGAGCGATGCACCTGTACGTGCCAGAATCCGCCGGACTGGACACTTCAATCTGCAGCCAGCTAGAGAGCATATACTTCTGAGGGCCACCTCGAGACTGGAGGAAAAATAGAGAAATGAAAACCAGAGCCGCCTACTTTCTCAGGTAGGCTGACATCTGTATATAACTTCTGAAGTCCTTGGCATGTTCATTGAGACATACAACTTGGAATGTCCTCTAAATCTCTAGGCTATAAACACGTTTAGAAGATCGTGGTATAAATCAAGGCGGTTTATGAATTCGCAAAGTTTCGGTTTCAAACAGCTCTTATTTTACCTGAATTGATATGTGGGGATCATCGCCAGGTAAAATGACCTCCTTTCCATCTTTCCTCCACTCCACCAGTGCCATGGGAAATGCAGACACCTCACACATAAATGCCACACTGCTCCCGGTTACATTAACCTGATTATGTGGCGGCACTTTGATGTTTGGGACTGTGAGGAAAAAACACAGGAAGAGACCGGCGGAGGAGAAAGGTCATATCAGGAATCATATTTTAAATAGACTTCCTGTGTTGAGACAACTTAAAGATCTGTTTAAAGGTCATAAATCCTCTCTTTAAGTTATATAGGGGTCAAGTTAAAACTCCCAAAAGCATGCAGGAGGCAGGGGAAAACAGTTTTTAAGAGAAAGAAAGAAAAAGAAAGAGTTTCTTCTAATACACTTATTGAGAATAAATAAAATACATTTTTTTCAAATGTAAAAAAACAATGTAAGAAAGAAAGAAGGAAGGATGGATGGATGGATGGCTAGATACTTTTCTTCTAACACTCTTATGGAGAAACAATAGATATAGTCTTAGTAGAAAGAAAGAATGAAGGAAGGAAAGAAAGAAGGAGGGACGGACGGACGGACGGACGGACGGACGGACGGACGGACAGACAGACAGACAGACAGACAGACAGACAGACAGACAGACAGACAGATAGATAGATAGATAGATAGATAGAAGGAAGGAATAAAGAAATAATCGTATGCAGAAAGAATAGATATATAATCTTAGAAATAGAAGGAAGGAAAAAATAAAGAATCTTATGGAGAAAGAAAGAATGAAGGAAGGAAAGAAAGAAAGAAAGAAAGAAAGAAAGAAAGAAGGAAGGACAGACAGACAGACAGACAGACAGACAGACAGACAGATAGATAGATAGATAGAAAAAAAAGAATCTTATGGAGAATGAAAGAATGAAGGAAGGAAAGAAAGAAAGAAAGAAAGAAAGAAGGAAGTATGGACAGACAGATAGACATATAGATAGATAGACATATAGATCGGACGGACGGACGGACGGACGGACGGACGGACGGACGGACGGACGGACGGACAGACAGACAGACAGACAGACAGACAGACAGACAGACAGACAGACAGACAGATAGATAGAAGGAATAAAGAAAGAATCGTATGCAGAAAGAATAGATATATAGTCTTAGTAGAAAGTATGAAACAAGGAATGAAGAAAGAAAGAAGTAAAAAATAAAGAAAGGAGGAAGAAAGGACGGATGGGCAGACAGAGAGATAGATATATACTTTTCTATAGATAGAACGTAGGAAGGAAGGAAGAAAGGGTGGATGGATGGATGGATGGATGGATGGATGGATGGATGGATGGATGGATGGATGGATGGATGGATGGATGGATGGATGGATGGATGGATGGATAGATAGATAGATAGATAGATAGATAGATAGATAGATAGATAGATAGATAGATAGATAGATAGATAGGAAGAAAGGATGGATAGATAAATGGACGCACAGACAGACAGACAGATAGATAGATAGATAGATAGATAGAAGGAAGGAAAAAATAAATAATCTTATGGAGAAAGTATAGATACATAGTCTTAGTAGAAAGAAAGAATGAAACAAGGAATGAAGAAAGAAGGAAGGAAGGAATAAAGAAGGAAGAAAGGACGGATGGGCAGACAGACAGACAGATAGATAGATAGAAAGATAGATAGAACGTAGGAAGAAAGGATGGACGAATAGATGGACAGATAGATAGATAGAACATAGGAAGGAAGGAAGAAAGGATGGATGGATGTACAGACGGACAGACAGACATACAGACAGACAGACAGACAGACAGACAGACAGACAGACAGACAGACAGATAGATAGATAGATAGATAGATAGATAGATAGAATGGAGAAATAATAAATATACAGTCTTAGAAGTAAGAAAGAAAGAAGGATTTCTTTTTCTTTTAATACACTCTTACGGAAAAATAGAAATTCACAAAGAAAAGAAAAAAGAAAGAAACTTTCATTTTAAAAATAGAAATACAGTCTTGAAAACCATTTTTCGTATTATGTTTTGTGTGTTATTATTAATACCTGTCTTGCACGGTCCCTCTGTCATATTAAGTTGTGGGTTTATAAACGCCGCTTCTTTGAACTGACAGATATTCTTGTATGTTTGTCCGTCTGATCCACACAGAGTTTGTTGAGACAAACACACACACTGCGGTTCATCCTCCTCGCCGTCCAGTCTGTCCAGTTGGCACTCCAAGTTTTCTCCACACAGCCCATAATAGACATTTCTGTGTCCGAGGTCACAGGTTTGTCCCTCCAAGTTGCCGCATTCCGAGCAACAGGCGCATCTGTCCTTCACGAGCCCCGCTCTGCAGCCACGCGCGGGGGGACACAGCTCCGGCACGCACGTGTCGCACCCCTCCGTCCCGTTCCTGTCGTCAAACTCATCCACAACTTTGTAGTAGTCGAAGGTGGCCAAGTCCTCGTCCATGTAATCATATTTGTAATTGGGAAAACCCTCAGCAGGTCTCACGCTTACGACTAACAACACAGCAGATGCGATCACATACACTAACATTATCAGGGCTTGTGTCCGGCGCCCAAGACGTGCAAGCAATAAATACTCTTTTCGCGCAAATTCTGTTTTTCTTTCCAAAGTTAAACAGCATGAACTCTGCTGGTTTGAAAAATGGTCTTCATCATGCTCTCCAAGCACGCGCAGACATTTGATTTAAAGGCGACTTCAATGAAGGTCAACTTGGAAAAGAAGTACAAAAAATAAATAAATCTTAAAATCCCCACAGATGAATGTCAACCTCAACTTGGTATTTGAAGAAAAAACATATTTCCAAAATAAATGAGATGACAAAATGCGAGTTTTGATATTTTAAGAGCAAGAGCTGTGCCCCCGTGCATCCCCGACTGTGTTTCTGCGTCTGTAAAACCATCTGTGTCTGGCGGAAAATAGATACAGTCCTCCCCCACTCACGCCCTTTCCACATTTGTCCTATTGGATGCCAGGGGTGCACAAAAATTTATGGTGAATGTTTGGTTTTTAATACTGGTTTAGCAAACGATATCTAGATTAAGCAACGAGTGTATTGACAGCTGGCAAACGTTACTTATCATAATCGGTAAAGAATAACGCGAGCCAGCAGGTGGCGGTATTTTCACTCTAAACTTCAAACTAGATTAGTGGTTTGTTATTTTCTATTACTTGTTGGTTAATTGTGTAGTTTACTAAAAACTAAACCAGTCTGACATTATTCAGTCTTTACATATATTTGATAGTATGTTCTTATTGTCTATCATTTTGTAAGACAAATGTAAACTCGTTATTTGGTTTATATTAAAAATTTCCATCCATTTTTACAGTATTTAAAAATATGTTTAAAAAATTTTCATGAAAAAATGATTTAAAAAAACTTTAAAACTTTTAAAAAGCATGCATCAAGTTTATTTCAATGCATATATGGTATTTATGTTAATTTTATCCAATAAAAATTACATTTGCACCTTTTTTATGAAAGTTAAGACTGAATGGACCTGAAAATGTAAAATGGTGTAACCAATTGCGCCAAAGAAATATAAATATTAAACATTTTATCCACCTTGATGTCATGTAAACGTAATCATCAAAAAAAAGATATATTTATCATTTTATTAGTTATTTCTATATGTTTTTGTAATATTTGTCCTGACATATGGTGAAAACAGCTTTGTTCTAAATAATCTTTGACAAATTATGTAAAATGTGTGTAAAAAAATCAAATTACACTAAACTAGATTATTATATTTTATTCCAATTCTTTTATGAATACATTTATATTTTCATTTAAAAAATACTAGTTACACCAATTGACATTTTTGCAATTATCCCCCAAATATTCTTTCAAAATTAAATAAAACCAGAAATTTTATACTTGGTCCTCAAAAAAGAGAACGTATGCAAGTAATCTGCAAATCTGTTTCGAAATTTTAACCATTTTACATTTAATTGAACCATACAGACACAAAATAATTAACGTCATGTCATTGACCCATTTACTAAACAGCTACACAATTCCTAAGAACTGTAGTTTATATATTATATATCTAAAATTTATTTTTAAATAGTATACTATTGTATATAAAAATTCACTAAAGTTAATAATGTAAAATACTAGAGCAACAAAGTGTAGCAATTAATTTAGTTACTACATGAGGAAAAAAAAACAGATTATAATTTTGGGTTATAAATTTGTAACATCTTGGGGTCAATGTAGTGCAATGCCCACCTGGACATAGTCATGTGTTTTTGCACCTATTAAAAACATAGATTTGCTTAAAACTTTTGGCCCAAAGACATGCCGTGATTCTTTAAACTTATAAAAACATTGCTTATATTTGGCTTAAATGTTTGGTGGTTAAAGTGTAAACTTTAATATACTGTTTTCATTACTCGCTGTATAAATATTAGGAAGGTTATATCCCCAAAAACTATGTCCATGATGAAAAGTCAAAATCCACTTTTACCACCAAAAATAGGATATTATATCTCAACAAAATGTTTTTATGCTAACAATATTTTCACAACCGTAAATTAAAAAAGCAAAGATCTCTCTCTCTCTCTCTCCTTTAGTTGGACATTCAGAGTCTGTTAGTCTTGTTGTAGGTGCTGGACTCTTGGCACAGGCTGTGCTGAATCATGGGATATGAAACAAAGCACGGCTGGGCGAAACTGACAACTAATGAAATAACTTTGTGGGGCATCAAAAGAAAAGGGAGGGTAGAATAGAGAGGATGAGGATGGTGATGTGTGTGTGTTTGGCTGGTATTTCTTCTGCCCTCCCAGTGCCAGCCAGCCAGCCTATTGGGAACTGTCTATGAATGCGTTCAGGTCATAGAAAAGTTTTGGCAGAGTTTCCACCCCTGAGCTTACAGTATATATTAAGCCCGTGATGCCACCCCACAGCGACTGGCATCCCGGATCTGGTAAGTTAACACTGCATATTTAATTGTGCATTCTTTATTATTGCTATTTTTTAAAACCATCTTATCTGTACACACTTTTTTGTGCTACATTAAATTATGTACTATTTATTTCTTATATGTACAACGTCACCTCTCGACAAAGCTCATCACACCCATCCTGGTTCACTATGGCAACTGATCACCAGAACCCTGCAACCAAGCAAAAGCAACCAGTGGCCAGTGCATTCAAGGTACAAACACATTCTTACAGATTTTGTGCCTTTCGCGTTCCTATATAATCCTGTTTTCCACTTTCTCTCGCCCCACAGTTGGTAATCTACGAGCAGGAAAACTTCCAAGGCCGCTGTCATGAGCTGACTGGGCCCTGTAACAACCTCCAAGAGGCGGGCATGGAGAAAGTGGGCTCAATACTGGTTCTGTGTGGACCGTGGGTGTTTCTAAAAACAAATTACTTATAATGAAGGTCAGAGAAAGTAACCGAGACACTATGTCTAGGAGAGACTAGCTGTGACTCAGAGATAAATTGTAGGTAATATGATAAAGATGTGCAATTTGTGTGTAGGTGGGTGGGATATGAGCAGCCCGGCTGTAAAGGGGAACAGTATGTGTTCGAGAAGGGTGAGTATCCTCGCTGGGATGCCTGGACCAACAGCAGACGCAGTGACTGCATCTTCGCCTTCCGCCCCATTAAAGTGGTAACTACTTACTATAGCCCTGTAAAGTGCTTGTTTTATATATACACTACCAATGTACCAAACTATGCTTTTGACTATTCTAATATATCATCTCCTCTGCACCCCTGCAGGACAGCCAGGAACACAAGATCATGCTGTATGAGAACCCAAGCTTCGCTGGGAAGAAGATTGAGATCATAGATGATGACGTCCCCAGCTTCCATGCTCATGGATACCATGAGAAAGTCTCATCAGTTCGTGTGCAGAGTGGCACGTGAGTAAAACCTTGCAAACAAGTGACTCTTTAGTCTCGATTCTGATATTTAATGCAGACATTGCAGTAAATATTTGTCTTTATATTCTTCTGTATGTCTTCATAACAGCTGGGTGGGTTATCAGTACCCAGGATACAGAGGCTATCAGTACTTGTTCGAGAAAGGAGAGTATAAGGAGTGTTCTGAGTTCGGGGCTGTGCTGCCACAGATTCAATCCGTGAGGCGCATTCGTGACATGCAATGGCACCAAAGAGGGGCTTTCCACGCCTCTAACTAATCGATCAGCACATCACCCTTCAGCATCTGACACTTTTACCCTACTCTTCATCTCTGAATGCTGATCTTTCATGCCTCTTTCAGTTGTGTCAGTGATTTCATTTGCTACTGCAGAGTAATAAATAACTGATTTTGCGTTATGGCTGACTCTGTCTTATGAAATCTTTTTGAAATACTTGATTTTCTAGCTTTTCTAAACCTAACAACCCCCCCCCCCTTTTTTTTATTACTATGCAAGGGAATAGATGGGTACACTGCAAAAAAAAAACAAAAAAAACAATGAACTTTCTTACTTAGTATTTTTGTCTTGTTTCAGTACAACAATTCTTAAGATCAATTTTCTTGATGAGCAAAAAACAACAGACAAAAAAAATCAAATTTAAGTGAATTTGTGCTTACAACAAGCAAAAAAAGTCTGCCAATGGGGTAAAAAAAATTCAAATAAGTTTACTTTTTTCTTAAACACTTAATTCAAGAAAAAAATAATGTCAACTCTGCTATTGCACTGCAAAAAATGATTTTCAAGAAAACATTTTCTTAGTATTTTTGTCTTGTTTTCAGCAAAAATATCTGCCAATTGGGTAAGCAAATTTTTCTTGAATTTTTCTTGAATTTAGTGTTTAAGAAACATTTTAAGATTTTTTTGCTTACCCCATTGGCAGATTTTTTGCTTGTTTTATGGACAAAATCACTTAAATTTGATATTTTTGGTCTAGAAACTAGACAAATTTTCTTGGGTCGTTTTGCTTATCAAGAAAAAGCATCTTAATGTAAGAATTTTTAGATATTAGATATTTTTACTGAAAACAATACAAAAATACTAAGAAACTTTTTTTCTTGAAAATCATTTTAAATTTTTTTTTGCTTGTTTTAAGCAAAAATTCACTTAAAAGTAATATTTTTGGTCAAACAACTAAACTTATTTTCTTATCATTAAGAAAATGCATATTGATTTAAGAAATTTTAGAAACTAAAAACAAGACAAAAATACTAAGAAAATATTTTTTGCAGAGTATATCTTGTATCATTGTTATATACATAGGTTGCAGATGTTTCATTCCTTAACACCTTCTTAGTATAAAAGCACAAACAGCAGATAATTTTATAGATATGGGAGAAATACGAGCAATTATTTAAACGAAATGATGGCAGGAAAGAATAGTGAAATACAGGTGAATCCAGACAAAAACAGGAGGGTTGAGAGGTATTCTCATTGCATACCTCAGTACTTTACTCAATCCCTAAATCAGGAAAAAGAAAAACTTTTTATAATATTTAAGAAATATTACATTGATGTTTTTATTCAATTACAAATCAGTTCAGAAGAAATGAAAACATGACCCTGGTATAAATCTTACCGACAGTTACACAGGAATAATATTTTAACAAAAGAGGATCAGGAATTTCATCTTCCTTGTTGCACTTAAATGTTAAAGTTTAATCAACTTTTCAATTCAATCAATTCATTTCAGCTTTTTGACTAGTAAGGAGTTCCTATAATTTATAAAAATAAAGTTGTATTAGCACTTTATTTTTTAATTATTCATTACACAACACCTCACCAGTCAAGAAAGTGTACAAATTATTTGTAATTTCAAATTTAAGTGCAACAAGGAATTTTTACAGCGTTACAAGTTAGAAGACAGACAGAATACATTCATGTTTTCTTGTAGATATAAAGCTAGTTAAACTGGTTTGTGTCACTGTTTTGCAAGTATGCGTGTGACCTTATTGTAACAACAACAAAAAAAAAACAGTAAGGAGTAAGGGGTGAAAAGTTGATGTGCAGCTTCAAATGAATATAACTGGAATTTTTGGTCTAAAAGCCTCATTTTATTTAAGAATACAATTTAAGGTTTATCACTGAAATGTCTGGAGGTGATAAATAAAGAAATAAAAATAATGCAATAACATTAATTTTATAACAACAATTTGAAGAGTTTCGTTGCAAAACGAGATAAATCCATTTTTTAACATTTTTGTCAAAACATGTTTATTATTATGTTATCATGTTATTATTTTGTTTTATGGTGCTACTTAACTGTATTTTTTAAGTTATGAAGGTTTTAAATCAAAACAAACCAACTGCAGTTGCATTGAAGTTAATTGGAACGCACAACCAAAAAACGCGATTTCTGAACAATTAAAAAAACGGTGGTTATCTCGTTTTGCAACGAAACTCTTCAATTATAAAAATGTAAATGTTTCCCAAACATAAAGCCATGATTCGATAAAATTAACATCCAAAATATTCCATATTGAAATCCCTTTTTTACAACACAGTATGCAACACATCAAACAAAACAAAAAAATATCAGAAGCACAATACTTGTAAAACTGACATATTAATCTTTACCAAAGCATAAATTCACAATGTAAATTTATATGCAAAAAAAATAAAGGCTGTTAACATTTTTTTAATTACTTAATTTTTACCATATCCAATAACCATTGTAGTTCTTGTGTAGAAAAATCTTTAAAACACACAGATAGACCCAGATCAAAACTCTTTAAGCCACATTAAAGGGATAGTTCATAATGACAGAATTTTCATTTTTTCCTCTTTAAATGGACTGTAAGGATTTTAAGTGTTTTATTATTCAAAATCAATGTCTTTATTCATAAATAAACACACTGGTGTCCAATGACCTCTGCCAGTGATCTGACTTTTCTTTGTAAGCTTGTAATTTCTTCTCTTTGATTACATTGAACGGGTGAATCCAAGGAAGCTTCCATGTCGTTCTGCCGTATTGATAAAATAAAATAGCGGAGTTATTTTATTAAATAGAGAGGGACAAAAAGCACTAGCTTACCGACGCGTTTCCACAACGCGTTTTCATTCAGAACCCGTGAACTAGCTGAAACGGACAAGCAGATCAGTGAGTACATAACGGCTACCGTACTTGCAACACGCATTTGGAAAAGCGAGGCGCTAGAGAGCACTATTCGTTTGAATGCAAAATACAATTTCACCACTAGATGGGGGTAAATTCTACTTAGTGTCCCTTTAATCTATCCTTACGGTTCCCAGGCCAGTTTCAATAACAGTATCAAATTTGTTCATCTACTTCCTCTCTACTTGTTTTTGAAGGTATAATGCATCTGTCTTCTTCTGCTCTCTTATTCTGATAAGCTTTGAGCCGTCGCTCTCTTAGTGAACCAATCCCAGAGCTCAGTGATAAGGATAGTAATCCACTGTGACTGAATCCAGAACGTGAGAACGAGTCATAATCTGAGCTAGGTAAAGATCTGTCGGCACCAACTGTGGAAAAGCAAATGATAAAACATAAATATATAAATGCACAAAAAACGAATTGCCTGTCTAACATCTCATAACCTAATTATGAAATGAGGAGCATTAAAGTTGAGTTTGTGTTTTCTTACTTGTTGGTGGGTGATGCATACTTTCATTGTCCCGGATATAAATATCAGGTCTCCACAAAGTGTTCCTATATACACATGATTTAGAAAAGTCCCTGGTGTGGTCTGGAATGTGGGGGAAATGGCCGCCGTTCTCGTTTACCATCTCCTCTATCTTCACCAGCAACTCTATGACCTGAGTGTCTTCACCTTTTATCATGTTATTAAAAACATGATACCTGTTCCTACATGTCTCCAACAGACACCGAAGGGCCTTGCCTTCACTTTCAATGTGCTGCTCGATGTTAATGTCACCCAACCAGTCTCCACACGTGAACAACACAATGGTGTAATTCCACACACTTTCACCCAGATTTGCCATGTGCTGGTCGATAACACGTTTTTTTTCTTCTGTGAATGAGGTGTCTGCTTGTATGACCAGAAGCAAGGCATGGGGACCCGGAGAACATAACTTCACACTGTGCACAATCTCCTTTTTATTTAATGTAGCCGCTATCCACCATCCTGGAGCTTCAACCAGTGTCACGTGTCTCTTTCCTACCGATCTCTGTGTGACACACTGTACACTTGGTATTGCAACAAACTCCTCATGGCCTAATATTGTATTTCCCGCTGAACTCTTCCCAGAATATAGAAGCCCCAGCAGCAAAATTCTCAGTTCCGGGAGAAAATGCGCATCACCTAAATGGAGTGAAAATGCTGATGTCATACTCTTTTCAAGATATGGCTAAAACAACAAGAAAATGTTTAATCTCACCCATCAAAACTTGAGTTTCTGCCTCGATTTTTGCTTTTATCATTCGTTGCTTTGCGCATTCTTGAGTTTGTCTCTTTTTCTCCTCTATCTGTTTTAGAAACGCTTGATCGAACTTGTAATGAAGGCCACCATTTCTGGACGCCATCTTCTCAATCTTTTCTAGCAACTCTGTGACCTGAGAGTCGTTACTCGTGTCATTACTATTGAGAAGGTGATATCGATTGTCACAGTTATCTAAAAGACGCTTCAGAGCTTGCCCCTCACTTTCAATGTGCTGCTCAATTGTGGTGTCTCCAAGCCAGTCTCCATAAGTAAACAACACCATTGTGTGGTTCCAGACTCTTTCGGTAAGAAGCTCAAGGTGTTCCTTAATAGCTCTTCCATTTCTTGTTGTAAAAGAGCCATCTACTCTTATGACCACAAGAAAAACATGGGGTCCTGGTGGACATAGAGACACACTTAACACAAATTCTTGTTTGTACAGTTCAGGTGAATCCTGAAGGAGATAATTGTTCCACCAGCCTGGGGCCTCCACAACCGTGACCCGCCTCCCAGCCACTTGTCCATGCCTTAACACACCCTGAGAACTTCTGACTAAATCAAACTCCTGTCTGCCCAAGATTGTATTTCCTGCTGTGCTCTTTCCTGAATATCTGTGGCCTACAAGAACAATTCTCAATTCTGATTGTATTTGACCTGTCGGAGAAATAGCAGAACACTTTAGTATGCTTATATTTGTAGTAATGAATGACTTGCTATGGTTTCACTATTACACTGTGAAAGTTGGTTCAACATTGGCGGCCGGTGACTTCTTTTTTTCAAGGGCGCATGATGCGAAGCTCGTCACAACATGAATGTAGTTCTTCACCTGTGTGGTTCGTTATTTCAAAATATGTGTTCTGTGTCAATGATCCTGTGTGCATCACGTGCCTTTTTAAAATAAGTGCCTGCTGCAGACGTGTCTAAAGGGTTTATGATAAAAGAGAAGCTTGCGTTTGCCAGATACTCACATAATCTCATGCGTAATCAGAGTTTACTGTCAAGGTAGTGTCTTGCGTGTATTTTGTGAACATGAGCGTCTCTTTTATCATAAACGGTTATGACAAGTGTGCAGCAAGCACTTATTTTGACAAAACGTGTGATGCACATGGTTCACATGATGCAACAAACACATATTTTGAGATCAATAGCAACATGACACTCCGAACAAATATTTTGAATTTCCGCCCCTCGGATAAGCAGCCACGAGCCGCCACTGTGGTTCAACCTGAAAAACAATTATTGCCTGCTTGCCTTAAAATTTTTAGTTATTCAACTTAAAAATACTAGTTGACACAACATATTTTACAAAATGTTTTGATTTAATTAATATTTTTTATTTGAATTTATGTGCGCATACACAAAAATCCACGGCAAAGTCCATATTTATAAAAAGTGTCTTTGACATGAAAAAGTGCTTAGCGCCATGTCAGTACGCACTTCTGCTTGTACGATTTCTGTAGGTTTTTGGAAAATAAATTTTTCTTGCTGCTCGTATAGGATTTAAACATTGACAGATGCTCTTTTATGTGTCAATGACATTAATTATTGTTTAAATACGGAGATTTTAAACAATTTAGCAGCGCACAATTTCAAGATCATTTGCAATTTATAGATTTCACCAGTGGTGGCCGATGACTTCTCCTCCGAAGGGCGGGAACTCAAAACACGTGTTCAGCGCGTCGTGTGAGTTGCTATATATTTCAAAATGTAATGTAATGTTCATGGCATCACGCGAACCATGTGCATCATGTGTTTTGTCAAAATATGTGCCTGCTGCACACGTGGCGAACAAGTTCATGATAAAAGAGACGCTCGTGTTCACAATATACTCGCAAGACTAACTTAACACTAAACTATTACACATGAGATTAAACGAACATCTGGCAAACGAGGGCGTCTCTTTTTATCATAAACTTTAAAGTGTCTGCAGCAGGCTCGTATTTTGACATCGGGCGTGTTGCACATAAGTTTACAAGACGTGCAAAACACTTATTTTAAAATGACGAGCCACACACATGACGGGCTACATACATGTTGCGAGTTGGGACAAGCTTCGCATCGTGCGCCCTCGAAAAAGAAGTCACATCTATATTCTGCATTTCACATCTATGTGTGCATGTTTGTTTTATGAATCACACCTACGCACTTTTGAAAAATTATTGTGTGATCAAATTTAGGCCAGTTTCTACGCAGCATTTTATAAATAAGGCCCCTGAATGCCTTAAAATTGAGTTAATTCAGCTTAAAAATATTAGTGAAAGGTATTGCGGAGGATTTTCTTTTTCTGGGTGGATCATCAAGACTATTGGTCCTCCTAGTTGTCAATCAGGAGTGTTGCGCAATTGCATCTTTTTAAAAAGTGGAGAAGGCGGTTCTTTTCTAAAATTCGAGAAAATCCTCCGCTACACTTTTAATTTAAAAAGTTGTGTAAAAATTGTTATGTCAACTAATAATTTTAAAGCAACCTGGACACTTTTTTAAGTTAAACTAACTTTTTTACTTAGTGTATCGTTACTTTAGTTAACACATTTTATTTTTGTAAGGTATTTTTAATTTACCTGTAAGATAAGAAATGTCTTCCCAGTGTTTTTTCACAGCCATAAGTCTTTCTTTTGCCCTGTCAACTTCTGCATTTCTCCTCCACTGCATGTCATATAAAATCCCATATTCTACCTCAAAATGACGACCACTGTTTTTTGCCACCATGTCTTCAATTTTCTGCAGCAACTCTTTCACCTGTATGTTGTCTCTTCTATTCTCATTGTCAAAAATATGGTATCTTTTCTTACAACTTGCAATGATCCATTCAAGAGGCCGTCCTTCGTTTTTAATGTGCTCCTCGATTTTTGTGTCCTTCAGACTGTCCCCGTGGGTAAACAGCAGTATACAGTGATTCCAAATTTCCATACCCAAAAGTTGAAGGCGCTCCTCAAGAGCATTTCTATTTATTTCAGTGAAGTCTGAGTCCAATCGCACAACTATCAGCACTGCATGGGGTCCAGGAGAACACAGAGATGGACTAAGTACAATTTCTTCCGTATGTAGTGCTGGTGTATCCTTGATAAGATAATTTCTCCACCAGCCTGGAGCTTCAACCACAGTTACCCTCCTTCCTTCTACTTCTCCACATCGTTTAACACATTGAGCGCTTTTAACACTAAACTCTTGTTTGCCCAGAATGGTGTTTCCAGATGAACTCTTGCCAGATGCTTTATTGCCCAGCAGTAAAATCCTCAGTTCTGTGGTACGGTGCACATCACCTGTAAGATTACGGTGTGATTAATATGTAAGGGACATTGTACAGCCAGTCGGCTTTTATCGTGGATTAAATCCCGGTTGATCAGGTAGTCTTATGTTACCCTAAAGGAATTTATTTGCGATAACATCCGACTGGCCCTACGTTACGTATATACATGTACACTGTCTGAATATACTGTCTTAAATGAGTCATTTAATGATTTATACTAACATTTAATATGTTTAAAGATATAACGATGTGAAAAGGGAGGAGATTTATGTGTGTTTAATAAATAAAACGCTCATGAGAAATCCTCCTCACTCCTCGTTCCTGCAATTAAAGAACTGAGATGTCCTTCAAAATAGTGGAGCTTGATTGGTTTCCGTGTCGTAGGATGTAGGATAAAATGTTTAGCTAATAATAGGAATGTCCTGGGATCATTGGTCAAAACTTGTACTTCAGTTCAAGGTTATCTGATAATCTTGAAATTAAGTTTCAATAGGTCAAAATGCTGGAACTTTAAATGTTATGTAATGTTAATGAAATATATTTTAAATTTCAGTTCTACTTAACTTAGTTGTGACTAGTAGAAATGCAACTGTTTGCAACAGTTTTTAAAAATATATTTTTATGATGGAAACTCTCCATATCCTTTATTGTTTGTGTGCATATAGTCAAAAGGTAAACAAAGGAAAACAACTTAATTTAAAATAATCTCCTATAGCTTGTGAATTGTTGTGATGGTTGTGTTAGTCACAAAATAAAAATTCTCTTAAATGTAACATAAATTCCAATATAAAAACAAGATTAACAAAAAAAACTGAATTTAATAAATGTAAAATAAATTTCACAACCCAGAGAAAAATAAAGTACACTGTATTGAAAATAGACTTCAATATCAGCAAGTAGTAGATTTTTTTTGTACTAAATAAATGTGTAAAAGTTACATACTGCAAATGTATAACTTAAGAGTATAGTATACTTCTTTAAGTGAACTTGAAAAAGTAGCCTATACTGAATACAAACTGATTTTTAGTGTATTGAAATAAGTGTCTCAAAATAACACAGTTTAAGAATTACTAAAGAAAATAGCGCATGCAATATAGAGCTATTGCGTAACTATTTTATTCTACATTCCAAGCAACTCAGATTTAGGATCTTTCCCACCTCAATCCGGAAATGTCTGTACGGAGCTCTTTTAATGTAGCCTACTAAATAAATGTTTTACCGTTTGTAAATACTTCTAATGTGTCTTAATCGATACGTTTTTAAAGTATCCTTAAAAAGGAAAATATCCTAAATCCGAGCTGTCTGTAACGCCGCAAAGGCTGCCTACATATTTGTTCACCTGGGAATGCAGGTCACGTCATTTAACATTTTAAAGCAGAGACAAATATAAAACGTGTCATCTTTAATGTGTGCAGATCTACTGAAAGCTCTTACCAGATACGTTGCTATCGAAATGAAAGTCTTCCTCCATATTATATCACTAACAATATAATGCTGCTTCTGGGAATACGTTGTTGTATTCAACTTTAAATATGCATACAGCCCTGCTATAAATCATGTGTCAAATGACACGAATCTCTCACGTGCATACTACTCCACTGTCGCGCCGCCGACCGTGATAAAAATGAGGAAGACGGAAGAGGAAGGCGTGTGAAGACAAAACAAAACAATGCCATCTCCACACGCACATAATATTAGGCACCTAGTAATTGTACAAAACAACAAGTAATTGTGCTTGAATCGTGTACTGTATGTATCTTACTTTTGGTTCTTAAGCTGGAGGCCGCCAGATGGCGCCAAAGAGCCGTTTATGACATTTTATTAAATACAGTTGTACAGTAGTCATAAATTTACATACACCTTGTGTCTTTTGTTTGATAAACTGTCCAATGGTCTTTAAAGATTGTGTAGGACCTGGGGGACTTTTCTGGTTTCCAGCATTTTCTGCATATTCGACCCCTGTTCAGCAAATATACATATAGTCAAATCCCCATGAGATTGTGTAATCAGTTTTTTGAAAGGGGGTCACAAACGAGGAACTCTACATATAGGCGGTCTCACACTTAAAGGAAAACACCACAGTTTTTCAATATTTTACTATGTTCTTACTTCAATTTAGATTAATGAATACATACCCATCTTTTTTCAATGCGTCCACTTAGGGCGCACTCACACTATCCAAACCAAACCGCGCTCGGGCGCGTTTGACCCCCAAAGCCTGGTTTGTTTGACAAGTGTGATCGCTCTGTTCCGCGCCCGGGCGCGGATTGGTTAATCGCGCCACGGCCGGGTTGCAGAGGTGGGCCGGAGCGAGGTTCACTTTGGCTCAGGCGCGGAAGGCTGTGGTGTGAGCGCATTCGCGCCTGAGCGCGATTCAAAAGGTGAAGACGTCAGCTGCGCGACACTCACCTTCATCTGCCGCCGTAAAAACCTTTTGATGCGCGCAGCGGGGTTACGTGAATGTCCGAGCTGCATACGTGACAGATCAACTAAGCAATATGATGACATGTGAGAGGGCTGTCTGTAATCGCGCACCAAACGACTCCGGGTAAAAAACACAGACTTATCATTACGGTGGGTTCCAGTGTTAAGGGAGAGCTTTACTTCCTGCTTTTTTCAAAACAAACGCATCTTAATGACGAAAGTGCGCCCGGACTCGGATCGATGAAAATACAGTGTGAGTGCGTGCACCATGGGGGAGAAGGGAGGGGTGACATTCGCGCTGGGGCATGGTTTGGTTTGGTTTGGATAATGTGAGTGCGCCCTTAATCTTTGTACCGCGCATCGTGAATTTGTTAGCATTTAGCCTAGCCCCATTCATTCCTTAGGATCCAAACAGGGATGAATTTAGTTCTCATTTTTATTAACTTAAAAAAATGGCCAAGTTTTATTTTGTGCCACCATACTTACTCGTGTAACTACTCATGTAACAGTCTTTAAATAGGGAAAACATGTAAGTGTTTGGTGGCTTCTAAATTCATCCCTGTTTGGATCCTATAGAATGAATGGGGCTTGGATAAATGCTAACACATTCATGATGCACTGTACAAAGATTGAGTGCACACATTGAAAAAAGATAGGTATGTATTAATTTGTCCAAGTCGAGGCAAGAACACAGCAAAACATTGAAAAACTGTGGTGCTTTCCTTTAAACGGTTTGAGTCCACTGCACTCTAACATTTATTATACTTTTTCCCGACAACTGTATATATAAGCTATAAAAGTACAACAAAATGATTTGTCGACTGCTTTCTTGGCAAGTCCACCTCTTACATGAAAGAATAATAAAGCAAGTGAATTTATAGTAAATTTTATTATGAATTTACAGTCCTGGACACTGGCATTACAAGACAGTGCAATAAACATCTTTACAATCAAATTTAAAATAAAAAGGACAAATTACCCTTAAACAAACTATAACTGTA
This sequence comes from Misgurnus anguillicaudatus, assembly GCF_027580225.2. Classification (NCBI taxonomy): domain Eukaryota; kingdom Metazoa; phylum Chordata; class Actinopteri; order Cypriniformes; family Cobitidae; genus Misgurnus; species Misgurnus anguillicaudatus. The sequence goes on from NC_073341.2 coordinate 19,380,265, forward strand.
GGCAAAAAATAAGCTGATATTAGAAAAAAAACAAAAACAAAAGACACATAACTCACATACCTTCAGCATACCAACATCACAATATTCACATCACGGGTGACAACTCATGCGCTAAAAGTGACTACTTGTCAGTTCTGACCACTAAACAGTACTATATTCTTTAACAGGTGAAAAGTGCTTGTTACTTTAAGTGGGAGTGATACCGTGGCCCTGTGTTTTTCAAAAATACAGTGACCACAAATGTGCAATGTAATGTGAACAATGCTTACAGTACGTTGACATTTCAAATTTTGCTTAAGCTACCGGTAAATAAAAATCATAAGCAAGATGTGTTAGAGACACAAATAAACATTTTCCCTTTGTATTCATACTATGTTACATTTAAAACTGGGTGATTGGTCTACAGGACAGATTGACTTGCAATTTATTCATATTCATTTTTGGCCCATCATTAAAGCAAGTATAGAAATAAAAAAATGGAAATATAGGGAATGATTGATTGTACATGCGCTTGAATTGCATTTTTATGATATTAGTATAAATGAGAAATGGAATGTTAAAAGATAAACATCCATTAAGTGACAGTAAGACATTTGCTTGTTTAAAAACCCCAATTTCTAGTGAGTTATTAGGAGTGAACATGTGCAAACAAATTATACACTAAACGCATTCAATGGCCCAACCAAACAGATTCAACCCCTCTATTCTTTCATTCACAAACTAACACACACGTTTGCGTCTTCTTAAATGAAGAACTCATTTTCCTCCGTCAATGACTTTTTCATTAATACAAATATACCGTTTTGTGATTACATTAACATTTGTCGTAACTATAAAATACACTTTCTATACAGTCAGCTTGTCAGCTAGCTCAGCATTGATTTGTTGATTATTAAAGTTCAGAAAGAAAATCATGATGTCTATGGAGATGCTTGTGCAACTGACACCTATAACCATCAAGTGCACAAAAAGAGTAAGAAATGTGAAAGCTGTGTTAGTATAAAAATAATGCTATAATGTCGATAACCGCTCCATACTCCAGTTATATGAAGCACTTCAGGTTACTGTAGATGTGTGTGTGGTCCCACAGGTGAAATAATAACACAAGCTGGAAACATCAGTCTCACTTTGTGATCTCTCGCTCCGTGAAAAAATAATTCTCTTGTACGACGAAGGACTGAACGGAGAAACGTTTCCAACGCATACACACACTTCCGCACACAGATCTCTGCTTTGCCAGAAATCTCTTAGAAAGGCACCATGCACATGTACACGACAGGATAGTAAACCAAACGAAAACAAAATGATGTCGTAGTCAGCAGCAGCAGAATTCCCGTCATCTCCACTTCAAATGTTAAGGCTTCTGTCATGAATTACAGCTACAGATACTGCAGTTTTAAGGCATCCTGGGATGTTGAGGAACAACACACACACAGTTTGAGTTATTACATTATTATATGAGAAACTTAATATATGGCTAACACTTTACAATAAGGTATTAGTTAAAGGGACACTCCACTCTTTTTAGAAAATATGCTAATTTTCCAGCTCTCCCAGAGTCAAACATTTGATCTTTACAGTTTTGGAATCCATTCAGCTGATCTCCGGGTCTGGCGCTACCACTTTTATCATAGCTTAGCATAATCCATTGAATCTGATTAGACCATTAGCACCACGCCCAAAATTAACCAAAGAGTTTTGATATTTTTCCCATTTAAAACTTGACTCCTCTGTAGTTACATCGTGTACTAAGACTGAAATTAAAAGTTGTGATATTCTAGGCAGATATGGCTAGGAACTATACTCTCATTCTGGCGTAATAATAATAAAGGACTTTGCTAATGTAACATGCCTGCTGGAGGCACAGTGATACTACGCAGTGTCCGAAAAGAGTCCACTTGGTTACTTTCAATAGCAGGGGACTATTTTCGGGCAGTGCGCAACATCACCACGCCTGCTGCAGCCATGTTACAGAAGAGTCAAGTTTTAAATAGGAAAAATATCAAAACTCCCTGGCCATTTTTAGCGCGACGCCAATGGTCCAATCAGTCCCAATGGATTATGCTAAGCTATGCTAAAAGTGCTAGCACCAGACCCGGAGATCAACTGAATGGATTCCAAAATGGCAAAAATCAAATGTTCAACTCCAGGGGAGCTGGAAAATAAGCACACTTAAAAAAAAAGTGGTGTCCCTTTAACTTATACATCCTTATAGTAAAGTGTTACCAATATACGTCTTAACTCTTTCCCCGCCATTGACGAGATATCTCGTCAATCAAGAGAAAACGCTTCCCCACCAATGACGAGTATTTCCGTCTTTCCGCAACACCACTATTATCCACTAGGTGGCCTTCCGCAACTTTTTAAAACCGGAAGTATTGCCCTATGACAAGCTGCTGCATGTCCGTGTCTGTTTTAAAGATCGCTCTGAATGGGATCTCTATGAAAAGTCCGTCACAAAAATGGAATTATCTCTGCTTTTTGGTCAAAATGTGGTGTTTTTGCAGAAACCTACCCATATTCAAAAGCTGATTACAAAAAAACTACTGAAGGTAGGATGAAACGGGTTTTTTTTTTTTGAAAGCAGAGGGTCTGTTCTTTCATTTGATATATTGTATGTTTATATATTTGAAGAAGAACATTTTCTGGAAGGCATTAAACTTTTGTGAAAATCATGAAAAACGCTGGCGCTGGCTGGCAACTTTTTTTAAAAACGCTGGCGGTGAAAGAGTTAATATGTAATAATTTTGTAATAGCAACAAACATGAGACACTTTACCTGCCTGTTCAGGCTGTATTATCATTTTCATACTGACTAAAACGTTTTTTCGTCTTTAGTTCCTTCAGCCACTGAGGTGAGGATTCTTCTCTGAAGGGCGATGTAGAAGAAAAAAGTTTTAGAGGCAAAACAAGCACAGTGTTAAATGGCAGACAAAATCAACATGTTCCCACTGCCTACAAAACATTCTGGATCCCATTATCATCTGCATTTAACACTTGCGATCATATCAACCGAGATAGATGTTATCCAGATGTGAAGGGGGTCTTTGTTCTCTTATCATATGTGCACTCACCCATTTTCTTTTCCACCAGCAGGAGGCAGCACACGAGCAGCTCGGGGCAAGAATGGGGATTTAGGCGAGCGTGAGAGCTGAGAGGGCGATGGACCGTCTGTCTGATTGTCTGACTCTCTCTTCTTTAGCTGGGCCTGAAACAACAACCAGTACTCGATGTTACGTTACCAGACTCAATCAAACACCCACAGGTTGCATCATGTGCCTGACATCAAAAGTCTCCTATTCAGATTTCAAACCTGTTTAAAAACCTGCCTGAAATCCGTCCGACCACAGATCAGGTGTGTGCGCTGTCCCAACAAGCAAGAGAGTCGCAATATACAGCCAATGAAATACTCTCTTCTGTTGCGGTGCACACATTGTATTTTGGTCTGTGATCTGATGCATTGACACTTATGAAACAAGTGACCCTGCTTTATCTCGTAGTGCACGCAGGCGGCAAGATATGAAACTCAAACAATCATTCCCTCACCTTTAGAGCAGATGGATCCATGCCCGGGAAGAGAGCCACTCTCTGTGGCTGAGAAGAGATGGATGAAGTGCGGACCTCTATTCCCTTGGCCTGCTCCTCGGAGTCGGAGTCGTCCTGCTTAGAGGAATCAGTCTTGTGCTCTTTAGACAGGCAGAAAGAGACTGGAGTGAGTGTGGGGCATTATATTGACTTAACTTACAATACAGGTTAGAGACAATTACATTTGAGTCACTTTATGCTATAAAAAAGCTGTAGGAAATGCTGTTAGGATGTGTTTGATACCTGTTGTGTCTCTGAAGCGCCATTCATCAGCTCCAACTCCAGTCCCTTCGGGTACTTGTGATAAAAGGGCGCTGTGACGGGCGGCTCGAGAGGGCGGGGCTCTGCGAGTGCTCTTACTCCTCAACTGGGCTTTTGCACGTTGCGCACTATTGTCTAATAGTGTCGTAGGTGTCTACACAGATAGAGAGGCATATGAAGCTTGGTTATTTGCTATGATATCTGATAATTATGTTGATAAAACTGTGTGCCAGAATTATTCTCTATTAATTCATTTAATTGCAAGGTAAAAAAATGATGAACTGCCCCTTTAAGATTGGGGGATTTGTCAAGACTGACCTCTGGAAATGCGAGCTCCGTCTGTGTTTGAGGAGTGATGGACGAGTCGTCTGTTGTGTCAATGAGAAGGTTCTGTTCTGATATTTGGGGTGTGGTGGGTTTCCGTGGAGATGGGGTGAGGTTGCCTTCAGATGAAGGTGTAGCTGGAGTGAGGCTGAGGATAATAAACATGTGTGTTTTTAATACTAATATACATTGTTCGGGCATGATAGTTGTTCAGTCATAAAAAGTTAACGTGCCTGTGCCAAACTTGCGGATGCTAAGATATTGTGGTTAATTGTTACCCTGTTGCCATCTGGCTGTTACTGTGCATTGTGCGGTTGCTAAGGTTATACGAGTTGTGGGACAAAGCATAAAAATTAGGGTTCAAAGTCAAATTTGTTGTCATATGTACAGTGTGCAATAAAAAGAATTACAAAAAAATAACTAATAATTGCTGCAAAAGACAAAAAAAGTGACCAGTTGCAAAAGTGATATTGTTGGCATTATAAAGTGTCCAGTATTATTACTGCTATTACACATAAACGTGTTGAATACAAGGGTTCCACACACATCCTGAAAGAAAAGCCAAAACATTTAGATAAACACCCCCCTCTCCATGTAAACAAATGGGGCCAAATCTAAAAACAAATTACTTAAAAAAATCCCAATTATTATTTCTTATCATGTTGATGATGTTGTGTTCGTTTTTCCAATAAGTTTGGTTTAGTTAGAGGTTTTCAATTTTTTTGTCAGCCGAACCCCCTTGGCCTAAATGATTTACTTGAAGTACCACCAGTTAATATTAAAATAATTTAATAGCACATTTGCATGTGTATTTTTAAAAACATTTATTTTTTATTTGTTGTAGCCTCTTATGGAACGGCTGAAATTCCACAAGGGGGCGTATTTGTTCCTCAGACGTTGCACAATAAACGTGACATCTGAATATATTTATTATAAATCGTGAATGAAAAGTGAGATTCGAAGGAATGTCCGTTAGTGAACTAATTGAATACACTATTTATATCGTAATTCGGTCAGAATCGTCAAGATTGTGAGATGAACAAATAGTTTTGGATATTCCATTTCCTTGGACTTTTGGGGATTTATGAACAATTTGTTTTGGACATATTCACCGAAGCGGATAAAGGAAAGCTTTTGAAGGTAAGTAAATATCCTAAATCGGCACCGCCCGGTTCAGGTAACTAACAACTTGATTACAGTTTTATGACTGCTATAAATCATATGATGCTTTGTGTGTGCGCTTAATGGAATCACGAAAGTCTAAGCTTTCAAACGATGTGCCGCATGACCGTATATTTTGAAGATTTAATGCAATGACGTTTATGCAGCCTCACGTGCAAGGGAGGGGGTGTGCCGTGTACGACACAGTGTTCCTTATCAGGTTAAAGTTTTTATTAGTGATGGGCAAAGATTAATTGCAATTAATCGGATACAAAATAAAGGTAATTTTTGCATAATATATGAGTGTTTGCTGTGTGTTATTATTATGTATATATGAATACACACACTTTCACGTATATATTTGAGAAACATTTACATGTGTATATACAGCACTGTGTAAAAGTCTCAGGCCACCACCACCAGACTTGTTGTTTTAGAAGTTTCCATCCATATTTATTTTTCAATCTATTTTATTAAGATACAAACAGGAAATATGTACAATATATATATATATATATGAAGAGTTTGGTTCCAAAACGCAATAAACGCCATTTAAAAAAAAAAATGAGTTACTGCCAAAATCAGCATTATATCAGGTCAGTAGTTAAAAGTAAATTCTTAATTTTACGCAAAATCCAATATCCGCCGTGTTATTCTGTCATCTTTTCTCCCTTTTTCCCAAAATGCGATAAACGCCACTCCCCCTTTTTTACAGACCGCAATAAATCCCACAGCGCACCATTCACGCAATGTAAACAAACATGGCGGCGCGGTGAGTACACGGAGTCCTAGTTTTCCTCATCTACTTTGTACTTTGTGATCAACAAACAAAACAAAATAATACTTTAATTGCATTGATAAACCTGTGATGGTTTTCTGTGATGGGAAAGAAGCGTAAGCCATCAACATCTAATAATTTCCCTGAAAGGCACTCGGGAGACGGGTGCTTGTTCTCCCGACAGCATCAAGCTTCTCATGCTAACACATTGACCCCAGAGGATCTTCTGAAAAACTTTACATAATTTTACTCAAAGTCAACGAAAATCAAGCAGGACCAAAAACATTTTACAGCTGATCGCTGTGAAAGACGTTAAGCGAAGACGTCAAGTAACCGCAATGACAGGGTTCTTAATATGACAAAGTAAGTGTTTTGATTAATAACATTAATGTTTATATTTTTAATTAGTGTGTACAACTAGTCAACTAAATGAATATAACATGGCAAAGATGAATGCACATTTATATAGGCTATTGGTTCAATAGATTTATAACATTTTGAATAAAAACTTGTCATGGATTTATTGCATTTTGTGGAAAAAATAATCCGTTTTTATAATAAATCTTTGAAAATCAACTTATGCGTTTGAATTTTTTATGTTTTTATAACCTAAAGATGCTATGTGAAAGTTTGTAACAGAAAATAGTTGTTTTCATCTTGTCACTTTCTTGGTATAGAAAACACATTTTTACCAAAATTTGTCAAAATGGATTTATTGCGTTTTGGAACCAAACTCTTCATATATATATAGGGGAGAGTGGGGTAAAGTGAGACATTTTTTACATTTGCTCCCCTCTAAGTGAACTAAAACGATATATCAGTAAAATTTACACATTTCCCATTAATTCAGGATGTTTCCTAGCTATGGAAATTACCAGAATGTATTCAGGACAAAGAGCAGTGAAAATATGATTGTTTTAAAAAACGTGGTCTTGTGTCTCACTTTACCCCAGCTTAGGGGTAAACTGAGACAGACCAGAAAAATCAAGGGGGTAAAGTGAACCAGATCGGGGTAAACTGATCCACTTACTTTTTCCACTCTGAAACTACCATAACAGCACATATTGTAACAGATAAAATCCTGACGGCTAGCTTGACAACCACACATTCCAGAACTAATGTTGGACTAGTAAAAGAATCAAGGGGATTGGTCAATTAAGAACATTATTTTTCTAAACACTTGAAAGTACAGTAACACTGAACTAAAATCAAATACAACATAATATAATTCAAAAGTTATATTTTTTGGCCAGTTTTTGCCTTTATTGAACAGTGAGTTTTGGAGAGGGCAGGAAAGGACAGGGAGGAGAGAAGGGTATTGGATCGGCAAATGACCACGAGTCGGGAATCGAACTCGGGTCCCAGAAAATGTGAAAGCACCACATGTCGGAGCGCTGCCCACTATACACCATTGGCTCCGACAATTCAAATTTTTTAAATTAACATTCAAATGACATATAGAACCAGTTAGATTAGAACGCAGTCTGGGGGTCAGAACAAAGGACCCTTAGAGCCAGCTAGTGTCTGCGAGTCAGCGCAAAAGACAATCAGAACCATCTATCAATATTTCTATCCCTTGCAGCTGCTCTTACTGTGGGTTCACACCAGACATGAGTTCAACGATTTGTGCAAGTAGATTACATTCAAAGTTAATGCAAAGACACGATCAGACGCATCCTCGCCCGGGGCGATGCGAATGACGCCATATGAGCAGAGCATTTGCCGCGAAAACACGCACTATTCACCTCAAACATGTCTTCACCCAAGTTGAAAATATTTATCTCGAGCGAAAAATTTGCATGACACAATGTTAAATCCCGTGAGTAATCTAGAGTGAGTAATGCTACGTAAACACCAAATGTGGGGTATCGCGTTACTTGATCTAGATTACTAGATTTAACTATTGCAGGATTTAACATTGTGTCATGCGAATTTTTCGCTCGAGTTGAATATTTTCAAATTGGGCGAAGACGTGTTTGCGGCGAATAGCGCGTGTTTTCGTGGCAAACGCGCCACCCATATCACGTCATTCGCATCGCCACACACGAGGACGTGTCTGATTGCGTCTTTGCATTGACTTTGTATGTAATCTACTTGCGCAAATTGTTGAACTTGTGTCTGGTGTGAACCCAAAGTACCATGATGCCTCGCGTTTGGTGTGTACGAAGCATTAGAGACTTATTTCCTTCCTTGACCTAAGCAGCTGCACTCTCCATCCCCTCAAGGGGTGTTTTTCCCCAGGCTGTCTTCCTGGTGTATTGACTAGGCATAATGGTTTTTCTGCAATGTTTATAACATTAAAAATAAAACATATGTGATGTAATATTACATAAAAATATGTTTTAGACTAAACTGAACTTGTGCCTCATGTCTCACTTTACCCCACAGCATTTGTCTCACTTTACCCCACCGCCACATTTTGGAAAAAAACTCTCTCTCTTGGAAATTCAGGCTAATCTTCAGCTAGCATCAACACAAGGTTTTATATGTTGGTAGTTCATAAACATGTGTGATATAAGTTTTTCTACCTGAATCAATTTGCTTTGGCCCAACAGTTGATTAAGTTGACAGCAAGAAAATTTACTTTTACAAGTAAAAAATATATTTTTGTAAAAAAAACATGCTAACCACAGCAGCATGAGGTCCTGTCCTTCATGGCCAAGGGGAAATTTGAGGGGCTTAAAAACATAATAGTCATAGGACCACAAATGTGTTCCGTTGCCTAGATACAGGGGGTGTCTCACTTTACCCGATGTCTCACTTTACCCCACTCTCCCCTATATATATATATATATATATATATTATATATATATATATATATATATATATATATATATATATATATATATAGACCATTTCAAATGATGTAAACAACACTGGTCCAGAAACACTTCCTGTTACAGTTTGTGATAGTTATTTTTTTATTTTTACATATATCATTATCTTTAAGATGTTTGTTTAACTTAAGTTAATTCAGGTTTATATGTTCTGTTGGTTTATTTTATCCCAACGTTTATCTAGTGTTAAAAAACAGAAACAGGAAGTGCTTCTGGACCAGTGTTGTTTACATCTTTTGAAATGGTCTATATTTATTTTTTCAGCATAAAGGGGCGGTTTCCCGGACATGGATTAGCTTAATCCAGGACTAGGCCTTAGTTTAAATAGGAAATATAACTAGTTTTAACAAACATGACTTACTAAAAACATTACTTGTGTAGGGCCCTATAGACCTCGCTAAGACACGTGACAATCTGGGCGGCAACGTCATCAGAACGCAAAGAATTATGGGTATGTTTGGCCAGTTTACATGGACTGGCATAGCAGGCTAGTGTTCTGGCATGAAAATTACGAAAAATTAGCGTGAAAAACAGAATATAATCCTACAAAATGTAGCAGGCTAAAGAAAACATTGTTCACACCATACCGCCTAAAACTAAATCCTAATACAAAGACGAGATATGTGAGTGAGAGAGAGGGTAGCAAGAAGATTCTCGGTTCGAGCCCCGGCTGGGGCAGGTGGCCTTTCTGTGTGAAGTTTCTGCATGTTCTCCCTGTGTCAGCGTGAGCGTGGGTTTACTCCGGTTTCCTCCCACATGCCAAAAACACGCAAGTTAGGCAAATTGTCCCTCCCCCAACTTTTGTATGAATCAACTTGTCTGAATAAAACTTGTGTATGGATTACCTGGTTCTCGCCATGAATATAGCCGTACATGCTGGAATGGCGTTAAGAAATAAAGGAAGAAGAAGAAGAAGAAGAAGAGGAGGAGAGAGAGAGAGAGAGAGAGAGAGAGAGAGGCACGGTCGCGATCGAACAGGAAACGTAACATACTCCGTAATTTTGGTTATACAGGAGTCAGGACATCATTCAAACTGCAAAGTGTTTACACATATTTGTACACTCAACACAACATTGTGCTTTTGTCAAACTGTAAACTTGTCAAACTGTAACTTAACCAAAAACTCTCTCTCAAATGTATTTTAATTGGTATTATTATTTTATACAGAAATATATTTTTATAATTAAGATGAGAATAAAGTTAGTGTTTTTTAAAATGTTAAGGGAAACAAATATATTGATATGAAATATACCAAATTAATTTAAATTTCGTTCAGATACAATTACCAAACATCTCAGTCTTTTTATTAATTTAATTATTAAACAAGTATACACAATTGTCGTCAATGCACTACAAATACTCTGGTTCTTTGCCTTTATTAATAAAAAATATTTTATCTTGGGTCTCCTTACTGCTGCTATCCATGCCATTCGTCGCCTTTTTGTCACCTCTGAAACATGGCTTGTAGTAATATTTTTCCACGTTTGAAAACGATAAAAGGATTTTCCGTTTTAAAGCTTTATGGCACGTATCATGAGAACGACTATTCCAGTTTATAACACAGCAAGTATAGACGGCATTTTGAACACTGCGTCCTTTCCTCCATGCAAAGAAGTCTGGCGACTGTACGTTCGTGCCGCGGATTCCCAAAATGCTTTGCGTTCACCACTGGGAATACGTCATGATGACGACACACTGGCGATGTCTATAATTTCCGCGATCACGGAATCGCGGACGGAATCGCGGAATTGGCTAATTAACACGGAATCTAGTATAAACGCGGAACTTCGCGGAATTTTACATATTTTGAATAAAATTATGTTTTTGTGTGGGAGACGAACGTATGTCTGTGGGAAATGCAGACCGGGGGAAGTAAATCTGGGCGACACGCCCCCTCCCGTCGTTTCGACCTCCTCCAAAACACTGAAACCATGGCGAAGCGGCTCTCCACGACTCTGCTTTCGTCAGCGAAAAAAATAAGAAATTCGACGCTAAGCACTTAGTTCCGAGCAGGTCTCACATGACTTTTATGTGACCGGAGAACTGTTAGTTTGGAAGTTTAGTCAACACTCTGTTCACGGTGAGCGCAAAGATACATGCACTCTCTCATCCATGTCTGTCTCACTGTACCTCTCTCACATGCACGCGCTCACCCATCTGTCCGAAGTGCGAACACAAATCCTCATGTATTTGTTCAGTTTTATGCATTTCAAGCGAGCTGAGGCAAACTAACTATCCCTCGCATTTAAAATATAATCATCTACATCATGGCGCCGCTCTCTGTCTCTCTTTCGCTCGCACGTGCAAATAGCTGCCCGCTCATGCTGTCCTAAGTCAGATCACCATCCTGTGTATGTTTGTTCAGTTTTATGCATTTCAAGCGAGCTGAGGCAAACTAACTATCCCTCGCATTTAAAATATAATCATCTGCATCATGGCGCCGCTCTCTGTCTCTCTTTCGCTCGTGCAAAGAGCCGCGCGCTCATGCTGTCCTAAGTCAGATCCTGTGTATGTTTGTAGAGTTATATGCATTTCAAGCGATTGTGTATAAAATATGGATCGCGTTCCGCTGGATTGATGTGTTTAAGGCACTTCTGAAGGCACCACTGCGTTGACACCTTGTTGTAGCCTCCTCCTGCAACAACACTAAAAAAAACAATGCATTGAATTGAGTTGTGTGTGCGCGTGCACGCGCGTGTGCATGTGCGTGTGTAAATGCATCTTTTATAGTCATTAAAAGTAATCCTGTTATCCAGTTTTTCCCCCAAATCATTTACATTTTAATCATCAACATTAAAAGGCACACTCTTTTTATGACTAAAATAAAAGTAAAGGGTAAAAAATATAATTGCCAAAAATTAAAACGGATAAAACGGAATTTGCAAAAATTAAAACGGAGAAAACGGAATTTGGGAAAAAATAAAACGGAATTTGGGAAAAAATAAAACGGATTTTATAGGGCCCTACTTGTGTGGATTTTGAGGCAGAACAAAGGGCACTGATGTATTTTAAGGTATGTCAGTTCAAGTTGTTTTCAGTTTGGACAGCTCTTAAAAATGTTTTAGTCTAGGACTAGTCTAATCCCTGTCCGGGAAACCGCCCCAAAATGTCTTTTTTAGGCATCGTCTGTGTTTAGCGTGACCTCTCTTGGCACTAAACACATGTTGACCACTTGAGTACAAAGATTAATTTCTTTAAAATTAGAAATTAGGATTTCATTTTATTTAGGTTTAAGAGATCCTGCAGTTTCCTGCTATTGCTCAAGTAGAAAACTTCACACATCAGCTTATACTTTTATACAGTATTTAATACTACATACACATTTCCTGTATTTTCAGGTTGTATATTAGAGAAATAATTATTATTAAGAAATAATTATATATGATTACTATAACATTTCAAAAACAACAAATCTAATTGTGGCATGGTGGCCTAAGACTTTTACACAGTACGGTATATTTATTTATATATTAATCGTGATTAATCTTTGCCCAGCACTATTTTTTATCAGAAGAATTGTTCATAATTATTGTTATAATTAAATGTTGTTGGAACTTTATATGGTAATTTTCTTTTATTGGGGCATAAAACACACCTGTCCATTTAGCATGAGTTCATAGTTTTGTGATATATTGTGGTTTTTTGTAATGGTCACATGACATGCAGTGTTTTATTTGGATTTTTATTTTATTGTTTTATGATTTAATTGTAATTAATAATTTTTCCTCAACTTACGAACCCCTTGAAATTCCTCTGATAACCCCAATTTGGGAAAACCTAGTTTTTAGATGACATGCTTGTCAAGTACGCAACGCATATTTGAAATGTGACCTCTGCATTTAACCCATCTCAGTGAGTAGTGAACACACACACAGCTGGAGCAGTGGGCAGCTATCCCTACAGTGCCTGGGTAGCAATTAGGGTTAAGGTGCCTTGCTCAAGGGCTCCACAGTGGCGAGCTGTCTGCCTTGAGATTCAAACTGGCAACTCTAGGGTTACAAGCCCGGCTCTCTAACCATAAGCCTGCCATTATGATGCTATTAAAAAGAGGTGTAATGACCTGATTTGTATGTTTGTGATTGAGGTCAAATGGAAAATGGGCGGGCCTTGAAACATGCAGGTCAACCTCACGATCACTGCCATTTCTAAGATATTTTGTCTCCACTTTTTTTTTTACAATGGAAGTCTATGGAGACTTGTCGTCCATCTTTTTAACAGTCTATGGTTGAACAGTCCAGAAACATTTTAGTCTGTTATGTTTATATGATCATGAGCTGGTTAAAGATCTGAACAAAACTTTTACACGAAGTACAAGCAACAGTCATATTTTTGCTATGCAGAAAGTTAATGATTGACAGCCTCAAGATTTTGTCTTCAAAATATCAAGTTTGGGATGACATACGGAAAATAAATCATGAATAATCATCACTAACTAGTTTTCAGAAACATTTACTGCAAACCACACTGTGGCCACATGGTGGTGATGTTTTTCCTAACAGTACAAGTAATGCCTAACCCAACCTGTGGTCGTCCAAATGTCATTTTAAAGCACGGAAAAGTAGCAATATACAGTCCATCCACCCGGTGATACACTTACAGCAGCTCCAATCTTATTTTTAATTAAATCTCTATTGCAGTAACAAAAACCTTTCTGACAAGCCCAGTCTGGTCTATAATAGATACGTCTGCTTGGATCTGGTAAGGTCAAAGCCACAAAAGAAAAAGCTTGGGTAAAGATGAGACTCTCAACAGATGCTATTGATTCTGGTGTAGAGTTACAAACAGTATCAGAGGATCAGAAGTTGCTGGTGCAGTGTACAGTATATAGTGCAAGTGCATTTAAGCACAAAGGATCAGCAAAATATAGCAGCTTCACAGCACTTCTGAATGAATATCACCAAGGTGACCCAGTTAAAGCATGATGTTTTTATCGTATGCAGTTTTGTCTTAAAATTAGCTTTTTTAATAAAGTTAAAATTTTATTTCTTGGTCACAAGGCACCACTTTTGGATGTATTAATCATATAGACACATATATATAGATTGCTGTTGAAGAGCAAGCCTAATTTTTGTACTGTAGCACAAGGCATAAAGACACTCCCCCCAAATGATAACTTATGGAATGGGCTGATCTAACAGACAACTGCTTAATATTAAAGCACATTGAACGTAATGCACAGAGACTCTCGCTTGATTCATGATTTGTTTAGGAGGGGTGTGCGTGTGTGTTTGTGTGTATTCACCTATCATCTGTGCGAAGGCCTGTCTCCCATGTGCCATACTGGCTGTCTGTCTCCTGCACCAGATTGTCTGTGTCTTTATTCTCATCGCGTCCGATTACACTCCGCTTTACCAGTTCCTGTAGGGAGGAAGAAGAAAACATTTAATCTCATTTGATAACCTGAGATGTGATAACTTGAGATGTGACAAAAAACATAAAAGTCCATTTTAGGTGTAAGCTTTCGTTTAGCATCCAACAAGATTTAAAGGTTTAAAACCTGAGCTAATATGCATTTGTTTGTAAAATTCCCTGAACTGAGAGCCAGTGACCACAGCTAGTTATAGTTTCCACAAATTTATTCAGGCCATGTAAATTAGTGATTTCTGTCACAACATTTAATACAAATACACAACTATATATCATTAAGATTCCAGATATGTGATTTTAAGCTGCAATTGACTTATTATGCAATGTAACACAACCACCAGGTGGAGCTGAATACACTCAAGGAACAAATTATTGTCATATCTCAGCCACTCCCTTTGGGTGTGACCAGAGCTGGACTTTAGCCAATCATGGAGTATAGAGATGCAACCTGCCCATGGGAGCATAAACCTTTTCTCGCAGGCGTGTGTCATTGAGAACAGAAAAAGCAGAACAAAACCCATTAGAGCCATTAAACCCTGACCACATTTTAACGAACTGGCCTGAAAACACCAGTCAACTGAAACTGATTTAGAGTCAGCATTAAACCAATGATATGGTTTTGGAAAATGTCTGTTATATGAGGCATGAAATAAGTAATGTGCAAATGACTTGCAAGTAAAGCAGAATCTGTGATAAACTGTTGGTGTGAAAAAATGAATGACTGGAAAAAAATAACGGGAAGATGCTAGCAAAAAGACAGTAAGTTCCAGTGAAAGTACTGGGATGACCTCATAGAAAAATACTGGTTGAACTGGTGTTCATTCAGCCGTGGCACTTTTAATGAGGAGACTACAGAGAGTACAGTGTACCGCACGGAAACAAGAAGTTATCAACTCGTTGATCACATGCAAAACTTAGTTTACAAATGTACATTACTGACTATGCACTATGTGACTGTTGCTCTGTTCAAAAACTTAATAGGATATGTAAAATGCACCGTTTTAACCCAATTTGAAGGCAGTATCACAAGTGTCCTTTGTAGTAAACCAATCCCAGAATTCACTGTAATGCTAAATTGAAGATTATGGCCTGAATTATCACTCTCAGAAAAAAGGTACAAAGGTTGTCACTGGGACAGTAATTTTTCTAAAAAGTCCTAATATGTACATTGTTCAAATTATGTCAAAGATTATGGGGGTCCACTAGCTAAGCCCCCCGGCTAAGCCCCCGTCATTACAGGGTCACTGTGATTTCACAAGTAAGATGTGATCCTGGATATTTTGTTGGTCCTGGATCAGCGTTTTAATCAACGAAACCCCTTTATTTTGTGTATTTGGTATATACAATGTGTTTACGATTATTTTCCACATACGGTAAATTTTTGTAGCTCTTTTGCCGTCTTTCTGAAACGCACCGATTTTGTACAAAACTCATCGATTTGAAAAGCTCTGTGTGCCTGATTGGCCAGCTAATCTGTACGTTGTGATTGCCCTGAATACCTCTGCCGTTAGCCGGAAATGTGACGCTCCTTACCATGTTTGAAAGATTCGCTCACAATGCAATGCTAACAGGAGTTAACTTACAGTCTGTGATTCCGAAGCGGGAGGAATTATGATAATGTCGGTCTTTAGTGCATCACCAATCCCAGGAAGTAAACTGTTGCCTACAATCCGTGTGTTTGTTGTAGTCCAATAAAGGAGATTTACATTGGAGACGATAACTCGCGTCATCGTTTACTTTGGTGTTTGTACCTTTTACATACTGCTAACATGTACTAATACACACTTGCATAACAAAGGAAATGTAAAATCGTGAAACGGATCATAGGTGCTCTTTAAATATAAATCTAACAATCTGTCAATTCCTCCAGAAAACAGTGTGAGGCACACTTGAGAGTTTACATTTATTTCCGACAGAATTTTTTGGGATTAGTATATTGTGAAATTGGGACAAATAATGGACACTATCGCATTGTGGCAGCACACAAAATAATTTTAAATTCATGTAGTATTTTAATTTTAGATAAAAACCAGGGGACCCCCCAATTTATATTTTTGTGCCTTATAGGAGGTCCGGGACCACCCCAGCCCCCCCTGTCAATTTGAAAACTGAATATGTACCATTTAGGTACAGATGTGTACCTTTACCTCTATGTACTGTACCTCTAAGCTACCAATATCCACCTTTTATGTACAAAAGTGCACTTTTTGAAAATGTACAGAGCCAGTGGCAACTTTGTACCTTCTTCTATCTTTTATTATGAGAGTGTGAAAGGATTTTTTCATTCAGCTCTGAAAATAATAACCTCTTGAAATATGAATAGTTCAGTGTTCGATTAAAAACAATCTATTTTACAAAATAGTTGTGTGTGCTATTTACATTTCTGCATACTGGAGTACAACATGGCTAGCTTAGCAACATGCTAACAATAAACTTAACTGTAAATCAAGTCTGCCATGCTAAGCACTATTTGTGTGGAGCAGCGAGATGCTGTCTATGCAGAGCGGTCCAAATCTGTCAATAATGACCATGATGTTATCTTTATAAGCAGCTTACTTAGGCAGCAAGTCAGTTTTGAAACAAAGCGTGTCTGTTTGAAGAAATAGTTCATTCAAATATGAAAATTGTTGTTTACTCACCCTCATGCCATCATATATGACTTCCTTTTTTCGGTTATACACAAAAATTCTTATCTAGAAGTCAACATGGTAAAGGGCCGAAAAGCACATACATACAACACTGAAGTAATCTAAATGAATCTAGTGGGACTAAAAGCAATGATACAATGTTTGTATTCCAAATTTCTTCCTACACCCTTAACTATTAGGGGGGACAGCAATTTGTAGTGGTGTCCGAAATTATAGTGGACATTATCGAGTGCACTTATTCAATCCCATGATGCATCGCAACCAATGTACACTCGATGGCAAGCCTCTACTCCTTCACTGTGAAGCATGTGTTTAAGGAGCGGTGAATCGAGGAATCAATTTTAACTTGAGCTTTTGTTATATATATATATATATATATATATATGAGGTCATGGTATTTGAACAAACATCCTGTAAGTTTCAGAACTGGAAACGTCCTTGTTATTGTTACGGTCAACTGTTATGAACACCAAGCCCAGAAAAACCCAAGGTTCTGGAATGTCCCTATCTGTGACGTAGTCAATCATTTAAACACCGCCTCCACTTAATGTCTACTTCAGAAGCTCCGCCCACTGGATCGCACAAACTGGAAAGTCCATCCAACAAACAGGTTGTTGAAGACTGCAAAAGCAAAAGTTGTTGTGAAAGCAAAAACACAGTCACTGCATAACCTTCCCTTGCAATCTGATATTAGGAATGCGTGGTTGAAGTTTATTTTTAAGAGACTGCAATTAAAAAGCAATGCTATTCCTTCAAATTGGATTCGGAAAGAAAGTTACTCGAGCCAGCCTCAAAAGCAGGGTACAAAACAGCCTATTACTTTTTGCTTTTAATGGTTAAGAATGTAAAAAAACACGCAACCGTCATAAGCAGACCTCAGACAACAGTATAAATGACAGATTTACCACCGCTTTAAAGGGGTGGTTCAATGGTATTTCATGCATTCTGACTTATTAACACAGTTATAGAGTTGTTTCCTCGTGCTAAACGTAGGTAAAGTGTCAAAAAAGCAGTTGGGTGTGTTACAGAGTATTTCTGTGCCGAATGCACTTCGGCAGGGTTCGTACAAGTTTTGGAAAGTTTTTTCCAGTTACGGGTCCAGCTGACATTTTAGGGGTTTTCTATAAGCATCACTTATTTTTATGGGCACTTCCCCCGGAAAACCCCGCATGCCCGTCAATCAGTGGGAGATGCTAGAACTTACAAACATCACATCACGCGACACAGCTTTGTTTATTTCAAAACTCAACAATGGCACAAAATAAGAAGTGTGTTTTTGGATGTAAGGAGAAGAAAGTCAGCCGTATGGAAACAATGGATATAGTTTATTATCCGGGGTAGCAGCGGAGTTTTGCGTGTGTGTTTGTTTAACGCTGGATTTCATTGAAAAGTCCCAACCGGGTCATGAGTTGCATGCTGTAAGTAAGACTTCTGCCTTATGTTGGAATTAGGCACGTGCATATTATATAAATGAGAGGAACATGTAGTGAATCATAAGTTAAACAGTGTTTTATAGTGTTGCATGACTCGTACTCGCTCCTCCCGCGGTAGTAACTCCTCCTTCTTCATATTTTCGTCCGTTATCGGAAAGAATCGGTAAAGCTAATCTTTCTTTTATAGATCTGATTAAACTAAAGACTCTTCGGAGATATAAGGGATGTAATACTACTCTATAGGTACTCCAGATTAACATCAGAAATGCAGTGTGTGTTATGTGAGCTATAAATGAACTCCAGCGTATTGACACAAGATGGCGTCTGCGGTGCTTCCCCCAATGTCTGAATTCACTCACTGGTTTTTATTCACTTATTCCAGTGGACTACATTTGCAAACTAATGTAGGGAATAGGGGTCTGTGTTAGACACAGAGAAACTATTAATATAAGCGGATGATACGTCATGTATTAATGGCAACATAATGTCAAATATGGCGGCACGTTGATAACAGAGATTCCCATTTGTTCTGGTGTCGATTATCTAAATGCAACACACATATACTAGATTAATGTGCTTTCTGGAGCTTCACCATGTTGACCCCTATGAGAAGATAACATAAAAGCATTTTAATATAAAATGTTTGTGTCATATAGGCCTACATCACGGATGGCATGGGGGTGAGTAAATATTTTCATATTTAGTAGGTGAACTATTTTTCTAAAATGATGAGCTTTAACCTGAGCATTAAGATAATGACAGTGTTTGTTTGTTGGTGGGTGTGAGGAAAGTGTGTGTAGAGGTTGTTTGCATTAGACAACACAACACAGGATGTCATTCATCAGCTCTGCCTTTCCTGTCAGGAAAAGTAACAGGCAACAGAAAACAGTGAAACACAATCTATACATATCTGACACATCTACTTAAACTGACAGTCACACACTCACAATTACTCTATAACAGGTAATGAAATACTGACTTATCGTCCAGACAAATTAATTGAATCAGTATTATAAATGGATACACAATTACAGTTTTCCATTTCAACAATTCTGTGTTTATCTCATTTGCCATATTAAATTGCATTAAGTACATATCGACAAGGATATAACCATGCATTAGGGATTTTGATAATGTTGCAATCATTTAAGCATTGATACACTATTTTATAGGCCATCATTTGGGACTGAACCAGCTAATATTATTTGCCTTGACAAAAGGGCAGGATTGCTGTTTATTTCTGACTGTCTTGGATTTCCATGCCGTATACACCTCCTTTGCTTTAGGGGTCCAATTCTTTTGCATGTGATGATTGCATGAGTTGTTACCAACATCTGGTGTAATCTCACGTCTATAGCACCTTTAGGAATAAATTTACTAAAAAAAGGTGACGGGTTCAATACTTTTGATACTCTGAATGTTAGGAGGAAGTTTTAACGCAGTACTGTGCGGACCTGCTCGCTATGTAGATATCACTCCTGCTACCGGCCATTAAAAAAAGACCACTTGTTATAAGCACAAACTGGAGTAGACAAAGAAACAGCAATGGAGTCTGTGTGTGAAAGATATCGGTGTGGCACACAGGTCAAAAACTAAGGAGCACAATGGCTCAGACAGCTTTAAAATAATGACTGCTAGACTAAATTATTGGAACAACGACACAACTAAAGTAACTAAATATAAGTCACCACTATCAATTAATACATTCAATAAGATGACAGGACGCTGAAGTAGACTGCATAAAACGGTACCATAGATTTGCCAAAAACAATGGATATTTTTGAAGGACAAAAGTATTAAGATCAACCAATAAATACGTTTTAAGATTTCCCTTTTATCTTTGTCCAAAGTTAGGGGGTGTGCACACAGAAGCTTTTAAACGCGGCTGAAAACGCCTGGAGGACGCCGAATGCCAGCTGAGCGCTTTGGTTGCTATGATACTTGTTTTTTGTTTTTCTCTCCCTGTCTCGTCCTCGACCCC
Organism: Misgurnus anguillicaudatus; assembly: GCF_027580225.2. Lineage (NCBI taxonomy): Eukaryota > Metazoa > Chordata > Actinopteri > Cypriniformes > Cobitidae > Misgurnus > Misgurnus anguillicaudatus. Next base: position 19,400,640 of record NC_073341.2, read on the forward strand.
GAGGACAACGGGACAAACAGACCCAGTTCCGGTAGATGTGAAAGTCAGCACACCTCTGATCTACTGGTCGTCCTTCAACGTGATGCCCAGCTGATGCCTGACCAACGATCACCGGCAGAACCCGCTTAATCTCCTTATCCGTTTATATGTGTGTAAATACATATATATCTCCCAAGGGTTTTTCCCTCCTAGGACTTTTTTTTATTTCCTCGGCTAAACAGCCCGGGGTTTTTTTATCCTAGGGGTTTTTTACCCCGGGGAAGCAGCCTTCTTGGGCTTAACTTAGCTTCCTCTTCTAGACGTTACATTAGTAATACGCTCGCTTATAATGTTCGAGTCATAGCCGCAGCAAATTTGACTGCTTATGCTATCGTGTATTATGTTGTGCTATCTGTCGTTTTCTGTGCTTTTACTGCTTCTATTAGTGTAAAGCTGCTTTGAAACAATTAAGTATTGTGAAAAGCGCTATATAAATAAAATTGAATTGAATTTTATTGATACTTCCACTTTGTTGTACGATGCACCGGTTGGTTGTTGTGATATTTGTCCCGCCCCTCCTCCACTGTGATTGGAGAACTGATATTGACAAGCTGAGCTTTTCATCAAAAGTGTAATATTTTTTAACTCTCGGCGCTCAGCGTGAAGTTTCGGAAAAAACGCCGAGCGCAGGCTTTCAATGCAGAACAAATGCTAGCTGCTAGCTTTTTTGAAAAATGCCGTGTTTCCATTAGAAACAATTGAAGACATACGCCCGCCGCGGGTGTAAAAGCTTTGGTGTGCACGCCCCCTTAAAGAACAGCAGGTTTTAAATGTGAATTAATTCAAAACACGAGATTAAATTATGCTGTTGATGTTAGGCGCTTGACCAGGAAAGCCGAGAGGAATGCCACAAACAGCTGGTGCCTTAATAACCTAAAGCTTCAGCACAAACTCATTTGCATCAGCTATGAGTGCAAACATTGCATCAGCAGAGTATTTGTGTGAAGTTTTGCAAATCTTTGCATATATCCTTTCTTAAAATGTCATCAAATGGGTGTGGTTGGCTAAAAGTGCATTAGGTTTTGGTTACGTAGACAATTCAGGTTTATGTCAGGTTAAAGTCTTATAAACGAAGCTTGATATTAACAGCGAAGCATTTCACAGGAGGACACACCTTGAAAGGCCTGGTTGGCTAGTCCATGGAGAGCAAATTTTGTTCGGTTCCTGCCAAAGACACACACACACACACACACACACACACACACACACACACACACACACACACACACACACACACTTATAGGTGAGGTAACATTAGTTATAGTTGCTAGAGGGCCACATTGACAATGTAAGGGTGTAGGCCGCAGAAATAACACTATTTTATTTAAAGGGCAATACTGTGGATAAGAACACTCTTATCTAAAGCATTCAGTGTGGGAATAACACACACACACACACAGCATATGTGTGTGTGTAAGAGAGAGAGAGAGTTTCTCGCCATGAACAGGAAGAGTGCGTCAGGGGAAGCGAAGGAACAATAAACGGATGGAAAGAAAGGATGAGAAGAAGGGTAGTCATGACTTTAACACAACTGATGTTGGCTTGTGACCGCAAACAAAAGTTGGTGTTTGTGCATGTTTCATCTCCACAACTTCAAATCTACTACTATAAGTGTCAATGTAATACTCTATGCTAGTAAATATCGATCTTTTTTCATTACCACACGTACGTTTTTAGTAGTGTGTGCGCATACATACATTTTCATCTTGCATTCTCACCACATTCCACCAAAGGCGTGGCTACATACTCCTTAGGGAACATCAAACATTAACAACTGACTGCTTGCGTTATGATGGAGCCGAGTAGGACGCCTTAAATATAAAAGACTGAAAGCTTATCAAATTTGAGACAACCAGGCCTATCTCTACATGTCTACACATCACAGAGTCAGCTTTGTAGGATACCATAGTTACAGCTCAGAATCTGTTGTAAAGATTGAAACTCAGGCTGATGCAAAGTCATGTTGTACTAAAAAGTCCAGAACCAGCGATGAACATTAGATGTTTTATGGATTTGATCTTGACTTCGATTGACCATTCATGCTTTTACAGACAGTGATGGTAAATAAGGTTTGTTGCAGAAGTAGTTTGCTTCATGAATCACCTAAATAAGTAACATATATTATTGCTATTCTTTATCAAAAAACACTAAATGCATACAATCTTACAGCATTTACCTACAATTGAAGATGATCAATACAGATTTAATCATAATCTCTTATCAATTTGAACTTTTAACTGATATGCCTCTAAAGCCTGATTTATACTTCTGCATCAGACCTACACCGTACCCTCTACGCCCTAGACTATGCGTCACATAAACTATTCACATAAACAGCAACTTTTGTAACAGCCGGAGTTGTTAAATATCTCTCCTTAGCTTGGTCAATCTTTTTTCACTGACGCAAGCGAAAAGCGTATAAGAAAATGCAATGATATATAGCAGTTTTTTTACAGCAGACCAATCACAGCACTGGTGGTCTGCGTAAAAATAAAGCAATATATATATATATTAAATGTAAATATCAAATCAATTACATGACTTAATTAATTTTGTGTAAACACAGATTGGTGGTTCTAAAACTCTTTTGAAAAGACTCTTTAGGGGCGGTTCACATTTCGCGTCTAAATCCGCGCGGAAAACGCTACTGTCTTTTCGTTCTTGTCACATGACTTGCGGTGCGCTTGCAGCATTCTAGAAAGTTAAAATCTTTTTAACTTGATGCAGTGCGGACACGGCTGGAAAAAACAAGCATGTCCTACAGCAGGGCTATTCAATTAGTTTGTCGTGGGGGCCAGTTCATGAAAAGCATCACAAATGAGGGGCCGGAGATATAAATGTTCCTACATTTAAACATACTAATGTTATATTTTGAGAACGATGACTCGCATAATATTTGAGCATTTCGTTTGCTTTGAATTTTAGAGCGCTTTTCTAAGCGGATTTAAAAGAGGAGCTACATTTTATGGCGTAATAGCACTTTTGGGAGTACTTCGACTCGGCGCAGTAACACCCTCCCTCTCCCATTATGAGAGGGAGAAGGGGAGCGGACTTTTCAGGCGAGTCGAAGTACTCCCAAAAGTGCTATTACGCCATAAAATATAGTTCCTCTTTTAAATCTGCTTAGAAAACCGCTACGTTTTATTTTGTACCACCAAACTTGCTCGTATAACTACTCGTCTTAAATAGGAAAAACGTTGATGTGTTTGGTCACTTCTAACTTTACCTCTAAATGGTACCATTGAATGAATGGGGCTAAGCTAAATGCTATCGAAGCGTCGCAGCGCGCTCCAGTGCTTACGTGCACGCACATAGATGATAGAGGGATGTATCAACAATTCTTAGTTAAGGTAATAACATATTTTAATATTGAAAATGAGTAGACTATTCCTTTAACTCACCACTGTCAGCTATTGCATCTTGAGACGCGGGCGCGAGCGGGGGAGGCGATCGCGTTGAACCTGTGGACCAAGTGCGAATATAAACACATGACACAGCTGCTCGCACCAGTCACGTGACTCGCGCTCTGCAGCTCATGCTGTATGAAACAGACGCACGCGCATCAACTCGGAACTGTAGGGCCCGTTGTCTAACTTACTAAATTTATTCTAGAGATGTCTTTTTACAGACAATATAAAGGGCCGGATCAAATTACCTGGGGGGCCGGGTTTGGCTCACGGGACGCCAATTGAATAGCCCTGTCCTACAGTGTGCGCGTCGCGACTGTGTCACTTCCATTGTAGCGAACATGAGCGCACATACTGCGTGCCTACATTTGAAATAACAAACTTGAGCGTGCAAAAGCGTGAAATTTGAATCGCCCCTTAAAGAGCACCTATTTCATTGCTAAAAACAATGTTTTTTGTGTATTTGGTGTAATACAATGTGTTTGCATGGTTTATGGTTAAAAACACATTTTTTTCCACATACCAAATATTTTTGTAGCTCTTTTCCTGAAACACACAGATTTGAAAAGTGCTGTGTCCCTGATTGGCCAGCTAATCTGTATGTTGTGATTGGCCTGCATAGCTCTGACGTCAGCCAGAAATGTGACGCTCCTTACCATTTTTTGAAAGATTCGCGCACCATGCAATGCTAACAGGAGTTAACTTACAGGCTGAGTCCAAGCGGGAGGAATTATGATAATGTCGGTCTTCTCAACATCACTAATCCCAGGAAGTAAACTGTTGCCTACAATCCGTGTGTTTGTTGTAGTCCAAAAAAAGAAATTAATGTTGGAGACGATAACTAGCGTCATTATTTACTTTGGGGTTTGCACCTTTTGAATATCATTAACATGTACTAATACACACTTACACACCAAAGAAAATTTAAAATCGCAAATCGGACCATAGGTGCTCTTTATACCTTGAAATCGGTAACCGGTCCATGCCTAATTGCAGGTCATGCAGTTTTGTTCGCCGGAGCTTCTGTCCACAAAGATTATAATATCTGATGTGTTGTCTATCTATACACTGACATTTAGGCATGTGACGCACACAATTCTAAACCTGTAATCCCAAGGGCAAGTTTCTATACCAGTTAGGAATACATGTTAAAGCTTGCTCATGTATGCTAATATATAATACGGTTAAAGGGGAGATGAAGCAGTGTGCCTTTGTGTTTCACCATGAGAGTGCCAACAGCCGAAGGACACAGGAAACGACGCGTTATGGACAGTTAATTCTGTTACTATTATTATATACCCATTTTAGATCGCTTCCTGTGACAAAGAAACATTGGACAAATCTATAGGACAGTTCTTACACTCTAAAAACAAACGGTGCTATATAGCACCAAAAGTGGTTCTTTGCTCGTAATCATAGAAGAACCATTTTTAGTGCCATATAGCACCTGTGAAGCACCTGTGAAGAACCGCATAGTGCTGTGTAGAACCATATGTGGTGTGTGTGTGTACTTTGGTTCACTATTTTTGACACATACAGTGAGTGAGTGACGGAGGAGAGGCCTATGATTGACAGAGCTGAATGAATGATTATTATTAGATGTGACGTGACTAAAATTTAGCTATCAGTGGGAATACAACAGAGTTAGAAACCTGCCCACCAGCATTCCCTTCTTTCACGCCATATCACTGTCTCAAACAAACAGCTTTTAAGATTACTTACTGTTGTTTTGATAGGCACACATAGGACAACACCCCTTGCCCTTGGCCTGCACACGCCTAAACATCAAGAATGAGCTTTAAAATATACGTGGACGAATACCTCCACAGAAAAAACTAAAGGAGTTTTTGGTACGACGTTTCTAAGGTACCCATTCAGTTTCGCAGAATGCACTTCTAAGCTCACTGAGAATCCAACATAGTAGCTTCTCTACTAACACTGTTGAAGGTCAGATCACCAGCAAACAAAAAATACATAAAGATGCAAAGACCACAAGTCTATAAAACCTTACGGCTGCTGGAACTTTGGACTTAGGGTGCACTCACACTATTCAAACCAAACCGCGCCCTGGCCGGCTTGCTGAGGTGGGCTGGAGCACGGTTCACTTGGGCTTAGGTGCAGTGTGATCACTAATCGCACCAGAGCGCGTTGCAAAAGGAGAGACGTCAATTGCGCGACCACTCACCTTCACCTGCCTTATTAAAAACCTTATGATGCACGCAGCAGGGTTACGTGAATGTCCGAGCTGCACACGCGTCAGATCATCTAAGCAACATTATGGCATGTGAGAGGGCTGTGTGTCATTGTGCACCAAACGACTTTGAATAAAAAACACAGACTTAACATTACGATGGGTTCCAGTGTTAAAGGAATATTCCATTTTCTTAAAAGAAAAATCCAGATAATTTACTCACCACCATGTCATCCAAAATGTTGATGTCTTTCTTTGTTCAGTCGAGAAGAAATTATGTTTTTTGAGGAAAACATTGCAGGATTTTTCTCATTTTAATGGACTTTAAAAGAGCCCAACATTTAATACTTAACACTTAACAGTTTTTTTCAACAGAGTTTCAAAGGACTATAAACTATCCCAAACGAGGCATAAGGGTCTTATCTAACGAAACGATTGTCATTTTTGACAAGAAAAATAAAAAATATGCTCTTTTAAACCACAACTTTTCGTCTAGGTCCGGCCCAGCGCGACCTAAGGTAAATGCGTGGTGACGTAGGGAGGTCACGTGTTACATATATGAAACGCACGTTTGTGGACCATTTTAAGCAATAAACTGACACAAAGACATTAATTAGTATCAGTTGGCATACAACAACGTAGGAACGGTCCACTTCCAACACACTTGTAAACACTGGGGCGGAGTTTCGTGTTCGTCCTCTGTGACCTCTTAACGTCATGACGTATTGCGTGGGGTCATGCTGGCGCATCACGACCGGATCTAGACGAGCAGTTGTGGTCCAAAAGTGTATATTTTTTATTTTTCTTGTCAAAAATCAAAAATAATCGTTTCGCTAGATAAGACCCTTATGCCTCATTTGGGATCGTTTATAGTCCTTTGAAACTCCGTTGAAAAAAACTGTTAAGTGTTGAGCCAAGTATTAAATGTTGGGCTCTATCAAAGTCCATTTAAAATGAGAAAAATCCTGCAATGCTCTCCTCAAAAAACACAATTTCCTCTCGACCGAACATACAAAGACATCAACATTTTGGATGACATGGTGGTTGAGTAAATTATCTGGATTTTTCTTTTAAGAAAATGGAATATTCCTTTAAGAGAGCACTAAAAAAGCGTGCGTTAAAAAGCGCACCCGGGCTTAGATTGTAAAAGTACAGTGTGAGTGCGTGCTTCTGGGGGAGTAGGGAGGGGGGACAATCGCGTTGGGGCATGGTTTGGTTTGGACAGTATAAGTGATTTTTGAAAAACACTTTGGAAAAGGCAGTCGGGCCGACTACCAAAACATACTTGTAGCCAATCAGCAGTAAGGGGCGTGTCTAATAACTGACATCGTTGCCTGGGTTGCGTATTGAGGTAGGGGCGTGTTTGTTTAGGTGATTTCAAATGTCAACATTGGCTTTCAGAGATCATGCACCCCGCCTTTAAGACTGTCTTTGTTACTAAGATTATTTTGTCTGGATTGTCTATCTGTTCTAAAGATACTTTAAACAAAAAGTTAGTTAAATTGCAGGTATTGGCTAGTTTCTGAGCCTGGTCTGGCTGGTGGACTTTGTTGATTTTAAAAGGGTTCAGGGCACAGCTAATCAGCCAACCAGGTAAGAGCGTACTCACACTTTTTAAACTAAACTGCGCCCCCAAAACCTGGTTTGTTTGACTAGTATGATTGCTTTGTACAGTGCCTGGGTTCAGTTTGGTTAATCGCAGCCTGACGCGTTTGCAGAGGTGGCCTCGGAAAGCAGTGTGAGTGCAAATCATGCATGGTGACAGGGTTGTTTGTCATTGCGTCTCAAACAATAAAAAATAGCAGCCACAAACATAACATTACAATGGGCTCCAGTGTTGAGAGAGTGCATCACTTCCCATTTCTTTAAAAAAATCGCATCCTAGTGACGAAAGCATGCTCGGGCACAGATGGATAGAAGTACAGTGTAAATGCAAGCCTGTTTGGGAGTGTGGCAGGGGGACAATCACATACGAGCACTGTTTGGTCCGGTTAAAGGTGGGGTGCGTGATTTGTGAGTCGGGCCGAGTACCAAAACACACTTGTAGCCAATCAGCAGTAAGGGGCGTGTCTACTAACTGACACCGTTGCCTGGGTTGCATATGTGTGGGGCGGGTCTATGAAAAGAAGGTCCAGATTCTATTGAGGTAGGGGCGTGTTTGTTTAGGTGATTTCAAATATCAACATTGGCTTTCAACTATCATGCACCCCGCCTTTAAGTATAATATGAGTGCGCCCTAAATAAAAAAATCAGCTTGGCCAGACTGAGAGACCACCTTAATCCAACAAATGTTGGCAAACAGTCAAAAAGGTCTTGACTATATGTTTTTCAGCAGTGAACACTAGCAAACCAAACAAAATTAACAAGGGTAAGAACAGTTTGTCTATTTTTTTCTAATTTTCTCCCCCCTTGTGCAGTTTATTTTTAAAGGGATGCAACTTACAGACGCAACTTCTACGAAAGGGTTTTGCATGCTGACAGTTATAGCTGTCAGTACACTAAAACCTGTATAACGCCTCTACTCTTAAACCCTGTCTGAGAAGTTGTGTCTCTAAATTCAACCTCTTTAAAGCATCTACAGCTAAAGTCTTTCTTTTATAACTCTGCTTTTGCTGGCATAATGCATAATTCATAATATACATTTGTACTTGCTTTGGCCACAATGTCTCATGTTATTTTTTGAAGCATTGCGTTTCTAAGACAGCATGCCAAGTTAAATATACCAGTACATGCACTACTATGTATTTGTGGTCTGCGATGTGGCCGTTCATGAGATGATGATGTTAGTGTATGGAGAGATTGTGTATAGTTTCTCTTACAGAGGACGGCGTGCTCGGTGAAGCCAACGAGGTTGTTCGTCTCCGCACGGAGAAGCGCTGTTGGCTGCGCAGGCTGAATCTGCGAAAGGATTCTCGACTGCGATTGGCAAGGCTGCGCAGGGAAGCGGCCCTTTTAAAGTCACCTCCTTCCTCTTCACCACCTCGACCAGTTCTTCTCTCCACGCTGTTGGACACCATGCTGACGGCGCCTTGGAAAGAACGACGTACGTTTCCCATCCAGCCCGACACGTGAGAGTGGGCCACCGTCAACTTGTCACCCAGATACTCCATCCCTAGGAGCGAGTAATCTTTGTGTATGCTCTTATGAAGTTTTTTCAATAGGGTCAGTTTAGCTGGAGACGCCCAGTGACATCCAAAACAAATCCCTCACATAGAGACGAGTCTCGAAGTTTAAATTCCACTTTTGAGGAAGTTAAAAGCACATCTGCGTTTAAACTCCATGCTTGTGTACCACTAAGCAGAGCAGTCATTGCCTATTTAAAGAAAGTTTATGGCATAGAGGACCTTCACGTTAGCTCTGTCCAGGGACTAAATCGTCATTCTGGTACGCTGTGTTTTCAGAGCAAAGGCAGGACAGATGTTTCTGCACTGCAGCAAGAGGCGAAGCACCATCTGACGTTCAACTCTCCACCATGCTTAGTATGAATCTACAGTAGCTCAAGTAGTGTACCTAAATTTAACATCAACAAAGATGTATAGTATGCATGATCTCAGGGATTAAGCAGCACAATGAAATTGCATGGGGCTTTCCTATCAGGCTCACATACGTCATTATTCAACAATTTTCCAAGATATCACAGAAAGAGCGGAAATACACGACACCGGGTTTTCCAATAGGTCATAGTGCTATCCACAGCAGTCATGCCTCAACGGCAAAACAACAGCAAGTTATTGCAATTATGTAACCACAGAACCACCAGCAATCACATCCCAAAACAGCGCAATGTCATAAAAGCACCATTCACCTTAACAATTGCATTTCCCAAATCATGTTCCTCTGTATTTACGTCTGATACGAAAAGCTAAGCATATCGGCATCTTGCACTTGCCTCAATGAACGACCAGCAATCTAATTTACATTTCATAGAGAAATAACTCCTAGCTGCTGTCAGCTGCGTCAGTCCTAAACTGGAAGTGAACTCCTACATAAATATTCGTCCAGGGGTCTTTGAGTGGATCTGTCAGCAGAGTCGTATATATTCAAACAAACGCTAGACAACCCATGAATCAGAGCTGTCACAAACACGCGCACACTTTCCCAGTCGCGTCTCAGAACTGCAGATCACACGTCCGAAAACCTTTGACGCACAGATTGAAAACGCCGTCCACCTGTCAGTTCATGAAGCATCTACAACCTCAGGCGTAAGGTCAGACACCTTGCTTCGCTTTAAGAACATGCAGTACACAGGGGTCCAGGTCGAAAGTCTGTACACGTAAAGTTATTGAAGCAGAAAGTATCCAGTTGGTTTCGCGGATGTCCGAACACTATTTTGAGGTTGTCTCTTCCTTTGGTTCCATTGTTCCCTAATATACGTTCCTGCAGGTACTGGCAGGTAGAACAGAAATGCGTCAGCTTTCCTTGCTGCTGTTCCCCTGTGCTACAGGACTTGTGCTCAAGGAGAAAACCGAGGGAGGAGAAAAACGAAAGCAAAGGGAGAGTGAGATGGGAGGGGTGAGGGAAGCCAGTGATATGAGCGAGTGAGAGAGAGCAAGAGAGAGAGACAGAGAGAAAGATATATGCACTGCAGTGTTCAGCTTACAGATGAAAGAAAAGAGAGAGGGGGGTGCATTTGTTATGCAATACTGTCAGCAGCTCATTTGCTGAGTGAAAAAAAGAGTGTTTGATTAAAGGAAACAAAAAAGATGGCAGAAAGAAATACTCAATAGAAACAAATAAATACTAGGAAAAATACATGTGTATATTACAGAGAGCCGCTCTGGCATTAAACAGACGAAGAGACAGGAGCACATGGTACTATGACTGAGTTTGCTTTGCAAATTGACACCCCTGTCATGCAAACATCACTAAAGACTAACCAAACCTTGCTGTCCTGTCCTTGTCATGCTTTTCATATCACTTATGCTATGAATTTTTACATTGTTCATAAACAAAGTGAAATGAACATTACAACTTTAAATGTATGTACTGTATATTACAGATTAGTGGATGTATTATTTGTTCTTAATTTATTTGTCCGGTAAGCAAGAATGAGAGGACAGAGCCTGTTGAGCGGTATTTCAGCGCCCCCTAATGGACTGAAAGTGCATTGTATTGTAACATGTTAATACAAAAGAAATAAATAAACAGTATAACTAGGAGCGTTTTCTAATCCCATACATAATTCATCTAATCTGAGAATGTTAAAAACACAGGCCACTAAACTATTTTGTAACAAAAGATAAAGATTTCTTGTTTTCATTGAGGCACACTGCACTTTAAACTTACACAGTCAAATTATTTGGGGATAACGTGGACCATCAGGTTTCACACACTAATGTATAGAGTCCATGTTAGGTTGAGTGTAAACTGTGCATACTGTCATTAAATCAGACATATCAAACACATTCAATTAAGACTTTTAAGGGCCCATTTTATGCAAAATCCACTTTTACAAAGTGTTTGGACATACATATGTGTTAGCAGTGTGTGAACACAAACACCCTACAATGATAAAACTCCACCCACACTGCAAAAAATGACTTTTTTTACTTAGTAGTTTTGTCTAGTTTTCAGTAAAAAATAAGTACTAGACAAAGATTAATAGCGATTAATCGCATACAAAATAAAAGTGATTTTTTTGCATAATGTATAATGAGTGTGTGCCATGTGTAATTATTATTATTCATATAAATACACACACATTCCTGTATGTATTTAAGAAACATTTACATGTTTATATATTTATTTATATTTATTCTATATGATATATACATTTAAAAAAATTATATATAAATAACAAATCTGTTTGTGGTTAAATATACATAATAATTACACAGTACACAGTACAAAATATCTAAAAATTCTTAAATTAAGATGTATTTTCTTGATGAACAAAATGACTAGATAAGTCTACACAATGGTGTAAGAAAAACTCTTGAAATAAGTTTACTTTTTTCTTAAACAGTTTATTCAAGAAAAATTTTCTTACCCCATTGGCAGACACTTTGGCTTGTTTTAAGCACAAATTCGCTTACATTTTATATTTATTGTCTAAAAATTAGACTTATTTTCCTAGGTCATTTTGTTCAAGAAAATACATCTTAATTTAAGAATGTTTTATATTTTTATTGAAAAAAAGACAAAAATACTAAGTAAGATTGCAGTGCACTCCTTTTTTTTACAATTTCATTAGACATGCTGTTTGAATCATCTTGTTAATGTGATGTCACACTGACAAAGCCCCCCACAGCAACTGTCTGACTGGTTTACTTTATCCAAAACTTTACTCAAAAGCTTTTCTAGATGTGTTTTTAGCACATTGTAGCACTAATGTGGCTAAAGATACTATTGTCCCAGACTTTATCACAGAAATCAGATCTATTTTTAACCAAAAGCACTTACTGTCTGTTGGTAAGGGAGTGAGGGCAATTTGCTTTTAAAGGTACACTTGTGAAAACAGCACTTTTTGATCCTGTCCAAATATGGGCTATAACAAATGATCTGTAGGATATTTTGAGCTGAAACTTCACAGACACATTCTAGGCACACCTGACACTTATACCACATCTTGTAAAATGGGCATAATATTGGCCCTTTAATGCATGCATTATTAAACTCACTCAAATTGTGATGCTATCTGTGATAAAAAATTATTAATTGAGATAAATAGAAATGCAAAAAATCTCAAACTTCTGGACTCCATTGTATTTGTATTGATCATACAGCATACATTTGTAACAGGCAATATCAGCTTTCTGCTTAAAAGTCAAATTAAATGCTCCAGTTTCAGAGGTACAGATGGCACACAAAACAAATATCACGTTAAGATTAGATTAAGGAACATCAAGTCAAGAGAGTCTTATAAATGTCAAAAGACAATCAATAGTAAATTGTTTTCTGTTCCTTGTATAGACAAAGAAAGAGTTGTATCGAATCTACTGTCCTTCCTGTGTGACAAACAATACATCACATCAGACAATGTCAGCATAGTAGAAGAAAATCAGAAGAAACCTATATAAAAAATCTCTAATTTGAGAAAAATCTGGGTAATTTATCCAAATGTAGACACAATATAAACTCTGCTGAGTGGTCAAATGATGACAGTGAACACTATCATATTAGCATGTGAAATGACTCCTTCATGAGTCATGACACTGCCATCTGCCTAACGGTAAAGTGAGCTGAGGAACCGAGATCTGCAGATTCCAGGATTCCTCCCATGACTGTTTAAGTCACATGCTCAGTTTTAAATCAATAATAGTTAAACTCAAATTTGATTTATCACAGATGGGATATTAGACCTCTTACACCATTAATGCAGTGTGATAAGTTCATAATGACCATAAGAGGAAGTGTTCATACATTATAGGTAGCTGTAAACACTTCCTCATAAAGAGCTAATGTTACTATGAGCTCACACAAGCCCCCATATGTCGTTAAATGATACTGTTGAATTAGATTTAATTTTAGATAATTTAAGTAAAAATAGTAGATTTTATTTTAAAAAATGAACTTCTCAAATATGTGAAATAGTTTAATCTTGATTTTTGTTTTTTAGAAAATAATCATATCAGATATACATATCAGATATCTGCATTATGATAGACATGTATATGTTTTGTATGTCTGTGTAGCCTTGAACCTAACCTTAAAAAGTTTCATCAAACTGCAAAGGTTTCATGTACCAGTTACATTTGAAAGGGTTGTACCACATCACATTATAACGCTAGCAGGCATTGCTGTGCAAACAATATTAGTATAACAAAGAGCAATTCAAACAACAAAACGGAATAAGTAGTCTGAAAGTTCTAATGTACCCCTGAAAACCACATGTGGCCCATACAGGAAGACTAATAGTGCCTGACACTACTTCCTCTTGGTCAAACCTTCACACGCTTTAATTAAAATGTTGCTCATACCATTACAACATTCAGGCTTGAAGAAACAACAACACAATCTGGCTGTGTGATCATATTTTAACAATATTATTGAGTAAGCTGATGACCAAAGATGACATAGTGACATTGCTTTATATTATTCTTGTATTCTGACTCATAGTGCTATAACTGACTGCTCCTCTGACACAGCAAAAGCAAAGCTGAGTGTTTAAGAAACAGATTTCTTAACTCAAAATGTGCTTATTTTTGTTTGAATACACGTGTTTAGTTTTGAAAAAAATGTGTAGACATTTTAAATTCACTAGTGTTTAATATTTATAAGCTATCTAGGGTATACCAATTTACACTTTAAAAAGCATGTGTACTTTTTTTTACACGTTTTGTGTTATGTTATTTAACACATTCTAACACAGTCATTTTGTGTTAAGATAAATAAAAGTTACAACACTAATTGTGTTAAAAGTAACATAAAATGTGTTAGAGATGTAATAGTGTGCATTTAGTGTTGTCACAAAAATAAAACTGATGTTGTTTTAACACGTCCGTTTTTAGAGTGTGCATTTATTAGATATTACGAGCACATTGTAAACAGAACAACCTAAAATATGTATGTACATATGTACTCAAAAGCTGCTAAAGCTGCATTAGGGGTTGATCACACCAAACACGTTTTTGGGAGTTGCAGGCACCTTTTTGAAATGATTTTCTATGGGCAGTGAGTGTTATGCGTGCTGTTTATGCATGCCGAATACATTTTTTGTCTCCTGGCACAGCGCTGAGAGCGGAAAAGCGCCCGACGTCATTCGCGTCTTTCCATCAGGCCTTCCGTTGTAGTGACGGAAGTTGTTTGGAACAACCGGACTGCATTCACTCACTCTCTCCTGCGTGTTTGTGCACCTCTCACCTTCGATCAAGGTCAGCGCAAGCGTCCTCTTTTTAAAGTTTCCGCTAATATGACAGTTAACAGCAAAAGAACGCTCACGATTCAATATTTGATTGACAGGACAGCAGCCTCGGTAGTTGCCTAGCAATATAAAAAGTCACGCTGCACTGCATTTGCAGGCGATTAAAATGCGTTTGGTGTGATTAGCCCCTTAGTGAGTCTTGAACTATTTGAGCTATAGACTGTATGTATGGGTCAAGCTCTTTAAAGGCGCTCTAAGCGAATCTGTGTGACGTCACTTTTTCTTGATGTTTGAACTGTTTTCAAACAAATGGAGCGTAGCTAACTCCTCCTCCTCCACCTCCCTTCCATGCTTTCATGAACGCGCCCAACCCCCACCCCCAAATCCTTCTTGTCGTTTATTGGCTGGAACACTTTGTTATGTTTTGTGGTTGTAGGTTTGGCCACTTTGTTTTTATTGCAGTTTGTGGAGCATGGGCTGTCTACAGAGATCACTTTTTTTACAAGTACACAAGTACATAAACCTAGCGTGTGCTGTTTACTGTGATTGTTTTTAATGATAGAGAGCACGAACCATTTGATATTTGAGATGAAATAAAACTTATCGCTGAGTTAAGCAGATCTCACTTCACTCTGTCGTCTATGTGACGCACGACAGTCAACACATGATCATTTCATTACATTTACAAGACAAATGCTCTTGTTACGTTTAATATAAAGTTACCATTGCATTGTAAAAATTTTATAAAATTATCTTCATAAGAAAGTATTAACACAAGCTTTTTTATTCTGTTATAATATATAACACTATAAACAATAATATATATGTAATTTTATATACAAAATATATAACTCTATCTTGACATGCACATTATCTGGTTTATGTTGGTCCAATTTAATTCAGAGGACTGTATTCATTTTCATTGGAAGCCTTTAAAAAGTAATTATTTTAGATGCAATTTTGTAATATCTATAGCTTAAATTCTCTAATATCTTTAAAAACATTTAAAATCATTCAGCAGATTTTTCCAAAAAAAAATTCCACAGAAAAAGCAAAAAAGTCTGCAGATTTAGTCTGGCCCTGTCAATCACACAATCCAGGCTAAAGTCTCATAATCCAAAGTTTGACTTCAGTCATTGATTTCAATCTTTGACATGACCTTACTCAGTCAATGATGAAGATATCATTTTCACAGAATGTTCTTTGCATTATGTAGGATGAATTAGTTTAAATCACAAAAAATGGGTTTTTGAAGGCAGGTTACATTTAGTCTGACACGGAAAGCCCCCGCAGTGGCCTCACCTTAGTCATAAAAAGATAAAAGAATTGAACAAAATACTCATATCCATGAGGAAGAAGCAACTTCACCAATCCATTCACATAAAAGCTATAATGCACTTATATAAATAACATCAGAAACATGGGATAAAGGATTAATGCATTGTCTATACTGTCCCACAGTCATTGATTAAGGTTAAAAGACTCAGAAGTCAAAGCTTTCCGCCTACTATATATATATATGTGCCTCCTGGAAACATGTGGTTAGTTTGTAATGGTATTACCATAAAGTATGCTTACCCACAGCCACCAACAGCAATCAGGAAGGATGTGATAAGACATTTTTTAAAGCAGATCTTCCTACTTTGTTAGCCCAATAGTATATTGCACAGAATATATCCTTTCACATTTGAGATGTTCATGCGAGTGTTCTTCTCAACCTCTCTCGATAGTTATAAATCTCTTCCTGTACCCATGAGCACATAGTGATGGCAAAATGACTCTCTTTATACGATGACCAATACTTAGAGAAGATGAGAGCGCGAGAGAGAGAAAAAACAAGCTTCCTCTTCAAGACCAAATGCACATACCCACGTAAACGGTCCAAAAAAGCTAATGTGTAAACAAACAAGCTCTTATTTGATCACAGACCCAAAAAAGCTACCACAATTAACTATATTCATTTTTACATGACAAAAAAACTACTATAATATAATAAAACGACTGTATTCCCTGTATTGAGAGATTTCTATTTAAAACAGAATCAAAGGAAAGAGGATATACCAACTACCGGGTCAGTGAATTTTATAATCATGGCTGTAATAACGCCATTCATACAGTAGATGGCAATATATATACACACACAGAAAAACCTTACAAACCACAACAACTGCCTTGGAAAATAAATCAGTACGTAGAAACACTTTCTTCTTCAAGCTAACGCCTTACAATCTTTATCATTAACCTGATTTCTACAAAGTCAACCAGATCAATAAAGTTATTTTTATCCTTAGTACACAATGCAGAAACTGTAGGGTAACCCCACCTTTAAATATGAACCTGACCTGAGACTTGTTACACGAACATTAATCAAGTCTGTTTTGTCTGTTACACATTCTTATATCTACTTCTATCCGTCATCATTCTGAAAGAAAGGGTTTAGAATAGCTCAGCTATTACACAGTAACTTTTGAGGCACGCCTTTTCTGTTTTCTGACTGCATTCCTGCACCACCCACTCTCTCACATGCATAAAAACATAAGCTTGGCTCAGCTTTCATACCCGACAGTTAAAAAAAATGAAAACAAATACAAACATCTCCAAAACATCTACCAAGATTTCAATATGATCTTATACGAGCCTAGAACACCATCAGATAAAGCCTAGTAAACATCAGTATAAGAGCTGCGTATCAGAAAGGGTCACATGACAGCTGTTTTTCACATTGTAAAGAGCTGCTCCAACATCTGGACTCTGAAAGCTCATGACATCACCATAACCACCAAGCAATCGCTTTCTTGTTTTGTACCATTTCTATTAGAACAAGGAGAAGAACTCTTATGTAAGATGTACGCTGGTCCGTGTGCAAAACTTAGGACCCAAGTAATACAAGCGAGAAATGAAATCTGTATTTTTACAGCCCTTTGTCCAAATTTGCATCAAACATTGAGAAATACTCAATTTGTTTAAATGTACCATGAAAACAGTGTATATGAAATGTTTATTGTTCTGAAATGTTTGTGCACTTTTTGGAATTTGAAAATTAAAGGTATGGTTCACCCAAAAAAAAAAAATTCTGTCATTGTTTACTCACCCTCATGTTGTTACAAACCTGTATTAATTTCTTTGTTCAGATAAACACAATGGAACATATTTGACTAATGTTTGTAACCAAAGCGTTTTTGAACAGGATTGACTGACTTCCATAGCAGTTTTTTTCCTACTATGAAGGTCAATGGTACTTATGTTTCCTGCTTGTTACAAATATCTTTTTTATGTCCAGCAGAACAAAGAAATTTATACAGGTTTGTAATAACATAAGGGCGAGACAAGAATTTTCATTTTTGGGTGAACTATCCTGTTAAGTTAGCCTTTTCGTAGATCATATAAAGCCTATACATATTCTATAGAAAGAGCCAGACATGTTGCTCAGCTTTGAATGGTCTCTTCCAGTAGAAGTCAAGTATAGTATATCTAAGCATGCTCTTACCGGTCTCTCTTCACTTTTATCCCTGTGTGCACTGCGACTCCTACGAGTTCTTGCATGGACAAGGGAGCTATCCTCAGAACTTTCTGAGGGTGCAGACTTCCGACACATACTCCTTGAACGTTTCTACACAAACAGACAGAAGGAGCACTTTAGTACATTTACAGACAAGGTTTGTATACAGCACAAAAAAATAATAAAAACAAAGTGGAATCATTTGTGTGTATGCATGCAAGAGGGCATGTTTTCTTACCTGTTGAACCTTGTCCCTTCGTAGTGCTCGGTTCTCTCTTTGACCCTGTGGTACCTGCTCCCGGTTTGGGCTCCATTTAGGATCAGTCACAGATGAGGTCACAGTTTGACTAGTGGGCACCAAGGTGTCTTTCTTAACTAATGGTGTTGCAGAAGGCGCCAAAGACCCACTAGGTGAGGAGGTCCAGGATTTCTCTGGGGTTAGAACAGGGGTAACAGAGGGCCCAAAATTTGATTGTACAGTTGGTGAAGGAGTCTGAATGGAAACCAAGGGGGCTACAAGCGAGGTGTGCTGTACAGGAGTAAAGACAGGTGGCATGGTAGCAGTTGAATTTTGTGTTAAAATGGTACCTAATCCTCTTGCCTCTGGAGAAAAAAGCTGTTGCTCAAGGCTGGCGGGTCTGGTGCTAATAGGTCTTCTGGAACCTTCCAACCACAGAGGCTCATCTACCGCCAACTCTGTCTGTCCCCAAAGATTAGTTTGGGGTTGAGGCAAAGCTGAGCTGGGCTGCCGAGCATAAAAGGCCCAATCTGAGCTCTCAGACAATGATTGAGGTTGTGGCTTAGATCTTTCTGTAACAAAGGGCAGTGAATTTGGTTGGGTTTGGTGCAGAATTTGAGGTTGCAAAGGTGGGGGAAGCTGAGTTCTCATGCGTTCTGCTGGGGAGGGCTGGAAGAATGCTTGGGACTGAGGGGAGATTTGTGGCTGTGGAAGAGACTGACCTTGAGGTCCTGTTTGAGCCTGTAGAGGACTTGTCTGTGTGGGTTGTGGACGAGCATAAGTCATTGAACTGACACCTCCTGACTCTAAACCTCTTAAGCCTGTTAGGGGTAAGGAATCAGGTTGGGTTTGATTCCTGAACGAGTCAATGTCTAAGATTGCTGGTTTGTAAAGCTCATCAGGACGAAGTGAGGGCTGCTTCCATCTGGCTGTCGGGCTATTATCAAGATTACTCGAACCAGTCCGAATACCCAAAGAGACAGAGTCCAGATCTAGAACTTTGGGCCGAAGTGGAGACGTAGAGGTTCTCCTCTCTTGCTCTACTTCGGTCCACTGACGTTCCGCTCCTCTCTGTCGTTCAGGCTGCTGTTGTGCGTTCTCTTCTTCATATGTACCTTTTCCTTTATGTCTCCTTTGCTCTTGCTGGAGTTGCCTCTCACGATATTTCTGCAGCTCAAAATCAAGAAGCTGTTGTCTCTCAAGCTCCTTGATCCTCTCAAGCTCATCCTGATTTTTTCTGCTTTCCCTGTCCTCTGCTTGCTGTTGTTTCCACATCTCAATCTCAGACTCTCTCTGTTTCTGTTTTGCTAATTCCTTCTGCCTCTCCATTTCCCTCTGTCTTTCAATCTCCAGTTGTCTTTCTCGTTCCTGCTGCCTTTCAAGCTCCCTTTGCCTGTCCAGTTCTCTTTGCCTTTCTAAGTGTCTCAATCTTTCCTTTTCAAGCTCTCGCTGTTTCTCCTGTTCTCTTTGTCTCTCCAATTCCCTTTGTCTTTCTAACTCCTTCTGCCTCTCAATCTCTCTTTGCTTTTCAAGTTCCCTCTGCTTCTGTCTCTCAATTTCCCTCTGTCTCTCTAATTCCATCTGTCTTTCTCTTTCTCTTTCCATCTCCTTCTGTTTTTCAAATTCTCGAAGCCGTAGCCTCTCCTGGTCAAGCATTCTCTCCTTCTCTCGTTCAAATTCTTTTTGACGTTGTCTCTCAAACTCTCTCTGGCGCTCAAGCTCTTTTTCCGCAGCCTTCATTCTCTCGTATTCAATTTGTTTTTGTCGCTCCTTTTCTCGTTTCTGTCGTTCAATTTCCCTTTGCCTCTCTAGCTCCCTCTGTCTTACCCTCTCTTGCTCTTGTTGTCTTTCTAACTCCTTTTGTCTCTCTTTGTCTTTCTGTATCTCCATCTGTCTCCTTTTGTCTTTTTCAATTTCCTTTTGTTTCTCAATCTCCATATCTCTTTGTTTTATTTCTTGCAGCCTTTCCAATTGTTTCATCCTTTCAAACTCTGCTAATCTTTGTTTCTCTGCTTCCATCTCCTTCACTGCTTTGTTTCGTTCCCTGTCTTGTAATCTGTAATCAGGTCTATGTGCAGCGTCAAAAAAATAAAGTTCCTCATCCAAGTTTCTCTGCATGGCAGCATCCAATGAAGGATTTCTTTTAAATGAAGCAACAGGATTCTGAGAAGCCCATGGCACCTCCTTTACCCCTCTGTCCACTCTACCCACCATTGCCTGCTTGCTTCTCCCAGATATCTCATCTTCAGTTACTCTCTCACCTAGGTGCAAGGCCTCGTGAATCTGACCAGTGAGAGCAAAGTATGTAGCTCTAGGTTTGTTCATTTGCTCATCTGTGTCCAGCATCTTAGGCCGTTTTGGAGCTGCGACTTCCTCTCGTTCCCTCTCCTTTTCTCTTTGTGCTTCTATCGCTTTCATCTTTTCTGTTTCACTCTCTTCTTCTTCTTCCTCCAAAGCTGCTGCCGCAGACATATGCACTTCCATCTGCTTTTGTATCTCTTCTTCCATCATTCTTACCATCTCCCTTTGTCGCTCCTTCTCAGTTTTAATCTCTCTGTCCACGTCTGTGACAGCAAATTGCTGTAGCGCCCCCACTCGGAGGTAACGAGGAATGCGTGGATCCATTAAAGAGGCAGCTGATGTGTGGTCTTCATCCTTAATAAGATTACTCATCTCAGGGGTGGGTCTGTCCACATTCTCCTGAGGAGCTGATCGACGTGAACGTAGAGTTAAAGCTTTGTCCTCCAGCTGAGCAGATGGTACAGATTCACTAACAGCACAGTTTTCTCCAACCATAGCCACAGTGTCAAAGACATGCTCTACACGTACAGGGCTAGGAGGTACAATTTGCTCTCTATAGCTTGCTTTGACTAAACTACCAGGATCTTCATCTTCAAGAGCTTTAAAAGGACTGTTCTGAACTCGCAAAGAATGGTTGCGTCTGGGCATGGGTTTAACTGTGCTTTCCTCCTGTCCTCTTGGACCTTGTGAGATGATATCCTCCACCATTTGAACACTATGCCTCTCCACCACATGGTCAAACACAGCAGCTCGTACCGTTTGAACGGCATCACTATTAAAAGAGGAGTTGGAGGGCAAATCTTGAATAACATGTGACGATACCTTTTTGTTTTCCTGTTTGTTTCCGGTTTGTCCTTCAATACTGAAGTGCTATAAGATAAAATACAGTACATTTGTAACATACTGTTTGATGATAAAAACAATCCTAAATAAATAACAAACTTGGAATTTATTTCAGATTCTCTTCTGTCCATATTCCTTAATGTTAGAGTAGGAAAGAATCTATACTTGAGATTAACTTTCGCACAAGGTGAGCTCTGTCTACAACTCAGTCTGATCCTTAAAGAAACAGCCTTTGATAACCCCTGCATGTAATTATGGCTTTTACTGACTGGTGTGGCATTCAAAGGTAACATTTTCTTTGCTCAGATATGAGCTACCATTACAGTAGGGCGTCTGTGTCTGTGAAGCTAATACTGCAAAGATGACCTGGAACCAAACCAAAGGAGAGAATGTAGGAAGCTTCTGATCTAGTGAGAAGATGAGTTTAAATGCAACCAGAGAGACAGAGAAGCAGAGAAAATGTGCATAGCAAAAATAAAAAAGTGGAGTTGGAATGCAATATAGACTAATTCAAATAAACAAGTAGATGAAGTATGAAATCTTGCCTCCAAGTGGTTTTACAGAGAAGAGAACTAAAATGATAACAGAAGAGGTGGAAGCTTAGATAAAAAGCCAAATGGAAACTGTAACACAAATGACTATATATGAAAGAATATGATAAACTGAGAAACTACAGAAAAGATAGAGACAAACATTAAACACAAATGAAAAGGGATAGGAGATGGACAATTTGTGTCTGAGAACAGTGAAATGGGATCTGTATGCTCTTTGTCAAAGCTCATAAAGCAGGGTGAGGCATGAAGGGACCATAATCAAAGCGACAAATTGACCTTTCCCACCCCCTTCCTTGGTAGAGTGCATGTTTTATAATCACAATATGACTAACTCAGGTTACACGCATATTTGGAGTGCCACTCCTCCCGTGACATCAGAAGTGCCTTTTTCAACCTCATTTGTTTGTCCTACCTCTTTGTGTCACAGTAAAATATCTCTTTATTTTTAAAGTCCATTTTTGGCTCTGACTGACAAAATAATAGTTTTCAAGTGCTGGAATATTCTAAAAGTCTGCGTGAATTTTTCAAGAGGATTTTCCAATAATTAAAACAATTATTGACTATAATAAGAACAACTGTACTTGGATAACAGCACATAAGTACATACCAAACGTTTTGGAGTACAACAGGCTTTATGCCCAGCTGCACTACTTCCTGAACTTCAGCCAGCTTCTTGTTTCCTGTCTGCCATTATTGGACAAACTGATTAATCCAGGTGTGTCTGATTATTGTTGTTGTGACTACTGAGGTCAGGCACACCTGGATTAATCAGTTTGTTTGTGACTACTAAGGTCAGGCACACCTGGATTAATCAGTTTGTCCAATAATGGCAGACAGGAAACAAGGAGCTGGCTGAAGTTCAGGAAGTAGTGCAGCTGGACATAAAGCCTTTTAATACACACCATGTCTTATTTAATCTGTTACAAAGGGTTATTGGTCAAAAATGTAACAGTTAATGGCATACAAATTAATTACAATTAGTTTATCTAGTTTGATAGGCAATTGTGCATACTGTGCTGTTATTTGTAATATAATCAAACATTTAAATGTGACTTTGACTTGCTGTACTCTGAAAGTCCCAAGTACGTAAGGTATGGCTTACTACATGCTGTAAGGATGCTTTTTCCAGCAGAATGATTAATTGCATTGTTTATATCCTATACCTTTTTGTTGGGATCTTCCTCAACCTCTTGGGGACTTTTGGACTCACTGGAACTAAGGCTGTCATGGTCTGCCTCAAATCTGAAAACAAAGTCAACAAATGCTGCCATCAAATCATGTCAGAAAGAATGCATGTACAAGATGAACTCACATGAAGCCAGAATGCTGAATTCACAATTAAGCTGTGCACATTAATAGTATTTATACCACTGGGCCGTTGAATGCTTTTTTCTGATTGGTTGAGAGATGCTCCACGGGTATGCATTATTTTTCAATAAATGCACACCTAAAGCGGTCAAATATCTCAAAATAACCACCAGAGCAATTTCTGTGGTAACCGTGGTATAAGTGGACCAAACTGACTGAGGTTCGTGTCGTTTTGCATTCAACAGCCTGTCATCAATTATTCCTTGCACATTGGCAATGTACTTTTGATGAAGAATGAGAAAGTTTGCCAGAGAACACTACTCATTTAGTCAGTTTATGTGACAACAAAACTACATTTTTCATCATTTACTATGGCAGTACAAGAATAATAAAATGCATGCACTGCAAAAAATGTAGCTGCCTTAAATTTGAAAGTTTGGCTGTACACGTCATTTAAACTTACTATTCTAAATTCAAAGACTACACTTTACCTTATTAGGTTATGCAATTTCAACTTGTTTTAAAAGCAACTCATACAAACAAAATAAAATTGCTTAACTTAATCTAATAAATATAAAGGGTAGCACACACAAAAATGAAAATTCTGTCTTTTATTCCCCGTAAAATTGTTCTAAACCAGTATAAATTTCGTAGTTTTTCTAAACACAAAGGAACAAAAAAATGTATACAAGTACGTAACAACTTGAGGGTGAGTAAATCATGACAGAATTTTCAATTTTGGGTGTAGTGTAGTGTAGTCAAATTAAAATAGCAAGTTAAAATGACTTGCACAGCCAATTATATTTATCTAATTAACAGTAAACAGCTTTATTTTCACACCTAATGCACATTCCCTATTATTCTGACCATAAAAAAGTATGCACACATTGCAATTATGAATACTCACAAATAAGAACTTCCCACAAAATCAATTTTCATCACACACTTATAAAAATGTGAAATTTACACTTTATGATCAACTATAACATACATAACAGCCCTTAAATCTGCAAAACTACCAAACCTTACCTTTTAGTACGGTCAGATACTAGGTAGCGTGGCCTATATTGTGGCTTCTGGGGTGGTGACAGCGCTGTAGGCACTTCTTCAGTAAGTTCTTTGATTCGCTGTTTTACCCCCACACCTCCATCAGTATCAGAGACCGCCAGCACCGGTGAATGAGGCTCTGCCCCTTGTGTATCCACACGCGCTACCGAAAAGGATGAAGAGTCCAAGAGCAGGCTGATGCGCCTCTTTATACTGCTTCCTCCTGTATCCTCAGGTTTAGAGTCCAGGTCTTTAATTTCTGTCTTTTGACTTCTTTTCTCAGGCACAGGGGGCTTGTTCCAGCCTTCGGCCTTTTCTGTAACATTTTCTTTCTCTCGTGGACTAACAGCTCCAACATCCTTTGTTAGTTCAGGAGTGTTTTCTTTGCTCTCCTCCTTAAGAGGTCGACGGTGTAAGTACAGTCCAATTGACTCAAACCTTGAAGTAAGGTCAGAGGAAAGCGGACGCCTTTCTGCCCAACGAGGGGACTCACCCTGAGACTCAGATTGAATAGGGTTTGGAAAGACAGCTGAAACAGGACGGGGTTTCGAACCTTTAGAATGGGGCCGAAGAACAACAGGAGAACTCTCATCCTTGGCACCAGAATCCTCTTTTGTGTTCTCGGAATTCCGCCCGATCTCTGTTAGGAAGCCCATTGATTTAGCACGAGCGATTGACGTGCCAGATTGTTTATTTCGTGACCCAACGGGCCAGTCAGCACCAGGAGTCGAGAACTGAACTGAATCAGTCTTGGGTCGAGTCGGCGTGTATCCAGAACTTGTTCTTCTTGGTACATCTCCACTTTGGGTCGGTCTAGACTTGTTGATATCAGTAGAGGCAACGGTAGGTGCTGGTTTAAAGGGCTGTGCCACTGGTTTGTTTGTTTGTCCTGCAGTGAGCTTTGGGGCAGTTTTAAAAACAGTGGATTCAGGCCGATTTGAATTTGTGGACGGTAAATTGGGTTTGCTGGTTGGCTGTGGTTTAGGTGCGCTGGGTGGGTCTGGCTTGTAGGAAGCTGTTTGTATGGATTCAGGTCTAGGTTTCGGCTGTGGTTTAGGGGCAAGAATTGGGCGTATAGTAGGATTTCTCTCCACAGCGAAAGGTTTTGGAGTCAGTCTGGGCTTGGGGCTTGGGACAGGCTTGTTAGGTTCTGAGGGAATAATAAGTGGCCCCTGGGGGCCACCAGAACCCTCCATCAAGCCCTTGTTGCTAGAGTCAATGAGAGGGCTGAGGTGCAAGCGAGCCCCGACTATACTTGGCCGCCCAGCGTCAACCTCCACCTGGGCAGCCATCACACCACCTAGGACAAAAAAAATTCATGAATGATGTTAGATCATATTGAGTTACAGCAATACAATTTCAGTGCTATAGACGGTATCAGCAGTAACAACATAAACAAACGGCGTTTGTGGAACACACGTTACTTCCGGTAAACATCCACAACAAATCAATAACAACAGAGTTCTTTTAGAGTAGTTTATTTCTGCCAACCAGTTGCATTGGCACGCCAACTTACGTATGTACACGAAAGCTTCCAACCACTTCAGTGCTTTTCAAAAAACATAGTTACGATTACTAAGCGAACACAACATTAACAAATTAATATTTGTAAAAATACACCCCTTACATTTCTGATAATTCCTACACCATCACATCAAAGTAAAAAATCAAGAGTATTCAAATCCTATTGTACTTGGGTGTGTCTATAAACCCAAAGAAAAATGCTCTCTAACCCTCTTCTTCTTCACTACCGTGGACTTTGCCTTGGCAGATACAAAGCTCACAGGAGCACATCCAGCGCTTTACTGACACACCATTAATCAGACACAGTGTCTCCGTGTGTGCGTGTCTGTGGGTGTATTAAATCAGCATGATTGGACATTGCCCAGGAGGGAGGGATCAATTTTCTGAATTAAGAGTGCATTGAGCGTAAAAATTCTGCATGAGTCTGCAACTACAAATACACATCAAAGAAAAATTATTCACAGGAGTATCCACTGAGCCATAAGCGATAACGCAATACAAATGTTGCTCTTTGAAGCCCCGCGCTAACACACACGTGTTCACACTCAGATGGGCACGCAGACTTTTTCGAAAAGCACAGTTAACACACAATACAAAAACGTGCTTCAAAACACAATCACATACCTGTGTAAATGCACATGTATACGGCATGCGTCCCAATGTTGTTATCAAATAGTGCTTTGTATGCAGTTTTCCGATACCACAACAATAACTCACCTGCCTGGCTGTCAGCCGTCTGCAGTGGAGCCCTGGTTTCTGTGGTAACCGCAGAGTGATGTCATATCATATGGAGAGGAGGCGGAGCCAGACTCTGTTGCAGGGAACACAGCATGGTTAGACACAGCTACTTCTGCACAAATAGTGTCCTTAGAAATTATTACAAAGCCTCAACACACATACTTAAACAAACATGTGTTGCCCGAAGGGTAGATCACAGCTTGATGGACTTGCTAAACATCATAACTGGACCAAAATTGTAAACAAATACTTTTGAGAGAAAAAAAACGCACACACAGGCACAGCGCAGATGCAAACGGTATCCGAATGCAACGCATTTTATGCAACATGCAAAAAGACTTGATCTGCCTACTCAACAAACAAATGAACAACACAGGGAGCAAACCGAAGAGCAAGATATTTACCAGTGCATTGACCTACATCTATAGGTTGTACCAAACGCTTCAACACATTTGATATGGCCGTGTTAGTGAAATCTTAGCTGTGTGGTTGCGTAAAGGGGACAAAAGTAGTGACACGGAAGGAGGGAACGGCAAACAGATAACCAGGGTGAAAAAAGGACAAAGACGCTGTAGGAAGGAGAGAAGGAGGATCTTGGTCAGAGTTAGTGGACTGCTTGTTGACAGGAAACGCCAATGCAGCTGGAATGTTTAAAATCTAAGGCTTCAAACCCAGAGTGTTTAGGGAAGTAGCTCTGACATCCCGTAGGAAAACATTTACAGATGAACACTATCTAGCCATTAACATTACATTCCTGAATATACATTAGCCCTTACTGCACATGACATTACATTGCAAAATTGCAAAGATGCCGATTTATACATCTTGGCAGAGAGAAATCAAGGCTTATCTCACAAAAACTTTCCAAAACATGTCTGAAACTCAGTCATGGTTCACAATGAATACATATTTTGCATAAAGGAAATAAAGCCCTTTTAACGATCATTATGATTTTTGCAAACAGTGACAGTGATTGTGTCTGGGTGAAAATATTGTTAATATGTTACAGATATTTTTCATATAGACCATTTCAAAAGATGTAAACAACACTGGTCCAGAAACACCTCCTGTTTCAGTTTGTGACTGTTTTTTATTCATTTCACATATATCATTATCTTTAAGATGTTTCTTTAACTTTTTGATTCAGTTCTATGTGTTCTGTTGGACATATTTCATCCCAATGTTTATAGTGTTAAAAAACTGAAACAGGAAGTGCTTCTGGACCAGTGTTGTTTACGTTTTTTGAAATGGTCTATAAGTTATAGTTTCATTACTATTGTTTTTCTTTTGATTTGTATAGTACCCAGACATTTCTTTGTATGATGTGAGAGTTATATACAGAGGAAATTAAATAAAGACCACTGAGGTGTTACACCTCCAAGATGTGTGCAATTCCCAACCTGAAAGCAAAACTAGCACCTTAAAGCATTAGTTCACCTTTTCTTAATTTTCTCGCCCTCAGTCTTTAATGCGTATTCATGAAAACAGCAAATGCATGCGTTAAACATTAGCTATGTTTAAATGCAAACAAATAATTCATTTGTAATCGTACTGATGGTTCAATCGTATTGAAAAGCCTTCATGTAAACACTTTAATTAATAGCAGTAATAGCACTTTTGGGAGTACTTCGACTCGGCGCAGTAACACCCTCCCTCTCCCATTATGAGAGTGAGAAGGGGAGCGGACTTTTCGACTTTTCAGGCGAGTCGGGGTACTCCCAAGGGTGCTATTGCGCCATAAAATATAGTTCCTCTTTTAAATCCGCTTAGAAAAGCGCTACGTTTTATTTTCTACCACCAAACTTGCTCGTATAACTACTCGTCTTAAATAGGAAAAACGTTGATGTGTTTGGTCACTTCTAACTTTATCTCTAAATGGTAGCATTGAATGAATGGGGCTAAGCTAAATGCCATCGAAGCGTCGCAGCGCGCTCCAGCGCCCACGCGCACACACACAGACGACAGAGGGATGCACCAACAATTCCCAGCCAAGGTAATAATAACACATTTTAACATTGAAAATAAGTAGACTATTCCTTTAAGCTGTTTTAAATGGTGAAATAAAAATTTAAATGGGAATCATGAAAATTCTATTTGTGGGGGCCAGTGTTGATTCTGTGGTGGGCCACCACAAATAAATCAATGTATGGGAAACACTGATCACATAATTCACGTAGGGTTGTAACAGTATACCAGTATGGCGGTATATCATGATATTAACTTTCACAATTATCATACCGTAAACATTTGCTTATCCACGGTTTTGAGGAAAAAATAATAAAGCAGATCTCACCTGCGCTACTGCGCACATGCAACTTCATTCGGCGTGACTGCTAGACTCCACTCGTTTATACCAGAGAAAATGTCAAAATCTGCAGTATAGGAATACTTTGGCTATCCAAAAACGAATGCAGGGTTGTCCTTGAAGATGGATATCCAGTTTGCAAGAAATGTGGACGAAGAGCGGCTGCAAAAAGAGTCACTAAAGCCCATTTCAGTGATTTATATTACAGATCAATTTAAGTTGATTATACTTAATTATAGTTGATATATAATAAAAACTATTTGATGATGTAAACAAATGAATATATCCAGAGCAGCTCTGAAAGAATTTAATGAGTATTTAATTATTTTATTTAAAAGAATAAAATTAAAAATAGTAATAAATTAAGAATCAAAGTTTATTTTTATTTTTTTTAGTTTGACATAATAAACCATATGTTCAACCCAAAAACCCTATTTGTTTTTTATTTAAATTGTTTAATACAGCCAAACCGTGAAAGTTTCTAAAATGATTATCATACCGCGGAAATCTCATACCTTTACAACCCTACTGTACACGTCACAGAAACATGCAATAATTGCAACACGTATGGCACACGCGCTGTCACACACTGTACATTCTGCAGTGTTCATGTATACTTTTTAAACATTAGGCTACATAAAGCAATAAAATAGCGTTGTGCCTTTTGTGAAAATTATTTTCATTGCCTATATCTGAAAACTTCTTAAGAAAAACTTTCTCCAACTCAACTTTGTTTGTACATTTATCCAAGATAAAACGTGAACTCGACAAGAGATGCTGTGCGCTGGGTGGCGTTGCCAAGTCCTCTGCTTTTTCGAGTTCAGATTTGTACTACAGCTTAAACTGTCTCCACAGGTAGTTTTTTTCTACTGGTTAAAAATGAAAGGATTTCATTGATTAGTTATTGGTATTTGGGCTGTGAATAGTCATTCGGATGCTTTTGGGAAAGTTTTAAAGGTTCATTGGGATGGTTTTGTTACGCAAATCTGGCAACCATGGCTGTACGCGTGCGCAGATGTTCGATTCGGATTAGAATGTAAATGTAAACTAAAATTTTAATCGAATTAAAATGTTTAGGGTGCATGCGGAGCTTTCGTGAATACGCATCAGAGACTGACTTTATGAGCACAAAACTATTCTTGTCACTTCATGAAATAAAGATGAACAAAGGTCTTTCGGGTGTGGGAGATTAATTAATGTTAACATTTTGAACTAAACCTTAACTACCGATAGAAACATAAATTAATGTAATAAAATCAATGGATCAAAGTTGGGTTCAAAGTCAAAGAAAAAAAAAATCAATCTGAGGCACTGTATTAGCTTTCCATCCAAAAACAACTTTCATAAGGACCATAAGAGGAGTGACTCATGCATTGGGATGTTAAAATGTTCCTTAACAAGGAGTGGCAGAAAAAGAGCAACTGAAATCACACAAACAGACACACATGCTCACATTGTGTATGCAATGCATATGACATAATGTACCTGCTAAAAAACAACGTTATTTTATCTATTTGGTATAATACAATGTGTTCGCTTGGTTTATGGTTCAAAAACACATTATTTACAACATTTTTGTTGTCCAGATATCCCTGTCTTCCTGAAACGCACTGATTTTGTACAAAGCTCATCGATCTGAAAAGCACTGTCTCTGATTGGCCAGCTAATTTGTACGTTGTGATTGGTCTGAATACCGCTGACGTCAGCTGGAAATGTGACGCTCCTTAACATGTTTGAAAGATTCGTTCACAATGCAATGCTAACAGGAGTTAACTTACAGGCTAAGACCAAAGCGGGAGGAATTATGATAATGTCGGTCTTGTTCACGTCAACAGGCCCAGGAAGTAAACTGTTGCCTGCAATCCGTGTGTTTGTTGTAGTCCAAAAAATTTTATTTATGTTGGAAACGATAACTCGTGAGTGATTTGTAACTTTATGTATTAATACACACTTACACACCAAAGGAAATGTAAAATCATGATTCAGACCATAAGTGCACTTTAAATAGTAATACCAGCCAGATCTTAAGTACAGTAACACACCAGTTGCTGGATGCAAAAGATTCTAATAGGAGACAACAAAAACACTGACCTCACCCTCTTTCCACGTCATTGTGTAAAGAAAATCTGTGCCATCCAAACTGAAATACAATGGAGAACAAGCCAAACTGCTTGTCAGAAATATTAGAGTACACATTAAAAACACCTACATTAATAGGCCTACTATTTAAACTTAATTAATAATAAGTAACAATACAAGTGAATTACACAAAGAAAAGTAAAATAATAGGATTTGGACAGTAAGAATGTTACTATTTCAGCTTTTCCACAACTAAACTGTCAACTAAAACCTAGATAAGCAAGAACTAGCTGATTGGCCTAAAGGTTTTTTACTCCAACGTGATTCTGTCCGTTTTCAGTTTGCATGCATGTGCGCCACTGACACTCTGGTTCAGCCAGTTTTGCTGAAGGAAAATAGTTTCCATGCTCTACCTGAAGCAAGAACAAAAGCAATGCTTCAGTACACACACAGGAAATGATCTAGTGTGAGCCATCACCTGCTCATGAACGCACAGCTCACCTTATTCTTTAAACAAACATTATGTGTAAATTACCTGACAGTAAAACACCATTTATGCTGTGACTGTGCCAGTAAAGGAAATACTAATGGGTTTGGGGACATTTTTCGTGCATCACAAGACCGACAACAACTTCCACAAAGAACTGAGATACAGCTCCTTGTATCTATTTATCAAATTATTTAACACTGCGTTTCTGTAGCTCAATTTGTAGAACACATACACTGACTTAAAAAGTTTGAAATATATTTTATATAGAGTCACTTTGAACAAAATGTTAAATCGTAAATGCATATATGAACCATCCCATGTAAATACCCACTGAAGATCCTTGAAATGCACAGCTCTGTTTGATGTGTTAACGTAATTTCCACTGACACAAGAAGCTAAAGCCCGATTCATAGTCGTGCGTAAGTTCCACGGCGTAGCTACGGTGTAGGCTATCCGTAGTGCACCTTACAAAAATTTTAACAGCGAGTCAGTTCCACGTGGAATGCAAGCGCTGTGATTGGTCCACCAGAACCCCTCCCGTCAGGTAAAAAAACTGCGTCATAGGTATTTCCGTTTGCGACGGTGAAACCAAAGATGAGCCAAGTTGAGGAGTGATTTAACTCAAACTGCAACAAAAGTAACTGTTTATTTACTTCCATCATTACTGGTCTTCTCAAATCATATACAACAAGTTGCTGTTTCTTCTTCGTTTGTGGGTTAACTTGCCAAGCTGCTTCTTCTCTGACGGTCGCGCTGCTACTGTGGTTACACGCGTGGATACTGCCTACCAGCGGCTTGCGCGTGTGTTTGCACGTCGACGCGGATGACGACGCAAAGTATAAATGAAAAACCGACGCGGAACCTACGCCGTCGCGGCTACACCGTAGGACCTGCGCACGACTACAATGAGCCCTTAAGGCGGGACATATTTAGGGCTGCTATTAATGACTATTTTTATATCAACTAATCTATTGACAAATGTATTGATAAATCGATTATTCTAAACGATTAATTTATCACCAAAAATCAACAAACATTCAATCAAACTTTCCTGAATACTACTGTTCTTTTAACATGGCTTACTCTTTTGAAATTGTATATAAATACTTTTTTACTGTCTTCATAACTAAAATATACAACTTAGTAGCACAATAAAACACAATAAAAACATGATATAGTAGTAATAATAAAACATAATAATAAACATGTTAATAGACATGAGTTATCTCGTTTTGGAACCAAACTCTTCATATATATTTGTATTTATAATGTATTGTCATTCATTTTTTCATTTATGCCATCACACAATGAAATGTCCTTAAAACATTGCACTCGACCCCGCTTCATCAATCATCTTTAAAAACTGCAAACTGTTGGAGATGGCAAAAAACATATGGTTTGCACCTACTAGTGGTGGTCTGGAGGAAACAGATCTAGCATGAGAACAAATTTTAAAAGATAAAAAAATGGAATTTAATGCATTAAAGTTACATATAAAGCAGTTACCGATGCTACACCTCATTACGATGCACTGCAGTCCAATTTCGATTCGGTTCAACACGATGTCAGTAAGATGCAATGAAAAAATATGTTGATATGCAATTTAACATTGGATTTGTGCATGAGCGTCAGAACCATTTTAAGACCACGTTAAGATAAAAAATGTTTTTAGTTTAATCCACAAGTCATTTCACAGGGCTCAAAAGTACGACCAATTTGGTCGTACATGCGATCTAGTTTTTCAATGGTGTGACTTTAAAAAAATCTGAGGTTGCACCAGTGCGACCAGCTGTTCAAGTGAAAAAAGTCTCCACAACTCGATAGTCTTCTTCTGGTTCAACAACAGATACACACGACACATTGTGGTCTAAACCAATCAGATAGTGGGGGGCGGACACCTCCCTCTCCCTCATAACTATGAGTCGCGGTTGTGAACAAATGTGAATCGAATTCGCGAAAGAGACAGAGTCTGTGCACGCGAAAGAGACAAAATGCACGAAAGAGACAGAGTCTGTTTGCGCAAGAGAGGGAGACAAAATGCTAGAAAAAGGTCAGAGTCTGTGCGTGCAAGAGCGAAAAAGAGACAAAATGTGTGTGCGCAAAACAGAGCGAGTTTGCGCAAGAGAAAGAAACCTAAATACACTAAAAACTGAAACAACTTTACCTATTACCACTATACCGACTAATATCTCATTAATACTGAATCATTAATTGCCAAATCAGTTTAATAAATCCATTGTGTACTCTTGTACTCATTAACCAGAAATTAACCTAAGAAATAACACCACCTCATTATCATTATCATCTTGTAGAAAATCATCATTAGCCAACAAACATACTATTTGCTATGCCTCTCATATGACTGGGGAGTTATGTTTTCACTTACATGTTGTTATATATATAAATATGTTACTTATTTTTGATGCATGATGTATTCAAGCTATTCTACATTGTTTGTATTTGGTATTTTTTAAATGGTGCATAAGTGTGCATGTCGCAGATGTCCTAATCCCTCACACTGTAAACGAAGCCCGGGCGCACCAGATAACACGTCAGCAGCGTCGTACGTCAGCAGCGTCACTGCAGTATAGTTAACGCGGTTCACAACAAAGCGGGAAGAGAAGACTATTCTGAATAAAGTCTTATTTTTTTGTTATTTTTTTGGACAAAAATGTATTTTCAATGCATTAATAAATTCTATGTCACCCACTGATGCCACATGGACTACTTTGATGATGTTTCTAGACATGGACAGTATACCGTACATACATTTTCAATGGAGGGTCAGAAAGCTCTCGGACTAAATCTAAAACATCTTAAACTGTGTTCCGAAAATGAACGGAGGTCTTACGGGTTTGGAACGACATGAGGGTGATTCATTAATGACATAATTTTCATTTTTGGATGAACTAACCCTTAAATGTTGAGCCCTGCTAACATATTTGTATTAAGTCAAAAACTTCTATTTTGATTTCATGGGGACTTTAAAGACCATATAATGTACAGTACGGAAATGTTTGAATGAATAACACCAACCAGAAACACACAGCTAAGACTCACCTGTTATTTACTGTAGAAACAATACCATTTTAGGCTTTTTAATGAAGACGCAGACCCTAAGAAAGTATTACCATGGTAACCATCATCCAAGATACCACAGTTACTACAGCTTTTTCCCACTGAAAAATCCATTTAAAATTTTAAAATATAAAGATGAAAGTGTTGAAGTTTACACAATCTTATTTTGATGTAATTAAAAATTAATCAACATTATAATAATCAACGTTGTTGTCAGCGCTAGCATTTTATTGATACAATCATATGCTTCCTATGAAAACTTAACGTTACCAGTTTAAATAAAGTAATATACGTTAACTGTAATAAATTGAATCTTTAATTTTGATTTTGGCGGAAACTGAGGTAACCATGGTAAATAATGTTGTGGAAAGAAAAGTAAAGAGTTCGCCATTTAAGTTTCTTTGTTAGCTGATTAGCCTGCTTTAACTGCGATCACCAATCTTAAAACCTTGTTGATTCACAATAGCAGAACGGCACTATGTAAAATCTGTTTTTACCCACCTTTTTGAGTATTTCAACTAGTCGTCTGGCTATCCCACCTGTGTGTGCTGTTTGGGATCAGAGCGCAACCAAACTCCGCTAACGTTACTGTGTTTCGGATAGACCGAAGCAAGTTGTGTTGATCGCGGGTTAATGATTGTCTTCACTGCGGGGGGATCGTTGGTTGTTTGGGCGCTTTATCCCGCATAATTCCCAGTGAGATGTTATTCCTTAAAGCTGAACGCTTATCCTGGCGGGTCTTTTGGCAAAAGTGCGGTCTCTCTGTAAACAATATCGTAGCCCGTCTCACACAAACTTGCTGAGGGAGCCGGAAGGTGGTGTGTGGGATCACATTGCACGGAAGGATGGAGGATTTGTTTTGGTACGCCAGTCTGGGACAGTGTGGAGGGATAGTGAGTGTGACTGCGCCCTCTTGTGGAGGATGATACAATATTAAAAAGACAGACTGATTTGGTTGAACCCATGATGACCCATTGCAAACGCAGTGCTCTACCAATGCTTCAAAGTAACACTGTTTTATACAGTATAAGCATTGTTTACTGTTTTTATTAGATATCAGTTTCCATGTTTTGATTATATCCCATCAAAGCTATCTAGATTAATCTAGTTAAACTTTACAAAATGCATAAACAGTATTCAACTATTTGTAATCTACAAAGTGTTGCAACTTTCTAAATTAAATGATTAAAGGTGCAGTGTGTAATTTTTGACAGAAATGCAAAATAATATACAAAACTATATTATCAGGGGTGTATAAAGACCTTTTTATGATGAACCGTTATGTTTTTATTACCTTAGAATGAGACGTTTTTATCTACATACACAAGGGTCCCATTATGTGGAAGTCGCCATTTTGTGCCGCCATGTTTCTATTCTACAAAAGGCCTTAACGGACAAACGTTTTTTTTACTAATTTGTCTGCGTCGATGATATTTTTTGGTGGTGGCTACCGTAGCTTCTCTATGCGTTTTAAAAGCGAGGGAAGAGCAGTGGACTGACCCATTGGTTGCAATTCGCAACCTCACCACTAGATGCCACTAAAATTTACACACTGCACCTTTAAACAGCTATATTATGTGTACATTTATATTCAATTCAATTTTATTTATAAGGTACTTTTCACAATTGTTTATTTGTTTCAAAGCATGTTTACAACAATAAAAGCAAGAAGAAGAAAAAACTGAAAAATCAGTGGACAACAAAAGTAGGATATGACAGTGGTTAAGATTAAACCGTACTAGCGAGCATAGTAATAATGTAACGTATAGAAGAGTGTTCCGTGTTAAAGGGGACATATTATGAAAATCAGACTTTTTCCATGTCGTAATGCTATAATTGGGTCCCCAGTGCTTCTATCAACATAGAAAATGTGAAAAATAACAACCCAGTAACTTAGATTTGGTAAACCATTCTCTGCAAGTATGTGAAAAAATAGGTCATTGAAATTTGGCTCCCCTTGTGATGTCATAAGGGAATAATTGTCATGATTTCTGTCTTACCGGCTGCCGTATACTCTGCTTTTCCTGTGTTTGTTGTGTTTTGTTGACAGGTCACGTTTGCGCCACAGGTGAGTCCTTTTGCTTGTTGATTTCTCACTCACGTCATCTCACAGCTGATCCTCGTTGATCGCCCAATCGGTTTGCTATTTAAGTTCCCTCAGTTTTCTGTTCTGTGCGAGTTTGTCTTTGTACCTCGTCGCCTAGTCTTGTCTTGTCTAGTTATCCGATTTTTTGAGAAAGTATATTTTTGTCTGTGCTATCTGCTGTTTCCAGTTTCCCAGTTTCCAGTCTGAGACTTTACCTGCATTGAGGATTATTTGTATTTTCCCCAAAGACTTTGCCTGCATTGTGGATTATCTGTATTTTCTATAAGACTTTGCCTACATTGTGGATTTACTATTTTGTCACCAGCTCTCCATCGAGTGGACTAGGAGCTCTGGGGTTTCTCCCCACAGATTGTCCGTTGCCTGGGCTTCCCATTAACTCCTGTTCTCTCTCTCTCTCTGCCGCAGCTCCAGCTGCATTGGTGCCTGTAGCGCTGTCCAGCATATCCATTGGGGTCGTCTGCCGTGGTCCAGCACTGCTGGTTAAATTCTCCACGGCGTATCTACATCACAGACTGTCACCCTGCCATTCTATCGCTGGGATGCCCCTCTTGGTGACGTCAGAACAGCGCTCGCTCTGTTGGGGAATATCCTCATCTGGCGGCTGACATTACTCATCTCTCTCTCTGTTCATTGATTCAATAAATTACCTCTGCATTGGAATCTTTCTGTCCTTTGTCGTTCCTAACAATAATACCGGCCCTTAATCTGCACGATCCAACAAAGGCACTGCCATTTAGTACAGAGATCAACTCATTTGCATTTAAAAGGACACACCCCAAAACAGCACATTTTTGCTCACACCTGCAAAGTGGCAATTTTAACATACTATAATAAATTATCTATTTAATATTTTGAGCTAGAACTTCACATACTTCACATGGGGACACAAAAAAATTATTTTGCATTAAAAAAAAGCTTTGTGAAACGTCCCTTTTAAGCCAACGTCGGCTGACTCCCTAGGGCCTAGGGGTTGAAAAAACACATTTTATTAGGAGGAAAAAAGTTATATATAGTTTATAGTTTATATCACATTTAAACACGTAAACAAATGCATAATTTTCCTGATTCAACACATACAGTATCATGTTATACTTGATTAAAAATATGTTTTAATTTTATTAAAAATAGTTTTCCAATATTTTATGTGTACATGTTTTAGTAAATGCAGTTCTGTTACACAACTTTGTTAGTGACCATTACTCTTTCCCGTCCATCAGCTTTTGTGTAAAATAACATGCCAAAACCATGTTTTGGTCAGCTGGAGGTTCAAACACACTTGACCATTCCTTAATTTATATTAAATCAAAACATATATTATTCAACAACATGAACTTTGGAGCTGTCTATATATTCTAGTTCCTGAAACATTACCACTGTCATTTACAGAAAAAAAATCCTTATAGTTTGTTTATCCAGTTGAACCGGTCATATGAGCAAGTAATTTTCATTTCCTTCTAGTTTGTTGTTGGATCAAAATACATCTCTACTCAGAGTGATTTGCCTTTTAAAAGTTTGGTAAGAATTCAAACTTTATTCTTTTAGTTTAGAACCATTGTACAGATGCTTACTTGACATGTAAAATATGTGTGCATTAGTGTTGTTCTGATAATGATCATGATAATAACTAGTCTCAAGTTCATGTAAACCTGCACTGCCAGTTATATAAAAGGAACTAAACATCTATATGTGATTTGTATAGTTTTAAATTGGTTGACACTATTTATTCTCTCAGAACTAAAAAATAATAGTTTTATTTCTCTTGGGTTTAGGCTTAGATTTTAGATTTGCTTAAAGGAATATTCCATTTTCTTAAAAGAAAAATCCAGATAATTTACTCACCCCCATGTCATCCAAAATGTTGATGTCTTTTTTGTTCAGTCCAGAAGAAATAAGGTTTTTAAGAAAACATTGCAGAATTTTTCTAATTTTAATGGACTTTAATAGAGCCCAACATGTAATACTTAACACTTAACAGTTTTTTTCAACGGAGTTTCAAAGGACTATAAACAATCCCAAACGAGGCATAAGGGTCTTATCTAGCGAAACGATTGTCATTTTTGACAAGAAAAATAAAAAATATATACTTTTAAACCACAAATTTTCGTCAAGGTCCGGTCCAGCGAGACCTAACGTAAATGCATGACGTAGGGAGGTCACGTGTTAGATATATAAAACGCACATTTGCGGACCATTTTGAACAATAAACTGCCACAAAGACATTAATTAGTATCAGTTGACATACAACAACGTCGGAACGGTCCTCTTTCAAGACGCTTGTAAACACTGGGGCGGAGTTTCGTGTTCGTCCTCTGTGACCTCTTGACGTCATGACGTATTGCGGTGACGTAGTGGGGTCAGCTGGCCCATCACGACCGGATCTACACGACGAAAAGTTGTGGTTTAAAAGTATATATTTTTTATTTTTCTTGTCAAAAATGACAATCGTTTCGCTAGATAAGACCCTTATGCCTCGTTTGGGATTGTTTATAGTCCTTTGAAACTCCGTTGAAAAAAACTGTTAAGTGTTAAGTTAAGTATTAAATGTTGGGTTCTATTAAAGTCCATTAAAATGAGAAAAATTCTGCAATGTTTTCTTCAAAAAACATAATTTCTTCTCGACTGAACAAAGAAAGACATCAACATTTTGGATGACATGGTGGTGAGTAAATTATCTGGATTTTTCTTTTAAGAAAATGGACTAATCCTTTAATGAGGTTATTTAATATACAGGTTTCTCCATGTTTTTGTTAATATTTAAGCCATGGTCACTTGCAGTTGGGGTTAGAGTTGGGGTATGGGTTAGGATTTAATTTTTATATAACAAAAAGTTGTTCTAACCCTAAACCCAACGAAAATGGTAAAAAAATAGCAAAAAAATTGAGAAACCAATAAATAAAACGTCAAAAAAAGATGCACCGTTTAAGTGAATGGGAAGGACTGGTGTATCATATGCACGCCAAAGTGGAATTTGCTGTATGAATTGCACGATTTTCACACTTCATGCTATTTATACGCAACTCTGTGAGACTGGGCTGTAAAAACTCAAGCCCAAGTCAAGTTTCACCATGGGCTTGAACAGAAATAATGCATTATGTGTTATCCAAATCATCCATTTTTTTATTATACTTGGATCTTGAAACATTGCTATAAGGGTTTCTTGACAAATTTAAGCAGCGTATGCAATATATTCATTACAGCAAGTACATTATGTGTGAAATCTTTTTTCATAAGTGCTGTGTCTCTCTTTTTCTATTAATGGCAGAGAACGCATCACAGCCCATAGAAGGTGCGAGTGTCCCAAAACAAGATCTAATTTCATGTAGTAGATTAGATAATCTTATGAATTTTCTGTACAGGTCCTGCAAACGTTTAAGTTGATATCAACTATTTGGTCAATATGTAATGTTGTGGATGGGAAGTTTAATTTAAATTAAGATAATTTTTCTGTTGGTCCTCTACCTCAAATTGTCTTTAATGGCGCTAACACTGGCAATATGGGTTTATGAGATAAATTCCCACATAACATATGGATTGATGAAATTTAAAGCAATATGCCCTGTAGCTTTACATAAAAGCATCTGCTAAATGTAAAATTGACACAGAACTCCTGGCTAACCAATAATTAAACAAATAAATACTAAACATATATTTATGGATGTTGTTTATACATTAAATGCTGAATAATCTTTATCTGTTGTCCACTTGTAACAGATTTCACATGTTCATTTTCTTCTGGCTGGAATTTAGACTACTGTGTCATTCCTTTTATAATGTGATAATCACATCTATTATATATCATTCACAGAGTTAATGGATGAGAAATCAGTTAAGATCAGAAATCTCAAAATATTACAAGACCTGATACAATATATCAAACCTTAAAATGTCAAAACCTAAAAATAAAAATGTAACTTTATGATTTCTTCATTATATATTAGATGACATAGCTGGGCTGGTACAAACAAAAACACAAATGAGAAAGAGCATGGACAATCCTTTTGCAGGTGAGTCATACAATAAATAACAGTTACTGCGTGTAGGCTTTAATCACAAATGTAATCATTTAATATATTCATGTGTGATATAATGTTGTTCATCAGTGCTGTCTCTCTCCTTTTCTAGTAATGGCAAAG
The DNA here is from genome assembly GCF_027580225.2 of Misgurnus anguillicaudatus. Taxonomy (NCBI): domain Eukaryota; kingdom Metazoa; phylum Chordata; class Actinopteri; order Cypriniformes; family Cobitidae; genus Misgurnus; species Misgurnus anguillicaudatus. The sequence continues at coordinate 19,441,324 of NC_073341.2, forward strand.
AGCACACCATTGCCAATAACAGAAGCCAAAATCCCAAAAAGCATGGACACTGATTTTGATGGTGAGTCATGCAATAAATAAGGGATAGTTCACCCAAAAACGAAAACTTTGTTATTATTATAAATACAGATAAAAATGTACAGCTTGTAATGCACTGTAAGACGCTTTGGATAAAAGCGTCTGCCAAATGCATAAATATCATAGGTCAAATATCATAGTACAAATTCTAGAACTGAATATGGTGCGTATGACAATCGAATATCGAATATCATATCATTTCATTTCTTTTTATTTTTAACCAATCTGCTTTCTTTGTTTTTTACATTTGTTTTGTTTGTTTTCACTGATTGATAACAGTACAGTTGTCACAGTCTTGTCCTTGTGTTCCCCTGTCTTAGTCTCTTATGTTGAAGTTCTGTTCTGTCATTCATATTTGTAGTTTTTACTTTTGTTCATTGGTCCTTGTTCTTGATTGTTTCTCAAGTGTGTCTTGTTTTCTCGTTTACCCACATGTATATATTGCCCCTGTGTTTCAATTGTCCTTTGTCGAGTATTGTTTGCTGTCATGTGTTTTTGTGTCCTGTGTTCCAATCTTTGTCCTGTTCTAGTTTGTATAGCTTTTGGATTTTATTAACTTTACTGCATTTGGATCGGCTGCCTTATCTTGCCTGCCTCACCGTGACAACAGTCTATAATCTTATACTATAGTAATGTGTAATATATTATTTTTATCAGTGCTGTGTCTCTTCATTTCTAGTAAAAGCAGAGAGCACATCGCTGCCCATAACAGGAGCCATTATCACAAAAGAAGATTGTATATTATATGCTCAATATTCAAGATGTGACTGTGGTGTGTATGACATTAGGAAATCCAATATTATGTTTATTAAAAACCTGCTGTATTTGTTTGTACTGTATTTAAATGTATTGCCATATTAGCCATAATAGACACAATTCTGTGAAACTGTTAACATTAGCTTCCGTTGGTTATGTATAGTGATTTGATGTTTTTCTTAAGTTATCTTGAAAGGGCATTAAAATATATTTTTAATTATTTAAAAATATATATTCTACCAGTGAATATTTTAAAAATCACATTGAGTGACATCTTTGTGGTCCAAATTGGCAATAATCAACATTTTCTACACAGAGACTTTAAATAAAAACCAAATACAAGAGAAAGAGAAACACAGAGCAGTATGGATGTTTGATATGGGTGAGTATTCAACTTACATGAAACACATGATCACAATAAACTCCAAGTGTAAGCCAAACAATATGGCACATCATATTAAAGTTGGGGTTTATTTTGGTTAATATATTTCATAACATGGTTGACAAAACTACAGTTTAACTGGGAAAAAATATGGTTTTAAAGAGCACCTATTACGTTGCTAAAAACAACATTATTTTGTTTATTTGGTGTAATTCAACTTTATTTTGTGTATTTGGTGTTATTCATGTGTTCACGTGGTTTATGGTTAAAAACACACATTATTGTCCACATAACATACATTGTTGTTGCTTCTCTATGCCCTGCCTCCCTGAAACGGATTTTGAACAAAGCTCATTGTTCTGAAAAATGAAGTGTCCTCTAATTGGCCAGATAACCAGAATATTGTGATTGGCCTGAATACCTCTGTCGTCACCCAAAATGTGACGGTCCTTACCATGTTTGGAAGATCAACTCCCAATGCAATACTGACAGGAGTTAATATCGTCTTTACTACCTTATCAATACGAGCCGAATCTGATCCAGAAAATGCAGATAAGACAAATTGCAGATGAGCAAACAATCAGAAAACTACATTTTGCAGATGTAAATGCAGACATCAAATAGACATATCCGAGATGTATGTGTGCTACTAACAACAATATATTCACATTCTTAGAATTACATTACATGCTTGTCTTGTCAAATTAAAATACACAATCATAAATATCACAAAATTTGTGATTGTTGGCACACTTTGTAGACAAAAAAATACAAAAACAAATGCCTTCACTAAAAAGAAGACAGGGTGGAAAGGATGGCTGCTAAAGGCAGTTCAACATTGCAAACATGGATTCAAAGCTCCAACAAGCCAGCAGATAAATCATATAAAATATTTAGCAGTTGGTCACACTTTAATTCTTGTTATTAAGTATATTATAATCACTTGTATTAGTTGCTACTAGTAATCTATAAAAATAATCACATTTAATTAAAACCATATTAATTATGGTTATTAGTGTCCTTTTCATTTTTTTGGACCACTGCCCCTCAAAATCTCTGTGCACGGCCAGCCCAGTCTCCTTTAGATGCGTATAAATAGCACGAAGTGTAAAACTCGTGCAATACATATGCCAAATTCCACTTTGGCGTGCATATGATATGCCAGTCCTTTCCATTCACTTAGAACAACTTTTTGTTATATAAAAATGACATCCTAACTCTAACCCCAACTCCAAGTGACCATGGCTTAAATATGGACAAAAACATGGAGAAACCTGTATATTAAATAACCTCATTAAGCAAATCTGAAATCTAACCCTAAACCCAAGCAAAAATGGGTTAAAAAAGAGAAAAAAATTGAGAAACCAATAAATAAAATGACAAAAAAAGATGCACCGTTTAAGTGAATGGGAAGGACTGGCGTATCATATGCATGCCAAAGTGGAATTTGGCATATGTATTGCACAAGTTTTACACTTCGTGCTATTTATACGCATCCTCAGGAAACTGGGTAGGATTGGCCCCGGTCTTAATTCACCTTGACATCTGCCCAACATTGGGTATTGACGTGAAAATCCAAACATGGCCTGATGTCACGACCGAACTTTGGCCTAATGTCAAAATCCAACGTTGATCCCACGTCAGGATCCAACTTGATCTGATTTCAAAATCCAGCACAAGTGGATACAGCAATCTGATAATTTTTTTTCCAGTATAAGTCTGTGGACATTTATTATGAAATATTAGCTTACAACCTACTCATGTTCCCTGCTATTTGCATCTTCTCTATCAAGACTAAGACCTTGTTCACACTCTCATGCTGTGTTCACACCAACCGCGGTAGAGTCGTCAAACGCGAGTGATTTCAATGTTAAGTCTATGTAAAGATGCGTATATGCGCGTCTGGAGGTCTCGTGGTGTAAATGAGGCGTTTAGCCCAGTAGAAGTGAATCCGCCTCATCCGCGCGTCTATTTCGCGAGAATTTCACGAATTGAGTGTTGCTGCGGAAATCACACGAGTTGAAAAATTTTAATTTTGGCGGAAAATCGTACCACGTTAACCAATTAGGAGCTTGCCCGTCAAGCAAGCCTATGATGGCCTATTATTGGCCAACTTAGAGCCCCCAGCAGGCTGACAGTGCATGGCCCCTGAGATTTCGCTCATCGGCAAAACGTTGGCCCCTTAGCACTGGCCCTGCACAGGGAGCCCTCACTTAGCCCCCAGAAAGCCCTCCCCAGGCCCACACAGGCCCTGCACAGCTCTCACTTAGCCCCCAGAAAGCCCTCACCAGGCCCACACAGGCCCGGCATGGGCATCCCTCACTTAGTCCCCAGAAAGCCTTCACCAGGCCCACACAGACCCAGCACAGGCAGTCCTCACTCCAACACACCTGCCTCTAATTTTTAGGTATACCAATGGATTTATTAAATACGAAACAAAAAAAGTAATTTAATTTAATTAAATTTTAACACCCTGAAAGGGACTACAAATTATCTATACAAATATAAAATAATACAAATTAACAAAAAATAAGCTTTGCCAGTGAATACTTTAGAACACCAAAACATATTTTTATGTTTTGACATATTTTTAACAGAGGTCACTCTTCCCTCGAGGTCTCTAAACTAAACAGATGGTGGTAACACTCCTTTCCTCCACCCGGTCAGTCTTGAATTCCACAACTACACCTTTATCTCACTCTAAACTTCAGAATCAGGAGTACTTTGGCTGAAAGGAGCATTGTCTTACAGCAGAGATGTCCAAACTTGGTCCTGGAGGGCCGATGTGCTGCAGAGTTTAACTGAAACTTTCCCTCAACCTAACTTAAAGGAAGGAAGACCTTAAACGATTAGGGTTGGAGCAAAACTCTGGTCCTCCAGGAGCAAGTTTAGACATCCATGTCCTAGTGGCAACTTAACACCCACCAATGATTCCTGGATAGGCAGTCTAACAGGAAGGAAAATACTAAAAATGTCCTATTTGCAATTATTCTTAATTTTTTTTTAAAGTACTGTAAAATTTCTCTTCTTGTAATTTATGAACTATATAAAATTATATAATAAATATATTTTCTCTCCCATATCTAAATGCATTTGAATACTGAATCATCCAGTGAAAGAGTGCACTCTGTCTCAAAGAGCAACCTGTTTATGGTTTTTAAAGGAATTATGCATTGTCTTGTAGACACAATTTTATGCACAAAAAATGAATTAATTTTTTGCAGAGTTATAAGGTTGTATTGAATTTTACATAAAATTTTCAAAAGCGGCCAAACAGAACGGGCTGCCAACACAAAACCTGCATGGGCCCAAAGGTCCAAAGTTGCTCTGGGCCCGAATGAGCTGGCCCACTCTGGACCATCATGGGATTAATGAGGATTTCAAACCACGTGTAGCGTGTTGCATACTGAAATTAGGTAGTTTTATAGTTTGATAATTAAATACAAACAGTTGTAAAGCAGGATAAACCCTTGTATGTGGCTCACTATACATATATTTATGAATGTTGTTTATATATTTCCATAAATGCTGAAGAATCTTCACTATCTGTTGTCCACTGTAACAGATTTCACGTTAATTTTCTTCTGGCTGGAAAGTAGACTTCTGTGTCATTTCTTTTGATGATCACATCTATTATATCATTCACAGAGTGGATGAGAAATCAGTTAAGATCAAAAATCTCAAAATATTACAAGATCTGATATAATATATCAAACTTTAAAATGCCAAAACCTAAAAATTAAAATTAAAATCATTATATATTAGATGACATAGACGGGTTGGTAAAAACAAAACCAAAGAAAAAAGTCCTGTGTCTCTCTTTTTTTCTAGTAAAAGCAAAGAGCACATCATTGCCTTTTACAGGACCCATTATCACGAAAGAAGATCTGAGATTATATACTAAATATTTAGGATGTGACTGTGGTGCGTATGACATAATTAAATGTTTAGTTTATTTGTTCTTTAGAATAAAATCTGCTCTGTTTGTTTGTATTTAAATGTATTGTCATATTAGATTTAATGGATATATACAAATATTAATCAAACAAAATTGAGCCTATAAAACATACAATTCTGTGCAGCATGACAGAACAATTCTTTACATTTACTTGTGATACAAATTGTACACATTGTAATGGTTTATTTCGTAAGTTATCTTCTTATTTCAAATGCAATAAAATGTTAAAAGGAAAGGACATTAAAACGTAAAAAAATGTATTTAAAAAAAATAATTCTAGCAATGAATATTTTCAGATTTTGCACAGTGATATTTTTGTGGTCCATAGTGACAATCATCAACATTATCCACACAGAGATTCTTAATGAAGACCAAATAGGAGGGCAAGAGAAATACAGAGCAGAATGGAAGTGTGATACATGTGAGTATTTAACTGACATCAAACACATCACATAACATTAATGAGAACCAAATATAAGCCAGACAGTATATACCACATCATGGGTTCATGGGGTTTGATACATTTCATTTCTTTTTTATTTTATGCTCTATTTATTTAATTTTGTTGCTGTAACTTTACAGTTTCCTAATTTTTCAGTTTTCCAAGCCAAAGTTTAATCTGTTTTTATCTTTTATTCACAGTACGAAAATCATCTTTCACATCATTTGACTCAGGTTATGATTCCAAAAGAAGCACAACAAGTTTTTCCTGTGAAATTAAGGAACAGCTGTTTGAGGATGAGAGTGAAGTTATAGTTGCAACACAAACATGAAAACAAAACATTGTACAAAAAAGGTCCTAATAATTAACATTTAGATTTACTAGAAATTTGTGTTTATAATTGTAAATACAAGTAAATTTTACACAGAAAACTTTGAAGCATTCTGACGACTAATTTATTACACTTTTGAGCATTTGAGACCCTGTTAATAAGAAATGTTACAACATGCTGAGAAGTAGAATTTTATTTAATTCTGCTATATTTTCTTATTCTAGCAATTAAGATTATAATGTTATAAGTGTTCCTGTAATGTACAGTATTTGTGTACCACCAACTTTGTGTAAGTCTAATAAAGAACAACAAACCTGCATGCATCTACATGCAAATATTATCTACTACATATCAAGATATACTGTGAGCAGAAAATACTTCCTGTAGCCAGCAGAGGGAGCACTTGGAAGTGAACCTCCTCCTCGTCTTTAGGCAGTGCAGACCTATGAGGAACTTTAGGCCACTCAACGTGTACATTTTGACACTATCATTTTAATGTTGCAGTATAGAAATTGAGAATCAGATCAGTAATTCAGGAAATCAGATTGTAAGCCTATGCCAACTATAGCCTCATCAGGTGTAGTGCTTTGGCCCAATAGGTTAGGGTTACTGCTGCTTTTCTTTTAGCTGAAATCGGTCTGGCCATTCTCCTCTGACCTCTGATATTTGTGTTTAATTAATATGTTTAACATATATTTGATATAGTATTTTAAAAAGTACTGTAAACTTTAAAAAGTAAAAAGTTGGATCAACTTAAAAATGTACTTGAATTGGTAAACACTTCACCTTCACCTTAAGTAAGTCAAACTTTAATTTAATTTTAATAAATCAAAATTATTTAAGTGTTACCATTTGAAGTAATTTTATAGGTTGATCCAATTTGTCACTTTTTACAATAGCATAGTGTGTCGTCTTATTACTAACAGTTTCTTCAGAAATTGTAAAAAAAATCTAAATTCTTGTAATGCATAAAAGTGAATGCATGTTTGTCATGAAGTACAATGACAGACACAACTAAGTTGCACAAAAGTTGTAAAAGTAATGCTAAGTAAAATGTTTCCTAAGTTTGCTGCTCAATTGGTAGAGTTCAGAGCATTGCCCTAGCAATGTAAAGGTCATGGGTTTGATCCCAGAAAACACATATATCCTACTTAAAAAACATATACCTTGTAATGCACTGTTAATCATAACAGTGTCTACTAAATGCATATCTTTGTATTCTTTTTGTATGTAGTCATTTAAGTTTTAAGTTAAGTTCTTAAAGGGGGGGTTTAATGGTATTTCAAGCATTCTGACTTATTAACACAGTTAGGGGCCAGCCACACCAAAAGCGCTTTAAACGCTTGCAAACGCAAGGCGCGACGCACTGCCTTTTTTAAAAAAGAGCAGTGCGGCGCGGCTTTTCATATTGCTAAGCAACCACCACCTCAGCTGTCTTGTCAATCAAATATTGAAGCGTGAGCGCTTTTTTGCTGTTAACTGTCATATTAGCAGAAACTTTAAAAAGAGGACGCTTGCTCTGACCTTGTTTGAGGATGAGAGGTGCACAAACACGCAGGAGAGAGTGAGCGAGTGGAGTCCGGTTCTTCAAAGCAACTGTAAACTTCCCTCATCACAACGTAAGGCCCGCCTCTCCCCTCATTCGATTGGACAATGGAAGACGCGAATGACGTCAGGCGCTTCTCCGCTCTCAGCGCTCCTTCAAAAACGCGTGCGCGGCAGGCGGCAGAAAACCGCAAGGCGCTCGGCGCGCATAAACAGCGCGCAAACGCGCCCTGCCCATAGAATATCATTCAAAAAAGGCGCCTGCAACTGCCATAAACGCTTTTGGTGTGACTGAGCCCTTATAGAGTTGTTTCCTCATGCTAAACGTAGGCAAAGTGTCAAAAATGCAGTTGGGCGTGTTTCAGAGTATTTTTGTGCCGAATGCACTTCGCCAGGGTTCGTACAAGTTTCGGCTAATTTTTTTCGATTACGGTTCTAACTGACGTTTCAGAGGTTTTCGATACGTATCACTTCTTTATATGGGCTTCCGCCGGAAAACTTCCCCCGGAAAACCCCGCCCAGCCGTCAGTCAGCGGGAGACGCTAGAGCTTGCTAACAGCTTATCACGCCACTCAGCTTTGTTTAATTTCAAAAGTCAACAATGGCACAACAAGAAGTGTGTTTTTGGATGTAAGGAGAAGACATCCAGCCTCATGGAAACAATGGATATAGTTTATTATCCGGATTAGCAGCGGAGTTTTGCGTGTGTGTTTGATGCGGTGGATTTTCAGAACCGGGTCATGACGAGTTGCACGCGTTAAGTAAGACTTCTGTCTTATGTTGGAAATAGGCGCGTGTATATTATATAAATGACACGAACATGTAGTGAATCATAAGTTAAAACAGTGTTGTATAGTGTTGCATGACTCGTACTCGCTCCTCCCGTGTTATAACTCCTCCTTCTTCATTTTTTCGTACGTTATCGGAAAGATTCGGTAAAGCTAATCTTTCTTTTATAAATCTGATTAAACTAAAGACTCTTCGGAGATATAAAGGATGTCATACTACTCTATAGGTACTCCAGATTAATATCAGAAATGCAGAAACAGCGTGTGTTACGTGAGCTTTAAGTTTTAAAATGTCTGATTAAAACTGCAAGTAAAGTATCAGATCTTGAAGGGCCCCTATTACGTTTCTAAAAAGAATGTTATTTTGTGTAATGCATTGCGTTGGTTTATGGTTCCAAAACACATACTTTTGTACTGTACGTACATTATTGTTACTCCTCTTTGCTCTGCCTTTCAGAAATGCATACATTTCTACAAAGCTTGTCGTTTTAAGAAAGCACCGAATACCTCAAACGTGTAGGGATTTGTAGGCTGCATTTTTTTTTTTTTTTTTTTGACTATTTTAAGTCATAAAGTAGCTAAGTTGAGAATTGAGGCAACTACTGTTTGTAATCAGCTCAACAGCGCCCCACATTTTTCCCATGTAAATTTGTGGTGAAAAATGAAAATGCAACGAACCACAACAGTATTGATGTGTCTCATTAGAGAGCCATATGGGCAGCTTTGAAGTTTTACATTACGTGATTGTAGTTCCGGAGAAAATGGACATCAAACAACTTTGCCCTCACAAGCCAGATATACCAATGTTAAGTTTGTAATAGGGCATTTAAAGGATTGTGGGATGACATAAAGCTTTGGCTGTCTGGTTGTACTAAACGGAATAAGGTGTTTTATTTCCCATGTCTATGATATGACACAGAATCTGTCCCAATTTATAGTCAGGAGCCACTACTGCTTAATATCTTATCAATACGAGCCCGAATTTAATGCAGATGACCAAGCTAATCGATCATCTTTGCCAGCCCGGATTAAGCAGAAAGTGAAAGTATATCAAGAATGCAGAAATATACTAACAGATTGGTATGGATACTAGAACATAAAAACATGTCGGCATCTGTAATGGTAGAAACGACAAACAGCAAACGCTACTCTACACTGTTCAAAACTCGTGTTTGAATCAAGGTTTGAATAGTCACAAATTCTTTAAATATGAAAACATAGACAACTTACAGACTGTGAGTCAGAAGCAGGCATACTTATGATAATGTGCATTATGTCCACTTCAACTTATTGAGGATGCAACCTGTTGCCTACAAATCTTAAGTTCATTGTAGTCCTGGAAAAGAGATTTCAGTTGATGTAGTACAATAACTCGCGTCATCATAGACTCTGGAGTTTGTAACTTTACAGATTGTTAACATACAACACACACTTACACACAAAAAAATTTAAATAATAAAAAAGGAAAATAGGGGCTCTTTAAAACACATTCAATTTCATAAGACTGTGCATTGTTTATTTAAGTGCAATGTAAAAAACATGATGATGTGCCCACTGTATTTTTCTTTAATCTTTAAAAAAAGTTCAAAGACACTTTCAATTTGCTTAATGGAACAGAATGTAGGATTGTGGCCAAAACCGGTATTGCAATCACAAAACTTGTGGCCAAAACTGGTACTGCAATCACACAGCTGGTGGCCAATACACAAAATGACAACATAAACATCAGTTGAGGGCTGCAACTCCACTTTTAAAATGACAATATCCTGGCTGGACCACTGTTGTCAGTGTTATAAGTGTTTGAAATGAAAATGATTTCTTAATGTCTAGTGACATATCAGGGCCATTTTATGATTACTTGATATACATTTCTTACATACTGTTCCTTTAAATAAAGATAGTGAGATACTTCAATAAGATAAACTTCAAAAACACTGAAAAAGTTACAGTGTACTTTCAATACTCTTGTGTACTGTAGCTTGTTTTAAACAGGCATCCGGATGAACCGGTATTTGCAGGAGGAATTTTTTTCTTGTTTCTTCCTGCTCGTTGTTTCTTCCTTGTCAAGCTTCCTTAAATTGAAAATATCTTTCTCAGAAGAGTGATTTGTGAACGTAAGGTAAGAGAAAGTATATTACCTTGTTGCTTTTTAATTTAAATTTAAAATTCTTCAACTAAGTTTGAGCATTGGTGTCATTTGATGAGTATCTGTTTACATGATAATGACAATAATGGTACATGAAAGGTGGAAAAACATCTATAGAAATGTGTGATTTAGTTTGCTGATGATACAAATGTTGTGATAAAGAATGCATTTTTTTTATTAGGACTTGATAATATAACATAACAATCTGGTATTCCACATGTGGAAACACATTTTTAAAGATTTTAAGTTTAAAGTACAACAAAATGAGACTATAGTCATATATATATATATATATATATATATATATATATATATATATATATATATATATATATATATATATATATATATATATATATATATATATATATATATATATATAATAAAACCTCAGACAATCAGACTTTTAATTGTCTTTCAATAATAATTGAGACTTTTATGATATTCCTACCATGATATGATGATATGTTCACATCGATACAATACACATACCATACTGTACGTTCACTGTGTGAGTTAATAGAAAATCTTTAAAACATAATTTGCTACAGGAGATTTGTGGCAAATTCAAGCAGTATATCTAATTCTGTAACTACTATTTTGTTATAAAGATCAACTACAAAAAACGAAATATACTAAAAGTAAAACAAATAAACTTCAGATTAATGTCGACAACGTCTTATGAATAATAAATTAAATTACAGATCTGGAGATGGGGAAAATGGCATCAGAATAACAAGAACATGACAGAAACGAGCCAGAATCAAACAGAAGGAGCATGGACAACACAGTCAACGTTGAGTCATGCAATAAATCAAAGTAAAACCAAAGTAGTCATATTGTAATCTCGAATTTCATCTGAGACTGCTTGTCACCTTGCCCTTCGTCTCCCTACTCCTACTTTTACCATGTCCTCCTTCTCTTCCTCTTTCTCCTCCTTCACCATATCCTCCTTCTTTCCCTCCTCTTTTCATTTTGGAATGAACTTTTAATTCTGTATGTGTATTCATTACTGTAATCTTAATGTGTAATATATTCTTTTTCTAAAGCAAAGAACACATCACTGCCTTTTACAGGAGCCATTATCGCAAAAGAAGATCTGATATTATATACTCAATATTTAGAATTTGACTGTGGTGCGTATGACATTAGGAATTTACTGTTCAGTTGATTTGTTCTTTAGAAGACAAATCTGCTCTGTTTGTATTTAAATGTATTGTCATATCAGCTTTAATGGATATTTCATGTTATATACAGATAGTAATCAAGCATAATTGAGCCTATAAAAACATTTAAAACAAATTCTGTGCAGCATGACAGAACAATTCTTTGCATTTACTTGTGATACAAATTATACACATTGTGAGCAATATCTTCTTATTTCATATGCAATAAAATGTTGAAAGGAGGGTAATGTAAATGTAAAAAAGTAAAAAAAAAATGCTAGCAATTAATATATTCAGAATTTGCACAGTGATATTTTTGTGGTCCATATTGGCAATAATCAACATTTTCTGCACAGAGAATTTAAACGAAAACCAAATAGGAGGGCAAGAGAAAAACAGAGCAGAGTGGATATGTGATAATTGTGAGTATTCAACTGACATAAAACACATGATCACAAAAAAACTTAACTCAAAGTCTAAGCCAAACAATATTGCACATTATATTAATGTTGGGGTTTAAACACTTTTGGTTAATATATTTGAATAAAATGGTTGACAACACTACAGTTTAAAATATGGTTTTAATTCTTTGTTTCATGCACTTGGATGTGAGGCTCAAAATGTTGCCATGACGACAACTGAAAATCTTAATATATTATCAAAATAATTTTTATCCAATATATAATATAACACAATGTGATTTATGTTACATAAAAAACAACTACAGCTTTAGATTAGATTAGATTAATGATCTGGGGTCATGTTGGATTAAATTATCCTATTTTAGACCTTTAAATTTAACATTTCAAATTAGATCTAGGCTGAAACTTCTAGTTAATAAACATATTAGATAATCTTATGAATTTTCTGTAGGCTACAGGTCCTTCAAACGTTAAAGTTTATATCAACTATTTGGTTAATGTTGTGAATAGGGAGTTTAATTTAAATCAAAATCATTTTTCTTGTGGTCCTATACCTTAAATTGTCTTTAATTGTTTTTAATTGCATTAACAATGCTATTAAGTTTCATGAGTTACAAATGATGAAATTTAATACCAATGCACTGTAGCTTTAGATAAAAGCATCTGCTAAATGTGAAATTGACATTTTTAATAGCCCAATGTCTCAAGAACTCCTGGCTGACCAATAAATAGACAAATAAATACTTATGTTGTTTATACATTTCCAAAAATGCTGAAGAATTCTTACTATATCTATCCACTTGTAACAGATTTCACATGTTCATTTTTGTCTGGCTTGAATTTAGATTTCTATGTCATTCCTGTCATAATGTGATGATGTAATCATATTGGTGTTTTGATAAACAAATCTCAAAAAATTTCAAAATCTGATACAATATAGCAAACCTAAAAATTCCAAAACTTAAAAAATAAAAATGTAACTTTATGATTTCTTCATTATATATTAGATGACAAAACACAAATAAGAAAAAGCATGGACCCTCCTTTCACAGGTAAGACATACAATTAATAATTAATACAATTAAGTAATTAAGTTATTACTGTGTGTAGGCTTTAATCACAACTGTGATACACTAATTTAGTATATTCATGTGTGATGTATTGTTATTCATCAGTGCTGTGTCACTCCTTTTCTAGTAATGGCAGAGAGCACACCATTGCCAAGAACAGGAGCCAAAATCCCAAAAAGTATGGACACTGCTTTTGATGGTGAGTCATGCAAGAACAGTTCACCCAAAAACTTTATTGTTATTTGTTATTATTTTTATCTTGGATTGAACTATTCCTTTTAATTCTGTATGTTTTGTAACACATAACAGCATAATGAAATGAATAAACAGAGAAGGAAGCAAGATTTACATGTAAATTTTATTATTATTACCAGAAAAACAGCAATATTACTAAAATAAACTCTGACACACTTTTAACCGCAAGTCTAAATAAGCAATAACAGTGGAAAAAAACATTATTGTCTCTGAAAACTTTATATGACAAAAATTATATTTAAAGAACATATTCTTACAGTTATTCAAAGATGCACACATTATTCCATTTATTACTTCCTGTTTATGAGCACGTTCCAACCTATTTATTTATTTTTGACCATCGAGGAGCTTGCTCTTGTAGTGACGTGATTACAGGAATCAAGCGGAGTCACAAAAGTCCCTCATATAATGTGAATTTCCACGTGAATGTCTCGAATGACTAGAATTTCACGCACAGCTTTCACGTGCAAATGAAGCGAGTAAACTAAAAATGTTCAAGCGTCCAACTTCGTGTGAATAGCGCGTTTTTACCGCCTTTGGTGTGAATCCAGCATCATTCCAAATCTGATTTTGGTGTATATCCGTTTGGACACACACTTAGAACGGATGTGTTACAAACAACACATGATTCTGTATCCCAGTATCAAACCATCTATGTGTTATTATTAAAACAACACATTTTGTGTTACTTTTACCAACTTGTGTTTTATTTCAACAAAAAAGAGACACATAAAAAAAGACACATAATGTGTTTAAATTAAACATAGTGTGTTAAAAGCTTAACACAGATGTGTAAAAAATTAACACATCCTTTCTAAGAGTGCAGACTCACTGTCCACACTGTGTATCACAAATACAATTTGAAAAGTATTTCAAACCACCTTTGGATGTAGCTTGAAACGGTTTAGCAAAAACTGATTTCATGTGGTTTTTGGTCGTTCACATGTTCTAAATGTGACTGGATTCAAATCGGATATGCACCAAAATCGGATTTGGATTGACAGTGTGAACAATGTCTAATACACACTAATTGCTACCCAGTCTCACAAAGTTTCGTGGTATAGTCACGTGTTTTTTTGGTTCTTTTTTCGTGCTGTTGTCGCGAGGTTTCGTGTTTTTTCGTGGTCGTGTGGCGAGTTCCTGTTTTCGTGTGGTTGTCACGTGTTGGTTGCTCGACTGTTTTTTCCTATTTTTAAACCATTGTCGCTTCGGTTTAGGGTTAGATTTGGTGCTTGCATTAGAATGTCACTTAATATATTGATCTATACTATTTTTCCTGATTTATTTTTTTATATGTCGCCTGGCGTTAGGGTTAGAGTTGGGTTTGGTTAGGGATGTCATTTTATGTAAATCTAACCCTAAACCGAAGCGACAATGGTAAGAAAATAGGACAAAACAGTCGAGTAACCAATACGTGATAATCACACGAAAACAGGAATTCGTTATACGACTACGAAAAAACACGAAATTTCGTGATAATAGCACGAAAAAAGAATCAAAAAAATACGTGACTATATAGGAAATGTAAAACGTGAATCGAATAATAAAATGCTCGAATAATCTTTAATTCTTTGCCTTATTCACTTGGATGTGGTGCTCAAAATGCTGCCAAGATGACAACTGAGAATCACAAAAATATTATCAAAATAATTTCATCCAATATATAATATAACACAGTGTGATTCATGTCACAGTAAAGACCAACTGGCAACTACAGCTTACTTTTATAATTAAGGTGTTTTCTGTATTTTCTGGATTAATGATCTGGGGTCATGTTGGATTAAATTATCCTATTTTAGACCTTTAAGTTAAATGTACACTGTAAAAAAATCTGTAGAAATTACAGTGTTATTGCAGCTGGGTTGCCGGTAACTTACCGTAGATTTAAATTTATGTTATTTACTGGCAACATTTTGTTCAAAGTTAAATGAAAATTAAACATTTACAAGTCTTTGTCTTTACAGACTAAAACAAAAAACAGCATCAAGCAAAACATTCTGGGAAACAAAATCCGAAGCAAAAAAACAGAAAAAGATTGATGATGATTTCTGGTTCCCAGAATGCTTTGCATGAGGCTGTTATTGTATAGTTTTATTCTGTAAAGATAAAGACTTGTTAATATAAAAAATAAATAACATAAATTTAAATCTACGGTAAATTACCGGCAACCCTAACATTGAAATTTCTACAGAATTTTTTTACAGTGTAACTTTCCAAATGAGATCTAGACTGAAACTTACAGAAACTTAAACATTGTCTTTAACACTGCCAATTAAGGTGCATGAGTTAAATTCCCATATATATATATAGATTGATGGAATTGTATACCAAAATGCACTGTAGCTTTAGATAAAAGCATCTGCTAAATGTAACATTTACTTTTTTAGTAGGCCAATGTCTCAAGAACTTCTGGCTGACCAATAAATCAACAAATAAAAACTATACATATATTTATGAATGGTGTTTATACATTTCCTTAAATGCTGAAGAATCTTCATTATGTGTTGTCTAACAGATTTACAAGTAAGCATTAAGGCTGCTGTGTCATTCCTTTTATAATGTGATGATCACATATTTGTTATTATTTTTATCTTGGTGTTAACTGTTCCTTTTAATTCTGTTTATTCATTATTGTAATCTTATCTTATAGTGATGTGTAATTTATTCTTTTTATCAATGCTGTGTCTCTCTTTTTTCTAGAAAAAGCAGAGAGCACATCGCTGCCCATAACAGCAACCATTATCACAAAAGAAGATCGTATATTATATGCTCAATATTCAGAATTTGACTGTGGTGTGTATGACATTAGGAAACTCAATGTTAAGTTTATTTTTTCTTTAGAAGACAAATCTGCTCTGTTTGTTTGTATTTAAATGTATTGTCATATCAGCTTTAATGGATATTTTATGTTATATACAGATATTAATCAAACATAATTGAGCCTATAAAACATACAATTCTGTGCAGCACGACAGAACAATTCTTTGAATTTACTTGTGTTACAAATTGTACACATTGTAAGGGTTTTAGGGTATTGTATGCATTTCTTAAGTTATCTTCTTATGCAATAAAATGTTAAAAGGACATTAAAAATGTAAAAAAAAAATGTATTTAAAAAAAAATAATTCTAGCAATGAATATTTTCAGATTTTGCACAGTGATGTTTTTGTGGTCCATACTGACAATGATCAACATTTTCCACACAGAGATTCTTAATGAAGACCAAATAGGAGAGCAAAAGAAACACGGAGCAGAATGGATGTGTGATATATGTGAGTATTTAACTGACATCAAGCACATCACATAAGATTAATGATGTAAGCCAGGCAGTATATACCACATCATATTAAAAGTAAGGTTCATGGGGTTTAATACATTTAATTTAATTTTTATTTATTTAATTTGTTTGCTGTAACTTTACAGTTTTCTAATTGTCCAGTTTTCCAAGCCCAAGTTTTATCTTTATTTTACTTTTATTCACAGTACGAAAATCAACTGTCACATCAATTGATTCAGGTTATAATTCCAAAATAAACTCAAGACCTTGTTCCTCTGAAATTATGGAACCGCTGCTTGAGGATAAGAGTGAAGTTACAGCTGCAACACAAACATGAAAACAAAACATTGTACAAAAAAGGTCCTAATAATCAACATTTAGATTTACAAAAAAAATTATGTTCATAATAGTAAATACAAGTAAATTTTACACAGAAAACTTTGAAGCATTCTGACGACTATATTATTGCACTTTTGAGCATTTGAGACCCTGTTAATAAGAAATGTTACAAAATGTAGAATCTTATTAAATTCTGCTGTTTTCTTATTCTAGCAATAAAGATTATTATGGTTATAAGTCTGCCTGTACTGTAAAGATTATTATGGGTATAAGTGTTCTTGTACTGTACTGTATTTGTGTACCACCAACTTTGTGTAAGTCTAATAAATAACAACAAAACTGCATACATCTGAATGCAACTATTAGTATATCAAGAATGCTGTGAGCCGAAATATACTTCCTGTATCCAGCAGAGTGTACTGTACACTCACCAAGTGAACCTCCTCCTAGGCATGCTCCACAGGTAAATTTTGACACTATCATCTTAATTTTGCAGTAGAAATTGAGAATCAGATCAGGAAATCAGATTGTGAGCCCATGTTTACTATAGACTCTTATAGCCTAGAAATTTAAAGTTGAAAAAAAACTTTTTATTTTTATTTTTACCAATGACCAATCAGGTCATAGCAGCAAACAAACTTCTGACACTGTCGTAGGCTATCTTTGGATGCAAGACTGGGAAAATGTCCGTCTTTGAACCTCTCTCACTGTACAACATGGAACCACCGATAAAGAGCCACGATCACAGAAATCGTGATGATTGTTTTATGATGGTAATCCTAAGTCTGGGACAGCCAAAAATCATGCAGTGTATTCTGGGCTTTAGGAAACATTTCAAACATTTCAGAAGGACTCTAATGAGTAGAATCAGGTGTTTTATATAAGGCGACGTCTAAAACATTCCGAAAAGGGGGCCTGAGGGCTCATTGTTCTAAGAAAGTGAGGTGTGCTTCAATTGGCCAGCTATCCAGTGTGATGTTATTGGCCGAATACCTCAAGTGTGTTCTGTAAATGTAACACATCTTACCTAATTTGGAAGATCAGCTCCCAACAGGCCATTTCTCAAATGGAAGGCACATTTATAGGCTGCATACGTCATAAAGTCTTATTTCAGAATATTAACAATTATAAAGTTTAAGATTATACTTAGTTATTCGTCAATTGTTGTAATATGCTTATGAATTGCGAATATAATGCTCCAGTTAACTGTAATAAACCAGGCTTGATCCTCCCTGCAAATGGGACCTTCTGTTTGAGAAATGGCTTATATCGTCTTTACTACCATGCGCAGCTCATCTGGGCAAGTGTTAAAGGAATAGTCAATTTCTTAAAAGAAAAATCCAGATAATTTACTCACCACCATGTCATCCAAAATGTTGATGTCTTTGTTTGTTCAGTCGAGAAGAAATTATGTTTTTTGAGGAAAACATTGCAGGATTTTTCTCATTTTAATGCACTTTAATAGAGCCCAACATTCAACACTCAACTCAACACGCAACAGCCTTTCTCAACAGAGCCTCAAAGGACTACAAACGATCCCAAACGAGGCACAAGGGTCCCATCTAGCGAAACGACCGTCATCCTCGACACTTTTAAAGCACAACTTTTCGTCTTGATCCGGTCCAGCGCGACCTAACGTAAATGCGTAGTGACGTAGGGAGGTTACGTGTTACATACTGTATATAAAACGCACATTTGCGGACCATTGTAAACAATAAACTGACACAAAGACATGTATTAGTATCATTCAACATACAACAACGTCGGAACGGTCCTCTTTCCACACACTTGTAAACACTGGGGCAGAGTTTCGCGTTCGTTCTCTGTGACCTCTTGACGTGATGACGTATTGCGTGAGGTCACGCTGAGGCTTTCAGGACCGGAGGAATATGAGAAATTGTAGTGCATATTTTTTATTTTTCTTGTCAGAAATGACAATCATTTTGTTAGATAAGACCCTTGTGCCTCGTTTGGGATCGTTTGTGGTCCTTTGAAACTCCGTTGAAGGGAGCTGTTGTGTGTTGAGTTGAGTGTTGGGTGTTGGTGTCCATTAAAGTCCATTAAAATGAGAAAAATCCTGCAATGTTTTTCTCAAAAAACATAATTTCTTCTGGATTGAACAAAGAAAGACATCAACATTTTGGATGACATGGTGGTGAGTGAATTGTCTGGATTTTTCTTTTAAGAAAATGGACTATTCCTTTAAGTATTAATCCACTTGAAAATATAGAACTCTATAGAAACATAATCAATTCTAAACTGTTAACTTGAAATGTGTCTAATATTTTTCAACAAATATTTTTAGAGTTGTAAAGTGAGATGAGTATTGGAAATCGAGCACACGGCTCAACTGGCTACTGTTTGTAATGATCGAGCTGAGAGGGGCAGAGGTTGCTTCTGCCCTCCTGAGCTCAACAGCGCCCCACATTTTTCCCCATGTAAATTTGTGATGAAAAATGGAAATGCTGCGAGCCCTAATGGAGACAAATTAGTATCAATATGTCTCAATAGAGAGCCAAATGGGCAGATTTTAATCTGCGCCTCTAGCTATTATTAGCTATTGTACATGAAAATATTTCTGCTATCATTTTGTGTAAGCAAAGTGCATTTAAGTCTGCATGCCAATGGCTGATTCTTTAGGTTGTTAGCATCACGAGTGGCACAAATCAATCCGATTGTAATAGTGTAGAGTTTTTATTACAGAATTCATTTCAAAGATTGTCAGTTAATGAGAAAATGGACATCAAACAACTTTGCCCTGACAAGCCAGATATAAAAATTGTGCAACTGCAAAAAGGCCAATGGCAAGTTGTTCAATAGTGCATTTGAAGGATCGTGGGATGACATCAAGCTTTGGGTGTCTGGTTGTACTAAACAAAATAAAGTGGTTTATTTTCCATGCTTACTTTTTCATTTTTAAAATATTTATCTGAAAAGGCTAAAACCAAATTCAGCATCAGAGTGCCTCCGTCAGGCTGAATGGACACTAGACCTCTTCTCAGTGTTCTGCATGCGTCCTGTCATTTAATGTAAAACTTATACCACTAGCAGTTAATTATAAGTTAGTCATATAACCTACCACACAGAGTCTGCCCCACCTAAATTTATAGTCAGGAGCTGCTACTGTTTACTACCTTATCAATATGAGCCTGAATCTGATCCAGATAATGCAGATGACCAAGCTGATCGATCAACTTTGCCAGCGCGGCTTGAGCAGAAAGTGAAAGTATATCAAGAATGGTTTGAGTATAAACAACAAACAAGAAGCGCTACTCTACACTGCTCAAAACTCGTGTTTGAATCATGCTTTGAATAGTGACTAGCAAATTCTTTAAATATGAAAACATAGGCATAGAAGTGGGCGTAATTATGATAATGTGCATTAAGTTCAGGTCAACTCATTGCAGAAGTAAACTGTTGCCTACAATCCTTGTGTCTGTTGTAGTCCAAGAAAAGAGATTTTATTTGATGTAGATAACTTTTGTCATTGTGTTTGGGATTTGTCACTTTACAGATTGTTAACATATAACTTACACATCAAAAGAATTGTAAAATCTATATGAAAATAGGGGTTCTTTAAAAAAACACTTTCAATTTCACAAGACTGTGCATTGTTGTTTACTTAAGTGCTATAAAAACATGATGGTGAGCCCACTGCATTTTTCATGAATACTTAAAAAACAATTCAAAGACACTTTCAAGTTGCTTAAATGAAGATAGCCAGAGTTTACTTAAATAAACTTTGAAGTACTTTGAAGCATCTGGATGAACCGGTATTTCAGGCAGGAGGGGAAGATTTTTTCTTCCTTGTTTCTTCCAACTCGTTTCTTCCTTGTCAATTAAGGTTTCATAAAGCGATTTGTGAGCGTAAGGTAAGAGAAATATTACCTTGCTGCATAAATATAAATTCTGCTTTTTTAATGTTTAAAATTCTTCAACCAAATTTGAACATTGGTATCATTTGATGAGTACTGTTTATACCTCACTGATACTGATAATGACAATGGTTTGATATTTTTATGCTTTGGACAACCTCACACTAACATGAAAGGTAGAAAAACACATAGAAATGTTTTGTTGAGTTTGCTGATGATACAAATTTTGTAATAAAGTATGCATATTTATTAGGACTTATGGTAAAAATATTTGGTACTTACTGTAAAAAAATAATTATGCAGCTGGTTGCCAGTAACTTATTGTAGATGATAAAGACTGAAAAAGTTTAATGTTTATTTAACTTTAAACAAACTGTTGCCAGTAAATAACATAAATGTAAAATCTACAGTAAATTACTGGCAGATAGTAATACTGTAATTTCTACAGACATTTTTTACAGTGCTGTATTCCACATGTGGAAACACATTTTTGATATTTTGAGTTTGTGGAGAGTCTTAAAATATAATAAAAGTAGACTAAAACCACAAAAAAATGATTATAGTGTTGTTTTATAATTGAGGTGTTTTCTCTATTATAGATTAATAATCTTTATAGAAACATCTTGTTTTCAGGTCGAGTGAGATCCAGACTGAAGCATTCATGTTTGGAATGCGGATCAGATGATCACTTTGTGATGTTTTTTAATTGCATTCCAATATTAATTTAGACTTATATGATATTCCTACCATGATATGAAAATATGTTCACATCGATACACATATCTTATCCATACCGTATGTTCACAGAGTTAATAGAAAATCTTTAAAACATTGTACAGGAGATTTGTGGCAAAAGGAGTAAAGCTAATTCAGTAACTACTGTTTTGTTATAAAGATCACAACTACAGAAAACTATAATACACTATAAGTAAAACAAATAAACTACAGATATATGTCAACAAAAGTCTTATGAATAATAAATTATATTACAGAAATGGAGATGGTAAAAATGGCAGCAGAAAAACGAGAATCAAAGAGAAAGAGCATGGAACATCCAATCAATAGTGAGTCGTGCAATAAATAACAGTAAAACAATATGTGTGTTAAATATTATCATATTATATTATCAGTGCTATTTCTCCTCTTTTCTAGTAGGGGCAAAGAGCACATCACTGCCCAAAACAGGAGTCAGAATTCCAAAGGAAGAATTGATTTTATATCCTACATATTCAGGTAATGAATGTAGTCCATATGAAAAATATCAGCTTCTTAAACACCAAACAAAATGCTCATTAATGTTTACAGTAGGCTATATAGGCTATGTGAATGTCTTGTAACCTTTTAAACCTCTTACTTACGTGTAAATAAAAATAAATGTTGGCAACCAATGCCATTTGATAGCCAATGACATTTTCTGAAAAAAACTAAAGCAATAATGTTTTCTTATTTTTTAGGAGTGAACATCAAAACATTCAAAATTATGCCAGATTTTGTAATCTGTATACATTTTACTTTTTTTTAAATGTTAAGACACTTATTTAAACATTTACTCATTATAACAGATTTTTTAAGTTAAACAAATTTCTGAGTACTTTCCAAGATTATTTCAGTGAAACCACAGATTTTTTTTACAAGTAGGTGTCTCATTTTCAGGTCTTGTTTCATGCAGGAAATAATTTTGAAACTGCATTTTTTGGATATTTCCACTGCGTGATATTTCTGTGGTGTATCATGGTTTCAATCATTAATTTCCCCACATATACTTTAAATGAAACCCAAACACAAGAAAGAAAGATATACAGAGCAAGCTGGGATGAGAAAATATACATTGATGTGTGTGAATTTTTAACTTACATCACACACATCACAAACTGTAAGTAAACTGAACTCAAATGGGTGGTTTCCCTGGACAGAGTTTAGATTAAGCCAGGACGAAGCCTTATTTATATTAGGAGTCCATCTAAGTTGTTTTTACAAACATACCTTACAAAAACACATTGGTTCTGTGTATCTTGTGACAAAACGGCACTGATATATTTAAAGGTCTCATTTTTCCTGTGCTTTTGAAGCTTTGATTGTGTTTACGGTGTGCAATATAACATGTGTTCATGTTTCACATGTAAAAAACGCAGTATTTTTTACACAATTTACTTATCTGTATAGCGCTGGGTTCATATGTCCTCAAAACGGGCTGATGTCTTCCTTGTTCTATTAAGTCCCTCCTTCAGAAATACGTAACGAGTTCTGATTGTGTAGTTTTTTTGTGTGCGTTGTGATTCGACAGCAGCTTAGCTTAGCCAGAGCCGTTTAAGCTTAGCTGGCGACTGACATATTCCTGTGGGCGGAGTTTAGTCAAAAACTCTTACTTTGACATCATTCAACCGGGAAGTAGAGGGCTGTAGTCCAAACTGGCCGTTGGCTGAAAGGGGAATTCTGTTTAAGAAAATTTTTGTAGGTATTATTTATGCTCTAACAGCAATCTTGCACACCAACTAAAGTTTGAAAAATGTGGTCAGGAAAAATGGGAACTTTAAAAAATAGGACACAGATTTTAATTAGCTCAGACATGCATTTTAGTCTGGGACTAGTCTTAAGCCCTGTCTGGGAAACTTTCCCAAAGTGTAAGCCGAACAATATACAGTACCACATCTTACTGAAACTATATTTCAGACATTTCATTGATTTTTCGTGGTTACTTTACTTTTTCTAATGATTGTCTAATTTTCCAAATAGAAACTTTTCATCTATATTTGTCTTTCATTCACAGTACGAAAACTGTCTGTCACGTCTAATGATTCATGTGACTCAGGTTATGATTCTAAAAGAAACACAACAATTTTAGAAACTGAGGAACAGTGCATTGAGGATGAAGAACCGAACAGAAACCCAACAGAAACAAAATACGAAGGTCAAAAACAAAGAAGAAGTTCCTTGTAATCAATAGCTAGATTTACAAGATAAGTTTACAAAATAACTTATTGCACTTTTGAGACCCAACGGCACAAGTTGCATGAAATAATAAACAACAATACCTGTAGACTATGTATATTACAAATGTTATGTAAATGTTGTAATAAAATGTAAAATAAAAGTTTAATTAAATCACATTATGTAAGTGTGCCGAGCTGTGTGTCCACAAACTTAAACATGGAACAACAAGTGTAATAAACAAGAGCAAAGCTCAATATGCATTTTGTAAAATATTTGTATTAAAAGCTTAAATAGGCTTAAAGACTTATTTAAGATGTAAAATAAATTTTTGGTGTCTCCAAAGTGCGTATGTAATTTTTATAGCATGTTAAAATCTAAAATCTCCACTTTATAGGTGTGAGCAAAACTGTGCCGTTTTTGGGTGTGTTCAATTACCTATTTTTTCACATGATGGAGAGAATGGTTTATCAAAACTTACTGGGTTAATTTTTTTTACATTTTCTAGGTTGATAGAAGCCCTGGGATTCCAATTATAGAACTTAAACATAGAAAAAGTCAGATTTTCATGATATGTCCCCTTAACAGAGAAATATTTCCTATAGTCAGCAGAGGGAGCACTTTCACTTAATATATTTACTTTCACTTGCATATTTACACACGCATACACGTACGCACGCACGCACACACACACGCACGCACGCACGCACGCACACACACACACACACGCACAGAATTATAGAATAAATCATTGCAATCATGTTGTTTATGCCAGTGGTTCTCAAACCTTTTCTCAAACTTGTGTTTGGTACATTCCTTCGTGGCCCCCAAATTTGTGACATAAAACCTTCTAAAACTTAAACAAAAAATATTACATTATAATTTTTATATGATTATTTTTTATAATTATTATTATAATTAATATAGTGCTGTTGGTTAGTAGCCGTATTTTCCTGAGGTTTAATTACACCACATTTATGATGAATTAATGAATTTAGTTTGGTTTATGCCAAATTCTAACTTTACCTATCTTCTGAATTTTGCAGCGAAAACCGAGACTCATCATATTAGACAAAGTTTTCCCACACTCTTTGTAGTTTTCTGCTGTGGCACATTTGTCTCAAGCTTCATTGTGTTTAATGATCCATTTAATTATTCTCCACATCAATGGTTCTCAAACTGTTTCAGCATGCAGCCCCCCTTGTGTAGGGTGCATCGCATTGTGGCCCTGCAGAAGAAAATGTATTACATAAAACTCAAAAACAAATTAAATTATACAATGTAGTGCTTTTGGTTAGTAGCCTTTTTTTCTGAGGTTAAATTACACAGAAATTATGAAAAGTTAATGTATGTTATACCATCTCATAAAACTGGGGGCCCTAAGGGGTCCACAGTCCCCAGTTTGATAACCACTGCTCTACATTTTTTGGTTGTAAAGACTGGTATTCCAGTTACATTGCCTTAGTTCAACTTGACTGGCCCTTCTTCTCTGTGAACATGTACACTCACCTATAGGATTATTAGGAACCTCATACTAATACTGTGTTTGACCCCCTTTCGCCTTCAGAACTCCCTTAATTCTATATGCCATTGATTCAACAAGGTGCTGAAAGCATTCTTTAGAAATGTTGGCCGATATTGATAGGATAGCATCTTGCAGTTGATGGAGATTTGTGGGATGCACATCCAGGGCACGAAGCTCCCGTTCCACCACATCCCAAATATGCTCTATTGGGTTGAGATCTGGTGACTGTGGGGGCCATTTTAGTACAGTGAACTCATTTTCATGTTCAAGAAACCAATTTGAAATGATTTGAGCTTTGTGACATGGGGCATTATCCTGCTGGAAGTAGCCATCAAAGGATGGGTACATGGTGGTCATAAAGGGATGGACATGGTGGGTCAGCTTGAAACAGTCGGTCTATTCTCCTCTGACCTTCAGCATCAACAAGGCATTTTTGCCCACAGGACTGTCGCATACTAGATGTTTTTCACTTTTCACACCATTCTTTGTAAACCCTAGAAATGGTTGTGTGTGAAAATCCCAGTGACTGAGCAAATTGTGAAATACTACTCAGACTACTATTATGTGTGTATTAAAAAGTGTTATAGCCAGAGTGTAGGACAAATCTACAATATCGCTACAAAAATATCTGTTGGTCTTTTCAACAGATTATCAAAATGCTCAGCATAAAGATAATATCAGATAATCAAGCTTCAAGATAATATACAGGCCTTTAAACATCATCATAAAAACATTTTTTAGCTTGGTATAAATGCACTTGCAGAACAATAACATACGTTTATGTTTAAGATCTCATATTCAGCCATTACATTCACACTTGTTTAAAGAGTAAACACAATTTAATTACACTCACAATTTCTGCATAATTATGTTGACTACACACAATAGAGGCAAACTGCTAATATAAACCTGATTAAAATGTAATAAGTAAGGAAACTGCCTGCGTCTGCACCTTTGTGCATGTAACCTATTTGAAATCAGCACAGTTCACAGAACATTGTAGGTGACCGTCATCCTGCTGTACTGTTCCCATCCACCGGATACTGTTCAATAATTCATCCGAATTCATCTACAGCAGTATGATTTGCATGTCAGTTCACGTGGAGTGCATGTTTGAATCATCAGTGTCTATTTTTATTAAGAACAAATCCCCAGGCATGCCATAAATGAGTTAAAAGCCTCAGGGATGGCTGTCGCCTGATAATGGTCACAGCTGAAGACACATCATTCTGAATTCTATTGTCCATTTTGTGTGCTCTAATCCATCGCTCGACCACATGAAGCAAAAGCCTCCCTGATTTCCAATTAATTCAGTTTTAAAGGTCCTCCTCTGAGCTAATTGTATGTATTGTTGATTAAATCAGTCTTGCATGCTCTTGCTCTCTCTCTCTCTCTGCCACTCCTTCTTCTTCCATAATTAAATCTCTCAATGCTCGGTTCTCCAGGGGTCTCACACTGCTTGAGGTGAGCTAAAAATAATTCTGGTCACTCAAGTCTAGACTTAACTCCATGCCACACGGGCACACGCAGGCTACACATTTCTTAAAATCCTGTCGTCTATCCGCTGTTCTTCATGCATCTAATCGACTCAATTCTTGCACGGTATTCTAAGTCTTTAGCTCATTTTGTTTCTATGCTACCCTGAAATTGCTACTTAGCAACAGTCACCAAGACAACAATATGTACCCTGTCTTCATCTTTTTTTCTGTTTTTACTTTGCCTACATTTTTTCACTTTCACTGTCATAATTTAGTTACGGAGTCACCGCCCTTCAAACATCCACTGTGCTATAATTCAGGGTAAAAGTTTACAGTGGTTTGCAGTGTTGATTTGCAAACTGACCGTGTTAGTATGAATGCATCCTTTAATTCATTTCTTTTTGATTATTTCTGCCAAAATACAGGAAATCAACCATCAAGAATGGAAGATGCAAATCTGGAAAAGGAAACGGCAGCTATTTTTAAATGCGTCTAAAATTAGATGTGCAGATCTCTTTAAATTCAATTGACACCAGCACCTGCACAGCACCTGCAGTTAGTATCATTTAATATAGTCAGTAAGTCATACTGTTACAGTTAGTAATATTTTGTACAATGTAAAATGTTATTTTATCTAAAGCTAAAGTTTGCATTTTCTGAGCTACCCGAGTCATTTAACAAAACTAACATTTTAACTCTTTGTATACAAGTTATCTGAAACACACTGTTACTGGTTGAACCAATAAGAGCAATGTTTTGATAGCACCATAGGGGACATTTCAGTAAGAATCAAGGTACTAATGGCTTATGGTTAAAGCTCACATTACACATGCTGTTTCTGCATTTCTGATGTTAATCTGGAGTACCTTTAGAGTAATACATCCTTTATATCTCTGAAGAGTCTTTAGTTTAATCAGATTTATAAAAGAAAGATTAGCTTGACCAAATCTTTCCGATAACGTACAAAAAAATGAAGAAGGAGGAGTTACTACTGCGGGAGGAGCGAGTACGAGTCATGCATGACTATACAACACTGTTTAACTTATGATTCACTACATGTTTGTGTCATTTATATAATACGCACGTGCCTATTTCCAACATAAGACAGAAGTCTTACTTACCGCATGCAACTCTTGACCCAGTTGTGACTTTTCAATGATATCCAGCGTTAAACAAACACACAAGCAAAACTCCGCTGCTACCCGGGATAATAAACTATATCCATTGTTTTCATAAGGCTGGCTTTCTTCTCCTTACATCCACAAAACACACTTTTTTGCCATTGTTGAGTTTTGAAATTAAACAAAGCTGTCGCGTGATGTGAATGTTTGCAAGTTCTAGCGTCTCCTGCTGATTGACGGGTGGGCGGGGTTTTCGGGGGGAAGTGCCCATAAAAAGAAGTGATACGTATAGAAACCCCTGAAACGTCAGCTGGACCCGTAATAAAAAAAAACTTTCAGAAACTTGTACGAACCCTGGCGAAGTGCATTTGGCACAGAAATACTCTGTAACACGCCCAACTGCTTTTTTGACACTTTGCCTACATTTAGCATGAGGAAACAACTCTATAACTGTATTAATAAGTCAGAATGCATGAGCCAGGTTTGGAGAAACTAGTTTAAGGTACTTCATTTACCAAAATAATTGCACACATCTCCCATACCAACCAAGTATCACGAAATTACGTACCTCAATGTCACGTTTTGCCGAGTTTGAACGTGAGCATGTCACGCTTTCTGTTTGTGTCACTGTCACGTATTGGTTACTCAACTTTTTTGTCCTAATTTCTTACCATTGTTGCTTCGGTTTAGGGTTAGATTTACATAAAATGACATCCCTACCCAAACCCAACTCTAACCCCAACGTTAGGCGACAATTGGTAAAAGTTTAGAAAATATAAAATAATAAGTCTTGTATCTTTTTTTTATAAACCAATACTTAAAGTGACATATAACGCAAGCACCAAATCTAGCCCTAAACTGAAGCGACAATGGTTTGAAAGTGGGACAAAGAAGTTGAGGTACCGGTGTGTGACAGTGACACGGACAGAGGGGCCTGACGTGCTCACGTTCAAGCTCGGCAAGACGTGACATTGTCACGTTGGTACATACGTGCCTATAGGTACGTAATTTCGTGATATAGGGTTGCTCATACAGTTATGTGGCACTTACAGTGTGCTCTGTTTCACCATATTACAGCAACAAGATATTTTCATGTTGGACAATTTCATTTGATTCTGGAACACACATCATTGCTTTTTGATTTTACAAACCTAAATATTCATGTACATAATCTCAATACTTAATGCATGCAGAAATTGTGTCTAAAGCTGCACATAAATCAAGCTATTATGTAACATAATGCAGTACTGGATATTTCACAGATCCCAGTTGGACAATTGACATGGCCCCTTTAAAGCGCATATGATCATTATAATGAGAAAGAGGGGGGGCAGCCTGCTGTGATCTAATTAAGTACATCAGCTTTTGATGAATGTAAATGAACGAGCAAATGAAGAGAAATAATTTACAATTAATAGTCAATTGACAGCAGCAGGGTACTTCAAGTGATTACACTTTTAAGGATTTATCATCTTCAAAATATTAAAAATACCCTCTAGGGTCTGTTAAAACAATTATAAACCCTCATGAGACGATAATATTTCAAAGCCACTCAATAAGAAGTCTACAGCCCTTGTTGTCTAATAATACACATGCAGTAACAAATAGATGTTCAACAACATACAGCACAAAGGAGGGTGCATTTAGATTACCCATAAATTAAAATGTTGTCATTATTTACTCACCCTTGATGTTGCTTTAAACCTGTAATGCGTTTCTTTATTCTGTTGAACTTGAAATAAGATATTTTGATAAATGATAGTAAGCACACAGTTGACGGTAGCCATCTGCTTCCGTATTTGCTTTTCCAAATACAAAATTCAATGGGTACTATCTCATATTATGTTCCGGGTCAATTTGACCCGTTTTGATTTTTAAGCTGTCGGATAAACCAGTTAACCTGTGATTTTATTCTTGAAATTTTGTGACTTTTTCTCATTTATGGCCATGAACATGCACGCAAAGTTTGGACATGCTGATATGTTTTGAACTGTACCAAAATAATTTTGTAACGATTTTGAGGTTCGCGGGTCAATTTGACCCGCATATTGTTTTGTTCCAAAGCAACTGTATAGACCTAAATTAAATATATATTTTTAGTGTTTGTTGCTATATTGGTGTTTTACTATCCTGAAATGGGGGTAAAAATGCTTCTCCTCACTCTTTTGAGTACTGAAAAATAATTTTACAAACACAGGTGGTAAACGTGAGCTATCATTTCTATTTACAATGTATATGAAATACTACTTAAGTTACCGTTTTCTTCCAGACATTTTGTCACTTTTTCTCATTTAGGGCCATGAACATGCATGCAAAGTTAGGATACACTGATGTGTTTTGAAGTCAATCAATGTCAATTTCACCCATATTTGTTTGTTCCAAGGCAACTGTATAGACACAAATTAAATACATTTATTGCGCATATGTTGGTGTTTTACTACCCTGGAAAGGGAAAGGTGAGCTTTTTCTCACTATTTTCAGTACTGATAAAGACTTCCTCAGACACAGAAAAGTAAATGTGAACTATCATTTCTATTTTCAATGTATATGAAATACTCTGTAAAGCAGATGAATTCAGACCCACAGAAAATCCAGAGGTGAATACAGGTGATGCCAGCCGTGCCCCACAAAACATGACACCAAAATAAGCACCATTTGTGTAAAATGCAAGAAGTCAGAACGCACATGCTTGATGTGTGCACATCATGTAAACAGTGATTTCTTGAATTTGTACAATGAGCCTCAAGAACAAAAGATGAGATTTAGAAAAAGAAAACTTCATTTCATTTCACAGCAATATTAAATTGTTCATTTAGGATGTTTTAAACATAGGTATGTTAAAAAAAATGTAAAATATAAAATGTTAAATGTTGCAACAGTTTTTGTGCAACATTTGTTAAAATAAACATGTTAAAAATTGTGGTTAAATGCATTTTTTAAAATCATACTTTTTATTTTTAAGTGTTTGTAATGTGTGATAAATTCTGAAACTAAAATGGTCCTGTTCATACCTAATTCCTTCTTGTTTTTAATGTGATATTTAAGTAATTGCATTGAATCCAATGCGGGTCAATTTGACCCGTTCCATCAAAATCGTCACAAAAATCGAACACAATACAAGGGTTAAAGTGAGTTTCAGAATACAGAGAAAAGAATCAGATACCAAAATAGCTATGGTCAAATATATATTGCAAGATGTTCTTAAAGATTGTGATGATATTTCTTCACATACAGTATGTTCACAAAGATCATTTTGCTCATAGGTGGTAAGGTTGCCCGGGGAAAAAGTTTAATTAGCAATATTTGTTCAGAAGATGAGAAATAGAGATATATATAGAGAAAGAGAGCTACTGCTCAATGAGCCGGCCTAGTGGACTCATTAAAAACCGTGTTTAGTGCAGTGAAGCAGCATGCTGAAGGACAGGACATTGTTGTTAGGACGTCAGTTTGATTGGTTGCTTTGTTTCTGTGTTTTCATTGTCTGTGTTTATGTTTTACAGCTCTGCTCATGCGCGTCTGTCATTTGGGTTCTTCATCAGCGTGATTTCCTACACCTGCGTCACCACACCTGTTTATTATTTACCCCTCGTTTGGTTGCTATATCAGTGCCCTTAGCCCTTTGTTCTCTGCGAGTTCGTCATTGTATGTGCCTTGCCATTTCTCCTGTCCTGTCTTGTCTAGTCTAGTCGATCTAGTTCCCAGTATTATATAACTCTAGTTATCTGTTATTTTGTTATTTTATTTTTACTTCAAAGTCAAGTTAATATTCATAGTTCCAGTTTATTTCTTTAGTTATTTTCCGTATTTTACCTGAGTTCTCTGCTGTCACCATCTGCCAGGTCACCCACTGCTCTGCCTTCTCCGAGTGGTTTGCATCTCACTCTCCGCTGCAGCTTCGGCTGTTGTGCGGCCTGAGGCGCTGTCCAGCGTACCTACGCAGGGTCTGTAGCCGCGGTCCGGCTTGCCCGGTTAAATTCTCCGTGGAAGTTAATTTATTCACCCTGTCTTCGCGCAGTGGATTATTCACCCTGACATCGCTCAGTGGATCTGTCACCCTGTCTTCAAGCAGTGGATTTCTCAGCTGACCTTCGCTCATTGGAACTCTCACCCTGTCTACGCACAGCGGAAAACCTCACCCTGTCAACGCACAGCGGATCTTCTCTCTCTCTGATTTACTTTCTGAATTATTCACCCAAGCTCAGTCTTGTGGACAGTGACTTTATTAAAACATTTATTTTCTGCAATTGGATCCTGTCTCAGTCTCCCTGTGTAAATCCTGACAGACGAACTCGCCTTCAAATGGATCCAGCAGATGCCGAGTCAGTGCGTACTGCCATCGCCCAGCAGGGAGCCTGGTTGGGTCAGCACACGGCACAGATTACATCAGCGTCCCGTGAGGTCGAGGATCTCTCGTCTCGCTTCACTGAGCTTAGCGCTCAGCTCGATCAGGTCCGTCGAGAGGTCAGTCAACCCCGCCAGCCTTTGGAGGCGGAACCCCACGCCACCAGCCCTCCGCCGTATGACGGCGATCCCAATTCCTGCCGGGCATTCCTTTCCCAGTGTTCTTTAGTGTTTGCACTTCAGCCTCGACGATATGCTACAGAACAGACCCGGGTAGCTTTCTGTATTACCCTGCTCACCGGGCAAGCGCGTGAGTGGGGCACTGCGGTCTGGGATGCTCGCGCACCCTGCTGTCAGTCTTTCGATGCCTTTCGGCGTGAGATGGAGAAGCTGTTTGACCGGTCGGTGCAGGGTGATGCCGCAGCCGCCCGTTTGGTGCGTTTGGGTCAGGACAAGCACTCAGTCACGGAGTATTCCATTAGATTCAAGACTCTGGCCACAGCGTGCGGTTGGAATGACTCAGCTCTACGTGCTCAGTTTGTTGACGGCCTCAATGATGATATCCAGGATGACATCGCTATCCACGATTTGCCTCGTTCACTCGACGAGATCATCGAGCTCGCACTCAAGGTTGAGGCTCGGAGGCTTCTTCGCCATCACCGCCGCACGCTGCGTCATCGGGTTCTCCAGAGTGAGTCTGCCAATTCTACCACGCCCACTTCACTCACTGAGGCTGAACCCATGCAGCTCGGTCGCATGCGTCTCTCTCAGAAGGAGAGAGAGCGACGTCTACTAAATTGTCTCTGCCTTTACTGTGGCAAGCCGGGGCACTTCGCTAAAGGGTGTCCGTTAAAAGATCCAGCCCGCCGGTGAGACCGGGAGTCCTGGTGGGCGTGGCTACTGAAGAAATCTCCCGTGTCTCTAGCTCTCATCTGCCTGTTATTCTGTCCTTTGGGGGCTTGGATCATCCCACCTCGGCTCTTCTTGACTCCGGTGCCGAGGGTAATTTCTTGGACGAGGAGCTGGCTCGCTCGTTGGGCATTCCCGCTGTTCCCCTCAAGATTCCTCTCGTGGTTTGGACTCTCAAAGGGCAGCAGACAGCGCAGGTCACCCACTGTACACCCCCGGTTAGTCTTTTTGTTTCCGGCAACCACCGTGAGGAGATTGTGCTGTACCTTCTAGGCTCATCTCTTTCGCCCATCATTTTGGGTCATGCCTGGTTGGCACAGCACAATCCTCACGTGGATTGGCGTAATAGTGTTATTTTATCTTGGTCATCGTCATGTCATGTGTCTTGTCTTGGTGCTGCTTCTTCTGGTTCTGTTTCTTCTGTCTCTCAGGTTTCTGCAGCCGATCTGACCGGGGTCCCGGCGGAGTATGGAGATCTTCATCAGGTGTTCAATAAAGCCCGGGCCACCTCCCTTCCTCCTCACCGGCCGTATGATTGCGCTATCGATCTCCTCCCAGGCACTTCTCCGCCTAAAGGTAGACTTTTTTCTTTGTCCGGTCCTGAGAGAGAGGCTATGGACCGTTATATTAATGATTCCCTTCGTGCCGGTCTCATCCGTCCCTCCACTTCCCCTGCGGGGGCAGGTTTCTTTTTTGTTAAAAAGAAAGACGGCTCCCTACGTCCATGCATTGATTACAGAGGTCTCAATGACATTACCATTAAGAATAGGTATCCCCTGCCTTTAATGTCGTCGGCCTTTGAATTATTGCAGGGAGCGCGCGTCTTCACCAAATTAGATCTGCGCAATGCTTACCATCTGGTGCGCATTAGGGAGGGAGATGAGTGGAAGACAGCTTTTAATACACCTTCCGGACACTTTGACTATTCCGTTTTACCGTTCGGGCTTTGTAACGCTCCGTCTGTCTTCCAGACTCTGGTCAATGACGTGCTGAGAGACATGATCAATAAATTCGTGTTTGTGTACATTGATGATATTCTCATCTTTTCTCCGTCTATGCAGGTACACACTCAGCACGTTCGCAGAGTTCTCCGGCGTCTTCTTGAAAATCAGCTCTTTGTTAAGGCGGAGAAGTGCGAGTTTCATAGGGATTCGGTTTCGTTCCTTGGTTACGTTATTGCCGCGGGCGAGATCCGTCCAGACCCTTCTAAGATTAAGGCGGTAGCCGAGTGGCCAGTCCCCGACACTCGTAAGGAGTTACAACGGTTTCTGGGTTTTGCCAATTTTTATCGGCGATTCATTAGGAACTTTGGTCAGATTGCTAAACCTCTTACTGCTCTCACTTCCACTAAAGAATGTTTCCGTTGGAATAATGACGCTCAGGAGGCCTTTGATAATTTAAAGTCCCGGTTTATCTCTGCTCCTGTTCTTTCTATTCCAGATCCGGAGGCTCAGTTTATTGTGGAGGTAGATGCTTCTGATGTCGGGGTAGGCGCCGTGCTTTCTCAGCGGTCTGCGAAGGACGGAAAGGTGCATCCTTGCGCTTTCTTTTCTCACCGGTTAAGCCCTGCTGAACGAAACTACGACATTGGTAACCGGGAGCTGCTGGCGGTTCGATTGGCTTTGGGTGAGTGGCGTCACTGGTTAGAGGGGACCTCGGAGCCCTTCTTGGTTTGGACGGACCACAAAAATTTGGAATATGTCCGTTCAGCCAAGAGGGTGACATCGCGGCAGGCTCGGTGGGCACTCTTCTTTGACCGTTTTAACTTTACTCTCTCGTACCGGCCAGGTTCAAAGAATACAAAGCCTGATGCCCTCTCTCGCTTGTTCGGTAGTCCTGACGTTGAGAGGGACGAAACCATCCTCCCTGAGGGGCGGGTGGTGGGTGCTCTCGGTTGGGGCATCGAGCAGCGGGTGAGGGAGGCCGGACGAGAGAGTGAAGTGCCAGAGGGGTGCCCGGCGGGTCGGCTTTGGGTTCCGGCAGCGCTTCGCTCCGAGGTCATCCGGTGGGGTCACGAGTCTAAGTTTTTCGGCCATCCGGGAGTTCGGAGAACGTTGGCTACCGTCCGTCAACGTTTTTGGTGGCCCGCTATGGGCTCCGACGTCAGACAGTTCGTTTTAGCCTGTCATGTATGCGCTCGTAATAAAGCGTCTCATCAGCCTCCCATTGGTCTGCTTAAATCTCTCCCCATACCCACCCGTCCTTGGTCACACATAGCCATTGATTTTGTCACCGGCTTACCAGTTTCTAAGGGTAACACCGTCATCCTCACGGTGGTGGATCGTTTCTCCAAAGCGGTTCATTTTATTCCCCTACCTAAGCTTCCCTCTGCCAAAGCGATGTCTCAGATATTAGTGGAACACGTCTTCCGTCTCCATGGTTTACCCACAGACGTGGTATCCGACAGGGGTCCCCAATTTATCTCTCGATTTTGGCAAGAATTCTGTAAGCAGATCGGTGCCACTGCCAGCCTGTCTTCAGGTTATCACCCTCAGACCAATGGGCAATGTGAACGGGCTAATCAGGATCTTGGTCGTACGCTCCGCTGTCTGACGTCTCAATGTCCGAACTCTTGGTGCCAACAGCTTCCGTGGGTAGAATATGCACATAATTCCCTGCCTGTATCATCCACTAACATGTCCCCTTTCGAAGCCTCGATGGGTTTTCAGCCTCCTTTGTTTCCCTCGCAGGAATCCGATGCGGCGGTTCCGTCTGCGCTGGCCTTCGTTCAACGCTGCAAACGCATCTGGAATAGGGCCAGAAACGCTTTAATTCAGACTTCCAGACGAACCCAAGTCGCGGCCGACCGGCACCGGCGACCCGCCCCTCGCTATATTTGTGGGCAGAAAGTATGGCTCTCTTCCAAGGATCTGCCTCTCCGAGAGCCTTCACGTAAACTGGCTCCTCGCTTCCTTGGTCCATACAGTATAGTTAAGGTCATTAGTCCGGTTGCGGTCAAGCTCAGATTGCCTTTAGCATTCGGTCGGATTCACCCGGTTTTTCATGTTTCCAAGATCAAACCTGTTTTTTTTTCCCGTATTAATCCTGTCCCCTCTGCTCCCACCCCTCCCACCCCTCATCTAGTGGACGGTTCTCCTGCTTATTCAGTTAAGCGGTTATTAGATTCACGTCGGCGGGGCAGAGGTTTTCAGTATCTAGTGGACTGGGAGGGCTACGGTCCGGAGGAGAGGTGTTGGGTACCGGCCCGGGACATTTTGGACCCTGAGTTGATTAACGATCTCCGTCGGCGACAAGGTGAGCCCCTTCTGGGACCGCCCGGTGGCGGTTTTGGGAGGGGGGATTCTGTTAGGACGTCAGTTTGATTGGTTGCTTTGTTTCTGTGTTTTCATTGTCTGTGTTTATGTTTTACAGCTCTGCTCATGCGCGTCTGTCATTTGGGTTCTTCATCAGCGTGATTTCCTACACCTGCGTCACCACACCTGTTTATTATTTACCCCTCGTTTGGTTGCTATATCAGTGCCCTTAGCCCTTTGTTCTCTGCGAGTTCGTCATTGTATGTGCCTTGCCATATCTCCTGTCCTGTCTTGTCTAGTCTAGTCGATCTAGTTCCCAGTATTATATAACTCTAGTTATCTGTTATTTTGTTATTTTATTTTTACTTCAAAGTCAAGTTAATATTCATAGTTCCAGTTTATTTCTTTAGTTATTTTCCGTATTTTACCTGA
The DNA here is from genome assembly GCF_027580225.2 of Misgurnus anguillicaudatus. Lineage (NCBI taxonomy): Eukaryota > Metazoa > Chordata > Actinopteri > Cypriniformes > Cobitidae > Misgurnus > Misgurnus anguillicaudatus. Next base: position 19,478,142 of record NC_073341.2, read on the forward strand.
GTTCTCTGCTGTCACCATCTGCCAGGTCACCCACTGCTCTGCCTTCTCCGAGTGGTTTGCATCTCACTCTCCGCTGCAGCTTCGGCTGTTGTGCGGCCTGAGGCGCTGTCCAGCTGCCTACGCAGGGTCTGTAGCCGCGGTCCGGCTTGCCCGGTTAAATTCTCCGTGGAAGTTAATTTATTCACCCTGTCTTCGCGCAGTGGATTATTCACCCTGACATCGCTCAGTGGATCTGTCACCCTGTCTTCAAGCAGTGGATTTCTCAGCTGACCTTCGCTCATTGGAACTCTCACCCTGTCTACGCACAGCGGAAAACCTCACCCTGTCAACGCACAGCGGATCTTCTCTCTCTCTGATTTACTTTCTGAATTATTCACCCAAGCTCAGTCTTGTGGACAGTGACTTTATTAAAACATTTATTTTCTGCAATTGGATCCTGTCTCAGTCTCCCTGTGTAAATCCTGACAATTGTTGCATAGACCTGCACTTTGTTAACTTTTACATTGACTGCACTGTTAAATGTATCATTGATGTGTTGAATGACTTTGGAATGATCAATTGTATATAAGTAAAATGAACACCCTGTTGAAAACAACTTAGGCCAGACTTACCAGACCTGAAAACCAGCTCAGGGTTTATTAGATGCACTTATCTGAGTTGACAATAATGCATCTTGTACTTGTCATAGTGTTTTGTTAATTTTTAATGGCAGCATAATGAATTTCTGTCAGTATTGTCAGGCGCACAATCTATCATTTCTTTTGACACTTTATGAGTAGGCAACATTTAAGTGTTGTTGTTTTTTCACACTTTGCAGCTTGTGTACTTGAGTATGTGCATGCATTGGTTTCTGTACTTCTCTGGGTTTTCTCAATACTCAGAGGTCTCAGCCACATTCATCTTGAAGTTCAAGTGATTCAGTGTGTCCAGATATAGAATACCCAGACAGGCAACATTTCTCAGTATAGATAAGTCGCAGTTAATAAAATCACAAAATCGAGTTTTCCCCAGTTACTTTTACCAGGGTCTGTATTACAGAAACATCATAAATCAGAATCCTCTCTTAATAGTTTAGTAGCAATGATGATTTAAATTTGAAACCTTTTAGACCCATTAAACTTGAGGACTTAAGTTCAATATGGCCCCTAATTCCGTAGTACTTTTTGTAAAAAGTAAGGATTTGAAGTGAAGTAGCTTTTATTGTCATGTAAACAGTGCAATTTAACAGCCATTTTTTAGGACCATGGTGCTAACACTTGTTCCTGTAACTGTAAGACACACTGTACTGTACACACTTGCATTATCTTAACCTCCTAAGACCTGGATGTCCACATATGAGGATGTCAAAAAGTGCCTCAAATGCCCCATAATTCTTAATTCTGTGTAAATGGAACCTGTTGTACACAAACATAGACAAATACACTGCTTCATGTTCTTAGAAAAATATTAGGTTATTATATTTATTGGTTCTTCCTAACCCCAAAAAAACTGGTAGAAATCTGAAAAAAGACAAACCAAAGCTCGGGTCTTAGGAGGTTAAATAGACTAAAAATAATACATAAATTGTGTTAAATAGACGAAAAAGTAAAACGTTTAATAAGAACTAAAAACCAGAATATTAAACAAATGAGAATTAACTCAACTAAGATATATAACACATATTATATTTGGACTGGTAGCTGGTTTAGCTGGTTTAAGGTGGCACTAGCTGGTTTACGCTGGTTCTCCCAGCCTGACAAAGCTGGTCATGTTGGTGGGCAAGCTGGTCTTCCAGCCTGACCAGCTAAGTCCAGCTAGACCAGCTTAAAAAGTGACCAAAACACAGCTAGACCAGCTTGCTACACCAGCAAATCCAGCTTCCTACACCAGCATAACCAGCTAAAACCAAGCTGGGAGACCAGCTCAACAGCTTATGCTGGTCTTAGCTGGATTTTTCAGTAGGGTACACAAGGCCAGGTCTTAAATTGTGCAGGGGCCATCCCGGAGTAATCTCCAGGACAGGTCTCGCTCTGCTACGCGTCAGTGTACCCATTGCGCTTGTGCGTGTGCACTGACGCGTCAATCATTTTTGTCACCATGTGCTCAGTTAAATCTACATCAGTACGCAGCTCCGCGTCTCACTCAGAACCTCAAGAATGCGCACTTGCGCAGGATCATTAGACACAGATGAGAGATAAAGAGAGAGAGAGAGGTAAGAATGGTGCCCACGTCGAAAAAACTTAAAGGTGACAGAGAGTGAAAAAAACGTTTTTACCTTGTCTTAGTTGAACAATGGTCGTCTAGACTAGAAACAAAGTATTAAAGTATGTATAGCCATGTCACTCATCTCATTACAATATGTTAGCTGTACCTTTTCTTGTTAATTGAGTCTTTTGGGGTATCTTATGCCTACAATTAGTCAAGGAGGTTGAATCTTATAACAGTCTAAAATGGTTGGGTTATTTTTGACCCATAATGGGTAAATATTGGACAGAACACATGCTGGGTTGAATTACCCCGTGCTGGGTTAAAAATGAACCAATGTTGGGTTGTTGTTATGCAACCATGGGGTAATAATAATCCAGCAGTTTGGTTAAAATAACCCAGCATTGGGTCAATTTTTAACCCAGCACGTGTTCTGTCCAATATTTACCCATTATGGGTCAAAAATAACCCAGCCATATTCAAATCTTCGAAATTTGGATCAATTGTGCATAATGACGTGCAACAAATATAGGGTGTCAGACTCATAGATTTGCATAACTTAAAGTTCAGATGCTCTTTTTAAAATATTTTGGGTCAACCTCTGGCACGACTTTAAAGCTTTCATTGAAACACACCAGTGGCTTTGCTGTCATCAGTATTAAATATGTTACCATAGAGCTCCCCCCACATAACAAATCCCAATTTAACCCCCGCATAAAGCTACATAGCAAACATGTGTGCAGACAGTGGAAACAATACAAACAGCATTTACAACAGCAGTGACATCTAAAAAATAAAAACAGGCAAAGTAGTGGGAGTAAGTGTATAAATGTGCAATAATTTACTTATAATGCACTAATGAAAGTGTTTTAAACATTGGTTCACAATGGTGGTAAAATTCTCTTTTGTTCATATTACAGCATCTGACATTTTGCATGAATTTGAACTTTAACACATGAATTCTCATTAAGTTACCGTCACCTTAATCCCATTCCAATTTCCCGGATCAGTGACAGTGACTCAACCAACCCACAGTATTTTGCTGTAATCCCCTAATTTGCTTGCTTGACCTTGCTTTTGAGAAAAATGTGAAAAATGTAAAGCCTTAAACTATAAACACAAACAAACTGAATATATTCAACAAATCTATAATAGCTTGAAACAAGCAATCAGGTGTGCAGTCATCAAGCTCAACTTATTTAAAGTTTTTGAAAAAGATGCTATAAAGATGCTATTTAAGTTATTTTAATCAAAGTTCAATTCCTGGTACACTGATTATAATACTACAAATGACCAGAATCAATAACAAAATCATTCAAGTATATGAACATTAGGGTTTGCATATAAACTCAACTTCAGGTACTGCCATAATAACACACTCAACACTACTTGCACTTGCACATAAAATTTGTCGCATTAGAGCCATAAACATAGATTTTTGGCAGTGTGTTCCTACCCACCTTCATATTTTAATACATTTTTTACAATCAGTACATTATCTGCAGGAAAAGTGCTGAGTAAGGCCATCAGAAGTATATTTGCAAACTGCCCAAATCCTATCTAACACCTGGCTCAGCTACTTCCTCTCATTTGTCTTGCTTGCCTTTTAGATGTTTATGCCTGTTTGTTTGTGTCTGTGTGACAGAAAGCTTGATTAATTGGTGTAAGAGGTCCACAGTCCCTGCTTATTTGTCGAATAGTAATCGCCATGTTCTTGTTTTTGAAGTCTATGTGAGAGAGAGAGAGAGAGAGAGAGAGAGAGAGAGAGAGAGAGAGAGAGAGAGAGAGAGAGAGAGAGAGAGAGAGAGGTGGAGAGTTAATGTAAAGTTGAGTGCAAATTTATTAATTTATTTAGTCAAACCCTTGACTGTCTAAATATTCATACATTGTAATGTAGACAGTGCCGAGATGGATTAATTAAATCATTATAAAGGAGTCCCCTGAGGACTTTTATTTTAATTTATGGGAAAAGTATTTATATATTCCATGTTTGACTTTGGCCAAAGTAGTAGAAGTAGGCTACTAATAAATGGACCACATTTACGAGGTGGTCATTGTTTTCATAATGTTACTTTGCTGTGCTATAGGGGCTTTAACCAAAAGTATTCGCTTTTTATAATACCAATATAGAGGTTGAAGATAACAGCTTTTTACTTTATTGCCACTTTACGTTTTCGACATGGCAGCTACTCGATTAGCATCCTAATCTACCAGCTGGGGTGTGCGCTTTTTTCTTAATTAGCCTGGATAATAAATGACTTGAAAAGTATAAAACCCACAGACACATTTCACACAAACCGTAAGAGCTCTCTCTCTCTCTCTCTCTCTCTCTCTCTCTCTCTCTCTCTCTCTCTCACGCGAGGAAAGGAAGGATTAGAGCTCTCTCTCGGATCTTGGGCATTCCCTCGCATTGCACTTGTCAGACCTGCGCGGGGAAGCTGGTGTGTGTCGATACAACATTTCTCCTCAGGGTTTGAGGGGGATTCATCACAGGACACAATGCAGGTGAGTAATTCATCACCTTTACTGTAATGAACTGTAATTTAAAATTGACAAAATAGCCGTTGTTGCGTTAAGCGCCACCAGTGGAGTCAACAGCCGATTGCATTTAATATTAAAATAATAATATGTATTTTCGTACAGTACTTCCGACTGTATAAGATACTAAGTTGATGAATGATGAAGTTACATAATTTCACTGGAACTGTAGCGCGCGCGCCAATGCATGCGCTCGTTTACAGAGCGCGCGAGGTCGCCATGTCATTCAGATGTACATGTGTCATATTCGATGTATGTGTTTTATTTTGTAAATATATATTGTTACAGTTTGGGCACTGATGACTGCACTTACAGACCTTCACACCATACAGATCATGCTCTTTAGGCACGTGAGGTGCAATTCAGTCATTTGTAGTAGGTAGCCATTGGTAAATCTCTTCAGATTAAAAAACACGCATTTTAGGTACAATTTAAAGGACTTTAAAAATGACTTACACAAAAAGTTGTGAAGAAACGTGTACAGTAGGTCGACTTAGGCTCCGCGTATTAAGAGATGAGAGGCTTACTGACATATTTTATTTGTTTTTTAACGTTTCATTGTGGTTTTTGGAACCATAAACACCCAAGCTTTAACATATTTTGACATTAAAATCGAGTTTGTTTACTTTTTAAAGTCCACATAATAGGAGTTTTAATATAAATGTGAGTCTTAAGGATATATATGTGGAAAAATTGCATTTAGAAGGCATACTGTACCTACATTCTCTCACTTCTGCTACTGGTCAATTTTTTTTAGATTATAGACATCAGCTTTTCATCAGATTCCATGCTGTGACATACTGTATAAAGGGGAGTAGCCACTTAAAGGTGCCATATAATACAAAACTGTATTTAGATGAATAAGAGCTCTGTACATGGTAATGACATATTGTGAGGGTTTATGATAAAAGAGACGCTCGCGTTTGCCAGATACTCGCATAATCTTATGCGTAATCAGAGTTTACTGTTAAGGGAGTGTATTTTTTGAACGTGAGCTTCTCTTTTATCATAAAAGGTTTTGACGCGTGTGCAGCAGGCACTTATTTTGACAAAACATGTGATGCACATGGTTCACATGACATAACAAACACATATTTGGAAAACGCAAGCAACACACATGACACTCACAGTTATTTTGAATTAGCGCCCCTTGGATGAGCAGTCACGAGCCGCCACTGCCATTAACAATCTCCAAAAAATTTGTTGTTCCTCAAAATCTGTATTTTCGTGTGATACAGGCTCAAACATATAAGGTCTGTGTACTAATGTGAGCTACTGGCCTGAGCCTCAGAGCAGAGCAATATTATTATTTATGACCCTTCCAAATAGACCATTTCATTCAAAGGACATATCCTAGGGTCATAAATGGACATTTCTGGATCATTTTTGCACATGTAAATATCAAAGAACAATTTAACAAACTATTTCATTCTTTGGCACCTTAAGTGTTTTGCCCTAACGTCCTGTTTCAGCAGAAATTACGTCAACTTATTAAACAAATCTGCGCATTTATTTTAAAGCCACTTCGGAGTGTCTTCTTTGTTCTTCCAAGTCAGCGCTTATTTGGATTCGTATATGGTGAACGGATGGCATCATGCTGTTTACTCGTGCTTGTGAGTCAGCGGGATTAAATGAGATTTGAAATTTAGGGTGCGTGACGGCTTTTGGCTTTAAGAAACCTACTCACTCACTCACTCTCTCTAAGAAAGGTTTGACATTTAAAATGTTCAGTAATTTGGCAATGCCGGCTTTGAAATGTGGATCAAACCCATTCTCAGTTTGATAAATGAGTGGCTTTACTTTGGGGAGCTGTCCAATGCACTTCCAAAGAGCTTTGATCTAACAAGTAGAAACTAGATTTGCTCATTGCAGGGTTTATTATGAGCATGATAGATTTTTGATATTTTCAGATGGACCTACTGTTTCAGAAGTAGTCAGAAATAAATTTAGTGCACACCACCAACTGTGAATAGGCTATTATCATCATACAAGCAATCATGTTCATTGATGTTATGATTCGTTCTTGTGTTCAATCCAATTTCTTCATTGCTACAGTGAAAGGATTTAAGATTGATCTTAGAATTGTTCAGCAAAACGTGAAAATAAAATTCATTCACTCGTATATAAATAGGTCAAACCTGTTGACTTTAAATCATGAAAAATTAAATGGAAACATTCTAGGCATATCATGAAAGTGATCCAAACGACCCATTATGCAAATCATGCAATAGCTTTTTTGTAGGGAACGGGTCAAAAACGTATTTACAAAAAATCTTTACCTATTACTACTACTAATTTGACTAAAAATCTCATTAACACATACACATGTAGATTTTATCTAGTGCATTGTGATATTCCAATTGTGTTGATATTGTAGGAATTTCTAGCCTTTTGTGTGGACGCCTCCGATTATATTTTGTATGTCAGTATTGTTTTATTGACGTCCTCTTTATTTTGTGGTCATGGATACATGGCTATGGTTTCCTTCATTACATACTACAGAAACCAAACACTACTCTTTAGCTATTCACACCAAATCAATTGATATAGATTAGTTACTTTCATTAAGGGTAATTCAATTTCCTCTCACACATGGACAAACGCAAAAACAACCACACAGTGGCCTGGTCTCATTTGGGTCCAGGTGAGTGAGAAGCGGAATAATAAATAATTTGGGGTGGCATGTAATCCATACTACTGGTAAAGTGAAAGGGGAAGGAAATGGCTTGAAATGGGATTCTGCGGTGAACCAGAGCTGGCACTGCTGGCAAAGGCAAGGCTCATATTCATCTAATGAGCACGATTGAAAGTGTTCGAATGTGTTTTTCCCTCTGTTTATAAGCAACGGCATAAGGCAAACAGTCCGCTGCTTTTCTCACGAATGTTTGAAATTAACACTGGGTTGCAAACTGATGGCAACACGATAAACCTTAAGTGTTTTAGTTACTTTGCGATTCAAAGTGTCAAAGTGGCAGCTAATAAACCCGCGGAGAACTTTCTTTTGGCCCGCTTCACCCGTAACTGAATCGGCTGACTGCTGCTGACTGTTTGGCCTTGCTGCTTTTAGTTTTCATTGGGCTATGGTTCTGAATGTTAAGCAAGTGTAAGCCTGGAAGCTGAGACTTAAAGCCCTGGTTTGAATCAGAAACATAAATTGAAAGAATGTAGATGGAATACTAACTGCTGCATAAATGAAGGCTTGTGCAGTTTGTCTGGAGGGGAATAATACATAATGCTGGTGTATGAGGAGTTGAGTAGATGAAATATCCTGGTGAGAGCTACTACGCAACACCTCCTAATTGAGATTAAAGACAGGGATGTGCTTGCGTATTTCATCCAGCACTTGCATATGGGACTGTAAATGAATGCAGTAGATACTCCATTACGACCATTTCATCAAATGCTCCTCCAACCTGCTTACCACAGATGGTCTGGGCTTGATGTTTCATGAGTTGTGCCTTACCAAGCATGTGTCATTATTTATGCTAAATATGCTACACTGCCTGGCCTAAACAATGCAGATCTCTCATCTTTCAAATCTAAAGACTGGGGTGGATGTGCAATGCGCCAACAACGAACGATTCCTTGAACTTAATCCTCGCTGTGGAGTCTTCTAGTGTGGGAGGACTGACCTGCCGGCTGTTAGCAGGAGATGAGAAATGGCGCATGTTCTCCATTGACTCAAACCTTTCCCCGTAGACCCATTATCAACAGACCTGTGCGTACAGCCGGGCAGAGGAGGCAAGCCAAAAGCATTATTGAAACAGGTTTTTTTAGGGGGGAATTCAATAAACGGCGTCCCCCTGAGAGACGGCGCTTGCTGACATCAAATGCATTGAGTTCAAAGAGATCTCCATGTGTTTTTTTCCATCTATGCTCATGCATATGAGCGATATGCATTCTGTGTTCAGGCCAGTGCGTGCAAAAGCATTTACACTGACATAATTGTGAATGAGAATTAGATTTTGTTACAGAAGAAAGAAAAGAGTGGTTGCCAGGGCATTACTATGCAGTTCTAAATAGATTTTGACTTGTTGCTAGGCGGTTGCTACGATGTTCTGGGTGGTGGTTAGGACTTTGATGTGTGGTTGCTAAGGTGTACTGTGAGGTATGTTGCTATGCACTTGTGAATCTGTGATATTCTCATTCCTATATATTGCTTAGGTTCCTTTTGATTTTTTCAGCAACGTTCATATCTGTACAGGATGTGCTAAAGTTAGTATAAGCGACTGTCACAGCTATGCTACTCCTAAAAAGAGATTAAACATGTTGGAACGGCATGCAAAAATGCACAAAAGCGCTTGGGCATGATAAATGCTTAGACACATTTGTGCATGCAAACAAGATGCGCTGACCAGAATAATTGCTCTCAATGCCCCCCCGCTGTTTTTCACAGATCCCGGCGACACAAACACACACATATTCACAGGCACTGTAATAAATAGATGTGCTCCCGTGGCAGACCTGCCACCCAGACGTGCATATGGAGCTGCCGTCCACCCACTAGCAGATGCACCAGCTTCATAAAGCCGGCATGCGCACTCTCTTTTTCATGCTGTGCCACCACAGAGACAAGTGGCCACAAATAGCATCTCGTCACCTTAGCGTACACAATGTCTCTCCTATTGACTATAAAGCGTTACAGGAGACGTAATAGTCCACGATTATGAGAGCGGAGGAACGCCAAGACGCAACAACTACTGAAAAGGTCTCTTTGCTGGCGTGTTACAGTAGAATGAGACTGTTTTAATTTCCTGAAAGAAAAGAAGAAGCTCTGAAAGCACTCCTCTTTTACACTCTCCATCATTTTTGTTGCTCAGTCTGTCCCCATCTTTGTCTTCCCAATCTCTACTTCGGGAACAGCGGATCATTTTAGTCTGTTTTCCATCTGACTTTCAATCAGCCTCTCATTTTGGCCAACAAGACAATGCCAGACATCTCTCAATCCGATCAATCTTCACGATCAGACCTTCTGAGATTCAAAGTCCACCCCCAGGATTTAGAGGCTTTCCGCGTCGATTCATTTTGTCTAAGCCTGAAGGACGGGGCAGAGCCAAATAGACTCCGAATAACAGGGCAGCTGTTTCATAAGAGGATTTAACAGTATGCGAAAGCTGTTTCACTGTGTAATGGGACAGTTTGGGATTTAAAATGGTCAGATATTCAGTGCTGAAAAGACTAGTTTAGACCAACACAAATTTTAATACTCGTTCAGCCTGGTCAGTAGTACTATTGTACAGTACAGGACAGGGTTTATATTAGGACTTTTAGGTTGTTTTTATAAACATACCTTACAAAAAACATTACTGATTGGCGCATTGAGACAAAACAATGGCATTGAGATATTTTAAGATATGTCAGTACTAATTGTTTTAAGTTAAGACAACTTAAACATGCATTTTTCCAGTGGTCTCCAACATGGTGCCTGCACGGAGGTGCCCGCCAATGCCCATTCGATTAATAGCCTCAATTTTAATATTTGTTTTACATATTTTTATATAAGCTTCGCTTATTTTATGTATGTTAACATTTTAAACAATGATAAAACATATCAACAAATAAAATAAAATAAAAAAGTAGACCTCCAGATTTTTAATCCATTGTTGCAGCACTTCCTCATAACTAACAGCGGAAGGCACCATACCATAAATAAAGAAAAGAATGAGTTTTACAAAAAATAACACATTACAAAATGCACATTTGTTCTCTTTTAGGGGCTTTTTCTCAGTACACCTGGTCTCTTCATGTGTTTTCTCTGATCGGATAGCTATCATATAATAAAAAGACCAGGGGCCTCATTTATAAAATGCTGCGTAAAAACCATCCTACATTTTATCTTACGATCATTTAACAAAAATGCGTACGTGTGATTTATAAACCGAACGCGCGTACCCCTTTCAAATCTATAAATCGCAAATGAACTTGAACTTGTGCGCGCAGTCGAGCAGTTTCAGATCTCCGCCTTTAAACGATGCGTAATTAATGTCAAACATATAAAAGAGCGCTTATCAATGTTTAAACCCAATATCAAAAAGCAAGAATGGCTTATATTTCCAAAAACCTGCAGCAATCAGACAAGCAAAAGTGCATACGTCTGCTCAGACCCTGACGTGGCGCTAAGTAGGCTTCAGCCTCTCACCGGTTAGAACACTTGCCCACCGCGACACCGTCTTTAACCGTCGTTTTGATATTTTCGTGTAATTAAATAATTTAGTTTCGTTAGAGAGAGCAAACACACTAAGAACTGAATGTGTCTGCTGCCTGAATACAGCGGGGCTGAAAGCGCGTTACATCACAGAGCAGCAGGTGTCAGATTTCATTTATTCCCGAGTGTGCGAGGCAGGCTGACTGACCAGACAATGGCAGAAGCCGCGTGCTTACTCGTTTTTGTTATAATATACAAATATGATGTTTAATATAAGCGAGATAGTTTTGTTGTTGTGTTTTTCATCAAGAAAAATAATAAACCCATCATTCAAGCAGCGTTTTATGGAGAAGTAGCCGGTTGCTCTGCTTGGGACTGCCGGGTTCTGTGAGGATTACATGCGCACATTGACTCAAGCACTTAATTAAACCAGCTGTTGGACTCGCATTGCACGCAAATTTATACGCGATTTAACGCAGCTTACGCAAGCGCTGCATTTAAACAGTTGCGTAATTCAAAAGTGAAAGTAAAATGTGCACGTCTACATGCGCATTTATAAGCCCGTCCCACCCGGTGATACCGGGATCACCGGGTTTGTGACGCGGCGATTAACCGGTGGGAAAATTCTGTCACCACGGCAACCCTAGCGCTAAACACTTTTTCACGTCAAAGACAATTTTTATAAATATGGACTTTGCCTTGGAATTTTGCCCCGCACACTTTACGATCAAATCTGTGTGTATGCACGCTTTATGAATGAGGCCCCAGGTGTAAATGCCTTCTGAAACATTTTCAAGACGGATTTAAATACGATCGCTCAAACCATTTCGGGAGGTGGTCTGGGATGCATTTCAGGCGAAACTGGACAAGTGCAAATACATCTGGTTGATGAAACCACATATGTCACCACATAACTCCACCCGAGCACGTCACCCGGAAGTTAGCCGGCAAAGAGGCAAACAAACAAGTACGAAACGCTCATTGCTTTATGGAGTGACAACAGCGTGTAAAAAGCTTTCTAGAACCAATAAAAGAGTCCAATGACAAACTCGAATGATATTAAACAAAGAAATAAAATCTTGAGGGAGAGTTTCGTGAATGCTTTTTCCTGTCATGGTCCTGTACGTTAAATCATCCCGCCGTCACTCTCCTGCTGCTCTGTAGTGTGCACTCCATCTCATGCCGAGCAAGGAGACGCGCTTCCCTTGCCCAACATACAGTACAACATACAGTACAGTAAGTGCTGCCTTTTGTTGCATATAGGTCGTCTTACGTTTTTTAAGGAGGAGTAATGAAAAGTAATTTAAAAAATTTGCATTTTGCGCGGGAGTGAAAGATCGGATTCATATCCGTTTTGCCAAAACGCATTTATGTGGCCAAATGTAAATGGAACAGTTTTAACCAATCAGATAGCTATCCGATCAGAGAAAACACATGAAGTGACCAGGTGTTAAAAGGCCCTTAGTAGAAGTATGTTTCTATTTTTCCCATCATTGCATGAATAAAATTTAAGTGAAATTGTAACACCAAACTACTGTATCTTATGGTAAGACTAGAGATCATAACTGTTGTTATGTGCTAGCTATTAATTGGACTAAACTGTTTTTTTTCTTGTCATTCACTGCAACACCAATCTGATTGCGCGAACCATCTTACAAAATATATACTGATGACCAGGTACTCCAGGTACGTTTCCTCCCACAGGCCAAAAACATGCAGGTTAGGGGAATTGGAGATGCCAAATTGGCAATTGCCCCTCTGCCAACTTGTGGATGGATTAATTTGTGTATGGAATGGATTAACCTCGCCATAAATATAGCCATAGATGCTGGAATGCCGTTATAGGAATAAATAAATAAACAAACAAAACACAATAGATGCTGGTGACCAACAGTCTCTACCTTTTTCAACAGGGCTCGCATCTGATTGGTCTAAGGCAGTGGTTTTCAAACTTGGGGCCGCGAGATGGTGCCAGGGGGGCCCCAGTTTTATGACATTTTATGAAATACATTAATTTATCATCAATTCTGTGAAATTAATCCTAAAAAAATAAGGCTACTAGTCAAAAGCACTACTTTTTTGTATAATTTAATGTTTTTTTTTATTAAAATGTTGAGTTTTAGAAAAGTTTTTTGTCACAAATTTTCTTTGGGGGGCCACGAAGGAATGCACCGTACACAAGGGGAGCCGCACGCTGAAAAGGTTTGGGAACCACTGTTCTAGGGCATTGTGGGAAGCGATTCTACCTAGTGCATTTCTCTTAAAAAATTTATCTCAGGAAAGAGGTTTTGCATTTGTGTTTACAGTATGTTCACGCCGCTACTGGTTGGGCGGTCCTGAGCCATGATGATTGACAGAGCAGTGTGCTTGTGTTAGATCAGAGGGATTATATAAGAGACCAAATACAACAAGGGAACACACACATGCTTTCCTTTTGATATTTAGAGAAACACTGTGTCTCTCATGTGGCAACAGATCCCAAGAACAGAGAGGACGTGTGAGAGGGAGGAACAGGAGAAATGATATACAACAGAGAAAATGGGAGTTGTTTTTCTTTTTGGGGGGAAAACCAATACAATATGATACAGAAAAAGAGGGGCAAGGAGGGGAATGAAGGAGAGATTGCGAGATACAGTATCAGACATCTGGCGTGGGAGGACAGGAAGCATTGGAAAAGAGATTGACAGGAAAAGATATTGAGCGGGAAAGGCAGATGGAGCTAGTATCAGGAGGAAAGAAAAAGGAAGCAAGAATGGATAGATAAGTGAGCTGAAGATTTCCAGATAGGAGAGATGATTTCAGCACGAGTTTGTGCGTCTGTGTGTTTGTCTCTGTAGATAAGTGTGTATCATATACAGTATTGCGTGAGCTGAAGAGAGTGAAGAGCAGCAGGTGTGTGAGTTGATTACAGGGTCTTTCTTTTCGTTTCTTCTCTCCGTCTCAGGGGAGAATGTGTGCCGGGTGGTCTCAGCTAAAAATAAACTCTCTCTAGCTCTCTCTGTGTGTCTGTAGGTCTCATTTGACAGCTCCAGGACTCACAGTTACAAGCCGCAACAAGTCAGAACCAGATGACAATCAGAACGCAACAAATAGTGACTTTGCTAAGATTAATTATTTTTCCTTAAGGGGAAAATGCAGAATGAAAATTTGTAATAGCTACTGCAAGGGTCATGAAATACTAATTAAATAGTTTTCTGAGATGTTAACAGTTGTTTGTGTTGCACGTCATAGAAGATAATATTAGCATCCGTTAAGTTAAACAATAAGAGAAAACTGGGTAATTTTGAGCTTTTTTCTGCTCTTTTCATTTTCCGGGTTGAAAATGTACATTGTACAATTGGCACAGGTTGTGACATGGCGATGTACTACAGTACACAGATGATGCGATGGAGTCTCATAATTATTCATGAGGGTACATGTTCTTATCCAATGAGAGGACATTTGCTTAATTATTCATGACGGCATAGAGACAGAGCGCAGTTATGCAAATTTGAAAACCACGCCCACCGGGGGGGAAAGCAATCCAACCGTCTCCATTGACTTTGTATTGCGAGAAGCCGCCTCCTTGTCATTTCTGGCTTATAACAAAAAACTGAATAATGCCTAAAAGCTGCTGTGTGACAATATGTACAGCTAACAAGCCAAAGAACCCAGAAATAAGTTTTTATAAGCTGTCGAGCCGTAAAACCCAGTCTCTAAGAAGAATAAAGTGGATCGCCGACTACGTTTCCCCCTAGTCGACGCAGTTCTACTAATAGAAGTACTATGAAAAGTTGCCTGTGTCCATTTTTGTGTCTTTAAACGCTCGTTTTTTGGGGTCGACAGCTTATAAAAACTTATTTACAGATTAAACTTAAAAACAGAATAATACCTAAAAGCTGGTGTTTGACAAGGTGTACATCTAACAAGCCAAAAAAAACAAAAACGTTTTTATAAGCTGTCGACTTTAAAAAACGAGCGTTTAAAAACAGGCAACTTTTCATAGTACTACTATTAGTAAAACTGCATCCACTAGGGGGAAACGTAGTCGGCGATCCACCCCATTCTCCTCAAAGGCTGGGTTTTATGGCTCAACAGCTTATAAAAACTCATCTCTGGGTTCCTTGGCTTGTTAGCTGTACATATTGTCACACAGCAGCTTTTAGGCATTATTCAGTTTTTTGTTATAAGCCAGAAATGACAAGGAGGCGTACTTCGACTCGCCTGAAAAGTCCGCTCCCCTTCTCCCTCTTATAATGAAAAAAAATGGATAATTTGGGAGTACTTTTACTCGTTACTGCGCCGAGTCAAAGTACTCCCAAAAGTGCTATTACGCCATAAAATATAGTTCCTCTTTTAAATCCGCCCAGAAAAGCGCTATGCCTTACCCTGCACCACCAAACTTGCTCGTACAACCACTCGTCCCAAACAGGAAAAACGTTGATGTGTTTGGTCACTTCTAACTTTATCTCTGATTGGTACCATTGAATGAATGGGGCTAAGCTAAATGCTATCGAAGTGTCGCAGCGGGCTCCAGCGCTTACGTGCACGCACACAGATGATAGAGGGATGTATCAACAATTCTTAGTTAAGGTAATAACATATTTTAATATTGAAAATGAGTAGACTATTCCTTTAAGCATATAGCGTGAATGTGGCGCTTCCTCCTGACAGTCAGCATGCAGTATCTTTCTCATTCAACAGATTATAAATTATTTGAACAAACCATAATAAACATATAAACCAATTGCATTTGTTCAGTATTGTTTTTTTTATGCTAAATATTATTATACCGCTTCTTACATATTATAGGATGACATGGGAAGGTAATTTAGGAAATTATTTAGTTTTTAATTTAAAACAACTATTATAAACATGAACTAATAAGCATGTATATGTATACAGAATGTTATGTCGTATATATTCTGTACTGTAATTGCATTTTTGTAATAATATATAGTAGAATAAATAAGCCAGCTAAATCAGCATATTTTTATCAACATAATATTAGATTATTTTTGAACAATTCTTGTATTTATTGTTTACTGGCAATTTATATGAAAGGTTTTACTGGATGAATGTGCGGTTACAGATCATGGGCGCCACATTTAGCTCTGATTATGGTCACATGCATTATGGTCAATAACAAATGTTTTGTAGAGATTTACTGCGCTTGTTGTACCAGCTATTATGGCAACCCCTAACTGCCTCGATTTCATAATAAACATTAACAAGCAGTGGCGGCTCGTGACTGCTCATCCGAGAGGCGCTTATTCAAAATAAGTGTTCGGAGTGTCACGTGTGTTGCTTGCTTTTTCAAAATATGTGTTTGTTGCGTCATGTAAACCATGTGCATCACGTGTTTTGTCAAAAAAAAAAAAAAACATGATAAAAGAGACGCTCACGTTCACAAAATACACGCAAGACACTCCCTTAACAGTAAACTCTAATTACGCATGAGATTATGCAAGTATCATTATCATAAACCCTTAAAATGCTTCTGCAGCAGGCACTTATTTTGACAAGACACGTGATGCACACAGGATCTCTCGATGCGCAGAACACATATTTTGAAAAAAGGAAACACACACATGGTGTGCTACATACATGGTGTGAAGAACTTCGCATCGAGCGCCCTCGAGAAAAGAAGTCACCGTCTGCCAATGTTAACAAGTCAGGCAAAATGGCACAATTGTGTCACTCGCTATACGACACTAATTTGCTGTAGTAGCTCACCGGAAGTCTAACACAAAAAGAGCTCAAAGATGGCAGCGCCCACATTTACATCAAAAATAAGGTGGGTACTGTAGTTGTAGCCTTCATTTTGATAGTTGGCTTAGCTGCCCATTAATGTTTTAATTATAATGCTATTATTAACATTCCCACATTACCTGCACTTGTGACACCAAACATCATTGTGTATTTTACCTCGTGTAAGAGAGAGCTTGTGAGCTTTGCCTTGTGGGAAAGCTACAGTAATGTGCCCGACTCTGACTTCTCACGCAATTGAGCTTGTAATGTGTCCACGCTGTGAATTTTCCTCGCATCTGAGCTTGTAACCCGCGTGGCTCTGACCTTCGCCTTGCACTAGAGAGGTTGTTATGCGTGCAGGGATTTTTAACCAGTGAATGAGTTGTACCCGTTCTCTGGCACGCAAGAAATTTACAGAGGGGCTAGGATTAATCACATCATGTTTAAGAAGGTTGCGGTCGTGACAGCGTTGCCAGCTGCCCTTATAGTAAAGCAGCATTTGTTTTTTTGTCAACCATCCAGCTTGCATCTTGTGCAGATGTATTTTCAATTTCATTAGGCTTTGACTTGGGTGTTAAAATTTATTCCACTTTTGTTAAAAAAAAAACTTTGGTATTTACTGTATATCGCCATATATTACCGAGATTTTGGTCAGTAAGTCGTATTTTCCATTATGGTTAGATGTGACTCTCTCACATCCTTTATAGAAGTAAGTGTGAAGGGACTGGCCGTTATGTAACAGCACAAGTGACTGATCGCTTAGTTTAGCTACGTGTGTGTGGGGATGATGACTTCACATCTCATGTGTGATCTGAAGGAACACTTACACAGAGTCCTTAACTTATACTTAATGATTATTGCATCCATCAGCATTCCATTCTTTCTTTCTCTCTCTTCATTTCTCTCACTCTTTTACGGTGGTTAAAGTGCAAGTCATAACAGCCCGTATAAAGATTGTAGCCTTAGGCTGGTCTTCAGTCGATGGGCTCTAGTGCGTTAATATAGAACATAAAAGCTGACTTCATCTTATGACCTTCGCTGACTAATATCGCATGGTGGGATAGAGCTGCAGTATATCTTTTATTCCCTCCCGTTTCCTCCAACACGTGGTAGCTTTAGACGGTTGGTGTTTCCTCAAGGACATGGGTAACGTGTCACTATTTTTAAATCCACATGAATCAGACATATTTCAGTCTTACAGCAGCATCTGGTGATCGTCTGATTCCAGAAGTATTTTTTCATTGATCAAATAGAAAGCTTTGAACGTCCAGTTAAATGTCTGCAGACCATCTGTGATTTATCCTTACAGCTTTTTAATGAAGTTGAAATTCTCTATTCTACAGTAGCATACCGTATCCACCTTTTTCTCGAATGCGGAAGTAAGTGATGTGACGTATTTGCTTTCTGGACCGAGACTTCAGGTTCAATAGCCAGCCGGAAGAAAACAGTGTAGTGGAAGCACGCATTAAACATGATTTAAACAGTTAATATTTACTACACCTGCCATGTATGAACCAGTGTAAGGATAAAATTAAGAAGTGGCTTGATATATGAAGATATATTCAATCATTTCGTGTTGTTGATCGGAGGTGACAGGTCTTAAATGCGCAAATTTAAAAGCACAGAGACATACCAGTATCTTTACAATGGGAAAGTCAATCGTGTCTTTGTACATGGAATTTACCAAGACTTCATGTTTTTAACTTTTCAGGTTTAAAATGTCACAACTGTCCCTGGTGTGAGTTTTTTTTTAAACGGCAATTTTTAATGGACTTGTTTATGGCGACATGTCACGCGGTCTGTCACAGTCAGCAGTATCTTTCTCATTCAACACATTGCAAGTTATTTGAACAAACCATAATAAACATATTAAGCTACAAAATATTTTGAGAATTGTTTTTGTTTTATAAAGTATTATTACATCGCTTCTTACGCATTAGGTGGAGACATGAGCTTACTTTTAAGTATTTGCTTTTAAACATAACAAAAGTACGCGCAAACACATTACGAACTATTATACACATTAACTAAGCAGATTATGTCGTATATTCTGTACTGTAATCGCATTTTTGTAATAATATATAGTAGCAGAATAAATAAATCAGCTAAATCAGCGTATTTTATCAGCATAATATTAGTTGTTTTTAAACTATTATTGTATTTATTGTTTACTGGCAGTTTCTGTGAAAGGTTTTACTGGATGGATTTGTAAATACAGATCATGATTGGATATGCGCCACATACACATTCAGTTCTTGGGCATGGATTATGGTTAAAACAAATGTTTTGTAGAGATTTACTGCGTTTGTATTTGCTATTATTGCAACCCCTAACTGCACAAATTATGTCGGACTCCCTGGATTTCATAATAAACATTAAACAGCCAGTCAAGACTAGGGGTGTAAATCGGACAGTTAATTACGATTCGATACAAAATCGATTTTCTCCACCAGCGACACGGTATTTGCGATACATCAAACACTTCTTCGATCCGCTTCGATTCATTTGTCAATATATTGTTTTATATTACGTGCCTAGGTAGCCTCTTATGGAACGGCTGAAATTCCACAAGGGGGCGTATTTGTTCCTCAGACGTTGCACAATAAACGTGACGTCCAAATATATTCATTATAAATCGTGAATGAAAAGTGAGATTCGAACGAATGTCCGTTAGTGAACTAATAGTATATACTATTTAGATCGTAATTCGGTCAGAAACGTCAAGATTGTGAGATGCACAAATCGTTTTGGATTAAAAGGCTTGGATATTCCATTTCCTTGGACTTTTGGGGATCTATAAACAATTTGTTTTGGACAAATTCACCGAAGCGGATAAAGGGAAGATTTTGAAGGTAAGTAAATATCCTAAATCGGCGCCGCCCGGTTCAGGTAACTAACAACTACATTACAGTTTATGACTGCTAAAAATCATGCTACAAACAATGCTTTGTGTGTGCCCTTAATGGAATCCCTAAAGTCTAAGCTTTTCAACGATGTGCCGCATGACCGTATATTTTGAAGATTTAATGCTTCAAAGTTACAATGATGTAATGCAGCCTCACGTGCAAGGGAGGGGGTGTACTGTGTACGGCACAGTGTTCCTTATCAGGTTAAGCAGTTACATTTTTACTTACAAATGCAACTGTAAAATATATCTGTAAAAATATATAAGATAAACATTTAATTAAACTCTTTGAAAATGGCACAATCTCTGTCCCAATTGGAACAAGAAACTAACAAAAATACACATTTTTTAAATAAAGTCGTCTAGTTTGCGTGAATGGTGCGAATTGAGCGTTGCCGCGGCAAACGCGCAAGTTAAAAAATTTGA
Source organism: Misgurnus anguillicaudatus (assembly GCF_027580225.2). Lineage (NCBI taxonomy): Eukaryota > Metazoa > Chordata > Actinopteri > Cypriniformes > Cobitidae > Misgurnus > Misgurnus anguillicaudatus. Next base: position 19,498,070 of record NC_073341.2, read on the forward strand.
ACTTTGCGAAAAAAACGTGCCGCGTTAACCAATCAGGAGCTTGCTCTAGTATTGACATGATTACAAAATGTTCAAGCGGCAAACTAGATGCGGTAGACGCGAATTTGACGCCTCAAACGCGGCTGGTGTGAACCCACGGTAACAGTCATGCAAGTGCTGGAGAGAGTGTCAAAATAAATGTACCACAAATCGATTTCTTATGCATTGGATCATTGGAAATAAAATCGATGTATCGATCTATATCGATCTATTGTTACACCCCTAGTCAAAGCGGCACACTTGTTTCCTTCGCAATAGACTACCATTTGCTTAACAGTCTGCCAGGGTTTATACAGTACATCATTGTTATTAATCATTTTATCCATTAAAAAAATAAAGAGATTTTTACTCTTGAAATCCACTGTTGTGCTTGTAGGAGCCAGAAAGCTTTGTGGACGTTTAAAAGTGGAGCGCATGGTCTTATCTAGCGTAGACGTGTGGCTCGATCTCATTAAATATGCAGCTTTACACAGCATTTAATTAATCTGTGATCAATACTAAGCACTGGTTACCGCAGGAGGTTAAAGACCACTGCGTGTGTTAGTATTAGCCTTCAGTTTTACTACGGTAATTATTATGATGCACAGTGTGCTCAAAGAATGCGTCGATACTGCCAAAATGTTCTGGGTATCCAGTAATGCAATGCTTTTTTAGTACACTTAAGTACTTTTACACAGAATTGGATGAATAGATTATAGCTAGATGCCACTTGCTTTGAAACTTGCCAAATAGTGAAGTCCTTTGTGTATAATTTTGCATAGCATATTCTGTTCTTTTCATGCACAGGTAAAAAATGCATAAAAATAGTTGTGAGTACAGTTTGTACTATGCAGTATTCTAGGCACAGTCTGTATTGTGGAGGTGTCTTATAATGGTCGAGGAAGTTGGTGTTTTTAATGGTGACTGCACACCTGATGTAATACACAGATCTTCCCTTGCCTCTGAATAGAAGAGTCTCCCTTAGGCTTTAATTATACAGCCGTGCCTCGGGTCTGGTCCTCTGGCATTAAATGTCACACAGGGTTGTACTTGGCGCACGTTTTCGAATGTAACAGTGATTAGAACATGTACAAGTTAATTCGAGTAAGTAGAGGATAACTGGATTTTTGCCATTTTACATTTTCACATTCTTAATGCAAGTGTTACACAACAGTGCAAGTGTTGTTGCAGGGCATTGCTATAAGATGTCCATTATGCAGTTGCTAGGGTGTTGGATGACTGAATGGTTGGCTCATAGTCAAATAACCTATCTACGATATTCTTGCTTTTATAAATGATAAATAGGTGTTTATCTATCTGTCTGTCTGTCAAGATGTCCTCGTAGATAAAGTGAAAGCAACCTTTCTGTGCGTGTTTAAGTGTGTGCGTGTTTTGTCTTTCACCCTATCGCTTTCTTCCAGGTGCTCAGCACTTTCTGTAAGATAGTAAATATTAATAAGATGAGACCCTGGTAAAACAAACATATTAAAAAGCATTTAATGCCTGCTTGTTCAGGGAAAAGAGAATAAATGTTCCCAAATGTAGGCAGAATTAAAGACGAGAAAAGCACATTTCATAACTTCATTATGTGAGGGTTTTTTTTCTGTTTACTTTAGCATGCAGCATTAAATTAACTTGACGAATTTGTGGAGTTATGATTTATTTTGATCGTGCTCTCTCTTTAGTGCTCTCTCTTTCTCTTTCTCTCTCTCCCTCTCGCTCCCTTTACACTGAAATTCACAGAAACAGCAATGCAAATTTCTGCTTTCATATCATCTCTAAATTATCCAGTAACCCTCTATTCTTGATGTCATTTCCTCCTTTATCCATTTTTCACCCCTCTGCTCCATCTTCCCTTTCTTTTATTGTATTTTTGGCCTCATTAAGCTTATTGTGCGCCTATCTATGTAAGAGAAAATTCAAATGCCATTTTTCTTTAATTTAATTCTCTCTCTTTCTCTCTCTCTCTCTCTCTCTCTCTCTTCTCTCTTCTATTTATATCTCTGTGTGGTGGGAGTGTTTGGTCAAAGCGTTTACACTACTCTATTTGCCTCCCCTTCTATTTCTCCTTTCATATTTTTTGTTCGCATCCCTTATGGAGAACAAGCGTGGATCTGCCTCTCGTGCTCTCTTTTATCTCATCCTGCATTTACACAGGGACGCATTCCACATTCCAGCAGTATTCCGGGTGTCTTCGGAAGCGTCTCTGAGCTTTTAATGCCGTTAGATCACCAATCAGATTGGAATTAAATTGTATTTGTCTGCAAACATGTACCCAGATGCATGTCTGTGCATGACAGCGTAACTGCTTATGAATACACTGAACATTGTGTGTGTGTGTGGAGGGGTGTCAGGCAATGTTGAGTCAATTAGAGGAATACAGAGCGATTATCACTGGCATGTACTGTAGTACCGTGATTATCCCATGATGACTGAGGCATTATGGGAAGGTTTGAGAAAGAAAGAACTCACTAGTGAGTAGTGAATGGGTTGGCAAAAGGCTCTGAATGGCCCACGCATTTACATTGTGCTCTCCTCTTTGTAATCATAATGATACTTTTGTTTTGTTCGTGCCAAATTATGCATAGCCACAATTACACTGTAAAAAATCTGTAAAAAAAAGGGTAAAATGAAGGGTATAAAAAACCCAGTAAATAACGGGCACAATAAATTAAAGAAATTGTTCGTAATACAAAAATACTTTTTTTTGCTGTAATTTTACTTATGAAGTCATGATAATATAGTTTTATAGATTGTGTCCGCTGTACACCAATACCAGAGTGGAAATTATGAAATACATTCATTCAATCCCATGATGCACTGCGTTAATGAGTATACTGTACACTTAATGGCTAGCCGCTGAACACATTCGCTGTAATGGTTGCACTGAATGAATGTATCTGTTTTCGCAGATGATGCTTGCCAAAGATTATAGATATTTACAAGATGCTGCACTACTACTACTATGAATGGGGGAAATACTTTCCAGTAAAAAGAGCCATTTATCAGACGATAAATTCACTTTCCAACCTGTGTTCATGCACAGTATCTGAAGCAAAAGGTTTTTTAGTGCAATTTGAGGTAAAAAGCTAAAGTTGTGGTACAGTACTGTGAAGTTGATATCAGGTTTAGTTGTTGGTTGTAAATATGTTGTTTAACTGTGTTTTCGGTCTTCCCTCATTTAAGTAGATTGGACTTTAGTCTTGCAAAATACCTACCTGGAGGCATCGCAAACATGGCCCTTAAAGGAATATTCCATTTTCTTAAAAGAAAAATCCAGATAATTTACTCACCACCATGTCATCCAAAATGTTGATGTCTTTTTTTGTTCAGTCCAGAAGAAATTATGTTTTTTGAAGAAAACATTGCAGAATTTTTCTCATTTTAATGGACTTTAATAGAACCCAACATTTAATACTTAACTCAACACTTAACAGTTTTTTTCAACAGAGTTTCAAAGGACTATAAACAATCCCAAACGAGGCATAAGGGTCTTATCTAGCGAAACGATTGTCATTTTTCACAAGAAAAATAAAAAATATATACTTTTAAACCACAACTTTTCATCAAGGTCCGGTCCAGCGCGACCTAACTTAAATGCGTAGTGACGTAGGGAGGTCACGTGTTACATATATAAAACGCACATTTGCGGACCATTTTAAACAATAAACTGCCACAAAGACATTAATTAGTATCAGTTGACATACAACAACGTAGGAACGGTCCTCTTTCAAGACGCTTGTAAACACTGGGGCGGAGTTTCGCGTTCGTCCTCTGTGACGTCATGACGTATTGCGGTGACGTAGTGGGGTCAGCTGGCGCATCACGACCGGATCTACACAACGAGAAGTTGTGCTTTAAAAGTGTATATTTGTTATTTTTATTGTCAAAAATGACAATCGTTTCGCTAGATAAGACCCTTATGCCTCGTTTGGTATTGTTTATAGTCCTTTGAAACTCCGTTGAAAAAAACTGTTAAGTGTTGAGTTAAGTATTAAATGTTGGGTTCTATTAAAGTCCATTAAAATTAGAAAAATTCTGCAATGTTTTCTTCAAAAAACATAATTTCTTCTCGACTGAACAAAGAAAGACATCAACATTTTGGATGACATGGTGGTGAGTAAATTATCTGGATTTTCTTTTAAGAAAATGGACTAATCCTTCAAGGGACTTTGCATATGCAGCCCCCTAAACACACTTATTAATTAAATTTCCTAGTTTTCATTTACTCCTTCAGGTGGACTGTTTAATGAATTAATGTAGAGAGTAGTAAATGTGTGCATAGATGAGGATTTCAGACAGAGCTAGAGGCTTCATAACACTATTATGTGGATTTATTCATGCGATTATCTATAGTAATTGGACAATCATGCTATGCATAAAATTGGACTGCAGTGCAATGCATAAAATCGTGCAGATGTTAGTCAGAGAATCTCAAAGAAATGTTTACAAGATTCGGAGGAATGTATGCCTTGAGGAATTAAGGCTTTTTGAGAGCAAAGTGTTCTTGGTGCTTTATATACTGCAGGCAGAACACTCAGTTCGACCATTAGAGAATAACAAATGAACCAAAAATGTTTCTGGGCTCATTTTTTAAAGTCTTAACTAAAGGGCATTATCCCAAAAGATAATGAACTGAATTTTATGCAGAACAGTTATTTATATTTCTAAATGGGTAACTGATTAAGTCCAGATTCTATTGAGGTAGGGTGTGTTTGTTCCATAGACTTAAAAAAAAAAGATGGGCGACGCCCTATCGCTCTCTTCCATTGGTGAAACGTGAAGCAGTCAGTGTCCGGATACGGCGCTGACATCTTGGGTCTTGAGTCTGCGCAGTAGCGATTTCGGGACCAGTCATGCGCAGTAGTGAGCAGGAAGTAAAGCCGCGAAAGCAAGGCCTCGCCCTTGCTCTCGCAGAATGCGCATATCACAGCTGTCAATCATGACGTGACACCACAGTTTTTATAGCATTAAATAACTAACTACAAACAAACTTATTTTAAAGCTCCCGTTCTGTCTGTGATTTTGAAGCTTTGATTGTGTTTATAGTGGGCAATATAACATGTGTTCATGGTTCACCTGTAAAAAAACGCGGTATTTTTCACACAATTTACTTATCTGTATAGGGCTGTTTTCACTGTGCTCAAAACAGGCTGATGTCTTCCTTGTTATGTGAAGTCCCTCCTTCAGAAATACGTATCGAGTTCTGATTGTGTAGTTTGTTTAGTGTGCTGTGATTCGATAGCAGCTTAGCTTAGCAGAGCCGTTTGAGCCAAAGCTGGTGACTGACGTATTCCTGTGGGTGGAGTTTAGTCAACGAACTGTTTTACTGACGTCTTTAAAGCAGGAAATAGAGGGCTGTAGTCCAAACCGGACGTTCGTTGTAGGCTTTTAAAGAGGAATTCTATTGAAGAAAATATATCGCTTGGCAGTGAACTTTGAGCTTTATCATTTTACAGGTATTATTTATGCTAGTATAGCAAAATTACACACTAACTTGGGTTTAAAAAATGGTATCAGGAAGAACGTGACCTTTAAAAACAAACACTTGAATTTACATCAGCGTGATAAAAACTACAGTAAATGACAGAAACAAGCTTCAGAAAAAAGATAATTGAAGTGTAATTAAATTGTTTAGTTGGTCTCAAGTCCCATTGAATAACATGGGGAGGCGGGGTTTATGACCTATACAGGGACCAGTCACTGGGTAGCGATCGAGACGTTTTGGCTTCACTTTTCAGGGCTTGTGTGGCACGCTTGGTTTGTTCAGATGATTTCAAATATCAACATTGGGTTTCAGAGATCATGCACTCCACCCTTAAACTTTAGAGAGAGATGTGTTACTGTGTCTCATGTAGTCGATTAAAATACATTTGGTGAAAAAAGCATTGAAAAACAACATAACGTTTTTATTTGGAGCTACTGTTTATGCTCGTTTGGAATTCGCCCTCCGTCTGTGTGTGTGTCCACGTGGGTTTAAGTGCACTTAAAAGTGCACATACGGAGAGATGCGTTTCAAAAAGCGAGCAAAAATCTAATCTTTCTGTTGTTGACAGGACAGTATTCTTTTTCTAATAAAAAATTTGTTCATGTCTAAAGTGTATTTATAGATTGTAGTGAGAAACCAGTCTGTGCTTATTTGGTCTTAAAGAGACAGTAACCTCAATTAACCTACTTAAGTCTGTGTCATTAATGTTAATCTTACAACTCAAGACAAAGAGAAAATATCTTCTGTAGTTCTAACAAATAATAATTATATTCAATTTATACAATAAAGAGTGTAATTATTCATTTGATTCGATTTCTGTACCTAATGCTAATTTTAGACCTACTCAATGTGCAACTTTGTTATTTTTTATAAATGTTTGTAATTTCTTTATTTGTTCTTATTAGATTTTTCCCACCCCCTTTTTTTGCTGCTCCGACCCGAGCCTCAAAAACTGTAATGTGATCCGAACCGTGAGTTTTGATCCGTCACACAGCAGATAGATGCATAGGTTTGCCATCTATAAGAAGGCAATTGAATCTTATTAATGTACGTGTTAATACAGCAGAACAAATGTGCCTCTTTATCCTAATTCGAAGACGCGCTGCTAATACCCAATTTGTCATTTTCAACCTTACGACATCTTTGATTCAAACTTTATGCAGCGAGGGCAGCGCCTCTTCAATTTTTAATTAAGCCGATTACTCTTGCTGTCAAAACTGAACGGCTGTCTTTACAGCATCTTATCATCTGATGTGTCATTTTCTTAACAGTCTCTCTCTCACCTGGTATTTAGCTCCGCGATTGTGTTGCGACCCGGCTGACGCTGCTCTGCATTTCCATCACGGCTTAAACCAACCTCTCCCACAGAGCTAAATCAATGTCACTGTTTATCTGTATAAAAGCCCTCTCAGGCTGATGACGGGCTGCTTTGTGACTTTACGAGGAGTGAGACGGCTCTCCAACCTCTACCTGCCATGCTTTTGTGTATGCATGTAAAAAAGGCTTTTGTCCTACAGTCTCTCTCTCTTTTCCGCCCAATCTTTTATTGATGGCATTTTTATATAGTTAGAGTTTGAATAATTGAGTGCTGAAAGATGACTGCGTGGAGCTCTGCTGTGCAGAAATGAGGTAAAGTACAGTACGGTACCTGTCAGAGGGATTTCTGTAGCAAAGTCCTGCGATTGTGACAGTTGTACAGTTGCTTTGTAAGTCGGTACTGTATGTTCTAGTTGTAGCAGAGGGTTGGCATGAGACGAGACACGAGAGGTGTTTTTGAATTTGAACAGGTTCATTATTTTTGTTCAGTTTGGTATATAAACTAATAATGCATTGAGTATAATAATGCATCTAGTCCCTCTAGAGTACATTTTTTAATAACAAGCAAAATAAATCATAGCTAAAGCGTATCAACCTACACTGAGCTAACACTAAAATGAATGTATACAAAGTTATCTACAGGGCCAAGTTGCATAATGCATCTTAAATTTTTCCCTTAAGTATAACACTAAAGGGGTAAATTCCCCTTACCTATTGTTAAATAATAATTTAAGGGTGTTGCATATAATCCCTTTAACGGTTCTCTTAGGTAAGGGTAATCGTTAAGTGTTTCACGACAGCAACCCAGGTTTATTGTTATAAAATATTACTGTTGCCGTGGAGATGCAACAGAAAAAACTTACGTTTTTTTTCTGAAACACCCTTAAGTTTAAGGGTGAACATAAGGGAAAATTACATTTAAGGTGCTTTATGCAACCGGGCCCTGATCCTTAAATTCTTGCATGGTTCTCAAATCCACACAGTGGTGATCCTTGCTCTCGTCTTTGGAAACCGAAACGTTATTTTCGACAAGGTGTTGTTCCAGAGGTCACTTTAGCTACTAGGCAGATCGATAAACAAGCACAGACCGGAAATAAACTTTGGGCCAGGCACGTCACCGCAGCAATGCGCGTGCATCCAAAGAAACACAGTTTTCATTTAGTTTGTGTGGTTCTTGCAATATCAGCATTATTCTTTCTAGCACACACAGCTCTCAAATTTTAAGCTTCAATCTATCAGCTTTCCACAGCTCAGTATCCATTGCAAATAAATGTGACCTTACTGCTGATATCCCACACATCCAGGTCACTACCTCTTAACTGTTACCTTCTGGGTAGTGTTACAGAGCACTGAGCACCAGAATAGCCATTCATAAAAAGAGTTTTATTGCCTTCCCTCTGGCTATCTACTGCATAAACAGTGAAAACAGCTCCTGAAATTTCTCATAGACGATACCCAAATACCGTATACAACTTACTAGGGCTGCACGATTTGGGTAATTTTTCCCATTGCGATTATTGATGCTAATATTGCGGTTTGCGGTTGCGATTATAATAAATGGTATCATGAGTCAACTTGATGGGTTTTAAGGAAAATCCACACACAGTTTAGTGATAATGCTAAAATGTGTATTTGTAAAACTAGAAATGTTTTCGAATTGCCACGTGATGTAGCAACTGCTCAGTGTCAGTAATCCTAAATCCAAAATACCGCCATACAACAGACGTAGAGTTTTTTTTTAGCTACCAGATCACTGTCAACCTCCTCTGCATCCATCTTCGCTCTGGTATAAGTGACGACGCACACCACACACTTGCATGCCACACGTGCACTGCCTTTTTTGTTCGTTTTTCTTTCTTTTTTAAACAGCAAGGAAAATCGTCAAACTGTTATCAGAAAGTTTGTGTTAACAAGTCCACACATTTATTTATTTAGTATAATTGCAACATTTTGCTGTCATATAATCGCACAGGCTGACATCGCGATGCGATTAATTGTGCACCACTACAACTTACTTATAATTTCTTTTTCATTTTACATCTTCAGTCCTACTTACAACTTACAATCGTCTGCACAAATCTATATATAGCCTGTAGGATTATTTGACGTCTTTATGATTGCAATTAATACATGCAGAAAGTGCATCTCAGTGAAACATGTACCATCATGCTTATTTATTATCGTATACAACGGAAGTGTGAGGATTCTTCAAAATCAACAGTGTTACGTAACCTCTGTAAACTCATTTTAGATTCATATACTGACAAAAAAAACAAATTTATTTGTATCTCCATCACAACAACATGACAGCGCATTGAAGTTATAGATGTATAACGTTTGTCACAGCACATCTTTTATAAACAGTTTTGCTGCCTTGGGTTTTTAAAGCTAAGCAAAAAATTCATCTTGAACAGTTTGATGTACAGACTCTATTCAAACTTTACTTTGAAGATAATTTTAGACTTTACACGGCACTATTTTTAACTAGAATTGAAACTAGGGCTAGTGGGGGGGGACTGACATTGCAATGTTTTTTTTCTGCGATATGCATTGTGATGTGATAAATACTGGTTGACTTTACCAGATTACTTGAAAAGCTCTGAGAGAAATCATCTTCTGTCTAGAATTTCTTGGACAGCTCACAGATTTTTAACAGAGACATTTTTTACTAGTTATCTTTTTTTATAAAAAAATATATTTATATATATATTTTTTATAAAATATATATTATATATTTTCATATACTGCAAAACTGGCAAATGCATCTGAAATAGTTTTACATTTAAAAATAAATGCTCTGGATTTTCTGCCATGTGACTATTGCAGATGTGCACATATTGATGTTGATGCTAAAACAATATATTGTGCAGCGCTGAAAACCTATTTGTTTTGGCCAATAGCATTTTGGTATGAAATACAAGCTTTTGAAATCAGGTTTCATAGTGCAAGTTCAAAGTTTTGCAAAGTGTTTCTGTGTTAACTATAAAACGCAAATTGACGAAAATGGTGACATCATAATGCGTATGCGTGTTAAGACATTGTGTAACAGCGCCAACTACAGGCGATTTCACAGATCTAAGTGAACAGGGATGGTTTTGACAATGTTGTCACCTGAATGCAAAAAATGCAAAGGCAAAATTCTTTGTTTTGGTACAAAAACACATTATTACCCAAATTAGTCAAAATTTATTTATTGCTTTTTGCAACCAAATTCTTTGACATAATCTACATGAATACTAGTGATGCTGTTCTTAAGCCACTTAATGTTGTTTTCAACTCTTTATGTAGATTTGTTCTTAGGCGTCATTTTAAAACACATCATTGCATTATGTATGCATCATTAAATTGGCTTCAGCCTAACTCAAGGGGAGACTTACATTGGTTTTCAAATGTGTTTATTTTGATTGTCCTTCATATTTGAGAGAACTTTTGGTTACGTAGCTCTCTGTATCCTCTTAGAGATATGCAGTCTGTCATTTTTATTGTACTAGGAATTTTTTCAGCCGCTGGTCATAAAGCTTTTTTCATTATAAAGCTTCTAGTGATTTGGAATAATCTTCCTTTGTCCTTGCGGTCCATGTCATCTTTCCATAGATTTAAATTATCTTTATTTCAATATCTTAACAATGTGTGTGCATGTTATTGATGTTGGACTGAATAGTGCCGCTTATACTTGTTTTATGTAACTGTTTAAATGACCTAACTGCAGACTTGTGACACCCTTTTTAGACTGAATTTCTTATATTATTATAGGTTCCAATTGTGTATTGAGGCAATTGTGTATTGTGGTAAAGGTGATATGCTTTTTGTGACAGTTAAAACATGTCAGGGCTATGTTGTGTCTTAGGTTTAGGTATTGGTTTAGGCTGCCTATGAGCTTAACTGTTATTTATTTATTTTAATTTTTTTTATTTATGTGTATTTGGACCCTTTTGGAAATGAGATGCTGCAACTCAAGGGGCTATCCATAAATAAATAAATGAATATGTATTTTTATAATATGACATTAGATTTACGAATGATCAAAACAAATAGCATGTTCTTGACATATAAACGCCTTGTCTTATCTTAAAACCAAAAGTAAACAGGTTTTCCTTGCTTAATTGTGGTGGTCTATCTAACTCTTTACAACCAGCACTGTCAAACCCTAGCTAACCTGAGACTTACTGTTTGCTGTCTGTTGTTATACTGTTCTTAACTCTTTCACCGCCATTGACGAGATATCTCGTCAATTAAGAGAAAACGCTTCCCCGCCAATGACGAGATTTTCCGTCTTTCCGCAATACTGCTATTATCCACCAGGTGGCCGCAACTTTTTAAACCCGGAAGTATTGCCCTATGGCAAGCGGCTGCATGTCCGTGTTTGTTTTAAAGATCACTCTGAATGGGATCTCTATGAAAAGTCCCTCACAAAAATGGAATGATCTCTGCTTTTTGCTCAAAATGTGGTGTTTTTGCAGAAACCTACCCATATTCAAAAGCTGATTACAAAAGAACCACTGAAGGTAGAATGAAACGGTTTTGTTTGAAAGTCTGTTCTTTCATTTTGTATATTGTATGTTTATATATTTAAAGAAGAAAATTTTCTGGAAGGCATTAAATTTTGGTGAAAATCATGAAAAAACGCTGGCGCTGGCTGGCAACTTTTTTTAAAAACGCTGGCGGTGAAAGAGTTAAAAGCACTGCTGTTTCGATCAGGAAATGCAATTCAAATTGTTCATGGTATTTGTGATGTGAGCTGACAGTGGTAACCAAAATAATTGTAGGGAACTCAAAATTGAAAACAGTAAGTCAATACACATTTGAGCAATTGCAAAGAGTCTGTCATCTGTACACAGCGATACCATCTGTTTAGATTCAAACACTATTATGATATCAGCAGAGCATGTCGTGCTATTTGCCAGATTACTTTAGTATAAACGCATCGAGTAAGATTGTATTCTCTCTCTCTATCTCTAACTCTCTACCAGGAGGATGGCAAGGTGATGGATGGCAATATGATGGGCGACGCCAATGGTGTGGACCCTGGCAAAGGCCGAGAGAGGGAGAGCGGCAAATGGCAAAGGCCGCGTTTCACAAGGAAAGCCCTGATGAGGTGCTGTCTGGTCAAATGGATCATCGCCAGCACTGGTCCTAAAGAGCAAGGTGAGGATACATATGGTAGAGATACAGTAGAGATCACAGCCTGGGTCCATATGCTTTGTTTGGGGATACAAAAATTTTAGCTTTCAACACTGTGTAAACACTACACATCAACCATTCACTTGATGTGAGGGTCAACAAAGACTGTGTGTCCCAAAAGTTTGTTTTAGTATATAGCCGTTTGATAAGTTTAGTGGGATGCTGTGTCCTGGTTTTTATCAATTGTTGAAATAGGTCTTGACTAGAGTTGGTGGTAACAGTTTTTGCAAATAGGAACTAGAGGTCTTCACGGCCCACTTAGATTCGAAAACCCAAGGTCCGCCCCGAGCGGGTTTGGGTCTAAAAGTTTCACGTGTGTCTTAGACATGGGTCGGGGGTGTCCAACGAGTCCGTTTGCAACCCCACTTCTGTTTGCCAAGAGCGCTTGCGACATTGTGTGGCTGGCGGTAGATTCATTTTCATTAAGCCAGACCTGTCAATCAATTTTATATGCACACTGTAGAGTTGCCTTGGTGTTGTCGTCAGATAACAAAGGAAAATAAATGGAGCGCGGGTCAAATTGGTTGCGAGGCCACCGGAATTTCTTTCTGGTGCGTGCGGGCTGCTGACTGCACACACGTCGGTGTCGTTTACATACGGGTTTAAAAACTGGCCACTGTGTTGGGTCAGCTGGGGTCTAATTTTGTTTGGTTTTCTCGGTCAGGTCTTTCTTTATAAAAAAGGATTTATGCACGTCGGGTAAAAAGTGATTCAGGTCATTTTGGTCTGGTACATTTCTTTGGAGAGCATTTTTAAATTTAGACAGATTTAGAAAGTGAGTTAAAATGCAGAAATTAAGGAAAGGTGCAAATTGATAAAGGCTCAGAAAGTCTTAGAGGAACTGATGATTTAAGGCTTAAACACATCGTATATTTAACACACTTAGAGAAAATGTGAAGTCTAGATTTGAGCATGTGTGTATTGAGTGCAGCTGGAATAAATTTGCAATAGTCTTGCGCGTAATGTATGATGGTGCTGCGCGGCTCCATCAGCGGCCTAATAATGTCTGCCGCAACTTGTCACTGAAGAAATGTATTATCATTAACGGAAACTATTATGAGAATTGAAAAGAGCAAACCAGGTGTTTGCAAAACTAAATGTGCACTAAAATTCAAACTAAAACTAAATTAGCTTTTTGATTTTGTATTTTAAATGAATATGGGATGGTTTAAAAATTATTAAACTATAATAAATATACATTTATTATACAAAACTATAATAACCCATACTGTATATTGAACACATTTTTTGTTTTTACCAAGAGATGACACATCCAATCACATTAATGAAATTCATTATAATCTCTATTTGCAACATCACAGCTCGTGCATCATTAAATGAGACCCCAGGAATCTTGTAAGCACAGCTGCTGGGTCTTGACCCCAGGAGGGTGACATTGATCAGACTGATATTTAAGCAGACGTTTCTTAGTTGATCAGTGGTACAGCACTGGGAACAGATTCAGGTTGATTTGATTTTGATCGATCAGCTTGTGTTTAAAACAAAAGTTAAGGCCAAACTATCTATTCAAATTTGCGTTTATTTTACACTTTAATATTTGTCGATTCAAATACATCACATGCTTATTTTATTGCTTATTTTTGTCTGCAAATACACTGAAAAAACATAAATATCTTTATTGTCATATGCACAACATTTGTGACAAGAATTATAATATTCAAGAATGGAAAATATGTTCAAGCTGTTCAGAATCTACAGCGTACATATTTACATTTATCAAGAAATTAGTTTTCAGAATGCTCAGCTGACGCCATCTAGTGGCTATATGATGAAACAAATGAGTCTCTTGTAACGTCTGTATCAGCTTGAAAGAAACACAAGCTGAAGGGTAGACATCTTTTACAAAGAAGATTCAAAGGCATGACCTTGTGATGCTAAAAAAGTTCATGACACCAGGAAATTGTAGACAGGAAATTGTCTTGCAAATGAGTCATGGATTATGGGAAGTGTAACAGGTGAGACAGATCCTGCGTCCCAATCTGCATACTATTCATCCTAAATAGTATTTGAAATTAGAATTAGTATGTCCTAAATCATAGTACAGTATGTTAAAATGACTATCTATAAATTTTACGGATGGTCTACTGTTTTACGTGAAAATTCGTAGTGTAGATCAATGGACACCTGGGGCACGTTCAAGCTCACACCGGTGCGTAACGTTTTGCTACGGTTTCCGGGTTGAACCACATGTTTCCTGGAAACGGTGTGCAACAGGTTTTAGTTTCGTTTTCTCTTGTTTGGTGGGTGTGTCAGAAATGTCGGCCCAATTAGCGGCAAGATGTATATAAACCATGTGGTACTAAAGGGACAGCTCGCTCAATGGGTTCAAGTTGGAATGTTGTCTTTCATTCTGGACGGCAAGGTCAATGACTATAACATCGAGGGTATGGGTGTGTCTAATCTAAAGCAGCTCAGCGTGTAAGATCAGTGAGTTTTTCTCAAAATAAAATTAATGTAAAATGCAAAAGTATTCTCCCAGCTACAAGATCTTGACTTTGCTGATGATCTTGCTCTCCTATCAACCAACCAATACAACATGCAGGCCAAAACTGATAGGTTAAACCACTTTGCCAGGCAAGTTGGGCTCAGTATTAACAGCTCCAAAACAAAAGTGATGTGCGTCAACTCCATCCCCACAGCACCCATCCTTGTTAATGAGGAACCACTTGAGTTCGTGGAAGAGTTCACCTATCTGGGCAGTCTCATCAGCAAGGACAGCGGGGCATCTAATGATATTAAAGCAAGGCTGGGAAAGGCTCAGGGTGCCTAAAATATATAGCCAATATAGCCTTACAACGAAGATGCTCCTATATAACTGCAATGTAAAGTCTGTTCTGCTGTACGGTTCAGAGAGTTGGCAAGTTATCAAAGCTGATATGAGGAGAATTGTTCCACAATGGATGCCTTCAGCGAATATGCCAGATATTTTGGCCTAATAAGATCTCCAACAACGATCTGTACAAGAAAACGGGAAGCCGTAGCATCACCAAGGAGATTACACACAGACGCCAAAGATGGCTAGGACATGTGTTGAGGACGGAGCAGGACAGCATCCCAAAAATTGCCCTAAGATGGACACCATCTGGCAAAAGAAAACCTGGGAGACCCAAAACCACCTGGCGCAGAACTGTGACAAAAGAGCTAGAACACATGAACCTGTCATGGGGAAAAGGCTCAACATGCTGCCAGGGATCGAATTCAATGGAGAGGGCTCATTGAAGCCTTATGTCCCATTTGGGACGAAGAGAAATTATGATGATGGTAACATTTACTATATGTAATAAAACGATAATATTTTGTGAGTGATTATGTGCACAGGCAGATAAACAGCACACAACCTGCAAAATTAAAATTACTATATATGGACGGGGTAGATTACCGCTCTTCTAAAAAGGTAAGATTTATTAAATGTCACAAAATTTTATTAGTTTTGTCTGTTTGGTTAGCTGTGCAGTATACTTGCAAATATTGTGTTTTAGGCAATGCTATGTAAAAAAATCTGCCGAAAGCAAGTAGTCTATGTGTGGTCTATCTTTTTTAAGCCCACTTAAAAATTTCATGTGCCCCCTCATTCATTTCGTAGAGACAGAGCGCAGTTATGCAAATTTGAAAACCACGCCACCGGGTGTCACGACTGGTTTGCTGGATTTGTGGAGTGAGGACGCAAGTGCAGAGTTCACATAAAAGGATAACATTTAATATAAATAACATAGCAAACAAAACACGGGAATCAAAATAACAACAGGTAGGTAAAACACAGGAACAGATGAACAGGGTACAAACGTGGTAGCAAAGACAATGATCCGGCAGGGAGTATGGCAGAGACAAGGGTATAAATACACAAAGACTAATGACACACAGGTGGAATGAATGATGTGATAATAAACAAGTGTCCAGGTGATGACAATATAGAACAGACACAAAACATGACACGGATTACCGTGACATAACCCCTCCCTCTACGAGTGACTACCAGACACTCACATAACCACAAAACAAAAACAAAGTCTAGTAGCGAGAGTCCAAGGGAGGGGTGGAGGGCTTGGGAACCCTGGCGATGCCGGCAGCCGCCGGGACGAAACCAACAGGACGGTGGGCCGGACTGCGCCAGGAGAACCGGAGCGATCGCTCCGAGAACCGAGGCAGACGAATTACCCCCCTCCTGGGAATCGCCGACGATCCGATGCCCCCCGGAAGTCATCTCCCGTCCCCTCGCGGAAATGGGGACCCTCACTTCGGTAGCCACCCCGGGGAAATGATCGGGCGTGGTCCGTTCCGGATCCCCCTACGAGCGGGACGGTGGTCCTCCGAGGGACCGTCGACGACGACGACTCAACCGTTGGGGGACCGCCTGGGCCGATCCTCCTCCCGCAGGCCCGCAGGAGCGAGCGATCGCTCACGGTGGTCCCCAAGAGACATCGGGGCTGGTGGAAAATGAACCCCGATGTCACTACTCCCCCTCTACGAACCTCCTGGGGGAGCCGCCCTCCGTGAACCCGCTGCGTCCAGTCTGGCCGGATCATTCTGTCACGACTGGTTTGCTGGATTTGTGGAGTGAGGACGCAAGTGCAGAGTTCACATAAAAGGATAACATTTAATATAAATAACATAGCAAACAAAACACGGGAATCAAAATAACAACAGGTAGGTAAAACACAGGAACAGATGAACAGGGTACAAACGTGGTAGCAAAGACAATGATCCGGCAGGGAGTATGGCAGAGACAAGGGTATAAATACACAAAGACTAATGACACACAGGTGGAATGAATGATGTGATAATTAACAAGTGTCCAGGTGATGACAATATAGAACAGACACAAAACATGACACGGATTACCGTGACACCGGGGGGGAAACAATTCAACCGTCTCCATTGACTTTGTATTGCGAGAGGCCGCCTCCTTGTCATTTCTGGCTTATAACAAAAAACAGAATAATGCCTAAAAGCTGCTGTGTTACAATATGTACAGCTAACAAGCCAAAGAACCCTAAAATACGTTTTTATAAGCTGTCGAGTCGTAAAACACAGCCTTTAAGGAGAAAAAAGTGGATCGCCGACTACGTTTCCCCCTAGTGGATGCAGTTCTACTAATAGAAGTACTATGAAAAGTTGCCTGTTTCCACTTGTGTGCTTTTAAAAGCTCGTTTTTTGAGGTCGACAGCTTATAAAAACTTATTTCTGGGTTTTTTGGCTTGTTAGCTGTACATCTTGTCACACAGCAGCTTTTAGGCATTATTCTGTTTTTTGTTATAAGCCAGAAATGACAAGGAGGCAGCCTCTCACAATACAAAGTCAATGGAGACGATTGGATTGCCCCCCCACGGTGGGCGTGGTTTTCAGGTTATGACGTGCTGCGCTCTGTCTCTATTCTGCAGCTGGGCATGATTGATACTCAAACGACTCATATTACCATATCACAACTCACCACGAGATGGCGGGGTTCACAGTGCAGTACACAGAATTAACAAATTAAATAAGGATGCGTCACAAAGTCAATAAATTAAACTACATAGTAAATTACATGTCAAATAATGTAAGAAGAAATAATTGAACGCAAAGATGAGTTGCATTTTGGTGTTTGAATTTCTGAAGGATCACAGCGTCATCCAGGCAACCGTCATCTGTTCTGTTTCGCGTTTGTGTGTGCATATTGTGTTGTTCTGCACTTAAGTAGGTACTTTTCTAACTGGGTTAAATGCAGAGGTCACAAGCTTTTTACTTTCACCATATACTGGAGAATTAAAAGTGAAACAGTAAGTTAAAGAAATATAAATAAAAAGTATAACAACAAAAAACTAAACACAAAGTTAAATAACGGAATAAAGAAGTAATATACATAGAGTACCTACATTTAGTGGAGGTTGGTTTATTTCAGGTCAGTTTCTCATTGTTTAAAGGATAATTCTGGTATTTAACACTTTGAGTCTCATTTCTGGTTTGTTTTGGATGAACTACAGTGATGGACACTGAAATTTTGACAATGGGTCGACTTTTTGACTCGTTTAGAAGCGTCTCTTAACTGCTTCAGAATGGAAGTCAAGGGCCATGCACTAATATGTCATTAAAACAACAAGGTGACATAGAATGATTGAACGGGGTATTTATCCTTGTTCTGTGATGTGACATGTAGACAAAAACATTTTTTTTTTTGGGCCTGTAATGCCTTAGAAGCTACCTAAAAACCTCTCTCAGATAGCTCTATTAGGGTGGGGGATTTTAGTGGTTTTAGTGGTTTTGCACCTATTTGGCTCCCCCTACTGGCTTAACTTGCAATCTCATTACTGATTGGCTGACTTTGCTGCCACTCAAAAAATGTAGCCAATTATTTTAAAGTGGAGGGGCAGTTAGATGCCTGTGATGTCATAAGCATCAGTTTTTCAGATTGGGCTGTTTTCTGGCTGACATTTCTAAAAGAGGAATTTCTATGAGACTTAGATGTTTAGCATGATTAGCACTTTTTGTATGTTTGTGAATGTGGGTAGATTACCATTATTCAACAAAGACAAGGTAAAAATGGTTTTTCATTCTCTGTCCCCTTTAACGTTCATTTTCAAAACTGTGCTACTCACTGAGTGGTTCATGGTGTTCGTTGATGATTAAAAACAAATATATCGGCGTAATGTATGATTTCAATCCGTGTTATTTGCTATAGTGGATCTATTTTTTCAGATACCTCACAACCACGTATATACTTGCGCTCTATATTTGAGTTTTACAAAATGGCAAATAAAACACGACAGAAACTGTATTTTGCTACACTACTTGTTTTTAATCATCAACGAACACCACGAAGCACTCGGTGAGTAGTACAGTTTTGAAAATGAACGTTAAGTGTTGTTTTAATGTCATGTTTGTGCATGGCCCTTGACTTCCATTCTGAAGCAGTCAAGAGACGCTTCTAAACATGTCAAAAAGGCGACCCATTGTCAAAATTTCAGTGTCCATCACTGTAGTTCATCCAAAACAAACCAGAAATGAGACTCAAAGTGTTAAATACCGGAATTATCCTTTAATAGAATTAATGAGAATGTATTATTTTTGCAGTTTATTTATTTATTTATTGGTAAAAATAGTCTGATAATTTACGTACTTTGTGCATTCTGTTAGAAAGTGCAGCTCTGTCTCGATTTGGTTTTGGTCACACAGTACGCATACAACCTCTCTCTCTCTCTTTCTCTCTCTCTCTCTCTCTCTCTCTCTCTCTCTCTCTCTCCCTTTTAGAGCTTCTTTATGCCAGTAGCTGACTTAATTCATTTGTCAGGATATCCTCTATACCAGTAACCGGTTTGGATTACTATCCCCATGTTGATCGGGGGTCTCATGTTATTTTGATAACAAATCAGCTTTGTGCTTTACATTGGGTCACATTGAGCCTTTCCTGCTCTGCAACAAAATCGTCCGGGTCCCAGGATGTCTGTCGTTGTTTTTTGACAAACAGAAGGATAAAGTCTTATTATCTGACAATCACTGCCAGCAAGCCAAAAGTCTCCTGGTTTTAAGTGTTATGCTGCTGTCTAAAACTGGCTGAAACCTTTCATGATTTGAAAACTGAGGACTAAGTGAAGACATCTGAAGTTTGTAGACTTTTACTTTAACTGCTGGTTCACTGACAGTGGCTGCTTTTGTTCAGCGAGTTGACAGAGTTTGTTTGGTCAGCAGTCGGTTTCTTTTGAGGTACTTTACAGAAGGACAGGAGACATGGATGCAGTGAATGACTGTAAGGATGCGTGTCAGAAGGAGCTGACCGGCATGCTTAGCTGCTTTTTTGGTTTGATCACCGGCTCTTTTGCTGAAGGTACTGCAAGTATGTTCCTCATTCTTTAACTCGCTAAAGTTCTGCAAAAGTTGAGCAATGGCACTTGTAAAAAATATTACAGATTTATTACAGATTTTTTTGCCATTTGTTTTCTAACTGTTTTCCAATATTTCATATTATTTAATGATTATAATAATTTGTATCTTGAGACAGTTAATAGTATGTATGGCACTAAAGGATTGTGTCGATGACTGGCAGCTTATTTTTGTAGGAATAATTGCCTGCTGCGAGGTTTTAATCTGCTGATACTGCAATGATTCAGTGTAAAACTATCTCTGTCTGATATACATGTACTGTAGCAATGTTACGCTGTCACCGTGACTGTACTGTATGTGTGTAACAGGAGCCCTTTAACTTTCCCAAAGTAGCAAATCACTGTGCTGTGTCTCACTGGTGATGAAAGGACAGATGCATGTAATATGCTCAAATCTTCTTCATGTCAATATTTAAATCAGTCATGTTGAGTTTGCATTTCGTTTTTTGCAAGATAGGTTCAGTTTCAGTGTTAAAATAAACAATTGATTATAAAATTATAAAAATTATATATTTTTGATATATTACTGTCCCAAATTATATATTGTACACTATACACTTAGACTCAGATGGCTGAGTGAGGCTCTCCTGAATTGGTTGATGTCCTCAGGGTAACATTATGTGGACCCTGGGACAACATTTCAATCAACCAATCACATTTCAGAAATAAATGTACAGTTGGTTTCAAGTTTAAGCTTACAACCAGGATTGGCTGCTTGGGTTTTTTTAAGGGTTTAGTTTTGGTTTAGGGTTGAGGTGGGTTTAGGTTTTATTCACAAAAATGTTGTCCTTGGGTCAACACAATATGTTGGCCATAGTATGGGACATCTCTCGCTTGGCAAAATCAGGACGAGCGGCTGAATGCGTAAGTTTAATAATTTCTGAATGAAATTAGAAACCAAAGGGAACATAGAGTATATGTATTGCAAGTGAGAAATGACAATTCAAATGATGTGTTGCCCCATTTTGTCTTTAATAGCTTCAATAGCTGTTTAGCTCCACCCTTCTGCTATGAATAGAAACCTAATAGGTGCATAACACAGCAACTTATAACACTTCAACAGTTTCAACTAAAACCGTTTTTATGCGGTTTGGCAGTTTATTTATACAAAAGTGGCGTTTTGGGGTGCTGAAAATGCAAACTTTTGAAGACGTGTATCAAAATGCAGGTTTTTAATAATAAAGCTTTGTCGTCTAACCGTGTAACCTACATAAACATGAATATGTGATAACAGTGGCATCATGCGCATGCGTGAATTCAATTTATAGGCATGCGCATGTTTAACCAAAAAAATAATAATAATATCAATGGTGGGTTACAGGACTGAGTTTCAGGGTCACTTGTAGTAATAATCATCGTCCGTCTAATAAAATGTTAGATGCTTTCCCTGTCTGGAGCGCATATGTGCAGAGGTGTGCAGTGTTTCTTTACAAGGTAACATTGCCATCTACTGGCCTGGCACACATAATACAGAGAATGCCGTAAACGTGTTCTTTTATTTTTTTTAGGGAGATGCGACAATGCCTATATACAGTATACATACACACATATACTTGTACTCCACATGCGAATACGTATGTGACATTTCTAAAAACTTTTCAATTTTTCACTTCATTGTTGTTGTGTCAACATAACCTTAGTTTCAGTGTGATTACACTGCTTTTTATTCTACAAAATGACATAAGCCTCTTTCACACAGTAATTCTGAATTTACCAGAATGAATTTACCAGTAAATACAAAAATGTGCTGTTCACACACGCAGTGGCGTTCCGTTATTTTACCAGTAAGACATCATTCACACATCAGTATCAAAATACCGGTAAATTCATTGAGAAAGCGGAAGTACCTGTAGCACGCGGCAAGCTGAGTGTTGTATTTGTAAACAATCCACGTCTTTCATAACCACGGTCCGTATTTTGTTGTTTTCACGTCTGTGGTAAACAGTCGCGAAGTTGCTCATGACCAAACAACATTGAATGAGCGACGTCAAACCGAAAATGCGTTTTTAACAACAGTACTGTTTGCACTTTAGGCTTCACAGAGGGCGTGCTAAGGACGTCGGCAATTTGGCGGTAAGCTGTTTTAAACAACTTTGGTGAAGAAATGTGGACGTAAACTTCAGGTGTGCTCAACTTTCAAGCAGCATGTGTGTGGAAACGTCAGTAAACACTGCGGGGGTAAACGCGTCATCTGTATTAAAACGCTATGATTGGCCTGAAGCTGTCAGCACGGTCTGACGTCGTCCGTTCTAAATGCCGGTATTCCTATAATTTTCGTTCACACACAGCGCTTACTGGTAAATTACTGGTAATCTTACAACCTGTCTTACTGGTAAATTGGGAGCACTGATTTACCGGAAAGGTTCTGTTCACACATGACATGTTAACGGCAATTTACCAGTAAATTACCAGTAAAGACTGTATGTGTGAAAGGGACTATAGAGTGGTAGATATGTATGCAGGGTTTCCCGCAGATAATTTGTTAGTCAAGGTGGTAGGGTTGTTCGGGTGGGCGGGGCCGGGGGCATGGCAATCAAAGGGGCAGGGCGTATGCGTCATGATGAAAATATTTTTATTTAAAACACTCAAATAAA
The DNA here is from genome assembly GCF_027580225.2 of Misgurnus anguillicaudatus. Lineage (NCBI taxonomy): Eukaryota > Metazoa > Chordata > Actinopteri > Cypriniformes > Cobitidae > Misgurnus > Misgurnus anguillicaudatus. The sequence goes on from NC_073341.2 coordinate 19,520,542, forward strand.
ACTAAATTTTGAAGAAACTATGATGGAAAATGAACACATACTAGATTATTAATTAATTAAATGTTTTATCAACTGGCTAGTTATCCTCCAGCAACCCTATATCACGAAATTGCGTGACTATTTCACGCATGGACCAGCGTGAAAATGTCACGCTTTGCCGTGTTTGAGCGTGAGCATGTCACGCTTTTCTGTTTGTGTCACTGTCACGTATTGGTTACTCAACTTTTTTGTCCTATTTTCAAACCATTGTCGCTTCGGTTTAGGGTTAGATTTGGGTGCTTGTGTTATATGTCACTTTAAGTATTTGTCACTTTAAGTATTGGTTTATAAAAAAAAAAAAGATACAATACTTGAATGCAATGCCTTGGATAAAAGTGTCTGCCAAATGCATGTTTATGTCCCTGGCATTGTGTAGGTTAGGCTCATAAGTACATGCAAAAAATCTCTTTATTATTTGATGCACCAAAAAAAGAATCAGTTTCAAGTTGTAAGCGGTGATTTAAGTGATGATGCATTATGTGTATACTCAACACTGTTGCTTTGGAAATCTTGCTTGCAAGTCAACACATTTATTTTAAGTCTATGGGATAGGAAAAGGAAATTGCGGCATCATGAGGGTCAATGCAAGTTAAGCAGCAGAATATAATCATAAGTCTGCTAAGTAAGCATTTATGTGTCCCTTAAATAGTCAGATCGACTCAATCTTTCATCTCATGTTTCAATGGCCTTCATCCAGGTCAGTCAGTGAGGACACAATAGGAAGAGACTTGTCACTGTTGTAAATGCACAACATTGAGTCAATAATACACTAGCGCCTCAAGGTGGACATTTTGTGTATTACATTACAGACAGTGGGTTTAGATCAGTGTCAGCTAGGCCCCACTAGGAGGACTCAAGATGACTTAAAATTATATATATTAAATAATAAAAAAAAAAACTAAAGTATTTTATAGTTTGGGGTTTTTGTAACAAAAATGCATTTTTCATTTTGTCAAGCTGTAGTGTCACAGAATCATCTCTTTACAACCAGCCTTTGGAAATCCTCACTGTATATGAATATGAACTTTGCAGACACATTTTATAATCATTTATAAAAGCAAGTTAAAATTGCTTTATTTGATGAGTTACAAGTAAACAAGTAAATCATATGTTGATATTACTTCTGTTATGAAATGGTGTATGGTGGAGGATGATGGAGACGATGACGGAAACAAGAACTTTAATATACATTTACTATGAATACATATACAACGCATTAAACGTAACACAAATGAGAACAGACAAAGACTATGACTGCGTTCGAAGCTGCGGCTCAATTTAAATGCAAATACATGCATTAAACAGCTGTGATTTTATTATCTTGTAAAGGCATTTAATCTGCACCATTCAAAGTGTACAGAGAGAAGGCAAACTTCTGCTCCAAGTTTATATTCAGCTGCTTCTGCTTTGTTTACCACATATACATCCTGTTTTTTGGGGCTCTTTCTATTTCTACCTCTGTACAAAACATTAAGTCTGAACAGTAAGACATTAATTTACTGTATGTCACGTATAGAGGCCGTGGCCTGTCTAAGCTTAAGGTCAAGACAGAAAAATGTCGCTTAGTTAACTTATGCAGCTTTTACCAAAAAATGCTTAATAAACAATACATGCTCAATATTATAAAACAGTAAAAATAAGTGAAGATCAAACGTAAAGGTAAAATAAATAAGGATACAATTTTTCTACTAGAACGCGTCCTCACTACGACACACCCCTTTAGGCATTGTTTCTGCCATTTGTTCACACCTTACAAATGTCTTGGGACGAATCTATGTTTATGGAGGGAAAGAAAGATTGGATTAAAAAAAAAGATTGGATAGGGGAAGCACTGGCTTTGTGTGGATGTGGCCTAAATCCACAGATCACTAAAAAATGCTAGTTATAAAAGTTATTTTCATAGCTTCATGTAATTTAACCTATGTTTTAACCCAAAATGTTGGGTTGTTTTAACCCATTGTTCGGTCAAACATAAACATTTTCTGGGTTAAAGGCGGAGTCCACGATGTTTGAAAGCCAATGTTGATATTTGAAATCACCTAAACAAACACGACCCTACCCCAATAGAATCTGGACCTTCTGTTGATAGACCCGCCCCACACATACGCAACCCGGCAAGGATGTCGGTTAGTAGACACACTCCTTACTGAGTGTGTTTTGGTAGTCGGCCCGTCTCCTTTTCCAAAGCGTTTTTCAAACATCGTGGACTCCGCCTTTAATTTAAAACCCTATGGGGTCCTTATGTGAATTGCCCCACTTAAGCAGTTTTGACCTGCACTGACATTTGTGCTTTTTCTAGTTCTCATAACACTGTGTTCAGCACAAACTGGGCTACAATATTATTAGAGCAACATGTATGTACATTTTTGTATTTCTAAGAGAAAAATGTTTATGCGTGGTTTTTGAAAAAGCAAAATTGTTAAGTCACTGATATCACGGAAGTCCACAAAACCCATACTAAACATGTTTTTACAAGACTTTTCAAAACAGGATGCAGTGGTCTAGACCGTATTTTCCGGACTATAAGTGACACTTTTTTTTATAGTTTGGCGGGTACTGGACTTCTAGTCAGGTGCGACTTATACGTCAAAATTATTTCATATGAACCAAGAGAAACCATTATTGTCTACAGCCGCGAGAGTCCGCTCTATGCTGCTCCAGTTTTTATGTAATTCAATGGATTCAGGGATGTGGAATGACTTCAGGACCTTTTTGAACTTGATTTGGCTAGTCATGTTAATTTAGCCTCTTCAGCCTCCCAGTTATGTTCTGAATGCTATTGTTTGTTTATCGTGTAAATAACTGTTTATGTTACTTTATAAAACGGCTAGTTCCAATCCTTGATTCTGATTGGTCAATAGGTGTGCTTTATTCACAATAAAACACTGCTATGACCGCTTCACCCAACGGTTCTATTTAATATCACTGCGCCCTTAGCAACACCCTTAGCAACACATAAACATATAATGAGACAAAGTCTGAGAACAGTTTGTTGTTTTTATTTGAACTTTCATGTTGTTGTTCGCAGTCAGGGACTATTTTTTCTAGCGGAAGGAATGCTTTTATTGATTTAACTTCATGAAAGTTGCACTAATATTTTTTTTTACTTTAATATTGTGTGGTAACCGTTCCATAAAAGCAATAAGGCACTCGAGGCAAGCGCCGTATCGTGAACAAGCAACGGCCGAAGGGGTTGCAGGCACTCCGCTTCGCGTCGTGCCTAACAACGCCCTTCAGCCGTTACTTATTCACGATACAGCACAGCCTCTCGTACCTTATTGCTTACTTAACTTACAGACACATATTCAGTCTGCTGTTCTGTGCTATTGTTTAGTTAATTTCTAGAATAACTTGCCTTTCTAGATTAAATGTCTGTTCTTTGGCTTGGATTTTGTGAAATCGTTTTCCAGTATAGTAGAATAACGTATAGTCCAGTGCGACTTATATATGTTTTTTCCTCTTCAAACTCAAAGAAAGAAATGTATTTTTTTGTTTGTGGTTAATTTAAATTATAGCAAAAAATATAATCCAAACAAATAAGGGTCAAGGCATATCTCTATACCCCTATAAACAACCTATATATCCACACACACACACACACACACACACACACACACACACACACACACACACACACACACACACACACACACACACACTCTCTCTCTCTCTCTCTCTCTCTCTCTAGTGAAATATTTTGTTATAATTTCACAAGTATGCCTTATAGAAACCATGGTTACTACATATAGCAACCATGTTGTTTGCTAAATGCAATTTGTATTACCATATATTTCATATATATATATATATATATATATATATATATATATATATATATATATATATATATATATAGAGAGAGAGAGAGAGAGAGAGATAGATATAGATAGAGATAGATAGATAGATAGATAGATAGATAGATAGATAGATAGATAGATAGATAGATAGATAGATAGAGATTCGCTAAGTGATAGTTTATTTTTCAGAAGCGTTTTTGAAAGGACTTCACTGAGGAAAAGAGAACAGAACATGCATCATGTTTATTTTCTTAGTTTTGCTAAAAGAACAACATTTGGTTTTTATCAGGAGTGGACACAAGAAACTAGACACTTTAACATTTTAAATGATGTATAAATCATATCTGTCTGTCTAAAATCAGCAGAGTAATCTACTGTAAGTCTCTTTGCGCAGTGACTAAAAAAAGAAGAGTGCCCCCGTCACCCCCAGAGTGTTAACCCAACAGACAGATATGTCCCTTTTGACCCAACGTTGGGTTGAAAATGACCAATAATTTTTTAGAGCGTACTTAAACTCAGTGACAGTCGGTGGCTTTTTATTTCACAACATGTATTTAGCAGTCATGTGTGTGGCTCGTCATGTACAAATATGTGTTCGTTGTGTCATATGAACCATGTGCATCACGCGTGATGTCAAAATACGAGCCTGCTACAGACTCTTCTAAGGGATTTATGATAAAAGAGACGCTTGCGTTTTCCAGATACTTGCTTAATCTCATGTGTAATCAGAGTTTAAGTCAGTGTCTTGCGAGTATTTTGTGCACTCAAAAAAATAAAAAGTTGGATTTACTTAAAAAAACTTCGTCAAGTGGGTTCCACATAGCTTTGTTAAGTAATGTCAACAAATAAAATGTAAGTTGTAATTACTAAAATGTTTGTGTAAAATTGACAATTTAAATGTTGCATGGACTAAAGAAATCCCAGTAAAGTCACTATTGTGAAACATTTAATTGATGAAAACAAAATTAAAAATAACTCCATAACAACGAATCAATCAATCAGAGGGCAGCTGCTCAATACAACCTTTATTTAATTACAGTTTATCAAACATATCACAAACATATTTGAAATGCAATGTAACATTTCAAACCGTTTGTTGGTTTGTTTTGTTCTAAAATATATCAGAACAAGTTAAATAACTTATACTTGGCCACTTATTACTCAGGTATTCTAATCGTGCTACACTTCTGCAAGAGGGTACAACAATTCTGCCAGAACAACAATTTACCCATAATACACTGCAGCATCATCAGCCAATGAGATGCAAGTCTGTATTGGTTTTATAAATCTGTTACTTTTACGCAACAATGTTATATTGGCTGAACAAATAATTTTGAAGTAAGGCTGACAAGACACAGTCTTTTGTTGAAATTACTAAGTTAAATTAATCATATGCCGTTACTTTTGTTTGTTAAGTAAAGTGAACAAGAAATTATTTAGTAAAACTGACTCCAACCAAGTTCATTTTTTTGAGTGTGATTGTGAGTCTGTTTTATCATAAATCCTTTTGACGCGTGTGCAGCAGGCACGTATTTTGACAAGACACATGATGCACATGGTTCACATGACGCAACAAACACATATTTTGACATGACGAGCAACACACATGACACTCCGAACATATATTTGGAATTTGTGCTACTCGGAAGAGAAATGACCGCTAAAACCTTAAACCTTAGTGCCTCATTTATTTATAATCTAGTTTCTTTGAAAATCCTTTGGTCTTTAGTCTTTGCAAACTCATCTGTTTTCTTCATATTTTTTTATTCACATTTCATCTTTTTAATGTGAATTCGGTAAGACAAAAAAGAGAAACATATTTCAAACAAACAGCAGGACAGAGAGTGCGCGTGTGTGTTGTGTTTTAAGTGAAAGGTCATCATTGCACTGATTCTTTGAAGTGTGCCTGTCTTGTAAAGTGAGTGTCTGACCCATAGTCACCAAACAGAATGCTTTATGTGATCTTTGTCATCTGGTTTCTCTGAGATATTTCTATATTACTAATATACTATATGGTTCACGCTCTTCTTGTTAGTCACTGTGGTGTGTTAACTCACTTTATATCAGTCTATAATGGGCAGTGTGATGGCTACAATTTCTTTAGAAGCACGTCGTCGTTTCTCTCGACCCAGCTTCTTGTCTGAATGTCGGCACACCACAGCTCGCTATCACCGCTCAGGTAACGTTTCCTTTCTGAGATATGTCATTTTGCACTTGTTTAAATCCATCGTGACTATTTATTAACCACATTTATTTAGTTAAATATAACAAAAAAATTAATTTTAACATACATTAATTAACTTTAAGATAGAATTTATTGTTAGTTTACAACAGAAACATCTTTTTGACATAATTGTTGCATAATTTTAAACATGGTTTATTCATAGACTACAAGAACTACACTGAAAAAATGATTCATTCAGTTTACTCAATTTTTTTAAGGTAAGTGGTTGCAATCAATTTATTTAAACTACATTTAAACAAAAGTTTTTTATTTTATTTTTTTAATTTTTGTTTGTTTGTTTAAATGTAGCTTAAATAAATTGATTGCAACCACTTACCTTTAAAAAATTGAATAAATTGAATGAAAAATTGTTTTCAGTGTATATTTTATTCACATAGTCTGTGACACTAAAATATAAAAAGATGTAAAAAAAAAAAAACTAATTGGCAGAATCTACATAATACACTTTGATTAAAATACATTGATCTAGTCTATCTTAATACGATAACATTCAGAAGATACATAGTTGAATGGGTTAAATCTCAGAGACATTTGATTGGATGACATCCAGACTTGTTTCTGAATCAATTTGCATGCCGCAGATGTCAACACTGTTATAGATGCATGTCAACTTCTTGCTGTAGACTCTCGTAGACTGAGTCTCTAACACTGGATAGGTTAAGACTCTGGTATATACCGCTCATCTGGATATTATCGTTTTCTCGAAGAGCTTCGGGAAATGACTTGTGTGCAGTCTAAATAGAAAAACCACAGTATTAGAACTTGTGCACAGTTACAAAAGATGCAAACGTACAGCCAAAATGTAGTTACCACCCTTACCCTACCACAAACCTAACACTAACCCCTTTTTATACAAAAATTTTAAAATACCTAATGTATTCATTATATATTATGCAACGTAACGTATGGAAATGTGTAGGAAAATTTTAGCAACAAAAGTAACAGTAGGGGAGAACCGGGACACAAGTAATGTGGGACGAAAGTAACAAAGCGATTTTCTCTGAGCCCTGATAAGATTTGCATTCCAAACTATGACAGCATCTTTACCACACAAACCCTTGACAGAGCTGACAAATATAGCATTATTTACTCACAGTTTTCCACGTGTGGATCCAGAAAGGTGTTTTCAACCATGCAGAGGCAGACACTACTTATTTTTACTTTCTACATAAAAGTACATTTTTAAGTATTCGTATTTTATCAGTGTTTTTCTTAGAAAACATACATTCCAAAGCATATTATCATCATTTATACTCCTCTACATTTCATAATTTCAAGTTAATCGTTTATATTTAATATTTAAGTACATTAAACATCTATTTTTTTTACTTTTACTTAAAGGTGCAGTGTGTAATTTTTAGAAGGATCTCTTGAGAGAAATACAAAATAACATACAAAACTATATTATCAGGGCTGTATAAAGACCTTTCATAATTAACCATTATGTGTTTATTACCTTAGAATGAAACGTTTTTATTTACATACAATGTAGTGAACATTTTTTAGTAAAGTAAATTTTTTCCCAAGACAAACACTCTGATAAAGCACCGATGCTTGTAAAATTTACTCAAAGTACTCAAGTAGTTCCGCCTCTGGGGTTGCACCAGTCGTTCGTAAGTTCTTACTTATACTGGGACGTAAAGTCCTAATTAGAGGCTTAGTAACTACTAGCTAGTTTATAACTAACTCTTTACTTTATTCGGTTGCACCATTTGATCTTAAGGCAGAACGTAGCTAGTAGGTCGTAAGTTCTCCGTAAAATAATGCATTGTCGCATAGAATGACGTCTATTTTTCTTAACCCAATAGTCTGAACAGTACGTAATTTCAAACTCATTCTTGACTCGCCTACACTGAAAGTTAAAAAAGACGTTAAAGCAAACGTTATCGAACTCAAAACATTACACTTTAAATTGAAAATATCTATCCCACACATGGAGGAGAAAATCAACAGGAAGAAATTTGAAATATTATTTTAATTGATGGATACACAGAAAATTAATCAGTTCTTGAAAACTCGTTGACGAACTTGCGGCTCTTCATAATTTATATGAAGACATCTTGTTCCAATCGTTATTCATGGACAGAGGCTTCTGTAAATATTTAGTTACAACGTATTGTTACGTTTAAACGAAGTTTAATGGTGCAACGCAAAAACATTTAGTAGTGCGTAAATTGTAACTTAGTGCCCATTTACGTCGTAACTAAGCTACGTTGTAACTTATGCGCAGCTGGTGCAACCGGCCCCCGATGATTAGTAAATTCCTAAAGTGGTTATTTAGTTCTTATAACGCGTTGTGTTTCTGGTTTCATGTTTTAAAGTACTGATCAAACTACAGGTTATTTAATGCTGTAACACATCCTGAAGTTTGACCTCTCTGAGTTTTTCAAAATAAAAGTAAATCGGGTTTAAATGTGAGGAGATCCTGTCGGGACAAAAGTAACAGTTGTTACTTTTGTCCCGCTGCTAATACTGTTGTATATGTTGAAAATTAATATTATTCTAATTTGATTTAATTTCATTTTCATAGTGTTTAAATTGTTGAAAAAAATATTTTATTCTCAACAATTTAAGTTTGTATTGTTGGTTGCTTTTGAAACATTTGATGTAATTTCAGTATTTTTTACAAAGATAAATTACAAAATATGTTTGCAGTTACATATTAACAATGACATAGTCATGTATATTTAATAAAAACAAGTGTAACACAAAAAATCTATCTTGTTTTGTTGTGTTACTTTCATCCCTGCAGGGTCGAAAGTAATAATTCACTACTTATGTTTAAAGTGAAATTATACTGAAGTCGTTTTACATTTTTACAAAATTCCCCCTGGTATTGATAGACCACACTTGTGAGTTATAGACCACAGCAAAAAATATATCTCTGTCTATAACATCTTTTAAAATTAAGTTTTTCTAAAGAAAGGTACTTTTGCCCCCGCTCTCCCCTATTAAAAGATATTTTATGCCGCTAATACATATTATGCTGCTACCCCCTTCTTAAAATCATACTGTTAGAAATTAAAAGCATAACAGACAGACAAGTGAAGGTCCATATTTTACCCAACCATGAGTTGAAACAATACAGCATTTTAATTCAGGAATATTCAAACACACTTCAAGTCTTTCTGATTGTAATTAAAGTTAAAGACTCTTTATTATAATCACTCAACTTGCCTGTGAGTTTCTGGTGCTGCTGTGAGGATCAGATGGGGCGCATTCTTCACGTGTGATTTCTGCTATATAACAGAGAAGTTACTTGTCTGGCTATCATGGTAAAGGCTTAAAATTGTGTCTATGTTTGGGCAGACGATGACTTATACTATATACAGATGATTTACCTCTGTTATGGTTTTGTCTGCATATTTTAGAGTAGTTGCACAGACAATAAAACAAAGCCACCACCATCAAAACAGCGCAGATGCCAATGTGCATGAGTGTGATCCATTCTTAAGGAAAATTATATAAAAAGGGAAAAAAATTAGCATTGGTGGAAACAGTGGGCTCCAAAAATCTTGAGAGCAAACCACTGATCTATATAGACTCTTTCAGCATTAACAACATAAACAAACGGCTTCCGTGGAACACACGTAACTTACGCTAAGAATCAATAACAACAAAGGCCCTTTAGAGTAGTTTATTTATTTTTTGATAACAAGCAAAATAAACAACAAGTAGATTACCGTAGTTCATATTTCATAGCTAATGCATATCAAAAACGACACTAAGCTAACTTGCTGTGTAAAATGTGTACTGTAATGTATACAATAACTACAAGCCGGCTGCCTAGGGGTGTAACGGTTCTTGGTAAAGAAATCGAACCATCCCGTTATCCTCCCACGGTTCGGCAAACAGAATGATGTTTTGATGATAAAGTTTTCTTTAATGGTTGGGGTAAAGCCCGATTTATAGTCGTGCGTAAGTTCTACGCCGTAGCTACGGGTGTAGGCTATCTGTAGCCTGTGCGTAGCCTGACGTGCACCTCGCTTCATTTAAATCTGCTGCAGCAGCGATGCTCAAGAAAACGTGGACAAAACTGTAAAATTTGCGAGTGCCGTATGCTCAAGGCAATACATCTAATATGACGATATTATTCATATGATATATGAATAATATTAATTGCTTGTTGCACCGTCATCACCAGGTTGTTGTTGAAAACGCGATCGCAGGTGGGACGGAAACATCACACATTGCCTTCTGTGTTTGAATGTTAAAGGAACAGTATGTAGTATTGTGGCCAAAACTGATATTGCAATCACAAAACTTGTGGCTAAAACTGGTACTGAAATCACACAACTGGTGGCCAATACACAACATGACAACATAAACATCAGTTGAGGGCTGCAACTCCACTTTTTAAATGACAATATCCTGGCCAGACCACTGTTGTCAGTGATATAAATATTTGAAATGAAAATGATTTCTTAATGTCTAGTGACATATCAGGGCCATTTTATGATTAATTGTATAAATTTCTTACATACTGTTCCTTTAACAAACTGATCTTCTTGCAAAAATACTTGAAAAGTAACCCAGTGTTCTAAACTATTTTAAGTTAATTTTGAAGTGCACTGTATGTTTTTACATGTAGTATAACAATGCAAGTGCTCTTAAGTGAAAATGTTGATTTTGGCAGAGGTTAAAAACTGCTTAGGTTTTATTTATGTAAAGAAGCCTGTTGTGACCAACGTGTAACCGCGCCAACACATGTTCGTACGATGAAACCGTCTATAAATGACTGGATTGCGCATGATATTACAATATTTAAGCCACCGTCCCACCTTATTGGTATGCCCAAACATTCTAGGACTTTATCAGATTTCAGTGATAAAACACTACTTAACCAGTCTTCCTGTATATTCTTACAAGGCAAATGTGTGTGTACATTTAATGTAAACATACCTGTCATGGAGTGTAATGGATAGTTACTCTCTGCAGTCGAAAGGGAGACCTCTGGTACCACTGTGCTCTGAAACACTTGTTGTAAAAAAAGTTTAATAAATGTAAACATATATTAATAATTTAATTTCGATTCATCTTTAACTGCAGTAAATCCTGTTAAATAAATCTTTTTCTTTTTTTATTTATTAAGTGCTCTGGATACTTGCAATGATACATGTAAGAAACTATTCAGACCAACTATAAAGACCTGGCACTCATTCTTCAGAACCAGAGGTTCATTAGCAGATTTGAGCAAAAATCTATGTTTCTACAAAATTCATGTACTCACTTTTGGTTGGAAATTTGAGTAGTGCTGGCAAAAGCGGGTTTCTGCTTAAAAGGTTTCAAAGTGTCTTTTCACCTTCATAAACAGAGATACGATCAAGACACATTAATACATTTATAGGCCTACTTCTCCATATAGATAGTATGCTAATGTGGGGTTTTACACAGGATGTGGTGTGTGCTGCACTATAAAACCCATTGATTTTAATGGCTTGCGCCGCACAAGGTCATTTTGTTGTTGTGTCGACCAGCTTGCGCTCACGACACGCCATAATAAGGCATCCAACAGTGGCTAACTGTCGATGACAACCATCGAAAACCTGGTATTTACAGTCAGTTATGTTCATGTTATCTAATGATATCTTTAATATTCACTGAGTAAGTCCATTTCCATGATTGAAATTGAAGTGAAATGAATGACTGAAATCAAACTTTGATGCTCCTAATAGGCTTTATGCCCAGCTGCACTACTTCTTGAACTTCAGCCAGCTCCTTGTTTCCTGTCTGCCATTATTGGACAAACTGATTAATCCAGGTGTGCCTGACCTCAGTAGTCACAACAACAATAATCAGACACACCTGGATTAATCAGTTTGTCCAATAATGGCAGACAGGAAACAAGGAGCTGGCTGAAGTTCAGGAAGTAGTGCAGCTGGACATAAAGCCTATTTCGTTTCCAACAGAGGGCATTGTAGGACCCAAAGTCAGTCTGTTCTGTAGTGTTTGTGCACAGGAAATCCTGAAGTGAAATCTTTTCTGGTCTACTTTCTGGTTGTGATGTTCAATCAATACCAGGCTTTTATATTTTAGTAAGACCTTTGGCCTAATTTAAGATTATTCCATTATCTGTGGCCTTTTGTTTTTATAATACTTCCAGTGCATATAAAAAGTCTATGAATAACAATAAGAATCATTTTGGGGTGAAAAATTGTTATTAAATATTATTTAATAACCAGGTTGCATAGGTGTGCACACTCCTAAACTTAGTTGAAGCACCTTTAGATTGGTCTTAGATGTTTTTTTTGTTTTTTTTTTAATTGCTCATCTCCCAAACATAAAGAATTCAGGAAACACATGAAGGGAACAACCAGTACTTGCCAGATATTGTTGCAATTTTTTAATGTTAATATAGGCCTCGTGGCAGCCTCCCTTACCAGTTTTCTCCTGGTTTTTCATCAATTTTAGGTAGATGTCCTGGTCTTAGTAATGACACTGTTGTGCCATATTTTCTCCACTTGTTAATTATTGTCTTTACAGTCTTACAGGGTATATTCAATGTCTTGGAAATGTTTTGTGACCCTTTGATATTTTTCAACAATGAGCTCTGCTGAATAAGCCCGATTTTAGTTAGATTTTATCAAACTGATGTCATAAAAATCCTTTAGGACCAGTCACACTTTATTAAGAGTTAACTAGTCATTTGAATCGCAGGTATGTATTAATTTATATTTAACTTAAGTCCGAACGTGATTGATTGATTCTGAACATTGCCACAATCACTTTTTTTAAAGGGTGTGCACACTTATGCAAACAGGTTACTTCTTTTTTCATTTTTACCCCTTAATTATTCTTATTGTTATTCATGTGAATATACGTAGACATTTTACAATAAAGGTGGCACAGGTTCTGACAGGATTCATCTTTCATTTTTTAAATGACAAAAACCTGCATTTTAACAGGGATGTGTAGACTTTCTATATGGGACAATGACGTGACGATAATTATTTTGTGTCCGTATGGTTCAATTAAATGCAAAATGGTTAAAATTTCTAAATAGATTTGCAGATTACTTACATTCTCTTTTTTGAGGACCAAGTGTAAAATTTCTGGTTTTATTTCATTTTATATTTGGGAGATAATGGCAAAAATGTCAATGTGGTGTAACCAGTCTGTGTCAGTTGGTGTAACTAGTTAAAAAAAAAGAAAATATAAATATATTCATAAAAAATGTGGAATTAAATATAATCATCTAGTTTAGTGTAATATGATTTTTTGCATACATTTGTACATCATTTGTCAAAGATTATTTAGAAAATATGGCAGGACAAATATTACAAAAACGCATTAAAATTTACATTTAGAAATAACTAATAAAATTATGATTAATTTTTTTTTTTTTTTTTTTTTTTTGATGATTATACTTACATGCCATTAAGGTGGATAAAATATTTAATTTTTCTCATTCTTTGGGGCAATTGGTGGTTACACCATTTGACATTTTCATGTCCATTCAGTCTTAATTTTCATAAAAATGGTGCAAATGTAATTGCATAAAATGAACATAAATACACTATGTGCATTGAAATAAACCTGATGCATGCTTTTAAAACAAGTTTTTTTAAAAGATTTTTGAATTTCTCTGTTGCCAAACCATTTTTGTTACTGACCCATATGCATACACTGTATAAGACTCTGGCATATTTTATAGACTCCAAGCTCGACTAACTTTCTTCTTTTCATCTTTTTATTTGGTGACTATTGGAAACAACATTAGAATAAAAATGAAACACCCAGAGATGTTATTTGATATGTAAGCAAACTGTGAGGTATGTGTATTTGTCTCTGGCTTATTCAATCAAGTCATTTCCTGTGTGGAATCCTTTACAATCAATGGGAATATCCCTCTCATATTCACAAACTTTTTTAGATGTCTTGTTGTTTTGTCGGTATGTTTTCAGGATGTTTGTCATCCAAAACATATCCATCACACCTCATTAAAGGCAAAGAGACAGAGAGAGAGCACTTCTCTTAAGCCTGAGGATTGAGAAAGCGAGTCAGTGTTTGCCCTGAGAGTGCTTATGTATTAGATAGAGGACCGACTGCCTCATATCAGGTTTCATTACTGTTTGCACAAACTTACTGAACATGTATTGAGAAGAGTGCAATGTTTGTACACACTGAGTTATTAGTGTAGCCCACCTCTGTAGAAATAAAGTTGTAATGTGTCTTCTGGGGTTAAATTATACTGATTTTGTATCCAATGTAATTTATAGGTCAGAAAGTAACTAGTTAAGCTTAATTTAGTTTTTTTATGATTATACTTTAAAAGGTGCTGGGTTATTTTCAACCCAGCGTTTGGTCAAAAGGGACAAGCCCAGCTGTTGGGTTAAATTAACCTAGAATTTTATTTTTGACCCAATAATGGGTTAAAACAAGTCAGTATTTTAGGTTGAAACAACCTAGCATAGGTTAAATTACAACCCAGAGGGAAGGTTCAGTACCTTTTGATCCAATAACTGTTTTTTATCATGTACAATGCTGTTTTATAGCATGCATGTGATAATCTTTATTGTAGCTTTATTTGTAGTATATTGTATTTTTAAGAGCCTAAATTAAATCTCAAAACCTTGCTGGTGTTTCGTGATACAATTGATTCTTTTTGGCAGATCGTTGAAAATTATTTTGGACAACTGAACAACTTCTCTCGTGTCATACAATATCTCATCTACAGATCTTAGGGTTCCCTCCTATCCAAAATCCTTGATTAACCCCTGTGCTTGTTGTAGTGTCGTTTACTGTAAAAGGATACTGCAGCACTGATGGATAAATCCAAGTTTTGCCATTTGTAATCGGAGTACACAAGATCAATACTCAGGAAGAACATCTGCCTTTTAACACATGAAATGAAAAGAAGGGGGATGGATTTGCTCCAATTGAAATCAAAACTGCATCATAAAAGGTGCGTTTCCAAAATCGCCCGCATTTATGATCTTGGCCGATGAAAGTTTTCTAAACCAGCTGTGCCAAAACCTTTCAAATGTAACCTTGGTTTTGGAAATGTCCTGTTGAAGTTCAAAAATGATGTTAGTCTGGATGTGTCTTGTCAGCAAAAGCTTCATGCTTTAGGCCCTTGTTAAGAAGTGTTCATCTTCTAATGGCATTACTGGAACCTGCCCCGTCCTCCTAAAAGCTCGACATTAATTCCTATACACAGTAGCATTTCTACTGACGCCAGCCATAAATACAGCTTCTTAGTGCGTTGTAATATTGAAACTGAGCCATGGGACGCAAAGTAAAATATGTGACCCTGCCTGTGAAAACCCTGCTAAGTCATTTTTTGTGATTTACTGCTTTCTAAATCATCCTGCTGAAAATATAAGCTTGATATTTTTAATATCGACTAACTGATGCCAAAGATTGAAATCAATGAGGGAAACTAGATCTGCTAACTAGATTATGAGACTTTAGCCTGGATTTCACAGACAGGGTTACATATAAGGGAAAAAACAATGTCTTGCTACATTAGGATTTTATTACATGAAATTAGATGAAACAGATGTTCGTATGAATTCAAAACATGTTGCTTATGTGGCACGTTGCTTTTAAAAAACTCTTTCGACTCATTCGGTCTTTTAGGATGATGAGCAGAAGTTGAGGTCTGCGATAACATGGGATGACGTTGGCGTCAAAAAGCTTTTGATCTCACGTTGTGTTTGATTGACTTAAAGCTACCATTAAGACTTTATTGATCCCTTTATCTAACTGAGCTATTATGGCTCCCTTCTCATCTCTTTCTCCTGTCTGTTCTCCTCACCAGTCAGTTATTTTCCTTTATTACAAACTAAAAAAGGACCCTTGTGCTAATGTCCAGCTGACCGATTCGATGCGGAGGCCTTGCCCTGTTTCGCTCGCCAAAGAGAAAATGCTTCTGATGGAAAAGATACGTGGGAGGATGGAGGCTGGGAAATCGGTAAGGGAGGGCGTCCCTGGAATTTGATCCCCCTAGTATCTCTCCGTCTCTCCTGCATTCTACCCTGTTTGGAAATGTAACTTTCCCCCAGGTCCCCAGACAGAGAGGAAGAGAGAGAGCGAAAGAGAGAGAGAGAGAGAGAGAGATTGTGGTCAGTAAACTGACAGAGGACCAGGGGTCTGACATTGCAGTCAGGGGTATAGTGAGCCTAGGGAAGCAAGCAATGGATAAAAGTAGAGATGGAGTGGTCGTAGATGAGCAAAAAGGAAGAGATACTGAAGGAGGGGTGGAATGGACAGAGAGGTGAAGATAAACTGCCCACTGCAGATTATTACAGGACAACAGAGGGCAAGAGAACCAAGGAAAGGGTGGGGGAGAGGGAAAAAAAGAGCGTGAAGTATACAGTACAAGTTGAAAGAGGAGATAGAAGCACTTGATGCTGAATCCGAAGCAGTAGGAAAAGATGAGAGTGCTTGACTGATAGCAGAACCACAGAGAAGGACGATTAGAAGACAAACCGCATTCCTCTCGCCTTTCAAGACATCTACGGGCCACTCCCAAGATGATAAACTGGACTTTATGAGACATTTTAGAAGACTTTAAATTCTTGGATTTACTTGCACCCGGTCTTGGATAATGGACGGTCCACTTTGTTCCACGAAGGACTTATTTATATATAGCACTGCCACTGGAACTGCAATATAGACGATTTTCGTCAACCTGGTCGAATCGACAAGAGGCCACCGAATGCCTCAAGCTCGGCCTTGCTCAGGTTCGAAACGCTGTCGCAGTGACAAAGGCAGTGACAGACTTCTGCATTCAATTGAAGCGAATATGACTTGAATGACCTGGACATGTGCGTCAAATTCAATTTAAGAGGCACTTGGGGATCGTGAAACATGATCGTTTTGAGAGCGTAACTGCGACGTCGAGGTTTTGACACTTTTCCAAATCATGCGTAGGATCTCTTGAATCTCTCCGGTGCCTCTCATCTTACGCTGTTGGATCAACAATCTCGAACATTGCGAAACCTGCAGTTTAAAGGCTCTTGTCTGTTGTTGACACTCGCAAATAACATTTGCGGCCCGGGAATGGCTTTTACACATCTGGACTGTGTAAGTGCGCCGCAATCCTGCTCTTTATTTATCCGACCGGGCTTTCAAGAAGAATGACCTAACATGGAAAAACTGACTTCTGCTCTCGTCACCGAAATAAATGTAACTTGACCGGATTCCTTTTGCCATGTTCACAAACATCTACCGGCTTGGCGTATTGTAAAACACCTCGATTTTCAATTATTACCTTTGGTTTGGAGATCCCCCTTCATGCGCTACGGCAAATTGACTTTGTAACTAGTTAGTATGCACTAGTGAGTCATCCTCACTTATACAGTAGTTCTTGAAGAACCAGTAGGTCCTTAAATCAACGCAGCCATGGGTATTCAGGGTATGGAGCTTTTTGCCATCGGGGTGGTCATCGTACTATTTGTGGCCGTTCTCAAGCAGTTCGGCATCCTGGAACCCATGTCGCTGGAAGGTAAGTGGAGCATTCTAGAAGCGAGGTCCTCCCCTTTGTTGTCATAGCGATACGCTTGACCAATGAGGCCTGAGGGACTGGGGTTGCGTCAGGTGCATCCCGATGATGGAGACAACAAATCTGATTTTACACTTATGTTTGCATTAATGTGAAGATAATGCAATCAACTAACACTTACAATAGTTAACAATATGCAATAATTGAGTGTTCTTATTGTATGATGCCAGTGTAGTTTTCAGAGCTAAAAGCATCTGCGCAGGTTTTGAAGGTCATTGGATCTTACTCCATTCGTGGGAGATAAATTGTTTAAAACCCTTTGCTCTACTGTAGATATAAACCGAACACATACCTGTAGCATTACGTCTTGCAGGGATCATGTGTACGTTTATGTGGGTGAACTAAGATGTTTACATTGTTCTACAAATTTTCTACAAAATGTACTGCGTAGTAATTAGCAACATTAGAAGTGTGAAATATCCTTGATGACACATACATGTGAGTTTTAGCAGTATCGAATTAAAAGTTAAAGCAATGCTGAGGTTTATGTGATTTGTTGTGTACAGTTAAGTAGTTTTTTGTCTATTTACAATATAGTAAACTTACAGAGCGACAACTACTGTGATATTGGTGTAAGAAATCTGTTTCTCTCTCTCTCTTTTTTTCCTTCCTCTCTCACTCCCTCTTTCACTCTTTGAATCAAACCCAGTCTAACATTACCCTTCATTCATTATGTATGCTGTATCGAACAAGCTTTCTTTACGGCTACCTAAAAATGGGTGTTCTGGTCTATGTACCAGGTCCTGAAGGGCAATGTCCATTTCCTTTTCGCCCCTCACTTCAGAACTTCCATCAAAATGCTCTTATCATACTTGCCCAGACATTTCAGCACACTTACTCACACAAGAAAACTGGTTCTAAATAGTACCAAATAAGGGTTCTTCAGCTTGTAACAATAGCAGAACCCTTTTGGGAACTATATAGAACTCTTTTTAGATGGTTCTATATAGAACCTTGCCTTGAAAAGTGCCATGTAGAACCTCAGTGGTGCTATAAAGAACCATTAATGTATCAGCTGTCAGGGGGGTTATTTTTGTTATTTATCCATTTTTTCATTCTCTGCACTTTATAAGGTTTAACAGTTTAAAAACAGAACAGCAAGACATCAGAAAAAGATTTTCATTTTTTCATTACATGAGGTGTCATACAATAGTAAATATGTGTATAAAATCATATTGTTAAGTTAAAATATACATAAATATATGGCTTATTATGCAAATATAACAAATCACTACTCAAATGAGATATGGATGTTAAATAAGTGCATCAATATTAAATAAATTAACAATTACATTTGGCAAAGAAAGTCATTATAATAGAACAATTACATGAAATCAATAAAATCATGACATATGCCACATCAAAATATGTAAATGATAATAAACACTGAATATTAACGTATTATGACATTACAGATGTATACATTTTAGCACAAACAGATAGACAGCATAGAATACAAATGAATGGGATGTTAATAAAACATTACTAACTGTAAAAATAAAAGTCAATAGGATTGTGTCAATGCTTGTAGAAGCTAGCAAAAAAGGCCATTTTTGTTTACTGGATCATTGCAAAGTACATACTCATCCAATGTTCTTTGTTTTGTTGCAGTGATGTTAAAAATTTAGTCAGATAAGAGTAAGATAAGAGATGGTCTGCTATTGTCATGTTGATCTTGAGACACAGGCTGCGATTACCACAGATTCCCATCACCTTGCAGTGGTCATCATTTGGTGAACTGTACAAGGTTGAGCCTCAGGCCAAACAAGATTTGGGTCATGGGTGAAAGGATAAGACATGGAGACAAAACAAGTTAATATTAGCCTGGAGTTTGCTTACATACTGTATGTAAAACATGATTTGACAAAAGTTTTAGTATGATTCTGGTCAAGCTACTTGTTTTGTCAGTAAATTAGGTGAATGCTTGATAAAAGATTTATTTATAAATTTTCCTGACGTCTCTCTTACCCGTGATTGTCTCACTGAATTCACATAAACCACTGTTATCAACCCAATAGCCGACCGGCAGCTATCCAACTTTTTAGAGCTTCACTCACGATTCACCTACAACAGATAGTCAAAAATAGTAAGTAAGACAAAAATAGTAAGTAATTCTGCTATTACAAGTAATTGTGCCACAAGAAGACACACACAATTTCCAAAATGTTTAAACAGTAAATAACTATTATTATTTTAATGTCAGCATTTTAAAGAAACATGCAAACATCACCTTTAAAAACAGGATGTGTCTCTCATATCAAGCGGTCATATGCACTGCCTTCACTCACAGCAAGATTACATCACATACAAAAACTCTGAAATATCAATAAAAAAACTAAACACATGTTGTACCACATTCTTTTGATATTAAGTTTAATAAACTTAATGTTTAATATACATGTATATGCTTTTTAACACATAACAAATCCTAAGTCTTAAAGCAGAGTTCCCTAAATATATCATTTAAAACAGTATGAAGCTTACCTGTTGTAAAGGGAATGAAGTTTATAGTATAGCTTACCTGTTATAAAAGAAATAAAGTTCAATGGACCCCTTCACAGTTCACGTCACAGGCGGTTCCCACTGCGCATGTTGGGTTCAGAAAAGTCATTACAGATTGAGGTGCGTATTGTTCGGTGTCGTCAGGGGTGCCTGCCTGTGTGGTGGGCTTTGAGAATCGCGCCAGGTCTGCCGTTGGGTTTTTCGGGATTCCTGCAGGATCTCAGAGACAAAAAATGCAGCGTCTGTAGCTGCAAGCAATTTTTTTATTTTTTAGCCCTGTTAGATTAAACTAGAAAGCCTAAATGGTATGATCAGTTTGACCCCGTGCTGCGCGCGCGCCTGATGGTCATTCAATGTTTGCAAACCTTGAAGGGGTCTATTAGAACACACAAAACTTCAATTTTCAAAATGTTTTTAATAGTAAATGATGATTATTTTACTTTCTCACATGTTTGTGGTGTTAGTCTGCAGATGGTTCAGCAGGACTGATGATTCAGGTGAAACTAATTAGGAGGCAGCTTGAAATTAACAGACTAAATTTAAAATAAAAAAGGCAGGATTTAAAAAACCTTTTGCTAAGACAAAGAACCATTTCAGCAAAAAAGGGTTCTTCATTAAGCTATGGTTCAGAACCTTTACCATCGTTTCAGAACCTTTGAAGAACCATTTTTCTTAAGAGGTGGACTTTATTTCTGATTTTGCTTGACATTGGATATTTGCTCCACTGTTCAAGCCTTTTGTTTTCTGATTTTATGTCATAAACATGTATTTGGTCAAATATTGTTTAGTGTACCTGTATAGAACAACTTTTAAAACATTCTGCTAACAATGCCAAAGTAGGCTAATTTGTTCGGTTACCAGAGAATGTGCTGTTGTAAAGTTTAAATACACTTTAGGTTGCTTTTATACATTTTAATGGCATTGTTGTTTTTAATTACTTGAAGCTACCAGAGCATAAATACTACACTGTTGGAAAAAAATGGTCTCTAGCTGTCACTGGGGCAGTACTGGTTTACAATGTGTGGCTTGTGACTGCTCTTCCGAGGGGCGCAAATTCAAAGTATGTGTTTGTGGCGTCATGTGAACCATGTGCATCACATGTTTTGTCAAAATAAGTGCTTGCTGCACACGCGTCAAAACCATTTATGATAAAAGAGACGCTCACGTTCACAAAATACATGCAGGACACTCCCTTAACAGTAAACTCTGATTATGCATGAGATTATGCGAGTATCTGGCAAACGCGAGCGTCTCTTTTATCATAAACCCTTTAGATGCGTCTGCAGCAGGAACTTATTTTGACAAGACACATTATGCACACACGATATTTAGATGCGCAGAAGACATATTTTGAAATGCTAACCACACACATGACGGGCTACATACATGTTGTGACGAACTTCGCATTTTTTTCAAATTACGATTTTCTTTAAATGATTCTTATGCAGGCGCTCCTGTATAGCTGAGCTAAATGCATTAGCTCATAGGTTCAAACTTAGGGAACACACATACTGATAAAAAATGTATACCTTGTAATGCACTATAAGTTGCTTTGGATAAAAGCATCTGGCAAATGCATAATGTAATGTAATGCTTAAAATGTGTTCAATCTATACATTTTTTCTATCAGGATGTGTGCACCTCGAAAGTTTGCGTTGCTGACACAATGCTTAACCAGCTGAGCTAGAAAAATGTACACAAATATTTTGATCCAAGACTAGAAACCAAAGGTCAAATACAAAAACACAACACATGAACACATTAAGGGTGTGCAGGCACTAGAGTCAATACAATACAATACCCTATAGTTTCCAAACACTCATCATCCAGAAGGGTTTGCGTCCCCGGCGTAATCTATACATCCTTTAATCCAGCATCGGCCCATGAGCCAGACCACCCATCAGATCACGTCACCATGATGCTATTATTAGACTAACAACATTACTAGATCTATTCCTGCGCTCTGTGTTTCAGAAGAGTGAAGTTTATTTTGGGTTTGTGATTGGGTTTCTGGCTGTGTGAATCTAATATGTAATCGGAGATGGTGAAGTATTACTTTTGAAGGGGAGCGTGTATAATGGTCAATACGTGAAGATTCTGTTTCAGTAACATGAGGGGTCATTTGATCCGTCAACCCTTATTTATTCAACTTGCGTGTTTTCAGCTGTCAATTGTTTTGTGCAAACGGTCTGCTGCAGTGCCTTTCAGGTCTAAAGCACCAGCCAGCAGAGGGCAATGTTGTTTTGAATCATGACACATCAAACTAAAATGTTGGTTGTGTTTAAAAGTTGAAAAATATTGTCTTGGGTAGGCTGACAAATAGACAAGGCAAAAAAATATGTTTTTTACTACTACTACTACACTCAGGATTGGGTCAAAAGAGGACGAGCCCAGACGTTTACCCAAAAAATTTATATTTGACCCAACAATGGTTTAAAAGCAATCCAGCATTTTGAGTGGAAACAACCCAGCATAGGTTAAATTACAAGGGGTTGCACTCATCCTATTTTGACCAACGCTGGGTTGAAAATAACCCAACATTTTTTTAAAGGGGTCTTGTTACCAAATAATACCTTTTCTAATGCCTAAGCTGAATCGTTGGTTCAAGGACTCTGGAAAGTTTTCTATACTGTAAAGTGAGAGTAATGAGAGCCGTTTGTTAAAAAGACCCTCATAAATCAACCATTAAGTGAATGTTCAGGACCATTTGGACTGTACTTGGACTCTAATGGTAAATATAAAAACGTCTTTGACCTCCACCAAAGCTTTTAAACATGACTGAAAATGCCAGACGCTTGTCGACTGGGCATGCTTGCCAACGCTACTTCAGCTGAGTGCTTTGATTGCTATGACACTTCTGTTTTTATATATAAATCTTTGTACGATGCTCCGGTCTTCTCCAAGTTGAAGATTTTTCAACTCTCGGCACATAGACAAAAAAACTCTCTGAGGGGCTGAGCGTGGACACATTTTTTTGTAGTTCACCGTTTCATTGGATTTTAAAATATCTGCCGGCTGCAGGGAAAAAATGCTCCCGTGGAAATGGGACCTTAAGTGCATTGGTGTGTTAGTTAATACTTTGAATTGTTATAAACGTTACAGTTATTGTTGTAAAGTTGCCTACATTTGTTTTCTCATGTTTAAGGGTTTAAAAGTTCAGGTTGGCTTTCTGTATGTATTTTCTCTATGACAAATCTAAAAAGATCTCACTTGGAGTAGAAAGTAATGAGGATTTATGTGGATCACTAGCTGGGTTTCATGAAGCCCCTAGGGGGACATGGAGCAAAAATTAAATAAAGTTTAGTTTCGTGTGCACACGTGAAACTATCGCGTGCGCATGTGAAGCTATCGCATTTAGTTTTGCGGTGGATTCGCGTGCGCACGTGAAACTAAACTCAAAAAAAATCTGCAAATGAAGGTTTCACATGAGCACATGAAGCTTGACTTAAGATTTTTTTTTTGCTCTAATGTCACTTTAGGGGCTCGGTAGGGTTTCCATCGAAACATGAAGCGAAACTTTTCAAAATTTGCAAAAACAAATGTATGCGAATTAGGTGTGTTTCCATTAAAGGCGGAGTCCACGATGTTTGAAAGCCAATGTTGATATTTGAAATCACCTAAACAAACACGCCCCTATCCCAATAGAATCTGGACCTTCTGTTGATAGACCCGCCCCACATATACGCAACCCGGCAAGGATGTCGGTTAGTAGGCATGCTCCTTACTGCTGATTGGCTATAAGTGTGTTTTGGTAGTCGGCCCGTCTCCTTTTCCAAAGCGTTTTTCAAACATCGTGGACTCCGCCTTTAAGTTGTTCAAGCGAATGGGGATGGTATTGGTAACCTAGTAAACAACAGTAAATAATAACATATATCTTGATGCGATGACGCGCAGGCATTTTTGTTTATTATGAGCTCATATGAGTGTGTGATGCGATATTCTTTTATGCTGCAGAATGATCTCCACTTCAGCGCGGAGAGTGACAAGTTACCTGATATCTGCTTCAGTCCAGTTTGCCCACATTTAATCTGCATGTGAATGTTAATCTGCATGTAATCCCTCATTTTAAAGACCTGAACCATAACTTCACATTTGCCATGTCACGTCCTTACTACGGCACGCCCCTTGCGCCATTGTTTCTGCATCTCATTTATCATTCCCTGATAACTGCTTCAGTCCAGTTTTCCAACATTTCTCATCATGAATGTTGATCTGCATGTAAATTCCTTGTTTTAAAGAACTGACCATAACATAGCATTTTTGAGGGCCTAAACATGCTTGAAAACTCATGCAACTTTGCACACACATCAGAAGTGATGAAAATGTACATGTGGTATAGGTGTAAGAAGTGGGTGTGTAGAAATGACTAGTGTGACAAAGTGTGATGTTTTGCAATGAAACATGAAGCTGTTGTAATTCAGGCATACAATGTCCAACCTGCCCCAGACCTAACATGTTTGATAAGGGTCCTGGCCTGAAAACATCAACATGGAAATATTCAGTTAACGTGATCGCGACATCTAGAGGCAGCAGGAAATACTATGTTTTACGCTGTGACTTGCTGCTCTTAAAGATTTAACCATATCAACATCATATTTGGTAAGTCTAATCTTAAGGCCTTTTGTGATGTTAAATGGTGACGACCTTGACGTTTCGTTACGGTGTGTGTCCGTGGCAGCCTGGCAAAATGAATCACATTTTTGAGGGCCTAAACAAGCTTAAAAGTCATAAACCTTGCACACATGTCAAATGTGGGGTAAATTTAAATGTGGTATAGGATTTTTGTTGTATGGGCATGTAGAAATGGCTCTATGGACCCCTTCGGGGTTTGTGGACATTGGGTGACTGTCGGGTGCGCGCGCGGCGTGGGGTCAGGCTGTTCATGACATCCGGGCTTTGTAATTTAATCTAACAGGGCTGAAAAATGATGACTGACTTACCTCAAATGAAGTGAGCACTACAAACACAAGCCTCTTTGATATTTGCGTTGTTCCAGTCTGTAAGTTAATTGCTTGCAGCCGCAGATGTTGTGTTATTTTGTTTTTGAGATTCTGCATGAATCGCGAAGGCTTGGCGGAGGACCTGGTGCGGTTTTCACGGCCCGCGACGTAATTAGGAATTTTTGATGATACCGAATAATATGCGACTCAATCTGCTGTAATGACTTTTCTGGCCCCGGCATGCGCGGTGGAAGCTGCCTGTGGCGTGGATCGTGAAGGGGTCTATAGCGGCACCTACAAAAGTTCAAGAGAGCAGCCTACTCGCTAAGAAAAACGTACAGATACGAAATTTGGTAGCATCATCTAACATCCCAAGACCTACAAAAAGTCTCTTGAAGCCGAGCTCTAAACCCCACAGGATGTCGACCATTTTGAAATTTCATTGTGATTTCTGTGCAGATTTTGGCATTTCCTGGCTTCATACTTTAACTAGAGATTTTATCAGATCATCATCGTATTCGGTCAGTCTCATCTAAAGGCCTTTGTGATGGTAAATTGCAGAGATCTTGAATTTGCGTTAAAGAACATGTCTTTGGCAGCCTGGCAAAGTTTGATGTTTCACTATGACATAGAAAGCTGTTGTAACTCAGGCATACAATGTCCGGCCTGTCCCAGACTTCATACTTTTGACAGGGAACCTGTCCTGAACACTTCAATATCACAACAATTAGTTATAGTCATAGCGCCACCTGCTGTCAACAGGAGGTGTGGCACATAAAAACACTATTGAATATCTACATATAATTACCTACTAAAATTCATATCCCCACTGTTCACTTTTTTTCTAACGCCATCGGGTGGTGGGCCCTTCCATCGTTGCTTACAGCTTTAATTCGCATTTGTTTGCTTTTTCACAGAAGTAAAAAAACCTCAATAAAATCTTTTTTTCTTTATTAGGATAAGTTTTTTTGTACTACAAGCCTGTGTTCACTTGTTTAATGGTGTGAAACATATTTCAAGTCACACCTGTTTTGAGTTTTTGATAATCAGGTTTTTATCATCAGAAGTTAAAGTCGAAGACTAACATTGGGTATGCATCTGAATCTAACTGGGACGAACTTGTCCCCCGAGTGCGTTTCATATGATCATATTAGAGTCGAGGTGGAAGTTTCCTCAATTCCCTCTGAAAATTACGAGCGGAAGATTAAATAGATGTGAGAGGAATAGAAGCACAGGAATTATGAGACTACAGAAAGAAGCAAGCAGTTATCAGGATATATCTGGACGCTCCATTGATTCTGGACACAAGACAAATGCTAGATTGGGTCATAAAGTGTTCAGGTGCAAATCTGGCTAGAATTTTTCTCTCTTTGGAGTTCGGTTGTTTGATGCAAGAGGGCATCAGCCAACTATGCAGGATGCTTTATTTTTTACAAGATATTGTAGTGTGGAATTAATGAAGCTTCTGCATTCTGCTGTTGTGGAGGAAACTGACCTGGAGGATCAAGTGCAGGGTCTTGCATGTGAATTATTGTTGAGATAAAGTGTACGAGGATGAGTGTGAGATGGGAAACAGAAGGTTTACAGACGGTGGGCATCGTCTGCCTGGTCATCATGTTTCTCAAACTTATGCATCTGCTCGGACTCATAGATATAACAGAGACAGGTGAGAGAGAGAGAGAGAAAAGGGAATAAACAAAAGTTAGGAAATATGTTTTTCTGGAAACGACTGTATTTATTCATATTTCAATATTTTGTCTGTAAGCGATAGGCTATAAAAAAATTCCTTGTTGCAATAAAAATTTTAGGTTTAATTTACTCGAAATTACAATTAATTTCAGCTTTCTTGACTAGTGAGGAGTTGCTATAAATTATAAAAATAAAGTTGAAAAAACTTAACTAATAACTTCTCACTAGTCATTCAAAAGATGAATTGTAAATTCAAGTTGATTAAACTTAAACATTTAAGTGAAACAATACATGTTTACAGTGTAGTAATAATATGAGTTTTTAGGTAATGTCTTTTTCAATAATAGATCTTTCATTCCTTAAGGTTTCACTGACTATTTGGCATCATTTCTCTCACCATCATTGTTTCACTAACCATCATTCATTTTGATTATTTGTGATTCAGCACACCTAAACTATTGACTATTTTTCTCTTTTCCTCTTCTCACTTTCTCCGACCCTCTCTTTCCTCCATGTACCTCTCTGTTTCATTTTCTGTTTGTTTGTGTTAAGACGGTGAGTATAAGCACCTGTCTGGTTTAGTTTTCTATCTAGTTTAATCTTTTTTGTTTTGATAGATTGCTTTCTTTATCATGTGGTTGATGACTGAGAACTATAAGATTAAAGGTTTTCCAAATGTAAAAAAAACCGGGCTCCTCAGTTGTATGACCAGGAATTGCCGGCCAGGTGTTGTGCTTCAGATTTTGATGTTATTTCAAATTATTACTTTAAAAATTCACAAAGTTAGTTGTAATTAATATTTTTGCAGCCATAAGATCTAAGCAGATTCAGTTCCTTTTTGAAAACAAAAAACACCAAACATTTTGGCTTTAGTAGGCTACACTTGACATGGAAATCCTACTGTATATACATTTTATCATCAGTCAATCACATGAATAAAGAAAATGTTGACCTGTCTATCAAACCAAACCACCTCTTTCTCTCTCTTTATCCACTTCCTGCCTGTTTTCCACTTTTATGCTAACTCTCTTGCTTTCACTTCCTCTTTCTGTTCTCTCTCTCTCTCCTTGCACTGTCTCTCTTTATAATGCTCTCTCACCCCGTCCCGTCCTGCATCCCATAATCTCCCTCCCCTTCTCTTTCTTCTCCTTTTCTCTTCTTCGCTCCTCTCTCTCTTCTCTTTTTTGCTCTTTCTCTCCCATAGACAGCAGTGACAGTGACCTGGAGCTGTCCACGGTACGACACCAGCCTGAGGGTCTGGAACAGCTGCAGGCTCAGACCAAATTCACCAAGAAGGAGCTGCAGTCTCTGTACAGGGGCTTCAAAAATGTAAGCGTCTGCTAAAGACCTTTGAAAGCCGACAAAGCAGGCTCTAAAACCAGCGTGAGATGGTTTTGGGATAGACTAGTTTCAGGCAAACTTATACAGTAGATTGTTCAAGTTTTATGTTTAAAAATAGTAAATGATGCAAGAAGCGTGTGTATTATAAGTGTGGGTTAGGGTTAGCCCCCATCATAAAACATTTTTTTAACGTTCTACTCTTAGGGCTCTATCATACTCCTGGTGCAATGCACGACACAAGTGTCTTTTTCTAGTTTCAACCCGGCGCAATTATCCTTTACACGTTTAGCACCACGTTGTTAAAATGATAATTGCGTTTGCGCCCAATTTTGTGTCAATTAGCGTTCTGGTTTGAAAATGAGGGGTGTTCGGGCACATTGTTGGCGCGTTACTATTTTGAGGCAACTAAAATAGACTACGCCATTGACCAACTAAAACCCAGTCTAAAGTCAATGGCGCAATAATGTTTTTTTTATTTAATGAGCGCATAAGTAATATGCGCCTAAACGGGACGACAATGCGGGTTTGCTTATCACATACATGAATGCGCAGCAGCACAAAAATGCTTTTAAATATAAAAAATTAAAGGATTAAAATGTAAAAGATTATAATTGAGTCTCTTGGACATAAATGAGGACTAATTATGAGACATTAGAAGGCGTTATATTGCATATATTTTTAAATGTTTTTTATTTAATGCTACCCACAAATTTATTGTATAGGATGACTTTGTTTCTGTGGATATGATGAGATGAGAAACATTTTTAAGTAATGCTTTTCAAATTACTCACGGCGCTGTCTGAGTGCTGAAGGCTATCAGCACATTTGTAAATTCTTTATCTCTTGTTTGTTACAAATAAAGTATTTTTAGAGTACAAATCTTTTTTGCATATTTGTAAATTATTTTTTAGATTACACAGATCATGTAGGCTATTCATTTACAGCAATGGATTAAAAGCCTGCTAATTTTACTTCCATGACTGAAAGAAAATGACTTTTAAAGGTTTTAATACCAAAAAATAACAGTTTCAATACAAATGAAAACAATGCAGTTTTCTAATATCAATCTTAAACTGCTGGTCTTCTTCCTCCACTTAGTTTTTTCGTTTACAAATTCTGCTTTCTAAATAGCGCTTAGGCACGACGCAACTTGCTTTTAAAGGGGATGAGAGCTGAGACTCTTATAGGTTTATTGCACGTTACGTCCAAAACACTCCCATCACTCATTACGAGAATAACCCTTTTAGGCCGTGCGCTTGCCGCATAAACTTTTTTTCCTGTCGTTAAATTAGCAAAAGTGGAATCGGACACGCCCGTGTGCCGTGCGCTTTAGACAATGCGCTTAGATTGTTAAAATAGAGCCCTTAAAACACTTAGGCCTGGTTTCACAGATAAGGCTTAGCTAAAGCCAGGACTAGGCCTTAGTTTAATTAAGTATGTTTAAGCATCTTTTATAAACATGTCTTAGAAAATATGCTACTGGTGTGTATCCATTCAGGTTGTAGCTAGGGTGGCCATTCGTGCCAGTTCCGCCGGACACGTCTCGAACATGTTTTCGGGTTCGTTCTCCGGAAGTCGCGTTTGTCGACTGCATACGTCATCAAGGTTTAATATTTCGGGCTTAATTTTAAAAAAGCAACCGTTACATTTCAAGGTACGAATGAAACTACAATGATTGTATGTCTTAAAAGAAATAAATCTTAATTTTCTAATGTATTTTAACTGAAATGTGAGAACCTCGATGACGTATGCAGTCGAGCAAGGCGACTTCCGGAGAACGAACCCAAAAACATGTTCGGGACGTGTCCGGCGGAACTGGCACGAATGGCCACCCTAGCTGTAGCGGTATTTGAGAGAAATGGCAGCTTGTCGCAAGTGGGCGTGGTTTCAGCACCATAAGCGGACACGCCCCCAGAGTTTGAGAGCAGAGAATCCCGACAATTTTTTCAAGATATTGATAACTTATTTTTCTTGCCGTTTTTTGAATCATTCAAATTTGGATTGGTGGTTAATAACACATTTTCCTGTGGTGTGACAATCCGAAAACACTTTTAATACTTTACACAGACTTTCATGATGAACGTTGTCATCATGTGCATTTCTTATAGCAGATGTGTACTACAGTATCTAGGGCAGGGTTTCTTCTTTAAAGCAAATTAGCACAACACACTTTTTTAAACTCTTATCATCTGTGGCACAGTGAGAATTAGTCCATTATCTGTTTAATTAGATGTTTAATTAGATATCCCTCTACTATTTCCATTTCAGGAGTGCCCAAGCGGTTTAGTCGATGAGGAAACTTTCAAGACCATCTACTCTCAGTTCTTTCCTCAAGGGGGTACAGCAGATTCACTTATTCACATACATTTTCTGTTTAATCACTTAGTGATGTCCATAACCCCATCAGGGGAACTAATTTCGATTCTACTTCTCTTTTATCATTCCTTCAGATGCAACCACATACGCCCATTTCCTGTTTAACGCATTTGACCTTGACAGAAATGGCTCTATTCGTTTCGAGGTGAGAATTCCTTACATCTCAATAGTTTTTCATATCACCCTTCAATTGTTTCATTTCATCACTGTCTGCTCTCTGACCGTCCTGCAGGACTTTGTGATTGGTTTATCTGTGCTGCTGAGAGGGACCGTCACCGAGAAGCTCAACTGGGCTTTCAACCTTTACGACATCAACAAGGATGGATACATCACTAAGGAGGTGCCCGCTTAACCTTCATGCTTTGATGGTGTAAATATTTTACTTGTTCTTTTCATCGAATGGATGGCTGTGTGTGTTTTAGGAGATGCTGTTAATCATGAAGTCCATCTACGACATGATGGGCAGGTATACCTACCCCTGTGTGAGAGATGATGCTCCATCTGAACATGTGGAAAAGTTTTTCCAGGTACACCATTAGAATAAATGGTCAAAATATGTACCCCAACTGTGACTGAGGCGTACTTTTTAAAAAGGTTGTAAAGTACTATTAGGTATAGATCTGTATATATTTGAAAGTGATACAAATACGCTCTCTTTGGTACTTATATGTACCTCTAAGGTACTAACAGGAACTTCTTATGTATAGCCCCAATGAAAGCTGACAGATAGCATGCACAGTGTATATGTGACCCTGGACCACAAAACTAGTCAATCACACCCAAAGCGTTTTGAATGCTTAGAAACGCTTTTTATATTGCTGGGCAAAGCGTGAGCGCTCTTTTACTGTTAAATGTAATATTAGCAAAAACTTTAAAAAGAGGATGCTCTGACCTGAGGAGAAAGAGAGGCCCTGTCCCAAATGGCATACTGCGGACATGTGGACTTCCTTAGAGTCCAAACTTTGATGACATCATGTAGTGCAGACCTTAGGGAACCTTGACGCAAGTCCACGAGGGCGCACCGAAGTCGTATTTTGGTACATACTCAAGTGTAACGTCAGAAATAGGAAGAGAAGTTGCCCATCAGTGTGAACTCCTCCCATCCGTCATCTTTCGCAAGGACTTTTGGATTGGTAAAGTGTGTGGAGCCTGCAGCAGTGCGGGCTTCGCTGAAGACCGCATAAAGGGTGCAAAGATGGCGCTGATGAGCATAAAAATGACAGATGGGACACCCTACAGACTCATAGACTAGGCGAGCATGCACAGAAAGGCAAAGAGACCGAAAGTCCACATGAAGTGCACCATGTGGGACAGGGCCAGTGAGTGAGTGCAGTCATTTGATCGGACAATGGAAAAACAAGAATGACAACGGACATTTTTCCGCTCCGAGCACTCCTTAAAAAACCCGTGGTGTGGCAGGTGGCAAAAAATGCAAGGCGTTCAGTGCGCATAAATGGTCACTGGCCATATAAAATCATTCAAAAAAGGTGCTTGCAACTGCCATAAACGTGTTTGGTGTGATCGGCCCATAAGTAGCATGGGTATATTTGCAGCAAAAGCCAAAAATGTATTGTATGGGTCAAAATTATTGATTTATCTTTTAAGCCAAAAATCATTCGTATATAGGGGTGGTTTGGTTTCCCGGACAGGCATTAGCTTAAGCCAGGACTAGGCCTTAGTTTAATTAGGAAATATAACAAGTTGTAACAAACATGACTTTCTAAAAACATTACTTGTGTGCATTTTGAGGCAAAACTGATGTATTTTAAGATATGTCAGTGCAAGTTGTTTTCAGTTTGGACAGCTCTTACATTTACTTTACTAATCTAAAACTAATCTAATCCCTGTCCAGAAAACCGCCCCATTATTTTCTATGAAGATTTTTTGTAAATTTTCTTCCGTAAATATATATCAAAACTTTATTTTTGTGAGTGGATGCGGTTGCTAAAGACTTAAAATGAGATTTTCTCAATATTTAGATTTTTTGCACCCTCAGATTCCAGATTTTCAAATAGTTTTATCTCGGCCAAATATTTTCCTATACTAACAAACCATACATCAAAGTTTATTTATTCAGCTTTCAGATGATGGATAAATGTATTAAATGTATTGTACCTTTATGACTGGTTTTGTGGTCCAGGGTCACATACTGTATGTGAATACAGAAAACATACAAAAAAGTACAAAATTTAAAGGTCATCTGCACTTCCTCTCGTTGTGTTATAGAAAATGGACAGAAATCGAGATGGTGTGGTCACTATTGAGGAGTTTATCGAGACCTGTCAGAAAGTAAGCTTCTATTTGCTATACTTTTAAAAAAAAATTTGTGAAACACCAAAGGGGCCAAAAAACGTTCTTTTATGGCATTGTTTAAAGAGCACCTATTTTCCGATTCACGTTTTTAAATTTCCTTTGGTGTGTAAGTGTGTATAAGTACATGTTAACAATATGCAAAAGGTACAAACCCCAAAGTAAATGATGATGCGAGTTATCGTCTCCAACGTAAATGTCTTTTCTTGGACTACAACAAACACACTGATTGTAGGCAACAGTTTACTTCCTGGGCCTGTTGATGTAGTAAAGACCGACATTATCATAATTTCTCACGGTTTGACTCACAGCCTGTAAGTTAACTCCATTAGCATTGCATTGTGACCGATTTTTTTAACAATGGTAAGGAGAGTCACATTTTCGACTGACATCAGAGGTATTCAGGCCAATCACAATTTACAGATTAGCTGGCCAATCAGGGACACAGAGCTTTTCTGTGAAATCTGGAGCTACAAAAATGTACGGTATAGGGGTGGGCGGAATTACCAAAAATCTATTTCACGGAATGAGTCATTTTATTTCACGGAACGGAATATTTCACGGTATACATGTTTTTCAGTTTATTATTTTTTTTGATGATAAAAACGTACAGAAATACACCACTCACTATAGCTTTTAACTAAATGCTCACCACAGTTTTAAAATATGAGCAATTTAAAGTTAATAATGTTAAAGTGAAAATGCCCAGAAGATAACAACAGATAAGTCTTCATTAGACAGAATCTTGTTTTTAATTGAGTTATTAATTTTTTTGTTTTAAAGCAGAGGGTCTGTTCTTTCATTTAATATATTGTATGTTTCTATATTTTAAGAAGAGCATTTTCTGGGAGGCATCAAACTTTTGTGAAAATCATGAAAAATGCTGGCTGAGAAAGAGTTAACCATAAACCACGTAAACACACTGTATTATACCAAATACACAAAATAACCTTGTTTTTAAGCAACAAAATAGGTGCTCTTTAAGAGTGCACTGCAAAAATGACTTTTGTAGTATTTTTGTCTGTTTTTTTTGTACAAAAATAAAAATAATCTTAAATCAAGATGCATTTACTTGACGACTTAAAACAAGCAAAAATAAATCTGCCAAATGTGGTATGAAAATACTTATTAGGCTACATGTTTCTAGAATTAAGTGTTTAAGAGAAAATATTATTTTTCTTACCCCATTGGTGGATTTTTGTTTTTGTTTTATGCACAAATTCCCTTAAATATGACTTATTTTCTTAGGTTATTTTGCTCATCAAGAAAATGCATCTTGATTTAAATTTTTTAGATATTAAAGACAAAAATACTGTAGTGTGTCCATTGTACTATTTCAACAACTTCATTGTATAACACCTTAATTTTTGAGAGTGTACGCTGTCAAGTTAATATCATTCTAGTTAAAACGCTCATACTGCTTTCTTACCTCTACATTCCAGGATGACAACATCATGAACTCCATGCAGCTCTTTGAAAACGTGATATAGATTGTGAGTGAATCTAACACTAAAACACCCTCGATGTCCCAGATCACTCTCTATATACCAAACTAGCACAGCAGTCACTCTGTCTTGTTCTGTAGCACTACTCCAATGCCTGCTGCACTTCTAATCAATCTAATAGATCACATAGCCAAGTGCAGTACAGGCTCACCGTTTCGTCTTCTCAGCGGGACTACTTAAAAAATAATTAAAGACTGAATGGCTGGGATCTCTTCTGCTGTCAGATACTGGCAACCTTTGGTGGAACTTTTGGATCAGAATGAGAAATTGAAGTTGCAAAGCCAAGTTTTGTATTACTGATGGTTCCAATGGAGTCTTCAACTTACGTATGAAAACCATCCCTGGACTGCTTTCCTCTGCCTTATGAATAAAGGAAATCAATATCAACCTTCCAGCTAACACAGATACCATTAAAGGAAAGTATGGAAAATGTGGATTTTTGGGGACCTGACGTAACCTTCGTAATTTGAAGCACACCACAAGCAGCGAAAAACATATTCACCGGATGAACAAAATAAATGTGATTATAAAGAAAAACTGAAGTGAAGCATGCTTGTCCAAATATGTGAGATATTAGTGATTTTCTTGCATGGAGACTGACAAAGTTGTACATTTTCTTCCTTGTAAGCCAGTAGGTCCCACAAAAGGCCGTAAGCAAAGCTAAAGAAGCTGTATGTGTGAAGTAACCTAGTGTACCTGTGATTATGAGTTCTGCTCAAACTTGTATTGCACATATCAGTGGGACCAGGATGATTTGTTTGGTCACATTTTATTCTTGCACAGCAATGAGGTATATCAAAAGGAATATATTTAATATATAGAAGCATTTTAGTCTGCTTTAAATCTGAGTATGCATTTTATTTTTGGGAATGTATTTATTTGTCAGACAGTGTCATGCAGGGTTTGGACGTAAACTGAAATGCTCGAGTTACTTATTATGTGGTTTACATATGTTTTGATGCTCATTTAAATTGGATTTTGCTTTGGCTTTGTTTATTTTTATTGTATGGTTATGTTCTTATATATTGTTTAGTCAAGGCTGAATTTTATTATTCTTTCATGAGGTAAAGGATGCACAATGGCCAACTTGCTCTTCCATTTGACTATTGTAATATCAGGAATAAAGCGGTTGTTGTACATTTTTCCTCGTATGCAGATTTTACGCCTTTTTTATCCTTTTCACTTATGTTGTTAAATAGGGATGTGGGCAAATACTTATAGATGAAGAAATAAAATTGTATAGGTAGGTGAGTATAAATATGCTTTCAGTTCAGTTGCAGTTCACTAAATTGTAAATGCTCTTATTTATTTATTTAGTGTTTATTTGATCGGAGCAGATACAGTTTATTGTATTTCCAATAATTAAAAGATGCACTGCTCTTGATCCAAACCAAAAGGTGTCTATTAATGTTATTTGTGATGCGTGTGCGTGTGGGTGTGGGTGTGGTATGTGACATGAATATGACATGAATAGTGTATAATGACATGTTTACTGTACTATAAACATGGTTTATAGCTGGCATATATACACTCACCTAAAGGATTATTAGGAACACCATACTAATACTGTGTTTGACCCCCTTTCACCTTCAAAACTGCTTTAATTTTACGTTGCATTGATGCAACAAGTTGCTGAAAGCATTCTTTAGAAATGTTGGCCCATATTGATAGGATAGCATCTTGCAGTTGATGGAGATTTGTGAGATGCACATCCAGGGCACGGAGCTCCCGTTCCGCCACATCCCAAAGATGCTCTTTTGGGTTAAAATCTGGTAACTGTGGGGGCCATTTTAGTACAGTGAACTCATTGTCATGTTCAAGAAACTAATTTGAAATGATTTGAGCTTTGTGACATGGTGCATTATCCTGCTGGAAGTAGCCATCAGATGGGTACATGGTGGTCATAAAGGAATGGACATGGTCAGAAACAATGCTCAGGCAGGCTGTGGCATTTAAACAATGCCCAATTGGAACTAAGGGGCATAAAGTGTGCCAAGAAAACATCCCCCACACCATTACACCTTTGTATAAATGAGAAATTGAACAGGTGTTCCTAGTAATCCTTTGGGTGAGTGCATATACATATAATCAGAAGACTGGTTTATGTTAAAAGCCTTATTCAGATTCAGCACTGAACATCTATCTATGCAAGTCAAAAACAAAGGTTATTCTGGGTGATATTAGATGCAGACATGTGGGAAATTAAACACATTTTTGAGTTGAGGCATTTTAGGAACTACAAATTAAGCGAAACATCATGGTCATTTGTTAGAGTCTTGTGACCTGTTTTGTAACTCATCACACAATTCAATGTGTGTCAGTTTGAGGACATTAATGTGTATATAATCGTGGTCAACGTGTTTATGCAAGTCTGACCATATTCTGATGATTCATCCCAACATGATGTTGTTTTGTTCGCTTTGGGTGTCTGAGTGTGCTGCATTTGTAATATCTTTGTCTTTATCTAATTGTTGACACCCTCTACTCCCACCTCCTTTGCTTTTGGTTGCTCATCTGCTCTCATTTCTTTACTTTTTATTTTGATTTAGTTGCGTTGAATAAATTAAAAGAATAAGGTATTGATACGTTTCAGGAAGGCTCATAAACCCACTAACCTACATCCATTAATAAGCACAACCGAATTAAGGCCAATGAGGTCTTAAACAAAAAACAGTAAGTAGACAGCATAGATACGAACCTCTTTTGTTTAGTTTTTTCTCCTGTATGTAGAAAATCTGCTCAGCCAAAGGTTTGATCTCTAACCTGCTGTTATTTCGAGAAGTAACATCACTTGTACATTTATTCTGAGCAGAAACTCTGTACATTTATTGATCTAGGCTATATTTAGTTAAGTTGCCATATTGCAGATATTAAATTAGGGATGATACACACGCAATCTCACATCATGTATATCCAACAAATGGGCATTGTGTTGGTGCAAGCCATTACATGAATGTTTACTTTAAATCAATATTAAACATGATATCAAATACCAAACGCTCTGACATCAAAAATAAAACATTTCATAACTTATACACATATTTCCAACATTACCACTTCATCCACATAGCATTTAATAAATGTGTGTCACATTAACAGACAGTAAAGATGCGTAAGAGAGCTACTGCATATGGCTTATTGTATAGGAATAAAAATCAATTAAATAGGGTTTTATGTTTCAAGTGTTTATACACACTACTTGTTTACTTAAAAATCTATCTAAATGAATAAGCCATAGCCTTCTATTGTTTTCATACCACCTTATTAATATTGTATAATATTTTTTGTACTCTAAAATTAGAAGATCAACTTTTTATATATATTAAACCGGTGTGACCATACAGAATAAAGCATCTCTAAAAACAAGTACAACAAAGATGACTTATGAAAACATTGTTACCAAACATATTCATTTATAAACCATCAGGGGGCAGTACAAATTTATATGACTGAGTAAACGTTGCATTACTTAAATGTTTAGAAATTAGGTAAGATTTACTTGTTATTTGCTACTCAGTTAATAAAAACCTTCATGTAACAAAATAATTTTTAAACAACAGTCAGCATCTGCTTGTTTTAGATGTCTTCAGCAAACTTAAGCAGACAGGTCATGAGGTTGCCTCCCTGTACATATGTCTGCAATGTACTATTTATACCAATGAAAAAACATTACACATTTATAACAGAAATTGTAATTAGTTATTAATTCATTTTGGTTGTTTATTCTTTTAGATGTATAATTTACAGCTGCACTTGAAGAACACGTGATGCTTTTTCTGTGGTTCACACAAGTGCATCTAGCTCATCATCTCGGATATCTTGTGTATTTATGCTCGGACTAGTGTTTTACAACAAATGCAAAATATTTAATAAAACAGTAACGTTACATAAACACATTCCATAACAAATGACTTCATAAAATATAGGTCAGTTAAGTAATGATGTTCAAGTGCTACCCACTAGGGTGCGCTGAAATGCGACATAAGGCCTTTAGCAAAATGCGCCATTTTTACTGTGAAAGATACCCCATCGGAGGTAATGAGGGTCTTGTGAGATAGATGGAGGTAAAGGAGGTTGAGGCAAAGATTATAGAAGTTATCTCGATGGCGCAGTGCTGTTGTTAATATGAATGGGGTGAAGTGTAACGCCTACCGGTCGGAAGTCCCGCCTTCGAGTACAATGAGCCAATCGTCAACCGTCAAATACCAACATTCTCTGGGGGAGGGGCTTTTTTGCCAGCCTTTGTAGCTGGAGCATCTGGCTAACAAGTGTTTATATACACCAGTAAGAGACAATGTACATTCAATGTAAGCTTTAACGTATGTTTTATTGCGATCTTAGCAATTGATATAAATATCGATCTTTCCCTTTTAAGTAGATATGATTTTTTTTATTAAATCGTTTTTTTTAAAAAGGGACTTTCGTTGTAGTAGGCGGGCGAATGGAAACACCGGGCAGGTACGACCGGGTACGACACCGGCAAGATATGAGGGGAGTGTTGCGTCATCGTAATTCTATTGGCCGAGAGTCATCGGAAGGGAGGAACTTGCGCGCGTAGTGACGTAAGAGTTTGTTTTGAGCATGCGTTGAAATGCCACTGTGTCCCATGTTCTCTCTCTGTGTGCTGGCTATATAATAGCAATATCCCGACACTTGTCCTCTGCTCATCGTATATTACGAAGTCTCGCTGAAAGTCTTTGATTTAGGAAAGGCTTCGTCCCTGTATTTGCTTTCAGTAGTGATAAAGGGCGCTTAGCTAAGCTACCAGGAGACAAATCAAAGGGGGAAATTACAGAAGAGGAGATCGTTTGTTCTTCCTGGAAAGGTAAGTGATGAATTTGATTTATTGGACACGTGCTGTACATTTCATTTTATTAAGTGTATTGTGTTACAATACCTTGTAGTCATAATATTAGACACACAACTAGAAAATGTCCCACTCGCATCATATCGGTACTCCTAGACCTCCAGTTGAAAAAATACGATGTGGTAGTCAGAAATTGAACTAATGAATTTATTTATTGTGCACAATATAATAAATACAGTTAAGACAGTGCTGTTACGCGATCACTTCACCCTCAGTAACGTGTATATGGTCAACATTTAATATTAGAGCAATGAATGGCGTTCAAGCCTATTGATCAGCCACTATTGTTTTAAAAGAATTATAAGCTGAAACACGGCCTCTTTTTAAAGGAACACGTGCTCTTAGAGATGTGCTATCTCGCTTATTTTGCCTGTAGTGTATCCATCAGTGTAAGGATGCTACCAATGTTGACACATTCCAGCGTGAGTTGACTAAACGGAGTCTTGTTGTCTTGCAGTCTTTGAGAAGCATGTAAGGTGTTATACGTGTTTATTAATTTTTATTATCTTGAGAAAGAGGTAATGAAGCATGTGAGGAAGTTAATGTAAGCCTTGCTGCTGATTCATGCCAAGCTCACTGATGTCTGGCGTCATAAATGACTCATGAGATGCAACCTTGACGTTATTTTTTTTTACCTCACGTAAATATCATTGTTCTAGTAATTATTAAATTATAAACTTTTCACAATACAGCTGTGGTTGAAAAAACACCTTATATGATTGAGATGACAGAAATTGCCTGGCACCTAAAAGTTTGAAGACTCAAACTTGCAGTGAGTACCCACACAACTATAGTTTATTTGTAACAAAACCATATTAGATACAAACCATAATTTAACCATGCTGTTTGCAGTAAAACTGTGTGCATATGGTAATCAATAAAAACATGGCAACTTAACTTTTACTATAATAAAACCATTGTTAATTTACCTGCTTTAGATACAATTGTACATACTAGTCATTGGTAAGAAATCAGTAGTACTGGTATGAATGACAGAACGTGTTCAGAAACCATCTAGATATACATAAGGGGTTTTCACACTGCGCTTAACCCTGGGTTATCTTCATTCTAAACCCTGCTTTTAACCCTGGGTTAAGGAGCGTTTCACACCTGTAATTTGAAAGCGGTGTTAGCACCGCTTTTTACCCAGGGTTATGAAACCCTGCTCTGGAGCAGGGTTAGCACCGCATTTGTGGTGTTAACCCTGCATTGTGGTGCCAAACGCATGCAGTGTGAAACGAAGCAGGGTTAGAATGTTATGATTCGAATTAAACACAGTTGAAGTAGCTAATCATAATTACAGACAGGTGTGTTGAAACTGGGTTGGAGACTCCTGACCCAGGGTTTAGGAATGCACAGTGTGAAACGTCAAATTATGAATACCCAGGGTTATCTCTTAACCCCTGGTTAAGTTTGAACAGTGTGAAATGTGAAAGAGATAACCCAGGATTCTGTTAACCCTGGGTTTAGAATAACCCAGGGTTAACAATTTCAGGTGTGAAAAGCCCTATAGAGTAGTTGGAGATTATCTATAGAGGCTTATGTGTTATGTAAGGGATAAGGTATAGGCAGCAGGTTGTTATCACAGAAATAAGGCTTATTTCGCATAACAACCTGGTGTCTGTACATTATCCTGCTTATTACATGGCTATTTACCTCATAAGTAAGGTAAGGAGCTTTAAATATTGATTTATTTGAAATATTTTATGTGCTCATTAAAGTTGCCGTGTGTAGATTTTAGCAGCATCTAGCAGTGAAATTGCGCATTGCAACCAAGGCTCAGTCCTCCTTTTCGAAACACAGAGAGAAGCTACGATGCCTGACACAAGAGAAATATGTTGTCATATGAGACAATGTGGTGATGTAACGCGTTCAAAGGTTTGTCCGTTTAGGGCTACTGTAGAAACATAGCGGTGCAAAATGGCGACTTTCATGTAAGTCCCGCGGTGTATGTAGATAAAAATGTCTTATTCTAAGGTAATAAAAACAATACAGTTCATTGTGTAAGGTCTTTATACACCACTGATATAGTTATGTATATTATATTGCATTTCTTTCAAGAAATCCTTCTAAAAAGTTACACACTGCACCTTTAACTAATACAGACCTTCCTCAAGGATAACATGTTTACTTTTGGTTTACAGAGAAGACAAGACGTTCAGAAATCACGAACACACTATTTGGTTTAATAATTTGTAAATATATAATTCTGGATATGTTATTAAAATACATATTTATATTTAATTTTTTAGTAATATTGTGTAACTGTACCTGCCAAAATGATTTGCAGCATCTGGGTTACCGTGTGTTATTAGTTTTGAGCGGTAGTTATCTGAAAAGAACAAACGTTGGAATGTTGTGACTGCCCAATCAAAATCTAGCATTTTAGAGAGCTGTTTAATAAATGAATTTATACCACAGGGCTGTTGAATGCTTTATACTGATTGGTTAAGATGTTCCATGGGTATGCATTTGTTTTTTGATAAACGCACACCCGACCTGTGGTATAAGTGGAATAATTGACTTTGGTCCTTTAATTAAAATAATGCACACGTCACTTTGCGTCGTGCTGCATTACCACTCGTTGTCAATTATTCCTTACATATTTGTGGGTCAAGAGTTTCACAGCAAAGTGTCAGAGTAACTAAATCAATTATGGCCTTTTTATTTTTCTAAAAAAACTCCAGTCACGCTGTCACTCGAGTGTTGGATGAACTTAATGAGATAAATTACACCCAATAATTACATTAATAAGTTATTCATATTTACTATATGAGAGTACCGAGCACCTCCTTGAACGTATCTTTAAAAAGTATGCAATCTCCTTGGATTCCAGCCAATAATCTTTAGTAAACAAGAAAAGAAACTAGTATGCAAACTCAAAGACATAAAGATTCATTGTGCCTGAAGCAAATCTGATTTCATGTGTTCAGATTTGTGCTTTGAGGTGTTCCTGTAGATTAGTTTGTGTTAGCAGTTCAGAGCTAAAGGTGATGGGTTTGAATCCTGGAAAATACACATTGATAAAAATTCATAGCTTTAATGGACTGTACATTGATTTAGTGTCTGCAGGATTCACAAATGTATATATAAGTTTGTCCTCAAACAGCAGCACGGAGGAATTAAGTCTGGAGTTTGACATTCATAGTTTATAGCACAGGCTGTTGTGGGTGGAATGCTTTGCTTAAACAAATAAGATGCTCAGTTTTAACTTGACTAAGTTTTGATTTAAGAAGGCGTCGGGAGTGGATAATCAAATTCATGCTAGTCAAGATCCTTTAAATTTGGTGCTTTATTTTTTCATTTTGTAATTTGAAATTATCAATATGTGGGGCTTCTTTTAGGGTAAATGTTATTTAGTTTAAAGGCGGGGTGGACAATTTTTGAAAAACGCTGTGTAAAAGAGAGTCAATAAGCGGTAAGGGGCATGTCTACTTGCCAACATCGTTGCCGGGGTTATGTGTGAGGCGGGTCTATCAAAAGAAGGTCCAGATTCTATTGGCTTAGGGGCGTGTTTGTTAAAGGGATACTTCACCGATTTAGCATTCAGCTTTGTATCTGTAGAAACCCGGCAGTATTACTAAATGACCATGTTTCCCTCCATCATTTCCCCCTGAGAGGAGAGATATCTGCATTTTGGTTCTGCAAAAAAGTCCTCCGATGATGTAATATGACGATTTTTGCATCATCGGAGGACTTTTTTGCAGAACCAAAATGCAGATATCTCTCCTCTCAGGGGGAAATGATGGAGGGAAACATGGTCATTTAGTAATACTGCCGGGTTTCTACAGATACAAAGCTGAATGCTAAATCGGTGAAGTATCCCTTTAAGGTGATTTCAAATGTCAACATTGGCTTTCAGAGATCAAGCACCCGCCTTAAATTAAAAATTTTATGTATTGCCATGCGCTATATCAGTAATGATTTCTAGAAATGTGTTATCAGCTGTTCTTTCTCTTAGTGCAAATCAGCATTTGTCAGCAGAAGTCTATGTTCTTATTGATGAGTGAAGAAATTGCCAATTAACTCTATTGATTTTTCACCCCCATAACTAAGTTACTGGAGAACAACGTAATAAAAGCTTGGAACAAACCAGCAGGCTATGGTCACTAAACACAAACTCTAGTCTCAGCCTTCATTAAAAACAAATTAACATTATCTAAAATAAATAAATGCTGTAGAAGTATTTTTCAATGTTTGTAACTTATGTAGTTACCTAATTTAACAAATGGAACCTCATTGTAATAAGTTACCAAAAATGTGTTTATTACACATATTGGGCACAGATTAAGCGTGTGTGTGTGTGTGTGTGTGTGTGTGTGTGTGT
This sequence comes from Misgurnus anguillicaudatus, assembly GCF_027580225.2. Lineage (NCBI taxonomy): Eukaryota > Metazoa > Chordata > Actinopteri > Cypriniformes > Cobitidae > Misgurnus > Misgurnus anguillicaudatus. Next base: position 19,563,989 of record NC_073341.2, read on the forward strand.
GTGTGTGTGTGTGTGTGTGTAAATAATGTTTACTTGATCCTTTCAGTAAACCAACCTTCTATTTATATGGCTTGTGTAATCAGTTACCTGTAATGCAAAACGTAAGGGCATAAAATTTTAATGACACCTTCCTGTTGTGTCATCGTGGACTCATCATAATTGAATGTCATTCATTCTCTCCTCTTTTTTAGTACAGTTGAGTTTTGTCTCTCGTAAGCCTTTGACATCTCATTCTGTAAGACATTTTAGGTTAGGCTCAAACATGTTAGACACAGATTTGGTCACTTTATGTGACTTTAGTGCTGGCATGTTGCTATTGGTTAGACACATACATGTTCAACTATTACTGCAAACAATCAGTATTTTTTTCTGTTATAGTTTTTTTTCTCTATGTAAAGAAGAGTCTGATGTTTAATGTAACTTTTTAACATAAAAACAAATTCCACCCAAAGTAGAAAATCCATGGTCAATATACATGACCTCATGTTTGCAGGTGCTTGATGGTGCCACTCTTACACAGAATATACACATGGTGGTTTGATCAGCTGTGTCTGTTGTGCAAGATAAATCAATAACCTCTTTTCTCAGTCGGTGTCATTAAGTTTAAACATGACTACCACCATCCAAAATTTAATTTCTGCCGTATTCCCTTTTTTTTAACACAGAATCATGAGTTGGATAATTCTTTAAAGCAACACCCAAGAGTTTTTTTTACCTTAAAATAACGTTTCCAAAAAAGTTTCAGTGGTTCATCCACTCAAAACAGGGTGAATGGCACTTTCACATTCGCTTTGCAGCCCTCTATCAGCCAAAACTGCACTAAAAAAAGTTTTCAGCCGTCGGGTCGCGGTCCTGTAGTTCGAATGAAAACAACAAAAACTTGCTTTACGGCAGACCTACAATCCAATCAGAGACAGCTATGCTGCAGTATTTACGACAGTGGTAATGAACAATTACGCTTCTAACCTGTAGGGGGAGCAAAGAGCAATAAGTCTTTAGTGTTGCTTTAAAGGCGGAGTCCATGATGTCTGAAAGCCAATGTTTATATTTGAAATCACCTAAACAAACACGCCCCTACCCCAATAGAATCTGGACCTTCTGTTGAAAGACCCGCCCCACACATACGCAACCCGTCATTTGATTTGATTTGATTGGCTATAAGTGTGTTTTGGTAGTCGGCCCGTCTCCTATTCCAACGCGTTTTTCAAACATCGTGGACTCCGCCTTTAAAGTAACTAACACTGGCCATGTTGGATATTACTGATCATTGAGTATGATATACAGTTATTGTACTAAATGAATAAATGTTATGCTGGGTACACACACCAGAAGATAATCAGGCTGATTTTGGGACAATTTTCCCCCTACCGACAATCCTAGCTATGTCCCGATTAACTTGATGCAGGGTTCCCGCGGGGTCTTAAAAAGTCTTAAAAAGTCTAAAATTCAGAATGTTAAATTTAAGGCCTTAAAAAGTCTTAAAAACACCCAGATTTTTATCCCAGGTCTTAAATTTAATTACCCAAGTCTTAAATTTCTTACCTCTTTTCATTCCCAAAAAGCGTTGTCCGCAGAATATAAAATAGTAATTTAAAACGCTGAAGAACTAACTTAATCAGTGGCGGAGGCAGAAAGTGTATGATGGTGGGTCTCTAAAAATAAACGTTCCGCCCTTTGTCATAATCCACGCAAATCGTACCATAAGCTATATTTCAGGTGATCTGACTGTTTACTGTGGGTTTGGCGAGAAACAATCCTTAAACTTAGTTCTGTATAAGCAAAAATCTTTTTTGGGGTAATTTATAAGCCCGTGGTTTACCTGAGCATTTGCCAGGTTCTGAAACATAGAGGACACAGACGCGAACAAAAATCAATGCTGCTTTATTGAAAATCAACTTAAACAGTCGGGCCGTCGAGTCACGAGCCACCAACAGCGTGTCAACTTTAGTGTCACACAGTTTTATATTTTAGACTTTAATATTGCTCTTTGCTGCGATGCACTTGAACCTAACGCGCTCCCCCTTCAGATCTCCACAAACAGCAGCGATTGACAGACGGAAAGCAAGAAAGTACCGTAATAAACCATATATTTCAAAAAAGTGCAATTGTCTTTTAGGAACAATTCAAACGTTTTGATTGCGCAAATGCTTCAGTTACGGTTAAATGAACAGCGGTAGATCAGAGCCCTTTCACATAGGCAGGCTGCTGCATACGGCATCGCCTGGTTTATTTAAGTTAACTGAGCATTACATTCGCAAGTCATAAGCATATTACAACAATTAACGATTAACTAAGAATAATAATCAATATTTTAAAGTTAATTTCAAAGTTAATATTCTGAAATAAGACCATTTCTGAAATAAGAAATGCGACCCTTCGGAGGGCCTTCGGATTGAGAAACGGTCTTAGTGGATAACGTTAGCAGCACATATCAAACAGCCTTTTAATGGTAAATTTCATTTTCTTAATGCAGATTCATCCGTTATTGTGTAATTAGAGAGGCTTTTAAACCTGATGGCAGTATATAGTGCATATTTATGCATAAAACGTATGGGTGGAGTGTTTTTTTGGCTCTGTGATTCTGTATTCAATTAAATGCAATACATTAATTCATTAAAAACTTGTATTAATAAAAGGCATATATTAATGCTTTTAGGGATTAATAATAATTGAAAGTGATCTTTTGTTCTTTGTATATTTATAAACAGGCACAAGATATATACACAGCACACAGTCAGTTGTACATTAAACATTATGGGGTGGTTTCCCGGGCAGGGACTAGCTTAAACCAGGACTAGGTCTTAGTTTAATTATGACATATATAACTAGTTTGAATAAACATGCCTTACTAAAACCATTACTTGTGTGCATTTTGATGTATTTTAATATATGTCAGTGCAAATTGTTTTCAAGTTTGGAAATCTCTTATCCCTGTCTGGGAAACCCCCCCTATAAGCTCACGTACCACAGAGTGTGATGCATTTTAAAGCTTTAAAGTTGTATGAGGCAGTGTAAAACTAGGCACAAACCAGCAGCTGACCATACTAACTGATCTAATATTAGTGAATTTTATTTGTCAAAAAACATTGTTGATAGAATTTTATAAAAATACTACTTGCACATTTTAGTGTGATGTATAAATATTGTAAATCAATGCATTTCTTGACTATTAATTAAGAAAAATCACAGCTCTTTGCCTCTAACTCAATGTATATCAATGGCTCACTATGAGCCATTTTTGGGCTTCCATTGTCAGAAGTGTCTTCCTAAAGGGCTATGGGTAAAATTTGTCGGCGCCAACACTCGCGGTCTAATAGAGTTAAGCATAATGTATTTCCATGTATTTTGATTATCTGTTTTAAAACTGCGTTCATTTTATATTTTTCTATAACTGAATCAATAAAAATAGAACGTTTTAAGAATTTCTGAGATCATTTGAATGCTTCTAGTAATGTGTCGTGTTGGTCTTAAATTTTACTCATAATGGTCTTAAAAGGTCTTAAAAAGGTCTTAAATTTAACTTGCTGAAACCTGCAAGAACCCTGTTGATGGTTCTACAGATTATCTTATCAGATTTTCTCTTGGTTGAGATTTGTTAGGAGTGTCCAAACCTGATCGGAAGAACGCCGCCCAGATCGCGAATTGTAAATAATAAACATGTTTAATATTAAGAGAAATCCTGATGTGTTGGGGAACCCCGAGGACAAACGCACGCACGCTCTTGTGACAATCAGGTGAAACGAAACAATATCCAATCAGAAAGCGAGATGATGGAAGATGGAGCAGTCATGGCACAGCACAAAGTGAAGTTGATGCAAAGTGAACTTGTACAGACCATGTTCCCGCTGTCTCAATGACTTCACCCAAACCATTTTATTTTTATCCTTGAATTTTCTGTGAAAATCATTCCAAACACTATCATTGAAATTTCTTCGTGCATATCGTCCACCATGCTTGTTCTGAAGTGTTCACAGTCAAGACTTTGGTTGAAAATCTATAGGAGCAAAACTGTTAAATCTAGACTTTTAATCCTCATGTTTGTGGTCTTTCACATTTTGAAAATCTTATAAGATGGAAAAAAATCTTTTTTGGTGTGTAACCAGCATTACAAGAATCAATTCACAGATCTGATTCAGTGGTTCTGAAGTGATATCTTGACTTGTCTTGTACTATAGTTAGTTTCTTACCCAACACCTTTTACTGGGCCACATTTCCTGAGATATCTTTAAATGACCCTTGTGTTATAATAAATCTTATGCAGCCTGCGTGAGGATGCCATTAAATCCTCAGACATCTGCTGACAGTTGCTCTTTAGATATCCCAGCTTATTCAAATCCCTCAGTCCTTTGGGGTCTCTGTTGAACTGATGTAAATCCAAGAGCCCCTGTGGATGTGTTCATTTAATTCATCCTTCATTTAGATGTATGGACATCCAGCGGAGGTGAGCTGTGATGAAGTAAAGCCCCTTGTGGTGCCTGGTTCAGTGGTCCTCTGATATTGGGCCCCTACACTGTTACACCATTGTCTCTCATCTCGGTCACCACAGAGGGGGCTAATGAAACGGCATATTTGGGAGAATTAGGTCGTATGGAAGAATAGGTTGTCATGGGTATGGAAAGGTCAGTTTCTTAGTGGGAAACCAAGAATGTAGTTTTAGTGAAAATAAAAAATGATGAGTCAGGGAAGTCACTTTATTCAGAATGATCAGAGCAAAGTTTTTAAATAGGAAGGTTTAAACAACACACAATATATATATCACAATCTGAATGTTGGCGTTTAGCGGCTTTTGCATCCGAGCTGCTCAATTGTCTTTCTCCAAAAATTATTGGGCACTAAAGTTTATTTTATTAATTGAAATTTACTATGTTATTTACTTGCTTACATCATTCACACATTTTGAATGTAGCTTTAGTGTCCAAATACATTTTGAGGCCACTGTTTGTGAAAACATTTGCCAAAAGCTGAAAAAACTGTGGGCTGTGGTGCAACGTATCAGCGAACACAACACTTTTTCAGACAACGCTTAAAAATCAGTCCTGCGTGTGTTTCCCCTTTAAAATTGTCACTGTTGTTGTGATAACTAGTTTGTGTCTAAACCCAGAAGGCAGCATTAAAAACATTGTAGATGAAACATTGTTTCCTGCAATTAATATTCCAGTATAAATACATTCATGCCATCCATTACTTATACATATTTAATACATACATATGTAATTTATTTAATTATTTAATTGTTTTGACTATTTAGATTGAAATATGTCATATATAAATGCGTCACATCTAGCTTGGTTTTGATTTATCGCTTATTTTACAATCACTGTGCGGAAAGAGATAAGTTAATGTGAGCTTTTTTCTTTTAATGGTGCATTTAGAAATGTTTGCAGAAATTGTAAAACGAGCAAATATGTGAACCTTAACTGTAGTTTTTATTACAATCATGCATTTAAACACTTCCTGTCTCCCATCATTTCCCGTAAGCATATGCACGTATGAGCCAATACTATGAGACTTTGGAATAGACTTTACAGAAATTGGCAAAGTAGGTTAAAGTGAACATTTATTCAACAAAGGTATAGTGGTAATTGGTCATTACACTTGACTTGACCAAAAGTAATATTTTTTCTATTAGTTAGTAAGTATGTATTTGACAATCATGACAAAGAGATTTTTTAAGTATTTCATCACATTTAAAACCTGCATCTTCAGTATTATCTGACAGTAAAGGTCACTGCTGGAGACATAATTATTATATTTAGCTGCTTAATTCTTTAAAAATGTTTCCTTAATTTGCCATAATTTTCACTGTCACTATGCCTTAAACGCATAGATGAATAAAAAAGTAAAAGTTATGACCCTCCATTCTTTTAAATGTTATTTTCAATGTCATCTTCTCCAGATCTTCCTCAGCGGCCTTCACCACTGACCGTCTGCCTGGCAGATGTTGTTATGTTATGTGGCAGTGACTTGCAGAAAAAGGCTCTCTATGTTTTGTCTAAATATGCATTAGTAGAGGTTGAGTGTCTACGTTAAAGCATTTAAACATCAGAGGCTATAATTATGAGATAATGAGATCATTCATAGAGAAAAGACAGAACGGCAGTCACCAGGCATCGTGGCTAAAACAGTAGTTGACTGGATGATAATTTTTTCATATATTTTTTGGAAAAAAACACTTTCCTAAAAATAATTTAAGCAACTCATGTTCATCTTTAAAATCTCTTTACATTTATGCATTTGGCAAATGCCTTTATTCAAAGGAACTTAGAAATATGTGGGATCAAACCCAACCGCTTTGAGCCACGGGTACACTAACGCTGATGTGTTTGTTGCGGTAGTTTTGTTTCAGTAATAATAGTTTCCCAATGAGATGATAATTTCTGGGTTTAATGTGTCTGTTTTGAGGTTAGAGGTTGATAGTATAAACCCTCTTCACCTCAGTTAAATAAATATGTGTGAGGTTCAGATTTTTTTGTTTCTTTGTTTTTCACAGTAAGAGTAGACACTTTACCCTTGTTTGAGTTGGAGACGGATAGGTTTGAGTCGTCATATTCGTTGTACTGAAAAATAATCAAATCTTTAATCAAATCTTTTTGCTTCGGAGTTCTTAAAATCAGGAGTAAATCTGCCTAAGAGCTTCCATGCATAATGTTCTCATAAATCCATAAAATAAAGTTTTAATGGTATCTTAAGTTATTTATCCTCTTAAAAGTGCAAGATTGTCTAAGACATTTTCTAGAGAAAGTGTCCCAAATCAAAGACAGCAGTCAGTCAGTGTTTAGTGTATGAAGGTCCCCAATAAGGATCAATAAATAGACATTCATGGCTTTAGGGGTGAAGTGACATGCAGTGAGTGAACATTTATTTAAACTTAATTTGTTCTATTCTTATTACATCATGCCATGCCTAGACCCTTTTGTGTTATCAAGATTTCAAAATACAAAACTTAAAGGAAAACACCCTCGTTTTTTAATATTTTACTATGTTCTTACCTCAGCTTAATACATACCTATCTTTTTTCAATGTGTGCACTTTTAATCTTTGTACAGCACTTCTTGAATGTGTTGGCATTTAGCCTAGCCCAATTCATTTCTATGGTTCTTAACAAAGTTTTATTTTGTGCCACCATACTTAGTCGTGTAACTACTCGTGTAACAGTCTTTAAATAGGGAAAAACATGGAAGTGTTTGGTGGCTTCAAAATTAATCCATGTTCAGAGCCATAGGAATGAATGGGGCTAGGCTAAATGCTAACACATTCAGGAGGCGCTGCACAAAGATTAAAAGTGCACGCGTTGGAAAAAAAGATGGGTATGTATTAATTCATCTACCGGTAAGTTGAGGTGAGAACATAGTAAAATATTAAAAAACTGTGGTTTTCCTTTGAATGAAATGGCTCATAATAGAGTTTTGCCTGCAAATCTGTCCCCTCTAAATCTTTTTTGTTTCTTTGTTGTCTCATCTTTCTACCTCTCTTTTCTGTCTCTTGCAGTTCCTTCATCTGTCTATCCTTCTTTTTTCCCAGTATACCTGTAACTCCTCCCCCACAGATGTTTCTGGTTGACCTGATTTGGTGGGAGTCATGTGTGAACTATGTACTTATTTCCTTACCGTGCCCAGCAGCCCTTAACCACCTGTTTTAGAAATAAAAATTTATAGATTCACTTTTTCACAGATGGTATCAGCTTTGGTACTCGGTGAACCGAGTCTGTAAGCTTCAGATAAAATCTGATTAGGACACTGGCAACTTTTTACTGCAGTGTCGAAGTAAGAGTTTAATTTGCCTTTTGGCTGTTTTGTTAATGCAAAGTTGTTTCAAGGATACTCAGTATTATGCAGTATTAGGCCATGATGTTACCATTAGCAAATATTTTTTTATACTGGCCCAGTCAGGACAGTGGTTCAGGTTTTCACTTGCCCTTACAAAATTTTCACTGGCCCCAATTAAAAATATCAGTGTCACAAATTTAAAAGTAATAATTCAAAAGTCAAATATAATTGTATACATATACAACAGACATGTTCCAATGGAAAAAGGCTCCCAACTTTTCTGCTTTCTGTAAACTGACAGCAAACTGTGCAAAATATTGCATAATTTCTTTCGTCGTGTTTTGCCCCAGTAAATGTCAGCTTCCAAGATGTTATATAATATACATTGATGAAAATATATTTGTAGTGACTGAGGGTGAAGCACGTCTTTCTCGCTAGTTAAAAATAGACAACTTAAGCAAAGAGAAAGTTAAATTCAGAAAGTAACCTAGAGAGAGGAATGTGATGCAAAAATTTTAGAATTAAAGCTTTTATTTATTTTTAAATGTTTTGTCAAAATTTTTTATTTATAAATATTTGAGTGGGGGTGATGTGGATTTTGCTTTTACAGCATTTATTTAAGGGGTTGGCACACCGGCCCCGCAGCGCCGCGCCGTTCTAAAAAAAATCTAACACATTGTTTTCTATGAGTCTATGCACACCGGCGCCGACAGGTGGCGGCTGTCCACGGTGCCCAGCTTTGACTCAGGAAGTTGCTCAAATCCCTGTCGCACCACAGAGCGCCACTCATATAGTTTAACATTAAATATAATGTTATCATGATATTTGTCCCAAATCATTAATGATTAACATTGGCTGCTGACGTATATTAAAGCAATAAGCCCCAAGAAGCAGTGGGTTACCAGTGCATTTTATAACAGCTAAGGGGTGTTGTTAGGCACGACGCGAAGTGGAGTGCCTAAAACCCCCTTAGCTGTTATAAAATGCACTGTAACCCCACTGCTTCGCGGGACTTATTTCTTTTATAAAATGGTTACTTCATATACATAGCAGGATTTCATAAAATAAAACACAAATAAGTTGTAATTATATTAGTACAAATATTAGTCTTCCGCCAAACAAAGTAGTTCATCAGAATCAAGTGTGGCTGAAACAGAGCGTAGGTCACAATCAACACAGACGCAGCAAAGACACAATGAAAATATGATTACAGACTGTGGTGTTTATTTTATAAATCAACATTCATCTAATTTAATTTATTCATTAACATTTATATCGTGCAACTGCTGAAGTGATGATCAAATATGCTTGGAAGCATGCTGAACTCTTTCCCCGTCAACATTTTTTTTTTTAAGTTGCCACCCAGTTTTAGTTTAATGCCTAACAGAAAAATTATCTTCTTTAAATAAACATAAAATATCAAATGAAAGAACAGACCATCCGCTTTCAAGCAACAACAAAAAAAAAACATTTCATCAACATTTGTTCTCTTATCACCTTTCAATTTTTCAGCTAAAAGCGGAGATAATTCCATTTTTATAAAGAACTTTTGTAAGAGATCAGATTCAGAGCCATCAAAACGTACACGTCACGCTAAATCCTCTTTATTGACGAAAAGACTGTGGTGTTATTTTCATAAATCAATATGTAGCAACATTGGCGCAGTGATACTTCTGTAAAGCGTTCTCAACCGTGGGGTACCGGGGTATTTTATCACGGCTTATAACGCTTTTCAACCAATCAGAATGAAGAACCAGAACGAGCCATTTTTGAGCCGCTATCTGACTAAGCTTGCATTATTTAATGTGCACTTCCGGTTTACGATACCTCCGAGTTGTCCTAGACGCGACTCGACGCGGCGCTGAGCTGCGCGTTCGGTGTGCGACCCCCTTTAGGCAGGCATAGACTACAAAACACAGTGGCCTGATGATTCATTTTATCCCAGCAAGAATGTTCAAAGAATGAATAAAATCTGAACTTTTGTACAGTGGAGTGAATGTGTTTGGAGATGTGTTTATATTTACGTTTTTTGAGTATTTTACCATTTAAAAAATTCCAAATATCTTAGGTTTGAAATAACAACATCCCCACTTTTACTCTGGTCTTTGACTTTTGTACTATATTGCATGTTGGTCAATCGAATTTAAGTAATAAGCACATCATATGTGATGCTGGTTAAGTCTGATTTGGTGGACACATATGGCTGATAGATACCAGACAGATGTGATTGCCCTGCAGTTCAAGGGTGCACAGACAAGATGGGCGGTAGTGGGAGGGACACAGCTGTTGGTGGTGTGCTTACATGTCTAACCAACTTCATTAGTAAGGAAAGGTGCTGGCTCAAGGCCACAACAAAAGTAAACAGGACATGACGGTTTCCAAAATAAACAACATCCTCTGATAAAGTATACTGACCTTCCCTCTCTCTCTTAAATCACTGCCTCTCTTTTGCATGTTTCCATCCTACAGTTCCATGACTCTCCAACCTTGCTGTTCGTCTTTTCTTATCCCCTCTTTCTTCTCTCCTACTAATTTTTAAAACCTTTTTTACTTATTTGTGTACCACATAAGTATAACTGTACACTAATTAAATTTTTACTGTAATGGGCATCTTCAGAAGCATCAAGTTGTAAAAAGATTTTACGAGATATGATGTGTTTTGACTGCAAGATGCCAAAATTAATTTGCACCCCGGTATTATTGTCTGCTGTAAAAAAAAAATTGATTTTGAAAACTTGCGGTAAATCCTGTCCAGCCAGAATAAGTTTGACGCAGGCGCGCACATGCAACATAGTTTTTGCACAAGAAGGCATTTAAGGGAAAATGTATTGTATTCATTCACGGTAAACGTATTATACAGATTTATTTATTTTTTTACCACAGAAATAATTTCAGGGACATGAAATATTAAAATGTGATTTTCAAAAATAAAACTTCTTCAAATGTTTTCAGTGTATCAGTTCTTTTTGAACATTTCCATCTCATTTTAACAAAACCATGATAATATTGAAAACCGTGATTACTATAATCATGATATGAAATTTTCATTCCTTCCCATCCCTAAATAGTAATGAAAGTTAATACAAAATATTTTCTTTGTTTCATATAAGTAGAAAAAAAACATTACTTTGAAACTATTGGAAATTTAAATTAGTTACAAAATGTGTTTGGATGGCCTGTTTTTTAAAATGCGTAATGTGTATTATACATACACTGTAAAAATGATATCATCATAACTCATAACATATAATTTGATGTTCATTTTACTTAACAAATTAATTTAAACTATTTCAGTTTGTTTTTCTAAGTTATGTCAAATGTGCTAAGTCAAAACTTTAAGTAGGAGGTTGAATTGACTTGCATAATTAAGTTGTTTAAACTTAATTTTTCTGATTCAAATACAAACTGAACTATATAGATTTTTTTTTAATTGTCTGAGACTATATTAACTGTTAAATAATTGCTTTTGTTGAAGACTCAGATTTAATGATGAATCATTTGACGTGATTTCAGCCTAAAGATTCACATTTGTGTGTTATTTCACTTCAGAAGATGAGCTGGCTGGTCATTCAGTGGTGCATGAAGGAGTGCTGACAGGTCAAGGCCCAGCGTTTCTACCAGAGGGAGTGGAAAAGAGGGACAGAAGAAGAGAAAACGGAGCGGGGAGGAATGGGTGTTGGTAAAAACACCACCTCCAAATCCATGGACTCCACCGCAGAGCTTGCCAAATATGATGAGGAGACCAAACACAGTGCAAATTTCTACCCCATCCCAGTAAGTGTGTAATCAGTCAGAAAACAATGCATTCAAACCTGTCATTACCTTCGCTCTGCATGACATCGAACGCGGCGTCTTTGTCAAATGCATGTGTGCGTTGCCACTGTAAATGAGTGCCATTTAAAATTCAATTTGGATTTCTAAATTGTTTTTAAGCTCATTTATATGTGAACATTTTATGAAACAAACCTATGTTTAGTATATGAGCACATACGCAAAGCATTTACAATACAAACATTAGTTTCTTCCTTCACGTCTTTTCACCAGAGTCGAGAGTAACATCAGCATCTATTTTGTCCCAGACTTACCCAACACTCCAGTCAAGCTTATGAGCAACTAGTTTTAAATTTGGACCAATTCTTATATATAATAACAGCTGTAGTGCAGTGAGGGTAATATCATGGTAGCTTGATGTGTATACCATGGTTTGACTAATTACTACATTCATAAACTTTTAAGTAGCCTTTACATCGTTGTACTATGTCTAAAGTGTCTGTTATATTCTGACTGATATGATGTCTTGTTAGAAAGCTGTCAGTACAGATAAAACATGACAAATCCTGGTTTCAGTAAACTATTCCTAAATTAAGAATTCTGTTGTCCTTTTTATCATGTCAGCATGACCCTGAAATTTGAACGTGTCCTGCTGGAGTGTGTTCAGTAGGTCTGGTCAGCACATGGGTCGAATGTCTTAAGGTCGTGTGGCAAAATTATTAGCTTGACACTGAATCTCTGGCATTTAAATCTGGCACAGAGAACCAAAGCAAATCTGATGTACTATAAGCATTTCTCCTCATGACGTGCCCCCTGCGTATCGTTGGCTTTTTTTAATAATGACACTCGTATCGATTTTAACCCTTTTGTTACATGATAGCAATTGCACAGTATTCAAGCACTATCAGTTTCCCATCTTTTATTTCTTGATGGATGTTCATTGCTCAATGGTCACATGTCTGTGTGTTTGACAGGTGGTTAATGGGGTTGTCCAAACGCCTGGAGACCAAGACACCGAAGACACAAAACTCATGGCCATTTACACCAAAGACAGCCAGACAGAGGACAAGGTGAGATTTCACTATCGTCTCCTGCTGAACGTATGCTGTAATTTTTTTGTTTGTTTTTTGGGGGGTGCATCAAGTCAGACAGCTCAGTTCCTTGAAATTTAGTTTGGTTTTGATTTGAGCTCCCTCTTCCTAAAGTCACACCTTTTTGCAGTCTTGTAGCTCTATTGCAATTTCATTGACTATTTCTTCACTGATCAGATCAGACATTGCACACGAGTGATGAGAAAACCTGAAAGTTGACTATATTTTGGGTCTTGTAGAACATACTTGGCTTTTCATACTGTGGCCACCATGGCTCTAGAAAGATATACTTCCTCTTGAGTCAGCACCTGTTTTCAGAAGTGTATTTTTTAAGTCATTACTCATCCTGCAAGGTTTGTGAAGTCACAGTTAAAATTAAATATACATTTTTATTTAGTTTTAGTTAGTTTTTCCTTGTGCACATCTGGGTATGCACTAGGGGTTTGTTGTGGTCTCATGATATAATCATACTTTTTAGCCCGTCTCATTCTAATGCTGGGTATTATGGCATAAAATATTTGAAGAGCTCAGATGCAAAACCCTCTAAGTGCGTCCAACACTAGCTGGGCTTCCATTCAAATGTGAAGCGAAACTTTTCAAAATTCGCAAACAAAGAAAACAAACAAATGCGAATTGGGTGCTTTCCATCAAGTTCGAGTGAATAAACAAGACACGCATAGAAAATGGAGACAGGACTGCATGTAGTCATAATGGGGCAAATTATGAATTTATTAGCAGTGCAGCTTTTAATTGCCAAACTGAATGCTGTGCACCGAAGAAGGAATGCAGCATTTTTGATGCAGGCACTAGCAGCAAGGGCATTAAGACGACGTCTAACTCCATATATGGTAGGGCTGCACGGTTTGGGTAATTTTTCCCATTGCGGTTATTGATGCTAATATTGCGATGTGCAATTGCGATTATACTTGATGGTTTCATGAGTCAACTTGATGGGTTTTAAGGAAAATCCACACACAGTTTAGCTAACATGTGTATTTGTAAAACTAGAAATGTTTTCGTATTGTCACGTGATGTAGCAACTGCTCAGTGTCAGTAATCCTAAATCCAAAATACCGCCATACAACAGACGTAGAGTTTTTTTAGCTACCAGATCACTGTCAACCTCCTCTGCATCCATCTTCGCTCTGGTATAAGTGACGAGACGACGCACACCACACACGTGCATGCCACACGTGCACTGCCTTTTTTGTTCGTTTTTCTTTCTTTTTTGAACAGCAAGGAAAATCATCAAACTGTTATCAGAAAGTTTGTGTTAACAAGTCCACACATTTATTTATTTAATATAATTGCATCATTTTGCTGTCATATAATTGCACAGGCTGACATCGCGATTGCGATGCGATTAATTGTGCAGCACTAATATATGGTAAACACAACAACAGCGGAAACGGCTAGATGGGCAGTCCCGTGCGCTTAATGTTTGCTAACTAGGGCTGGACAAAAAAATAGATTTTTCGATTAATCTGGGTTTTTTATGTGGTCGATTCAAAATCGATTCTCAAAGAGCAGAATCGATTTTTCTTTCATATTTATTTCCCAAACATTGACGTAAAAATAACGTTAATCTAATTACTAGTCTTCTTCACTAGATGTCACCCTCTTTTTTGCCTTGCACAATGTTACCAAGGAGCGAGAGGTAAGCCTGTCATTCATTCATTCATTCAGTGCTTAAAATGGCGGTTTCAAGTGCTTCATCGATGTTGATGCCACCTTCACATAAAAAGTCAGAGGTATGGAAGAGGTATGGAAGCATTTTAGATTTTGCAAGCAAGATGACGACGATAGTGTTGTGGCTTTTCATTTCTTTTTATTAATTACTCACTTGTAAACTGCTGTTCACTGTTCTTTTTTATTAATATAGTATTTTGTATTAAATCTATATTTATTGAGTTGAATCGAGTATAAAAACCAACCTGAGAACCTGAATCGAAAATTGAATCGAGAATCGAAATCGAATCGATTTGATAGCTTGTGAATCGAAATCGAATCGATCTGGAACATCTGAATCGATACCCAGCCCTATATGCTACGTCAGAATTTATTAGGCAAATACGTTTCTGTCTCCCATTATTCACATTTACTCTTTTTCGCATAAATAAAAAAAAACACCTAGAGCGAGCATAAAAACATTTTTTGCAAGGAATTTTTATTCGAAATTTGTCGTTTCCATCACTCGTTTTTGATGCGAAACTTCAAAATGCGCATAAAATCATGGTGATGGAAACATGGCTAATGACTCCTAATGGATTCTGCCAACAAACCAGTATTTCTGAATGGCCTGAGGCTGGGATTAAGCACATTTTAAACAAAAGTATTTGCTGAACTTATAAAACGTGCCGAAAGCACCCAGTCAATATTATCATCTCATTTTTGATGGAGGTGGTGTTTACAGGCTTTCACATCTGAGCGCTTCATTTCCATATTTATAACTTTTTATTTTATATGGGTAGTATTATAATTTAGTTTTGCCATAAATAATTCAATAAATTACCCCTGACACGTGTTTTAAATCTTAGCAACTCTTTGTTGGCTTGGTCTCAGGTGTCTCTTGTGTTTTTCCCAAATCTATTATCTCTTCCTGTTTTTAACAAGTTTATTTTTATCACACCCTCTTTTTATTAACTTCTTTTTTTTGTAACTTTATCAGCAGCATACATGCTGTATGCAGGACCCATGATAGTTTTAATGTGGCTGTATTAATACGGTACCTCCGTCATTATGACTCTGCACTTTTTTCTCACAGAGAAAACAGGACAGCAACCTGTATAGTTTCCTCTCAGGTTTCAATGCTGATGCAACACTTGGATTTTCTTTTTATCTCTTTAGTACTAGTTTTCTGCTATTGTTTAGAACTCATGCGACTGGTAATCTAGATTAAGGTTGTGAGCAAACAACATAAAACAACATAACAAGAGAATTAATGTAGCGTGTGACCGGTGGAGTAGAATGACTTGTTTTGTTCTTTTATACTTCACTTGACTACACAAACTGTGAGAGTATATTTGCATGTGTGTAAATATTGTTGGCACATGTTTTATCAAAAGCACTTACACTTTTAAAAGTGAAAAGTTCATTCAACTTAAAACTTTACTTAAGTTTCACAAAAACTTTTTTTTAGGTGTTACCAATTGAAGTAATTTTTTTAACTTGATCCCACTTTTTACATTACTTTTTAACTTTTTTTGCATTCCTGTGAATTGAGCATTCAGCACAATGCTCCTCCCAAAATGCAATTTGTTATTTTGACTGAACATTGAACAATGTAGCAAAATGTTTATGAAAGTCTTCATATCAAACATATTGCAGTTGTACTGTATCTTGCATTGTGTTTTAATTGGTGATCTTAAGCTTTGTTCGAAGAATTCAGCTGTTAAATTTTTCAGATCATCATTATTACACCTTCTGTTCATTTTTAAAAATCAGAACTGATTTCATTGATCCAAAAAGTTAGTAAATTATCACTTTAGTTGCATTCAAAGGCCCTGATTTGCTGCTGATGTTATATCATTGTGCGCGCGCTGATGCTGTTTATAGTATTCGGTTTCTCTGGAGTCCAGATCTGTTACTATAGGAACTGTCCAGAGTCTGACTCCCATGTTTCCTGTGCTTCTCTGCTTCAGTGCTCCATATCAGAGACGATTGATAGTGCAGACAACATCGACGCCAGGAGAATGGAAATGATATACACCATAGAGGACACACCTCCATGGTACCTGTGTGTGTTCCTGGGTTTACAGGTACTAATACACATATGTAGCCACACACATGCTGTATCATTTACCTGTTCATGTGAAAGTGAGGTACACTATACAGTTCAGTTATTTTATATATCAGCCTTGACTTTACAGTATTATCTCAATACTTTATACTATAGCAATGATTTTTATAGGAACATGCCCGCATTTTGGGAGTTTAGCCCATTAACCGTATCCCCCAGAGCCAGATAAGTCCATAAATACCCCTCTCATCTCTGTGCGCGCTGCAACTCTCTCCGACGCAGCCCCCGCCAGCCCAGCCCAGCACAAAGTCTGGAAGTGAATGGCTCCAGCCAGCACACTGCTCCCAATAAGCGAGAAAACAACGCGAACATTTTCCTATTTATGTGTTGTGATTTGTATAGTCACATCGTGTACAAATATCAAGGTCATATGAGACACAGTGATCTTTTAACAGTATACATACTGGGAACTATATTCTCAGAAGGCGAAGCACTGCTACTTGGGCGGAGTGATTTGCACAACTCTGACCGAACTCTCTGCTTCTCACCGGGGGTCTTCTCGGGTGCTGCGAGCAAATCACTCCGCCCAAGTAGCAGTGCTTCGCCTTCTGAGAATATAGTACCCAGTATGTAAACTGTTAAAGACGGCCGTGTCTCACATGACCCTGTTATTTGTACACGGTGTGACTATACAAATCACAGCACACAAATAGGAAAATTTTTGCGTTATTATCTCACTTATTGAGAGCAGTTTGCTAGCTGGAGCCATTCACCTCCAGCCCCGGCGCCAAGCCAAGCCAGCAGGGGCCGCGCCAGACAGAGCCACAGAACGCACAGAGATGAGAAAGGCATCCATGGACCCATCCAACTCTGGGGAACACGGCAAACAAGCCAAACTCCCAAAATGTGGGCGTGTTCCTTTAAGACAAGCTTATATACAATATATAAATATAAAGTATAGACAAAACATAATATTGTTGGAATTTTTATATTTTTCCTTAGATGTACATTAGCGATATTAACTGTACAAAAATTGCCTGTAGGATTTTAATCAGACAATATATTCATAGTGCTGTAACTGTTAGCCAAATATGCTTAGGATTTTTTTATTAAGTGTATATGTGTATACTAAATGTATACTTCACAACAAAGATTTAAGACTTTATGGGGCAGTGTAGTACCAGATGAAAATCCATGTTTAAGCTGTCTGAACAGAAACCACCTTGCACTGACATTAAAATATATCAGTGCTATTGTTTTGTCTCAAGATGCTCACAAATAATGTTTTTGTAAGGTATGTTTGTAATATAATATTATAACTAAGGCCTAATCTTGGCTTTATCTAAACATCACAGATGCTAGTTTTCCACTTCCAGAAAACACAGAGATGATGTATAAAAAAATGTATTTTACCATTTCTCCTCAGCACTATCTAACCTGCTTCAGTGGGACTATTGCTGTGCCATTCCTGTTGGCTGAAGCCATGTGTGTGGGATATGACCAGTGGGCCACCAGTCAGTTGATTGGCACTATTTTCTTTTGTGTGGGCATTACCACCCTACTGCAAACCACCCTCGGATGCCGGTAAGTTTGTGTGTGTGACCCATCAGATAGACATAGCAATCCAGAAATCCAGTTTGAAACTCTTCCACTTTTTATCTGTCTCTTTCTGTGACATTTATAACAACGTCCATCTTAAATTTTCCATCTGCATTTAGGGCCTCCAGGCACTCTGAGAAAGATAAGATGATAATATCTAAAACATTGTGCTATACCTCCACACAAGACAGACATCAGTCTCAGCTGGGCTTTGAATGAATCATAACTCTTTAATATGAACAGTGTAGTGATTATCAGATCTGAATGCTTGCTCACAATGGCAGAGCGTTGTTATATACGCATGAAGTTTGCGTCACTCTTTTTCTGGGGTGAGGTGGGCAAGTTTGAACAAGGATAAAACATTATGATATTGCTGTAAAAGAAAAGCAATTGATGCAAGAGATGTCAGTTTGTGGTCAGGCAGGAGTTGGTTTTTAGTGGTTTGGTGTGATCTCATGATGTAATCGTAAATTACGCCTGTCCCAAAAAAGCTGGGTGTTATGGAACAAAATATGTCTCAACTTGATTTATTTTTTCCCTTTAAATGTTTAAATAAGCAGGGCATGTTTTACATCCTACGCATGTTTCAAATCTCACCAACCCGTTTTTAACCTGGTACCAGGTGTCTCCTTCCACAGCTGTTTTCTAGCAAATCTATTTTCTCATCCTCTTTTTAAAATGTACGTAGTTTTTTTTGTTGTATCATACTTTTTGGTTCTTCACTTTCTGGTGATCTTGTTCCTTATAATCTTACTCTCTCGCTCTCTTTTTATGTATGGTATCTTTCTCTGTTCCTGTTTTTCTCATTGTCATTCTGCTGGCTTTATTATAGCACCAGTAGACACATTTTCTCCTTGTATTAAAGGCCACTTTCTTCAAATGACCCATCAACCCTCGAGTCTTCTCATGAATGTTTTTCTTCATCTCAGTGACTCTCAGCCCACTAGAAATCACATTTTTCTTAAAAATGTGGAAGAGAAAATGATAAGGGGATTTCAAAGGTTCTTGCTGCGGGAGAACTGCTTTCGTTGGAATAAAATCAAGCTCTCCGTTGGTCATGTAACAAGAGCTCTGATGAATATGGGTCACTTCAGTCTTAGCTGTCTGTCAGTATTTGTGTTCATTACACATTTTGTCAGAGAGATTTAATAAGATTTAGGCAAAAAGTGTTTTGACCCTTTAAATAGGCTTGCTTTCGATTATGTGTGTGTATTATGTGAATGTGAAAAAGGGAACCAGGAGCGTGACAAAAAAGCCACGACGCATGCAAATTATGTGCATAGTCAAGTGCCAGTCACTGGATACAGACCTTAAAGTTACTAGGCCTAGTCCACACGGACACGGGTATTTTTATAACCGGAGTTTTTTCTCCTGCGGTTTAAAAAAAAATCCCCTCCACACATGCTCAATATAAAAGAAATCTCTGCCTTCGTGAACACACAAAAACGCGCTGTCAAGAGCATGCCACACCAGCAAGCGGTGATATAACGGTAATTGTAAGGCAACGTTGGCCAATCAAAAGCCTTAATCAGAAGCAAAAAAACTTGTTTTTACTGTCTACATGACAAAACTGCAACCAGTGTTTCTTAAAATCCTCACCCTGGCAGGGGTTTTCAAAAATGTTCTGTTTCAGTGACGTGATACTGCGTGTTCATGTGGAACAGCCGAACCACGTATAAAAAGTCATGGTTATAAAAATACCGTGTCCGTGTGTGGACAAGGCCTTAGTGACATTAAAGTTACTTGGTATAAATAACTGAGGAAAGTGCATTATAAGCTTAGTGACTCTATCATAACCATATCAGCGTTTTTTCTACATAATAAGAGTTATCACAAGAAATATTATGCAGTCTGTTTGCTTAAGCTGTCATTATATGTCTGTGATGAAAAGAATAACAAATATTTATTTTTCTGATTATCAAACCACTGTATATTCTGACACCAGATGGACCAGCTGTCAGTCTGTGTGGACCAATAGCAGCCTGGTCCTTATGTGGCCTTGCCACGTACTTTGATTTGATTTGAATAAGGATTGAGTGATTTTGATAACACAGGCCCTCTTACAAAATAACTAGTGCGTCAGTCTCTTATCTTCAGACCTTGGGTTCAAGTTTATGCCTTATCCACATGTACAGTACAACTTATTTTCTAAAAGCACCAATAAAAATAATTCATGTGTGGTATCACTGCTGTATCCGTTCACTTCACTTTTAATGTGATGTTGCAATAAAGCACATGATGGAAAATGCTAATGAGGAAGCTCATGGTGATGGTGTTGACAAAACTTAAGTAAATTCCAAGACAGATCTCATGATGGGGATTCTGGGAAGGTCTTATAATCGCTACTGTCTGGGACAAACCTTATTCATAATATTTGGTAATTTCCTTTTGGACATCATGCCTGTTCTTTATCTTCCATTCTCTTAGTTTTTTTAGTTACTGGCATGCTTTCTGCATCAGATACCCGTCTGATGCAGTCTATCTCATATGATCCTCTGTTTTGACGTCACAGCTTGTGGCACATGTGGTCTCCAGGGAAACGTGAATGAATAAAGGAAATGATGAAGATTAGAGTGGAAAGCACATGACGAGTGCTGCCGTGTGTCTGTCTGTCTGTGTGTGCGTGTGTTCTGTCTACCTGTATTTGCGGACCACCAGTATGTTTGTTTGTGTGCCTTTAACTTTGTGTGTGCTTGTATGTGGTCAGCCAGCTGTGTGGAAAGCATAAAGTGATCATATAATACATGTTTAATTTCACGTTTCTTATATTACCCTTAATACCAGATATAAACATTCCCAATATACAAGTTGTTCTGACCCTTGGTTTCTACTTACAGATGTGAATAGTGACCTTTTTAAGCATAATCCATGCCCATGTGTAGACTTATGCCTGCATGTTTAAAAAAAAATACTATTTTCATTGTCAGTGATAGTTCAGCAAAAAATTTACTCATCCTCAAGCCATCCGAGATGCATGCTGTATGTCCATCATCTTTTAGACTAATACAATTTTAGAAATATTTTAGAAAATGTCCTGGCTCTTCCGAGCTTTAAAACTGTAGAAAGCAAAGTCCATGACTTTCGAGCCCAAAAAGTACATTCATCCTTTACAGAAGTAATTCACACAGCGCCATGGGGTTAATAAAGGCCCAATTCTGAGTGCATTCGAAAAATATCCATATTTGAAACTTTATAAACTGCACTAGTCAACATTTCAAGTGAATCAAAACCTTTCATAAAAGTTGTCTTATACAACCAATACCTGTTTTTGACTTAGGGCAACTTAATAACTTTTTTCTACTTTATTTACTTTGCATTAAGAAAAGATTGAGGAAAGGGAATAAGGGAGAATTTTTAAATCAAGGTCCTTCTTTTTGTTTGTATGTAAGTGGTCTTCATTCATGTGAATAATCTTCAAAGTGTATGTGTGTGGAGACATCTAGTGACCAAAATCGTGTTATGACCAACTTATGAGAATTTCAATGAACTGGTTCAACAACTCCTCATTACTCATGTGGTAGCATGTTATTATTTTATATTTTACGTTTACACATTTGGCAGACATTTTTATCCAAAGCAACTTGCAGTGCATTATAAAAGGCTTTTAAGCATGTGTGTTCCTGGGGATTAAACCCATAACTGCTAAGGTGGTGCTCTACAGCTAAGCTACACTTAATTGTTGTTCAAGAATGACTTTCCCAACAAAACACTAGTACTTACTACGTGGATACTTAATATGGGTTAGGGTTAGGTTCAGCATTGGTAGTAAGTAGTTTGTAATTACATAGTACTTTGTAGACCTGTTCTACAGGTATATACTATTACATATTTAGTTATTTTGGGTAACACTTTACAATAAGTTTTTTATTAGTAAACATTAGTAAATGCATTAACTAAATTGAACAAACATTAAACAATATAGTTTTTCAGCATGCATTAATTTTATGTTTACTCCTTTCCCACAAGCATTTTTTATGATTTTATAAAAGTTTAATGTCTTCCAGAAATTGTTCTTCCTTAAATATATAAACATAAAACCGTTTCATCCTACCTTCATTTGTTCTCCTTTTATCACCTCTCAAATATGGGTAGGTTTCTTAAAAAATACCACATTTTGAGCAAAAAGCTGTGATCATTACATTTTTGTTGGGGATCAGCGCGATCCCCAACACATACACGGCGTTTGAACTGTTTTCCCTTAGGGAATACTTCAGCATTTTATTAATTGGGTAACAGCGCCACCTGGTGGATAATAAAGGAAATCCGGATTGCTGGAAAAACTTGTCATTGGCAGGTACGCGTGCGGGGTGCATGATCTCTGGAAGCCAATGTTGATATTTGAAATCACCTAAACAAACACGCCCCTACCCCAATAGAATCTGGACTTTTTTTTGATAGACCCGCCCCACACATACGCAACCCAGACAATAATGTTGGTTATTAGACACGCCCCTTACTGCTGATTGGCTACAAGTGTGTTTTGGTACTCGGCCCGACTCCCTTTTCCAAAGTGTTCTTTTTAATCATGCACCCCGCCTTTAACTCGTCAGTGGCAGGGAAAGAGTAGATTTTAGTTAATGTCAATACAGTTATTCATGTTAGTTCATGGTGCATTAACTAATGTTAACAGATAAAACGCTTAATTTAATATATTAGTAAATGCCAAAATTAACATGAACTAAGATTTAATAAATGCTGTGTTTCCCAACCAGGGGGCCGGGGTCCACAGGGGGGCCTCAGTAGATTTCCAAGGGGGCCTCAAGATGACTTAAAATAAAAAGCATTAAAATACGCTTAAACAAGCAAAAATCAACATATTTCTTATTTTTTGACCATTTTAATAGCGAATATGCATCTGTCATTCCAAATTCTATTTAATTTCATCTGGGAAGAATTGAGTGAGTCGGGGGGCCTTCAAATATTTTTGTGGGCAATTAGGGGGCCTTGAAGTGAAAAGGTTGTAGAAGTATTGTTCATTGTTATTTTATTTTGGCTAATTGCATTGACAAATTGTAAACAAATACAACCTTATTGTAAAGTGTTAACGTTGTTTCTTATTTATTTAACACAAGTCTATTATTAGGGTATAATGCATTTCAGATAAACCTGCATATATACAGTAATCGCGTCAAACCAAAATAGACAAACAAACAGTGGTGGATCACTACCATGCTTATGTTGATCAGACACTGTCTTGCTGTTTTAGTAGGCAGGATTAAATATAATACGGATCAGACCGAATGCCATCTAGTCAAACATCAGTCTATGTTAGTAGAGTATACAATGCCATATAATTGTTTTATAGAGCAATTTACAGACATTTAAAAAAAAAATAAGTTCAGCCGAAAATAAACTGTTTCTAGGAAACGTTTGCCTCCAAGATCTGACATCACTGACTGACAGTGGGATTTAGCCATCTTGACAGGAATTAAAGGTTTGACCTCATAATTCAGTTAAGGGCTCGGTTCACAGGAAGGTGATGACTGATGTCTCTAAAGATTAATGTGGGGTGAGTGGTGTGTTGTGTGCGTGCTGTAGTTGTTCTTATGTCATCGATTAATGCATTTATATGTGTTATGCCTCCAGGCTTCCATTGTTCCAAGCAAGTGCTTTTGCGTTTCTTGCTCCAGCGAGGGCCATTCTGTCTCTGGATAAGTGGAAGTGTAACGCAACAGGTACAAGTCGCACGCACAAGCACACACTTTTGCGCACCCTGTACTAAAAATAACATTCTGATTGTCATGTGCTCTGTGCAGTTGTTCCTTTATTAAATAGCACAGAGCTGCCGCACACAGAAGACATCTGGCATCCCAGGATACGTGAGGTGAGTAGTTACAGAAACAGAGAAGCGTGGGGTGCAAACAAAAGCCAAATGAGATTATGCACACTCAGAAATTGATCATACATAAGCCCCCAAAAATATCTTTTTCAATCTATTACTTCATATGGTTTGATAATGATGCTGTTTCTGTAAATTGCATTGGTACAAGGCTTTCCTAAAACACGCATCATTAAACATATGTGTTAGGTTATCTTTTGAAAGGAATTAGTGTAAACGGATATCGATTCTTTATCCAAGTTGAGACCGTAGCAGGCATGAAGTCAAAGCAAATTAAATCAAATTAGATTAAATGGAGCATTAAACTGTCTGGAGGTCTTTGTCAATGACACCGTTCAGCCTTAATCTCTTATAAACATTAACACATCCGTCTTTGTTTTGTTCATCGTGTAAATATACCACGCTTGATCACACGTACCAGCTATTGTTAATTTGTTACATTTGTTTATTGTCACTGTCTTTAGCTCAAATTGTTAATCAAGCAATAAGTGGATGCTATAAATCCTCATTAGTCTCTACACATTTATTCTTTCTCTTACAATTAAAGTCTATTCTTAAAAATTATGATACAGATCTGTCATAGTTAACTCTTTCCCTGCCAGCACAAAAATGTGATGCCTTCCAGAAAATGTATTTCTTTAAATATATAAACATACAATATATCAAACGAAAGAGCAGAGAAAACTCTTTTTATTAATATAATAAAAATAATATTTTTTTTATAGCGCCTTTAAAAGTAGTATCAAAGGGCTTCAGAAGAAGGTATGGGTAGGTTTATTCAAAAACACCAAATTTCGAGATACCTATATTGCATTTTGGTTAAGGATTTTTTTTTAGAGGTCTAGATGATCAAAACATACACAGAGTATTTACTGCTTTTGAAACCATAGATGATTTTGTGTTTTATTGGGTAAGAGCACCTCCTAGTGGATAATAGCGAAAATATGGATTGCCGTAAAAACTCATCATTGGCAGGGAAGCGTTTTCTCTTAATTGACGAGATAACTGTTTCCCCGCCATTGACAAGTTAACTCTTTCGCCGCCATTGACGAGATATCTCGTCAATCAAGAGAAAACGCTTCCCTGCCAATGACGAGTATTTCTGGCTTTCCGCAGTACCGCTATTATCCGCAACTTTTTAAACCCGGAAGTATTGCCCTATGGCAAGCGGCTGCATGTCCGTGTCTGTTTTAAAGATCGCTCTGAATGGGATCTCTATGAAAAGTCCGTCACAAAAATGGAATTATCTCTGCTTTTTGCTCAAAATGTGGAGTTTTTGCAGAAACCTACCCATATTCAAGAGCTGATTACAAAAGAAGTACTGAAGGTAGGATGAAACGAGTTTTTGTTTTGTTTGAAAGCAAAGGGTCTGTTCTTTCATTTGATATATTGTATGTTTATATATTTAACGAAGAACATTTTCTGGAAGGCATTAAACTTTAGTGAAAATCATGAAAAACGCTGGCGCTGGCTGGCAACTTTTAAAAAAAAACTGCTGGCAGCGAAAGAGTTAATGTGTTTTTATATCTTTTTGGTTATCGCAGTCACTTTATTTGTCAACTTGTGTGTGTGTGTGTGTGTGTGTGTGTCTCTCTCTCTCTCTTTTTCTCGCTCCCTCTAGATACAAGGTGCTATAATAGTGTCCTCTTTAATAGAGGTGGTCATTGGGGCCTTGGGTTTGCCGGGTGTCCTGTTGAAGTATATCGGGCCGCTCACCATCACCCCCACAGTCACTCTAATCGGCCTCTCTGGGTTTCAGGCGGCTGGAGAGAGGGCAGGCAAACACTGGGGCATCGCTATGCTGTGAGTATGGCTTACACTAGGGCTGGGACGATTAATCGTGCAAATGCACATTTTCTCAATGAATTAATTTGAATGAATTACGGTGAAAGGCGGCGCATCTGAAAGCCAGAGGTGCAGAAACTCAATTTGTGCCGCAGAAGAAGTACCAAATACAAACGCTATTCCAGGAAATGTCTATATGCATATTTATAGTGCTGTTCTTCTAATTGTTTTAGGTAATTTTTTCATCATAATAAATAATATTTTTAATGATTTTGTTTAACGAGTGTTGCTTTTTTAAATGCACGTAATAAACCACTCAGACTCATAATGCTGCATTTACACCAGCCGCGGTAGAGGCATCAAGTGCGAGTGATTTCAATGTTAAGTCAATGTAAAGGTGCGTTGACGCACTCGTGGAGGTCTCGCGGCGCGAATTCAGCGTCTGGCATGGTGCACGAATGGTGTATTTGTGCGTTTGACGTGAATTTGTGGCTGACGCCCGAGTTGAAAAATTGAACTTAGGCGGATTTTCGCGCCATCAGGAGCCTGCTTGCTGCTGGGGTGGCAGCCCCGCCCGGAGTCACTCATTCAACATGAAGGAACGCTTAATATTGTCTGTGTGCAGTCACCCGGAGCTATAGACCCTTTTACAGCTCACGTCATCAAATAGCCTGAACAGGCAACAGAAGTGGTGTTATTCCCCATTGGTTCTAACATGTTAGCAACTCAGAAAGTTTCCAGCATCAAAATGTCTGGTTGTTGCGTTTGGTTGCACTAATATAATATACTAATATTCGTATTTATGTATCTGGCCACTTTATTTTTAGCCATCTGCTAACTTCTATCCACTACACTATAGTACACGGATCTGGTAGCTGCATTGAAAAAGTTGATATAGTTAACTTTTTAAAATTATTTTCTTCAGCATACACTGCCACGTCATCATTGTGTACAAACAGTTAAAGGGTCTATACGACACAAGTTCTTATTTTTATAGAGACAGGAAGGACCTCGTCTGGAAGAGTGTCAGTGAGGACATTGGGCAACCTGGCAAGTTGTAAATACACATTTCACTTTTGAGTCATGTGACGTTTATCGACCCAGGGCATTTCTGCCATTTTTTTTCCATATGCCATGATTTCCCCCTATAGTAAGGTGACCAAATAGAAAGCGGTAACTCTCTCGATGAATGCACCATCAACATCAGCCATCTTGCAAACAGACAACCGCATAGCACTTGCCCCTCCCACAAGAAGCGGATTTCGCCTGTGACGCGCATCAAATGCATTCAACTGTTTAAGCGGCAAACTTGGCGCAGTAGACGCGATTTTGACGCCTCACACGTGGTTGGTGTAAACGCGGCATAATGATGTTATATTGATAAAAACTTCCTACTGTTCAAAACACTGTAGTACATGCACAAGCTGTGCATGAAACACAGAATCGGAACTTTCAAAATCGATTTCAGATATTTTTAATAGGAAATGCAATTTATCATCACAGCCTTGGCTAACAAACACACGTGTGCATGCTTACATGCATAAATATAGTCGTGATATCTCACATTTTATCATACGTGTCACATGAACTTGTTGTTTTCTTTTAAACAGAACCATATTTCTGGTCCTGCTGTTCTCCCAGTATGCACGGAACATCCAGTTGCCGCTTCCCATCTACAAATCCAAAAAGGGCTGGACCTCATACCGCCTGCAGCTGTTCAAGATGTTTCCTGTAAGCATCCTTGCAGTAATACAAGACAAACAAGTCTGATAATTTTATTGTGGAAGAGAAATTAAAGGATAAGTTCACCAACAAATGTCATAAAAGTAGTCCATATGAAATTTTGAAATAGTTGTGTGTGTGAACCATTATTTAAAGGAATATTCAATTTTCTTAAAAGAAAAATCCAGATAATTTACTCACCACCATGTCATCCAAAATGTTGATGTCTTTCTTTATTAAGTCGAGAAGAAATTATGTTTTTTGAGGAAAACATTGCAGGATTTTTCTCATTTTAATGGACTTTAATAGACACCAACAATTAACACTTAACTCAACACGTAACAGTTTTTTTCAACAGAGTTTCAAAGGACTATAAACAATCCCAAACTAGGCATAAGGGTCTTATCTAGCAAAACAATTGTCATTTTTGACAAAAAAAAAACTTTTCGTCTAGGTCCGGTCCAGCGCGACCTAACGTAAATGCGTAGTGACGTAGGGAGGTCACGTGTTACATATATAAAACGCACATTTGCGGACCATTTTAAGCAATAAACTGACACAAAGACATGTATTAGTATCAGTTGACATACAACAATGTCGGAACGGTCCTCTTTCAAGACGCTTGTAAACACTTGGGGCGGAGTTTCGCGTTCGTCTTCTGTGACCTCTTGACGTCATGACGTATTGCGTGAGATCGCCTGGCGCATCACGACCAGATCTAGACGAGAGGTTGTGCTTTAAAGGTGTATATTTGTTGTTTTTCTTGTCGGAAATGGCAGTCGTTTTGCTAGATAAGACACTTATGCCTTGTTTGGGATTGTTTATGGTCCTTTGGAACTCTGTTGAAAAAACTGTTACGTGTTGAGTTAAGTGTTAAGTGTTGGTGTAAATTAAAGTCCATTAAAATGAGAAAAATCCTGCAATGTTTTCCTCAAAAAACATAATTTCTTCTGGACTGAACAAAGAAAGACATCAACATTTTGGATGACATGGTGGTGAGTAAATTATCTGGATTTTTCTTTTAAGAAAATGGAATATTCCTTTAAAGATAATTTTTAATTGTGCTTGCCATGAGCTTTGAGGTAGAGAAAAATTGTCATGTGGAGTTGAAAAAGCACACAAGAACAAATCCCATTTTGACTGATGAATCTTTAAATCTGGACAATGGCAAAACAATCCCACATATCACAGTTAGGATTGCATAGACATTTTTATGAAAGCAATACATGATTGATTTCTGTATTGCTGTGGATAAATATTTTTTTTTCCCAAATTGAAGTGTAATTAAGAAATTATGCCGATCATTAGCAGTCTAGTGTCTCTTGCTCCAATAGTTTTAGGCACTTTCAGAATCTTGGCACCCAGCTGTTCATTACTCTCTGTGATGGAGACTCTTATGACCCCGGTAATGAACACAATGTTTCACCGCTGAGATGTGTTTGGCCCAGGTTGTAAAATGGATGCTTTGCAGACAATGAAAATAAATTGAAAATGTGCTGAATAATCCATGACAATGAATCGACAGGGAGCATTACCATGTGCTTTTGTCTGCCCATGTATTTGCTTTTGTGGTCTTTATCATTCGCATTTACATAAATCCTTCATTAGAACAAT
The DNA here is from genome assembly GCF_027580225.2 of Misgurnus anguillicaudatus. NCBI lineage: Eukaryota > Metazoa > Chordata > Actinopteri > Cypriniformes > Cobitidae > Misgurnus > Misgurnus anguillicaudatus. Next base: position 19,592,915 of record NC_073341.2, read on the forward strand.
TTGGGAAAAACAAGAAATAAGCTTGGTTTAAATTACGTTTGTCCAAGCATTGTGCATTATTATTACAACTAAATATTTAAGTGTATCTCTTTTGTTTTTTAGATCATTATGGCAATTCTTGTATCGTGGTTTCTGTGTTTCATCTTTACTGTGACTGACGTGTTTCCTCCTGAGAAAGAAAAGTATGGATTCTACGCCCGGACAGACTCCCGACAGGGAATCCTGGCAGCCGCCCCGTGGTTCAAGATCCCCTACCCCTGTGAGTGTTTGAGCATCTCTTATGCTGTCCTGTAAGCTAGCAATGCTATTATCCTGTGTTTAATTCCAAGGGAATACATCTACTCATATAAAATGTTTATGCACGGTAAGTGGCTTTGGATAAAATCGTCCACCAAGTGCATAAACATAAATGTTAATATAAATGTGCATTCCAGAATTTCAGTGCATTAACAACCCATTAACAACCATTAGGTTTTATTGGGAATGTTTTTTTTAATAAGACACATTATGACAGCAAGGCATTTTCAACAAAATTACGAATCCCAGGTTTCCCAATGTTTGTATTGCTGTGTGCTAAATCTGATGACATTACCCACAATGCTTTGTGTGATGGGTTGTGTGTTTCAGTCCAGTGGGGTCTACCGACAGTGACGGCAGCAGGGGTTATAGGAATGCTGAGTGCTGTGGTTGCCAGTATCATTGAATCTATTGGAGACTATTACGCTTGCGCCCGTCTCTCTGGAGCCCCGACACCACCTGTACATGCCATTAACAGGTATAACACCCAGACACATTGGTGTACACACCCCTTGTTGTCTAGATGCATTGTAAAAAACTAAATTTTTCTTTCTTAGGGGGATTTTTATGGAGGGCGTTTCCTGTGTAATTGACGGCGTGTTTGGAACAGGGAACGGCTCCACGTCTTCTAGTCCGAACATCGGGGTGCTGGGCATCACAAAGGTACGTCTTTTCCAATTTAACATCCATTTGATGCATTTAATTTTGTGTTACGTAAAACAAATAGAGGACTATTCTCTGATTGATTGGTTAATTTCTTTTCTCTCTCTCTGCTCCGTTTGGGTAGGTGGGCAGCAGGCGAGTCATTCAGTATGGTGCAGCTATAATGCTTCTGCTGGGATTGGTGGGTAAGTTCAGCGCTCTGTTCGCATCATTGCCGGATCCAGTCCTGGGGGCGCTGTTTTGCACGCTGTTCGGCATGATCACCGCAGTCGGCCTTTCCAACCTGCAGTTTGTGGACCTCAACTCTTCCCGCAACCTCTTTGTCCTCGGCTTCTCCATCTTCTTCGGGCTGGTCCTGCCCAGCTATCTCAAAGACAACCCGCTTGTCACTGGTACACTTACATACACATGTATACTTGCATACTACAGTTAAGTGTATCTTGCCATGAGAAGCTAATGAGGAACCTTGTGCTCCTCTTTTAGGTATAGTGCAGATTGATCAGGTGCTGAACGTTCTCCTTACAACTGCAATGTTTGTTGGAGGCTCCGTGGCATTTGTGCTGGATAACACTATTCCTGGTAGGTTTAAATCTAATGGTATGTTTATTAAAGGGATAATTCACTTTAAAATGAAATTTCTGTCATTTAATCATCCTCATGTTGTTCTAAATCTGTATGAATTTCTTTTTTCTGATGAACACAAAAGAAGATATTTTGGGAAATGATGGTAAACACACAGCAGATAGTGACCATTGACTTCCATAGTAGGAATACAAATATTTTGGAAGTATTGTGATAAATGATGAAGAAAATATTATGATAAATGATGGTAAGCACACAGTTGACAGAACCCAATAAATTCCATCATATTTTTTATTCCTACTATGAAAGTCAATGGTGACTATCTGCTGTGTGTTTACCATCATTTCACAAAATATCTTCTTTTGTGTTCATCAGAAAAAAAGAAATTCATACAGGTTTAAAACAACATGAGGATGAGTAAATGATGACAGAATTTTTCATTTTAAGGTGAACTATCCCTTTAAATGCTTTTTAGTCCACAGCGTTTGTTTCATTTGCTTGTTGCATATGCTTGATTCTGATTGGCCAGTCTATACTAATAATACATGGGAAACTGGATGTTGCAAATCATATTGACAGGTAAAGTTTAATATTAAACAAAAATATGCATGTCTCTTTGACATTATATTTACAAGTGATTAATCCAAATAGTGTGTTTGTGACATTTGAACGTCTTGTCTTGTCTTAAAACCGAAAGTAAACAGGTCTTAATTCGTTAAAAATTAGTAAATAAAATATTTCAAATTAATTTGTAATGTTCCTTACCTTACTTATGAGGTAAATAGCCATGTAATAAGCAGGATAATGTACAGGCACCTGGTTGTTATCTCGAAATATACATTATCCCCTATAATAGAGGATATCAACTAGTGGGCTGTGATGCAAAATTGGATCCTGGATCTGTTCTGATGGCATTGTGGACAGACAGGATAAACCATGCTAAATGCAAACAATTACATTTATTTATTTAAATTAATTATGCATGGTTAGGATCTTGAAGGTGTTCAATTAAAATCTAAAGTGTTTTGGCTTGTAACATCGTTTTTTTTTTTGTGCTAAATTTAGCAGATGCCTAAATAAACAAATTTGTGCATGATAAAATAATTGTTATTAAACAGGTATTGAGTGTATTTTTGCATCTGTATCTTAATTATTTGTGACACTGTGTTAGATTTAATGTCATTTAAAGGGGACATTTCACAAGACTTTTTAAAGAAGTCAAATAAATCTTTGGTGTCCACAAAGTATGTATATGAAGTTCTAGCTGAAAATATTATATAGATAATTTATTATAGCATGTTAAAATTGCCACTTTGTAGGTGTGAGAAAAATGTGCCGTTTTGGGTGTGTCTTTTTAAATTCCAATGAGTTGATCTCTGCACTAAATGGCAGTGGCGTGGTTGGATAGTGCAGATTAGGGGCTGTATTATCCCCTTCTGACATCACAAGGGGAGCCAAATTTCAATTACCTATTTTTTCACATGCTTACAGAGAATGGTTTACCAAAACTAAGTTACTGAGTTGATCTTTTTCACATTTTCTAGGTTGATAGAAGCACAAATTATAGCACTTAAACATGGAAAATGTCCCCTTTAATGTAAAATCTTGATCAGAAGCGTCTTGATAAATTTAAAATCGTATTAAAGCCACTTCAGTATATCATTAGTGATTTCACTTTCCCCCATTTTATCTTTACATTAAACTCTTCTATCCTATTTTAGGCTCTCCGGAGGAAAGGGGAATCTGTAAGATGAATCGTGGAAATGGGGCATCTAAACGGGACAAAATGGAATCCTATGACCTCCCGTTTGGGATGGACTTCCTGCGTCGCCATCGTATTTTCCAGTACCTCCCAATAAGTCCCACTTTCGCCGGCTACCATTGGAGTGTTCTCACCCGTAGATGCCACGAGCGGAGCAACAGGAGAGAAGACGACATTCCAACAAAACCAGAACTGGGAGAAAGTGGGGTATAGTTTTCAGCACCAGTAGAGGTTTTAGTGAGACTTTATTTCAACCCAGTCAGTGCAACCCAGGTCCCTTTATAGAAAAGCCACCTACAGGCTTCTTTTATCCTGTTCTTTACAAACTCTCTGAATCCTTCATGGTCAGCTCATCTTGTCAAAGTTCAACACTTCATAGTTTAAATATAATTGTTGTAATGGTTCCAAAAAATCCTATAAAAAGTTGACAGCAGAACAACTTAGATGATACAGTAGGTGTCTCCATGACAACACTGAGTGGATGAACCTGTGTCGCTTTCTGATAGATTGATATCATTTTATAATATATCTACTGCATTTCAGATCTCAGTGTTCATCCTTAGCAAATCTGCACTACATATGCACACATCATCTTTAGAAATCTGTGAAGATTATTTGATGTGTAGTAATTTGAATTTGCAAGTGCTAATTGTCTGCATATAGTGTTAACCGCCTCACACCACACCCACAAACACGTGTGCGCGCACAAGCGTGCTCACACTTGTTTAATGCATGTCGTTGGCTGGGATCCTGTTAATGCAAGTTGCTTGTTAAAGTCTACGTACAGTAGCAATGCAAGGGTTAGTGCTTTGTTTTTATTGCACTGCTTGGTAAAGCAAGACTCGACGCACAAAAATGTCATTTGAATCATCTTTGGTTATGTCTTATTTAACTATGGTCATGCATAAGTACAATTACTAAACTCATCAGATTTAAGTCCCTAAGCCTTAAACATTGAGAGGGAATTAAAGCGTTTTAATCTGTAAATTATTTTGACAGTGCATGATGTAGTAAATGGCCACCGTTCTGCCTGTTTTTGGTGCTGCTGTGTTGATAAATAGCTGTGGTGCAAAGTGGGATTTTTGTATTGGCATTAAGAAAAAGGTAGCGCTGCATTAAGCGCTTCTTATCAGCAGTAATAATGCTTTTTTGCTTCCTTGTAATTATAAAAATTTTAGGGGTGCACAATAGGTTGGAGACACACATGCAGTAGTTGAAATGATACTGGAATGAATGTATATTCAGTGAATGGTTTGGAAAAATGGGAAAGACTCAGGCAGGATTAACAGAATCCTTTTCTGTACGGCAAGTTTCTGATGTGTCCTGTATTTGGATGGACTTATTTGATCCTCGTTGTTGTGAATGTGGTTAATCCCAAAGCCAATTCATATGTGGCTATCTTTCAAACTGTACAAATCATGTTATACTGAATAATCAAACTATTTCTTAATCTTTCATTTTTTACTGTATTAGTGTAGTTCTCAATCTTTTGGTTTACAGACATGTATTTTTAATCTGGACACTATCAGCCATTCATTATCTGCTTGGACATTTTTTAAATATCTGCGGTTTCCGCAAAAGATTTGATTCGGCCGTTGGGACTTTGATGTCATGGGTCACTTGTAAACATCCTGTTTATTTATCCTCAGCTGAAAATGCACAAAGAATTAACTGTGCCCAGAGATGCTATGACTTCCTCCTTAAGTTCGCTTAGAGCGCCATCTGATGGTGAATATGTGTATGTCACACAGCATTCACTTTAGATGCACAGTTTTTTTGTTTTGTTTAATTTATTTATTTATATTTACAAAGTTTCTTGAATAAATTCCTCTCCTGCATACACAACTGAAAGGTTTTAGCAAGGTATGGGAGATTAGGCCTAGATTAAATTTGCTCGGGGCAAATAGAAATGGCCATTTATTTACAACATAACTGGTGCTTCCTCAGTGGCTCATTCCAAGTAATATGTTTATTATAAGTTTTTTTTTTCTCAATCAAGCTGACTTGTAAAACAGCTTTCTGGTTTGATGAGACAGTTTTTGGTTTCTTGTATTTGTGACCCTGCTTGTGAAATCCAGTTTAAAGTCTATATTTAAGATAACAAGGTTATATTTTCACAGGATGTTCTTTATGTTATGAAGGATGGTTTTTACAAACCGGGTCACATTTGTTTTTAACAGAAAACTGTAATTATATGCAAGGACCATTTGACTTTAACACAATGTTACAACTGTTTCTATGTTTTCATCCTTATTTATAGATTTTACACAGTTTCTGCGAGATTTTCCCTTTTATTTAACAGGAAAGCTACTGCAGAGTGTTTTAAATGTGTATGAGAACTTTTAAGTGGCAGTATTTGGGACCTGAAAATGATACAAAATCACTTTTAGTGGACACTAGGAATAGAAAATTGCAGTATCTGATTTATTCACTGAAACGAAACAAGCATTTGATACTTTTTGTTACATCACAATATGAATCTTACTATAAAAGTGGTTTAATGATTGCCTGAAAGTTGTTTATCCAAAGTTAACGTAACAAGTGTGCAGATTTCTCTCGGTTTACACCCACAAGTTAGTTTTTACAGAGGTGTCAGTCATCATCCCCAAACATATTTTTCCCTTAAATTGATTGAAATGTTATTGTATGCAGAATGACTCAAGAATGTGGACTTCCTTATAAAGACCTATCACTTCCTGTGCCAATTGTTCTTCAATTTAAATCGTTTTAATGAGCATAAATATTCGTCATGGGATAGAGATTACATGTTTTGTAACCGCTGTTATTAATAAGCAGTTAAATGCTGCTTTATTAATGCTAAATTTTGATATGTGAACATTTTGATAACGTATAGCGATTGAATATATCTCGATGTAAACTGAGATCAAAGTTTTAAGGTTGTGACGGGTCTTAATAACATGGTTGCATAGAGTAAGAAATAGAAAACCCTTCAGTTATTTTGAGGGGGACATATTTGAATAAAGTTTTTCTTCTGAATATGCTCTTTGAAGTGTACAATATATAATTTTTTATACATCGTTTTGTGTTTATACAGACAAAAAGATGTTTGTAAAAATCCATGCATATAATCTTAAATCATGATGCTAGAAAGTGCACCATTTTGTTACATTTTTATTTAAAAGTTCGACATTTTTTGTTTTCTTTACAAACTGTAGTTCAATGGAATATTTTTGTTAGCTAGAACTTTTTCATATTGTATTTTTCTAACATTACTTCCTGTTCATGTTGAAAGTAGTATAAATTGAGAAAGATGTAAAATACATGGAACTATTATAAATATATGAATATATATATTAAACTGAGTACAAAGTGTGTTATATTCTTGGACCAGCCATTGCAGCTTCTGTTACAGAAGAAGTTTTTTTCCTTGCTGCTAATAATATTTAATAAGATGTTTATGACAAATCATAATGTCTGTTGTATTATTCTGTGTACAATTCATTTGAGTTAATATCTGCAAGCAGGTGAAGCTATTTCTTAAGCTGTTTCTAACTCAGAATCAGAGTTAGTTTGTATGTGTAGGCCTAATTTAGATGAGAATAAAATGTTTTGTCTAACTTATATCTGGTTAAGTCATTTGGCATATCACTTTACACAGCTTACTGTCCTTTCACCAGCCATAACAGCATGTGTTGACCGTGACCGTCTGATTTAACACGATTAATCGCTGCTGTGACTGGATTAATAGACGCTTCAGGAAAGCAGAGAGAAAAAATGAGCAGATGCTAAAGAAAAAAAATCAGGACAAGCTGTTTACTGTTTGTATGTAGAGCTTGTTTTTACCATATAAATAAACCAACAGGAAGAAAAAATGGAAGTCAATACAAAAAGAAAAAATATATAATTACAAATTTAGAAGAATATCTATAACAAAAATTTTTTATTTGTAATTCTGAGCTCAGTGTATAATTTTAGGCTTCCTTAAATTATTGTTTTTTTTTTACCTTTATTATCTTTATGTTGCCATACTGTAGTGAAGTGGGTTGGGATTTGTTGAGGGACTAAACAAACTTTTAACGTGGCCACTAGATAACTCAAAATAGTTAAGATTTGTACAAGTATTTGGTTATTTTTAAAACAAATATTTGTTTTTTTTTTTTTACTTATGCCAAGTTGTTGAATATTTTAATGGATATATATATAGTGAATAATGGGGGTGGCTTGGAGTGAAAAAAATGTAATATCCACTACTGTAGTGAAATTTTATTTGTGGGATTCCCCACAGTATTGAGCGCATATGTATTATCCATCACTAGAGGAGCCGCGTGAACAAAGGGGCGTCAGAGAGCGCGCTGATTGGCTGATCTATGGTCTGAATAACAACAGATGGGGTATTCCTCCTCACACTCCCCCCTAAAATCCTCGATTGTTTCCAATGTGAGCAGACGAACGAACCGGTCCTGGTTGGAGTAAAGTGAACATAGGGTTAGTCCATTGCACGGCGGATATGTTGAGGAGACCGTTTGCTGTAGATATTATCCACCGATAAGATTACAACGCCTCAAAAATCTGTTTGACGCGCGTCGTGACATCTGGGAAGCGAAGATCTACACCCGCGTGGTAAGAATGGATTTGTGTGCTGTGTTTAAAATGGCATATTTGTTATGTGTTACTTTAAACCTACTCTCAATACTTACATAGATGCTGAAGGATGAGTGTGTTAAACTTGTAACTTTGTGTCTTGATGTGTAATATGATCAATTATATTTTACTGGAAATGTAATGCAATATTCAGGCGTCGGATTACGCTTCCGTCTGTACACTATTGTCGAGAGAATATTATACACCAGTGTTTAACAGTTTTTATCTCCCAAAAGCCCTCGGGGAGAATTTGATAATCTGTGAGTTATGTCTTACCAATGAAAGTAACGATGCACTGAAGTGACTCGCCTGTCATTACATAGCGCGTGACCGCGTGTTGCCTCAGTCTATCCAAAGCATTCTGGAGAACCATTTCAGTAGACAAAATGAAAATGTTGTCGTCATTTACACACCATGTCTTTTTTCTCTCCCTAGCTAAATCACAAAAGTAGACATTCGTGCCCAGTAGCATAAATTATATGACTTTTTTGCCATGGCTTATAGACTTTATTGGACTCACGATGTTGTGGTTATGCGGCTGAACCGAAGTGAACTTCCGGTCTGTATTTATTTATAGGTCTGGCTTGTGGCTAAACTGATCTCTGAAACAAATACCTTGTCAGAAATAAAATGTTTCGGTTTGGTAAAGATGAGGGGAGATAACGAGCATGGATAACAACTATGCGGAGAGGTTTGGGAGCCAGGCATGAATTAAAGTACCTGGAGTTAATATAGTTTACAATAATATTACAAAGTAACATTAGTTCAGTGTAATAGTTCATATGCGTTAGATATAAGGTACTTTACTTGTCATTTATGCCCCTTGTTATCAGAAATAAACTACTGTTAAAGGACTCTGTTATTATTGATTCTATGTGAAAGTTTACCGGAAGGTGCGTTTAGTCCACAAAAGTCGTGTGTTTATGTTCTTGCTGCTGAAACCGTCTATAAATTAAATTCGCATTGTTTATTTTGCTGCATGGAAAGATCAGCCTTAGCATTCTCAAACATGTTAAATACTTTCTTCTGTGTTGCACGGGGAGAAGTCATATAGTTTTGGGACATTTATTTATGCATTTGACAGATGCTTATTTAAAGTGACTTTAACAGTGAGTGCATTCAAAGTATACACATACACTCACCTAAAGGATTACTAGGAACACCTGTTCAATTTCTCTTTAATGCAATGATGTAATGGTGTGGGGGATGTTTTCTTGGCACACTTTAGGCCCCTTAGGCCGGTGACACACTGGATGCGTGGCGTGAGCGTGGCGTTTCTGTTGCGTGGCGGCTGCGTCGCGTTTTCTGTGACTTTACTCACCAGAACGGTGTCTCACGCGGAGCCGGCGCGCTGCTGTAGGTGACATAGAAGGAACCCGCCGACAGACCAGGCTCTTGTCTTCACAACAACAATTTCAACTTCATGTTAAGCATAAATATAAAGCTGATAAAGGAGGCATTCAACAGTATTGATGGCAAAATGTTCGACAGGTGCATATTTGAAAATCGATCATTATTTATTTATGTATATTTTAAATTACACTTATATCTGAATGTATGTCAACCTATAGACTTTCAAACATCAAAATGTCATTCATTTAAATGTATTTGTGTACAAAATGACATATAAACATATTTTCCTATTCTATTTTGCCTGGAAACGCTTCCAACACGCTTGCGTCTCGCGTGAAAAATAGACGTTGGTTCTATTTCTAGCAAGCACGCCTTTTCCGCGCGGCTCACGCAGGCAGTCTGCAAGCTTTAACCTGTTAAAGGAATAGTCTACTCATTTTCAATATTAAAATATGTTATTACCTTAACTAAGAATTGTTGATACATCCCTCTATCATCTGTGTGCGTGCACGTAAGCGCTGGAGCGCGTTGCGACGCTTCGATAGCATTTAGCTTAGTCCCATTCATTCAATGGTACCATTTAGAGATAAAGTTAGAAGTGACCAAACACATCAACGTTTTTCCTATATAAGACGAGTAGTTATACAAGCAAGTTTGGTGGTACAAAATAAAACTTAGCGCTTTTCTAAGCAGATTTAAAAGAGGAGCTACATTTTATGGCGTAATAGCACTTTTGGGAGTACTTCGACTCGGCACAGTAACACCCTCCCTCTCCCATTATGAGAGTGATTACGCCATACAATATAGTTCCTCTTTTAAATCCGCTTAGAAAAGCGCTACGTTTTATTTTGTACCACCAAACTTGCTCGTATAACTACTCGTCTTAAATAGGAAAAACGTTGATGTGTTTGGTCACTTCTAACTTTATCTCTAAATGGTACCATTGAATGAATGGGGCTAAGCTAAATGCTATCGAAGCGTCGCAGCGCGCTCCAGTGCTTACGTGCACGCACACAGATGATAGAGGGATGTATCAACAATTCTTAGTTAAGGTAATAACATCGTTTAATATTGAAAATGAGTAGACTATTCCTTTAACATGGAAGCCGAATTAAAAACGGACATGCCACGCAGCTGAGACGCTTACGCCACGCATTCAGTGTGTCACCGGCCTTAGTGCCAATTGGGCATGGTTTAAATGCCACGGCCTACCTGAGCATTGTTTCAGACCATGTCCATCCCTTTATGACCATCATGTACCCATCTGATGGCTACTTCCAGCAGGATAATGCACCATGTCACAAAGCTCGAATCATTTCAAATTGGTTCCTTGAACATGACAATGAGTTCGCTGTACTAAAATGCCCCCCACAATCACCAGATCTCAACCCAATAGAGCATCTTTGGGATGTGGTGGAACGGGAGCTTCATGCCCTGGATGTGCATCCCACAAATCTCCATTAACTGCAAGATGCTGTCCTATCAATATGGGCCAAGATTTCTAAAGAATGCTTTCAGCACCTTGTTGAATCAATGCCATGTAAAATTAAAGCAGTTCTGAGGACGAAAGGGGGTCAAACACAGTATTAGTATGGTGTTCCTAATAATCCTTTATGTGACTGTATATCAGTATTTGCATGACTTAGATGGAAATCAAACCCACAACCTTTGCACCACACAATGATGGGCCACAGAAATACATGGCAACGTAAGAGGTAAAACTCTTAAACTGTAATATTTGGGCCCACACTTTAAGCTATAGAGATTGAGAGACTTGAAAGTAAGTGAGTTGTGATTATAAACCACATAGTTTAAATAGGTCACCCTCAAATATGAAAAGCCTATATTTACTTACCCTCATGCTTAATTTCTTCAGTTGAACACAAAAAATAATTTTATGTTACAATGCTGTCATCGTTTTATTATCTTATGTGGGGTGCAATAAAGGAAGTCATAAGTTGGATGGCATGGGATAAGTGAATTATGAGAGAATTTTCATATTTGGGTGAACTATTCCTTTAAAACTGTCCTTGTTAAGGCATTTGTTGTGATAAATCATACTGGAAAAAACTGCAAGTTACTCAGTAGGTTACAGATTCAGTCTAACTTTAGTGCATGTTAGGATCTCAGTCAGATCTAAACATCATGTTTTCCACTCCGCAGATTAAGAAGTAGCTGCGTTTTGTCTTCTGTCTCAAATTTCATAACTCCTCAGGGTCTCACATAACACAAGAACGGCAGTCATCTGTAAACACTTCACCAACTGTGATAGCTTGCGCAAGCTGGTGAACACATGAGAGAAGGACAGGAAGAAGAGAGGAAAAGGGATCAGACGTGCAACTTTTGACATTGTTGGACGAAGCTTGTTGTTGGATCGCAAGTGTTTTCCAGGTTGCCGCGGCGATTTAAACAATAGTCGAGCTGCTGTGTTTTTGTGTGATGCTGGAGGGGGAAGGAGAGGGACTTTCATGGTGTGTTTGTGTGATGGATGAAGGCCAGGAAACAGCGAGGGGAGATCTTGGCTAGGATCTTGAAGATAGAGGTTAATGTGCAGTTGCTTTGGAATCAACAACAGGGGGGACTTTCAAGCCAGCGGGAAGGAAGAGAGGAAAAGACTAGTGGCTGAACAAAAATATGATGAAATAATTCACATAGCATTTGTTACAGAACATGGAAATACAAGCAAAGACACAAAAAGGGAACTCTATATAGGGATACTTTGAAAATATGGAATGGTTCTGTGTTTTTGAATTATATGTGGATAGTTCGGGGTGGTTTATGGACCACGGCTGCAGCACAAACCCCAAATATCTTTCCAACTCTGTGGCACATGTGTCCAGACAACACAAGTTCAAACGCACCAGGCAGTCTGTGTTTATCAAACATGTAATTATACATAATTAGGCACATTTGTAGACATCGATCTTTAGGAAGCCCCAAAACACAGTGTGTAAAAATAGTCCTCATGTTCTTACTCATGAATGTTTTATAGAGTCATCTGACACATTTAATGCTAGACTGCACAGTTGCATGAGTGTGGAGATTAGGGATCGACCGAAACAGATTTTTTTTATAAAACCGGTACCAAATATTTGGATGCTTATGTGCCCGATAACCGATATGCTGAACCGATTTTTTTTTTACTGTTATTGTTATACTTTTGTTTTTGACACAATTATTACAACACTACTGAACTGAACAAACCCTTATAATGATAACAATCACTTCCTCTTTGCATACAATGTAATAAATAGAGGGGTCTGTAAGAGTGAAGAATAATATTAATTTAATGAATAATATCACTGAAATAATACATTGTCAGGAAAGTAACAAACAAAACAGCTTATGTGTCATTGAAATTTCTTAACTGGCATTTTAAGTCAGAATAATGAATATTTTGTTGTTATAGCTTATGAAATGGCTGTTGACAAAGTGCTGTTTATCTATGCTTTTACTCACGCATTAACTGTATCAAACTGCGGCAGCTCGCGGAGGTAATAAATAATTAATTAATATCCACAGAAATTTATTTAGATGTTTTTAGCAAAATAATGTTTTTTGGGTAAATGTTAATATAACTTAGGGTAAAACTTGTTTAAAGTTAGCTACATGTGGTGGCTGTGCTTAAAAAAATATGAACGTGATTTTACGAGGCCCTTAATAAGCATAAATAATAGTGATGCACCGATGTATCGGCCACCGATATTTATCGGCCGATTTTTGATGAATTTGAAACCATCGGCATATCGGCATTGGCAATAGCACGAGAAAGGCCGATACCGATTGTTTATTAATTAACTGCATAAAGAAATCCATTATATGTAAAAATGAGTTAATGTTGTTAATAAAATAAATTCTGAATAGCAAAAACCACCTTTGAAGGTTGTCATGCTGTCTATTATATTTGTTTTAATTTGTGCCTCTCTTATTATGTTGGTCAGTTGGATGTTAATTAGATCCAATCCATGTTCTGTAAAAATAATTTGATGCAGAAATAAACAAGCTAATAGACCAACTGTATAGTATTGTCAGTGTTTCCGCTATATACATTCAACCGTGGCGGGCCGCCACGCCTAAAACATCCCCGCCACGCCTGCGGTTATGGATAGAAGGGATACAGCAAACGAAATCTCGCTGGATGAGCACTGTTTTATCCTAATCCTTCACACAAACCCAAGTCTAAACAAAAAATTTCACAGGATTGTAGGATGTAGTTGTCTCTCATTTAACCAGAGCCGCTGTTTTCATCCTAAAAATCCTACCTCCAAATCTGATCCTAAACTTTTCGGCATTTTCTGTATCCCTTCTAGACAAAATCCACGGCGGCAGCTCGCAAAATAAATAAAGTTACCGAAATGTCCGCCCTGCCAGACTGGCTGTTTTAAAGAAATAAATTCCTTTCTGGATTCGTGTTGTTCACTCATTTATAATTAATAAATCTCCTAAAATATCATCATTTCCCCCATGGGTTTAGTTTCATGCACAAATAGATTTAAATCAACAGATGATGATTAGGCTACGTCTCTGTTTTGAGAAATATAATAAAATAAATAAGCCTACACGAAATGTTATAATTATCAGATTGACAAAACGAATAAAAAGTATTTGAGTTGCTGTTCTTTTTTGTGAGGCGCTGTTAAACCAAAGCAGCAGAAAGCACGTCATGTTTTTAATTATTTTAAATAAGGACAAGGTTTTCTCCTTTTTGTGAGTTTACACAAATAAAAAGAACAATTTTCAGTTTCGAATGTTATTTTACTTTTATCTGTATGGCAATAAATTAAGGGTAATTTAAGTTGCAAGGTCATCACGCATTTGATGTTCACCGGCGCATATACACGGACGCAGCGCTGGGCTGTGAGAAAAGACATAATTAAACTTTCGATTTAACATATTACAAGTTTTTTGGACATTCATTTGTAATCACTGTACTCATATTATCAACTTATCATGCCATTAGTTATTCAGAATCAGAATATAGACTATCAGCGCAGAGCGCTGCTGACCGCTCAGCTGTCAGTCAATCTTCTGTGCTTCAGATCGACCCTCACAAAGTTTCACATTAAATGATAAGATGTTTGTCCAAAAACAAAAGGCTAAACACTGAATACTACTTATATGGGACTGCAAGACATTAACAGTCAAATCTGTTTGGAAGGAAACTTACATTATTCCCGTGAAAGAGACGGATGTTGGTAATAAAAACTTGAGGCAGACGGTGAGACGGTTTCATATATGTTTTCAGACAACAGGATCGGGGTGTTGTGTCGAAGTCTGTTCCCCCTATTTTTCCCCTTCAGTGTAGTGTTTTTATGGCGTTTTTATCACGTTATAGGTTTTATTATTTGTATATTTAAAGTTTTAATGGCTACTGAGATGTATATGTGTGCATTTCTGTAATGTATCTGTATTGTTCTTAATGGTAAGTCAATTATTTTTACAGTATGAATCATATTATATGTATAATATTTATTTAATTATGTATGCAAACATTACATTTTTAAAACAACCAGTAAAGGAAAAAAAAGAAAAAGACAGGCTATATTTTAAAAGAAATACCCTAATAGAAAACTGTCAAATGTATGAAATATTTAATAAATTGTATTAGAAAATACATGATATTATGCCTTTTTAGTATAACCAATTCAAATCTTTAATCTTTCTAAATGTAACGTGATGAAAACGCTATAAAAGCACTACACTAAAGGGAAACATAGGGGGAACTGAGTTCGACACAACAGGGGTACCCGCGGGTGAACCGCATAATATTTGATGTAACGGGTGTAATAAAATTAACTTGTCATTTGCGTTGTAGATGCAGGTCGGGACTCAATAAGCAAGAGTAGGCTAAACTGCAGGTCTAACATCCAAGACCAAAAATCGACTCTATTCCGATAGGTAGCAGTTTTTAAATGGCCCTGTGCTTATTTGTGTTTAAGCTCTGTCTGAAGAACGTTAAAGGTTTATATTTAACTGCGCGATTTGCGGTGTGACCGGGTCGGGCTCTTTATGTCAAACAGGCCGGGTGTGGAATGCTGGAAAAATTGCTGCTGATGTCGGATAACTGGTCAGGTTTTCTGTCAAATCACAGCGGGGCGGATTATCAAACAGGACTGTGCGTGACTTTGCAACAGCTCTGTAACGCTAAACATGAGCAAGAACTTGCACACTACATTAAAACTACAATGAAAGATCCGTATGAAGCTAAAAAACTTACATATTTTTTAAGAAAATACAGTTTAGATTAAACATAGAAAAGCAATATGCTATAAATATAAGGAAAAGTAAATGACAGCATGAAAATGATAAAAAAAATGCATGTTAGTTTACTGTAGCCTATATTCTACATTAAAAAAAATAATGTACATTTATAATCATCATGGGCGCCCCCTGCCGCCACAGCTGGAAAAAATCCTAGAGGAAACACTGATTGTATACAAGTGTTTAATATCGGTATCGGCATCGGTATCGGCCAGAAGTTGTCTGTTTAAATCGGAATCGGTATCGGCCCCAAAAAATCCTATCGGTGCATCCCTAATAAATAACAAAAAACTAATTTAAATCAGCGTTTTTAAATCCGCCAAGTATTAATTCATGGATGTTTTATTCATGTAAACCACGGCGTTATTGGGATAGGATTTGATGGATCAGTTTACATGACTCGTTTGTCTCTATTTCTTAGCCAAGCTGCATTGCATATCCGACATTTATAACACGCCTCATCTGTGCATTAATGTCTGTTATGTTAAATAAATTGATTAATTAAAGCAAAGTAAGTATTCTCAAAATCCTTTTAGTGAAGTGACATCACTCCCCCGTCATATTTGCTGTGCAAATGGCCACAAGATGGCGGCGTTTATCGGTCAATCCGATTTTACAAAACAGATATACGAAAATGGGACAATGCTTAAATATCGGGGAAAATATCGGGAAACAGATCGGTCTATCTCTAAGGCCCTATTTACACGTACATGGTTATTTTGAAAAACTACACGCAAATGGAGAACTCGCTTCTAAAACCGATTCTTTCTAAAAACTCTGCCAGAGTGGAGATTTTTAAAATCTTCGGTTACACGGTTGCATGTTAACTGAGACAAACGGATGTTTAGGCAGTAGGGATGTAACGGTATTATAAATTTCGTGGTATCGCAGTATAAAAAATTCCTAGTACCACCGTGACCACATGATTCGGTAAAACTTTAGATCTTCAGGGCAACACGTGTAGTTTTTTTTCCGGACAAGTGGAGCGAGTGGAGGGACGCGGGAACTACAATTCCCATAATCCCATGCGTGCCACTCTGATGCCTTTCTACAAGTGGAGCGACAATGGCGGAAGCAAAATAATCTGATGTGTGGAAAAAGTTCGCGTTCGCTGTGACAAGAAACGAGAAAGGACAAAATGTGATGGACCTATAAAAAATGCTGTTTCTCAATTAGAAGGCAGGCTCCTTAGGTCGCATATGCATGCTGCATCCGTCATTATACGCCTGGTGTATTTAAGTTAACTGAGTATTATATTTGCAAGTCATAAGCGTGTTACAACATTATACGATTAAATAAGAATAATAGTATTAGTCAACTTGAAAAATGTTAATATTCTGAAATAAGATGGTATTCATGACGTATGCAGCCTGCAAATGCGACCTATGGAGGCTGCAGACTTCCGATTGGGAAACGCACCCCTGTATTAAATGAGCTGACCTAAGCTGCTATTTTCATTTTTACTGGGTTGTTTTTGTTTTCAGGAATTGACCCATCTTAAAACCCATCATCTTTTCTCATCATCGATTCTACAATCACAACTGTTGCTTTCATAGCATTAATAATAATAATAAAAACTTGGTCAATTGAGGGAGTGACAATGGGAGTTGTTTAAAGTTGACAAACTAAACTGAAACTTTATTTTTTTATGTCTTTTTTATGAAAATTGTTAACACTACACTTTGTACATTGTAATGTTCCGTCTTGTTTAATAAACACTTATGGCAGTTTTTCCAAGTCTTCATTTGCTTTTTTCTTCCTGTAAATGTTTCAATAATTACCGTACCATGGGCATCATACCGAAATACTACCGTACCGTGAATTGTTGATACCGTTACATCCCTATTAGACAGCCAACGTCACAGTATGCGCCAGAGCTCGCACCTACGTCAAAAGTGCGACCTTGTTCAAAAAAGGACCAGGAAGTGATTCGTTGCTGTTTTCGGGATTCTGATTGGCTTACGTGGGCTTGAGCTTCTCGTTACACTATATATACACGGGTACGTGTCAATGACCACATTTCTCAAAACTGACATGTGTGCACAAAGTTATTTTTGAAACCGGAAAGGTTAAAATGTCCGTTTATGAAGATAAACGTATAGAGATACGTGGGAATTGACTGCAACACTAAATGTCTAAATTTGCATTTGTCCATGTATTGTAAAGGTGGTGCATATGTGTGACCCTGTTTGTAAAATCCAGGCTAAAGTCTCATAATCTAAGTTGCGAGATGCTCATGCAACTGTGCAGTCTAGCATTAGCTGTGTAAAAGTGTTGAGAAATAGATTTTTTTTCTGGAAAATAGTCTCTTTTGTTTACTTAACTTTTTGATCTGAATATAGTACATCCTGTAGTCAATACTAGATATCTCTAATGCCCAACATCTTCTGTCTGTGACTTTGGATTTGCATTGCAGCCTAATAGCTCTAACATTGATCGTCTATCGTCCTGACAGGACTTTCTTTAAGATTTGAAATATTAATGTAAGAATAAGCAGCTCTGGGTCGATTGGTATTGAATATTTTATCATCTCCTGATTGAGGGCAGTAAGGCGTGTGTGAGAAAGATGTGGGCGGGGCTATAGCTCACAATTATACATACTTTAATGAACACACCGGGTCAAAAGATGGTGATGCTGATAAGTTCATACATGCCCGTACAAAACCAAGACCCTATTGTCTGATCGTGGGATAATGTTCTTGTAAAATGATAATTGTGTAGGAGTTTTGTCGTGGGCTGAATGGGAGCATAACCGGGACTGTGCTGTGGTCCATCTGGGGTTTCGGACAGCACCTGTGCTTTCTTTGTGTGTATCGAATAGGTTACTTGCACAGTAATCACTTGCATTGTATGCACTCATATCTTATTCCTCTAAAGTGATTTTAGAGGGCGTAAAGGTGATATTTCATTACTATATGAGAGTGGATGTGCGCGTGTGTGTGTGCGTGTGTGTGTGTGTGTGTTTGTGTGTGTGTATATATATATATGTGCATGATGTGTGCACAAAAATCCATAACTTGAGACAGACAGACAGACAGAAAGAGCGGGAGGGAGGGGGAGAGATTACAATGCAGGCAACATTAGGGAAGTTTGAAATTTAAAGCCTCATACCAGTTTCCGCTGTGCAAATCCGAAAGAGGAAGAGTTTAGAAAAGCAAAGCACTTGATCTGCATGTCATACGGGTTCAACGCTTGCTCAGCCTTAAAGACCACCGGCTGCGAGACCCTCGTATCTACCAGAGAGACGGTACAGTGAGGTTTATTATCTCAACATCGATAGTCAGGAAATCATAGATATTGTTCTGAAAATTGAGATAGCTATGAAGCTAAGCACTTCTTATGATAGATTATAGCTCTGAAGGGATTGTTTTCAGTGGCTTTATGTCATGTATAATGATGTTATGGTTAAAAATAGCAGTTGTCGGCAAGTGTCTCACATTTCTTTGAATAATGAGCCTATGTAGTACTTGAACACTGTTATAAAAGTTGTGAAATGAAGGAATGGGCAGATTGTGTCATTTGAATGTCTCAGACTTCATTTAACATTCATATTAAGCTATGCTAACTGACAAGTGTACTGTGAATATGTGTAAAATCACATGAATACATATTAACACTTTATAATATAAACTAACAATGAGCAATATAGTTTTTAGCATTTGTTAATCTTTATTAATGCCAATACAATTGTTCATTCATGGTGCATTAACAGATACAATTTTTGATTTTTAGTCTGTATTAGTAAACGCTGAAATTAATAGGAACTAAGTGTTGTTAATGTTAGCTATTGCACTAAATAATGTTCACTACTACAAACCTTATTATAAAGTGTTACCGATATCATTTAAAAGAAGAGTTTAAAGTGAATGGTTTTGGCACCAGAGGCATAGTGATTAATGTGAGTAGTTATTATAACAGCGGGGTAACAGTAGTCATGTTGTCCCGCACCTGTCCCTCCAGCTGGTTAGGAAGGAAGTCTTCAGTAGCACATTGGTCATGACGTGCCAGGGGAACCTCCAAACATCAGGATATTTGTCCGGCACGGTTTAACAGTTTTATTTAATGTGTTGTTACTGTTTGAGGGCCAAAGTACATATCAGTATTTTTATGTTATTATTTATTGCTTTAAAAAATAACATAACAAAAATTGTTCTGGAAAGATGTTTTGTCACCCTTTTTCTTTTACAGGGTAGTTCTCTTTAAAGGAACCACATGACCATTGAATTCTGTCTGTTAGGGAAGTAATGCATAAATGTGTGGATAACTTGAAGTGTTCTTCAGTGTGACATGCTATATAAATACCTCATGTTTATTGAGAGGTAGCATGCAGTAAGTTACCAAATTACCCAGAATTTGTATTTTATGCCTTTCTTGTGGCTGATACCTCCAGGCTGTAGTTATTGCATTGCCTATTCTGGTCACATCCTCGTGAATAGTTCACTCTCAGCTGTGTGCAGCCGGTAGATGTTAGCTGCATCATGTGGGTTTGCATGACATTACAGGCCTCTCTTATCAAGAAATATCAAAAATACACAAGCCAGCCTGACTGAGGGGTGTGAAATATGCAGAAAAGCTCTGTTTTAAAAGGGGGTTTAATGGTATTTCATGCATTCTGACTTATTAACACAGTTATAGAGTTGTTTCCTCATGCTAAACGTAGGCAAAGTGTCAAAAAAGCAGTTGGGCGTGTTACAGTATTTCTGTGCCAAATGCACTTCGGCAGGGTTCGTACAAGTTTCGGAAAGTTTTTTCCGGTTACAGGCCCAGCTCACGGTTCAGGGGTTTCTATGCATATCACTTCTTTATATGGGCACTTCCCCCGGAAAACCCCGCCCACCCGTCAATTAGCGGGAGCCGCTAGAACTTACAAACACCACATCACGCGACACAGCTTTGTTTAATTTCAAAACTCAACAATGGCACGAAAGAAGAAGTGTGTTTTTGGATGTAAGGAGAAGAAAGACAGCCTTATGGAAACAATGGATATAGTTTATTATATGGCGTAGCAGCGGAGTTTTGCGTTTATGTTTGATGTGCTGGATTTCATTGAAAAGTCTTAATCGGGTCATAAGTGCATGCTGCAAGTAAGACTTCTGTCTTATGTTGGAAAAAGGCACGTGCATTTATATAAATGACAGGAAAATGTAGTGAATCATAAGTTAAACAGTGTTGTATAGTGTTGCATGACTCGTACTCGCTCCTCCTGCGGTAGTAACTCCTCCTTCTTCATTTTTTCGTACGTTATCGGAAAGATTGGGTAAAGTTAATGTTTTATTTATAAATCTGATTAAACTAAAGACTCTTCGGAGATATAAAGGATGTAATACTACTCTATAGGTACTCCAGATTAACATCAGAAATGCAGAAACAGCGTGTGTTATGTGAGCTTTAAGAGTTTGTTGCTCTGTCTTACTAACACTTCTCTCTGACCTACATTTGAGAAGAGCTCTTGTTTGATGTTAAATGAAACAGAGCTTTTAGATTCAGCATTCTTTCTCTCTTTCTTAACTAGAGTTTTTCCATGCAATCGTGGCAGGAATAAAATGGAAGGCAGGAATGATGGAGTGCGACTTGGAGAGAACAAATTCATCAGCAAGTGAGTATAAATCTTACAGGAAATGCTTGAGCATTAGGCATCACTTTACTTAACATCTGTTGGGAATAGTTTACTTGAATATAAAAAAATTGTGCCACCATGCCACAATTAGATTTGTTGTTTTGCAATGTTATAGTGATCATATTTAATTGTTTCTCAGTCTCAAGAATAGGGATGGGACGGTATGAAAATGTCATATCATGATTATAGTGACCAAAGTTATCACGGTTATCAATATTATCATGGTTTCATTAAAATGAGATGGAAATGTTCAAAAAGAACTGATACACACACTGAAACATTTGAACAAGTTTTATTTTTGAAAATCACAATTTAATATTTCATGTCCCTGAAATTATTTTTGTGGTAAAAAATAAATAAATCTGTCTAATAAGTTTACCGTCTGCATGTGTGTTTGCACGTCGACGCAGAAGTATATATGAAAACCGACGCGTAACGTTCGCCATTGCGGCTACGCCTTAGGACCTATGCACAAGTATATTGAGCCCTTAACTCCTCTCCTAGGGGCTCACGGGATAATAAACACTTTATAATCTTGCCAGAAGTAGAAAGTCAATCGTGTACTTTTCGTTTACTGTTTATGGAATGTTATGAATTCGCACATACTACTCGCCTCGCCTATATATAGTAAAATCCAGTTTTAGATGCAGCCCATGTCCCATAAGACTTTTGTGGGGTTTTTTTACTAAAAAAAAGGATTGGGCAGATTTGTATCATTATAGGATGGTTGTGTACACACATAGGCAACACTGTTATGTTCAAACATTCAATCAACATATAAAAACAAATTTTTCATATCAGGTGACCTTTAATAACAAATAGATCAGTTAACATTAAAGGATTTAATACATTTGTTAATAATTCAATAATTAATAAATAATACATTCAATGTGTCATTGTAAAGTATATCACTTACATTTGTAACACGGTTAAAAAAAGATTTGTTGCTTCAACTTAAAAATGTTAGTTACCTGGTTGCTTTAAAAGTATAGCGGAAGATTTTCTCGAATTTTTGAACAGAACCGCCCCTCCACTTTAAAAAAAAATACACATGCGCAACACTCTACCTGCTCCCGAGAGGGAACGCCTATTAAATGTGTGCACGAGAGAGAGCATGCACGAGCCTCTTCGCTCTCTTCGCTCTGTTTACAAGTTGCTGCCCGCATGGCTCAAACATTGAGATGTTTACCGTGTCTGCACGGTTCGTGACTTGTGCAAGGGCTAGCATCGCTAATCATAGCTTACATCAACTTTTACTAGCAGAGATTTTAAATGGATTTTTCCAAATAGCATGACAAACTTTACCTGTCGAGTAGAAACTTCACGACTGAGGCATCAGTGGGAAGCCCGACCTGTGCTTTTAGCGCACGCCAGCGTGTGAAATATTTTCCCAAAAACACTCTGGTCTTGTTTCTTTCTTCTGATGCCTTTCTCTTCTTGTCATACAATTCATAGACACTTTTTCTCTTGCGACCCTCAGACATTTTGAAAAAACACGGTGAGAACATGAGCTTCAATGAATGGCTAAAGCGTAGCCCACCACACATATACACCTGAAAGTGCGCATGTGCAGAAAGCAAACCTAGGGACGAGCATGTACAACGGCCTTACGTAAACATATCACCAGAATGATTGACAACTGGGATGACCAATAGTCTTGATGATCCACCCCGGAAAAAAAAATCTTCGCTTTACCTTTAAAATTTTTAGTTGACTTAAAAAAGTTAGGGTAACTAATATTTTTAAGTTGAATATTTTAAGGCATCCAGGTAACTTAGGTTTTTAAGTTGAACCAACTTTTTTTTACAGTGAATGAACTTTGACATAATAAGTTTGACACTTTTAAATATTTAATAAGTTGTTAAGCAAGGTGTTTTGTGTTTCTCAGGAGCAACATTCTGTCACATTTAAAGACCTACAATCTTTATTATGAAGGGAAGAACCTGCAGCTACGACACAGAGAGGAAGAAAGAGTTTCAACACCCTTTCCTGAGGAAGGTGGGGTGATGTCTGACCCCTTCCGTGCCTGCTCAATTATTTACTGTTCTCTGGGGTGTAATAACTGTGACTGGAGGGGGTGTGGCTGGGGTGGGGGTGATCATGTGGATCTGCTTTTGTGTCTTTAAATGTATTTTGCAGGTGCTTTGGCTGTGTGTCAGTTTTAGAGCTGCATTGTTTATTTATCCCTATTTTTTCAACAAAGTAAAAAGTGAGATATTTAAACCTAATAACATTAAATGTTGTCTGGGATTTTTTTATAATAACATTTTTGTATGTATATTTATTTTTGTGTATTTACGTGAGAGGAAGAGGGGGAGTTGATCATAGAAGGGCTTCTCAATATCTCGTGGGGTTTGCGTCGACCAATCAGGCTACAGATGCAGGACGACCACGAGCGAATCCGACCACCTCCCTCCTCGACCTCCTGGCACTCAGGCTGCAACCTCGACAACCAGAGGTCAGACAATAAACCAAAAGCACAGAGATAAACTTATTTAAATGAGGTCATTAGCATATAATTATAGGAGCATCAAAGTTTGATTTCAATCATTATTTTCAATCTTTGACATGACCTTACTCAGTCAATATTAAAGATATCAAGGTTATATTTTCACAGAATGTTCTTTATGTTATGTAGAAAACAGTAAATCACAAAAAAGTCAACTTTATAGTTCTTAGAACTTCATACCATAGCAGCATAGACACTGCAAGCATATTTTGTTTGTTGCCATAGCAACTGTATCCTTATGGTGATCATGTCTAATAGCTGAAATCTTCTGTTATATACGGTTTCAGCAGTAACAACATAAATAAGCAGCTTTCGTGGTCATCACGTAAACTCCGCTAAGAATAAATAACAACAAAGTCATTTCAAAGTAACAAGCAAAATAAACAACCCATTGATTACCTAGGAAATTATTATTAATAATAAAAATTTTATGGTTTTGTTTCTACATTCTTACCTATTTTTGTACTAATGCTTACTATAGATAAGGTGGTTATGGATTCTGATATCTGAGTATTTCTGAACAGAAATGCTGTTTTCTGCACTCAATGGGTTTGCTAAAAAGAAATAATGGAGTCCAGGCAATGTGAGTTAATGGAAAGGATAATGTTATCTTAACAGTCTGTTCCCAAAATTACTTTTTTGTTCCCAAAATCCAGATTTAGTTTGTTGGCATATGGCAACAGACTGTGACTGGAATGCTGATTTGAAAACACATTTTTGGCCAAAAACTATTAGATTTTGTACGATTTCATACTGTTAATGGCTATAATTTAGATAAAAAAAGATTAAGCAGTAATGATGATTTCATATTGAAGGTGGACCATATCTGTTTCCCAGAAAAGGAGATGATGCTCGTGGGAACATTTCTTGTCTGCAAAAGTTCCTGTTTTAAGTCATCTGGCAGTTCAACCGATTACATCTGCAAATCATTGTAGCCTAGTTACCGGTGTCTACAAGCTTAAAATAAGCTCAGATATATAAAGAGAGATCATATAATCACAGATTGTTTAAAGGGTTCAACCAAGTTTATCATCAGATTTTTTTTGTCTGAGATGAAAGACAGGGAGGGCTGAAGCCCATTAAATTGGCACTAGCAAAGCCTAGGAGGTTCATTATACATTCATACACCATTTGTACTACTTCCTACCCAGTGTTGGGCAAGTTACTTCCAAAGTGTAATACATTATATATTACAAATTACTGTCATTTGAAAGTAATTAGTTACATTACAATATTACTGTCTCTGAACTGTAATGAGTTACACTACTTTTGCATTACTTTTGAGTTACTTTTATCAAAAGAACAGAAGTATGACTAGGCATTATAAAATGTTAAAATGTAGTTTGTTGCTGCTTATAAATCTAGAAGTTATGTGTTGGCCCTCGAGCTTTGAATAGGCAAAGTGAAGATTTATGGCAAAAAACAGTAACAATCACTGTCAGAATCAAAAACATAGACAAATGATCTGGTAAAAGTATGGTAAATTATGGTACACATACCAAACACAATAGAGCCCACTATAATGCAACCTATAGCCTAATAACATGGCAAGACACGCAACCTCTTTTCATTTCTATTCTTAAGTGATCACATTTAATTCAGATTCACAGCACAAACCTGGCATGCACTGGATTGACACAACTTATCAAAAAGTGCTATTGGAGGATCAGGCCTCAAGGAATACAGCTCATTTCAGTACAATATAAGGATTACATGTAGGCTAACATATAATTGCTTAATAAAACACAGACAAACAGAGGAACACTGCTTTTTGCCAAACAATGAATATAGGCTCCCATACAAAGGCTGGTAAAACTTTAAACAGTGATGTTTAAATGTATTAAACTATATTTAGATAACCATGTTTAAGTCTTCACTAATGTTATGTTATAGTTTAGGTTGCTGTTTGTAATAAAACTGTAGATAGCATAGGAATAGCCTAGCACTGTAATCATAGCAAAGCTTACCTTGTCATTGCTGGTGTGATATGGATTTTACTGGCAACATTTGTAAAAGTCTCTTTTACTTCTGAGGTTCAAGCAGCACAGGAGACCGATAGAAACTTTCTGTTGCTTTTACTTAGTGCTCTTATTCGCAAAATTATGCGTGTGCGGCGCTACCGGACCTGATTGCGACCACTTTAGTCAATGCTTACGGCCGCGGACTTCCATATGTCTATATTTGACGCGCACCGCGTCCAAATCGCATTTCAAATCCAAAGTTAAAGTAAAAATTAACATGTTGCATACAGCACGTGGAAACAGACATACACTGCGTCCCAAACCGCCTACTTCCATACTATATAGTAGGCAAAGAGTACGAGAAGTAGTGCTTTTCGCCCACTATATAGTATAGAAGTATGCGGTTTGGGACACAGCCATAACTATTACACGCAGCTTTTTCATGTGTGGATGCTGGTCGCGCGCATTGGTCAAAAATAAAAAAATAAAAATAACACAGTCTAATTTAGAAATGCATTGTTGTAACGCGCTCGTTACTCAGACTGTAACGAGTAAAATATTACCGAAATTTTATTAGTAATGCGTTATATTACTGCGTTACAGCAAAACTAATATATTACTGTAATATATTATATTTTGTAATGCGTTACTCCCAACACTGTTCCTACCACACGTTTAGTTATATGCATTAAAATGCTTTTATTGTGTGCACGTTGTTTTTTCAGGGGTGTGTTTTGAGCAAAAAGTTAACTTAAAAATAATTTAATTCCTATAGTGAATACATCATTAATTATAATCATGTTGTTTACAATCTAACTTGTAATGAACACATAGATTTTGAGTCAGTCGACTCTGCTCTGGATTGTGGATGTTAATGTTGTGGCGAATCTTAAAGTTCCTCTGTATCTGTTCTTTAGCCAGGAGGGTCAGAAACAGACTCCGCCTCAGGTGGAGGTCACACCCCCAGAGGACCAATCAAGCAACGGCACAACACAACATCACGCAGAGGAAAACGAAGATGAAGGTACAACTTATATTCTTATATTTTAACGATCTAAGCGCACAGCGCAATGTCTAAATGGGCGTGTCTGAGTCCACTTTTGCTAATTTAATGTCGGGAAAAATGGTTTGTGCGCCGAACGCATGGTCGAAAAAGGGTTGGTCCTTTTTTTTATGAGTAATGGGTGTGTTTTGGGCGTAATGTGCAATAAACCAATGAGAGTCACAGCTCTCATCCCCTTTAAAAGCCAGTTACGCTGGCAATATGTCTAATCCCTATTTAGATGACGGACTCTGTAAACTGAAAAACTAAGTGGAGGAAGAAGACCCCCAGTTTAAGATTAAGGGTAAATAATTGTGTTGTTTTTCACTTGTATTGAACTTGTTATTTTATTAAAACCTTTAAAACCCATTTTCTTTTAGTCATGGAAGTAAAAAAGCAGGCTTTTAATTGCTTTAAATGTATGGCTATCGAATATCATGAAAAGAAAATTTACAAGTATGTAAGAAAAGGTTTGTACTGTAAAAATACTTTATTTGTAACAAACAGGAGATCAAGAATTTACAAACGGGCACATTTCAGCACTTGGACAGCGTCACAAGTTTTTTTAAGCATTACTTAAAAATGTTTCTCATCTCACCATATCCACATGTACAGAGTTATCATATACAATAAATCCGTGAGGTAGCATAAAAAAAAACATTTAAAAACAGATGCATTTGTTTAAAGCAAAGCATTTATTTACTTACCAGGCTGCAGGTGAAGCAGCTCTTTGTGCCTTTTAACGTCTCATAATCGATGCTCATTTATGTCCAAGAGACTCAATAATAATCTTTTACATTCAATCCTTTAATCTTTCATATTTAAAAGCGTTTTTGTGCTGCTCCACATTCATGTGTGTGATAAGCAAACCCGCGTTGTCGTTCCATTTATAGGCGCATATTACTAATGCGCTCATTAAATAACATAAACAATACTGCGCCATTGACTTTAAACTTTAAAGCAGGTTTTTGTTGGTCAATGGTGAAGTCTATTTTAGTTGCCTCAAAATAGCAACGCACCAACAATGCGCCTGAACACACCTCGTTTTTACATCAGAACGCCCATGGGCGCAAAAACAACGTGGCGCTAAACGTGAAAATGATCACTGCGCAGGGTGGAAACTAGCAAAAGACACTTGCGTCGCACTTTGCGCTGCATTGCGCTGCATTGCATTGCGCTGCATTGCGCCGGGTGTAAGATAGAGCCCTTAATGTGTGCTTCACTTATTTCTGTTTCATCTTCTGTGTTGTCTTTCTTTCAGAGTGTGACATTTCCTCTCAGCTTCTCCGAACCAAAAGTGATGCTGGTGTGCTGAGGCGGGGCAGGAGACGGTCTCCTAGCGACCAGCGGCGAATCAGAAGGCACAGATTTTCCATCAATGGTCACTTTTATAACCACAAGGTAATGTGAGAAGATTTTCTATTTGTGTCGGGGAGAAAATATTATTAGCTGAGCATAAATAGAAGTGAATGGAAAGTGATAGCATGATAGAAAGACAAACATG
Organism: Misgurnus anguillicaudatus; assembly: GCF_027580225.2. Lineage (NCBI taxonomy): Eukaryota > Metazoa > Chordata > Actinopteri > Cypriniformes > Cobitidae > Misgurnus > Misgurnus anguillicaudatus. Next base: position 19,621,068 of record NC_073341.2, read on the forward strand.
TATGTGTATATAATTGTTTAAGCATCTGAGATATAATATCTTTTTCCTCTATCTGTCTCTTGTTCAGACGTCAGTTTTCACGCCTGCATACGGTTCTGTAACTAACGTACGGATAAACAGCTGTATGACCACACCACAGGTCCTGCGAGTTTTATTGAACAAGTTTAAGATTGAAAACAGCCCAGATGACTTCGCCCTTTATCTCGTTCACACCAGTGGGGGTTAGCAGTTTGCTTTTATACTCCTGTTTTTATACATGACTTGACTTTGCAACGCTGTATCGCCATCTAGTGGACAGAGGACAACATAACACTACAACTAGTAGTAGTGAAAGCAACGTTCACTATTATCAGTATTCATAATCACTATTAAACCTGAGATTTTACAGAAACCATCTAGCACCCAAACAGTCTAGAAACCGCATAATAATCTATCAACACAATTCTAGCGTCATGGTGTCAGTTTTGCAAAGGCATGCAGCATTAAGATTTGTTTTTTAGATAAATGCACAGGCTGTACATTAAAAAAATACTAACTTATATATGTGTTTCAGAGCGTGTGAAGTTGAAGCGTACAGACTACCCATTAGTAGTAAGAATACTTCAGGGACCGTGCGAGCAGGTCTGCAGGATATTTCTAATGGAGCCGGACCTGGGAGAAGAGATCCCTTATGAAGTAAGTGGGTTTCGGATTTTATTCATGATTTAAATTGTGGCATTACAAAATAATTTTTAAACACTTTTTTGAGATTTAAGTTGACAGCAGTTGCTTTTCACTCCACTAGGTGGCACAATACATCAAATTTGAGATGCCTGTTCTGCAGAGCTTTATCACCAAACTGAAGGAAGAGGAGGACAGGGAGGTGCAGAAACTGAGAAGCAGGTATTTTCCGATTTTTTTTAAACAACATACAAATAGTAAATTAATGATGGGAGAAACAAAGCTTGCTGAAGCTTTGACTTAATTTAGTCAAATGCTTCGCAAAATAATTAACTTTTATGAGAGCTTAAAGGGACAGTTCGGCCAAAAATAATATTAAACCCATGATTTACTCACCCTCAAGCTGTCTGAGATGCATTTGTCCATCAGTTTTTAGACAAACACATTTTTTATAAATGTCTTAGATCATTCAGTTTATAAAAAGTCCATCATTCACAAAAGTTATCCGACCGTCTCCAGGAGGGATAAACAAAGGCCTTCGGAGGGTAATCCCTAAAAATATAAATTTTTTAAACTTTATAAACGAAAATAAATAGCTTCCGGTATTGCCGGCATCTTAGTCGCGTCCGCATTCAGGAGAGAGTATCAGTGTAGTGTACACACTTTTTTTAGTGACTTACGACAAATGTGGAGGCACAGAGCAGCAGCACAGAACCCTCCCCAAACTGCGTACACTCTCATTTAAATCTTTATATTTTATAAACTGAAAGATCTAGGATATTTTCTTATACTGTAATAATAACTGAAAATTTGTTTGTCTAAAAATTGTTGGACATATGCATCTCGGACAGCTAGGGGGTGAGTAAATCATGGGTTTAATATCATTTTTGGCCAAACTATTCCTTTAACTTTAAAGGGATAGTTCACCCAAAAATGAAAATTCTGTCATCATTTACTCACCCTTATGTTACAAACCTGTATTCATTTCTTTGTTTTAATGAACACAAAAGATGATTTTTTCAGGAATGTTTGTAACCAAACCTCTCATAAGCCCCATTCACTTCCATAGTATTATTTTTTCTACTATGGAAGTGAATGGGGCTCTTCATACAGCGTGAGCTGCCTGCTCAAAGTCAGTCACGTTTTATTCATACAATGCAAGCTGTGCGTGCCTTCTCTCCACCTATTTTTTCCTAATCTGAGGTACTGAACACAATGTATTATGTCTTTTCTGACTTCTGGCGCAAACACACAGTGTACAGCACTATTTTTAGCCTTTAATTGATAAAACTAAAGCGGCTGATCTTTGCATAGTTTCATTTTACGAACGTGTGAAAGTTGTGCGATCTTATTTCATCAATTGCGCTAAAATATAAAAAAGAAAGCTCTAACATATACATGTACAAAACACTGTGCAGTTTCATATCATGATGGCTTATTTATTTTGTTAATTGATATTTTGACATTTAAAGATGCTCAAACTTTTTTTATTTAAGGCTTGAATATTGTTGAATATTTACGATCAGAAATCCTGATGTGTGTGGGGAATCCCGAGGACAAACGCGAGCACGCTATTGAGATTATCACGTGAAACGAAACCATATCCAATCAGAAAGCGAGATGAGGGAAGACGGACGCATTCATGGCACAGCACAAAGGCCGCTTCTCATTCCGTAGGTCGCATTTCCAGGCTGCATATATGTCATCAAGACTTCTTATTTCAGAATATTAACAGTTATAAAATTTACTATTATTCCTAGTTTATCGTATATTGTTGTAATATACTTATGACTTGCTAATGTAATGCTCAGTTAACTTGAATAAACCAGGTTTCCTGACGTATGCAGCCTGCATATGCGACCTCCGTAGGCTACAGCCTTCGGATTGAGAAACGGCCAAAGTGAAGTTGATGTGGACAGCAGAGATGGAGGATCAACTTGTTATTTGTGGCAACAGCACGAATGTTTATATAACGTGTCTTGTAAAAATTATTCCAAGCACTATCATTGAAATGTCTTCCTGCATATTGTCCACCATGCTTATTCTGAAGTCTCTGTCTCTTTCTTTCTCTCTCTAGATACAAGTCCCTGCGATATATCATTGAGAAACAGCTGCAGTGTTTACCTGAAGGTTCCACCTGTATATGAAGAGCACTTCACCTTCCCTGTTCTCTTTAGCACTCGTGTTTCTTATCGTTCTCTCTCAAAGCACATGTTTCCTCTTCATATTAATGCTCATAGACAGATTTACTTCAGCACAGTCCGCCCTCAACGACTACCAGTCTAAACCACTAATGTGCATTGAATCGATATTTGTTACAATGACAATATGTTGACCGACGTTAATGGACGGTACACCTTGTTATATAAAATTGTTTGTATATTTTTCTCTCTGTATTGTTGCATGAATTGGTGCTACACATCACATACAGGTACAAGAGTATAAAAGCACATTCCAATAATCCAGGGAATTTCTTGATCCAAACGGACTAGAAATGGAAATTATAATGACGAGCACAAGTTAACAAACAGCAGTACATTCATCTGGTTAAAGACCCCATGAAATCTAATATCAAAAGGCATCTTTTTAATGGTGAAATTGTTTAGCGGCATCTAGTGGTGAGATTGCGAACTGCAACCAACCTCAATGAGAAGCTATGGTAGCTGCCACAGGACAAACATGTCGTCATCTGAGAAAACACAGGGATGAAATGCGCTCTATAGATAAGTTTATACGTTAGGGCTAATCTGCAAGATTTTGATTTCATGGGGTCTTTCATCCATTTTTTCCCAAATGAAGAGTGGTTGATCTCTTTATATGTTGGATGTATTGCGAATATATGTGACCCTGTCTGTTAAATCCAGGTCTCATAATCTAATTGTGAAATTAGGAGCATTGATGTCACTCATTGATTTCAATCTTTTTGACATGGCCTTACACAGTCAATATTAAAGATATCAAGGTTATATTTTAACAGAATGTACTTTACATTGTGTAAGATGATTTTATGTAGAAAATGTACCCCCCAAAAAAATGACTTTTGCTGGGTTTTCACAGACTGGTGCTTTCTGAGCCAATCTGTTATAGCTGTATAAACAGCACGCATTGTATAAATGAGGCATATGCATACTGCCTATAGTGTAAGCTGACTGCAAAACACTTTTGATTGACCAACGTCTCATTTAGACAGTGATTTACAAACCCCTTTTGTACCAGAATGGTAATAATGGTCTGTATAGATTGAAGTACTCTATGCTGAGGTATAAGACTGTGAATTTAAAGCATGATTGAGATCAAACTGATGAAGCGCCGCAAGGGGAATGTAGGATCTGAACACTGTTCGGATGTTTGTATGTGTGTGGGTTAGTGTGACTAGTATGTATTTTTGGGTACAGCAGGTGGACAGCGTGGATATAGTTGCTAACAAGTTCATTTTTTTTACATTTTGACAACTCTCATTTACATTTATTTACTGATCGCTGTGTTGTCATTGTTGCTATGTGAAGATACAATTTGATATCTGGCATGATTTTAGTCTATTATAATGCTACTGAAATTGTAAAACTGAGATTATGATGACAATTATATTTAAATAAAATGTCATCAGAAACTAATTACATTGAATTTGTACATTTAGCAACTCATTTCATGTATCTGGCAGACACTTCATCAGTATGTTTGTTTCTTTGAAGTCGACCCTATGCACTTTACACTACTAACAAAACTAGTTCATCTACAGGAACAATTAGTATGCACTGCAAAAGTATGCTATTACATGTTTTATGCACTACAAATCTAAAATGCAAAAAAGCTTATTTTTTCTAACTGAATACATTATTATTCATTTCAATAATTATTTCAGCATAATATAAAGTTTGATATTAAATGTGTTCTCGGTTTGTAACACCACAGAAAATGGGATATTATTAAACGGGCAGTTCTGGTTCTTCATTCTGATTGGTTAAAACACGTTCTAAGCCTTGATAAAATACCCTGGAAAAACCCACGGTTCAGACCACATTACATAAATATCACTGCGCCACTGTTGCTGCGTACTGATTTATGAAAATAAACACCACAGTCTTTAATCATATTTTTAATTTGTCTACAATTGCACAATTAAAGGTGATATCCAGATAAATGTCAATAAATATTTTTGAGTCATCTTGTCAATAAAGGGAAATCTGCCATCTCTCAACTTTTAACTCTTTCCCCGCCATTGACGAGTTATCTCTTTTATATCTTTTTTTTTTTTTGACGAGTTATCTCGTCAATCTGCAATACCGCTATTATCCACCAGGTGGCGCTCTTCCGCAACTTATAAAAACCGGAAGTATTGCCCTAGGGCAAACAGCTGTATGTCCGTGTATGTTTTAAAGATAACTCTGCATCTGATTTCTATCAAAGTCCTTCACAAAAATTGAATTTTCTCAGCTTTTTGCTCAAAATTCTGTGTTTTTGATTAAACCTATTTGAGAGGTGATAAAAACAGAACACATGAAGGTAGGATGAAACGGATTGTTTTGTTTGAAAGCAGAGGGTCTGTTCTTTTACTTTCTATATTGTATGTTTACATATTTAAAAAGGAGCATTTTCTGGAAGGCATTCAACTTTTGTGAAAATCATGAAAAATGCTGGCGGTGAAAGAGTTAAATACCACTACTACAACCTGAATGGATGCTCGGGATAGTGATGGGAGAAACAAAGCTTTTTGAAGCTTTGAATTAATTGAACCAATTGCTTCGAAAATTGATTCAGTTTTTCGAAGCGCTCGAAACGCCACACACGCTGGCAACATCTGCTGGTCAAATTGTATAATATCAGATCTGTCCAAACTTTTTACACTTTTTACAAAATAATAGCAAGATTTTTTCATAAAAACTTAATTAATCCATTATTAAAATTATAATCTGTGTTTTAGTTTTATATAGGGCAAACAAATCATTAAAACTCACTCCCCTTTTAATTACGCAAATTTTTGTCATTAAATCTATAAACAAAAAGTAGACAAAATGGTAGTTTTATTATTAGTCAGGAGGTTAAATGTTTTATGAACTTGCATAATAAAACTGACCCCGAGTCCACCTAACCATTTTAGACACTGGTCAGTTGTGATCAACTCCCCCTAGTGGTGAATCATCAGATTTTCGAAACAGTTATGACGTAATGAAGCCTTGTGTGCTAAAATCGCGTGACTTGGCCAGTTTGAAACACCCTACGAACCAATGATTCGAAACAAAAGATTCGTAAAAGAAAAAAAAATAAGACAAAAAAAGATTTGTAAAAGTTTTGAAGCCTCATGAAGCAGTGCTTCGAAAGCGACCAATGAAACTACTAGCTTGCGATTGTGTTAGGGGCGGGGCCATACGCAGTGGCTCCAGTATGTCATCGAGACACATTTTATTCCAGCAGAAATAATCCCATCCCAACACAGAAATGTGAAAAAACTGTTTAACTCCACAATTCAGTACTACAGTATTCTGTACAGTATGGCCACATTTTGCTGTACTGAGATCAGCACTCAAGGTGACATTGACTTTGAAATGTGCAAACTCCACACTTGTACAAAACCGGATGATCCATGTGTTTTTAATTTAAGACAAGAAAATCTTACCTTATAAGGGTGTGAATATGATCACAAATTTGCTTACGTTTGGACTGACTTAAAAATTTCTCAAAAATTTTAAATTGTAAAACTTCCCAAACATTTCTCCATTACTAATTTCCCAAAATAATTTTCCATCCTAGTGTATATTTCTTGTGGAAGTGTTTCTCGCAGGCCTAATTGAATTTAGTCTTAAATGAGACTATGAATGAGTTCAAAACCTCTCACGGCTTACCTAACAGAGACCACATGACCGCCCCACAGTGTGACCCGAGGTCTAAACACGAATGTCATGGTAAGTACATAGACTTCTTAATCCTGTTGATGGATTAAAGCAACGCTCTGTTGACAACGACGTGGGTTTATATCTCTTGACCAATCAGAGAAATAAGAGCAGCTAGTTAACCCTAGTTAAGCTAGTTAAATGTGTGCATGTTTGTGGTCCGTCTAATATATCATACTATATGCCGCACTGCAGGTTGGAAGGAAAAAAGTTGGATATCTAAACTTTTAAAGACTGAAGATACTGAACCTCTTCTTCAGGTCCTAATTCAATGTAAGTCTATATTTATTTGGAGTGTTTGTTGTTGTTGTTTTTTTTTACTGTTTATTATAACCATAAGAATAAGAATATTTAAATAAACAAAACCTGGTGTAGATATTTTTTGTTTCTAATGGCTTATTATTATTATAGATTAAAGTAAATAATAACTACATTTGCTTTGTACTTAAAGGGATAGTTCACCCAAAAATGAAAATTCTGTCATCATTTACTCACCGTCATGTTGTTACAAACCTGTATAAATGTCTTTGTTTTGATGAAGAAAAAAAGAATACTTTGGAAGTAAATGGGATCCACAGTTTATGGGATCCAAAATGGGATCCAAACAGTTTGGCTACAAACATTTCTCAAAATGTATACAGGTTTGTAACAACATGAGAGGGAGTAAATGATGACAGAATTTTCATTTTTTTTATTCCAGTACCGTCAGCATATAGTCTCTTTATGTTTAAGGTTGGCTCTTAATTCAAGAAATTCACAAATAAAAATGTCTGTATGTGGCATTTTATGACCTTGGAGAACAAAGTTTTATTAAGGCAGGTTATTGTTGAGGGAAGGTGTCGTTGTTAGGCAGACATTGAACTAATACCAGATCAGACGGGTGGCCTAGATTGTGAAAAGATTGTACTGCTCATGTCATTAAGTTATACTGAGAAGTTTTATATTTTACAGTCGGGGGAGTTTTAATCAGTAACTTTTATTAACATTACAACGAACACATACCCAACAAGCAATTTTGTTTTTAAAAACTGTCTAGCTGTCCAAACAGCCCAGACGTCTAAGCTAAAAAAAAGCTAAATTTGTTCTGTCAGTCAAAATTAAATATTAACTATATCCCAAAAAATAAATGAAGGAAATAAATAAATAAAAACAAATCTTAATCACAGCTGACTTTGCTTACATAATGGAGTGTCATGCATCTCACTATTTTCTCACATCTTTTTATTTTGGCAAAAACAACAAGTTTATTTTGGCTAGCAGTGGGTCTGTAGTTAACTGACTAATGCTTGCTGAGTACCCTGATTAAATCAAACCCCTGCAAAACATTTTCCTAATCACTATTTCAGTCTTTTATTCTACTAAAAAAATCTAGTGTTTTATTTTGCATCTTTATTGTGTTTAGATACGTTCAATATTTCTCTGCTTCTGGGAAATTGCTTTTAAATATATATTTATTCTGAAACAGCACAACAAGGCTGTCTGAGAAAATGTTAAGTGCCTAAGACAGACATTTTAATAATTTAGACCAAAAATCCAATTTCTCCCTTGAATGTCCATTCATTTATATTTTTCTCTAAATTCAGTGTAGTTATCCCATCTAATACATTTGTGGCCCAGACAAAAACATGTATTTTTAGGGACTGTTTTCTACATAAAAGAAAATACAAAGATCGAAAATTTATCTGATGCTCCTCAATTATACTATGAGACTTTATGGTGGATTTTGTATTTAATGTATGTATTTAATCATTGCTCTCTCAATTTACCCCCCTTCCCCTTTATGTTTGCACAGCATGTCCTCGCACTATAAGATCTACTCTTTGATAAGCTGCCTTTTACTTCTGTCAAGCATGTTTCCAGTGGTCCAGTCACGTCGAGGTGGGGGGTTTGGGCGTGGTGGGGGTGGCGGGGCTGCCAGACGTGGCGTATGGGGTGGTGAAAGCGCCGGTCGTGTAGGCTGGGGAGCAGGAGGTGGCCATCCTCATCATGCCCCACCTGTCCATACTGGAGGCTCATCTGGACACGGTACAGGAAGAGTAGTGGGGGCAGCTGCGGCTGGAGCATTGGGGGGCATGCTAATCGGACATGGCCTCAGCTCCATGGCCCAGCCTGGGTACGGGCACGGTTACGGAGGCTATGGAGGTTACGGAGGGTATGGACATGGATATGGCCACCCTAGACATGGAGCACATGGCGGTGGGCAATGGGACAATCACGCTGAGTTTCACAATGAGACAGACATGGATTATTATACGGGTTCTGCCAATTCTGGACCCATTTATAGCTGTGTAATGGTCTGTGGAGCTGTGATGTCATTCTTACTTGGCCACTTTCTGTCATAGGGGCACTTTAATGTGGGTCTTTTTAGCACCTGCTAAATGAAAAGAGATTTTGGGTTTCTAAAAATGAATGCAATATTGAAACATGCTATTTAATGCAATAAAACTCTTGAGGTGTCTTTTGACCTTTATGTTAAATTGACAGTTGAATTTACATAGTTTTGACATAAGGACTGTATACAGTGTAACCAAATGTTGTTGTTTTTTTGCTCTGCAAGCAAGTTATGATGAGCACATGCCTGAAACAAAAGCCTGTACATTTATTATATTTTAGCATTAGAAGTTTTTTAAATCGTTAATTTTTTTGTATAATGATGTATGCACCCTGAGTAGCTACCATGTACTGTGTATTTTAAGCAAATTTAATTGTAAGTTTATAGACTGTTTTCTTCCAAAACCGTTTCACCTCCTCAATGTTTAAATCTGTTTTCGTCCCTACCATTTACGCAAGCGAACATTCAAAATAAAACAAGGCTTACGGTAAATCACATTAAACTATTAGAAGCTTGACAAAGCGATTCGAGCTGAGAACAAATCTTGTTAAAGATCTCGGCCGCTGTCTATCTCACTTCCCCCAGCATCTTATTCTCTTAAACCAATAAGATTTCATTACGCTTTCCTGCACCACATCCTTAGGTTTCTATCAGTATGCATGTTTATTTTTGTACAGCTAAAACAATTAAATAAACTTCTTAAAATACCTAACACTGTTATTTTGTACTGTATACTGTGTCATCATTGACAACATGTCCAACTGGCAGTCCTGTATGCTGTAAAAAAATGTTGGGTTGGTAAAATATGGAAAACCCAACTGTTAGGTTATATAAAAAAATATTGTTGTTTTTTAGCCAACCTTGAGTTATAAATAAACCTATGCTGGGTTGTTGTTACCCAATCATGGGTTTAAAGGGGACATATCATGACTTTTTCCATGTTTAAGTGCTATGATTGGGTCCCCAGTGCTTCTATCAACCTAGAATATGTGAAAAGCTCAACCCAGTAACTTAGTTTTGGTAAACCATTCTCTGCAAGCATGTGACAAAATAGGTCACTGAAATTTGGCTCCCCCTGTGATGTCAGAAGGGGATAATACCGCCCCTTAATCTGCACTATCCAACCACGGCACTGCCATTTAGTGCAGATATCAGCTCATTTGCATTTTAAAGGACACACCCAAAAACTGCACATTTTTGCTCACACCTACAAAGTGGCAATTTTAACATGTTATAATAAATTATCTATATGATATTTTGAGCTAAAAACTCACATATGTACTCTGGGGACACCAAAGATTTACATCTTTGACATCTTAAAAAAGCCTTGAAATGTCCCCTTTAAACAACCCAGCACTTTTTAGTGTAGGTTAAATATAGAAAACATTGGTGTGTTATTAATAACAGTAGTTGGATTGTTTTTAGATAATGTCATGTAAACAGATGTGATATTACAGTGTGTCACAGATCCAAATCACATACATATTGGGTCCTACTGGGGTTAAAGTAATAAAAGGCTCAGATGCAAAAGCCACCTCCATCGAAAATGAGATGATGATATTGACCAAAATCTCTCAGGCACGTATTATACGTTTATCAAAAAGTTTCAATCCCCTTAATCACAGCATCAGGTCATTTAAAAATACCAGAATCCAATAAACGTCACAATGCTTTTCAGCAAAATCCTCTAAGTGCACAGAAGAAAAATTGAATGAATGATGGCACGTGTGCGTTAAGGTGAAGTGTTTTTTTTTTAATAGGAGGTTGACCAAATATATTAGGATATTGACCGAATGTTTAAGTCCTTTTGCATTTATTCAGAAAGGACAGTGAAAAGTGACTGAAAGCTTTTTAAAAGTGGCCATTTTCATGTACTTAGAGGGTTTTGCAGTGAAAGACATTCGTATAAATCTGCTCACTTACAAAACATGTGAGACGCACTTAGAGGGTTATGCATCCGAGCTCTTATATTCTTCTGATGTAAATTAATTTGAAGTTCATCACATGGTAAATGTCAGGTGACAGAGCAGTCCTGCATTATTGAGATCTAGGCACACAGTGTTGATAGACATTACTACTGAAACGAGTGAAACCATCAGAGTGCATGTAATATCCTATTGGTGGCCTTATTAGAAAAGTCACTCAGATTTAGTGCACAGATTTAGTGTATGCATGCACATTAAATATTTACAGTATATAACATTCAAACCTCACAGTAGAAAGAGAATTATTAAAATGTTAAATTACTACAGCATATTTTATTTATTCTCATCATTAACCTTAAACAATCCTTATAGGCTCACAATATTACATTATAAATAAAAGCAAGCGGAATTCAAGTGACTGAGACATTGTTCCTTTGTTTTGTTTGATGTGTTTAATAAGGAGCTTTGAGACTTTCACATTAGAGCGTGAGGAGAGCTGAAGATTCCAGTACCACTGCAGTGCTTATGAATAAATATAAGTAGATATGAATATGCATTACAGCACGTTAAATCAGCAGGCTATGACAGGTTTGGCAATATGTGCATGTGGGATTTTGTATTGCATGTGGAGTAAAACTAAACAAAGACAAACAAAGAAAATACAAAGTGCAAAGAAGAAGCTGCAAGTGAGCAAGAGAAAGAAACATTTGGCATGCTCACAGTTTTCCTCGAATGAGACGAGACAAAAAAAGTTATTAAAATGATCGCGAACGAAAGTCATTTTCTGTCTTTACAGTGTTGCATAAAAAGTAGCAAAAGCAGGACATACAGTAGATCTTGCACACTCTCCATCTTTCTCCAAGAAACACATTTATTATGATCCGCGCTAAAGTCAGCATCCAGGAGTCGTCTGCCGTCTGGGTAAAAGCAATCCTTGCTTAAATCTCACTTGTTGAAATGCACTGAAATAAAACTTGTGCACCGGTTCCACATGATTGAATTAATTTAATTAATGTTAATTTCATTTTAAGAAAAATTAATTCAATCATGATAACCAGTGACCATAATTGAATTATGTAGATCCAACAATTAAAAAAAAATTAATCATGTGGAACCGGTGTTTTATTTCAGTGTGCCAGTGTAAGTTGTTCACTTTCCCAGTGTTGTGCTGTGTTTGTTATTGGTTTTAAATCAGGAGTGTTCATTGTTTCTGTCAGAGGTATGTTGATGATCTGAGCATGTCTGTATGCGTTTTCACAGTCAAAGAGTTCTGCATATACTGCATTGGTCTTAATACACCTATGTTTATATACTTCTATCTGTATTTAGGATGTTAAAATGCATCAGTTTAAACAGTTCTGTCTGCGCCCGAGCGTTTTCGGACCACCTGTTCCCCATTGACTTGGTCTACGGCGAGGGTCTCCACCTCCGCCTGTGGCCGGTCTCCGCCTGCTGATGGCGAGCGGTGGATTCGATGTGCTACTCCTATATGCGCGTTAGCACGGGGAAGAGACCCCTCCCGTGCGGGACTATTCCTGGGGCTGGGGGGCACCGGGATATGGGCGGGGCTAGATGGTGCAGGGGGTGTGGAAGAAACAATGGGCGGGATGACAGAAGGGCGTTCCCGCACCACCGCCTGAGACTCTACGGGGGCAGCCGGCTCTCTGGCCTGCAGGAACGGTGTGGGATCCGGCATTGAATCTAGGGAATCTCTCAGTACCACCCTGCGGCCGTCCGTGGCACCCATTCGATACAGCTCTGTGTATTCGGAGTGCAGTGGCTGCGAAAGACTTTTGCGCATGCGCCTGCGAGGGGTATCGGGTTGGCGGATGTCTTTTTCGTTTCCCGATGGCGCAGGAGCCGGTGGAGGGGATGGTTTGAAAGTGCCAACCGGGCTGACGGACGGGCTCACGCCTGATGCTCCCCCGGCGAGAAGGCGCTTTTTGGTAGCGTGGAGTTGGGAGGTGAGGTAGGCGATGGTGCTGGCTCTCTGCTCTAACTCTCCAGATAGCACGGCCAACTTATGGCTCTTCAACTTCAGCTCGTCGAGATATTTTTTCTCGCGCTCACGGATGGTGTTCTCCAGAACAGAGATCATGGCGTTCTTCTGTTCCAGGTCCCGCAGAAGCTCAGTGTTTTCCTGCTCTTTGGCCTTCAGCTGAACCTCCAGTTCCTCACAGCGCTGGTGTAGCTCTCTGCAGCGTGCCTCACCATCATCTAACAGAGAGAGAAAGACGTTAAACCTTCGCACCTTATATCGTACTTACACACATTTGCATTGCTCTTTATAAAGATATTTACTGTATATCTTTACTTATTTCCAAGGATTGGTATAGACGGTTTCAGCAGTGACAACAACATAAAGAAACGTGGAACAAACGTATCTCTTGGTAAACTTCCACAAAAAAAATCAAATATGGGGACACATTTCAAGTGAGAGCAAGTCTACATTGTGTTACCTTTAAAGATACATTGTAACATTTCCCTTTCGAGCTGCGTCACTGCGGTGACACTTTGGAGATGCTTTCAGGGGTAAGTGTGTCTGAATGTGTATATCAAATTCAACCAATGGTGAGGCTTAATGACAAAGACCGGGTGATGCGGGAGCCAGAAAGTATACTGCTATCTGAAATATCGCCAAAGATCGGCGTTACAGGGACGCAGGAAGTATACATTAGCAAGGGAGACGCAGTTTCTCATTCCCTTCTCAGGGAACAACAGTTATATACTTAACCCGAGACGTTTTCATTTGTCAAACACAACTTTGCAAAAAAGCATTTTGGTATGACTCAACATTCGCATACAGAAAATAAAAGCATTTAAAGCGAACAGAATTTTTATGATATTATCCTACACTAGACAGGGAATAATATGGATTTTTTTCCAGAAAACTTCTTGCATAAAATAGATTCAAACACTTTCAATGATCTGTATCTATGCATGTATATTTTCAAAAACTTCCCAGGGCCTTGATTCCCCCCCCCAGATTTACAAACTTTCAAGGATTTCAAGGAACCGTGGGAACCCTGTATATTTGACGAGGTATTTGTTCCAGAGTTCGGTTTAGCCACTAGCCAGACCATTAAACAAACAGAGACCATACATCCAGACATTTAAGCAGGATGGGATCTCATATCCTTCACTAAGCAGGTAATCCCAGAATGCACTGCAATCAGCTTGGTGGAATAAAAGAATAAAAGATATGTAGATTGATCCAAGTCAGTCATATGACCCCGGACCACAAAACCTTAAAGACGAGTGCATGATCTCTGAAAGCCAATGTTGACATTTGAAATCACCTAAACAAACACGCCCCTACCACAATAGAATCTGGACCTTCTTTTGATTGACCCGCCCCACACATATGCAACCCACGCAACAATGTTGGTTAGTAGACACACCCCTTACTGTTGATTGGCTACAAGTTGGCCCGACTCCCTTTTCCAAAGCGTTTTTCAAAAATCATGCACCCCGCCTTTAAGTAGCATGGGTATATTTGCCTCAAAATACAGATTTTTATTTTGTGCCAAAAATCATCATCATATTATGTAAAGATCATGTTCCATGAAGATATTTTGTAAATTTCCTACTTTAAATATATCAAAACTTAATTTCTGTAAGTGGATTGCTATTGACTTCATTTGGACAACTTTAAAGGCGATTTTTTTCAATATTTTGAGATTCCAGATGTTTAACTAGTTGTATCTCGGCCAAATATTGTCATATCCTAACAAACCATACATAAATCGAAAGATTATTTATTCAACTTTCTGTGTATTTAGACATCTATAAAATTTCTCCTTATGGCTGGTTTTGTGGTTCAGGATCACATATACTGTATGAGATTATGCCTTACAAAGCAACAACTTTCAAAACAGAATACGAACAAACCCAACCGATGAGTTTAAATTAACCCACGCTGGATTGTTTAAACCCATGATTGCGTAAAAAATATGGAAATTTTCTTTATTAATTTAACCCAACAGTTGGATTTTCGTTAATATTTTACTCAAAAACAACCCAGCAATTTTAGTAACTTTCTCCATTAGCCTATAGGGGGCAGCAGTGAGCTTTAAATCGGGTATCAATAAACCAAATACTCTTGAGAAACTGCTAATGGATATGAAACATCAAACCCGTTTCTTATTTAGCAACTCTTTCAGTCCTTCCTTCCTCAAACTCAGACGTTGAGCTTTTGACAGCAGGCATTTGTAGTATTATGGGAACAGCCCTTTTAGACTAGCTCAGCATTAATATTATTGATTTCTCCATGAATTTAGCTGGATATATACACGCTGTAATTGCAGACATGAAGACATTTCCTACACCATCTTGTATCGATGTGGTAATTTTGAAGAATAAAAAACATATACAGGGCTAATATATATCTATATATATTAGCCTTATTAAGGGCAACATGTAAAAGACATTTGTCTGGCAGCCAAACAGGGCGGGGCTGAGAAGGGATGCGGATGCAGACACACACACACACACACACACACACACACACACACACACACACACACACACACACACACACACACACACACACACACACACACACACACACACACACACACACACACACAGAGAGAGAGAGAGAGAGAGAGAGAGAGAGAGAGAGAGAGAGAGATCCTATCTCATGTTACTGTACTAATGGATATGAACGTTGAGGAAATCGCTGTGTCTGTCTTTACTGACCTTCAGCTTTTAAACAGTCTACACAATGTTATACCATAGGGAGAATGTTTTCTCTCTTACATTCGTTCTCTTTTATTTGTGTGCATTATTGGTATGATCAAAACTATTAAATGTTATTGCCAAATGAGTGCTATATACTTGCACTGCAAAAGGAGTGCAATAAACTGTTTTAATGTTATATTTAAAGCGTCCTGTACTCTTGACCTGTATTAATGAGGCACTCGTTTCCATGTGATCGGTCTAACAGTTATTAAACTAGATGTGTGGAATGAGCTCATCTTGGAGACTGACTCATTTTCTCTTTTCCTGATTATCTCATTCCCACTTAGCAAAGGCCACATCAGCTAATGAGGTCACCATCAAATCCACACACAACCCCAGTCAGACAGCCATAATGCACCACATGCTTCAGCACCTCCAGCTTAGGTCAGAGATCACCTGAAACTGTTCTAAGCATGGTTGATTTTTTACATTTTTGAAGCTTGACGTGTTATGATAAGAATTAACGAATGCCAGTCCATTAAATGAACCACATTGGTGAAGGGATAGTTCAACTAAAAATTTATTTTCTGTCATTATTTACTCACTTTCATGTTGTTACGAACCTGTAAATATGTATTTGTTCTGATGAACACAAAGGAAGATCTTTTGAGGAATGTTTGTTAACTGATCAAAAGCACCATTCACTTTCATAGTATTGCCTATCCTATAATGGAAGTCAATGGGGCTTCTGGTTGATTTGATTAGAAACATTTTTCAAAACATCTTCATTTGTATTCATCAGAACAAAGAAATTAATACAGGTCTGCAACAACATGAGAATGAGCAAACGATGACAGAACTTTCATTTTTGGTTGAACTATCCCTTTAAGACTGAAGAGTGATCTTTAAAGTGTAGAAAATGGTTTCTCAATTCCAAGAACGCAAAGAACGGACTTGCGTTCTCGTGGAGATCGGTCTTTCCAGGTGACCTTGGAAGAACAAACTCAGAAGGTCACGAGAACACAAAACGCACTTTTGAGAATAGAGTTGTGTGCGATTTTCCTGTTTGTCACCTGACCTCCGCCATCGTTTTGCCACAATGACTTCTGGGGCGTAAATCGAGTTCAGCGCACAAGTCTGCACTCGATGCATCCTCGATATCAAGAACACATCCGGGTATTTTCATACATCCTCTGTACTTGCGTTCTTGAGAATTGGAATTGAACTTCGATGGTTAATGATGACGTAGAGCGAGGACACAAGGACTTAAGATCGCTGAAGAACGCATATTGAGAAATGTCAATATCTGACACTTTGAATAGCCTCTCCTCTCATAAGATGGCTTTTGGCTGGTAGTTTTGTGGCTTTTTTTAGGAACAGGAGCGTGTGGATCAGCAGTAGTTATGACTGTGGTGCAGTCAGCAGGTGATGCATTAACCTTTTGCATTAGAGCTGTATAAGCGTAGCCATTCATAATCTTATTTCCCCGTGCTGGACTGCAATCTGGCTGACATCAGCCTTGTGTAAAAACAACAAAAGATATTGTGTACAACCATACACACATCATTGCACAGCCGTCTGAAATACTTTGTTGCGATTGGTTAATAGCATTCTGCAGTCAAATATTTTTAAATGAAGAGTTTGGTTCCAAAACGCGATAAACGGCATTAAAAAAAATTTACCACCAAAATCAGTATTGTATCAGGTAAGTGTTAAAAAGAAAATTATTAATTTTACACAAAACTCGATATCCGCCATGTTATTCTGACATCTTTTCTCCCTTTTTTCCCAAAACGTGACAAACGGCACTCCTCCCTCTCTGCAGAATGCAATAAATCCACTCAACAAATCACAGCGCAACATTCCATTTATTATAAACAACAATGACGGTGCGTTGAATGCACACGAAATCCTAGTTTTCCTCATCTACTTTGTACTCGTCGCAAACAAACAAAAACAAAATAATACTTTGATGGCATTGATAAACCTGTGGTGGTTTTCTGTGGCGGGGAAGAAACGTAAGCAACTCAGGCACGGGCAACGAGAAAATGTCGGCTGTTGCTTGTTCTCACACGACACCATCAAGCTTCTGTCATGCTAACACATTGACCCCAGGGGATCTTATGAAAAACTTTACATTATTTTACTCAAAGTCAACAAAAATCGAGCAGGACCAAAACATTTTATAGCTGATCGCTGTCAAAAAAATTCAGTGACGACGTCCTAAGGATGACAGCAGCAATGATAGTGTTCTTAATATGACAAAGTAAGTGTTTTGGTTAATGCCATTAAAGGAATATTCCATTTTCTTAAAAGAAAAATCCAGATAATTTAATCACCACCATGTCATCCAAAATGTTGATGTCTTTCTTTGTTCAGTCGAGAAGAAATTATGTTTTTAAGTAAAACATTGCAGGATTTTTCTCATTTTAATGGACTTTAATAGACACCAACAATTAACACTTAACTCAACACGTAACAGTTTTTTTCAACAGAGTTTCCTTTGAAACTATAAACGATCCCAAACGAGGCATAAGGGTCTTATCTAGCAAAACGATTGTCATTTTTGACAAGAAAATAACAAATATACACTTTTAAACACGACTTCTCGTCTAGATCCGGTCCAGCGCGACCTAACGTAAATGCGTAGTGACGTAGGGAGGTCACGTGTTACATATATAAAACGCACATTTGCAGACCATTGTAAACAATAAACTGACACAAAGACATTAATTAGTATCAGTTGACATACAACAACGTCGGAACGGTCCTCTTTCCACACACTTGTAGACACTGGGGCGGAGTTTCGCGTTCGTGACCTCTTGACGTCATGACGTATTGCGTGGGGTCGCGCTGGCGCATCACGACCGGATCTGGACGAGATTCATTTTTTTATCAGTGTATACCACTAGTCAACTAAATGAATAAAACATGGCAAAGATGAATGCACATTTTTAAATTGATTCAATAGATATATAGCATTTTGAAAAAATACCTTGTCATGGATTTATTGCATTTTGCGGAAAAAATTATCAGTTTTTATAATAAATCTTTGAAAATCAAATTATGGATTTGAATTTTAAATGTTATTATAACATAAAGATGCTATATGAAATTTGTAACAGAAAAATGTTGGTTTTCATCTTGTCACTTTTTTGGTATAGAAATTTTTTTTTACCCAAATTAATCAAAATGGATTTATTGCGTTTTGGAACCAAACCACTTCATATAGTGACCACTGAATTTCCACTGAATGTACCCCTCAAATATATTTTTATGAGTTAAAGTTGCCAGTAAACGAAAGTAGCGATTGGATACATGGTGACGTTTTCACGAGTGAAACGGCTTCTGAAATGAGAAAAAGGTAGGGCTAGACTTAAATTCGTCCATCGGGAATTGATTGAATTGTTGGATGTTGGGTCATGTTGCTATATGCTAATCACGGCAATATTTTCACGGACCCCATGCACCTGTCATACCATATGACCGGAGATAAAGAGAGATCATTTCAAGAAGGGGAGGAGATTTGTGTTTTTGATTAAAGATTTCATCGCAAACCAGTCGCATACCGGGCGAGAAGTACTGCGTCTAGGACAACTCGCAAGTATCGCACGCCGTACATGCTCATTAAATAGTGTGGGCATAGTCAGACAGAGTCTACTTCAAGATGCAAAATATGCGTTATCAGCCTATGTAAATAATTTACGATTTGGGACAAATATGATGTCATATAATGTTAAACAACAGTATGTGAGTGGCGTTCTGTGGCGCGGCAGGGATTTAAGCAGCGTTCAGAGTCACAGCAAACAGCCGCTGTGACTCTGTGTACATTCATAGTAAATAAAGTTTTTGATTTTTGGATACATGGCGCGATGTGCGACCCCCTTAAGCCAACAGTTGGATTTGTCCTTATTTTACCCAACCATGGGTTTAAACAACCCAGCATTGTGTAGCTGTGCTAATTACATGTTTCTTATATCACTTGATGGTGTCTTAAACCAAAATGCAATATAAATCCTTAAAACTAAGAACTTCCTAAATCTTCAAACTGTTTGTTAAGAATAGCAGCGAGTGTTTCTGCAGTTTGCCTGGATACTCCATGTCTGGGAAATGGCTTGAGCATTCACACACATAAATGTGTCACAAGAGCATTGTGTGTATCGGGGAGAGCTTGAAAGCCCAGTATATATAATACAGATTGGGTGGGTGGAGGGCTGGGGGTATCAGAAACTCTACAAGGGTAGCAGGGGGTTTGTGCGTGTATTTGCTTGCTAGGTGGGTTGCTGGTTTCCAGGTTACGACACACAGACGTGGTAGTGTAGACTAAGGGACAGAGTTGTCTGGTTCTTTCTTCGCAGAAACAACAAACCTGCAAAGTTAGCAAAGAAAATGTGCGAGATAAAGAAGAGACTGGCAAAACCAGGAAAAAAACTGTCTGTCTACTGGGCTTCCAAAGATTTCTTTAAACAGGTGGATGTTTTTATTAATAAGTGGTTTGACGGCATCCTATAGCAACAAACACCTGACATGCACACACAGTTGATCCCTTGCATAACTGTATTGTTCTGACCCCATGCAAATGTGAACACAGACACAAAAATACGGCACGTGAGACATCTTACCGCCTGCATCAGAGCTCCTCATTGTCAGCTCATATGTTAGATCTGTGAAAGAAAAGAGATCAAATGTTAGGTTGGCAGCACAGGGCATCACACTACCCTTAAATGACAGCATTGAAGATCACATGACGCATGGCATCACCTGAAACAGGATAAGCCATACAAACATGGAAAAAGCCATACAGTAGGACAAAAGACCTAAAGGGGTCATATTAGTACCTCAGAGGTACATATTGGTACCAAATGTGTACATATCTGTATACCTCAATGGTACATACAGTGGGTGAAATAAGTATTTAAACCCGTAAACATTTTTCAGTACATATATTTCCAATGAGGTTATTCACATGAAATTTTCACCAGAGATCAGTATTAACTCAAAAACATCCACAAATATAAAGAATTCACAACATTAAAGTCCATAAATAAAGTTATTCGCAATAAAGTTGAAGCAAAAGGTAGTGTAAGACAATTTCCTGAATAAATATAGCACCTCCCCAAAGGATACTGCATGGGGGCAACGTGAGTGCTCGGGAAAGCAACTCTCCACGATTCACAGTGGACTTCCCACTGAGAAACATTTGGGTTTCAAAGACACACCTTTAGGGTGTCATACATTTGTATTCTTATTGTCTCAGAGCAAACTGTATATGAAATGCTACATGCACAAAGAATCTAAAATCTGTATCTTATTTGTTTTTCATTGAAATATCTCATTGCAAGTGGTTACAATGGTCTCACCCATATAACAACAGAATACAATGTTAAAGTATATGTGAAACTTCATTCAATGTTAATAGACACCTCCCATTCCAAGCATAAACCAATCACCCACTGTATACAGATTAAGGACAGCCCTTAGTTTTACAACAACCAATCAGTACCAAATTCCTATATGCTTTGTTCTCTGGTTATTTAAGGAGATGTGTAGAAGATTTAGGCGGGACTTTCAATATCTAGAAATGCACCCCATGATGCTGTATCTTTGATATAGCATCATGTATTTTTATTTTATTTTGAGGAATCTGTAACCAGATCTTCATCTCCTTACCAGGTATGCAATGGTTTTTCGTTTGTTTTGTATTTGAATTGGAATGTAAATTGGTTTCTGAATTATGTTTTTCCTTACCTGGTTAATAAATTGTTATGTTTGGATTTATTCTGCGGCTACGAAAGTTATTGACATGATTAGTAAATTACGATGTATCCTTGTTTCCGCAACGTCTGAAAATCAGGCTAGTACCGGAACAAAATCCCAGACTAGATGGCATAGTAGTACATCAGCGGAGGATTTTGGAGATCCGACTAGCACTTGGCGCTAGTTTAAGTTAAATTAGATGCGTGGAGGCTAATTTCCTGTTTAGAGTAACAAGTAAATGTTGTCTGACCACTCTAAATCAGATGAGCCTCAGCCTCTGGTTATTTCAATATTAATCTATCTAAGTTGCATATTAAGTTATGGCACGATTATACAAAACTATCATTGGAGAAGACGGTCAGTTTGTTTTATGATAGTGGTCGTGAGCCTCTGGTTAGAAATAAATATTGTAATAATTAAGTTGCACCTCTATGGGGACTAAATAAAGTATGTTCAGAGATGAGCACGCATAAAAGGCGGCCTTCTGAACATATGGTCAAACCTCTAGCAGCGACCAAGCCTGATTCGGTTGTGATCGTGGGCCCGCATGATTATTAAATATTAATAAACGGCCGGTGCGTGAGTCCAAAGCGACATGAGTAGCCGAATGAACGGATGCAATAACAAGTAGGGCTAAACAAGTATAACCAAACATCCACCCAAATTCTGTAACTGTTAAAAGTAATCATCAATCCAATTAATATTAACATTATCTTGGAGTCAGATAATAATACAAAATTGCATAAATGCCAAAACGTCACTTGCAAGCGCCGGAAAAGACTGAACGCGCTATTACCCTTCGTTTGGATTCCGTCGTTGGGCCAAACGGATGGATGGGGCCACATTTTGCCCCTTACAGTAGTCACCAAGGCAAGGAACCAGCTGAAATCCATAATAATATTTATTTATAAATGTGATATCTGTGCAAATTATTATCAGCTGGGTTAGTAAATTCATAAGCTTTAAAAAGCAGGGATGTGATTTCCGTATTTCGGACCTCGGTGGGATGACTTGTCTAAATCACGTAAATGAGACTATGAGACACTATGAGTTTTATTTTTTTGATGGTGGGGGGTTGCGCCCATTGTTTGTAGATGGGCGCTTCACCATCCACCATCAGCCAACATGTATCCGTGACATTAGGTTTGTTCGCCTCATGGGGCGCCGCAAGAATCGACAGGCAAGTGACATCAAAGTGTTTCCCCCACTGTATTAGGACCTTTCTAAAGGGTACCCAGTGAGCTAAGGACTATTATTTGACTATTTGACAGTGTACCCTTTGTTTATTTTGTGATATGGAATGGCTGCCTGTATGTGCTTATTACTTTTAAATTTGCATAATGTTTTTAAATGAAAAGTCCAAGTTATTTCATCATATGGGAAAAAATACCATGGAGAGATGTGGGGGGCATAAAACTATTTATAGTTCAATTTTGCAAATTGCAATGCAATGTTTTACAAAATTGAGCAATCTGAATCAAGTATCCCATTATCTGTAATGTTATTGATAATTATGCTTTTGCTCACTTAGCGGCAGCAGAAACAAAAAGCCAACAAAAATAGTTTCAGATGAAATAAAAAGTAATTCGATTTTAATGAAAAATAATAAAGGCATATTTTTATTTAGAAAATTTTGCACTGATCAATAGTGCACAATAAGACTCGGGTTAGTTTTTATTCCATGCTGAATTTAAAAGAGAAATTGGGCAAGGATGAAAGTGAAAGTGTTAGGCACAAAAGGCTCCTTAGATGAGGATCGAGGTGTCTGAAATAAGATTAACTTTATTATTACAGGACCAATAATAATCCCTGTGAAATCATTTCATACTATAAGCATCACCAAATGATCTGGTGACCCATTCAGACTGTCAGCTACTAGCAGTAGCAGAGCAACATGATCTCATTCAGCTACTTCCTGCGACACGAGCGACAGTGGCCCTATCCCAAAAGGAAACACTCTGGACTTGTGGACTTCCTCAGAGTCCACACGTTGGTGACATCATGTAGTGCCGACCTTAGGGACCCTTGATGTGAGTTCACAAGGGCGCACCGTATTTTGGGACAGCCTCGAGTGTCACGCCGGAAATAGTGAACTCCTCCCTTCCCTCATCTGATTCGTCTGATTGCTCTTTCGTAAGGACTTCTGGGTTGGTAAAGTGTGTGGAGCCTCCAGGAGTGCGGGTTTTGCAAAGCGGGCGCTGATGAGCACACTTCGGAGCATAAAAATGACAGATGGGACTCCCTATGGACTCGTAGACTAAGCGAGCATGCGCAATTAAAGCCTACAAGACCGAAAGTCCACATGAAGTGCGCCATTTGGGACACAAACTGCTAGATGCCGCTAAAATCTACACACAGCACCTTTAAAAGAAGAGTGCAATCACAACATGTCAGTGTTCATTATATTAGCATATGTGTACCTGTGCAGTGCTGTTGTAGACGGCGGATCTCAGCATGAAGACCCTTCAGTGTGTTGGCATGGTCTTGCTGCAGAAACAGCAGGTTCTTCTGTGCACTGTGGAGTTGATTCTCCAAGGTCACCCTCATCGAGGCCATGGTGATGGGATACGGTCACACTCACATGTATAAATAAACTCACTCTTTCAATCCTACACACACACAGCAGCTCAGTAGACCTGTGGATACAGAAAATACTGATCACATATACTGACCTATGAACCACTAATATTCACCATCACAGTAGGAGAAAATGTGCTGGTGCTGACACAATACATTTTTAAAAATAGCAAAACAGCCTCCCAGTCATTCTTCCAATGCTTGTGTGGTCACACAGTACCT
Source organism: Misgurnus anguillicaudatus (assembly GCF_027580225.2). Taxonomy (NCBI): domain Eukaryota; kingdom Metazoa; phylum Chordata; class Actinopteri; order Cypriniformes; family Cobitidae; genus Misgurnus; species Misgurnus anguillicaudatus. The sequence goes on from NC_073341.2 coordinate 19,645,112, forward strand.
ATGGTGACATGACTGTCTGTCTGTCTGTGTGCTTTCTTTCAAACAGCATATTAAGTCAAGCCACTGCAGGATAAAGCTATACTTTAAGACAGGTTTATTTACTGACTAATGCAATGAAGTGACAGCTATAGAGAGACCAGCACTACCACTACACACACACATGCAATCACATTATGTTTACTCCGGATGTCACAATCCCATTTCAATGATCGTCCCTTCGTCTGGGAGGACAAAGAGGCTATATTTAGCTAATGACACCATTATGGCTTGACATTACGTAATACAGATGAGCTGGGAAGAGAGAGAGAGAGAGAGAGAGAGAGAGAGAGAGAGAGAGAGAGAGAGAGAGAGAGAGAGTCTGTGGAGATGTATTGATTTCTGGGGATCAATGCTAAAAAGCAGGTTAGTTTCCACAGACATTGAATTGCCCCAAGACTCATCCCCCATTGTGGTGCTTTTTCTAAAGAAGTTATATCATATTTTTAAAATCCTTTTTTTTCTCCCCCGTGGTCTGCATGTTAGTCGAGGTGTTGGTTGTATTAGCAGCAAAAAAATGTTTCGATAATTTAATTAATAACTCACGCTAAGTCTGACCCTTGCAATTAAAAGAGCTTTGCTACACATGTGCTGTAATACAGTAAAACTGTGGTACATCTATTCAATTCAACTACCTGGGTTTATATACAATCAACTGCTTGTGATTAAATAGTTAATTTAATAATTTCTTTTCAAAATTAAATTGTTTGTCTCCACAATGTCTTAAGGAAAGCTTTGACGTAGTAAAAACTGTTCATGATTTTAATATGCATGAATTATTAACCAAGAATCATTTTGAGGCTGCCTCTCTCCTCTGGGTGCACTATTGCTACTTTCAAGATCCAGACATTCTGAGAAACAAAAGAAGATGAAAAACACAGAGATAAAAGAATGCCTCATGGGCGTATTGAGAGTTTGCAATGTTCAAACTTGGTCTATTGGAAAAACTATACATTTTTACACGCACTAGTACACATCACTGCAGTTTCTAAGTAAAAAAGACTACAAGTAATGCAAAAAATACCACAACTTTTAGACACACTAAAAGATCAAAATTATGATTTAGAGTAGTAGGTCTGATCCTTATAATATGGCTTCAAAATTTCAGAAATTGTGTGCATCAATTGGATTTTTGACATTTGAATTCCAGGCAGACGTACACTGAAAAAATAAAGGCTGACTTTACTTAAAAATATAGTGCATCATTTTTGCATCAAGTTTTAGGTGGAATTTTAAGTAATTTATGTAATTGCATAAAATTCCATGTAAAACTTACTTTAAAAAGAGGTAAAAGTAAAGTCAGCATATTATTTTTTACAGTGTAAGGATTGGCTAAGATCAAAATGTGTTTCTGTTTGGGTATGGCTTATTATTGGTTAAGTCGATAGGACATTATTTAAAAATGTGATCGGCTTTTACTGAGAGAAAATAAAACTTACTCTTAGTGCCACACAGTGGACATTTCATTTTGACACTGCAGCAAAAACTTGTGCATTTTGTATATTTCACATATAAATATTTAAGTTTTTTAGATTTTTTAAAAGATCCAAATGAGAGAATCAATCAACAATGGATGCATTAAACAAAGACCATTTTTTAAAAAGAAATGCTATTAAATAAACTATGGTGTTTGATAAGAGACAGTTTAAGAAAAAAATGTAATAGCATTCATGAAAAGCATATGAGCATACAGTAAATGTGTAATGTCAGGCTATGCTTAAGCTGGGTGCGGCAAAGAGAAGACGGTAGACTCTGTCCCTCTCTTTTATTAATTCACTTGCTCTCTTATCTGCTCATGTGTCCTCTCTTTTTTTCTCTGCTTCTCGATTTCTTCTCACCCCATAAGTCCAACATGAGGATGCAAACATGAACGTTTACAGAAACATGAAAAAGCAGTGATAGGAATCAGGGAATAATTCCTCATTAAGAATTCTCTCCCTTGCAAATTTTGCACTGGAATTTGAATTAAATTGGCCACGCCCCATAGGATATTAAAGTGGAACCTGAATTGAAATGACGTGAAGAGAAATTCCCTGGATTGCAAAAGAAATTCAATAGTCACACAACCAAAAGAATGGGATTAGTCCAACACAGTTTTGCAAGAAAACCTAATTTGTAATGCTTCATGCTGTCTGGCTCAATCTTAAAGACTTTATAGTAAATAATGAGCATTGTGGAAGACACTGAGCAAAAAGTGGTGCATAAAATGAACATGAAAACATTATTATCATTAATTGTTCCTGGAAAGACTACATATACTGGGTGTATACCAGTCTCATGGCAAGTCGTGTTATAGTAACGAAATATTTGATTAATTTAATTGTAGCTTGGTTTGGTAACATACCAGTTAAGTTAAAATCACAAATAAACAGTTATGAACTGGTATATACACACCAATGAAAGTGAAAGGGGTGAGGGAGTTTCCTTTCCTCCAAATTCTCTTTGAGAAGCCCATAGTTAAACATGCAAATAAAATTCTAGCAGACCCCTCCCATGTCCTGTACCCTGAATATGAATTTCTCGCTATAGGGTCCCGGTTAAATGAAAAGATACCGGAATAGGTATAATAATTCTTCATTCCTTTATCAGTAAATCTTCTAAATTCAGGATGTAATGCAGTGTGAATTGAGTGTCTGTATTGTGTTTTTTTCTTGTTATTGTACTATAATTTTATGTCTTATGCGGCAGCCTTTTGTCCAAGACAAATTTCCTTGGGACCAATAAAGTAATCTAATCTAATTTATTCGTGTTCAGGACGCTTTTTTAACCCCAAGCGAAAATAGTTTTAAAATCATTTCGAAACAAATATATAAAATTACATCCCAAACCCCAAATCTAACCCCAATGAGAAAACAATACATAAAATATAAAATGACACAGAAAAGAAAGTTGTGCCATGGATTCGAAAAACTATTTATAGAAATTCGTGCTGAGTGAAATGAAAAAAAAAAAAGGAAAATCGTGTCCTGAACACGTATAAATTAATCAAATATTTTGTGACTATAACACGACTTGCCATGAAATAGGGTAGTGTATACAAACATGAAAATACCATTTTAATTTAAATTCCTTAAATTCACATCTGAACTATACTGAGTTTGACACAGATAAACATACAGTATTTATAAAAAGAAATGATTTCTAAAATCGATTTTTTCTATATTATAGATGGACACCAGCACATCCCACTTATAATATCCATCTGGTTCCATTAATGAGACATCTGATCTCTCCACTCTCTCTGAGCACAACACACAAACACAGTGAGGATGACTTTGCCACGGTCAAACCTGCTGTGGTTAAAGATATTAAATAAGTCTTTAGTAATGCCACATAATAAAGGACACTGACTGATGACCTCCATTACTTTAAAAACAGAAAGAGAGAGACTTCTAGGCTCCACGGAGAGGGCAAAAAACTATGAATTATTTATGAACAATGAAAAGTGATTGAGATGCAGGAGACTGTATTCCTATGATAAGCTACCGTAAATCAATATCAAGGTAGTATACTATGCAGAATGATGATGTCACACACGATAAATCACACAAGCACTTCCTAAAACAAAAGAGCTTACCAGCATCAACCGATGACATCATAACTTTAAGACCAACATTTTTAAACAGATATGAAAATTAGACAATTATCGGTACAATTTACCTCTACTGTTTATCTATTTATTCATTGTTATTTATATAGCTGATTTACATCATCTTAAACTGTTAAAAATCCTAATTGTTTACCATGCTAAAAACTTAAAGCTCCTTACCCACCCATATGACATGTTTTTAAAAGCCAACCATAATAGTACTTATCAAAGTAAAACACACATAAATTAGTGTTGCAACATCAACAGCCTGTTTATCTTAGTAAGGGCATCAAATCTGTATATCTGCTTACCGTAAATCAATGCACTGACCATCCTCTCAGAAATGATATTCCAAGGCATACATGAAGACTCCCTCACTGCATGGTCCCTACAGTCATTGGGTGAGGCCTTCCCTGCCCTGCTCTATATGAGACACAAAGAATTCCCCTGACATTAGTACTCAACTCTGTTATTCATTTATCCCCACGTACTATTGTATCTCTTGTGTCTTCCTCACACTCGTAACAACCCTCTGCCAAAATCTGCCTCCCTTGCATTAATAATCTATGAACTGCAGCGTTATAAGACACTCTATAAACATCCTGGTGACTCTATACAAATGCAACCAACATCTAGTGCTCTGGAAAGGACCAGCACTTGTGTCACACCCACTACATAGTGTATGATGTAAGCTAGTGAGATGACATGATGCACTGTACGGTGCTGGCTACAATGTTGAATGAATATTATTTTATTGATAAAATCTTTGTCTAAACCACGTATTGCAAAAACTTAAACATTTATGATGAAAACATAAAACACGAGAATAAAAAAAAATCCAATGATTTTCGTGGCAGCATCTCATTGGTCAATGCATATCAACACATGCACGTGAGAATGGCTCGGGATGAGAAGGATCATAAACAGCACCTGCATTGCGGACAGCGCAACATTTGCGACATAAACCATCACTTTGGAAATGAATGAAATTTTAAGAAATTCCAAAATTATAATTAGAAAACAACAAGGGATGCTGTCTGTTGCGCCAACGCCTTTACTGAAATCCAATAAACATAACAAAAACGAAAGCACGTGTCCAAAACTATGTATTTGTTAATAGCTACAATAAAGTAGAAATACACACAACTATCATGACGTCCAAAACCAGAATATAAGGCTTTGTCAATGTCAAGCATATTGATCAACGTCACAATTTTATTAGTTTGTCCTGACACGATGTCAGTTTATAACACCTATCTTCACCATCATCTCTAGTTACTTTCATAACTGCAGACACAAGCGGCCGCCGATCATTTGACTCGATTAATGCTGTCATCCGTCTGAAAATACGCAACAAGCGGCAAACAACCATTAATACAGCAAATGCTAAATTGCGTACTTAATATACGTGCTATTATTGCTTCACAAATCAATCTATAGCAATGGCACTGCCATAACAATCACACTGCTTATTTCGGGCAGAGCGCGAGCAGGTGCAGCTGAGGATGCGATCTGCCCCTCCGCGCGCATTAAACGACACCTACCTGAAAGACAAACCGAGAAATTGTATTTGTCTGATGAGGTGAGATAGGTTTAGTTGTGCTGTCTTGAGACTGATAAGTGGAGAGCTTTGTGGGATTTTATTCTTCTCGACGGGGCAGAGAGAGAGAGGGCTGTGTCTGTCCGCTGGCTCTCTCATCTCCCGGAGATACAACACTAAATAAGGCGGTGCATGCCGGGATACTGAGGAAAATGCGCACACGCTCAGGCGCGCTGAGGTGACACGTACGTACACAAGTCGCTTTATTAACGCCATATAAATTTAAAGCAGATTTAAGAAAGAGGTTGACATTTAACGTTTCCCTTTTGTTGATTTTTGGTGGTATTTGGTAAATTAAAGGTGGTTTAAACCGTGTCAAGCACAATATTTCCTAGCGTCATCACCATAGCAACAGATTCACGCTCAGCTCGCGCCGGGTGTGCGGTCAGATGTGAAGAAGACCCCACATTGAATTTTACACAGTAACAAGTTCATTCATTTATCATTTTAACCTTTATACTTATAGTTCGCCCCAAAATGAAAATTTTGTCATTAGCCCATAATATTATTATTTTATTTTAAAAAAGTTTACCACTAAATGAAAATTCTGTCATCATTTACTCACCGTCAAGTTGTTAAATTCCTGTATACATTTCTTTGTTCTGTTGAACACAAAGATATTTTGAGCAATGTTTGTAACTGTAAACAATCTGCTTTGGATCACCATTAACTTCCATAGTATTATTTGCCTACTATGGAAATCTGAGGTGCTCCTGCTTCCTGCCTGATTACAAATATCATAGTTTGTGTTCAGCAGAACAAAGACATGTATACAGGATTTTAATAACTGGACAGTGAGTAAATGATGACAGAATTTTCATTTAGGGGTAAACTATCCCTTTAAAAATAAAATAATAATAATAATAATTTTATTTATTAATAGAAATATAAGTGTTACAATAAGCTGAGGTTTAAAGCAAATGTAACACATTTAATTAAACAGCTAAGTCAGTTGATAATATTGCTAGTTTATGCACATAAAAAAAAATGTGTTGGAGAGGACAAATTTGTAAAGTTTTACTGATCTTCTTAATAATAATTTTAACCGAATGTGCAATTCCTTGATTGTAAAATCTATAATAAGTAGTTCTGTTTTCTTTTAGTCAAATATCAAAGTAAATCTATACTGCGTTACATTAATATATTTTAGGTGTCGAATCAAGCACAAATTTTGTATTTTTATATTAATTGCCTTTTACACACCTAATACCTTTTTAGGCAACAATCTCAGTAATGTAACATTCTCAGTAATAACATGTTTTACGACAGCCATTATTTTCACAGTACTGCACAGTTTATTTCTTGACACTATTATACATTACTATTTTGGCAACAAGGTATTTTTCATCATGCACAATATGAGGCTTGTTTTGGCTAGTGTGTAATAACAAGAACATGAGGAGTGTCTCCTGGCCAACACATAATCTTCAGGATTAGTGAAATTATAACAGCCTTCAAGTTCAGACTGGAACTCCACCAAGAGGAACATTCCACAACAAAACTAATTTGTTTGACTGAAGACTTGGTATTTTCTCAAAACACAAAACAGTCGTGTCTTTTGCAGTCAGATTTCGTAAAAAAAAAAGTTTTGTTAACCTTTTTTCTACAAAGCAGTTATTTGACCTACAGGATGGTGTACAAATTAATTAGTTTGTGTAGTTGGGAATTATATTCCCTGAAATATAGTCCCTGTACATAAAACGACCACAAGAGAGCAGTGTTTTATAATTTTCAAAAGATCATTGAACAGCCTTTCACTGACCTGTTTTTTCATGCCTTTTCCGACAATTACAATAGCCTATATGCAGACATTAAGATCTGAGGTTGAAAATAGGAAGATAAGTTAATATAAGTTAAAGGTGCAATGTGTAACTTTTAGAAGGATCTCTTGATAGAAATGCAATAAAATATACATAACTAAATTATCAGTGGTGTAATGACCCTACAAAATTAACTGTATTGTTTTTATTACCGTAGAATAAGCTGTTTTTTATTTACTTTCTCCGCAGGTCCCCTAACATGAAAGTCGCCATTTTGCCCGTCATGTTTCTACAGTAGCCCTACAGGGACAAACAGCTCATAGATCACAGTTGCACTGTAAACAATTTCTGTAGAAATTACAGTATTACTGGCAGGTGGTTGCCAGTAACTTACTGTAGATTTTACTTTTATGTTATGTTATGCAACAGTTTGTTCAAATTTAAATGAACATTAAAGATAAACAAGTCTTTATCTTCTACAGTAAGTTACTGGCAACCAGCTGCATAATTACAGCTTTTACATTGTGGTTACTACGTTGTCCCAGACAATGGCGTGTTTGTCCTGTGGTGGGGTACGGTTTGCTACCGTAGCTTCTTGATGCATTTCGAAAGGTAGGGGAAGCTGTGGACTGAACAATTGGTTGCAATTCACAATCTCACCACTAGATGCTTCTAAAAGTCCCACATTGCACATTTAACTATAAAATAATATCTAAAGGCTAAAATATGTGGAAGCGTTTGCTGAAAGCTTTGAAAATGAACAGATTTAAGAAAAGATTTGTGATGACAAATGTGCACTTAAAACAAAAAGAAGATTGTTGAACAAAATATAGTGACTACATTTTGGCTCATGTTGGGCTTTCCTGTCCGTCAGCCTCACTAAAATACAAAGCAGACTTTGTTTTATATGTTAGATTGTGTAGTTTGTAGTAGGATAAATCATCAATTTCTTTTGTTTTGTCTGCAAAAAGGGCATTTTTTCAACATTCAGAAATACAGTAGCATGCTGTAGACGACTTCAAAGCTATCTGATGTGAAGTACAAGCCACGAAACACGTTTTGATTTCATGGGTTTTTAGCTACATGTAACACACTCATAATATTTAATCGAATTTTGACGGCAGCTGAAAAGCTTCAATCAATATAATGTCACCAAGTCGTTTTTATAACAGATGACATGTCCGCACCTACCAGCTGTGGCCATGCTAACACCCTTGTAGAAACAAATCGCCAACGTTTATCTTTACAAAAATCAAGAGTGGTATTCCCTGAGCCCAAACCCTTTTCTGAACACCCAAGGTAGAGAACAGAAGTCTCTCTGTGTTCCTCTCGCCTTCTCTTTCACTCTCTCCACCACACACAAACAGACCTCTCTTCCCAAAATTACACTTGGCATGGTGAATTCCACAGTGGCCCAGCTACTGTGTAAGTAAGATGAACCAAAAAAAAAAAAATCTATTTTCAAAAAGAAGAATTTAGGACAGGCTCAAATAAAAGCCAGTTTGTGTAATACAATATCATAATGAAATTATTATAGTAAGACTATATTAATTTTTACCAAGTTTTCTCTTGACCTGCCTTCAATTCTTCTCATTTCTTTATTTTTTGGGTGTTTGGCACAAACCACAGTAGAGAGAGGCAGACAGAGAGAGGTGGTTGAGGGCACAAATGTCTTTTCCCATCAGCGGTGAAAGCAAACACCTCCATTAAAACACACATCTTATTCAGGATTGTTTTAGTTTGTGTCTTCTGAGTTATTTCTATTTCATAACAGGTAGCTATAAAAGTTCACAAACGGGAAGCATGACTCCCCAAATAAAACAGGCAAACCTCGGTAAACATCCATACAGAGGACATCAGTCCAGTATTTCAAAGCACACTAAATAACACTGAGTCGACTGTGTGCGGCATAGGTCACATAACCACAAACACCAGCAAGCTCTTAACGCACACATGCAGTGTTGCATAGCTGGACACGTACGCCTGTAAATGCATTTAGTCTGTTTAAATCCCTGAAGTGATTTCCAGACCTTTTGGCACTCTTTTTTAAAAACGTCTAGCTTAGTCCGACTATCATCAACTATTCCAACCATGCGAAAAATGCACAGTTCATGCAACTGAAATGTAAGAGACCTAAAACCTTTAAAAAGCTTAAACTTCTACTGAAAGGCAAATAAACGTTATAACACTTTTGGAAAGTACAGTAGGAATTAATAACTTTGAAAAGGTTTGGGTTGTTTGTTTGGTCTATTTACAAACAAGCTCACGTATGCACATTTCCCAAGTCAGCAATTTCTTATAACAGACAGGAAATCTCATAAATGTGTGTGTGAGATTTAACTGCTTACCCGCTTGAGAAATGAAACATTATAAGTGCCACGGTGAAGAAACACAGTGCTCTGTGAAACAGTGCTCCTATGCATGCTGTACCTAAAAAAAACACAAGCACACTTTCCCAGGACAGAAATTAGGTCAGGTGTGGTTTAGATTCACTAGGTGCAGGTAGCAAAGAAGGACCTTTAAAAGGGAAACCAATGAGAATTTAGTGTGAACTGCTGGCTGATCTATTTGTTGGTGACCCAAGGATGGTATACAGCTCAGAAATCCAATCCCACAGATATGGGCACACTTGTTTGACTAGCTGCCAATATCTAACATTTTCAGGTAGTAATAGTCTTACAGTTATTAAATTGGAGTTGGCAAGGGCAGTCGCACCCTAAACATACAGCCAATTTAATTTTCCGAGCATTTTTCTTTTTCTTTCGTTTATGAAAGGGAAGTCATATAATCACTTTGAGATTAAATTGGAAGTGTCATTTATTTGATTGGTTCAAAGGGAGTGGACGCCAATGTGTTCACAGCCACTGTGAATAAAATGACTTACTATTGCTCTACAATAGAGTTTTTCAGTCTGGCTGCCCTCATTACTGTAGACCTTGAAGTGAGGTTTGAAATTGACCTTCAAGTGGGCTTTCAAATGCACTGTAAAATAACTGAGTGCTTAATAGTGTTCGCTTGCCAAGAGCTAAATTTGTCTCGGAGAGCCAAAGTGAATTATTTGTTTTTGAAATGATGCTAACAGGCAGGGACAAAATCTATATGTACAGTATTATAGTATTCAACATAATACAGTATGATGCAGGATGCACTTGAAATCCACATGCATTAAAGGGATACTCAAACCAAATATTAAAAATAAAAATAAAAAAATTCCGTAGAAATTACAATGTAATTGCAGCTGGGTTGCCGGTAATTTACCGTAGATTTAAATTTATGTTCCTTACTGGCAAGAGTTTGTTCAAAGTTAAATAAATTTCAAATTTTAACAAGTCTTTATCTTTACAGAACAAAACTATACAATGGCAGCCTCATGCAAAGCATTCTGGGAACCAGAAATCATCATCAACCTTTTTCTGTTTTTTGCTTCAGATTTTGTTTCCCAGAATGTTTTGCTTGATGCTGTTTTTTTTAGTTTTACTCTGTAAAGACAAAGACTTGTAAATGTTTAATGTTCATTTAACTTTGAACAAAATGTTGCCAGTAAATAACATAAATTTTAATCTACAGTAAGTTACCGGCAACCCAGCTGCAATTTCTACGGAGTTTTTTTGCAGTGTAGTTTAAGATTGAAATATGGATATTTTTCTTACAAAATCACATCGATTACCCACTGAAGCAATGTGGATTACCTCTGTGAAGGATCAATTCACTTTTTTGAGGTTTAAAGTCAGAAGTTGTTCCTCGATCCCCGTTTCGTACCATTATAAATCTTGCAAGACCAGGGACATTTACTAAAATAACTCCAAATATGCTCGTCTAAAAGATCATGGACATATGTATCTTGGATTGCTCGAGAGTGAGTAAATCATGGGGTCATTTTGATATTTTCCTTGAGTATCCCTTAAAATAAACTGTACACTGTAAAAAAAAAAAAAAATCTGTAGAAATTACAGTATTGCTGGGTATTACTGGCAACTAGCTGCCAGTAACTTACTGTAGATTTTACATTTATGTTATTTACTGGCAACAGTTTGTTCAAAGTTAAATGAACATGAAACATGTTCAGTCTTTATCTTCTACAGTAAGTTACTGGCAACCAGCTGCATAATTACAGCTCATTTTTTACAGTGCACTATAAAAATAGCTGTAATTATGCAGCTGGTTGCCAGTAACTTACTGTAGAAGATAAAGACTTGTTCATGTTTAATGTTCATTTAACTTTGAACAAACTGTTGCCAGTTAATAACATAAATTTACAATCTACAGTAAGTTACTGGAAACAAGCTGCCAGTAATACTGTAATTTCTACAGAAATTGTTTACAGTGATATGCTCAGTGTAGATCTGTTTTTTTAACCAAAGCAAAGTACATAAACCACACATACAGTATCACATTCTAGTGCCGCACATGTGACACAGCCTGTAAAAGTCATTTATTTAAAAAAAAATTTTTTTTTTTAAATCATCCTACATCCTACATAATGAGAAAATGTCTTTTGAATATAACCTTTAAAGGGCCGCTAACCTAGGTGTTTCAGCAATATTAAATAGTCTGTGGTATCCCCAGAATGTGTCTGTAAAGTTTCAGCTCAAAATACACTAAAGATCTTTTATTATACGATGTTGAACATGGCCATTTGTAGCGGCAATGAAAAACGCACTGCTTTGTGTGTGTCTCTTTAAATGCAAAGAAAGCTTCTGTTCCCCTCCCCGTATGCAAAGTAGGGGGTATATTTACACATGTGCTTTGGACTACATCAAAACATGCGTCTCTGGCAGAAGGTTGAATAAGGCGGAGTCTGTGAGCGGTTATGGTTGGGGCGTAATCAATGTGACATCACATTGATAGGGGAACCCCAACAGCCTATTTTGCGTGACTGTTTCGGTTTAAAAGAGATTACACAAAGGAGAATAGATAGATTTGTATAATAACAGGATGTTTATGCACACACACTGGCGACTCATTTTCTGCTAGAAACACATTTAAAAGTCTATTTTCTAGGTTAGGGGGGCTTTAATATTGACTGAGTAAGACCATGTTGTCCGTAATGCACAGCTGCATGTGTTTTACTCATAAAACACAATCAGTGACAAAACTCTGGGTGAATAAACACAACACAGAACTCAACTCAAGGGGTTAATCCTAACCATCAAGCTAAACCGTTCAGCCCTCTCCAAAGAGACATCCGTCTATTTCATTAATACCCCTCATCACGTTCAGACCAGATGTTAAAGCAAAACGAGAGTCTCTCTTTCTCTCTACTGTGGTGAGGTATGGAAAGTATTTGCTTGGTTCCTCTGAGGGCTATGCAGCTGGAACACACAGGGAGGAAGCAAAAAAGATATAGAGATAGTTCATAAATGCTCGAGAGATGGAATTATGTGTGAAAACCGGGCAGCTTTTGGGGTTTACTGCATGTCATTGCCTTAATGACCCGTTTGATAATGTACATTATTAGATGGCAAACATACAAAATCAAACAAAGCGCTTGGTCCCATCCCGACTTTTATACATCATATTTGACAGGATGATGGGGCCAGAGAGCTTTGAGGAAATGTAGCGTGATGGTAAACAGCTCATGTTTTAAGAACCGATGATGGATATCATATTGATTATAACAACGGCTCTCAACAGGTTTCACTTCAGGTACCAGATTTTAATATACTGGCATAAAATTTCTTTCAATGCAACAACAACAAATTGCAAGACATTTTCTCCAGCCTCTTAAAAGTTGAAGTTTATTTATTTTGCTATAACTTTGTGTGATTATATGAAAAGTAAAATTTTTTTGCATTCAACCACTGATCTATATAAATGACTGGATTGCGCATAGAACGCTTAACATAACAGCGTGAGGTGAAGCCAGCGCAGAGTTGGAGCCGCCATTTTGGTATACCCAACCGGCAGACGACGTCATTGACTTCCATTCAAAATCATGTTTTAAATTCACCCGCTTTACAGCGTATCAGTCACGCAAGATTATTTTTAGGATATGTGTACGTAAATTAACTGTTAAATATGGTGTTATTTGCAATGTTTATGCTTTAATCGGGCAGGAAAATGGATTTATAAAAAAAATGTTAAAGGCGGAGTCCACGATGTTTGAAAAACGCGTTGGAAAAGGAGACGGGCCGACTACCAAAACACACTTATAGCCAATCAAATCAAATCAAATGCCGGTTTGCGTATGTGTGGGGTGGGTCAACAGAAGGTCCAGATTCTATTGGGGTAGGGGCGTGTTTGTTTAGGTGATTTCAAATATCAACATTGGCTTTCAAACATCATGGACTCCGCCTTTAAGGTGAGTGTGTCTGCTGCGTTCTGTTAATGACACGGGTATAAATAAAGTTTTTTTGACATTCAGCTACAGTCACGGTCAGCGTTATTTCTCTAAATAAGTTTAGGTAACTTGTAAGTTTAGATAACATAAAACCAGCAAATTATTGCATGCACATACGGTACAAAGTATGATTATTTATTTAGATTTCAGAATAAGCACGTTTGTCATTAATACTAAATATGCTGCGGTCTGTCTGCTGATCTGATACTGTAATACAGATGAATGTATAATAACTGATTAAAAACTAAAATGTACAACTTTCAGTAAATAACTATGTACATGCTAAGGACGTTTGTGTTGTAATAATGTACAGGGTAACTTCAGATATAAAAACGAAGACTAGTAAAGTGATGTTTTATCATTAAAATCTGATCGCATCCATTGATTTAATAGAACGTTTGGGTATACCAACATGGCGGCGCGGTAGCTTCACAGTTGTGACGTCATGCGCAATCCAGTCATTTATATAGATCAGTGCATTCAACATTGTTTCAGTTCTCTGTTTTTTGGCCATCAGAACAGACCTGCGAGTTAAGACCACCAGTTAAGAAACACTAGATCACGGTACATGATGAATATTTTTAACAAAACCAAAATCATCTGAACTCAAATTTTTATTCCCCACAAAAATGTGAAAATGGATCCAAATCTACAGAGTGTTGTTTGACAGGATAAAAGTAAATGCTTACTGGTTTAGTCTTGCTTACTATTTATAGACCATGCAGGTGAAGTGGTCCATAGCTTTATGTGCTGACATGTTAAACATCGTGGCATAGAGTGGTACACACCGCAACCTTTCTGGTGCCAACCCCTTGAAAAGTCAATGAGTACCTCTATGTGCATGCAAATGGTTGAGCTCCTATGAAAGTCTATAATGTACATATGTATCTTGCCAACAATGCAAGTCGCAATGAATCTTTCAACAGAAATAAGAGACTAAGATAATAACAGTCTTCTGTCAGGACACTGAAGCATGTAAACTTCATGAACAGCCTAGATACAGGATGTCTGATAGATCGAGGCCTATAGTCTGCTTGGTTTTGCTTACTGATGTAACCCCAAATATTGTCTTTTGTAAAAGACTATACAACCAAACAGTCAGTTTTTTTTAAATTTTACACCAACTTTTCAGCAGTAACAGCATAAACAAGCGGCTTTCGCGGAACACACGTAACTTCTTACCCAGTCTCATGTAGATGCGTATAAATAGCACGAAGTGTAAAAATCGTGCAAAACATACACCAAATTCCACTTTGGTGTGCATATGATACGCCAGTCCTTCCCATTCACTTAAACGGTGCATCTTTTTTTGTCGTTTTATTTATTGGTTTCTGATTTTTTTTTCAGTTTTTTTAAAACCATTTTCGCTTGGGTTTAGGGTTAGATTTGAGATTTGCTTAAGCAGGTTATTTAATATACAGGTTTCTCCATGTTTTTGTCCATATTTAAGCCATGGTCGCTTGGAGTTGGGGTTTGGGTTAGTGTCACGGCTAGGGGCTGGCTGCTAAACCCTAAGCCACGCCCCTTCTCAATTTCCACCTCGAGGAGGTCCCCAAAGCCACACCCAATGACCAGACAACACGAGAGCAGGTAAGTATTAAAACAAACTTTATTTAAATATTTAAAATAACTGGGGGAAGTGGGGAAAGGGGCAATTAAAACTAACTCCTCTCTGCCTTCCAGACAGGCCACAGCACGGGAGGGGGGCAGAAAGGGGGAAGAGCGACGGGGGCTCCAGGGGCTGGTGACCCAAGTGTAGGGGGAAGGGGACGGGGGAACACAGGCTCCTGCCAATCCCACTATCCGTGGCGCCCTCCTCTTCTCTCCTGGAGGCAAAAGACAAG
Organism: Misgurnus anguillicaudatus; assembly: GCF_027580225.2. NCBI lineage: Eukaryota > Metazoa > Chordata > Actinopteri > Cypriniformes > Cobitidae > Misgurnus > Misgurnus anguillicaudatus. Next base: position 19,660,281 of record NC_073341.2, read on the forward strand.
CAGTATGAATTTTGGGGTTGTATCTCTTTCTCTCTACTGTGATACCTGCGCCACGTCGAGCCGATATTCCTCTGCTCACTCCACTGGGTGTTTCTCTCCACAGGGTTTGACTGGGACGTGAAGACTCGTTCAACCTGGGCTAGGGTCGCCTTCGCCGGTTGGCCTGCTGGTAACTCGTGGTAAGTATGGTCTTCCTTCCACCGGTCACTCTCCTGACCTTCGCTCCCGCCTTGTCTCTTTCCTCACAGGTCACTTAGACACAAGGACACAGTTAGTGCAGCTTAATTACTTCTCACCTCTCTGCAGTTTACAGCCCAGGCTTGTGTGTCTGCCCACAGTTCGTTCTACTGACGTTCACTCTTGTTCTCTCTTCCTTTGCAGGCAGCTTGGATGCGATAACACAGTTCGTGCAGCTTGGGTACTTCTCACCTCTCTGCTGTTTACAGCTCAGGCGTGGGTGGCTGTCCACGGTTCGTTCTACTGACGTTCACTCTTGTTCTCTCTTCCTTTACAGGCAGCTTGAATACAATAACACAGTTAGTGCAACTTAGGTACTTCTCACCTCTCTGCTGTTTACAGCTCAGGCGTGTGTGACTGTCCACAGTTCGTTCTGCTGACGTTCACTCTTGTTCTCTCTTCCTTTACAGGCAGCTTGAATACAATAACACAGTTAGTGCAACTTGGGTACTTCTCACCTCTCTGCTGTTTACAGCTCAGGCGTGTGTGACTGTCCACAGTTCGTTCTACTGACGTTCACTCTTGTTCTCTCTTCCTTTACAGGCAGCTTGAATACAATAGCACCGTTAGTGCAACTTGGGTACTTTCTCACCTCTCTGCTGTTTACAGCTCAGACGTGTGTGACTGTCCACAGTTCGTTCTACTGACGTTCACTCTTGTTCTCTCTTCCTTTACAGGCAGCTTGAATACAATAGCACAGTTAGTGCAACTTGGGTACTTTCTCACCTCTCTGCTGTTTACAGCTCAGGGTAGCGCAGCTTTTCCTCAGCCCGCTATACAGTGTTTTGGTCGACAGTACTCAGGGCGGATTACGACAACTGGCATGTACAGAAGGCAAACGGCGACGAGCTCCCTAAGGGGGCGCCGGGGGCAAAAACCCTCTCGGCGAATCCGCTGGTCCGCAGGGGGGCGAATCGTCACACCGTCTCACCGGGCCGAGCGCTGCCCTGTCCTCAATGCCCGTAGGCCGATCGAAATCTAGACAGGGGCGCCCCTTTGTAGAGACCACGGGGCGGCGGAACTCCTTCGCCCTTCACTCTGCCACAGACGGAACACACAGGTAAAGTAGCAATATACAGGTACGTGTTTGTACTCACACACACACACTGCCAGCTTCCAGGTTTTCACCGCCGCACTCTGCAACTGTCAACACACCGACGGGACAACTTCCACGGCCCACACCGTCACTGTTCACTTAAATCGCACACAGCATACAATAGTTAGTGTTCACACAGCCGTCAGCCTCTCCGTCTCTTCCTCAGTGGAGGGGATGATGCGGGGTACGTCTGACAAGACACACAGCACTTGCACAGCAACCCACAGCAAATACACAGCACCACTTCAACGTGAAAAGTTTTCAAAGGACATAAACTCACCCACCACTCTACAGGTGCACACACGCGACGCCCAGCGTCTTCCACTTCGCTAAGGGCCGATGGGGGCGATGACACTACGGCCGGAGCTTTTAGGTCTGCTGCTATGGCGATGTAATCCACTTGTTCCTGCGGCTCACCCACCACGCTCGATCGGGGGTAGGGCCGCTTTTCCTCTTCCTAGAGCGTTCAATAACACAGAAGTTGGCAGCTATGGCTTCGGATCAAAACTAGAGTCGATACTCACAGCGATCTCCTTGGTAAACAGTATACAACCAGATTCGTTTCCTTAATCCTTGGTTACTCCAAACGTGTCACATTTACCGTTGTCTTCTTCTACCCACAGGGTTTCTGCTTACGGTAACATCCACTGAGAACTATGAGAGGGAAAGAGAGAAAGTGCAACCAACTGCCAATACGTAACGGACGAGCACAGCTCCGTACTTCAACTCAACACTAACCACGCCAAACTGTGGCTTACACTGTCCTAATATACTCCTCTGTAGGCTGTAATCCTCCAATCGACCGGCGATTTCCTTAAACGCCCACAGCTGCGCTCCATTTCGCTGATTACAGCCCTTGTGATGCTACCGGATGTCCGGTGTTTCCTCTTCCCGGTCTGGGCGGAAACATCCGGGCGGAACCAAAGTTTCCCGACTTTCGGTTCCGCCCAAAAGATCGTCACCTTGTGACATCCTCCCCCGCCAATGCATTCTAGTCCCTAGAATGCCTCGGGGTTGTCCACTCACCGTAGCGGGCAGGGGGGCGGCCTCGGTTCTCCCGTTGGGAGCGTCTCACGGGTGAATCAGGTTCAGCTGGTTCGTGTGCCGGCTCTGGTTGTCCCGGGAGTTCGGCTGGCTCAGGTGCTAACTCTCGCTGCCTCTGGGCGGCCGGGGGTTCAGCTGGCTCAGGTGCTAACTCTCGCCCTCTCGGGGCAGCCGGGGGCAACTCCAACACGGGTCGGCCTGGTACCACAGCCCATCCTCCCATCCAGGGGGCCGCCGGCACCGGCTCCACAACCCTTTCCTCTGCTGCTTCGGGATAGTTGGGGCAGGGGCGAATCATGTTCCGGTGTACCACCCGCTCAGGGCCGGCCTTTCCTTCCGGCCGGATGGTATACACCGGCTGTCCCGGTCTCTGCTGCCTACATACCACATACGGGATGGTCTCCCAGCGGTCGCTTAATTTTCCCTTGCCTTGGCGCCTGTTGTCCTTCGCCAAGACCCTCTCTCCAGGTAGCAGGGGGGCGTCCCGGGCCGTCCGGTCGTACAACCGCTTGTTCTTCTCCCCTGTGGTCTGTATTCTCTCAGATACCTGTTCATAGGCAAAGTGTAACCGCTGGTGATGGCGTCCCACCCACTCGGTCACGCTCACTTCCTCCTGGCCAGCTGCCACTCCTAAGACCAGGTCCGTGGGCATCCGGACATGTCTGCCGAACATCAGGTAAGTAGGGGCATACCCCGTCGTACTATGTACACTATTATTATATGCCTGTAGTAGATTCGGTAAAGCACTCACCCAGTTGCTCTGCTGCCGTTGATCCAGGGTCCCCAGTAGCCCCAACAGGGTCTGATTGAACCTCTCACAGCTGCCATTTCCCTGGGGATGGTACGACGTCGTATGGGTCTTAGTACACCCATACAACTGGCATAATTCTCGGATCACTTTTGACTCGAAGTTGGCCCCTTGATCTGAGTGCAGAAACTCCGGGCATCCAAATGTCTGAAAGACGTTCCTCCAAAGGGCCGTCGCGGTGGTATTAGCTGTCTGGTCAAGGGTGGGAACTGCCCATGCGTATTTGGTGAATAGGTCAGTAATTACCAAGATGTTTTGGTAGCGGTCTTGCGGCCGGCCCAGGGTCAGGAAGTCCATGGCCATAATGTGGAGGGGGGCTTTAGCCTGGATGGGCACCATCGGCGCTCGAGCCTCTCGCCGAGATTTGAACAACATACACCTGGGACACGCCTGGATCAAGCTACGAACCGTGGCTTCCAGCCCTGGCCAATAGAAAAATCTGCGCAGCAGTGATATGGTCCTCTCTTGTCCTTGATGCCCCAGCTGATCATGGTAGGCCGAGACTAATGCTGTCGTCTGATCGGCGGGCACCACAATCTGGCGCACCTCCTCGCCCAGTTTCGGGTCACTGACCTTTCTGCACAGCACTCCTTCCTGCAGTTCTAGCCTGTCCCACTGCCCCAGCAGTTTTCTCCCCGTCTCCGTCTGGGCTATTCTTTCTGGCGACGTCGGTCGTCGCCTCTGCTCCACCCACGTCTTCACCTGACTCACATCCTGATCCCGGGCTTGCCTCTCCATCCATCGACGGGGGTCCCACCCCCAGTTCCCGGGGACGGCCTCTTGCTGTCCTCCTGGGGCATCCACGGCCCCTATCATGTAATCCTCCCTCGGGCTGTTTTCCTCTTCTCTTCCCCGGCACCCGGGGTCGCCCATCTCTGGCAGCCTCGAAAGGACATCGGCGTTCGTGTGCTCGCGCCCCGGTCGGTACTGCAAGTGGTAGTCGAAGTTGGCCAGCTGGGCTACCCACCGCTGCTCTACGGCCCCCAACCTCGCTGTCTGCAAATGCACTAGAGGGTTATTATCCGTGATTACCGTTACCTTGGCACCCCAAAGGTAGTCTTTAAACTTCTCACTTAGGGCCCACTTCAAGGCCAGCAACTCCAGTTTAAATGAGCTGTAATTTGCATCGTTCCTCTCCGCTGGATGGAGGCTCCGACTTGCATAGGCGATCACCCGCTCCCTTCCTTCGTGCCGTTGGGCCAATACGGCTCCCAGCCCCAGGTTGCTTGCGTCTGTATACAGAACAAAGGGTTTAGTAAAGTCCGCGTATGCCAAAATGGGTGCCTGTAACAGTTCCTGTTTTAGTCTCTGGAACGCAGCCTCACAAGGGTCATCCCAGTTAATTGAGGGTGACCCACGTCCCCGATTTCGCCCTGTACCAACCAACAGCTGGTTAAGAGGTTTAGCAATCTTGGAAAAGTCTTTGATGAATCGTCTGTAATATCCCACAAATCCCAGAAATGATCGTACCTGCCTCACGGTTTTGGGTGCGCTCCAGTCCTTCACTACAGAGACCTTTCCAGGGTCCACAGACACCCCTGCGGCGCTGACCACGTGACCCAGGAAATGAACTTCTCGCCTCAGCAGGTGGCATTTGTCAGGTTGCAGCTTTAGCCCGTACTTTTCCATGGCCTGGAAGACCTCTTCGAGGTGCTGGAGGTGGGAGTCGAAATCTGGGGAATACACAATCACGTCATCCAAGTATACTAAAACTGACTTCATCAACTGACCTCCAAGGCAGCGCTGCATCAGTCGCTGGAACGTGGCCGGAGCGTTACAAAGCCCGAAGGGCATCCGTTCCCACTCAAATAATCCAAACGGGGTCGTGAAGGCGGTCTTCTCTCGATCTGCCTCGGCCACCTGCACCTGCCAATACCCGCTGGCCAGATCCAGGGTGGAATACCACGCGGACTGCGTAAGGCTGGCAAGGGAGTCTTCGATCCGTGGTAAGGGGAAAGCATCTTTCTTGGTTACTAGGTTGAGCTTACGATAATCCACACAGAACCTCCAGGCTCCTGACTTCTTCTGAACAAGCACGATGGGGGCCGCCCACGGGCTACTGCTCTCCCGAACAATGCCCCGCTCCAGCAGGCCCTGCAAGAGTGTGCGTACCTCGGTGTATAAGGTAGGTGGAATTGGCCGATATCTCTCTCGGCTCGGCCCAGCGTCCCCAGTCGGGATATGATGTTCCACCACTCTGGTGCACCCATAGTCTTCCTCATGACTCGCAAACACATGTTGCCATTTTCGAAGAAGCGCCTGGAGCTTCTGTGTCTGTACTGGCTCCAAATCCTTCCCTTGTAGTGACTCACCCTCAAGATGTCTCGGCACCTCACTCTTCCTGTCGTTCCTAGGGGCATCCATCTGTGTCAGGGCCACCTCAATCACGGAGGGGCACACCTGACGGAAACTGACGTCCCTCTCCTCTCTCACCTGATGGGGCGCGACCGCCGTTAGTCGGGCCAGTCGTTGGTGTCGATGTAAGTGGACTGCATAAGGGTGTTCATTTCGTACTCTCACGGGGACTCTCCCCCGGCGGACCGCCACTAGGCCCCGTGCTACCTCCACTTGAGGACAGTCTGCATGCGGCTCAACCAATACCCACTCCTCAGGGTCGACTTCTCGAGGGGGCACTCTCGCCCACACAATGGCCTCACTTCTAGGGGGAATAGACAAGGCAAAACGACACATCACTCTTCCTACCTCTTCTCGGTCTCTATGGACCTGGGCCATCTGAACTCGCCGACAGTCGGCAACTACACGCTCCCATTTGGGCCTCTCTGCAGGTGAGATTCTGGGGCCAGGCCTAGCCTGAAATAACTCTTCCCAGCATTCCGAGAGGACATTCATGCCCAGCAGGGCTCGATGGGCACCCAAACACCTGTCTTCGACAATGATCACACCTTTCTGGGGGACTAATACCCCGTGGACTTCCAAGTCCGTCAGTCGGTAACCGACATACGGGATCTCCAGGCCATTTGCGCCCCGCAACGTCAACCAGGGGGCCTCTGCTCCTTGCGTTCCTTTCTTCCCAAATATCTCTTGTGAAAGGCTTTCTGCAAACAACGTTACCTGAGAGCCCGTATCTACCAGGCATTGTACTGTCTTGCCACACACCTTTACCTCCGCTATTGGGCTATGCCCAATCATCTGGTGCCTGGGATTATTTCTTCTGGGGTCTTCCCGAGGGTTCCCGGCCACACGACCCACTGTGGCCGGCCGATCTAAAAACCCCCTTCCGATGCCCTACGAGGCCCACACTGGCGACTGATATGTCCTGGTTTTCCACAGCGATTGCAAATAGGGCGCCCTTGGTCATCCCATTCAAAGCGGGGCCGGTTAAAGCGGTCTGGACGTCTGGGCGGCTCTCGGCCTCGCTCCGAGTATGTTCGTTCTCGGGGGGCCGGCCTTGGTTCCTCCCGCGCCCTTCCTTGGCGCAACTCTCCCAATAGAGCTTTAGACAGCTCCGATATCTGTTCCTGGACGTCCTTCAGCAATTCCGCCTTCAGGGCCTGTTTCCAGTCCGCCCGCTCAGGTGGTGTGGGTGCCAATTCGCTTACCGCCGCGCATACTGGAGCCTCGCTGACTTCGACCTCATCACCTTCCAAGGCCAATGCCTCTTTCCTAAGGTCTTCGAAGGTGAGCCCGGGGTCCCTCCGAAACTGGACCCGCAGGCTCTGTCTCACAGGGCCCTCCTTCATCCCCAGGAGGAACTGGTCACGTAACAGGTTCTCCCCGTCTCCCAGCCCATGATCGCGTCGGGCCTGTAATCGGGTGAACTGCTCCCGCAGCCTCAGGGCAAATGCTCTAATGGTTTGTCGGGGGCCTTGCTTAAAGTTAAAAAATTGGGACCGGAGGACAGCTACAGGGGTATGATCACCATATTGCTCGGTGAGAAACTGAAATACGGTCTGGGCGGTGGCTCTAACTGCTTCGGGGGCGGCTTGCACCTCTCGCCGGGCTTCCCCCTCTAGGGAGTTTAACACAAACTGGAGCCGCTGGGCGGCGCTGAGGCCCTGCAAATCGGCCAAATATTCTAGTTGGGCTCTCCACTCTGTCAGTCGAACCTCTGACTCTGCTCCTCCATACTTCTGCATCCATGGGCTACCCATGATGATGGACGTGGCACGGGGTGGGGCTGCGGGCCCCGCGTTGTCGGTCATTGGGCGAACCTGGTTACTCAACTCGAGGTGGAATCCTGCCGACTACGCCAAAATCTGTCACGGCTAGGGGCTGGCTGCTAAACCCTAAGCCACGCCCCTTCTCAATTTCCACCTCGAGGAGGTCCCCAAAGCCACACCCAATGACCAGACAACACGAGAGCAGGTAAGTATTAAAACAAACTTTATTTAAATATTTAAAATAACTGGGGGAAGTGGGGAAAGGGGCAATTAAAACTAACTCCTCTCTGCCTTCCAGACAGGCCACAGCACGGGAGGGGGGCAGAAAGGGGGAAGAGCGACGGGGGCTCCAGGGGCTGGTGACCCAAGTGTAGGGGGAAGGGGACGGGGGAACACAGGCTCCTGCCAATCCCACTATCCGTGGCGCCCTCCTCTTCTCTCCTGGAGGCAAAAGACAAGCAGTATGAATTTTGGGGTTGTATCTCTTTCTCTCTACTGTGATACCTGCGCCACGTCGAGCCGATATTCCTCTGCTCACTCCACTGGGTGTTTCTCTCCACAGGGTTTGACTGGGCCGTGAAGACTCGTTCAACCTGGGCTAGGGTCGCCTCCGCCGGTTGGCCTGCTGGTAACTCGTGGTAAGTATGGTCTTCCTTCCACCGGTCACTCTCCTGACCTTCGCTCTCGCCTTGTCTCTTTCCTCACAGGTCACTTAGACACAAGGACACAGTTAGTGCAGCTTAATTACTTCTCACCTCTCTGCAGTTTACAGCTCAGGCTTGTGTGTCTGCCCACAGTTCGTTCTACTGACGTTCACTCTTGTTCTCTCTTCCTTTGCAGGCAGCTTGGATGCGATAACACAGTTCGTGCAGCTTGGGTACTTCTCACCTCTCTGCTGTTTACAGCTCAGGCGTGTGTGACTGTCCACAGTTCGTTCTACTGACGTGCACTCTTGTTCTCTCTTCCTTTACAGGCAGCTTGAATACAATAACACAGTTAGTGCAACTTAGGTACTTCTCACCTCTCTGCTGTTTACAGCTCAGGCGTGTGTGACTGTCCACAGTTCGTTCTGCTGACGTTCACTCTTGTTCTCTCTTCCTTTACAGGCAGCTTGAATACAATAACACAGTTAGTGCAACTTGGGTACTTCTCACCTCTCTGCTGTTTACAGCTCAGGCGTGTGTGACTGTCCACAGTTCGTTCTACTGACGTTCACTCTTGTTCTCTCTTCCTTTACAGGCAGCTTGAATACAATAACACCGTTAGTGCAACTTGGGTACTTTCTCACCTCTCTGCTGTTTACAGCTCAGACGTGTGTGACTGTCCACAGTTCGTTCTACTGACGTTCACTCTTGTTCTCTCTTCCTTTACAGGCAGCTTGAATACAATAGCACAGTTAGTGCAACTTGGGTACTTTCTCACCTCTCTGCTGTTTACAGCTCAGGGTAGCGCAGCTTTTCCTCAGCCCGCTATACAGTGTTTTGGTCGACAGTACTCAGGGCGGATTACGACAACTGGCATGTACAGAAGGCAAACGGCGACGAGCTCCCTAAGGGGGCGCCGGGGGCAAAAACCCTCTCGGCGAATCCGCTGGTCCGCAGGGGGGCGAATCGTCACACCGTCTCACCGGGCCGAGCGCTGCCCTGTCCTCAATGCCCGTAGGCCGATCGAAATCTAGACAGGGGCGCCCCTTTGTAGAGACCACGGGGCGGCGGAACTCCTTCGCCCTTCACTCTGCCACAGACGGAACACACAGGTAAAGTAGCAATATACAGGTACGTGTTTGTACTCACACACACACACTGCCAGCTTCCAGGTTTTCACCGCCGCACTCTGCAACTGTCAACACACCGACGGGACAACTTCCACGGCCCACACCGTCACTGTTCACTTAAATCGCACACAGCATACAATAGTTAGTGTTCACACAGCCGTCAGCCTCTCCGTCTCTTCCTCAGTGGAGGGGATGATGCGGGGTACGTCTGACAAGACACACAGCACTTGCACAGCAACCCACAGCAAATACACAGCACCACTTCAACGTGAAAAGTTTTCAAAGGACATAAACTCACCCACCACTCTACAGGTGCACACACGCGACGCCCAGCGTCTTCCACTTCGCTAAGGGCCGATGGGGGCGATGACACTACGGCCGGAGCTTTTAGGTCTGCTGCTATGGCGATGTAATCCACTTGTTCCTGCGGCTCACCCACCACGCTCGATCGGGGGTAGGGCCGCTTTTCCTCTTCCTAGAGCGTTCAATAACACAGAAGTTGGCAGCTATGGCTTCGGATCAAAACTAGAGTCGATACTCACAGCGATCTCCTTGGTAAACAGTATACAACCAGATTCGTTTCCTTAATCCTTGGTTACTCCAAACGTGTCACATTTACCGTTGTCTTCTTCTACCCACAGGGTTTCTGCTTACGGTAACATCCACTGAGAACTATGAGAGGGAAAGAGAGAAAGTGCAACCAACTGCCAATACGTAACGGACGAGCACAGCTCCGTACTTCAACTCAACACTAACCACGCCAAACTGTGGCTTACACTGTCCTAATATACTCCTCTGTAGGCTGTAATCCTCCAATCGACCGGCGATTTCCTTAAACGCCCACAGCTGCGCTCCATTTCGCTGATTACAGCCCTTGTGATGCTACCGGATGTCCGGTGTTTCCTCTTCCCGGTCTGGGCGGAAACATCCGGGCGGAACCAAAGTTTCCCGACTTTCGGTTCCGCCCAAAAGATCGTCACCTTGTGACATTAGGATGTAATTTTATATAACAAAAAGTTGCTCTAACCCTAAACCCAAGCGAAAATGGTAAAGAAATAGCAAAAAAAATTACTTGCTTACGTGTTTTGCCTACAAAAATATCTATTAATTACATTATCTTAACTAGTAATACCAATCGTCTTTGATTACGCAACTTAGAGGAGAAAATAATTCTCCAATTTTTCCATTCTCTACATTCTCCCATTGAGAATCTGCTATTGAGAAATCTAAAATCCCACATACTTTAGGGTGGAAGATATCCGTGACCAAATATGCATGGATATATTTCAGTTGATTTTGTAAACAGTCCATCACATGTGTTTCCTGCTAGCCATGCTTCAACACACTAAAGCTTATCTTGGTGGTTTTGTTTTCCGAAGTTAATATAGCTGTAAATTCTAAACACTGGCACTTTAAAGGAAGTTTAGGGACTGAGAATATGGGTTCGACCAATGAAATTGATGAAACCTGCTTGAAAACAGTCAATATGTTCACTGTCAAAAATGATCTCTATCTGTCACTTAAGCAGTAGGGGTTAGTTGTAACACGGACTGTTTACATTGTTGCACAAGGTTGAGCAATTTGGTTTTACCGTATTGATTTCATGCTGCCAAAAGACAATCTCCGGCAAATTATTGGAAATGTATAATGTTTTTCCAGAGAGTTATTGATGAACGAGTGTTTTGGTGGCATGTAAGTACATTTTTTCATCATGTGTTTTTTTTTCTCGGTTTCAAAGTTAGGTGTGTAAGATACCAAATCCATTGCTATGTCATATTAATCAGTTTAAGTTTGGTGATTCTAGTAAAGCATAAGTTACTTTACACAAAAAGATAAAAATGAATGAAGAGAAAAAGAAGAAAAGAATAGAGTTAAATTTGGGTTCAGCAGAGTGGATTTTGCAGACCTTGACATTCTTCTGTTCATCCGTCTGTTAAACTAATGCTACAGTATACAACACGTGGACGCTTTTTAAAAATGACTGGTTTTGCTTGACCTACACATTCTGATCTTAAACTCTGCTCATATATTCGTGGTACCCACACTCGGTCCTGAAGAGTTTAGCTCCAACCTTAATCAAACACACCTGAAGCAGCTATTTAAGGTCTTAAGCATACTAGAAACTTTCAGGCAGGTGTGCTGAGGCAAGTTGGAGCTAAACTCTGCAGGACACCGGCCCTCCAGGAAAGAGTTTGGGTACCCCGGTATACAGTCTTTAATAACATATTAAAAGCCTGTGCTAATTTGGGATCTCTTTTTTATGAATGTGAAATGACCCCTGTAGATGGGAAAGATTATCCAAGAGCAGCACTCTCACTGAGACATTGTATATATTTAATTCATACCTTAAACAGTGTCTAGTTGTAAATGAAATTTTTGGAATTTGTCCAAGGACTCCCTGATTGGCTTGCACCCCAGACTCTCTGAAAGCTTAAGGCAGTTAAAGGCACAACATTTAATTCCACAGGTCCAAATGGCTCGCTGGGAAACTATTTCTATGGCATACCTACCTGTAGTGTTTATTTGTCACTTCTGGAGCTCTGGAAATCTGAACTGAGATCAGACTGGTGGGGGTCAGAAGTTTTAAAAGCTAATCAATGTCAGAGGTATTTGTTCCGCACATTGTGATTTGAAGCTTGGCATTGTGCAGATGGTGAAAATGCAAATAGAAATTATAATGATACAGAGAAATAGAGACAGTACAACAAGGAACAATGAATTCACTTTGCAGTAAAGATTATTTTGATAATCACTGATATATAAAACAATACATATAAAAAGACATAAAGTGTTTTTTAACAACATCAGAAGTTTAAAACGAAGGTTATGCAGATAACCACGGTTCTATGAGTTTCGGATGACCGCCAGAGGCGGTGCTTACAGCACATGAATGTCCATCACACGAACGTGCAGGTCGAGTATTAGTAACAACAAAGTCACCTGTGACATGGTTGACGTCATCGATGTGCCCCGGCACAAAAGAGAAGTCAACCCAGGAAGTGACCTCTTGGCTATCTTCTCGTGTTCACTCCGAATGACAGCCAAGCTCTGGCGGTCATCCGAAACTCATAGAACCGTGGTTATCTGCATAACCTTCGTTCTATTTCGTTTCTTCTGACCGCCAGAGGCGGTGCTTACAGCACATGGATGACTAGTACCTACAAAGTCATGAGGAGTGCTTACCCATCTAGAGATGCTGTGACGGGCTCGGGAGTATTACTGTTGTCAGGGGGTTATGGGGGACCACATTGACCCTGTAGAACCTTGTAAAAGTGCAGCTTGATGTCCAGGAGGCTGCTCTGCATATGTCAGAAAGGGGCACGCCTCTCAGTGATGCCCATGAAGTTGCTACACTCCTTGTGGAGTGTGCTCGGACTGGCTGAGGGTTTGGGGAGCCACTCTGCCTGTAGGCATGCTGGATAGCCTCCACTATCCACCTAGACAATCTCTGCTTGGAGAGTGCCTGACCTCTCTTTGGCCCTGTGTGGCAGATAAACAGGGCGTCACACTGGCGGAATCCCTCCGTTATCTCGATGTATATCCTGAGGGCGCGCACCGGGCATAAAAACTCTGCCCTCAGGTCTGACCCCTCTTCCTGGGCTGACTTGAAAGCTGGCAGGCTAAGTGGCTGGTTGGTAAATGTAGAAGAGAGGGTCTTTGGAAGGAAGGAGGGGTTTGGCCATAGCGTGACTCCGCCATCTCCGGAATGCCACTGCAGGCAGTCATTGCTGACTGAGAGTGCATGCAGTTCCCCGACTCGCTTAGCTGACGTTATGGCTAGGAGAAAGGCTGTCTTCAAGGCGAGCCAGTTTATGTCTGTCGTCCTTAATGGTTCAAATGGTGCTCTGCAGAGAGCCTGCAGCACCAGAGGGAGATCCCACTGGGGTACCTGGCTTCGTCGGGGGGGTCTCAATCGGAGAGTGCCCCTCAGAAAACGGGTCACTAAGACATGTGATCCTACTGTGCTCCCTTCGACTCTGCTATGCTGCGCTGAGATGGCAGCTGTGTACACCTTGATTGTGGAAGATGCAAGTCCTTTGTCAAAAAGTGTCTGAAGGAACTGCAGGATGGTTGGTAAAGGGCAGCATGTTGGCTCCTGTCCCTTCGTTCGGCACCATTCAGAAAAATGTTTCCACCTGTTTGCGTAGAGGGCATTGGTGGAGGGTGCCCGAGAGCTGTTAATGGTGCTGACCACAGCTGGTTCACAGAGGCCTAGCAAAGGGTCTGGCCCTTCAGTGGCCAAACCCATAGCTGCAGTCGAGCTGGATCCGGGTGCCAGATCTGGCCACCCATTTGTGACAGCAAGTCCTTCCTCACTGGAAGGCACCAGGGTTCTCCGTGCAGTAGCCGCAGCAACATTGGAAACCAAACTCTCCCTGGCCACCGAGGAGCGATCATTAAAGTCTCGTGGTGTTCCACTATAATCCTGTGCAGGGTGGGCAGGATTAATGGTAGAGGGGGAAATGCATAAAGCCTTCGTCTCGGCCATGCATGTGCCAGTGCGTCCTGGCCTAGAGGGCTTGGTTCGGAGAGGCTGAACCAGAGGAGGCAGTGTGTTGAGTCCTGACTGGCGAAGAGGTCCACCTCTGCCCTGCCATAATGCTCCCAGATGGTCTGTACTACCGCTGGGTGGAGTCTCCATTCCCCTGGGTCGGGGTTCTGGCGGGACAGGAGATCTGCGGCTCTGTTGGAAATGCCTGGTAAATACATAGCCCGCAGACTGGCAAGGTGTTGATTGGCCCACGGCAAGAGCTGCTGGGCTATCTTCAAGCACTGCAGGGATCTGGTGCCTCCCTGGTGGTTGATGTAGTACACCACTGTTGTATTGTCTGTCCTCACCAGTACGTGTCTGCCTGCCACTTCCGGGAGAAAGTGTTGTAGGCCAAAAAATACTGCCTGTAGTTCCAACACATTTATGTGCTGTTGCTGCTGTAGCGGACTCCAGCAGCCTCTGACTGTCCTGCACTGCCAAACTGCACCCCATCCTTCTTGGGAAGCATCTGTGGTAATGACCTCCCTCCTGGAAGGGATAGAGCCTAAGGGAACCCCCTGCATCAGGTACTCCCTCATCCCCCATGGTCGGAGGAGCCGTCTGCAGCTGTGCGTGGCCCTCACTAGTCTGTGTACATGCCGTGCAGGATGAAGGTGGCGGTTGTTCAGCCACCTTTGAAATGGGCGTAGTGTTAAAAGCCCCAGTGGGACCAGAGATGAGGCAGCAGTGAGCATGCCCATTAACTGCTGGAATGTTCTTAGCGTCAGTAACCTGCCCCTTCTGAAGCGGCCAGCCAGCTGGCGGATATTGTGAACCCTTCTCTGGGAAGGGGTTGCTCTCATTGTCCGCGAATCTAACTGTATGCCCAAGAACACTGTCTCTTGGCTGGGTACCAAAGAGCTCTTCTGGTGGTTGACCTTGAGCCCCATTTCTGAGACATGCGCAACCACTGCGGCAGCCTCCATGCGGGCCTGAGCCTCCGACTGTGAGCAGATCAGCCAATCGTCGAGGTAGGGTAGAATCCGCATGCCCCGTGCCTGTAATGGCCCCAACGCTGCTGCTATACACCTGGTGAACACACGCGGTGCTAGCGCTATGCCAAATGGTAGGACGCAAAACTGGTATGCCTGTCCTTCGAAGGCAAACCGGAGAAACTGCCTGTGATGTGGTACAATCGGAACATGGAAATAAGCATCCTTTAGATCGATGGTTGTAAACCAGTCTCCCTCCTGAATGCTCTGGAGAACATCTACAGTGCGCAACATATGAAATTTTAGGACCTTGAGGTGGGTATTGAGAGGTCTTAGGTCTAGAATCGGTCGAAGACCGCCATCTTTCTTGGGAATTACGAAGTATGTTGAATAGAACCCACCGTCCTGTGTCTGCCTGTCGATTAATGTAATGGCCCCTTTTTCTAAGAGAGCGTTGATCTCTTGTCTTAGGGCTAGGGCCTTCCCTGGGTGGCTCACGATGGTGTCTTTGACCCCTCGGAATCTTGGCGGTCGTCGTTGAAATTGGATGCTGTAGCCCCTTGACAGAGTTGCCAACACCCAGGGGTCTGGTGTTATCACTTTCCAGCGTTCGAGCTGCTGGCTGGAAAAACGTCCGACCCCCGGCGTTATGTTGTCACCGTCTGCCCGTCCGCCCTCTCTGGTCTCTAGAGGGGCGACGAGTCTCGGCTCTGTTATCCTGTGCAGAGCCGCGAGTCCTGGAAGTGGTAGGGCGACGAAACCCATCTGTGCGTCGTGACTCCTGACGGGTAACTGGCCACGATGCGAGTGCGGGCGGTGGCCCCCTCGAGGTTGGAGTCCTGTGTCTTAGCTGGCTCCCCCGGCGGAGACTGGCAAACTGTTGTCTTGCCTGTACTACCTGTGTGCTTCTATCCAGGGCCTGTTGTGCGGCCTGACCAAACAACTCCCCTGGGAGAACAGGGAGGGAGCGAAGGACTCTTCTGTCGGGCTCTGCCAGCGGGGACTGGGCTAGCCATATCTGGCGGCGGGCTAGGGTTAAATATGACATCAGTCTACCGAGTTCTCTGGTCATATAGGCGAGGGCCTGGAGTGACGTATCACACAGTTCCTGAGACGATGTCTGGTCCGTCCCTTGCAACGTCTCGGTAAGGGCCAGCATCAGGTGTGACATTGAATTCCCAATGCGTCCCATACGTGCTGCCGTGTCATAGCTTCTTACAATTAAGTCATCCGTGACCCGGCACTGTGCACGGGGGCAACGGGCGTCAGGTCTTAAAGCTTCATTGGGTGATAGCACTAGTGCTGCTACTGGTGGTTCTATGTTCGGCATGTTCTGAAGACCATATGTGGGTGCGTCCTGCATGGCTGCCAGTACTCTGCAGTCCCTGGGGAGATGGGAAAGCCGTCTAGGGTCCGCCCAACATCTCTGCAGCTCTTCAATATACGGGGCTGAGGGTGGCATTACCCATGTGGAGGGCTGTGTGGACCCTCTAAAAAAAGCATTTGGCTTGGGTACAGCTGCTGGAGCTGTATCCAGACCCAAACGGGCTAATGCGGCCTTTAAGACTGGCTGAACTGACGCTCGACCAGCCTCTGATGCCGCCGTTGTACTCTGACTTGTGACCTGGGAGCCAGTCTGAGAGTCATGTGAATGAGAGGTGTGTGGCTCAGGTTCACCAAGCTCAAAACTCTCTGAGGCTCTGATGGATAGTTCGTCCTGCGCTTTGCCTGTTGATGATGATGATAGCGATGGCAGATCAGCTTGCCTATCTGGTGGGGTTTCAGCGAGAACGCTGCTGCCCTGTACGCTTGGTGCGGGTGGCTGCAAATTAGTGAGTAGAGCCTTAATTTGCTCAAACTCCACGGCCATCTTATCTACCTTTAGAGCTAGGCCACCTTTCTG
Organism: Misgurnus anguillicaudatus; assembly: GCF_027580225.2. Taxonomy (NCBI): domain Eukaryota; kingdom Metazoa; phylum Chordata; class Actinopteri; order Cypriniformes; family Cobitidae; genus Misgurnus; species Misgurnus anguillicaudatus. The sequence continues at coordinate 19,676,727 of NC_073341.2, forward strand.
CTTCTTCCCTTTAGGGGCTGTGTGTGTGGCCCCGCCTTGGCGCTTGGTGGGTCTCCCGGCTAGTGCAGCCTCCTGCCCCCCTTTGCCATGGGAAGTACCGTGTTGCTGGTCCACCTGGGCTAGCCTGGCTGTCCGTACGGCTACACTTAGGCAAACACAGTTCATGCAGGCCTGTTCCGTTAACCCCTGCCTCAAATGTTCAATACCCAGGCAAGAGGGACATTCTGTGTGGCCGTCCTCTGGTTCGAGGGGGGCCTTACATCCCGCACAAGACGAATACATATGCAGCATATTGATTGCTGCTACACTTGGTCAGCTAGGCGGGACAACACCAAGCTGGTTAATTATACAATACAGTAGCCACCGGCGAGTACACCCTGGCTTTAAGTAGACTGCTGTACTGCTGCTTAAGTTAAAAAATAAAATAAAAATAATAAATAAATAAAACAAGACACTTAATAACAATGTGTAAACTATGTCAATAGATTATCTGTCAGAAATTTAGCGTTGTCTTATTTCATTGCGAAGATACGCTCTGATTTTAAACGTATACATAACAACTGAAATGGCGTGTTTGCCCGTAACTGAAAAAAACAACTGTTCACGGCGAGAACACCGTTTGGCGACACACGTTGACAGCAGCCAAATGTACAACTAAATCTTAGCTAATGACTTACCTTAGATGAACCGGAGCTGACCGTGGAAAATAGTCACCCGCGAGTCCGCGGCGAGAAACGCCGCCCCGCTGGGCTCAATATTCCCTCTGAGCGAGGCCACTCAGCGCCGGTTTTAAAAGAATTATGGCTAGACTAACGCAGTCTCTAGGAAGGTAAACAAATTGGTTACAGCTCCAACCTCTACGGGTAGCGAAACTTCAGCGTCTTAGTCCAACTTCGATCCTGCTTCAAACGCGAGAAGATGCAAGAGGTCACTTCCTGGGTTGACTTCTCTTTTGTGCCGGGGCACATCGATGACGTCAACCATGTCACAGGTGACTTTGTTGTTACTAATACTCGACCTGCACGTTCGTGTGATGGACATTCATGTGCTGTAAGCACCGCCTCTGGCGGTCAGAAGAAACGAAATAGAACATCAGTCACAAAATAAAGCACTGGTAGTAATGGTAATACCATGCAACATGAATATATTTCATGATTTTAAATGATTACCGTAATCACATATCTGTCATGGTCCTGTCATACTTTGTAGATATTTATTCAAGTTTGTTGTGATGGGATCGTGACAGCTCTGTGACAGCATCTTTGTTCTAACCTTGGTTCTTGTGTCTGGTGTCAGGATTTAAACTCATGGTCTTTGTCTTGTATGCATGGTGTTCATTTCTTGCATGTTTTGTTGTGTTCTCTGTTGGAGCACTTGGCTCATGATCTTTGTATGTCTCATCTGTCTTGTTTTCTGTGTGCTCTCTGTCATGAGTCTTTGCCCCGCCCCCTTTTGTTTCCCGCTTAAATTGCACCTATTTTATTGCTAAAAAACGTTATTTTGTGTTTATAGTACACTGTAAAAAAATCTGTAGAAATTGCAGCTGGATTGCCGGTAATTTACCGTGGATTTGTATTTATGTTATTTGCTGGCAACATTTTGTTCAAAGTTAAATGAACATTTAAGTCTTTGTCTTTACAGGGTAAAACTAAAAGGACGGCATCAAGCAAAACATTCTGGGAAACAAAATCTGAAGCAAAAAACAGAAAAAGGTTGATGATGATTTCTGGTTCCCAGAATGCTTTGCATGAGGCTGTTGTTGTATGGTTTTGTTCTGTAAAGATAAAGACATACAAATAAGTAGGCTGATCATTAGGACATTAAACCTAAATTATTATTCTACATAATTTTCCTCAAGTCTCTATCTCTTGTCATCAAACATTAAAAAAGGCTACATTATGTAAGCAGCATAACTGTAATTCTGACATGCCTACATTTGTTGAGTGTACTTAAACACGCGCACACACACAGACGGAGGACGAATTCCAAACGGTGCTTCGGGAATAAGATGCAGCATAAACAGTAGCTTCACATAAAGTGAAAAATACATTGTTTTCAGTGCTTTATTCGCCAAATGTATTTTAATGGACTACAGTATGAGACACAGTAGCGCAACTCTCTCTCAAGTTTATACATTAAGAGTTCTGATCATTGAAGGGCGGAGTTGGACCGGACACATTCAACCGCATATGTGCGTACAGAAAATTGCTCACTTTAGCATCTTTTAGCGGTTAAATTGTATAAAATCACTTAACTGTTAACATTTGCAAGCCTTTGAAACACGTGCAAATGATCAACTTTCACCCCTATTTAATCCGCGAATCGCATGCGAGCCAAACCGTGGGTCGTGATCTGCACACCACTAATTAGTAAAAAACAAACATCTTGAGATACTTGGTAGCCTACAATATTTACATCTTATGATTGAGCATTAAGGCTACTTGCTGGTGGCAAGCTTCCAATTTCTCCAGTGAGTCAACGGCGACCAGAAGTGAACTTCATCGAGTATTGCACAGAAATCCTGTCAAAGAACAAAAAGATAACGTTATTGTTTCTGTTAAACGTTTCTGTTCCTGAACATATATATTCTGAAAGTTTCTGGTTTCGTTTCTGTTTCTTGCAAAACATTAAAAGTTTCTGGTTTTCGTTTTGCGTTCCATGAACCGGTTCAAAGCCTTGCTTTTTAGAAAAATGTTGGCATAAATATAACTAAATTGACATTTCTTTTGCATTTACGCATTTGGCACATGCTTTTACCCAAAGTGACAGTAAATTTGCCTGGTAAGCCACATCTCTTGCAACATTAAAAAAACAACTAAAAACTCATATTTTCTAAAAAAAATACTTGACAAATAGATAAGTCTTCTATCTTTAAAATAAATAAATAAATTTCTAACCCCCCCCCTCTCTCTCTCTTTGGACAGGTACTGTTTCGGAATAGTAAAAACTGATATAAAAGTACTTCTTGTATTATTATTCTCCACATTATTGTTTCCCAATCTTTTTAAGTCGCTTTAGATAAAAGTGTCTGCTGCCTAAATGTAAATTTGTGACCCTGTCTGTGATATACAGTTTCATAATCCAATAATGAGATTAAGAGCATCAATGTTTGATGAATATGAATATTTTACTTCATTGTAATCTTTGACCTCAGTCAGTATTTAAAGGTGCAGTTTGTAATTTTTAGAAGGATTTCTTGACAGAAATGCAAAATAATATACAAAACTATATTATCAGGGGTGTATAAAGACCTTTCATAATGAACCGTTATGTGTTTATTACCTTAGAATGAGACATTTTATCTACCTACACTGAAGGTCCCCATACATGGAAGTCGCCATTTTGTGCCGCCATTTTTCTACAAAAGTCCTTAGTGGACAAACATTTTTTTACTAAGTTGTCTCCGACGATTACATGTTTGTCCGGTGGTGGCTACCGTAGCTTCTTTATGTGTTTCAAAAGGGAGAGGTGAGCATTAGACTGAGACATTGGTTGCAATTCATAACCTCACCACTAGATGCCGCTAAAATTTACACACTGCCCCTTTAATATATTTTAGATATAAAGACACAAAGGTTATATTTTCACGGGATGTTCTTTTATCAAAATGACAATTCACAGACTGAGTCACATTTAAGCACATATTTATAAATTATACATTTTTATCAGTGTGTGTGTGTTTCCTGGGAATCAAACCAATGACATTTACAGTGCTAATGTAATGCTGTACATGAACACTGTTATGTAAATGGAAGCAATTTATCACCAAATATTTTTCTGCCGTTGTGACAATCCAAGAAACACTAATCTGATGCTATTTAAAAGCCTATCTCTCAAGAGTGACGGGTTGTATGGTCCGCATCATCATTGCGCTCTTTTCTGTCAGTCAGCAACACCCACTGCCATACAGACTAATTCTACCATACAGCCATTTCTTTATCCAGCTGCCACAACTGTCATTGGCTCTGCTGAAATAAAACATACATGACAAAAACTACAAACTTAGATTGAGTCAAACCAACCGAGAGACACTGGAATAACAGAGACTAAGACTGGTAGAACTATATGTGTCTTATTGTTGATCGTATTAAACGTGTCAGCTGGCATATTTGGCTTTTATATGGACTTTGGCAGCGCTAGGTGAGAGTGTTGGTGAATAGTACAGTATGTATAGGCCTAGCTAGCCAAAGTATTGTAAAGTAATGCTAAACATAAAATGATGAAATATGATTTGGAGTTAAGCAAACTGCTCTTAACTTCAAGATTCCTTAAATTGTTGGAAAGATTTTCTGTATTTGGACCGGCAAGCGTATATTTACAGCAGCTGGAGTGCCATTCATTGCTTTTGATTTGTTGATCCGAGTGATATTGGTTCCATATTTTCCATTTCAAGTTTAGATGGTGTCATATAATCTGAGCCCTTATAAGGCGGCACTGCAGCTAGTTGTGTCTGCAAACTAATGTTCCTCTTGCGTATTCACTACAGTATATAATATGAACTCCAGTTGCAGGTTTCTGGAATGTCCCGTGTGTCTCTCTCCTTTCTTATTTTTCCTTATTTTTTTATCTTCCTGTTTCGACTGTGGTGCATGCTGGGAGAGTCATGTGCCGTTTGTAAACATTGTATGAGCTGTTTATACGTTCCACACATGGGCTTAAGAACCTGGTCTCATCCTCAAAGGCTTCTGGGTCATCTGTTGTCCCCCAGCACAGGCTACTCATCTTTTAGCACCGCTGTCCAATGAAAACAAGAGTGCAGGAGCCAAGGAAAGCCAGGCAGACTTTACCTCCAAGCTATTTTCCACATCCACTGCATGTGCGGCCAGACCAAATACTGTAAGGAGGGATCGAGTCCCCGTCACCTACAGGAATGATTTGTGAACTGAGACAGGCAGAGATTAATGAAAAGAACCAATCAGAATGCTGTCTTTGCTCTTCCAGGACATGTCTGCCCCCCAGGAAAGGTGGTAAAACATCTCAAAGCATCTTCTACCACAGGGGCCTTAAAGGAATAGTCCATTTTCTTAAAAGAAAAATCCAGATAATTTACTCACCACCATGTCATCCAAAATGTTGATGTCTTTCTTTGTTCAGTCCAGAAGAAATTATGTTTTTTGAGGAAAACATTGCAGGATTTTTCTCATTTAAATGGACTTTAATGGACACCAACACTTAACACTTAACAGTTTTTTTCAACGGAGTTTCAAAGGACTTTAAACGATCCCAAACGAGGCGTAAGGGTCTTATCTAACAAAACGATTGTCATTTTTGACAATAAAAATAACAAATGTGCACTTTTGGACCACAATTTCTCGTCTAGGTCCAGTCCTGAAAGCGTCAGCGTGACCTCACGCAATACGTCATCACGTCAAGAGGTCACAGAGGACGAACGCGAAACTCCGCCCCAGTGTTTACAAGTGTGTTGAAAGAGGACCGTTCCGACATTGTTGTATGTGGAATGATACTAATTAATGTCTTTGTGTCAGTTTATTGTTTACAATGGTCCGCAAATGTGCGTTTTATATATGTAACACGTGACCTCCCTACGTCACCACGCATTTACATTAGGTCGCGCTGGACCGGACCTAGACGAAAAGTTGTGGTTTAAAAGTGCATATTTGTTATTTTTATTGTCAAAAATGACAATCGTTTCGCTACATAAGACCCTTATGCCTCGCTTGAGATCGTTTATAGTCCTTTGAAACTCCGTTGATAAAAACTGTTACGTGTTTAGTTAAGTGTTAAGTGTTGGTGTCCATTAAAGTCCAACAAAATGAGAAAAATCCTGCAATGTTCTCCCTTAAAAAAACACAATTTCCTCCCGACCGAACAAAGAAAGACATCAACATCCTGGATGACATGGTGGTGAGTAAATTATCTGGATTTTTCTTTTAAGAAAATGGACTATTCCTTTAATGCTGATATGCCTGGGGGGCCACGAGCCAGGTGGTGTATTCGAATGCGGGCCAGTTTTAAAAAATACAAATGTTTCTTCATGCTGTATATTGATCCAGTGATACGTCACAGTTGGTGTTATATAGAGATTGGCCTGTTTTCCAGCGGTCTTTTGTATGCACAAGGTTTACATAAGAAGGAGGAAACAATCGTGTTTGAGGCTCACGATATGTCATTACCATGTACAGAACTCTTACTATTCATCTATGCCTAAATAAGTACAGCTTCTACGGCACCTTTAACATTTAAAGGTCAAATACATCTTGTCATCCACCTTAACACATATGCGGCTAATTTGATTAAAGTGCACATTTGTTGAAAGACATCAGCAACAGTTGCTCCTTCAGCAGTAGACTTTCACCAGTTTAAACTTGACCGAGATATGAACCAACATCTGACTGCTACTTTACCAACCTAACCACCGGCTCAAAGCTCTTCACCGACCACTCTCTTAAACCCACAGCCCATCTAAAACACTCCATTAACCCCAGATATTCATCTGCTGTTTTCCTTCATGGTTGTCTGTCTGTTAAATGGATGTTGACTGAGCAAGACTTGCTTGCCTGTCTCCTACTACATAGCCCAGCTTATCCACTCTGAGTTCAACACCCACTATCCTCTTTCAAAGTGAATCAAACCAGACCACAAGCTGCCCCCACCCGGGACCAGCTGCCTCATAACAGTAACCCAATACCTGGCAGCCCCTCTGGTTTAAATCCTTTAGTGGGACAGTGTCTACAGAATGCTCTCAAAGACAGTGTGTATGATGCAGTGGCTCATTGGAGATTATAATTTTTATTAATAGAGCAGATCATTAGAAATGCTTAAAGGGGACATTTCACAAGACTTTTTTAAGATGTCAAATAAATCGTTGGTGTCCCTAGAGTACGTATGTGAAGTTTAAGCTCAAAATATCATATAGATCATTTATGTTAAAATTGCCACTTTGTAGGTGTGAGCAAAAATGTGCCATTTTTGGGTGTTTGTCCTTTAAAATGCAAATGAGCTGATGTTTGTACTAAATGGCAGTGCGTGGTTGGATAGTGCAGGTTAAGGGGTGGTATTATCCCCTTCTGACATCATAAGGGGAGCAAAATTCCAATGACCTATTTTATCACATGCTTGCAGAGAATGATTTACCAAAACTTACTTAAACTTAAAGTTACTAGGTTGATCTTTTTCACGTTTTCTAGAAGCACTGGGGACTCAATTATAGCACTTAAACATGGAAAAAGTCAGATTTTCAGCATATGTCCCCTTTAAATGATTTATGGACATTTGTGAAGTTTAATGTGTCCAAGGCAAAGAGAATGGTACTTAAATACAGAAAAGTTTCTTCCAAGTTGTGAGTCTGTGAATATTCGTGGTGTGTAGATAAACTCTGGGTTGTTGGGTTATTTTCAACTCAGCGTTGGGTCAAAAAGGGACGAGCCCAGTCTATTAGGTTGTATTTTAACCTATGCTGAGTTGTTTTAGCCCAAAATGCTAGGTTGTTTAATCCCATTGTTAGTTTAAATTTAATTGATCCAAACGGTTAATTTAACCTTTTTGCCCCAAAGCTTGGTTGAAAATAACCCAGCATTTTTTAGAGTGTAGTCTATTTACAGGAAAAGACAAATTTAAAAATGTTAAAATAAAACAATGCATCCCCTTTGCTGGTTTTTGAAATATATGTTAACAAGCAGCAAAAATGCACTTATTAAAAAAAATAAAAAAAATAAATAAAAAAAAAAAATAAAAAAATAAATAAAAAAATAAAATAAAATAAATGAAATAAAAACAACAACAATAATAATTTTTAATTTATAAACTGCCTTTCCCAGGCTCAAGGACGCTGTACATATAAAGGCCTAAACGTAAAATCTCTGTTAATGGGATCCATATATTATCTGATAATAGATGGATCCCATTGACAGAGATTTTACAATAAAAATCTTTTTTCTCCCTTAAATTTAAGTATAATCAAACTGGCTTTACAAGTATTTCAACATATCATTTCTACATTCTGACTATTTTTTACCAAATCAAATTAAGTGATATGATGGTTAAGCATGTTAGCCCATACTTAAAATGTGACCTCTGCCAGTGAGTACATGACTTGCTTTAAACCCTGAATATTCCTTTAATGGAGTTGTATGGCGTAATTGCTATTCCAATTTACATGTTAACAAGAAGCATTACCTGAAACAATAAGCTATGTTAATCTTCATGAACAGTTTAGTACAAGTAATGTACACATATATGTACAGTACATGTCTAAGTAATCTACTCATTTAAGTGATGTAGATGTAGTCTAGAATTTCACCAGGAGATGAGGTTCATTTTCCTCTCATTCATAGGGGGCCAAAACCCAAAAGTTTTGTCAGGTCTGTGTGGAAATGGTTTAGTGAAAAGGGGCTTGTTTAAACTTTCCTTCCTTGACTGACAGCTCGCCATAAACGCTTGTTTCTCACATTTATCAAAATCCTGCTGTAGCTCTCCGTCAAACAAGCCCTAAGTATAGCTGGGACAAAACACATGTACCGAGCAGAAAATAAACACTGCCAAATTTTCCTGCCCGTTTGTGTATGTGCTCTTCTGTTAGAGGGAACACTGAAACCGAACAATCAGAGCTTTGTGATAAGATTTTTTCCCCATTCATTGTGAAATAGAGAATAAATTGTTCCCTCTTTCCAGCGTGAAAGACTTTAAAGAAGAAAGAGTTTTGCAGGAGGGAGGATGGGCGTACAGTACAAAAACTTCATACTGATCCATGATTTTTATAAATCATCTGAGAAAATAAAATAAGTAAAGCTGAACAAGATGGAATGTATTTCACAGGCTTATGCCACAGCATAATTGGCCTTAAACGCAATTCCTGACAGAAAACCTAAAGCCTGGAGGAAAACTCAATCAAAGCTTTTCTGTCCCACCTGCAGTCTTCACCTCGGTTTAACAATGTTAGAGCTGCAGGACATACATTCAGGAATTATTTATGCTTGCAATAACTGCAAAAGGGATATGATATATATAAAATTATATATACAGTACTGTGCAAAAGTCCATGCCAGAATTAGATTTGTTGTTTTTGCAATGTTATAGTGATCATATATGATTGTTTCTCAGTCTCTTTAATAGAATACATCCAGAAAATACAGGAAATATGTATATAGTGTTAAAAATTGTATAAAAATGTAAACAGATGTGTCAAGTTTTTAGGGTAAACTTCCCTTCCACTTGAGCAATAGCAGGAAACTGCAGGATCTCTTAAACCTAAATAAAATTAAATCATAATTTCTAATTTTAAAGAAATTATTCTCTTTACTTTATTCAGCTCGAAAACGCTCAAGATGTGTTTCATGCCAAGAGAGGTCACACTAAACACCTGACGATGACAATAGTACTGATTTTTTTTTTTTGTACATATTTCCTGTATTTTAATAAAATTGATTAAAAAAAAATTTGGATGCACATTAAAATTTCTAAAACAACAAGTCTGGTGGTGGTGGCCACTAAGATTTTGCACAGTACTGTGGATATATTTATAAAGATAAATAAATATAAAATGCATGATGGATATACACTGTAAAAAAGTTGGTTCAACTTAAAAAAGTAAGTTGGTTGCCTAAAAATTGTGTGTTAATTCAACTTAAAATATTACTTGACACAATTAATACACAACTTTAATTGAGTCAACTAATTTTTTAAGTTGAATGAACATAAACGTTTTAAGGCAACCAGGTAACTTACTTTTTTAAGTTTAACCAACAAATCTTTATTAACAGTGTATCTACAGTGTAATTTGATCTCACAGGAATTCATGCATATTTGACGATATACTACGATTTAGCCACCTCATAAAATAAGTATGAATTGTCATGAGATTGCATTCATAATCATCAGTGGCGGCTCGTGACTGCTCATCCGAGGGGCACTAATTCAAAATAAGTGTTCGGAGTGTCTTCTGCTTGCGTTTTTAAAATATGTGTTTGTTGCGTCATGTAAACCATGTGCATTATGCGTTTTGTCAAAATAAGTGCCTGCTGCACACGTGTCGAGGCCGTTTATGATAAAGGAGACGCTCACGTTCACAAAATACATGCAAGACACTACCTTAACAGTAAAATTTGATTACACATGAGATTATGCGAGTATCTGGCAAACGCGAGCGTCTCTTTTGTCATGAACCATTTGGGCGCGTCTGCAGCAGGCACTTATTTTGACAAAACACATGACGCACACAGGATCTCTCGACGCGCAGAACACATATTTTGAAAAAAGGAACCACACACATGATGGGCTACAACTTTGCATCGAGCGTCCTCAAAAAAGAAGTCACCGGCAGCCACTGCTAATTTTAAATTAATAATATGAAGTTTTAAAGAAAACATTTGAATATATACTGTATTACACTGCATATGTTTTGGCGGTTTTTTCTGTATTTTTTTTCTTCTATAAATCAATGTGCATTGGGGAAATGTTTTATAAATGAAACTGATTTATATATATAGCGTACTTAGTGTGGTGGCTAAAGATCTGAGCTGGAATCAGAAGGATTACAGGATGAAACCCTACTGCTCTCATGCAATGATATCCTAACAGTTGCTGTGATTTATACTGTAGTACTACTGCTTGTAACACCTTTTAAAGGTCACAGACAGCTGATTTATGACCAATCAAAACTGAAACACTATATGAAATATGACAGCAATTCATTGAAGGAACTCAAGAGCTTGATGCTCTCTCCTACACACTGCGGTATGCACACATATCTTCCTCACTCTCTAAATATTTTTTAATGCCAGTGAGGAATCCTGTTAGGAGTAATTGACCCCGTGTAGTGATGATATCCAGTGATCCTGCTTCTGTTCATCCAATAGAAGACCATTCCTATGCTTTTAATACTTCATTGCAACTTCTTTGATAATGTCAAGCATATAACGCAGGGTGAATTCAGGTAAATTGCAGCACTTTCTGACACTCATCTCAACCCGAATTTGCCCCATGTAATTACCCAGAATTCCCGTCAGCTCTGCTTGTCAGTTTGAAACCCTGTGTTTTTCTTCCAGACGTAGGTACACAGAAGTTGTTGTATATGGGAAGAGACTGCTGATTGTACTGCTGCTCAGTTCCTCATGACCTGTTTGTTTTCTCACACTGAACTTCTTCAACCTGCCACAGATACGCTGCTAAACCAGCACGGCTCTGTTTGTGTAGTGTTTATGTGTGTGTATGCGCCTGTGTTTAGACAGGTGAGTCAGACCTTCATTTAGCCGAGTCAGAGGAGCTCTGGTCAAATTAAACCGACTGAGGCCTTTTTATCACCTCACGTTTGGTGTTTATAGTGGTTACATCATCTGAAAAGTGAAAGCTGTGAGGTTTAAGTCTCTTTGACACTTCTTATGGAAGGCGAGTGAGATGAACTTTGAATCAAGTACATTTGATACGTCTCACAATGTCTGTTTTTCACAAAGAGACCTGAAAATATTAGGACACTTGAAAAAATGTTTGAATGACTAAATAACAATATATCAAACCAGGAATTTATTTTTAAGGAAGATAGCAAAAGCTAACTTTACAAGCAATTTTTAAATTAAAAAACAGATGCAACTGGTTTCTGGTAGTCACATCGGTGCTTATAGACATTTTTCATTTCATAATTTTTTCCACCTTTACAACCACATCAGTAAGGTTCTTCATTTACACCTTAAATGTCCTTCTTGTGAGCCCGTTTAAATATTGTAAAATCTAACCCCTGCATCATTGTGCTAGGGCAGCTGTGTAAACTTAAAATGAGCTGATTTTATTCAGTACATCTATTAGTAAAGTTTAATTTGGAAAAAAGTTCCAGTCCTTTTGTAGATGGCAGCTTTTTTTTAAATGTTATTGTTAAATATATGTAATAATGCAATTTTAGGTTGAAAATACAGCGGGGAAAATTAGTATTTGACACATCAGCATTTTTATCAGTAAGGGGATTTCTAAGTGGGCTATTGGCACAAAATTTCCACCAGATGTAACCATCAAGCCAAATATTGAAATCATACAAAGAATTCAGAGCATTTAAGTATACAAGTTGAGTCGTAATAAATAAAGTGAAATGACACAGGAAATAAGTATTGAACACATGACGAGAACAAGGTCCAAAATGGCATAGAAAGCCAGGAGATCACCTGAAATCTGTCAGTATTGAGAGAGAAACCCTGCCCCCTATCAGCACTAATTGATATCAGCTGCTTTAGTCCTAATTGATGGCCTATAAAGGCTTTTCATTACCCAGGATGCACACAGGAAAGACTTCATGATGGGTAAAAGCAAAGAACTCTCTCACGATCTTCGTAATCTTATCGTTGAAAAGCATTTTAATGGGAATGGTTATAGGCACATTTCCAGAATGCTGAATGTTCCTGTGAGCACTGTGGGCACCATTATCCGGAAATGGAAAGAGCATCTCTTCACCATAAACCGCCCATGATCAGGTGCTCCACATAAGATCCCTGTCCGAGGAATCCAAAAAAGCCAAGAGCCAAGAACCACTCCGGCAGAACTTCAGGAAGACCTTCCATCAGCAGGTACTGTTGTTTAAAAAAAAAAACTATAAGCAATGCACTGAACCGTCATGGCATCCATGCACACTCACCACGCAAGACTCCATTGCTGAACTAAAAGCATGTTGAGGCTCAGTTAAAGTTTTCAAAAGAGCATTTAGAGAAGCCATTGGATTACTGGAAGACTATAGTATGGTCAGATGAAAGCAAAATTTAACTTTGTCAGTCATTCTACACACCATGTTTGGAGAAGAGATAGCACTGCCCACCACCCCAAGAACACCATACCAACAGTTAAGTTTTTAGCAAGGGGTCCTGGCAGACTTCATATTATTGAAAACAAGATGAATGGAGAAATGTACCAGGACATTCTGTATAAAAAATTGCTGCCATCTACCAAAAAGCTGAAAATGAAAAGAGGGTGGACAAACACAAGGCCAAGGAAACAATGAAGTGGTTTCAAAGAAAGAAAATCAAGTTACTTGAATGGCCCAGTCAATCACCTGACCTAATTCCCATAGAAAATCTATGGAGAGAACTGAAGATCAAAGTTCATCAAAGAGGCCCAAGGAACCTGTCAGGATCCTGCCTCATGTTCTATGTGGAGGCTCATGGCCTTGTATATTGGATCATGTGCCTCTGGGGTCTCGTTTCTAGTCTCCGCCCCCTTGTTCTCCCTGTTAATTATTCATTATCAGTTATCCCACTCACCTGTGTTGCCCTCGTTATCTTGTTTAGTTTCCCCTATTTGATCTCATCTTGTCTTGTGCTGGTTCATTGTGTACCGACGTGCTGTATTGTGCAAAGTTTGTGTTTGATTTCAGTTTAGTTTTATATCCAAGTCTAGTCGATAATGTTATGTCAGTGTTCTTGTATATCATGTTTCATGTTGTGTTGCCCACACGTGGGCTTTTATTTTCTGTGGTTTTGTTAATAAATGTTCATTGTTCACTTCCCCGACTTGTCTGCGCTTGGGTTCTCTTGTTCTCCGTCCCGATCCCTCACTGAACCTTCAAGATTTAAAGACCATTTGTGTGGAAGAATGGGCCAGAATCACTCCTGAGCAATGCAGATGACTGGTCTCTCCATACAAGAGGCGTCTAGAACCTTTAATCACCAACAAAGGCTTTTCTACAAGGTATTAAATAAAGTGTGTTCAATACTTATTCCCTGTGTCATTTTACTTTATTTATTATGACTCAACTTGTATACTTAAATGTTCTGATTTCTTTGTATGAACTCAATATTTGGCTTGATGGCTAAATCTGGTGGAAATTTTGTGTCAATAGCCCACTTGGAAATCCCCTTACTGATAAAAATGCTGATGTGTCAAATACTTATTTTCCCCGCTGTATATTTCAGAATATCCTTGTATATTTCCAGTCCAGCAGTCTCATTCACACCAACCATGTAAAATGTTATTAATTTTAAAATAAAACTGCAATGGGCAGAGGCAAATACACAACAATAATCTTTATTTAAAAAAATAAAAGTCCCTTAATTAAAAACACCTGCTGTAAAGGTTTTAACACCTGGTTTTTACTGGCATTATTTTCTATGGGTTTCCCACAATAAAAAAGTTCTGTTGTCCTCGAACAACAGAAAAAATATACTTTTATAAAAGGAATCATCAGAAGTCAGGTTATAATATCATAGGTTTTTTATCGGATACGCTGAAAGCATAAGTGAGAAAAGTTACTATTTACAGCTAAACTTTACGAGTCTGCTGAAAGTTGAGATGGCTGTTTACATTTTTAAAACAAATGGTCTGCGGTCATCTCAGCCAAAGTGTGAGACCTTGTGTGGGATGCATGAATGAAAAATAAGAGCCAGTGTAATATTTCAGCATTAAGATGACCTGTTTAAACAATATGAAAAAGCTTATAAAATGAGTTCATGTTGAGAATCATAACACATGAAAAATCTCTAAACTCCTGTGAGTTAGGACATACATGGTGCGATTTTTGCTGTCGTAGGAGCTTGCATGCAATTTTATTTCTCGGGAGCAAATCGTTGATGCTCGTATGATCGCTGCTCACACCGTGTAAGAGGAATTACGAGTCAAGCCGAGCAGGTTAGGGGTTAGGTTTTGTTGTTGTTCTTTTCATGAGAATAGTATGTTTTTACAAAATTAATTTCGTATGAATTCATACAAATTAGCCAACTCGTAAAATATGTATGAATTCATGTGAGATCAGGACCATCCGCTCTAGTGGCAGCTTTTTCAATTACAGATATGTGAACATAAGGCAATATATTTGAGTGTTTAAAAAATATTTCATATTGTGTGTGTGTGTCTTTGAATATATATGCAGTTTTGTGATTATTATTATTTGTTTTAATCTAAATTTATTTCAAATATTCCAAGTCAGTTGCTGTATTATTCCTTCAAATTAAAATTTCTCTCTCTCGCTCACTTTCTTTCTTTCTCTTACAGCAGTAGCTAATGCCAGTTTGGCTTTACCTCTGTGTTTGTACAGGTGTTGTAGTAATGTGCTCCCTCAGTGCATGGTTGCGTGTGTGTGTGTGTATGTGTGTGTGTGTGTGTGTGTGTGTGTGTGTGTGTGTGTGTGTGACAGAAGCAGAGAGAATGTGTGCACTAACCTACTTTTTCAGCCTGGCATAAACTTAAATGGCCCCAACACACACACACACACACACTAACACACACACACACACACACACACACACACACACACACACACACACACACACACACACACACACACTAAATTACATTAGTCATAACGGTTCATGGCTGTTCGCCAGATGTCACACACTGAACACTTCTGCTCCTTGACTTTTGAAAATCTTTAGAAAAAAGACAAACATTTACTGTGAGGACAATCAGAGCAATGTGCGCAAATCTACTTTATGGTTTACTAAAACACCGGTGAGTTAAACACAATTACACATAATTATAGTTCATTATATGCGTACACTAAAACATGGTTTTGCGTATGTAATGATTTGCTAGAGATTAAACCCAACGAAAGACAAACATCCTTAAAGACGTTAAGTTTATTATGAATTACACGGTTAAACATACTTCTAAGATCGTAAAGATAAGTGATTTAATGTTGAATCAGGTTATTTTTAAAAAGGAATTAAATTAATGTATCCAAGTATCACACTTTCATTGAAGATCAGATCATATTAATCACTTTTATTAATAACAATAAATATATAAATAAGTGTTTGTGGTGAGGGAAGTACAGTATGTTATAACGTTTTCCTATCATCTGGATGTTGGATGCAGGCACAAATTTACAATCACCCAATGTCTGCTTTACTATTTCTACAATATTTAGAGATCTTTATACATTGAGAGGTTGGCATAGTTCTAATGCGCTGTGTACAGTATGTGTGAATTAAGGCAGTTTTGTACCCTACTATACCAAACAGCCCTTGTCCAAGTCTTTTATGGCAAATCTTCAAAGAAAAAACATTATTGCTTCCTTTGCCACGTGA
Organism: Misgurnus anguillicaudatus; assembly: GCF_027580225.2. NCBI lineage: Eukaryota > Metazoa > Chordata > Actinopteri > Cypriniformes > Cobitidae > Misgurnus > Misgurnus anguillicaudatus. Next base: position 19,692,680 of record NC_073341.2, read on the forward strand.
TGGAAATACTGTATTTGCACTGATATAAATCTGGGTTTAAGACAGAGTTGGCAGTGCAGTTTCCAGTCCAGCACATCATATAGAGTTTTATAGCTGAGAATTACTTTTAGAGGACAGAGCAAGTGAATGATAGAGAGTAAACATCAGGAGGAAGACTGGAGAAAGCAATAAAGAGCATTTAAGCTTTAGAGACACAACTGTAAGTGTTTAAAACAGTGGTCTCAAACTCCCAGCCCGCGGGCCATTTGCGGCCCGCCCTCCCTCCCCTCTCTGCGGCCTGCGCCTGCTGTCAAAAATATAACATAATCTGAACTGTAGACTTTTTTATTTACTATAGTTTCATATTTATATTGATTTAAACATTTAAGGGGCCATTTACATGTTGCGTCAAACAATGTGTTTCTTACTTATTTACAAAGTGCTTGGGAAATTGAACTCACGTTGCCCCTCACATTGCTATTCAAGCCTAAGTTGCTATGTCACTCATCTCGAAATGAGTATATTTTATGTATATAATATCTAATATATCACTAAGTAGCTTGCTATGCAATAACACATAGAGCAGTAATATTATTTTTTTCTGCCAGCTTATGTAACACTGACCATAAATTCGAAAGTTTTAGGATCACTTTCACTTATTATTAACATTTTCCACATATTAACATAATAGAAATGTATTAAAACATGCAATAACAGAGATTCATATTTCAATATTCAAGTCAATACTGTGACTGAAAAAAAAATCCAAATTAAATCAAAACAGTATCACTACCCGGTGACAAAAAAATATATATAATATTTCATAAATGTATTCAGGAATTGAATTTGTTAGTTTTAATAGGCCTAAGTATGTTTAGGTTTAAGGTTTTAATAGGCCTAAGTTATTAAAGATAAAGATTTACTTACTGTTATAATATAATGTATATTAAAAAGCTAGAAACCACTGCTTATATTTTTTAATTATTATTATTTGTTAAATAATAGAATTTAAACTGTTAAGCGTCGCCATCCTGAATACGGGACACCTAAGTTTGCATTAATATTGTTGATGTAAATTTTAATCTATCACTACAAACTATATATCGTTGGAAAGTTCTAAGCCTCCAGAATAAACATTTCAACAGTGTTTTATAAAATAAATTATGTAGGAAGAGTAATTGATTCATTTATGAAGAGAGTGTGCCTCAAAACATTTATTTTCTGCTAAATGTCAATGTCCCACCAGCAGGACGACTACATTTACTTCAATGTTTGCATATGAATTCTTATCTAATCATGACAAACTGTATATTGTTTGAAAGCTCCAAGAGTGTAGACTTAACTCAATAGGGTGGAGTGACGCTTAAAGGGTTAAACAGTGCATTAACAGAAATATTGTGCTTTTTTGAATGTTAAAATAGCTTGTGGCCCTCCGACGAAATGTCAATTTAAGAAATGGCCCCAAGCCAGTTTAAGTTTGAGACCCCTGGTTTACAGCATCTCCAAAAAATGTGTTTGATTCCTAATATTTTTTGTTTTAGAAAATGTCCCTAAACAAATATTTGCAAACATGAGTTGCACAAATGGGAAATTCAGCCTGATCTCACAGGAATTCGCACATATTTTACGAGTTGGCTAATTCATATGAATTCATACAAAGTGAATTATCATAAAAAACACCCCTAACCCCTACGTCACAGGAGCAAAAGCCAATCTTCCAAAAAATGACGAGTGTGGTCGTAAGAATTAATACGTTGTTGTAAAATGTGTATTAATTGCTATGAGACTGCATAGTAACATCTCCAATAATTCATTTAGCAAAGCAAGAATATCATGAATTATTGTGTAATAAATAAACTTGGTCGTGACAGAACATACAACAAAAAGCAGGCATCATTATAACCAGAGACTTCATAAAAAGCATGCATGCTTAAGTGAAACGTAAATCAAAGTGAAAATGAATACAGTATCCATAAGAATAAATTGTTAAAGCATTTTAATGTGACATGAAACATAAAAGAGAAGAGTATTACATGGTCCTTTCGTCTCATCACCTTAAATTATGACTTTTGCCAAACAAAAGAAACTCCACCCAGCCTGTCTCAGACATTTCACTCAGGAAGTGAAAGATGAAGGCAAAAGATGAAAGGAGTGAGACCGATTTTCATCACGACTGATGCCCATCACACTGAGAAAGTGCAGATCAAAGTGTAAAATACAGATGCGTACAAATTTCTGCTGTGCATCTGTTTATCAGAAGAGTGTTGCTGTAATGAACTGGACCTATACCAGAATCTCTCAACATGCATGCATGCACGTGTACACATACAGCAATCTGATAAGGACATGCAACAGAGTTTAACTATGTTTGTGTTAAAGCTATTAACTACTACTCTCTAAACTCTCTTTTGCATTTTTCGAGGCATTTAACATTGTTTTGTTTCTAAGTAGTTTTTACAGAAGAGGACCAAAAGGGTGCTTTTGTCAGATGTAGCTAACGTCTTGGGACAAATTTGCCCCTAACAATATCTAAATATACCCACACACACTACTTGGCTTGGCTCAGTTTCAGAGGAATTGGGTAAATTGGAATCAGCTGTGTGTGTGTGCAGGACTCCCTGCACGTACTGTAACCTCACTTTCATGGACTTCACTGAAACAAATGAATGCATCTTCAAGCACACACATTATCAGATACTGACATGCACTTTCTAAAACGTGATACCCAAAGTTTTAAAGATTAAATCGTAAAACAGATCAAGTGCTTCTTTAAGGAATCAATAGGGGGCTTAAAAGTTGCTTTACAATAGTAAAAATTAAGGTTCTTAAAAAGGTTATTTGAGATATGAAGCCTCTAAACACCACCTCAAAAATGAGTTACTGATTTTATCCGAATGCGCTCAACAGCATGTGTTATACATTCATAAAAAACTTTTGCTTTAAATCAGCTTAATCCCGGCCTCAGGACCTTGAGAAATACCAGTTTGTTGGCAGAATCCTCTAAACACCGCGTTGATTTTTCAGTCCACACAGTACTATAGTCTTGTCCAAAGAAGTGGATTTTTTATTTCCATAAATGCTTGCATTCGCTTAGAGGGTTTTGCAGCAAAAGACAAGTTTGTTAAATACCAAAAGGCATTTTAATAACTGGCAAATAATAAACCTTTTAATTTCCATTAAAGTGACATTACTAAACCTAAGAGCCTAATAAAAATGCTAATTTACAAGAAAACACGTCAGGCGCCATTAGAGGGTTTTGAATATAAACTCTTCATATGGTTCTTCAAAAATTATTCATCTATGACATTGCTGTGAGAAACCATTTCTAGCATGTTTATTTTAAGAGTTTATGCTCAACTAAACGAAATAAATTTAAACTAGTTATAAGTCAAAGAATGTTAGATAGAACAGTGGTTTACAAAATGGGGGTCGGGGCCCCCAGGGGGCCCCAGTTTTATGACATTTTATAAAATTCATTCATTTATCATGAATTCTGTGTAATTAAACCTAAAAATAATAAGCCAATGAACCAACAGCACTACTAGGTATAATTTAATGTTTTGTTTAATTAAAATATTACATTTTAAAACTGTTTTTGTCATAAATTTTCTTTCGGGGGGCCGCGAAAAAATGCACTGTACACAAGGGGGGCCGCACGCTGAAAAAGTTTGGGAACCACTGAGATAGAATATTATATTGAATACCACATGTCAAATACACACTCTAAAAAGCAGTACTGTTTCAACCTTTGGGTTTAAATTAACCTATGCTGGGTTATTTTAACCCATTGTTTGGTAAAATATGAAAACTTTCTAGGTCCACTGCAAAAAATGACTTTCTTACTTAGCATTTTTGCCTTGCTTTCAATACAAATATCTAAATACAGAGCCCCTAAGGTGATATTGGATTAAAAAAAATCAAAAGTTTAATTTCATGTGCTCACATAAAACTTTCATGAGCTCACGCAAAACCTTTATGTGCAGAATTTTTTTTAAGTTTAGTTTTGCGTGCGCACGTAAAACTAAACTCAATAGTTTCACATGCGCACACGATAGTTTCACGTGTGCACGCGAAACTAAACTTTATTTAATGTTTGCCTCATGTCCCCTTAGGGGCTCCGTATCTAAACATTCTTAAATCAAGATGTATTTTCTTGATCAGCAAAATGACCTAAGAAAATAAGCGGAAATTTTAGACAAAAAATATAAAAAATAAGTGGATTTATGCTTAAAACAAGCAAAAATAAATAAATCTTTCAATGGGGTAAGAAAAAAATCTTGAAATAAGTTCACTTTTTTCTTAAACACTTAAAGGGAACACATCATGAAAAATTTCATGTTTAAGTGCTATAATTTGGTCCCCAGTGCTTCTATCAACCTAGAAAATGTAAAAAGATCAACCCAGTAACTTAGTTTTGGTAAACCATTTTCTGCAAGCATGAGAAAAAATAGCTAATTGAAATTTTGCTGCCCTTGTGATGTCAGAAGGGGATAATACCGCCCCTTAATCTGCACTATCTAACCACGGCACTGCCATTTAGTGCAGAGATCAGCTCATTTGCATTTAATAGGACACACCCAAAACAGCACATTTTGCTCACACCCACAAAGTGGCAATTTTAACATGCTATAATAAATTATCCATATGGTATTTTGAGCTAGAACGTCACATATGTACTCTGGGGACACCAAAAAAGTGTTGTAAAATGTCCCCTTTAATTCAAGAAAAAAATGCTTATTCTATTGGTAGATGTTTTTGCTTGCACAAATTCACTTAAATTTTATATATTTGTCTAAAAATGTCACTTGTTTTCTTAACTCCTTTTGTTCATCAAGAAAATACATCTAGATTTAAGAATTTTCAGATATTTGTACTAAAAAGTGTCTTTTGCAGTGTCTATTTTCTTATCCAACCATGGATTAAAACCACCCAGCATTTTTAGAGTGCAGTTTTTATTGCATTCATTTAAGTATACGGATCAATTTAAATTGCATTGCACAATTTGTGTTGTGTTTATGATCAATACACTGCATGATGGATGCGGCACGTAATACAAAAGACCCCAAATCGTCAGATCTTTTCTTGCATAAAACAAGCAGATGCTGAGCGACTCTATCGGCCCCTTCTTCTTCTTGCAGGATGTGGGGTATCCTGTCTGAATGCCGGAATGTTGGGCGCCTGACATCAAACCAGAGGAAGTGGTGAGGGAGGGTAGAGGGCAAGAAGAGAAGGAAGAGGTTGAATAAGTGGTAACCGAGGGTTAGTAGAAATAAAGAGTGCAGGTTTTCCATCAAAACATAATGTGAGAGGTAACTGTGCCTGCCTATGGAAACAGACAGGCGGTCCATGTGTGCGCTGTGGGGGAATTTGATGTGAACTTAAATGAAAACTGACCTCGGAACGTCAAAACAGGAATAACGCTTTAGAAGAAACATTTTAGAGCAAATTCTGCACCTGCACTTCATTTACGCAAGTTATGAAATGAGTTTTTTGTGCTGGCAATCACTTAAAAGAATGTTTAGGGGGTAGAGGTGATTACCGAAAACTCTACAAGTGAAATCATTTAAACTATGTAACAAACGACTGGTTTGTATTATTTCCAATGAATCACCTGCAAGACCTTCAGATGGTTTTACTCATCACAGAGGTGTAATTGTATTTGGTGGAACCAATGGAGAAAATGAAAGCTAATGGTTTATTTTGGCATGGCACCGGTAATGCATCTTATTTGTTGTCAATTCAAAACCGCTCTTAGTCATTGGCTACAGTGCCTCGACTTTTCACAGTTATTCTGTTGTTCAGCTGTGCGCTTTGGCTTGTCTCCTGTGTCTATTTAAACCGTACTGGGAAGGGTCCATCACTCACACACACAGGGGTGGGCTGAGTCTCAAAGACATTTTCAGATTTCGACTCAGAAAATATGCAGAGCTGGCAGCACACAGACCCAGGGCCCCTGACATGTGAGTCACGGCCCATTCACAAACATGCACATACACAGATGCACAGAGGTTTAGGGGAGAGAGGGGACACAGGCGTTCTCACATTAAACTGCAGATCCAGACAGTAGCTCACTTAACACAGCAAAATAAACCTGCAAAGTATGCACAGTACAGTAATACTTTTCATTATGTGTACAAAACTGATCAGATAGTATAAAGTACTGCATGCATTTACAGACCATTTTGTAAATCACTAACTTGTTAATATGAGCATTAATAAACATTATTATACTGTACCATTCTCTGAAATGCCTGATTCTGATTGGTCAATCTCTTAGTACACAATATAAACATAAGGTGTGGGGTTGCTCAGCTGGTGCAGTTCATTTTGTAAACACTGCCACCCAAACCTCATTGCGCACCAAACAGGCAGGCCAAGTCCACTTAAAAGTAGGTATTGGTTTGCCAAATGCACTCTGGTGGAGTTTGACTGAGGTTGTGCTTTTATCGAAAACGACCTACAGTGCATTCAAGGGTGTACATTTTATTCATTATTACATGTGTTCATTAAGAATCAAACCTAAAACCTAGCAACTGAGCTACAGGAACACAACTGAATGCTTCTCAATTCCCATACCACTCTTTAACAATGCTATAAATCTGTGAAAGGTCCCTCAGAAAACACATCACAGAAAAATTTGTTATTAACAACCCAGCCAAATTTGAATAATGAAAAAAGGCTGCATTGTTTGCTTTTAAGCGGTGGGGGCGTGTCCGCTTTCGGTGCTGAAACCACGTGGGGCGGTGCCATGCTAGGTGATTCCAGTGTTTCATCAAGTCATGATTTTAGGCCTGCTAACAAAATCCTGAACTTAGAAATTAAGAACTGTTTAATAGTCTAACTCCACAATTCAGTACTACACAGTTCACAGTCTTTGCAACGTGTTGTGTTTAAAAAAAGTTCTCTGAATTTGAAGAGTTTGGTTCCAAAACGCCTAAAACGCCTTTAAATTATAGCCAAAATCAATATTGTATCTAGTCAGTATTAAAAAGGAAAATTTTCATTTCACTCAAAATCTGATATCCACCATGTTATTCTGTCATCTTTTCTCCCTTTTTTTCCAAAACGCGATAAACGCCAGTCCACCTTCTCTGCAAAATGCAATATATCCACTCAACAAATCACAGCGCACCATTCAACGCATTGTAAACGATAATGGAGGTGCTTTGAATACACACAGAATCCTAGTTTTCCTCATCTACTTTGTACTCGTGATCAACAAACAAAAACTAAATAATACTTTGATGGCATTGATAAACCTATGGTGGTTTTCTGTGAAGGGGAAGAAACGTAAGCCACTCACTCAGGCACTCGGGCGAAGGAAAAATGTTGGCTGTTGCTTGTTCTCCCGACAGCATCAAGCTTCTGTCATGCTAACACATTGACCCCAGGGCATCTTATAAAAAAAACTTTCCGTTATTTTACTCAAAGTCAACAAAAATCGAGCAGGACCAAAACATTTTACAGCTAATCGCTGTCAAAAAATTTCAGCGACCACGTCCTAAGGATGACAGCAGCAATGATATGATATGTTCTTAATATGAAGTGTTTTGATTTATGTCATTAATGTTTATTTTTAATCAGTGTATACCACTAGTCAACTAAATGAATATAACATGGCAAAGGTGAATGCACATTTACATATTGATTCAATAGATTTATAGCATTTTGGGAAAAAACTTGTCATGGATTTATTGCATTTTGCAGAAAAAATAATCCGTTTTTCATAATAAATTTTTGAAAATCAAATTATGGATTTGAATTTGTAATGTTTTTATAACCTAAAGATGCTATGTGAAAGTTTGCAACAGAAAATAGTGGTTTTCATCTTGTCACTTTCTGTCGCTTAACGTTAGTCAGTTCGTTGAAGTTAATGCCGGTTAACATATAGAATTAATATGTCACGTTTAATTACTATTTTTTCTGGTTTTAATGTCTTACAACAGAAACAGGACATATATGTATATAAGAATGACATTATTTATCCCTTGGTTGCATTAAAGTACAGTATATGACTGTTCAGAGACTAGTAGCAAAAGCGCAAACATTAACCTGGCTTTGAGAGCAAATGTGACGTAATGACGTCACAGATATGCAAATTAGTACGTCAAGAATCGATTCTGAATCATATCGGGACCCTAAGAATCAATTCTGAATCGATTCATGAGGGTCCAAGCGATTCCCACCCCTACTTTTTGGTATAGAAAACACATTTTTACCCAAATTAGTCAAAATGGATGTATTGCGTTTTGGAACCAAACTCTTCATTTACTTTTACACAGACTTGAAAAGCTGGAAAAAATAAAATAATTAAAAAATAAAATCTATATCCTGAAAATAAATACAAAGTGAGTAAAATGTGGTTTTACATGTGGAGCCGCAACGATTATAAAACTACTGGACACACGTTTCCGGACATCAGCTGGGCTTCTGAGAAACCAAACTTTCACAGCCAAATGAAACCGAAGACAGACAGCAGTGCAATATGATTATTTAAAGTGGAATCAGCTGCTAGGAAATACTTAGTAAACTGTAAAAGTGTTTTTTTTTTAGATCAGATACGGTGTTAAAATATTTCTCATTAATTCCCATTTCCCACAAATAGCTGAAATACCACAGTATCTGTGTAATTTTCCTTGCTGAACTGGATAAATGTTTCTGCAGAGGCTGCGTGTGTCTGTTATAGCTGTGGGAATATAACAGTAAGAGATGGCTTCTTTATGCTCTAATGCAGTCTATCCCTCCAGCTCAACTCTGGGGTGTGTGTGTGAGAGGAATACCAGCTATTACAGGAAGACTGAAGGAGGACTGAGCCAACATGTGCCAAACATATGAGAGGACAAACAGACACACACACACACACACACACACACACACACACACACACACACACACACACACACACACACACACACACACACACACACACACACACACGCGCACACGCACACACATTCTGAGAAACTAAAAGAGAGGGAACCAACTCTGCACAAATTTCTATTAAGACCAGAACATACAAACAAGTAGCTCCTTAGAGAGGAAAACTTTATCAGCTGTGAAAAAGCAAAATGGGGCGACACTTGAGTGGAGAACCAGTTTAGTATTGCATTTCTCATTTTAAACTACTGTTACTTAAACAATTTAACAGTTTTCTCATGTCTTTATTAACAGTATATATATATATATATATATATATATATCAACACGCACATCTCTGCTACAAATGAAGACTTAAAGTTTGTTTTTGGGACCCACAGTTATCGTACAATTACACTGAAAGCGTCAGGAGTGCAAACGTTACAACTTACCCCATAGGTGGGGTTAATTATAACAAACAGAGGGTTTGTTGTAACACCTGCTAGAAATTTTTGTTTAAACACAAATTATTTAATAAAACTGTGTCCATATATTTAAGGTGGATATTGTTTATATATCTGTCTATAATAGATAGATATCCTCACATTCATCCATTCATGATCCTTCATCTAACCATCCCTGTATTCTGCATCAATGCATATAAATAGATTTTTTTTAAAGGGCTGCACAATTAAGCCAAAAAATATAATTGTGGGTTATTTCCTTTGATATTGCATTAACAGTTATCATTTTGATTAATAGTTTGTTGTTTTCATTTTATTATCATTGTACTGGAGGCTTAGTTGTAACACTGTGTTACAACTCACCGCGCTGTGTAAAAATGTTTTCAATCCCAGCTATCAGTTACTAGGAGTTGCTGACATGTTTCAAAATGCTGTTATGTTTTAGGTTACAAGACAGTGATTAAAATAATTTAAGGTTGGATTTGGTGACTTACTGTACACACCCAGCTCAGAAAAAAAAATGAAGATGAAGAAATGTACTTTTATGCCTTCAAAATGCTTTTTGCTCAAATTCTGAACCAAAACACATCAAAACTTTTTACAAATTCACAGGAGATCATCTTCTGACAGTAAGAGAAAAAGACCAAAAGCACAGATTGCTCGGCCCTGTGGAAATACGTAAAATAGATGCGTTACAATTAACCCTGCATTAGTTTGTGCCTTGCTCACCCCTATAAATACTTTACAAGGATTTTTGCATTTTGTGTGTCATGCTTGTCACACATGTAACTGAAGCATTTTGTTGAGATTGATTATTTTGTTGAGTTTTTTATTGTGTGTGCATGCGTATGTGTGCATTTATATATGTGTGTGTGTGTGTGTGTGTGTGTGTGTGTGTGTGTGTGTGTGTGTGTGTGTGTGTGTGTGTGTGTGTGTGTGTAAGCGTGTGAAAGTAGGTCTTTGGAACACCCAGAAAGTCAAGAGAACTGATTACAGCTAATTACTCAGATAAAACACACCAGCTGCAGCTACAACCTCTCTCTCTCTCTCTCTCTCTCTCTCTCTCTCTCTCTCTCTCTCTCTCTCTCTCTTTCTCTCTCTCTCTCTCTCTCTCAGCAGCGGTCCTCTATGGCAATAATAACTGCCCTGGTTAAACTCTGTTTTCTGCACACCAGTGATGTTGGCCAAACGTGATTGAGGGGTGTTGAGCCCACTGTTAATGGGGATTCCCATAAAGCCACACACTTCTGCCAAAAGTGTCAACCATTACTGCAAGCTATATTAATAATTGTTTTATACCTATTTCATACTAAATTTAAGCCACAAATCTGAAAGTGAGCCAGATTTGGTAACTAGTGATGAAACTGCCAGGAAATTGAAAGTTTGAATGCAGAACATACAGTATAGGAACTTGTACTGTAGATAGATGTCGACAACGCAAACTAAGATCCAGACAATTAGTACGTAATTTGATCAGTAAAATCTGCGTCACCCACATGAGCAGTGTTGGGGGTAACGCATTACAAGTAAACTGCATTACGTAATAATATTACTTTTCAAGTAAAGTAACAAATTACTTTATAAATGTACACATTATTATTTGAGTCACTTTTTTTAAAAGTAATTCAAGTTACTTTTCAGTTCAATTAATTTGATTTAAAAAAAAATTATGTACTGAATTAAACTGAACGTAGTCACATAGAATTACGCACTCTGTGCGTCCGAGCCTGAGCGGGAAAAGTTTGAGTAAGAAACAAAGATGGCAGGCCAGAACTTAACATTTTCCGATGGAAATATGCAGTTTCTGAATGCAGAACTACTCAGTCATAAAAAACACCTGCAAGGCCTGAAAAACTTCAACTTCAAACAACTTTAGATGAAGATGAAGTCTTAGCCAAGTAACGCAAAAGTTAATTAAAAGTAACGCATGTATTACTTTCCATGAAAAGTAACTAAGTAACGCATTTACCGTAGTTACTTTTTTTGGAGAGTAACTTAAAGCAACAACAAAGATTTTTTTGTACGTTTAAATAACTTTTCAAAAAAAGTTCAGTCGTTCATTCACTCGAAACAGGGTGAACTGGACTTTCAAATTTGCTTTGCAGCACTCTATCGGCCATTACCGCTCTAAAAAAGTTTCCAACCGTCAGGTCGCGCGGTCCTGTAGTTCGAGTGAAAATTACAAAAACTTGCTTTACGGCAGACCTGCAATCCAATCAGAGCCAGATATGCTGCAGTAGGCTAAATTATTTACGACAGTGGTAATGGACAATTCCACTTCTAACATGTAGGGGGAGCAAAGAGCAAAAACTCTTGAGTGTTGCTTTAATATTGTAAGGCATTACTTTTAAAAGTAACTTTCCCCAACACTGCACAGGAGCACCACAGCTCAATTGAGAGTATCTGCAATAACTACTCCATAGTATTTAGTATAGTGTAATAGTCTACTGAAACTGTAAATGGTGAGAACATACTGTAACAGGATTGCGTCAAATACTTCCTGCACTAATGTCTACAAGTCAATCAGACCGGACTCATTTGCCACCTAAACTGTTCATTCCCCTAAAGTTTGGCAGGTAGCTCATGCATGACATTCTCCTGCCTCGCTCCCTCATTCTTACACTCACTCCTTTCATTTCAGCCGTCGCTTCATTGGCCAGTTACGTGTGGGCTTGGAACAGATTTCCTCTTTCACTCATTCTCTCCATTTTTAAAGCTCCAGGATTTTTGCCCTGTGTTTTTTTATACTTTGTTTCAATATTCCTTTGATCTTCCTAGGGGAACCTTTTCAATTTCTTCGGGTTGTCCTGTTTCTTTCTCGTAAAGTGCAGCGTTCCTCGGGTCAAGGTCCATCAGCGTGCTGTTTATTATTCTGACCTCTGTCAGTTTGCCAGCAGGCATCGGGGGGTGTAACCGCAAGGGGCCGAAAAAGAGAGGGACCTCGGCTTCCATGTATATTTGTGTAGTTTGATTCTGGCCCGAGGGAAGGTACAAAAACAAACTTCACTTCCTCTCATTGTGTAAAGGGCGTCAAATACCCTTTCAACCTCTGAATTCAGTAAGGTCAGAGTAGCTTAATCTTTCTCTCTTTAATGTAGTGAAAAGAGCGATGGATTCAATGCTTTTATCTTTATTTTTCCACTCCAACAATGTTTTGATGAGTGAATTTGATGAGAAAAAGAAATTTGATTCTTCAAGGTGTGTGCGGGGTTTTCAGAGAAAAACAAAACTGATGGAAGGAGTCAATTAACATTTTCTCTGAGGGGAAAGAAGAAAATACACAGAAACAATGAGCATTCGGTGTGCCTGAGGCTGGGACTGTCCTGTTCTACACTACCGACTCGATCACTGTGGGATACAACAAAAAAAGAGTGATTGGAACGAAACAAAATACTTCTGACATGTAAACAGGTCCAAACAAAATAGAGGAGAAGTATCAAAGACATCTGGAAGTATCAAGGTTTGGATTGATCCAATCCTTACTGCTTAGCTAAACACTACAGCTTTCGAATATTGCTGTTACCTTTCCATCTAATGCTGTAAATGCAGAATTAAGTTTGAAAAGGGCTGTATTACATGACTGTAAGGACCATGAGTTAAAAATAAATATCCATGAGTTAAAAAAAATGGACTAATCACTACCCGGGTTTATACTGTACATACAGTGACCTATTAAATATCCAGCCAATCATAGTCTTTGTATAAAAAAAAGAGTTGTTCAGTTTAATGTTCCTTCAATTGGTAAAGAACTACATTAGCAAAAACAGAGATTATGCACACATACTAATAACAAAATGTACATCTTGGATTCACTGTTAGTTGCTTGGGGAAAAGCATCTGCCAAATGTGTAAATGTGTAATACTGTACAGCTGTTTTGTTTCTCACACATAGATGAAATGGGGATTCCTGTGTCATGTGTAGGAACTAACAGGAATTCTTTCATGTTCTTGCCCCATTAGTTTAATAATAGACATCTGTTTTGTATCACACAAGCCTAATTAGAAAGAAAATCCCATCTTGGTCTAGAGTCGCAGTGTTCACCAAAGAAGCCTTTAATATCTGAAGAAAGCGATCTGTTTGCATTTCTATTCATCTAAGTGGAAGTAAGCATTTTTTATTCCGCCATCTGCCATCATGGCCACTTTGTGGGTCCCATGTTGTCATCCCAGTGTTTTTAGCCAAACACCTAAGCTTTAATGTTGTGACTTATTACTCTCGAGCTGCAAGAAAATTATGTCATGATTTATTATAATTATGTCGGTCACAGTCCCGTTCTGTTTCCCTGTATACATTTCCCGTTGTTTCCCCTTTTATTGTTAATGGACTGCATTTCCCATCATCCTCCACTCTCCCTCACAAGATCTTCATTGTTAAGGGTTAGTTCATCTAAAAATGAAAATAATGTCATTAATGACTCACCCTCATGTCGTTCCAAACCCGTAAGACTTCCAGTCATCTTCGGAACACAGTTTAAGATGTTTTGGATTTAGTCTGAGAGCTTTCTGACTCTCCAATTCGCATTCACCACACTGCAGTGACGCTGCTGACGTGTTATCTGGTGCGCCCCAGCTTCGTTTACAGTCAGAGGGAGATGCACGCTGTATTCAAGCTATTCTACATTGTTTGTATTTTGGTATTGCTATATTTTTAAAATGGTGAGTAAGTGTGCATGTCGCAGGTGTCCTAATCCCTCAGAATGTAAACGAAGCTCGGGCGCACCAGATAACACGTCAGCAGTGTCGTACATCAGCAGCGTAACTGCAGTGTGGTGAACGCAAATTCACAACAGACCTGGAATAGAAAACAATGCTGAATAGTCATAATTTTTGTTATTTTTGGACCAAAATTTTCGAAGCTTCAATAAATTCTAACTGACTCACTGATGTCACATGGACTACTTTGATGATGTTTTTATTACTTTTCTGGACATGGACAGTAACCATACATACATTTTCAATGGAGGGTCAGAAAGCTTTTGGACTAAATCTAAAACATCTTAAACTGTGTTTCGAAGATGAACTGAGGTCTTAAGGGTTTGGAACAACATGAGGGTGAGTCATTAATGACATTATTTTCATTTTTGGATGAATTCCACTAACCCTTTAATCAGTAGGCTTGTTTGACTTCATACGATGACCCCAAAGTATCACGAGAGCGTTTTGAAAAACCATACAAAAAAGTTTCATTTCGAATCACTCTCGCGGTACTTTGATGCCATCTGCCTGTTAGTTCTTATTGCGCCGCATGAACTCGAACACACCTAATGTCGCCTGACCCGCATCACCTGGTGGGCTATAAAAGACTGCCATATTTATTCATTGTTTGTCCGTTCTCGTTCGTGCGATGTTTGTGTATACGTTGATGGTATGGTTGTGTTTATGTCGATTTATCAGCTCTTGTTTATTTAATAAAGTTTATGTTTGTTTTATACTCCCCATTGTCGGCCTCAGTGGATTACACACCCGTACCGTAACATTTACCAGTGACTACCTGTATCGTTAGCTGTGGTGTAAAAGTTAATGGACAGGGAAAAATATACTCTCTATACTCTCAAAACAATGACACAAATGACAAAATTCTGTAATGCACATGTGACCCTGAACCACAAAAGCAGTCATAATTGGGATTTTTTATTAAAATTAATATGAAAGCTGAATAAATAAGCTTTCCATTGCGGTGTGGTTGTTACGATATGACAACATTTGGCCGAGATACAACTATGAAAAATCTGGAATCTAAATATTGAGAAAACCGCCTTTAAAGTCCAAATGAAGTCCAAATGAAGCAACACATATTACTAATAATACATACAATTTTATATATTTACCATAGAAAATGTACAAAATTTACTAATTTTATACATTCCACTTCAATTAGCATCCAAACAGCTGCATTTATGCAAATCATAAATCTGAAAAGCATAAATCTGACCATGGTCCTGCCCCCAGACGAACTCTCGCATATGAGCAGGCATCCAGTATCATAACATGCTAATGTTATGGACCCCTCTGACCCATAAAGAGGCTTTTTAACAGCACAAAACCCACCCACAGACTCTACATGTCTACACTGGCTGCTCTCTATAGCACAGACATTAACATTTAGCACAGCGTCAGACATCACAACCCAGATATAGATAGGCTACGACAGCAAATGGCATTGAGCTGTTAAAACAGACACCATCACCTCATAAATCTCACCTCAGCACATGCATGCAATCATTTAATAGTGCTAGAATTGGTGGCTCCATCTAAAAATAAAGGGCATAGCAGAGAAATTACTTTATTAGATCAGTAACCGAAACGGGGGAGGGAAAGACCTGTTTATGCCACGCAAATACTGCTAAATATAATCACACTATTTATATATCTGGGGAGCCCCATTAAAGAAAAAGATCAGATGTGGAAAGGGAGGGTCAAGAGAGGAAAAAGAGAACAGGAGAGAGAGAATGGGTGGGTGATAGGGTAAGAGTGGAAAATAAAAGCATGTAGTTTCAATACATGTAAAAATATCAACGGATTTTATGAGCATCTTGCTTCCATACTTCTTTCTTTCATTCTTTATTTGTTCTTCACGCTGTTTCACCAACTATGGTTATATTCATGGTGAGAACCGGTTAATCCATAAACAAGTTGATCCGCACAAGTTAATCTGCTGCCATGCCTGCCCGTCTTCCTTCAGACAATTCTGATCTGATGACGTTTAATGCAGGTGCCTTTTTATGGTTTTGCTGAGGCTCCTCGCTTCATCACTTGACCCTCGTAAGCCTATAAATAGTCATGATTTCACAGATGCTTCAGACAGCGTTCCCAAAGTGTCAACACCATGACGCAGTGTCTCATTACCTTCTCAGGGAAGCTGGTTACATACAAGATGTTACTATGCTGGGGCACCTGTGAAAAAGGCAATTGACTTTATACTAAAAATGACTTCAGGGCTAGTTGGTTCATCATAATATCAGAATGCAAGACACTCTTTCAAACTTTCTCAAGTCATTAACAATATCTGTGGACCTGTTGACACCACATATTAAGATATTCTGAAATCTGTTATTTTTCAAGTACTGTTTTAATAAACACCTGCCTAAACAGAAGCTAATGGTCTCAGATTTTATTCAACCTTACTGCTGTATATACACTCACCTAAAGGTCAAGGATTATTAGAAACACCTGTTCAATTTCTCATTAATGCAATTATCTTATCAACCAATCACATGGCAGTTGCTTCAATGCATTTAGGGGTGTGGTCCTTGTCAAGACAATCTCCTGAACTCCAAACTGAATGTCAGAATGGAAAGAAAGGTGATTTAAGCAATTTTGAGCATGGCATGGTTGTTGGTGCCAGACGGGCCGGCCTGAGTATTTCAGAATCTGCTCAGATTTTCACGCACAACCATTTCTAGGGTTTACAAAGAATGGTGTGAAAAGGAAAAAACATCCAGTATGCGGCAGTCCTGTGAAAATGCCTTGTTGATGCTAGAGGTCAGAGGTGAATGGGCCGACTGATTCAAGCTGATACAAGAGCAACTTTGACTGAAATAAACACTCGTTACAACCGAGGTATGCAGCAAAACATTTGTGAAGCCACAACACGCACAACCTTGAGGCAGATGGGCTACAACAGCAGAAGACCCCACCGGGTACCACTCACCTCCACTACAAATAGGAAAAAAAGGCTACACTTTGCACAAGCTCACCAAAATTGGACAGTTGAAGACTGGAAAAATGTTGCCTGGTCTGATGAGTCTCAATTTCTATTGAGACATTAAGATGGTAGAGTCAGAATTTGGCGTAAACAGAATGAGAACATGGATCCATCATGCCTTGTTGCCACTGTGCAGGCTGGTGGTGGTGGTGTAATGGTGTGGAAGATGTTTTCTTGGCACACTTTAGGCCCCTTAGTGTCAATTGGGCATCGTTTAAATGCCACAGCCTACCTGAGCATTGTTACTGACCATGTCCATCCCTTTAGGACCACCATGTACCCATCCTCTGATGGCTACTTCCAGCAGGATAATGCACCATGTCACAACGCTCGAATCATTTCAAATTGGTTTCTTCAACATGATAATTAGTTCACTGCACTAAAATGGCTCCCACAGTCACCAGATCTTAACCCAATAGAGCATATTTGGGATGTGGTGGAACCACAAATCTCCATCAACTGCAAGATGCTATCCTATCAATATGGGCCAACATTTCTAAAGAATGCTTTCAACATCTTGTTGAATCAATGCCACGTAGAATTAAAGCAATTCTGAAGGTGAAAGGGGGTCAAACACAGTATTAGTATGCTGTTCCTAATAATCCTTTAGGTGAGTGTAGTATCTGTTTACTAGGATATTTGAGAATTGCTGTACATATTAATTGAGGCAGGTACATAGTAAAATATTTCAGATTAAATTATGTGAAGCATGTTTAAACTAAAGCATGTTTATGAATTTAGTGCATATACTGTAGGAAGATTGAAATATGTATATTGTTGGTGATATGTGTGAAGTGGGATGAATGTGGACTGGGACATTAAAAAGCATTAATATGCACTTCTACAGTACTGGGGTGTGGATAGACGGCTTAGGGATGAAGATAAATGATGTGTTCAGTTTTATAAAGTTGTTAGTACTCTGTTGGCATTTGTGATGTATAGATATTATGGAGTATGTGTGATATATTATAGAGCATTGCATGCCCTCCCATCCACAGTCAAGGTTAAAGTGAGATAAAATTTCTGTATTCCCACCCGTGGTATTCTGATAAGAACATTGGGATTTGTAAAGACTCTCTCTCTCTCTCTCTACACCATTATATGCTTTCAATCTAGGTTGTTTTTAAAGTCTTCAACAAGCATGAAAGTCTTGCATTCTCACTTACCTTCTATCTTTGTCTGTCTCTCTCTTTTACACACATGGTATATGCAGTAAACACACATACACTTAACAATACAGGCAAATGTGTTTGTATAACATATTTATAAGATGTTATTATGTTACCTTTGCAGCAGTGCCTAGTCAATCTTTGAAATAAATGTCTTTTTAATCTGGAAAATGGCAATTGAAATTTTCAAAACAATGTTTTTCGACTGATTGTTTAAACACTCCATCTGAAAGACATGGGAACAGATTGGAAACATCCTATGTCAAACGTCAATGTTATGATGTCAGACTAAATTTGATCCAATCATATAAATATACATTTCTATATAAAATATACAGTATATAAATGTGCCTTAAGCTGAAATAAAAAGCATTTTATCATTGACAAAAATACACACTGTACCTTAAAAAAAAATTCACGACTACGCCACAAAATTATCTCTCACATTTCACTCAAAAACAATACACAGAAATGCAGTGAAAAGGTTTTAGGCTTATTTTCTCATAACTTTAGATTGGGTGATTGAGGTTAACCAAGGGCTAAAATTAAAAGTTATGTGGAACTAT
Source organism: Misgurnus anguillicaudatus (assembly GCF_027580225.2). NCBI lineage: Eukaryota > Metazoa > Chordata > Actinopteri > Cypriniformes > Cobitidae > Misgurnus > Misgurnus anguillicaudatus. The sequence continues at coordinate 19,711,419 of NC_073341.2, forward strand.
GAATTGTTGGGAAAATTGAAGCAACTGGCTTTTAACTCTATATCTGATCTATGTTTGTCTGACAGAGATTAATTGTTAAAAAATGAAGTTCAATGTGATTTAATCTAGTGGATAGCTATTACACAGTAACATAAATAGATTATTAAAGCAATATCACACAAAAGTCAAGTACACTATCAGTATGGCTGTGTGGCATGAATGCAGAATTCATTTATTAGCTACACTACCATTTGTACATTATGCTGTAACTAAAAAAAAAAATAAATAAATAAATAAATAAATATTTCAGCATCTTCAGTGTAGCCACCTTTTGCTATAATGTGCAGATACTGTATGTACTCTAGGCAGTATTGACAGAGTTCACATCTATTCTGTGCTATTTGGCCCACATCATTCAGTTAAAGCATTAAATTAAAATATAATAATTAAAGAACACTTTTTGAAAAGTTACCGGCCCAGTGACTGAACTTTTGTACCTTTTGTACCTTCTCAAACTGTGTTTGTTGTAGTCCAAGAAAAGAGATTTACGTTGGAAGCTATAACTTGCGTAATCGTTTACCTTGGGGTTTGTACCTTTTGCATATCGTTAACATGTACTAATACATACTTACACACCAAAGGAAATGTAAAATTGTGAATCGGACGATAGTTGCTCTTAAAACTGTTGCTGGAATGTGTGTTACAGCAGCTGGCAACACTGCTTTGACTCTATGGCCAGTCTATTCTCACCTATCTTATTACATGACCCCAGTCCAGGTCAATGAGGACAGTATTAAGTGGGCATATGATCAATGCCATGCCATGCCACATACTGTATTTCCAGTGTGCCTTTGAGCAAATGCCAAGCGACAATACTGGAGTATGTACAGTCTACTGTACTCGTATTTTTTATGCTGTACTCGACTTCTACATGCACACACACAACACTAAACAAACCCGGTGACTTCTGTCAGCACTTCACAGCACGGATGTTACATTCCAGAAGATCAATGGAGAAAGAAAATCCAAAGGATGATAAGAATGTAAAGAACTGAAAATCAATATAAATATTGTGCCTTAAGGTAAGATACAGGAGAATGGTAATGTGATGTGCATATGCTGTAAAATCAAACCTTGTGGGTAGCAGAGTAGACCTGAACTTACAGCTGAAGCGTGTCAGCCTGAAGGATGTTTAAAAAAGACGTTCCCAGTATGCAGAGAAAACAAAAGTATAAAGCCTTTGGCCAAACAATTTAATTTAAAAAATGTAAACACTGTGGCTTTATTTAAGATTTTCTTCATTGATCTTCTGGAATTGATCATCAGTGGTATGAAGTGCTGACAGAATCGAGCAGGCTTGTACTGTCTGCCTGTAGCTCAGCTTGTAGAGCATTGCGTTACCAGCACAAAAGCACACATACTGATTAAATGTATACACGGCAAACAATATAGAATTGTTACCGATATCAAATTAACATATATTTTATGTTACTTTAACTTATCAAATTATGTTAAACAATTTCCACTTATGTCATCTAATCACAATCTAAAGTCAAAACTTCCCACTGCGCAAAGTGACGTCGAATCCACATCTTTTGCACATCCAGTTTTGGTCCACTGAAGGTGCAGACTGTGACTCCAGACAACGTCTTTCTTCTAACATCTACCGACTGTCCAGTATTGACATTCACTGGACCTCTATAGGGGCTAATTGTAGTGCAAATGTGGTCATTGTGGATGTCTTTTTACATCAAATTTATACTTCCTCTGCGCAAAGTGATGTCGATGCAACATCTTTTGCACATCTTTTTTACACGTCCAATTTTTTCCCCTTAAGGTGCATACTGTGACACAAGACAACGTCTTTTTTCCAACACCAACCAAACTTCCAATATTGACGTTCACTGGACCTATGTATAGGGGCTAATTAAAGTCCAAATGTGGTCATTGTGGACGTCTTTTTTACATCAAATTTAAACTCCCACTGCGCAAAGTGATGTTGAAACAACGTCTTTTGCACATCCTTTTTGCATGACCAATTTTGGTCCCCTGAAGGTGCAGACTGTGACGCAAGAAAACGACTTCTTTCAAACATCTACCAAATGTCCAGTATTGACGTTCATTGGACCTCTGTATCAGGGCTAATTGTAGTACAAATGTGGTCATTGTGGACATCTTTTTATATCAAATTTAAACTCCCACTGCGCAAAGTGATGTCGAAACGACGCCTTTTGCACGTCTTTTTTTTTGCACGTCCAATTATGGTCCCCTAAAAGTGCAGACTGTGACGCCAAATGACGTCTTTTTTTCCAACATCTACCGAACTTCCAGTATCGACGTTCATTGGACCTCTATATAAGGGCTTATTGTAGTGCAAATGTGGTCATTGTGGACGTCTTTTATTACATCAAATTTAAACTCCCACTGGGCAAAGTGATGTTGAAACAACGTCTTTTGCACATCCTTTTTGCATGACCAATTTTGGTCCCCTGAAGGCGCAGACTGTGACGCAAGACGACGACTTCTTTCAAACATCTACCAAATGTCCAGTATTGACGTTCATTGGACCTCTGTATCAGGGCTAATTGAAGTACAAATGTGGTCATTGTGGACATCTTTTTATATCAAATTTAAACTCCCACTGCGCAAAGTGATGTCGAAACGACGCCTTTTGCACGTCTTTTTTTTGCACGTCCAATTATGGTCCCCTAAAAGTGCAGACTGTGACGCCAGATGACGTCTTTTTTTCCAACATCTACCGAACTTCCAGTATTGACGTTCATTGGACCTCTGTATAGGGGATAATTGTAGTGCAAATGTGGTTGTTGTGGACATCTTTTTTACATCAAATTTAAACTCTCAATGCACATAGTGATGTCGAAACAACATCTTTTGCACATCTTTTTTGCACGTCCAATTTTGGTCCCCTGAAGGTGCAGACTGTGACGCCAAACAACGTCTTTTTTCCAACATCTGCCGAACTTCCAGTATGGCGTTCTTTGGACCTTTGTATAGCGGATAATTGTAGTCCAAATGTGGTCATTGTGGACATCTTTATTACGTCAAATTTAAACTCCCACTGCACAAAGTGATGTCGAAACAAAGTTTTTTGCACATCCTTTTTTTGCATGTTCAATTATGGTACCCTGAAAGTGCAGACTGTGACGCCAGATGACGTCTTTTTTTCCAACATCTACCGAACATTCAGTATTGACGTTCAAAGGACCTTTGTATAAGGGCTAATTGTAGCCCAAACGTGGTTGTTGTGGACCTCTTTTCTACATCAAATTTAACCAATTTGAGACGTTTTATACTGCTTCTATGTGCATAACTGTAGTCCCAATTCAGAAGGTGGCATACTGTTCAAGTTCATTTTCTTATAGCTTCCTTTGTCACAGCAGCAGATGAAATGCTTAATTTTCTAGTTTGCACTTTGTGTAGACGTCCACAATTGGTCTTGAACTGACGGACACAATATAGACATGATCTGCACGTCCGAAGTCTAATGTTAGTGGGTTAAAATAGTAGGTTGAATTGACATTTTTGTATAGAATTGTCTGCCAAGTATGTAAATGTAACTAAACCAATAGCATGAGGGGATGGGGCTATCTGCATGACCCCTCAATAACAAATAGGGGGAGTATTTAGGAAACCAAATGAAAAACCATTTGGTGACACTAGTGGCACAAAAATTACACACTATACAGTAGCATTAATTCAACACACCTGCTGGATATACATTACATATGAAAACCAGCATAATAATCAGATGAAAGAGTGAAAGCAGAGATTCAGGCGCTCATTCTATGCGAGGTTTGCTGACCACGCAGGAGACAGAAGTGCTGAACCTGACTCCTCACACGCCAATACTATCTGGACAGACTTGGACCACACACGAAGCCTTTTGACAAACCGACTCTCTTTTCTTACAGCATGCAATGTATAGACTCTATATGCATGCTTGTTTTGTAACACGAACAAGTTTATGACGTAGATGCATCGCTTTTTGTTTGGCAGAAGAGCTCACCAGCTGCAGCAGTGGAAACGTTTCCCCATGCAGCGTGCTGTTTCTGATCTACAAGCAGGACTCGTGTCTATATAGCAGCTAAACAGCAGGCACACTCACACATACCGTACACTCCACCCATTCATACAGCTGCCGATTTCCACTCCAAAACATGCCATATGTCTTCAGTCCCGTCCATCCACACCAGTAGCGGATTATGGCAGAACAAGCCATGACCACGCAGGGCAGATTCAGAATGAGTTATAAAACACAGCTAGAGGTTCCCACCCTCCACCGATCATGACATTTCTTGGCAGCGTTCGGCCGGATCCGCGCACTAGGGACCTATTTTGGTTTTCAGAATCTGTGATTGACTAACCTGCCGTGACATTTGTAACTTTTTCATGTACTTTGTGAACGTTTCTACCTTTGAAAGAGAATAACATTTCCTGAATGAACTGCCAAGGAAAGATTCCGTGTTCTGGAAGAACTCAAAGGTTGCATACTGAGGAGAGCACGCAGCAATGCACACAGTATACAGTGTGACACAGATCTCCACAAAGTCCGGGTCCAAAGCCTAGACCACTTCTGATGAGTGTAGTTTTTGCCTGTTCCTGTAGTAAATCCTGACTGGGCATTATGGGTAATATGCTTTTTATTAAAGAACTCAAATGAGCCATATTAATTATATCATGTAAATAAATTATATTATATGGGAAGTTTCCCATATAAAAAAACATACATTTTAAAATTGAGATCTTGAGTAATAGCTGTAGTCAACATTCACTTTTGTTGCATGAAGCATCTTAGACATAAAACAACTAGAAGACCCAAGAAGAAGTAAATGATGAGTGAACTTTCCGTTTTAGATGAAATATTGCTTTAAGTACCAATAATCCTGTGTACTATAAAAAACATAATTGGGATACTTATGTACCTACTTGCAATGTCCAAAATGCTCATTAAACAGCTAAGTTGCTTCTGTCTATTCACCAAAAACTGCACAAGATAGCAGTTAAACTATATCACATCAACTACAGTATGATAAATACTACTGTGTGCCATATCTGACTTTCTCTGCTGAAGGCTGATCGAAACCTCAAGGTTTTATGACTCGTGCTATTCTGATGTCAAATGCACATACCTGACATCAACAGACAACTGCAGCCATGTTGAGACTTTTACTATTAGCACAGCAAAGCATTTCTTATCTGGTAACATTACAGATTCAAGCACACTTGTGTCCTGTATTTGTTCCATAAAAGTGTCACTGCCATTTAGTCTGGCTGAAAAACTTTTACTTTCTACCAAAAAAGTGATATGAAGAGTATAAATGTGATAAACAACATTAAAAAAAAAAAAAAAAAAATTCCTGCCAAAATCAGTTCTGGTCAGTAATTCTTCATTGTACACAAAATCTAATATTCGCTGTGTTATTCTTTCATCTTTTCTCTTTTTTTTCCAAAACATCCTCCTTTTCTGCAGAATGCAATAAATCCGCTTAACCAATCACAGCGCACCATTCCACGCATTGTAAATAATTTTGATGGCATTGATAAACCTGTGGTGGTTTTCTGGCGAGGAAGAAACGTAAGCCATCAAAATCAAATAATTTACGGAAGAAACGCAAGCCACTCAGGTACTCGGGCGAAGGAAAAATGCAGGTTGTTGCTTGTTCTCACATGACACCATCAAGCTTCTGTCATGCTAACACATTGACTCCAGGGGATCTTTTGAAAAACTTTACATTATTTTACTCTAAGTCAACGAAAATCGAGCAGGAACAAAACATTTTACAGCTGATCGCTGTCAAAAAAGTTCAGCGACGACGTCCCAAGGATGACAGCAGCAATGATAGTGTTCTTAATATGACAAAGTAAGTGTTTTGATTAATGTTTTTGTTAATCAGTGTATACCACTAGTCAACTAAATGAATATAACATGGCAAAGATGAATGCACATTTATATATTGATTCAATAGTCTTTAATAACCTTTGAAAATCTAATTATGGATTAGAATTTTTTATGTCATTATAACCTAAAGATTTTATGTGAAAGTTTGTAACAGAAAATTGGGTTTTTCATCTTGTCACTGTCTTGGTATAAAAAACACATTTTTACCCAAAATAGTCTAAATGGATTTATTGCGTTTTGAAGCCAAACTCTTCATTTGGACTCACATTGGAGTCGCATTTGAGACACAACCGAAAGTGTAAAGGTGTTTAAAAGGGGTCATTGTGGCAAAACCTTTCAACTTTACAATGAGCAAGAGCTGTTAGAGAGACAGATAAAACATGAAAAAAGAATTTGTAGGCCCTGTTATAGCCAAAATATATTGGCTTTTTCTCCATGTATTCAAAGAGTACAATTACACCTGTTTGAATTATGGATTCCTGGTATTTCTGTGGCTTTGCTCCTACTTGTTCACATTTTGTTTGATAAGAGGCCAATGCATTGAACATTATCTCTCTGTTATAGTTAAGGGTGAAGTGTATCATCCTTTTAATGTTAAAATTAGTGTGGCCTTCTCAAACATAATTTTTTATAGCTTTTTTGAGTTCCTGGTTTGTCATAAATCATTCTGCACATTTGAGTTCTCAACCACAGGAACAAATATACAACTATCACCAAATGTCGTGAGCATTTTCATAGCTGTCAACTAATTTTTTACAGTTTATGTTAACTTCAATACATTAGAAAGGCTAAATACTTAATGCCCATAACAAACAGAATAAGACATTTTATTCTTTACATAGTTTTCACCAGTGGTGGCCGGTGACTTCTATTCCGAGGGGCGCAAATTCAAAATATGTGTTCGGAGTGTCATGTGTGCTCATCATTTCAAAATATGTGTTAGTTGCTCAAGTGAACCATGCATCATGTCAAAGTACAAACTTGCTGCATATGCGTCGAAAGGATTTATGATAAAAGAGACGCTCAGGTTCACAAAATATACTCGCAAGACACTAAACTTGAAATTACATGAGCATTTTTTTAAATCATAAACCCTTTAGACGTGTCTGCAGCAGTCTCTTGCATTTTTAGTGATAAAGGGTGGCATGGGGAGGAACAATAATATTCATGATGAAAGTGTTACCTGATTGGTTGGTGAATAGGTTGTGAGACGACGGGATATATTAAGAAGAGTCAAACTTATGCAAATACATGCAAAAACAGAATTTTAAACTAGTATGCATACATTCTAAAAAAATGCTGGGTTATTTTCAACCCAGCACTGGGTCAAAAAGGGACTAACCCAATCCATTGGGTTGTAATATAACCTATGTTGAAATGTTTTAACCCATTGTTTTAAACCAAATTTTTGGGTTGGTACCTTTTTGACCCAACCCTTAGTTTAATTTCTTGAAATGTTAATAAAGGAAATATCTGAACACATTTGAGACACATTTGAACTGCTCTTTAGCATCCCAGCCTTTGTTTTGCCAAATCACCCAGCTGGTAAAATGGCTGAGTTTTCAAGAGCAAAATTTGCATCACAATAGCTACAATTTTCCAGAGAAAGATGATATTTTCCGACCACAAAAGAAATGCCTGGTCCCGACAGATTTGTACAAAAAGAGAATATAAATAAAGAAAGAAGTTTTCAAACAAATCTGTTGGTGAAGCTCACATGCCATGTCCTGAGGCAAGGGAGAAGTGAATAAATGCCACAATGCTAACATTGTTCAACAGCCAGAGTGTGGGGTCATAAATAAGGCTGAGTATACAAAAAGTGGGTGTCAAAGAATGGCAGAGCCCTTTAGAGCTCTATGAGACATTCAATGTGTTGTTGTCCATGTCACTGTCATAGAGACACCGTATAAAATCAAAGCTTTAAAGTTTTATTTTTTTATTTTTATTTACTTTATATTTTTCCTTCTGTAGCACAAAGTATACATTGTAGGATAGTCAAAGAAGGTAATTTAGAAAGTGCTTTATTTATGTATTTAAGTATTTGTATGGTTTTTAAGCTGCCATACATTAATCACATAAGTATGTTTACATTTACAGTACTGTGCAAAAGTCTTAGGCCACCATGCCAGAATTAGATTAGTTGTATTTGCAATGTTATAGTGATCATATATAATTGTTTCTCAGTCTCTTTAATAGAATACATCCAGAAAATACAGGAAATGTGTATATAGTGTTAAAAACCGTATAAAAATGTAAACTGATGTGTCAAGTAGTGATGGGGTTTATGGCTCTTTGAGGGGATCCGAATCTTGGCGATTCGTTCCTTTCAAAGAGCCGTTCAAAAGAACGTCTCTTTTGGCTCTTTTTAAATATTTAGTCAGTTTTAAGAAGCCAGCTTGGATCTCAGTTAATCCTGGAAATAATCACTGGGAGAAACTATGAGGTGAGATTTGTAGTCAAATAATTAAAACTCAGATATCACATACCAATATCTGAGTTTTAATTATTCTGAAATATTGATTATTACCTCATTTGTCGTGTGTGGACTATATTCCATAGGGTTGCACAACATCCCTCTGCTTAGACAGTGACATCACTATTTTGGATTTACATTTAGTACAAAGTGTGTGTATGTGTAAAGCTACGTTGACTTATGTTATTCATACAATACCTACTCACAAATAAACATCAAAAACATAGCCGGCTGCAATGAATTGCTGTGCAAAACAGCTTTTACTACAAACACTTTCACAAATTAGAATAAATAAAATGGAAATGTGTACATACAGTCCACTATTACTACTGTAAACTTTGCAAATAGGACATCAGCCCCTTCAAGTCTTAAAGTTCTCAAAATCAGTTCGCAAAAATTCTCCTCGACAGGTAATTTAAACAATAAAAACATTTGGTTTAATGTAAATATGAGCAAAATATTTACCGCTGTGCTAGAGATTTTTCATGCTTAAATCTTACATATTGTGCCTTTAATGTCAAAGTTAAGAATCAGTATACCAAGAGATATTTCTTGTACAAACCATGTAAACCCATGGTACATGGCAATAATGGTGATTTGGATTCTGAAATGCTATTAAAATAGCCATGAGGTGCTGTTTTGCATTTGCTTTCATAACCTGACCCACTGTTTTAGTTAACAAATGTTTTTAATAAAAGAACATCCAGACTGCACAACCTGTACAGTACAGTTCCTGGTTTAGTTTGCAATATGGCATGTGCACAGCAACAACCAAATCTCCAGATCTGCTTATGTTTGAAGATTTGGGTTACTTTTTCAATTTGTTTCCCCCGTCAAGACATTTTACCACTTTTCCTCCATATATCCCCCTCAGTCAGCACAGCCATACAATGTGGCAGTTACAGGCCTCTAACATTAAGTTTATTGCAATCAGATCGATGAGACCCCTCTGTTCCTGCCTGCAGCTGATTGGGTGAAATTGAGTTTGGGACCCTTAATGAGACCGTGAATTTATTACTGCGCCGTCTCAGTGTTTGGTTTTCAGTCCCTCCAGATTATGCGATCGCATGATTCATTGCATAATCAGCCAAAGTCCGCATATTTATGCGGGGCCGCATTTTTTCAAATACGTCGCAAAAACTAAAATATGCGGGGCTTGCATGATTTCATAATCCCCGCATTTTCATAGCAAAAAGTCACAGCAACGTTAAAAATAATGGCATTTACTTCACACAAGCACAGCCATGTCACCTGTTGCCATGGGAATGTTATGAAGTGATATAATCACGCGACCGCAGTTTTTGCAAGTTTCCGCAGTTTTTGCAAGTTTCCGCAATTTTTGTAAGTTCCCGCAATTTCATTGCATAAAATTACATAAATATCCCATCACATATTCCATCGCACAGAAAACGTGCCGCAAGATCAAGGATTTTTGCCCACAACAATCACAAAAAAACTATTTTTCTGAAAGGACTGGGTTTTGTCATACACCCAAATCCACCACCACTTGTTTTCTGTAGTGACTGAGGCACTAGGTTTTATTTAGCCTTCCTAAAGAAGCGGGATACTGTAGCTGGGATTTAAACCCAAGCACCTAAGAAAACCTCACAGGAATGAGAAACAGTAAAATAAAGAGTTTATTATGACAGTCTGTAAATTCACAAAAGGGGCGTGGGTCATATTTTAGCATTCAAAATTGTGGTCCGAAATTTGCCTGTGTGGGAACGTTTAGCTGCAGTTCATTATCAACGGAGAGTCAGGGCAGCCTAAACTTGGCCAGACTGAGCTAAGTGTGTGTCGAAGATCTGCACAATCTTCACAGAGGTGGATGGCTCCTGCATTCCCCCGAGCTCTTTTTTTGACACGTCAGGAAATGTTCATTCCCAGAGTCCAAAAATCCAAGTTTGGACAGGTCACATTAAACAGACTATCCTCGGTAAACCACATCAAAGCACCTCTCCGAAAACCTTGTCTGCCCTCTCACAGGTTATCATTGCCCCTGCACTTCAAAGGACAGCAGTTTCAAAGCGACTTTTCACCATCTCTATGCGAAAAGAGTCAAATGAATGCTCATAATGCTGATGGATGTCTTAAGCCTGTTTTGAGTTTCTGTACGTTTTCCTCAATCACCTGATTTTAAAGACTGAAATACAGAGATGAGATATTCATTATACAGTAAAAGAGCTGTGATATATTTTGGTCATGATGGTGTCTAGCTCATTTGTGTTATGAATAGAGCGCTATTTCTGTTTGCTAAACTGATACCTCAGTCTTAATGACTGCCTGAATGAGTGTGAGAGAAACTAATAAGACTAATGTTTACCATGGTGGTCACGTTTGTCCACACTGCAGTTGGCAGAAGTGGTTTAGTAAAGAGAAGTAATTTTAAAAACAAGAAGATGATGGATTAATACATCTATTCAATTATAAAACCTCTTTGTTAGCTATGATTAATTGCTTCTTTCTCTATTCTATAGTGTACAATAGTGGGCATGTTAGTGTATATTTGAGTCTGATAAGAATTGGGCTGTTCGTGTGTGTTCTGATAAGCATGTGTGTTTGTGTCTTTGTGAAGACTTTTAAACATTTACAGCATTGTAGTTTTGCAGTAAATGTGTATGATGTGTCTACATTTTATTTCAATAGTCCACTTACGACATTCAACTATAAATAGCCTTGCAAGTACACGTCAACTAACTCTTAGTTTTTTAGTACACTCAGAAAAATAGTCCTGTCATTGGGGTGGTACCTTTTTAAAAAGTACACTTTTGCATGTAAAGAGTTCATATTAGTACCTCATAGGTACATATTGGTACAAAATAATACAATATACATATGTATACTGTATACCGTACATGCCATTCTGTACTATATGCTCTACTATAAATTCTGCTTTGAAACAATTCAACACTATAAAAAGTGCTACACAGTACTGGCAGGACACTTGACAATATTTGCATATAAATGTTTATCTATCACAACAAACCATGTCATTTGAAAGGTCTAAGTCTCTAGAATACATATTTCAACAGTGTTTTATAAAATAAATTATGTAGGGAGAGTAATTGATTCATTTATGAAAAGAGTGTGCCTTAAAAACATTTATATCCTGCAAAATGTCACTGTCCCGCCAGTGGGACGCCTACGTTTACTTCAATGTTTTGCATGTGAATTTTTACCAATTTTTTTTATCCAATAATTACAAACTATACATCGTTTGAAAGCTCTATGAGTGTAGATTTCATTTATCATCACCATTCTGGTAAAGGAATGACATTTTGATAACCATTTTCTAAAATGCCACAGGTGGGCCCACTTTGTTATTATATATTTGTAGCGCTAATACACTGTTCTGAACATAAACAATCTTGAAAAACTATATATCATTGGAAAGCTCTAAGAGTGTAGTTTTCATATTTCATCACCATTTTGGGAAAATCATGACGTAGTGAGACTCATTTTCTAAAAGGTCATGGGCCCATAGGTAGGCCAAATATGTTTTTACATATTTATAACACCAAAACCCTACTCTAAACCTAAAAAATCATGACAAACTATTTATCAATGGAAAGCTCTCTGAATGTAGTTTTCATATTTCAAGGTCATCTGTTAATAGAAATAATGCAGATGCAGATGATAAAGAAATAAGTTTTTTGTTTACATGACCTCCCCCCATATGAATGCATATTAATTATTATATATTCATAAAACTATATCATATTATAAATCTTCAAAAATGTTGACAAACTCTGCATCATTGGAAAGCTCTAAGAATATAGTTTTAAAACATTTAGGCAGTGACAGTAATTTATTAATTTGTAACAAGAGTATGCAGCAAACCGTGAACCTAGTGGCCGTTGTTGGTAAAACCACTAAAAGTGTGACACAAACCTCATTTTTTTTGTGATTTTAACTTGAAATTTGGATTACAACTACTTGAGCCTTATGCTCCGTTCAGACCAGCCGAGGTAGAGGCGTCAAGCGCGAGTGATTTCAATGTTAAGTCAATGTAAAGATGTGTTGACGCATGTCTGGAGGTCTTGCGGCGCGAATGAGGCGTTTAGCGCGGCGCTGTAGACGCAATTCTGCCTCATTTGCGCGTCTAGTTAGCGCGAATGGCGCGAATTGAGCATTGCCGCGGGAAACGCGACAGTTAAAAAATTTGAACTTTGGCGAAAAAACACGCCACGTTAACCAATCAGGAGCTTGCTCTAGTAGTGACATGATTACAGGAAGCGAGTGAAGCCTATGAAAGGCCCTCCCATGACGCAAATTTCCGCGTGAATCTCTCGATGACTAGAATTTCACACGTAATAGAAGCGAGTAAACTCAAAATGTTCAAGCGGCAAACTAGACGCAAATTTGACGCCTCAAATGTGGCTGGTGTGAACCCACGGTTATGGCTACATGTTTACATTCTTACTTTTGGGAAACATTTACATTTTTATCATTTTACTAATAAAATTAATATGTTATTGCATTATTTTATTTATTAAAATAAACTAAAACTTCTATAACAATTTTTTAAACTCTTCTTTAAAACAAGACTAAGATTCGGCTTTAAGACCAAAAAATACCAGAGTTATATTCATTTGAAGGTGTAGGTGTACATCACAGCCCCCCCCCCCCCACTCAAAAGGGATTTGTGCCAGTTAAGGGGTAAATAAATCTGAATGACTTAACTAAATAAACCAAGATTGTACATTTGTAAATAAATGGAACATCAATAACACAAGTTCTGTTGTAAATTGTGTGGCAATGACATTTGATCCTGTTCTGTTCAGATTATAAATCTGGATGCATTTCAAAATCAGATTAATCATCTCTTTGTGCTTGGTACAAACTCGTAGGATCAGCAGAATGCTCAACAGACCCTGTTAAACAATAAACTGGATTGCGAAACATATTCCTGTCTATATCGAAAAGGATTTGGCAACTGGATTTAGAAACAACAAAATCAAGAGCGCTTGTTTGAGCATGCAGAACGTTGCAGGTAACAGTGTGTTATAGCATTAAATACCAGACTTCCCTAATAATACCTCTACAAATATTCATATAAAATAACTCAACATCACTCATAACTTGTATGATTCACATCTGACGAGTTATTGATTGACATTATAAGTGCGTGTGTCAGACGTCTGTAAAAATGAACATATGTCGGAAAGTAAAGCCACACCTCACAATCATTAGTCATTATTGAGCCTCTCTGTACTGGAACCTTCCACACCCAATTCAACACAACTGAATCTCTTCCTCTGTAAAACCATTAATGCACCACGTACTGCCAACAAACACACATTCACACCCAAATATATGAATGTAGACCCACCTACACACTCGCATAAACACTGTATAAACACGTGTGCTGGCTTGTTGTACACCTACATGTCTATTATGGAAAAGATTAAGTGGAAGGTAACAATAGCTGCCTGGTTTCAGCCTGTTTTCCAAAACACATTCTTCAACATGTCAACAGCAATGCTTTCTCATAACCTGTGCAGAAAACCAGGCCTGATGCAAGTCAAAGAACCAGCGACTTTGGGAAATAAATCAAGGGAAAATAACCAGCTACCGTACAAAAGTACTTTGGACAAATTTGTATAATTACAACACACACAATAAAGACTTTGAGTGGCTAAACGAAATGATGTTTTATTCCACATGGGTCCCCTCATAGTGGCCACCATGTTTAGATAAACTGGGGTAATAGATACATTTCAGACAAATTTCTTAATGTCAACCTATGGTATCATCATTTAGACACAAACCAGCCATTTATCATTGTAGAATTGTTAAAGGAATGGTTCACCCAAAAATGAAAATTACAACTTAATTTAGGGTGTTTTCACACTGACACGGTTTAGGTTGGCCCAAATAAGCTTTCGGCCCGAGTATGGTTCGTTTGGGTCTTTGTGAACACCAAAGCCGCACTCTGGTCACACTAAACGGCCCGGCTGTTGCCAAATTCTGGTGCGGTCCATGTGGTGTAAAAGTTGCTCGAACTCGGGCCAAATCAATTACAGGAAGTTCTCCACATTTTTTGAGCCACTGGGCTTCCGTCGTGACGTGAACCGGGTGTTATATTATGGGTTAACAACTAAAGTACAATCCTGGTCCTTTGCAGAGATCTGTCACTGTCTCCTGGAGGAGCTGATGATTTCATAAATGCACAGCTGTCCTCCACACGTAAAAATAGTGACATTTACGGTATTTTTAGTAAACGGCTCTGTGAGAAGGGCTTAGATCAGTTGGCAATTTCGCGTTAAAGCAAAGAAACTTCGCAAAGACGTGCACCGTTTATCTCCATATCTTGCTTGCTTCGCTCTTCGTGTCAGGCTGGTTGTCATGGAAATGTGTGGGGGTGGTCATAGGGGTCAGAGACCATTAACAGCGCTGACAGTTGTCACATGGTATACGGTGCGACGTTTCGAGTACAGTAAAAACAACATATGTGAACACAACCGCACTAACTGAAAAATAATACAATGTAATCTGGTGCGCTCCGAGAACGCCCCACGGTGTGCACCACCATGTGTGAAAACACCCTCAAAATTGTTGGTTTAGCTTAAAAGAGAAGTTACTTGGTTGCTTTAAAAAAAAATTATTACTTCAACTCCAGGGGCCTCATTTATAAAATACTGCGTAGAAAACATCCTACATTTGATCTTACGGTCATTTATTAAAAATGCGTATGTGTAATTCATAAACGGAACATACGCGCGTTTTCGCCTTTCTTTCAGATGTGAAATCTGTAAAACGCAAATGATCTTGAACTTGTGCGCACCTGAGCAGTTTCAGATCTCCGCCTTTAAACGATGCCTAGTTAATGTCATAGACATATAAAAGAGCCCTTCCCAGCTAACACACGACGTCCTACCACATTTTTCGGGCTATAAGCCGCGTTTTTTTTCATAACTTGGCTGGTGCTGAGTCTTATACTCGGGTGCGCCTTGTAAGTCAGTATGAATTAATTTTGACATTTATGAGGCAAGAGACATCATTACCATCTACAGCCGCAAGAGTCCGCCATATGCTGCTCCTGTATTTATGTAATTCAATGGATTCTCTAATGTGGAATGACGAGTATGCAAAGTCACGCTAGTTGAAGTAATAACTGATAATATTACTTTTAACATACAGACATCTATTCAGCCTGCTGTTCTGTCTGCTATCGTTTAGTTGAATAACTTGCCTTTACAGATTAAATGTCTGTTCTTCGGCTTGGATTTTGTGAAATAATTTTCTAAATAAACGCGACGTATAGTCTACTGTGACTTATATATGTTATTTCGTCTTAATGACGCATTTTTGAATGATGCGGCTCATACTCCGGTGCGGCCTATAGTCCGAAAAGTACAGTAGTTACGTAATTTATTGGTCATTTTTGGTAATTTCATGACTTATCAGCTGGCAACGTAACTGTTACGTCCTTAGAAGGTAATTTCATTACTATTACAGTACCAAATCACTACGTCTCCAGTACGGTCTCCTAACGTCGCGAGAAAACCAAGTACGTTCCAGTGACGTAACATTTGTACTATTTTTGGTTATTTTATAAATTACTGGCAACATAACTGTTAATCCATTACGTTGTCACGACATGCCAACGACAGGCAGATTACGTTGCGAAGTTACGTTGAGGAGAATTTCACTTTACGGTCGCCACGACGTAAGTTTGGTCATCATATTACGTCAACGTAACAGTAACGTATTTGTGTTAGCTGGGTTGTCAATATTTCGAGCAGCAAGAATGGCTTATCTTTACAAAAACCTGCAGCAATCAGACAAGCAAGTGCATACGTCTGCTCAGACCCTGACGTGGCGCTAAGCACTTTTCCACGTCAAAAACAGTTCTAATAAATATGGACTTTGCCGTGGATTTTTGCGTACGATCAGTGCTTTAAGTGGGCCGGAACGCCCCGGTACTGAGTACCGCCACTTCTAAAAATAACTCTTGAGCGTACCACCACCTCTACGTGCGCCCAGAACGTGCTTTTAGCGTACCGGAACGCTCATCTGTTTAAAAATCAGAGGTTTAATTTAATCATTTGGCTGCGCTGCCGCTTTTCAGAGCGCCCTTACGCTTCCTAATTCGTTCCACCGAGAGCAGAGACTACATTACCCATACACCCTTGCGTTTACAAGTTAAAAGCGCATGCGTCCTTCAGTCAGTGTCAACATGCTCTGGAGAGGTGTGTGTTTGTGTGTGTGTGAAACGCACAACCATAGCTGCTCGGTTAAAATGAAAATACAATGAACACGTAATATGCCCTCCTTGTTTTAGAGTAGTAAAAGAACGCCGTCAGAATCAGAGGACTCGCTGACATCCCACCAAGCCAGAAGCTGCAGGTCAGACGCAAGCCTTGTAGGTACGTGATAATCTCCGCTGTCGCGGCTTTCAGTTTGATTCCCCTCGACGCAACTTCGGATTTCCTCAGGCGATGTGCAGAAAACATTCTTGAAATTGTAATATACATTTAGTTTAATTGCTAAACTAAAAGTAAACGAAATTTCAATGTATTTGAACGACGTGCACAGTACACTCTTAAAACGAATGTGTTGTTTTAACACATCTTGTGTTGTCCCTTTTATTTATATGAACTCTAAATCAGCACGAAATGACACATAATGTGTTAAAAACAACACATAATGTGTTAAATAGTTTAACACAAAGCAATGTGTTAAAATTAACACATCCAAGGTGTTTAACACATAACACATAAACTATTTAACACATTATGTGTTCATTTTAACACATTATGTGTCATTTCGTGCTGATTTAGAGTTCATATAAATAAAAGGGACAACACAAGATGTGTTAAAACAACACAAAGTGTGTTGTTCTAAAAATAACACAGAGATGTGTTAAATTAAGGACAACACACTAGGTGTGTTGTCCTTAACTAGACACAAGATGTGTTAATTTAACACATTCGTTTTAAGAGTGTAGTTTTACCAGCCGCAAAATGGAAAACAATGGGACAAAATAAATGACTTTAGAGTTTCAAATGGCCAGTATTTTGTTATTCTTGACCCCATAGACATGGTCTTGGTGTCATTTTAAAGTTTTTTTTTCAAGCTTTTTCTATATGAACCACTAGTTTTAGCATTTAACCATGCTGAAAATTTTACTCTCATATCTACCTTTTGCACATTTTATTTATGTTCAAAAACTCTTTCTACAGTAGCTCTTTCTAATGGTATTTTTTCAAAATCCTTTTGCACATTTTATTCAGTAGCTATTTCTAGCTCAAGCAAATCCACAAATTTATAAAAGGATTAATTATTTTTTACAAGGTCGTCTGTTGACTGCTAAATATAAAACCCCTTCAATATAGGAGTCGAGTCAGCAAAAAAAAAACAAATAGAGTACCGGCACCTCTTTTGGGCCACTTAAAGCACTGCGTACGATCAAATCTGTGCGTACGCTGCTTTTTAAAAGAGGCCCTAGGTAACAGGTAGCTGACTTTTTTGAAACAACAAATAATTTTTACAATGCATCTTAGGTTTATGACTTCCTTTCTTCAGCTAAACGCATTAAGAGCGTTGAATGATGTCCAGTTTTCTAAAAACATTTCATAATCATAAAGTAATCCAAATAACTCTAGTGAGTCTCACGAAACTGAGTACACCCCTCACATTTCTGCAAATATTTTTGTATATCTTCTCAAGGGACAATACTATAGAAATGAAATTTGAAAAGATTTTAGAGTAGTCAACGTGCTCCTTGTATAGCAGTATGTCCTTTATTGTCAAAATAGCTGGCAACAAAAGTGAGCACACCTTAAGTGATAATAGATGTATATTGTTTAACCATACAAAGCCACATGTCCTATTCATCACGTTTGTGTTTTTATCTGCTTGACAGAACCATACAAATGTGTATATCTTGTATTACAACTGTTCAAATGTGATGCTTTTTTCATGGCATCTCATGGACTCTCTGAGGATTTGAGAATTAGAATTGCTCTTCACAAAGATGGCCAAGACTATAAGAAGATCAGTAACAACCTGAAACACTTTAACTACTGTACACAATCTCATTGGATCGCGTAGACAATGTAACTCGGTTATATCAGTTGTTTAGAAAGAAGAACAAGAACCAAAAGCAGACACTACAGTAAACATGAACTTAGCGCACAGCAAGCAGTGGAACTATAGATCAAACCTCAAAGTATGAATATGCCAAATGAGTAAAACAATTACTTAATCCCCCCAAAAAACAATCTCACTAATGCTATTTACGTTACATCGTAAGTTACTAAAAATGGTCTGGGGATTTGCGGTATCCAGTCATACATATAGAAACATGACAAATGTCTCTGCCTAATGTCTGCCGTGTGTACTATTCGGGCTCACATCGACACCCCAATGCTCTGGCATTTCCACACACATAAGCCACAGTTCAATCTTCCCTGACAAGAGATTTTTTTAGGCTAACAGCCCAGTCTCAACCCATCCACCAAACACGTAGCGTACACTAACATACAGCCTGTCCGCTGTTTTTCTTTAGAGGGATTGAAAAGATTAGTTTCATTTCAGATTGCTTTATTTGGACTTAGTCGGCTAAATGTCAATTTTTCCAAACTTTGACTTATTGACTGCGGAGTGAGGATTTATGAGCGCTCGCAATTTATTTCTATACACATGAACAGAGGCCGACCATAGGAAATGTTGGCTTTCTTTAAATTATGGTCCGTCTCATACGAAATGTGATTTGTTTTAAACATAGTACACAGCTTGAACAGGTTGTTCATAGTGGAAAAAATCCTATATAGTGTAGGTGTAAGAAATTGTTGGGCAATCAAAACAAGCCATTGGGTTTTGTATTTGATCAGGACCTTGCAAGCAATTTTGTTGTCTGTAGCCTGCAAAATTTGGGTTGTCAGTATATATTTAACCTCCTAAGACCTTTTTCTTTGTTTTTGTTTGCACCATAATACTTAATTCTGTGTAACTGGAACCTGTTGTACACAAACGTGGACAATTACTTCATGTTCAAAGAAAAATATTTGGTTATTATATTTATTGGTTCATCCTTACCCCAAAATAGCTGGAAGAAATCTGAAAAAAAAGCTTGGGTCTTAGAAGGTTAATAGACGTCTAACCATAGCTCAAAAATAAATTAAATTAAATAAATACATAAATAAATAAATAATACCTTGTAATCGCTGTTGATATCTTACATCTCGCAAGTTATTTTGCATAAAACAACAAACACCAAATTCAATTATTTTTTGGCTAGAAGTGGGTTACCCATAGCCGGACTACAGTATATTGGGACTAGATAACCTAAGTGGTGAAATGACGAAAAACAAAATTACGGAAAAGAAATAACCTAGATTATGGCATATGTATTTGTGCTGCCTTCATACGTAAATGAAACTCAAGATAAAATGAAGAGTTTCGTTGCAAAACGAGATAAATCCATTTTTTAACATTTTTGTCAAAACATGTTTATTATTATGTTATCATGTTATTATTTTGTTTTATGGTGCTACTTAGCTGTATTTTTTTAGTTATGAAGGTTTAAATCAAAACAAACCAACTGCAGTTGCATTGAAATTAATTGGAATGCACAACCAAAAAACGAGATTTCTGAACAATTAAAAAACGGTGGTAATCTCGTTTTGCAACGAAACTCTTCAATTATGTACACATCCATTTTTGGTTCCCTTAAAGGGATACTCCAGCCAAATATCAAAATAACCCCATGATTTATTCACCCTCAAGCAATCCAAGATACATATGTCCATCGTCTTTCAGACAAGCACATTTGGAGTTATTTTAGTAAATGTCTTTGCTCTTCGCAAGCTTTATGGTAGAAAACAGGGATCAGGGAACAACTTCTGACTTTAAACCCCAAAAAAGGGGGCTCAGTGGGCTCCAATGGGTTAAAGGTGCAGTATGTAATTTTTAAAAGGATCTCTTGACGGAAATGCAAAATAATATACAAAACTATATTATCAGGGGTGTATAAAGACCTTTTTTAAATGAACTGTTATGTTTTTGATTACCTTAGAATGAGGCGTTTCATCTACAAAGACAGAGGGTCCCCTTACATGGAAGTCGCCATTTTGTGCCACCACGTTTCTACAGAAGCCCGTAACAGACAAACTTTTTTACTAAGTTGCGGCTACCGTAGCTTCTCTATGCGTTTTAAAAGCAAGGGGTGAGCAGTGGAATGAGCCGTTGGTTGCAATTCGAAACCTGACCACTAGATGCTGCTATAATTTACACACTGCACCTTTAATAAAGGTCTTCTGTACATAATTGATGTGATTTGTTAAAAAAAATCCAGATTTTAAATTTTATAAACTGTAATAACTAGCTTCTGGTAACAGCGCCATCTTGGACTCAAAAGTTTTACTTGAGACTTTTAGCATAGTGAGCATTGGTTGCCATGGGTACGTTGCACAGTGACCCTCATGAATCACATGAGTCCAAGATCCCATTGTTACCAAAAATTAGTTTTTATAGTTTATACAATTAAAAATATGCATATTTTTCTTACAATATCGCACTGAATACCCGAAAAAGACCTTTATTTACCCCTTGGAGCTGTGTGGATTACTTCTGTGAAGGATGAATGCACTTTTTTGGGGTTTAAAGTCAGAAGTTTTTGCCTGATCCCTGTTGTCTACCATTATTGAGCTTGAAAGAGCAAGGACATTTACTAAAATAACTTCAAATGTGTTCGTCTGAAAGATAATGGACATGTATCTCGGATTGCTTAAGGGTGAGTATATCATGGGATAATTTTGATATTTGGCTGGAGTATCCCTTTAACTCTTTCGCCGCCATTGACGAGATATCTTGTCAATCAAGAGAAAACGCTTCCCCGCCAATGACGAGTATTTCCGTCTTTCCGCAATACCGCTATTATCCACTAGGCGCAACTTTTTAAACCTGGAAGTATTGCCCTATGACAAGCTGCTGCATGTCCGTGTCTGTTTTAAAGATCGTTCTGAATGGGATCTCTATGAAAAGTCCGTCACAAAAATTTAATTATCTCTACTTTTTGCTCAAAATGTGGTGTTTTTTGCAGAAACCTACCCATATTGAAAAGCTGATTACAAAATAACTACTGAAGGTAGGATGAAACGTTTTTTTTTGTTTGAAAGCAGAGGGTCTGTTCTTTTATTTGATATATTGTATGTTTATATATTTAAAGAAGAACATTTTCTGGAAGGCATTAAACTTTTGTGAAAATCATGAAAAACACTGGCGCTGGCTGGCAACTTTAAAAAAACCGCTGGCGGGGAAAGAGTTAAGAAACGTTTAGCCAAGTGTATTAAAATTTCCATTTAAAGCAACACTATGTAGTTTCCATGTAAAAATGACTTAAAGCTCCCCCATGTGGTTGAAAAGCGCAACAGTGTCTGGTATCAGACACTCTTCTGCAGGCAGGGGGAGGGGCGGGGCTGTGTTTCCTACCCTCCACCGACCCTTTTAGAGTGTGCTTGTAGCAGCTAGGAGGCTGCTCAGGTTGCAGCAACAGTACAATTTGTCCAGTTAAAAGTTGTTCTATCACCTAAATAATTTTAGAGATATTATTTAAAGGTCAAAAAACTACATAGTGTTGCTTTAAAGAACCATTTCTTTCTTATATTATAATAGTTAGTTAAACTTTACAAGGAACGTTTTTGTACAACAGATCACAAAGATCACTTAAAGCGCTCTCACTAAAATAACATTGTTAACTTTAGATAATCACAGTGTCTGGATATTGTTTGCAAAGCAAAACGTTCATTGTGTTGTGCTATTTATCAATTATCAAGCTGGGTTTTAGTATTGTGTATATAGAGGGATGGAAAGCCTCTTATCCGGAAAGACCCAGCTGAGTGGTTTCAAATATATCCATCAACAGACCCACAGATCTTTGAGTGCAGTTAAGCTTAAATTCCTGTTTCTTTTATACATTAAAGTCTCGTCTGAGGCTGGAAAGAATTTAGCCTGTATTTTTATTTCTGAGCAACAGTTTAAGAGTTATCGCTTTCCAGCACGCATCATCATGTCTGAGATGGAGAGGTGGTAACTTCAACCGCCTGGTGAAATTAATCTGACAGTCAACGTAAACAGACATTGCACTCACTTCCAAAAACACACATTTAACAACCCGTATGCCTGGAAAGTGAGAAGCACATAAATGTTGGTCATAGAGACCAAGTCATAGAGAAACAAACTCTTGATCCGCTTTACAAATTCATCCACACATCCTGTAAGACATAAGCTATGAAAGTTTCAATAAAACATCTCCAACACGGTTAACAAAAATGGCCACAAAACTTTGGAGCGCACCAGAGCCGGACCACCTCACGAGATAAATGCTACCACTCAGGGTTTGGAGCTCTTTGGGCAAAACCAGAGGATCTTATGCCACCGTCCACAAAAATGCCTGCTCTGGATCCAGATGACAGAGTGGAGAAGGCCTAAAGGAGAAAAGCAGACAGTCTCTGGCTTCAAGAGAAAACATCTACAGCACAGACAGGGTTCATCCTGCATTTAGAGAATAGCAGAGGCCGCTTTTAAGGAGGGCCGCACAAATATACACCCAGTATGCATCTCTTTCGATAAACACTGAAACCAGTGCAAATGTGTTGTCTTAGGCAATGAAACTCAGAATGTAAATACAAGCACTGCGGCTTTGGACGTAAAAAAAAAATGCAGTAAATGCAGAAATACTCCAGCTAGTTTGTGTTCATCTAAAAGTAGATGACTAGATGAAAGTCTGTTATAAATATCTGACTGATTCCCAGAATCAGTTAAGATTCCCAGTTCAAGACTTGAAATGAATGCTGCTTCTGTTGATTCCAGACAATTTTTTTTAAAAACCTGGACATAAAGTGTTTTCAACATATTTATGGTTTGCGTTTTTGTAATCTGTATGAATTGGAAAAGTATAGCCTACTTATGCCAAATTCACACTACATGACTTTTATTGAGGTATGCACTGTACATGATACTAAGTTAATGATCCGCAACAAAAGGTCACACAGTACACTAGACTCAAACCACATTTTGTGGTGAAAAAAAACACGCGAGAAGTGCAACGGGAAATGTTTAGTTGAAAATGGACGTCAAACAGTAATTAGCACTACAAGCTGTTTGCGCAATGATCCGCATACGCAGTTACCTCAACCCATGCCTTGCTGTCATTGGCTGTAGCTCGTCATGTGTCGTGATACAGATATTTATCATGCTAGATATATCTTTGATGCACCGTTGATTAGTACACACATAAAGATTGGTGAGCGCTGATCGCACGCCAAACTCCCGCTGATTTGCCCTCGACCTGATCTGTCTGGGAGCTTGATGACTTGCAAATCAGGCTTAAAATTCTGTAGTGTGAAATTGGCATTAGTTGTTGTCCTAAAATGTCATATTGTATGACCAGTGTTGGGGGTAAAGCATTACAAGTAACGTGCATTACATAATAGTATTAATTTTCTAAAGTAATGAGTAAAGTAACGCATTCATTTTTAAAAGTACACATTAATATTTCAGTTACTTTTTGTTAAGTAATGCAAGTTACTTTTTTATTTTAATTAATTTGATTTTAAAAAATGATGTACTGAATTAAACTAAACGTAGTCACAACATGCACTCTATGCGTACACACCTGTGTGGGAACAGTTTGACGGCAGGCCAGAGCTCAACATTTTTGTGATGAAAAATGCAATTTCTGAATGCAGAACTTTTCAGTCATAAAAACACCTGCAAGGCCTGAAAGAGATCAAGTCTCAGCCAAGAAAAAGTAACGCAAAAGTAACTAAAAAGTAACGTAAACATTACTTTCCATGAAAAGTAACTAAATAACACAATTAGTTACTTTTTTGGGAGTAACTTAATATTGTAATGCATTACTTTTACATACTGGATGTATGGCATGAAATTTTTTCATGTCTTGAGCATGAAGGTCTTTTTCGTGACACTTGCACAAATTTCTATAGTTTCTTGTGTCCGTGGCACGACTTTCTTTTTCGTGTTATTTTATGTATTGTTTCTTCATATTTTCCCCTTATTTTTAAATCATTGTCGCTTGGGGTTGGGGTTAGATTTGGGTAGGATGTACTTTTATGTATTGGTTTCTACATATTTTTCTTCCGCTTTTAAAACTATTCTCACCTGGAGTTGGGATTAGAGTTAGGGTTTGGATGTCTAAAAATGTAACAGAAAGTGATTCTAACCCCAACCCCATGCAACAATTGTAAGAAAATAGGAAAAAACTATGAGAAAACAATACATTAAATGACACGAAAAAGAAAGTTGTGGAATGGACACGATAAACTATTTATAGAAATTTGTACGAGTGACACGAATAAGACATTCGTGCTCAAGACACGAAAAAAGTTGAATTTTATGCCATGAACACAAATAAATTAAAGGGGTGGTTCAATGGTATTTCATGCATTCTGACTTATTAACGCAGTTATAGAGTTGTTTCCGCATGCTAAACGTAGGCAAAGTGTCAAAAAAGCAGTTGGGCGTGTTACAGTATTTTTTGCCAAATGCACTTCGCCAGGGTTCGTACAAGTTTCGGAAAGTTTTTTTTTTTTTGATTATGGGTTCAGCTGACGTTTCAGGGTTATCTATACGCATCACTTCTTTTTATGGGCACTTCCTCCGGAAAACCTTGCCCACCCGTCAATCAGCGGGAGACGCTAAAACTTACAAACATCACATCACGCGACAAGCTTTGTTTAATTTCAAAACTCAACAATGGTACGAAAGAAGAAGTGTGTTTTTGGATGTAAGGAGAAAAAAGCCAGCCTTATGGAAACAATGGATAAAGTTTATTATCCGGGGTAGTGTTTGATGCACTGGAATTCATTGAAAAGTCCAAACCGGGTCATGAGTTGCATGCAGTAAGTAAGACTTCTGTCTTATGTTGGATATAGGCGCGTGCATATTAAATAAATGACACGAACATGTAGTGAATTATAAGTTAAACAGTGTTGCATGACTTGTACTCGCTCCTCCCGCGGTAGTAACTCCTCCTTCTTTATTTTTTCGTACGTTATCGGAAAGATTCGGTAAAGCTAATCTTTCTTTTATAAATCTGATTAAACTAAAGAATCTTCAGAGATATTAAGGATATAATACTACTCGATAGGTACTCCAGATTCACATCAGAAATGCAGAAACTGCGTGTGTTATGTAAGCTTTAATAAAATTTTGCGTGACTATAACACATCTTTCCGTGAGATCAATCTGACCTAAAATTACGTCCGATGTCCCTTCTAATTTTAACAATCCACGATTTTCTTTGTCCTGTGGAAATTTAAGAACTGATATATTTTTTGATAACTGAATGACAAGCATCCCGGTACAAAACAATACAGGTAGCTATATGCTTAAAATGCACACTATGGAGCCTTGTTTTGGAATCAAAATGGCGGCAGGATAAATAAGGTCTATGTTATGTATATGTAGTTTTGCATTTAAGAAAGACTGTTGGTTAAAGCTGAACTCCATAAGCAAAGCAGAGATAATTATTATGTTTGGGATAATTGATGGTTAACAGCAACTGCTGACACTACAGAGAGTAAATCTGTCAGCCAGACTCTCTCTTCATTCACACACACAGAACTCTGTTACTAACAGTGTGTGTCAACTCCGTCACAACAACCGAAACGTAACTTTGTATGAGAGACACCGATGCGTCATAAATATTCATAATCAGTAAAATGACGCATATGTCTGCATGCATGAGATGACTGACTTTCACATCAGTCTGGTTTCTTAATTTTTTTATGTAAGAACTGTGTTGAATACTGGACTTTTGGCAGAGACCAAATCCCAAGGTAATGTTCGGGTAAATATTCATCAAATTCAGGGAAATGTATAAAGATGAAGAGGAACTAAGGATAATCTTGTCTGGTAACTGAACGTGGATGCGTTTCGTCTTAAATGTTTTTCCAGCAAAAACAAGTCTTGTTTGGTGAAAGCCCTTTATCGGAGATCCAAAAGCGCATATTGTATATACCGCAGTCTGTTGCCAAAACTAGCATGCTAAATTCATTAACACAACGTCTTAGAGAGAAGAGGCTTGCGGCTTGCTGCATTCAAACAGTCAAGTTTAATTCGATCGAACATAAAAGTTGGGAAACGGTACAAAATCTCCCCTCCTCCCCTTTCCTGATGGCATTTCAACTCGTCTTTCTTCTCATTCCACCCTCCCTTTACGTTTTTCTTCTTTTTTTCAAGGGATAAAAAATAGCTATGAAAATGAATCTTGAAAATGGGGTGACTGGCAGAGACCAGAGAGTAAAAGAATAGGAAAATAAATTAAAATCTACTCTCCAACTCAAACAGGGCAGAAGTTCAAAGGCAGAGAGAGCCGTGCGCGTCAATATATGCTGGCAAGCTTTATTGCTAGCATATGCTGTGGTCTATTATGTTCTTCCTTCATTGGTTAACCGG
The DNA here is from genome assembly GCF_027580225.2 of Misgurnus anguillicaudatus. Taxonomy (NCBI): domain Eukaryota; kingdom Metazoa; phylum Chordata; class Actinopteri; order Cypriniformes; family Cobitidae; genus Misgurnus; species Misgurnus anguillicaudatus. Next base: position 19,738,220 of record NC_073341.2, read on the forward strand.
AGACCCATATATGTAATTGTGTAAAAATATTATCACAGAAGTTCAGAATGACCCAAACTGGTCAAATAGGGGAAGAGACCTCAGAAATCTCGGTTTTCCTCATCTGCTTGAACATTCCAGTAATCCACAGATATTCCGGCATTCAGGAAAACATTGATTGTACGGTATTTGGTTTTGCGAGTGATAGATTTATAATGCTTTAAATTACTTAAACATTTCTGATTTATGCTGTTTAAAGTCAACACAATATAAGCTGACCTTATTCAGCCTCCCAATGCACATTCCTGGCCTTAAAGAGATAATTGTCGCAGACAGCGCGTATATGGAAAAGTAGAAAAAACGATCCCGGTAATCGCGATCCATTAATCTTATTCAACAGTGAGCAACCCCTTTATTAACATTATAAGGAACATTGAATATTTGATGTCAAAATGTATTCAGATTGTTATGTGAAAGTTTCAAGAAAATAATAAAAACAACATTCCCATAAAAAAAACTATTCTCAGAAACGGCTGTTGCAATCGCAGATCATAACACAGCGACTGTTTATTGCAGCCTGGGTTTAATCCTGAAGCGTTCTGTAATATATTACTGACAGTCATTGGATTGGTCACGGACTGCCATGTAAAGTTGCAGTTGGATAATCGCATTAACCATTAAACGCTGCTTTCCACACAAAACTATAATCACCTTCACACATGGAAAAAGCTATGTGTTAGGCTGTGTGTGCACCCAGAAGTTATCATCTCCAGCAGTCAGTGCCAGTTGTTAACTGTTCATGTTGGATATTGGGCATGCTGTGTATTTTATGGTGGTTATTTAATAATTTGCCACAATACAGGGAAGTAATAATCATCAATTGGATGTTCCACTGCAATGGAAAGATTAATAATTGAGCATACAGCACTTGGCCTTGTTTATAAAGGCATATAGTTCCCCCAAACATGGTGGCATATTAAAAAATGGCGGTGTGTCAATGACTTCAGATTTGATTGGTTCCTGCACATCTCATGACTTGATGTTATATGCGTGTTTCATATGGCAGCTAGAACCAATAAAATTTAAATTTTAAGTGATGGTACATTCACATGGGGCGAATGCATTAACGCTTCTCATTTACTTTGAATGGGTGGCGTCACGCATTGCCAAACTGAATTGTGGATCAGTGTTGGGCGATATGCCCCATTTTGAGATTGTCCTATCGCCTATCGTCTGTGAAATCGCCGATACACGATAGTATCGGGGGGCAGGTCAATAGTTAACTCATTTATTTATTTGTTCATTTTTTACTTATTTATGACAAGTCACTTGATTGGTGGATAAAAAAGGAGCAAGGACAAAACTGTCATGATCGCAACCTTCTGATGCCATTAATCCATCCGCGTCATTAAGTCCAGGCGCTCTAAAATTTCCTGCGTGACAGGGAGTGTGAACAACAAACTCGCTGCGTACCTTAACAACCTCTCTAGTGCAAGGAAATGTCAGAGTCGCACGTGTTCCAAGTTCATCAATGTCGCGCACATTCAGGTCCGAGCAAGAGTCCAAGTCACGCATTACAAGCTCTCTTGCGCAAAGTAAAGCCCACAAACCCTCTCATGCGAGGAAAAGCATGCAAATGTGCATGTTAATGTGAAACTATGATGATAATAATAATAACTATCGCCAACTATCATCATGAAAGCCCGCTATTAGCGATATGTCTGACGATCGTCGATACACTATACTATCGTCTATCGGCACAACTCTATCGTGGATCTTTCAATGTCGCATCACTGCCGTTGCTCGCGGCAGAAGTTAAAGAGCACTTATTTCCTTGCCATGTTTGAAAGATTTGTGCACAATGCAATGCTAACAGGAGTTAATTTACAGGCTGAGTCCAAAGCGGGATGAATTATGATAATGTCGGTCTTGTCAAGATCACCAATCACAGGAAGTAAATTGTCGCCTACAATCTGTGTGTTTGTTGTAGTCCAAGAAAAGAGATTTACGTTGGAAACGATAACTCGCATCACTGTTTACTTTGGGGTTTGTTGCATATCGTTAACATGTACTAATACACACTTACACACCAAAGGAAATATAACGTTGTGAATCGGACATTGGTGCTCTTTAAACATTTCTCAACTTTTCAAGCGCCAACGCGTGTGTCGGCCAATCAGATTGCCTTATGCAAATAACCTAGTGCGAGCCAGCCTATTACGTTTATGCAAGACCAGAGCATGTGTTGTAGCCACTGTGATTGGCTGTTGGCCACGCTTCAGACAAGCCTTCCATCAAGCGCTAACGCTTTTGCCCCGTGTGAATATACCGTTATTGATCTGCTGCCATGTTTGAATGCATCGCTCAGATCTGCTTCTTTACATTTTCCTATAGACCCCTTCAAGGTTTGTAAACATTGAATGACTATCGGGTGCGCGCGCAGCATGGGGTCAAACTTTTCATACCATCCAGGCTTTATAATTTAATCTAACAGGGCTGGAAAATGATGACTTACCTCAAATGAAGTGAGCACTACAAACAAAATCATCTTTGATATTTGCATTGTTCCAGTCTGCACGTTAATTGCTTGCAGCCGCAGATGTTGTAGTTTTTTGAGATTCTGCATGAATTGCGAAAACTTAACGGAAGACCTGGTGCAATTTTCACAGTCCACGACGTAAGTAGGCATTTTTGACGATACCGAATAATACGCAACTCAATCTGCTGTAATGACTTTTTTGACCCCGACATGCGCAGTGGAAACTGCCTGTGACGTGAACCGTGAAGGAGTCTATATCAGCTCGAAAATAGTTTTCTCTCACAAACGTAAAGAAGATAACATTGACATTTTAATATGAATTTGTTTGTGTTCAACTTTAGAAAGAAAGTCATATACCTGTACATCTAAGATGGCTTAAGGTATTCCTTTAAAGGACAAGTTCGGTATTTTACACTTAAAGCCCTGTTTTCAGATTGTTTATGATGAAATAGAACGGTTTTGACTGAAATTTGGACATATGATGCTATCTCGAGAATTTTTGGGTGTTTGTTCTATCACCTCCCACCTCTACAATGGGTGTATAGGTTCACTGGAACAATCCTTCCTAAAATGCATTAAACTTTCGTTTACAAAGACGTAAAACTCACCGAGTGGTCAGGGGTGTTCACTGATATGCTCACACAAAAATCGCTGCAAAATATGCTTTCCAACAGCTGTTTTAGCATTCGTTGTAAACTTGTGGACCTATTTTTCCAAACGCATCACACTCGTACATTCTTCTATTGAGAGCTTGAATAATAGACACTCCAGCCCAGTTGGTGGTGATAATCCACCTTTGCCAATTGCAAGAATACAAACAACGTTTCCGGCGAAGGAGTAATACCGTACCTCACAGCCCTCGCGGTTCTTTAAAACCATATGACACAGTCACGTGCCTTCAGCGCCAGCTCAAGTCGGACAAAATTACTAACCGGCATGCACTGCTTTAAGTTAGCCGCCGATCGGTCTGCGCAGTGCCACATGAGGCAGCGAGGCAACAAGTCAGCAGCCTAGTTTTTGGAAGCAGCCATAGTATTTTTTTTCAGTCAATAACCTACATACAGCTCCTTTAAGGATCCTGACTGCCAAGATTTAATAAAAGTTAGCCTGACATGCATTTCTATGCATGTAAAATCTACTTTTGGTCAAATTCCCTGGAATGTCTTTATTGCCTTGTGCTACAGTACAGAGGGGATTCATGTAAAAGTGAGTATAGAAACACAAATCCTCCCACACTACATGCAGTATGGGGTTTTACTGTGCTGACCTGCTGAAGCATTAAAGTCTCGCCTGACTCACCCGACACAAACCAAACCTCGCTGCTAAAATTAGGCTCAAGATTTCTCAGCAAGCACACATTGTTTATGGAGTTGTCTGAAAGTTCCCTACAGTCAGACCCCGGGTGACTAGCACACACCCGATAGAGTTACGCACCCTTCAATTATCACTGGCCTCACCTCGGTGAGACTGCAACCTCATGCTTATGATAAGGAATACACCATGTGCACTGTATGTACAGGTGTTTGTGTGTAGTTTTAATTTAGTATGCGGGTCTGCGTGTGTCCTCAAATGCCCTAATTTGTCTATGTGAATATTTTGTAGGGTTGTATGTTAAGTGTGTGTTAACAAAGTATATCCTATTGCAGGTTTGTGCAAGCCTGTATCCGCCTACAGTGTGAGGCACCATCTAACCAGTTTGTTTGGGTATTTATGCATGTGTGTTGAGCAATAGCGCGTCTGCAGATTTACAGGGTTTTGTTTATCGTTACTTCGCCGTCTCTGTCTTTTCCTTGGCCTGCGGGTGAGGACTCATTTACAGTAAGCACTTCCTGCGCTCTCCACCCAAACGCAAGACCTGAGGGGAAAAGAGACGATGTTGGATTAGCTTTTCCAAAACAACCACCGCAATCTCGGAGCCGCTTCAGAGAGATCTCAACTAACATTTGTAAAACCTCTTTTTTTATGATGTGTTTCTGCAGACACAGAGAAATGCACAAATTATACATGTACCATAATGTTACCATGAATTTGTGGGAACACCTTAGTTTTTAGGTTAAAGGGACAATAATTTGCCCATTTTTACAATATAAGTCTCAGGTGTGCCTAGAATGTGTCTGTGAAGTTTCAGCCCAAAATACCCCACAGATCATTTATTATAGCATGTCCAAAATACCCCTATTTGAGTGGGAGCAAAAAAGTGCTGTGTGTGTACCTTTAAATGCGAATGACCTCATTCCTGTGAATACAGTCTGGGACAATAGTATATTTAGCAGCATCAATGCTACAACATGCTAACAAACACATTTAGAAAAGCTTTTGCGTAAAGTTAACAAGTCAGTGGGCGGGGCTTTGTTTGTGTGACATCACATTAACAAGAAAATCAAAACAGCATGTCTAATGAGACTGCTTTGGTTTAATTGGGATTAAAAAGGTAAAAGTGGGTGCATTGTTATTATTGTAGGGTGGTTGTGTTCCTCTATTGCCAACACACCTTGTAAAAGTGGATTTAGCTTAATATGGGCAGATACTACATAGCAATAAGATAAAAAAAACTTAGTACTTTATATAAACATGCTAATCATTCAGGACCATATGATGTCATTTACATGTCCCATGATACAGCCACATTAATGTATGTGGTATGGTTTAATAATCTTTTGTTATTATCTACTTTGTGTTTTTTTATTAGTTGGACAAAATAATGCACACAGATTATTGGTTAGATTTGTGGCAATGAATGTGGGCATCCATGTTAGCACCACAGATCTATTAGTGTTATTATTTTAGATAAGCAAAGCTACCATTGTCGTTTTTTCTATCCTCTTTTATAGACAGCCATACACTGAAGCAAAGCGAATGGATTGATCCCAGAGCCCACACAGAAGGGGTTAAAGGGTTAATGGAGATGAAGCCAATATAAGTGACTGTGAATGTTGAAGGCCTGGTGTATCGTTCATCTTCTGTCAGATGGAAGAGTATGCTGGGAATGTACTTGTGTTTCATGTTAGGACATGGCGAAATCACCCGGACGCACTCGTTCAGTTCCTCAACCAGTGGAACAACTTCTTCAAAAATTTAAATTGTAAAATTTACCACCAAAACGTCAACCAACAAAGGAATTTATGAATGGTTGCAGGCCTAAAAGCAAACACAAACATTTGAGCACTACAGATACAGATACAAGTAGTTAAAAACGTTATTTTTTGTTTTGGTAAAAAACTAACAAAAAATTTTATCAGGTAGTGTTTGCTCCAAGAAGATACTGGCAATAACGTCCGAATAACAGATTTCAATATCACTTTTTCAAGCTATGTATGAATTATAAAATGCCCACCAGGGTGGTTAACTTTTAAAAATGACTTTCTATGAGTAATTTTCAGTTTTCTTTACCGTGTAGAAAAATCCTTGTTGCACTTAAACTTGAATTTACAACTCATTTAAACTTTTTGACTAGTAAGGAGTTGTTATAAATTATAAAAAATAAAGTTAAATTAGCTTAAAAAGGACATTTTACAACACTTTTTTAAGATGTCAAATAAATCTTGCTGATCTCTGCACTAAATGGCAGTGCTGTGGTTGGATAGTGCAGAGTAAGGAGAGGTATTATCCCCTTCTGACATCACAAGTGGAGCAAAATTTCAATTACCTATTTTTTCACATGCTTGCAGATTATGGTTAACCAAAACTAAGTTACTGGGTTTTTATTTTACACATATTCTAGTTTGATAAAAGCACTAGGGACCCTATAATTTAATTACACTGAAACATGGAAAAAGTCAGATTTTCTTTCAATTAAATTAAATGATTTTACACTGTAAGAAGTAAAATGTTTTTCAACTTAAAATTTCACTTTAGTTTTACTTTATACATTTTTATTTTTTATGATTGATTTAACTTTTCACTTTTTACAGTGTAACTTTATTTTTATAATTTATAGCAATTCCTTAGCCTGGGAAAACCCAGACAACTTCCGGCAAATTTAGATTTGCTGTGCAAATAGCCTGGCAAAGAGGCCATTCAAGCCCATTTCTAATGGCGAGAAATCGCAGCACCAATCAGAAACGTTGGGGCGGGCTTTACGCGATTACGACAGCGCAGCGACGGTGAAGCAGATTTTGTACATTACAAAGATGGATGCCCCCCTGGGAACATCACTTGATCGAATCAGCTATCAGGTCTGTTTTAAGCGATTTAAACTTGTCCTTTTCGTTAAAACCCGAGCACAGAACATCACTCAAAGCCTTCATATCTAAAAAAAAGTTATCACTGTCTTACCAACTGGATCCAGCAAAAGTCTGATATAGCTCTGCATACGTCATCTCGTTCATCGCTGTGATTGGTTTTAGGTCTATCCAATTGGACACATAGGCATTTGAGAGACATCCGTTGGTGACGCCCCTTTAGAAATTATTTGCCAAGGCCAAAAAAGTTTAAAGGCCAAAAAAGTTTAAATAAATTGTAATTTCAAGTTAATTAAACTTAATTTTTATATATTTACAGTGTATGCACACTTAGCCAAACATTAACTATCTTAAAAACCTTGGTTTGTAATTTTTTGTGATATGTAAATCTAAAGAGAAGTAAGAAAGTACCCGTTTATCATCAGTACCTGTTTATGTTTTGTCAGTAAATTGTTCAAGCAAATCCTCATTTCAACTTCCTCATGCGAATGTGATTGTATGTGAAGGTCTGTTTTCTACCACATGAAAATATTTGCTAGCTAACTTCTGGTTATCTAACCTTTGTGGTTATTGAATGACGTTTGAAAACATTGTTGAAATCTTCCCATGTGTAAAATGTAGACTTGAACTTGTTTAGTATAAGTTCCCTTCCAATGTTTTTAAGGTCCCTGGTCGCAGGGTTAATAGGTTGAGATGGGAGGGAACGAACAAGCTCCTGCTCTTTCTCTCTGAACGTAAACAGTCACGTCTTTCAAAGGTTCTGTGTTTACATCCCTTCGGAGTTTCTCTTCCTCCTCTGTGCTTCACCTGACCTTAACCTCATCACCACCACCCTCCACAAACACACTTACACTCTCATACACACTGGGGAATTCCTCACAGAGAGAGAGAGAGATAAAGCAGGGCCCATAGTAAACATGGGTGGCCTGCACTTGTCACTCCTCCCACAGGCTTTAACATTAAAAGACTCGTCCATCAGCACAAGATCAAATCCAACACAGACACACAAAATACTCTCATGGGTAGTTGACAAACAACATAACTATAAGAAAAGAAAAATCACGGATGATGTCTCTTTAATATCTCAATTATTTATACTAGACGCCAATGACATTAAATGGAAAGTTTCACCTGAGAAAAATATCTCACAAATGTCTCAACAATGTCACAAACTGACAGATTTGCCAAGTATGTCGCAACTATTGAAGATTTCAATATGAACTCAAACATATCTCATCAAATTTAGCCAAATACAAATAATTTTAACTATTAAATCTACATTCATTTATAGCCTCATATATTTTAAAGGAAAACGCCACTCTTTTTCCCTACTTTACTATGTTTTTACCTCAACTTAGATGAATTAATACATACCTATCTTTTTTCAATGCGTGCACTTAATCTTTGTACAGCGCGTCGTGAATGTGTTAGCATTTAGCCTAGCCCCATTCATTCCTTAGGATTCAAAGTGGATAAAAAATGATAACTATATTGTATAGAGAAAGAGCACTTAGTTTACTTACCAGTAACATCATCACTCCTGACTCCTCCCCCTCTTGTGTAAACTTCTGTCAATATTACTGCGCACGAGGTCGTGCTACAAACTAAGTGCTCTTCGGCCATACAACATAGTTCACTTAAAAAAATAGCGACGTTTATTTTGTGCCGCCATACTTACTCGTGTAACTACTCATGTAACAGTCTTTAAATAGGGAAAACATGAAAGTATTTGGTGGCTTCTAAATTCATCCCTGTTTGGATCCTAAGGAATGAATGGGGCTAGGCTAAATGCTAACACATTTACGACGCGCTGTACAAAGATTAAGTGCACGCATTGAATAAAAACAAGTATGTATAAATTTGTCTAAGTTGAGGTAAGAACATAGTAAAATATTGAAAAACGGTGGTGTTTTCCTTTAACAGTTGTCTTGTTTCTATTTTTATCTCTCCTCTGCAAATTTAGGAGAAATTTCTGAAAGTAAGTTAAAGGATAGTTCACTCAAAAATGAAAACTCGGTCATCATTTACTCACCCTCAAGTTATTTCTAAACCTGAATAAATGTCTTTCTTCTGCTGAACACAAAGACATTTTGAAAAATTTTCAGATCTGGGGCACCATTCATCTAGTAAAACTTTCCCCCCTACTATGAAAGCCAATGGTGCTCAAGAATCTGCTTGGTTATTAAACATTTTCAAAATATCTTCCTTTGTGTTGCAGAAAAAATACTTAAATTTTTTGGTGAACTATCCCTTTAAATGCAACTTCAAATTTCTTATGAACAAACCTTTGAACGACATAACAGTGTTTGAGTCATAGGGTGTTCGGCTATGGATCTGGTGGGATAGCGCAAATAAAACAGCACATTTAGAAAGCAACCGATAAGATTCCTTACACAACCTACAGAACACCATCAATCTTTTTGTTTTATGATATGTGCGTGTGTGTGAGGCTGTCTGAGTCAGTATACAGTCAGTGTATTGATGTGTGTGAAAAAGGGCTGAGGAGGGAAACTCAAACAAGGGAGGCAGCCGTTATCTTTCTTTCTTGCACTTGTAAATAAAAGACATTAGTCTCTCTCTCTCTCTCTCTCTCTCTCTCTCTCTCTCTCTTGTTCCTTTCCTAACACTGTTCTCCCATGAAAACATGACTCCTAAAGACCTCTGACGCACTTCCTGAAATATCAATAATACCAACCTGTTTCTGTTTGCTTTACAACATTTAGGAGTTTTGTGTTTAGGTTTGGTTTATTTCTATATCATTACTTTGTGGTAAAATGTATTTTCCTTAAAGGATTAGTCCATTTTCTTTAAAAAAACAAATCCAGATTAAAGCTGCAAGCAGCGATGGAAGGGCCCTCGCACGCATGTGCACCGCTACCCTATGGCATTAGTAAAGCAGTGAACCAGGGGGATATGAATTAAAGTGGGTAAATATAGGTGGATATTCAAAGGAGATTTGATGTGCCACACCGTGCAGCAGGTGACGTGTTCAGGCCGGGACCCTTATCAAACGTGTGAAGTCTGGGGCAGATCGGACAATGTATGGCTGAATTACAACAGCTTCCTGTTTCATGGCGACTCATCACACTTTGCCAGGCTGCCATGGACACGCCCTTCAACGAAAAGTCAAGATCTTGCTATTTATCATCGTAAAGGCCTTAAGATCAGTGTGACCAAATATGATGATGATTTGATCTCAAAGAACATTAAATCACAGCTTAAACCATTGCATTTCCTGCTGCCTCTAGGTGGCGCTATGACTGAAGCTGAATATTGGCATTGAAATGTGTTCAGGCCAAGACCCTTATCAAACATGTGAAGCGTGGGGCAGATTGGACGGTTTAAGCCTGAGTTAGAACCACTTCCTGTTTCATGGCGAAAATGCCAAACTTTGTCAGGCCGCCACTGACACACCCTCCAACGAAAAGTCAAGATCTCTGCAATTTAACATCGCAAAGGCCTTTAGATGAGATTGACCAAATATGATAATGATCTGATAAAATCTCAGGTGGCGTAATTGAGCCATTTTTACACGCCCACTTCTGTCGCCTATGCCACATCTCTGACGTGTGTGCAAAATTTCATGCGTTTTCGAGCATGTTTAGCCCCTCAAAAGTGCGATTCACTTTGGAGAAGAAGTAGAATAATAATAATAATAATAATAAACGGAGCAAAAACAATAGGGTCCTCACACCCAATTAAACGGAGCAAAAACAATAGGGTCCTCACACCCCGGTGTGCTCGGGCCCTAATAATTTACTCACCACCATGTCATCCAATATGTTGATGTCTTTCTTTGTTCAGTCAAGAAGAAATTATGTTTTTTGAGGGAAAAAAATCCCGGATTTTTCTCATTTTAATTGACTTTAATGGACTCCAACACTTAACAGTTTTAATGCAGTTTAAAATTGCAGTTTAAAAGGACTCTAAACGATTTCAAATGAGGCATTAGGGTCTTATCTAGCGAAACGCGATTTTTGATAAGAAAAATCTTTTTTTTTAAAAGAAAAAATATGCACTTTAAACCACAACTTCTCGTCTATATAATATACATTTTAAGTAGACATGGATCAACATTACTTTATGGTAATGAGCTATGACGCGGTTTGGCGCCAACCAATCGCAAGGCGGAAAAGTTTGGCGCCAACCAATCGGAAGGTGGAAACCTCCGCTTGAGAGATTTCCAGAGAATGCATTTGAGCGTTTTTTTGATGCTCTCGCTGGCAGCGTGAATGTCCATCGGGCGAATAAATCAACATGCACGCTTAATCTTCACGCCCACTACACTTGGGCCAAATACAAGAAAAGGTAATTTAAGCAGTCAAGTGCAAAGACAGCAAGTGTGGTTGTTTGGATGCAGCCAATGTTTCCCCCTGTGCTAAAAACCCTTTCGGAAGGGATAAGATCCGAAATAAGATCCTCTTTTTTTTCTACTAAAACAACGTCAAGGTTCTTGTCGGACGTACCTGCCCATTGCTCTGCCTCACTCATTCTCTTTAGTTTCTGTTTCTTTCTGTCTAACTTCTCGGCGAAAGCATCAGCTGTACCAGTGGAGCGAACACGAGCACATCTGGCTTGTACAATAATAAATGAGACGTCTCAATACGTCATCGCGGCCACTCTGATTGCGTGTTGTCGAGAGAACTGACGGAACTGTGTGTTTCCTCTTTAAAAATATAATTACCTGAATCGTCAAAATGCTGAATTAAGATCGTTTGGGGGGTCGAATCGAGATCACGATCTTTTAACGATTAATCGTGCAGCTCTATTCGACATACAACAACGTCGGAACGGTCCTCTTTCAACACACTTGTAAACACTGGGGCGTAGTTTTGAATAAGTCATCCGTGACCTCTTGACGTGATGACGTGTTGCGTGAGGTCGCGCTGGGGCGTCACAGGACCGAATATAGACGAGAAGTTGTGGTTTAAAAGTGCATATTTTTTTATTTTTCTTGACAAAAATGACAATCGTTTCGCTAGATAAGACCCTTATGCCTCGTTTGAGATCGTTTAAAGTTCTTTGTAACTCCGTTTAAACTGCAAATTAAGTGTTATATTAAAGTCCTGGAATGTTTTCCTCAAAAAAACAATATTTATTCTCGACTGAACAAAGAAAGACATCAACATTTTGCATGTTGAGTGGTGAGTAAATTATCTGGATTTTTTTTTAAGAAAATGGACTAATACTTTAAAGCATACTTTCCAACAAGGAATTTTCCAGAATTATCCCTACATGGTTTATGATGGCTTGGCGCTGGTCTAGGATGTTATGCACCATCAAAAAAATGCTCATTAACCAACATGGTCTTTCAGATAATACAATTTGTTTAATGCTTGCTAGTTAAACAAGTTAGGAAGTCTTGTAAAGACATCAGCATTACAATGCCCAAAACACTACATACTGTACACTGGTGGCTCTTTTTTCCTACTAAATCCTGCCTTTTATTGTGATCTGAAAAAATGACTTACATCTATGAACAGCTCAAAATGTTCACGTTTGTGTGCTGAATGTATCGCTGGACAGAATACAATCAAGAACACTGAAACAAGGTAGTAAATGAATGAATTGTCTAGTAACAAGTGGAAACATCATCAATTAGTTGCACTTGCATGCATACACGTAAAATCGAAATATAGTGATACTTCTCAGTGCCCCATGACACACCATAGTAAAAGCCAAATAAAGGACAACAGGTGAGCGAGATGATTACACATCTGTGCAGATGAGTCGGTAGCATGCAATCCTTCCACATACACATGCGCATGCACACACACAGCTGTAGCACCTGAGGCTATGTGTGTTTACTCAAAATACCAGAACGTGAATCATTAAAGTCAGCAATGTTGCTGCGGTTGCTCTTCATCTTCTGATTTATTGAATCGTGAAGGAAAAGAATGTTTCTTTTTTTAAACAATACAAACCCACATATAGTTTTGTAACTTTAACATAACAATTTAAGTTAAACAATTTCAACTTGTTTTTCAAGTTATGTCAATTTATTAATCTTTAAAAAGTAGGTTAAATTGACTTGCATAATTAAGTTGTTTAAACTTCATACTGCTTTTTTTTTACAGTGCTCTATTTTATTTTCATCAGTATTGGCAGTTTTATCAGCCATGTTTATGTCAATTTATCATAATTTTTGTCAAATAAAAGCACAAAGACATAAAATGAGGACATTCCTGTAGATTATGGGTAATGGTCAAAGGTAATCATTGCAATGTAGTTTGATTGTAACTTCACGTCCTGATTGGTTATAAATGACTCTTTACCCCGTAGTAGACACCATGCATCAAGAAGTTCACAGTAATTATTGACAGACGTGTTTGCATGGGAAAACAGATAGTGGAGAAAGAAAAATAACAGGGGGAGAGAGAGAGAGAGAGAGAGAGAGAGAGAGAGATTGTTTTGGTGATTTGAGAAAGGCTATATCACTGCAGAGGGTCTAGAGACATTGAAACCAGATGCTGATCTGTAGCCATGAATCTGTATACAGTATGTGAGCCCTCGAAGGGATCGCCAGAGATATATTTAGAAACACCAAACCCCATCCATCAAACAGACAGCTACAGATTAAGCACTCGATGTAACCTTACATTGGGGTTTGCTCTGACTTTTACCCCCACCTCCACTCTTTCGTTGACCGCACACAGTCACGGTAAACTGAGAAATGTCCCCCGTCTGAGACGAGCTGTGGACCGCTGTGAGTATGCCGTCTGCTCGAAATAGCCTTCATGAGAAAAACAAACACCTGACAGAACAGTTACAGTATGTCCAACTCACACTGTCATCACGTGCAGCCAGCATGATGAGATAAAATCAGAATGCACTATAAAAAAGTAGGTTACCTGGTTGCCTTAAAATTTTGAGTTAATTCAACTTTAAAATATTAGTTAAAAATTAAAGTTGTAAAAATGGTTGTGTCAACTAATATTTTTAATTTAAATAAACTCAAAATTTTAGGCAACCAGGTAACTTATACTGAAAAAATAAAGCTGAATTTACTTAAAAATATAGTGCACCATTTTTTAAAGTAAGTTTCACATTATTTTTAAGTAAATCCAGCGTATTCTTTTTTTACAGTGTGCTTTTTTAGGTTAAACCAACACTGTTTTTACAGTGTAAGTTACTCACAACAGAATCTGAATTGAGATGTATTGACCAGGTAAACTACCCTTACAAGAATTTCAATAGGGTTTCTCAAAAAGCATGCAAATCCAAATTCATTATGTGGTGTTGTTATATATGGTATGCATTGACTTCACTTTTCCACGTGACCACGCGAGAGCTCGACCGGTTGAGTGGCAAAACGTGCAACAAAATGGCTGGTTAGACTTGATAGCAGAGGTGGACAATACTTAGTTACATTAGCTGCATTTTCCAAGCATCTGTGCTTTATTAGGATGTTTGTATTGTGAAAATTTTTCACTACATTTAAACCATAGAATCATACTGTATATTCTTTAACATTGCATAATAACATTTATTTAATACCTTATTACATTAAAATTGTGTACTTTACTTGAGTAAAAGTACGTTAATGTACTTAAATATTAAATGTAAAACAAACACGTGTATTTATTAAATGTAATAGAGTAAACATTATGAAAATATGCTTTGGAATGTATGTTTTCCAAAAAAACACGGGTAAAATACAAATAATTGAAAAAATACGTTAAAAACTCTGTTTGATTGTGACCCTAGCAACTTATCAACCCACCTGGACGTTGACATGAACAATCTATTTACTTCTCCTTTCTGTGTTTTTGTCAGTCTGTAAAACGACAGCTCCGAATTCTTGTTAATCTGTTAGTACAGTCTATCGCACAACAGCTTTTTCCCATTTCGACGCGTTTTCACCGTGTTTTCGTCGATGTCACGCTGTACTCAAATGCTGCCGCTCTGTCTTTTGCCACTCAATGGGCGTAACCGCAGTCACTCTCGCCGACAGTGACGTCATGTGCATACCCTCTATACAATAAACAATACAGTGGGGACCAAAAGTCTTGCTGAATGCTCAAAAGAAGAATGCTGAAATTATTATTTCTTTTACAACATAACTTGTTTTACACTTTCCGAAATTAAACATCATCTGTTTATTTGCAAAAAGACAGATTGAATCTTTAAACTGACAAAAAGTGTCGTCGTTATGTTGCATTGAAGATGTTCCTTTGTTAAACATAATATATATAATTTGAGCAATGTTGGGGAAAGTTACTTTTAAAAGTAATGCGTTACAATATTAAAGCAACACTATGTAGTTTTTTTACCTTTAAATAATGTCTTTAAAATTATTTCAGTGATATAACAACTTTTAACTGGACAAATTGTACTGTTGCTGCAACCTGAGCAGCGTCCTAGCTGCTACAAGCACACTTTGAAAGTGGCGGTGGAGGGTAGGAAACACAGCCCCTCCCCTCCCCCTGCCTGCAGAAGAGTGTCTGATACCAGGCACTGTTGCGCTTTTCAACCACATGGGGGAGCTGTAAGTCATTTTTAGATGGAAACTACATAGTGTTGCTTTAAGTTCCTCCCAAAAAAGTTACTAATTGCATTACTTAGTTACTTTTCATGGAAAGTAATGCTTATGTTACTTTTTAGTTACTTCTGAGTTACTTTTTCTTGGCTGAGGCTTGATCTCTTTTAGGCCTGTGTTTTTTATGACTGAAAAGTTCTGCATTCAAAAACAAAAATGTCGAGCTCTGGCCTGCCATCTCAGTTTCTGACTCAAACTATTCCCACACAGGCGTGTACGCATGTGCATAATGTGACTACATTTCGTTTATTTCAGTACATAATTTAAATCAAATTAATTAATCTAAAAAAGTAATTTGAATTACGTGTACATTTAAAAAATAATGTGTTACTTTACTTGTTACTTCAGAAAAGTAATATTATTACGTAATGCGTGTTAATGCGTTACCCCCAACACTGAATATGAGCATCCAAATTCCATTGCCCATTCCCAGTGTAAATATTTTGTCACGTTATGTGTACCCTCTAAAAAATGGGGTGTTAATTTCCAAAAGAGACGAACACAACCCATTTGGGTTGTAATTTAACCTATGCTGGGTTGTTTCAATCTATGGTTGCGTCAAAACATTTTTTAGTTTAATTTAACCCAACAGCTGGGTTTTTTCCTTATATATCCAACGCTGCTGGGTTGAAAATATCCCAGCATTTTTAAGTGCTTTTAATAATATTTTTCCCCAAGAAAACCTTGTCTCATTAAGAACTATAGATTTAAAGAGCTATGGGTTGTGTGTGTATATGTTATGGGTCAGGCTGTTTCTCTTTAAAAAAAAGCCAAACATGAGGTTTAGAAAGATGCACAAGTTCCCTTCCTATACTTAAAACAAATGGCTGTTGTGTCAAAACTAGTGAAACGCGTATACACATATACACACACACACTTGGACTTGGAGCCTCCTTTTCACAGCTGGTTTGGCAGCGTGCATGAGTGTGTGTGAGAGTGTGAGTGTGTGCACATGAACTGTGTTGCCAGGTTTCACGATGATATTATGTGTGCAAACAGGTGTGAAAACCGGGGAAGGATGTAAAGTGATTGCTTTTTATGACAGATCAAACGGGTGTTTGTGGACAAGCGTATGAGTGTACTGTGTATCTGGTACATACAGTACACACGACACACTAACCAAGTGTCTGTCTGGTTTAGAGAGGGAGTAAAACCACACGATGCCTGAAAGGGTAATCACTTAAAACTATTTACAAACACATATTCAGACAGGGAATATGAATCACTACAGTGAGTCAGTACAACATATGACAAATACAAGAGTCTGGGTGTATGTGTTGGTGGGGGGGGACAGAGACAGGATTTTTTTACCAATGGACTCTTTGTGCATTCCACATAAACAAAGTCATGGTGAGAATCCTCTTTGTAAACAAACCGTAAGGTGTTTGTGTGAGATGTGTACATATGGTGTGCAGAATACAGACAACTACACTGTTATACTGGACACGTTTTCTTCTTTTGCAGCTAAGTTGGAGTCTAGTCAATCAGATGAGACTGGAAGGGTTGGCTGCTGTTTATTTATAAGTTTAGTGCTGAGTTTGCAAGATTCACTGATGTAAAAATGCTTAATATGTAATAGATCCATATATGAACTGTAGCTCTATGTATGCATTTTTTACAAAATAAAAAATGTATCAATGTGGTTGTGCAAAGTCACATTTATACATTAAGGCGTGTATATGTCTCAGTGTGTGAGGGTATTAAAGTTTGTGAAGTTTTGGGTTCTGAGAAATGCATTCAAACACTCAACACTTATGTGCTATGAAGGCACCTCTGTTTGGCAAAATCACATTTATACAATAAATACAGGCACTGTGATTTCTGGCAATTTGCCATCCCACTGCTGAAAACTGCTGAACCATCAGAGTCTCAATCAGTTTGCTGGATCTGTTTCATCATGGCTAAGTGTGTGAATATATGCATATGTGTTTCTGTCTTAAAATCGAGAGATCTGAATAACTCTGTGCTCACAGGAACACGGGCGCTTCAGGTTGAAACAAACAGAGAGAGTCTGTAAATGAGTGCCAAATACTTTCCTGCCTGCACTGTTATCTTTTTCCCTGTCTTTGTTTTTCTTTAACCAGATCCATGTCTGTCAGACCTTTGTGTGTGTGTGTGCATGTTGGTTTTTAGAGCTTGGCAAGACCGATGCCACCCACTACTTGTGTAAGTGTGGAAGCACCCACCCAACTCCACCCTGTCTTGAAATACAACTACACACAAGTCAAAACTGCTTCTTCAAACACACAAACTTGATGCAACATGGCATACAAGCCACTTAAAATTAAGTATCCTCATGTCATTTAAGCTTCTATTTATGATTGGCATTTGTTGTTGTGTATATGTGTCATATTAAGGTGTAATTGCTGTTTTTTTATTTTTTTGTTTTTTCTTAAATTTCCTAAATCAATAAAAGGCTTTCCAATTACATTGCAGAACAGGAAACTTGTGTCTTCATCAAAAAACTGAAATCATCCAAATTATGAATATGGCACACTTGGCTAATTTAGGCTAATTGTTTATTCAAATTGCATAGAAGCAGCTAACATTTCACACTTTATTTTATCAGCACAAACATCAAAACATTTCCAAAATTTACACAAATGTTAAATACACAAGTGCCCGCGGTTTCCTCCAAAGCTATAATTGTCCGACCAAACAAATTTGTAAGGAATACGCTTTGTATATGTAGGTCAAAGTATTTTTAATTGTTTTTCCGCCTGCTGGCGGGAGACGGTAATTACACCATCTCATCAGCTTCTCCTGATTGGCTGAGGGCGGTCAGTGCGCGCGCTCAACTCGTTCACCGTGGCGCGCGCACAGACAGGCGCTGCTAAAACACTTCTGCGCTTCTAGAAGGGCACGAGACAGACGAAAGAGCCGGCGCAGATTTAACTACTGGGAAATACTGAGACGCAAGATTTGTTGTATGATCAATCGCGTCTGTTGTGGATTTTACTGAACTGAGATCATGAATTAAGTGGCACGCGCTGATTACTTCATTTACGAGGCTTTAACCGGCTGGAATTGCTGCAATTTAAAGGTAACAACTGGTTAAAGTTGATTTAAACGGTACTTTTCCGCCTCTTGTACAATACATCTAGATTAAGGTATAAGTATCACGAATTAGTGACGATAAACGTGTACAAATGTTTTGTTATTCAATAATTTTGAGTATTATTTGCGCGTTCGCGCGCCATAGATCAAAGTTTACGCGCAAAAGCTAATCAGTCAGCTTTTAAGTTACGCACTGGTTTTATTTAAAAAAAAAAAAGTGTAATATTTACTGTGTAATATATAGGCTATAATGTAAACTGTATTTATCTTTTTCCAGGCATCTGTAGGAGCACTCGGTCTCTTTTGCCCTTCTGTTATGGGATTTTAACTTTCTACACCGCACGCGCACCTGGAGTCAGTTCGCTTGGTTTTACATTTGCGCTCTTCCAGAAATGGTGGGCCATTTACATTTGCAAGCTATGGATGAGAGTTTGAAAGGAAAGAACCGGGAGGGACTGTTGGATAGTCCGGATTCCGGACTGCCTCCGAGTCCCAGTCCGCCCTTTTACTCTCTGTCGCCGGGGATCCTGGAGTCGCGCTCCGGCAGCTGCTCAACACCGACTGAGCTGCAGGGTTACAGCAGGAGAGAGAGCCGTGAGGGCAAACTGGTATGCATGAAGCATTTGTGCCTAAGCTGATGTTTACCCACGTATGACATGCGTCTTTTTTGTTGGCATTGGTACAACATTCTTAAGAACCAGTCAATCAGTGTCTCTTGGGATTTAGGGTACTGTTGTTGCTGGACTGACATAGGAAGCAGACCCACGGTTAATTATGTTGTGTAATATTCAGCTAGTTTAACTACATGTACAAAGGAACCTCAAGTGTTGAATGGCAAGTGTCAATGAGACAAATAAGTTCTTAGTGTGGGATAGTAACGTGATGTATTTTTCGTTTTTTCCTCTATGCTCTTTTCTTTAGTTGCAGCCCTTAGATAAAATACAGCTGTGAGAAGAACCAATACAAATAGCATTGCAATGACAGGTAGGACTATGACAATGTGGAGGAATAAGAGATTCAGGTGCCCGTCTTATGAACAGAGGATGGCAAGGAGGGGGGAAAGAGAGAGAGAGGGGGGGGGGTTATGTAAACAAGTTGACCTTGTGTTTGGTGAACTTGAATGTGGTAACTGTAAATTGATCTCTAGGTCCCTCCTTCCTCATAGCAACCCTTTACAGCACACACACACATATGTACACACTAACAAGGTATGCAAAGATACACACACATACAGTACTTGACAGCACATGTTCATGTTACAGCACAATACTGCATACACAGATCAGCAGACTCGGCATAACCTAGAGTCTTATTTCTGCCTCTGTAAGGTAGCACCAACCTAACAACTATCTGTTTTTGAAATATCCAACAATTCTTATTAAACTAGTATGGTTACTTTACCCTAATGCATACCTTATGGCAATGTCCATAGATTCGGATTAGCACAGAAAGAAAACCTCTGCTAGCACTCTCTCAGGAAACATGACAGTCATTTGCGTTAAAAAAACCCTCACAAAAAAACAACACAATGTCTTTTATTAAACCGATTCCAGGGTGAGAGGCGTGATCGTGATTCGAATTTAGCGCTATTGTGCGGCACAATGCTTTGCCCGAGCACGCCGCAAAGAGCCGCTATCCAAAGGCATTCTGGATCGTATAAATGATTACTTGGGCACTCCTTATTTGCCTGTTCGACAAACGTGCTCGCACTTGTTTGGAAACTGCTTCTTAATGTCAGACAAGCACTTTTTTACCTTCACTAGTACCACGGTAAAATAGAGTTTGTGGTGTGAAGCGTATCTTTATAACTTTAAAACAATGGAAAGCGGCAAGAGTATCCCTCTTCAGGATTCTCTTCTTAAAGCCATTTCCAAAATCCTATCACTTAAATGTATACAAATGTTGTCAACCCTTCAGGCAACGTGCAAAATATATGAGGACCAAATGCTCTTCCAAAGAATAAAATGAAAAGCGAGCATACAAAGGCATCATTGTTTGCCGCATTTTCCGTTTGTTGCAACTTTGCAGTGGCGTGTAACCCAGCATGTATTTTCAGTATATGAAGCATGCATGTTTGCAGACGATAGATCCACGTTTTTCCTGTCATTATGTGGCCCAAGGTCTATTTTGAGAGCTGTTTTGCCATGTAATAACAAAATCCTCCCATCTATTTTTGAGTAGCAGACCTGACAGGAACTATTGCAGTCGGTTGCATAAGTAACTGATGACCAAAAGTATGCAAAGGCTCGAGATCTTTTGCAATTTAGCTGCTAAAAATACACCTGAACAAGCAAAACAAACTATATGACAGCAAACACAACATACGTTTAGCTTGTGAGTGATCTGGCAACCCAAACAGAATGAGCATGAAGGGAAAAATACCTTCTGGAACAATGAAACAAACACTACAACATTAATCTCTGTGCATGAACATGAAAGAGTTTGGCAATGCCAAAGTTGTGGGCTTGATTCCCAGGGGACACACAAGCTGAATCGAATGCACCTGGATATGCAATGTGAGTCTATTTGGATTAGAGTCTTTCAAATGTATAAATGTGAATGTAAACATGACGACCACAGCAACTACACCACAAAATTCCTCATTCCCAGACAAAGCCAAGACGTTTGCAGCATACCGTGGGAATACCGCAGTGTACATAGATTTGTTGGAAAAATAATCCAAATATGTAAATCGCATTGATGTGTAATGATGGAAGCGTTCTGAAAAATAACTCCTACCCTAGATAAAAAACAGATTTTTAGTCCACCTGCTCTATAAGACCGCCATGTCCCCGCTGTGGGTTGGTGTGCATGGATGACTGACCCTCATGTGACTCTGTCTGTTGGGTTTGTGTGGTGGCACATCGTGTAACGGCACAGTACACGGTATCCGTCCCGGACTTAACACTGGGAATGGAGGAAAGAGACTCCCGTTCCATTGTACTCCCTCTTTTGCACACATACCTGTATTGGGCACGGACACACACAGACACATGCTTAGGGGTACAGAGCAGAATTTGCTAAAAACTTCTTGTATGTTAGAAAATGGTTTGTATTATATGTGTGCTGCTTGTTATGCATTACTAGATGATTTCTTTCCCAAAACCAACCACCCTCTGTCAGCTTTTAAATTAAAGGGTCTTCCTGCTGCCTTTAGCTATACATTCACTGTAGCTCTGGGAATGCTCTGTAATTAAATATATAATACACACTCGCCTGTTTTAACACACATGCATCTAGTTTAAAAATGCTTTGTATGCAATTTACAGTGGCCCCTAAAAGTATTAATTTACTTAATGTTCCCGTGAAAAACATAGACTGTTAAAAATATGCACCCAAACGCTTTTGGATAATAGACTCTCTCAAGTGCATGAATGTAAATTTGTTTCAGTTATATAACATAATATAGAGTAAAGTTTCAAGGTAGCACAAACACACTTTAAAGTAAAGCGGATGTTAAAGGTTAATAAATAACTATGCAAACACAGCTCGGTTTTTTATTTGAAGAGCTTAGACACAAAACCCTCTTAAAGCGTAACTAAACCCCTGGTCAGAGCCTGACTCCACCCACTGGCAATATTTGAAAAATGCAAGAAAAGTGGGCAGATCCCAACGGAGATAGAGGGGATGAACTAAGTGTGTGGTGAGATCGTAACAAGGGCGTGGTGATCTTGAACCTGCTTACGTCAGGAGTCCTTTTTTGGACCCAACATCCAATAGGAAAACTCAACTGCAGTAGCCACCGTTCAACCTGAAGAGGGCAGCATTCAGACGTTTTTACACCATATATTGTAGTATTGAAACACTTATATATCCAAATGTCAAAAAACTTACTAAAATCAATGAACAGCACTAATAAAGCATCATTCTTACAGATCATTAACTAAAAAAAAGTTGGTTTAGGGTTTAGTTACGCTTTAAGTGTGTCTGACATGTTTTCTTATAAATTAGCAATTTTATCAGGCTCTTATGTTTAGTTTCAGTATTTTTTAGTTTCATTGCAATAAAAAGGTCAGTAATTGAAATGCCTTATTTGTCACTTGTCTTTTCAGTGGTATTTAACAAATCTGACTGTCTTTCGCTGCAAAACCCTCTAAGTGCAAAATATCCACTTGTAAATAAGTCTCTCTTCAACTGTCCTGAATAAAGGTAAAAGGCTCATAAATTCGGTCAATATCCTAATATATTTGGTAAGCCTCCTTTAACCGAGTAAAATAACTTGCACCTTGACACACGTGCGCTATTATTCATTCAGTTTTTTTTCGTGCACATAGAGGACTTTGCTGAAAAATCATTGTGGCGTTTTCTGAAAATCAAACCTGCAACCCTTTTTTTTACAAATTGAGCTAAAGGACAAGTTTTTAGTCGCTTGAGGGGATTTGCCTGTGTCAACTGTTGGTTAAAAGAAATGGTAAAAAAGGCTCAGGAAACATTAAGGGGTGGTTTTCCGGACAGGGATTAGCTTAAGCCTGGACTAGGTCTTAGTTTAATTTGGAAATATAACAAGTTTTAACAAAGGTCTCGTACACACTGCAAACTTTCAGGAGTGACAACCGCATTAAAATGCGGGAGTGAATACCCTAAATGTTCATTTCATGTCTGTACGGAACAAGACTCACTCCCGAAAATGTGATGATTGACACAGAGATAACCATAGCAACGTTCTGCCGTCTCGCATGCTTATCACTCACAGCTTTGACCAAAATAATAACAGCATTGCATTGTGTTTTGCAATAAACCTCCGTCTTGGCGTTGTGTATTTTACGCTTTTGTGAGGCTGCTTCACAGCGCGGAGCGCGCGGTCTTGCAGTGTTGCCAGGTCCTCGGTTTTTTTTGTACGTAAATACCGTTTGGCACTTAACCGTTTATGGCTTTTGGCTCATGAAGCGATCAAGTTTTTGGTGTTAATGAAGTGTGAGGGTGCCGGTCCCAAATCTTTTTATCTTTGAGGTAAAGCATTTAGATTTATTTCGGTTTATTATTGAATTTTTCTTGTTTTTTAGTGCAAGATCTGGCAACACTAGCAAACGCTTATGCTTCTGTCATTTTCTGAACCGCGCATACAGAAGACTTTTTCCTCTTCTAAGCATTTATTTTTTCAGAAGAGAGACCTGTCCTGTTTATGATGCATGCTTAAACACTTGATTAACTACTAGTTGTTCAGTTCGGTTATGTACACACTGTGTAGAGTTTTTGTAAATTCGGTTGTCACCACCTGCATTTTGCGGGAGTTAATTCGGTTGTAGAATGCGATTGTGAGCACCGTAAATTACTGAACTGTGTGTGTACTAGGGATGGGACAGTAAGGATATTTCATATCATGATTATAGTGACCAAATTTATCACATTCCAGGATTTTCCTCATTTTAACAGACTTTATTGGACCCCAACAGTTTAAAAGCAGTCTAAAATTGCAGTTTTTTAACGCAGCTTCAAAGGGCTCTAAATCAGGTGTGGGGAATCCTGGGTCCTGGAGGGCCACTGTCCTGCAAAGTTTAGTTCCAACCCTAACCAAACACACCTAAATTTTATTTCCAAGTAATCCTGAAGACTTGAATTAGATTTTTCAGGTGTGTTTAATTGGAACTAAACTCTGCAGGACAGTGGCCCTCCAGGACCAGGGTTCCCCACCCCTGCTCTTACCTATCCCTAATGAGGCATAAGGGTCTTATCTAGCAAAGGATAGTCATTTTTTAAAAGAAAAATACAAAAAATGCACTTTTAAACCCCAACTTCTTGTCTTGCACTAGCCGTGTGATGCACCAGCGCGACCTTACATATTTGCGTAAGCACGTCCATAAGGTCACACGACACAAATGCGGTAGTAGTTTTGCATAGTTTTCGCATCATGGGTGACCTTTTGATGTGATTACGCAATGCGTGGTTGTGCTGATGCGTCACACGGCTAGGTGCAAGACAAGTTGTGTTTTAAAAGTACATTTTTTTATTTTTCTATTGTTTCGCTAGATAAGAACCTTGTTGTGCCTGGTTTGGGGTCGTTTGGAGCCCTTTGAACCTGTGTGGAAACTGCAATTTTAAACTGCATTGAAACTGTAAACTGTTGAGGTCCAATAAAGTCTATTAAATTGAGAAAATTCAAAAAAACAAAAAAATATCTTCTTGACTGAACAAAGGAAGACAAATTTTTTTGGATGACATGAGGCTGAGTAAATTATTGTTTTTATTTTTTAAAGTGGAGTAATCCTTTATAATGATACATTTTTCCTTTCTTCATGAAATGGGTTTACTCAGAACTAAAATCTGAAAACATTAAACAAAAAAATGCACTTGTAATCTATTAGAATATGAAAGAGTCGCCAGTGTAGACATGTCTGCACGTTTTCTCGATTAACTGGATTTGCGAGTTAACAAATTTTGTGCGAGCCCTTGTACCACCGTCACGTCTGTTCGGCTGAAGATACGCTGCTGAGGAATTTGTTTGAATGTGTTAGAGATAAAGAAGAGCATGCATGTGCTGGAGGCTGAAGAAGGTGCTGAGTGTGCACGTGTTGTGCGCGCTGATGGCTTTAGCAGGTGGAGACACAAACACTGTTGCCGTTTGTCTGATCACCAAATATATCTGCACCAGGACAAACACATGCAAACAAACTGTACTGCTTCTGCACGCTGTCTAGAACTAGATTTACATTTACAGTTAACTTCAAAACGCTTTTATTCTAAAGACAGATGATAGCGCTACAATACAGTCATATATTGCAGTTTTGTTGCACCAAACATATAAAAAGAATACATTTATGATTATAAAGAAAGTTAGCCACACAAACTTTATACAAAGCCTTGTAAAACTGCTTAAATCTAACTTCTTAAAAAAGTAGACTAATCTTTGTTCACATGGGATAAATCTGATTTTTTTTAGGCCAAATATTCATACTGCAAGTAATGTGTGGCCAGTTCTCATTTTTCGTCATGCATGAAATCAATGCAAAATGTGATTATTGATCATGCATTTCATGAGCGCAGTATTTATCTCCTTGCTACATTCTTCTAGTTTTATTTCATGGTTGTACTGAAAGTAAGCTAAACAGCAAGTGATTTTTGTCTTTCCCATGTAGCTACCATACTTGCTCCTGAACTCTCAAGGTCCAGATGCTAAATCGCGCATGTACCCTGTGGTCTATGGAGAGAGCATTGAGGTCAACCCCAAACCAGAAAAAGAAATCAAGTAAGTAAGGTTATATATCACCATTAACTACCAATTTACGCCATACGGCAGCAGGCGTATCCTGCACTATCCAAACGTTTTTGGCACACGCAATAATGTGTGGATGTTATTAAAAAATAATGGCAAAAGTAGTTTTTACACTAACACTTACAAGTAATATACAAAGTGCAACAAACATGAAACTAATATTTGATGACCACCTTTGCTTTTTAAAAGAGGACAAGCTCTCCTAGTTACATTAAAGGTCACATATTATGCAAAATCCTACAATGAAAAAAATCCAACTTTTTGAATCCCCATTAAACCAGAGCATTCTCATTAGACATGCTGTTTTGATTCTTTTGTTAATGTGATGTCACAAAAACAAAGCCCCGCCCACGGCCACTGACCTAACTGGTTAATCTTACCCAAAAGCTTTTCTAAATGTGTTTGTTTGTAGCGCTAATGCAGCTAAAGATATTTTTGTCTCAGACTGTATTCACAGGAATCAGATCTATTTTTAACTGAATGTGCTTGGTAGCTAATTTGCATTTAAAGGGGCACACATAAAAAACAAAAAGGGCATTTTGGACATGCTATAACAAATGATCTGTGGAGTATTTTAAGCTGAAACTTCACAGACACATTCTAGGCAAACATTTAGATTACATCTTGTATAAATGTGCATAATATGTGCCATTTAAAGGTTTTTAAAATAGTATCATGTTTCAAGCTTCTTTGATATCCTGTAAGGGTGTCACGATTTCAATTTTAAATCGAAATCGATCGAAATTAAGTCACAACCTCGAACTTCGAATTAAAAAATGGGATTGTCGATGCTGCCATGCCCCCATGTCACGTCTGGTCGGCTTGCCACGCGGGGAAAATAAAGTCTCAGAAGTCCCTTTAAAAACATCCATCCAGCGGAACGCAATTTTTATTTTAAACACGAGAGATGTATTGCTACAACTCCTTGAAATGCATATCATAAACAGGATTACTACCTAGTGATCTGCCTTCGTAGTCGGACAGAGCGCAGGTCTCTGCACGTGCACGAGAGAGCCGCCAAGATGCAGCGGGTTATATTTTAAACAAAAGGTATAGTTAGCCTCAGCTTGCATGAAACGCATAAAACTGAACAAAAACGTAAGGATTATTACTTTAGTTTATGTTTAGACTTTGGACAGATGCGAGAGCGCGTGCACGTGAGACAGAGAGAAGCGCAGCTGCATAAGTTGACGCATCGGTTTTATTTCAGATAATAGGAGTCCAAGACGCACGTCTATCTGCGTGCAAGAAGGAATTCTCTCTCTACAAGCTCTCTCGCGTAAAGTAAAGCCCACAAACCCCCATGCGAGGAAAAGCACGCAATGTGCATGTTAATGTGAAACTATAATAATAATAATAAAAATAATAAAGGCATATAATTTTTTGTCTTAAAAAATTCATTTAAATATCGAGAATCGAATTGAATCGTGACATCAGAATCGAAAATGTAATCGAATCGAGGATTTGGAGAATCGTGACACCCCTAATATCCTGACACAGGAGTTTCTTTATAGATTTGGGATATTTCACGTAATACCAGACTAATGCAGGACTCCTCTTTTTCATACAGTTATGGTAGTTTTATATGGCTTGTATATCTAAAAATGTCTATATTCTCCCAACACTAAAGCAGATAATGTTCTATACTAATGTTTTTATAGATTTAATGAGCCTTAGTTTATTGTACATCTTACTCCCAACATTCAGATTCATCTTAGTAGGGAATTTTTGACTGATAAATCTCAAATTTTACCGTCCCCAGGTTTAACTCTGCAGTGAGGTATGATTCGGACAGACGCTTTCGTGACCAGGTGTACTGCGCCCAAGTCCCAACAGTCACGTCGTTCAGCGAGTCAGTGGTGGCGGTACAGAACTGCACATGGCGCAGCTACAAGTCAGAGGTTCACTTTGAGCCACGACTCAGGCCGCTACACTACCAAAGCACAACCTTTGTGTTCCCCAAGCACACTAGGAGTACGTACCGCACCACGCTTAACTACAACGGCAACAGAAACGGAGCTGGGCAGCGACGGTTCATGTCCACGGTCAGATTGGAATCCACAGAGGATGCCAGTCCTTGTATCATTTACACAGAAGACCTCTGAGACTTCCCGAGAGGCGTGTTATTGTTCCCAAAACTCAAAAACTCCCATTGGTTAGAGAGCTACAATGAAAGTGCTTGGACTTCTGTTACCAAAACCCTAAAAAAACGGATGGCTAGAGACTTCAAAGGAAAAAGATGAAAGTCAGTGAGGGACACTTTGTTCATTCGCTGCAGGTTAGGTTGGTACTTGAGCTGAAGCTGTATGTGTGCAGTCTTTAGAGTATATTTGTGTGTTACGTGTGGTGTATTTATGTTCATGTGAGGTTATTTTTTATATCCAGTCATACCTGTCAATAGGAGTGACGAGCGTAAGGGTGAAATTTCTTTCTTATTCGCGGGCCTGCACATTTACAAACTTCTACACATCCCTCATGTTTTGCGTTTTTAAATTAAAATCATGTTTGTATGTGTGAGGTACTGACAATTTGCTTGGTTTCATTTGCAACATTATTGTACCTTTTTTTAGTATTTCTAATTCAAACGAATGATTCGTTTGATTTCGACAATTATAGGCAGTAAAGACATTTATGATACCAAGAAGATCATTTAATGTAAGTATAAAGACAAACACACTGTAAGTGAATCCTACACTCTCAGAAAAGAAGGTACAAAAGTTGTCACTGGGACGGTACCTATTTTGGTACATATATGTACCTTTGAGGTACCAGTCTCTACCACGAATGCACTTTTCCATTGCATAGTACCCCACGGGTCAGGTCGTGTCAGCTTACTTCACTTTAACTTGGTTAGCTTTTCCATCGAGTTTAGTAAGACTTTGGAGTGGGAGGGATTATAGGCATGTCGTTATATTTGCGCTGCCTACTGCTGTGACATCATACAAGTGAGAGCGCCGTTGGCATGCTATACGTTCCCATACATTAATTTGTCAGTCCGCCACAAAATCAAAATTGACCACCACAAATAAATGTTTGCACATCGCGAACATCACTACCTCTTTCTCACATGACAGTTTTTGTACAAACATGCGTGCTGTCAGTCGACGTGCTCCGCTGAGCCTCATTTAGGTTGCAAAATGTCGTGCATTTTCGGGTCGCGAATGTGCCGCCACAAACCGCAAGTTTGGAAAACAAGGGTATGGTGTTCCTGATACTCAACCTGTGAATGTTTTTCACAGCTAAAAGGGAGTTTGGGAACTTAAAACAAAGCACAGATGACAACAGGTTTGCTCGAGACAGTGCAAGCTAGCATGAAGGTAAAGCTAATCTTGCGTTTAGCATTGCACTCGTCACGATTCTCTCAGACCAATCAGTGATCTACAGTGTTTTCACGTCACGTTTAAGTATCAGCTCAGCTCGCTTGGAACTCCAACCAGGGTGATACTAAAAAAAGTATTGGGTACTTGTTATGGGATTCTCCATACAACTACTAATACCCTTGGTGAGTCTTAATGATTGCACAGAAGCCAGTCAAAATATGTAACAAAATAATGTTTATTGAGCAGTTCTATCTGCAGAAGCAAAACTGGCAGCTACAGAGAGAAGGTTAGGGCTGTCACAATGATTAAATAATCGTCTCATCGCAATTGTTTGACCTCATCAGATCACCGCAATGATTGCATATCTCTCTAAAAAACACAAGGGGGAGCTGCAGCGCCTGTATAAACAAGACAGCATCTAATGGCGCTCTTTGACTAATGATGTAACGCGATACATTGCAAAGCCATTTAATACAGTGGACAAACAGCATTTAAAGAAATGCTGCAAAACTTTTATAATCAGTATGAATTGCCAGGTAATACACACATTTCCAAAACACCAATTCCAATTTTTTTTAGTTTTTGAAAGATATGTGCATTAAATAATTAATTTGAAATATGTGTTATATGTATGAATATTTACTTTCAGGGAAACCTTGCAAAAGATTTAACTTAAATATTCATGAACAAACAAAAATCTATGAGAATTAAAGGTCAAAGCCCTAAAACAGGCAATTAATCGTCACAATTTATTAGACAATTAACCGTCAGCCAAATTTCATAATTGTGACATCCCTAGAGAACGCTGTATCGAAACAACTCTCAACTCTCTCTGAACCCTTCTCTCCCCAGCTGCTCATTTATATACGCTTTTTCATGCACCTATGCTTGCACAAATCACACATTTCTTGCACATATCACACTTTAGACATTTGCAGAACAGACAGTCTCTGTTTTTGTCTTCTATTTTGAGTAATTCTAAGAAACGGCTGATACATACAGAGAATGTGCAACAAAAACATCCTGCATAACATTTTTTTTAATGGAAAAGTGCCATAATGTACCAAAACCTTTGAGGTACCAATATGCACCTTTTAGGTACAAAAGTGTTTTTGAAATGGTACCGCCCTAGTGACAACTTTTCTACCTTCTTGTACCTTTTCTCATTCTGAAATCAAACCCAAATTAGGATTTAACCCTAAAATGTCTGAGAACTTGCTAAAAAAAATACAAACTGTATGAGTTGCACTTACACTGTGTTTTTAATCATATTTTTTATTAATAGTCTTGGTATAGCAAATAGGAGCACTTGAAAGGTTGGACCAAAAGTTCTTTCAAATTAGGAGAAAGGGAAACGCAACCTTAAATATTTCCACCCTTTCTGGTTGTACCTCAGAACATGTGGAATTATTCTCTTGCACAAGAGTTTGAGAACTCACCCAAGACTCTGTCACGACTATAATTCAATGGCCAAAATATAACAGTTTCATGAAATGCAAGATGGCATACAGGAAATAATAACATACGGCGCATGTTTTAATTCGGCACATTTTGGGGAAATGTTTGGAATGCCATTTGCTGTTTTGTTTTTTTTGAGAGATTTTGTCAAGCTGCCATAAAGGTTCATCTGGAGGAAACAAAGTTTATTTGCCTATCATGTAAAGATGGTGTCCAGTCATCTGAACTACTTTCAGATTGTATGGTTGGATAACCTTTGGTTTCGCAAGTAATGATTTTTCTCATTTTTGGAGCCAGTTAGTCTCTTACAATATCTTGATTACCAAAGTGAACTCTCTTGTGACCTCCAGCAAATCCATTTACTCTTTAATGTGTTATACACAAATGCTTTTTTATAGCAGGGAAGGGACACATTCTGTTCTGAGATGGTTTGCTTTGGTTGAACTTTTTCTTCTTTTTTGGGAAGCTGATGAGGTTTATTTTGAGGAATGTTTTGATTAAGCAGTTGTGGAGGTGTTTGTACTTTATTTCTGTCTTATGGAATATACATTTTGAATTCTTTAAAAGCTGAAAGTGTACATTTTGATCTCTTACCTCATTGAAAATTCTTTCTTGTTTTAGCTTTTTAAATATTTGTAATCTTATATGCTGGGGAATTCTCTGGTGACTGGAAATTACAGCGTAGGTTAAGAAAAACTGACAGTATGTATTGGTACATGAGAGGGAATACATGGCAGGAAAATGAAACGAACACAGTGTATTTGAATCCATAAGGAAAAGAGTGCACCTTGCACATAAAGTAGATTTCATGGAAGATGTGAATAAATGATATGTGGTTTGGTTTGGTTGAGCAATGTCTGGTTTCATGAAAAATCACAAGACATCAGATAAAATACTTTCTGTGTTAAGATGGATTACTTGTGAATGATGGCCAATTGATAAGTGAATAGAGGAATTTTAGCAATGTGTTGAAAGCCTTGCAATGTTATTAATATGGAGGAGAGAGCTTGTTTTTTACGTTTTGAATTTATTTTGTGATTATATTTGTTTGGTGTAAAATGCTCTCTGCAAACTGATTTTTTTTCTTTAACATGATGATTTGTGTTTATGTAAAATACTTTCTGGTTGTATATGTGGCATACAGCACTAGTAATTCTCTATATTTTTGTATAATTCCCAATTTAATGCTCTTCTTTTGAACAACGGATGAGAAAATAATTTAAGAAAAATATGTATATCCAAACTAATAAAATAAAAGTCCCAAACCCTAAAATGGCTCTCTATATGCTTTTGGTAAATAAACATGAGCTATCACCGTTTTACTGTATATTGTTCCAGTACATATACAGCAATTTTCCAGAATATTTTTCATCCTATGATAAATAACTATCCTACAATTGTACTATTAACTCTTTCCCCGCCATTGACGAGATATCTCGTCAATCAAGAGAAAACGCTTCCCCGCCAATGACGAGTATTTCCGTCTTTCCGCAATACCGCTATTATCCACTAGGTGGCTCCCTTCCGCAACTTTTTAAACCCAGAAGTATTGCCCTATGGCAAGCTGCTGCATGTCCGTGTCTGTTTTAAAGATCGCTCTGAATGGGATCTCTATGAGAAGTCCGTCACAAAAATGGAATTATCTCAGCTTTTTGCTCAAAATGTGGTGTTTTTGCAGAAACCTACACATATTCAAAAGCTGATTACAAAAGAACTACTCAAGGTAGGATGAAATGTTTATTTTGTTTGAAAGCAGAGGGTCTGTTCTTTCATTTGGTATATTGTATGTTTATATATTTGAAGAAGAACATTTTCTGGAAGGCATTAAACTTTGGTGAAAATCATGAAAAACGCTGTCGCTGGCTGGCAACTTTTTTTAAAAAATGCTGGCGGTGAAAGAGTTAAGTATAGCATCTCTCCAGCTGGCAATTTTCAAGAAAGTATCTGAAATAAAACACTTAGAGAAGATGAGTCTTTAAAGTTTTGCTTCTTCTAAGCTGTCATACATTCAAAGCAGATTTAGGCTACAAAAACATTTAAAGGTGCAGTGTGTAAATTTTAGTGGCATCTAGTGGTGAGTTTGCGAATTGCAACCAATGGCACAGTTAACTGCTCACCTCTCGCTTTTAAAAGCATAGAGAAGCTACGGTAGCCGCCACCAGACAAATATGTCATCTTCAGAGACAGCTTCGTAAAAAAAGTTTGTCCGTTTAGGGCTTCTGCAGAAACATGGCGGCACAAAATGGTGACTTCCATGTAAGGGGACCCTCGGTATGTAGTTTAAAATGTCTCATTCTTTGGTAATAAAAAGAAAAGTGTTCATTATAAAAGGTCTTTATACACCCCTGATAATATAGATTTGTATATTATTTTGCATTTCTGTCAAGAGATCCTTCTAAAAATTACACACTGCACCTTTAAAGCAGATTTAGGCTACAAAAACATTTAAGGGTTCATAGGATCTCATGAAGCGAGTGTAATGCGGTCATAAAGCGATCATAAAGTATGCCACATTCTTTACAGTGTACTACTTTAAAGTTATTCTAACAATGCTGAGTGTATTACCGCAGTACTAGTTAACTGAAGTCACATGTTCAGTAGGTCCAAAATGAACACTCAGTAATTACCAAATGTAGGTAAAGTTTGTTTAAAGTAAGTTAATACAATAGCGACTTGCCAGTTGGATGAATTCTTTATAATGTTTGAGTTGTAAGAACATTAGTCTGAATTTCTGTTGATTTATTTGAGTTTTCCCGTTAAGTGGAAAACGTACTGTTTATCTAGGATCAGAAATGTATGATGCATAAAGATATTTTCCTTCAGAATGCCATGTGTCAAGACACACGTGAAACACATTAAGACACCAAACAAAAATATGAGTAATGTATTTTCATGATGAAAAATACAGAATTCTCCCAACATTTGTTGCACTGCCAGTTTACAACCTAATGCTATGAGTAAAGACCCGAGCTGAACTAGAGGGGAAAAAATCAAATTAAAGAGCAACTATTGTCTGATTTACGATTTTATATTTCCTTTGGTGTGTA
The DNA here is from genome assembly GCF_027580225.2 of Misgurnus anguillicaudatus. Lineage (NCBI taxonomy): Eukaryota > Metazoa > Chordata > Actinopteri > Cypriniformes > Cobitidae > Misgurnus > Misgurnus anguillicaudatus. Next base: position 19,771,550 of record NC_073341.2, read on the forward strand.
AGTGTGTATTAGTACATGTTAACGATATACAAAAGGTACAAACCCCAAAGTGTTTACATGTAACTTACACCAGAGTAAGGACTTAATCGCAGTAAGATGTTTACATGACTGGAGCTAACCTCTTCACTCCTGTTTACATGCAGTTTTTATTTTCGGATTATTTACAGATAGCCCAATGCAGAGCACAAATAATGAACTCACATATATGGTCCACTGTTTTAATTTACTTACGTTAAATGACAAACACGTTGTTATGGATGTATTTCATTATCCGGTGCCGTGATGAAGACAGAAATATTATGACGGTGCCTTTAAGGGCGTTCACATTAAAACGACAACTATAAAAATATAGTTTTAAAAATCTTTTTATATTAAAGATAATAGCGGAGTTCACACAACAACTATAACAATAGCGATTTTGGCACATGATGAACGATAAACCATTGACAGCCAATCAAATCTATTTGAACTTGAAGTGCACGCGCACTTAAATGCAGTAGAAAAGCTCATTCATTGCTGAGGTCTATAACATAAAATTACCTCAGGTATACAGTGCTGATGCAGTTGCTGTGAAATTCACTACTAATGCTTTTTCTACCACACTGACTACGCCAAAAGGTAAGATATTATTACACAAACTACTACATTCAGTGTTTAGTTACGCGAAACGCAGCAAGGACATCTGCTGGTTTCCCGCTGTGTAAATGCAACAAGAACAGCATATTTACATATTCAGTGACATGTAAGTAAGCAATAAGGTACGAGAGGCTGTGCTGTGTCGTGGGTGAGTAGCGGCTGAAGGGCGTTGTTAGGCACGACGCGAAGCTTTTATAAAGTTTTATAAAACTGTTACCACACAATATTAAAGTATAAAAAATATTAGTGCAACTATCATGAAGTTAAATCAACAAAAGCATTCCTTCCGCTAGAAAAAATAGTCCCTGACTGCGAACAACAACATGAAAGCTCAAATAAAAACAACAAACTGTTCTCAGACTTTGTCTCATTATATGTTTATGTGTTGCTAAGTGTGTTGCTAAGGGCGCAGTGATATTAAATAGAACCGTTGGGTGAAGCGGTCATAGCAGTGTTTTATTGTGAATAAAGCACACCTGTTGACCAATCAGAATCAAGGATTGGAACTAGCCGTTTTATTCACCTTATTTTTCACGACAACAAGGGCGGCGCCATTTCGCTCATTTTGTCAACGTTCTTCCGGCCGCATAGACGATGAGCAGATGAGGCAGTGACTGAAGGCGACACGTTAAGCTTAAAAAGCTCACTCGAGCGCCTTTATGTTTCATTCTTACCAATTTTAAGCCAGCTGAGAAACACCCTTATCCCAAGAATGGTTCGACTACGATGTTCCGGTAACTTTAAACCACGCCGGGTGTTGAAAAGGTGGCCAGTTTCAGGTAAGCTATCTTTTTGTGCTCGTTCGCCTAAAGTTAGATTTGTGAAGTCCGTTCTACAAATACACTTATGATCAGTAACGTTAGTTTATAAAAAGCAACTATTTGAATGGTTTTATTTGTCCACCTATATTTTTATATTTACGATAGTACAACGAGATATTATAGTACATTGCATTCTTACAGTAGCCCACGTGATTCCTACAAGTTACTGAGATTTCAGATGCTAGAATGTCAGTTCATTTCTCATTCAGATATTGATAATGACCTATTAAACAACGTATTTAACACTGAAGTTAAAGGTTGTGTGTATAATGTCTCTTTTTAATGTATCTCTCTCTTACACACTGTTCTGTTTAAGTGCCATTTATATATTAATTCTCATGATGCAAGTTTATTTTAAATACTAACATAAAACTGTTTATGGTTTTATTGTTTTCACAGATGCATTGATGTGTAGTGATGCAGTGGACAACTGTGAGGATGATACAATCAACATGTTCCTAAACTGTGATGCAGAAACACAATCGGAGGATCCATCCGTCTCTGACCACAACTACACTTTAAAATCACAACTCAACCTGAAGCAACCTACATCTGATATGGGAAAACAATGGTGCAGTTTCCCTGACAGGGCTTATCCTGGTCCCAGGCTAAAATGCATATTTGAGCTACAATAATTTAAAAACACCTTTTACTGACATACATCAACATATATGAGTGCCATTGTTTTGTCACAAGATGCGCACCAGTCTTGTTTTTTTGTAGGGTTTCTTTGTAAAAACTAAAATGTCCTAATATAATTAAATTCTAGTCCTGTAAACCCTGTCCGAGAAACTGCTTCAATGTGTTGAGCTGGCACAAATGTACATATCTCTGCTGAGAAACAACCATCTTTGTCAGCTTTACACAGGGTTGATATTGCATCCATTACACAGTCACCAAGCACTTTACTAGTACATACACCAACAGCTTCCAGATAAACACTTGGGATCAGCTCCTGATGACTCAGATAAAGCTGTGTCTTAATTTATTGCAGGGTGGTCTTGCTTTACCTGTTGTAAAGTTACATTAAACCTTCATATGTGATCAGATGCCATGCAGTGATATTAAACATTTACAGTGTGATCAGATGTTGTGCATTTATATTAAACCTTTACAATGTGATCAGATGTTGTGCATTTATATTAAACCTTTACAATGTGATCAGATGTTGTGCAATTATATTAAACCTTTACAATGTGATCAGATGTTGTGCATTTATATTAAACCTTTGTGATCAGCTGTTACCTGTCATGCAGTTATATTAAACATTTACTATGTGATCAGATGTAACCTGCCATGCAGTTATATAAACCTTTACAGTGTGATCAGATATTATCTGTAAGGAATTTCTTAAACCATATGTGAGCTTTGTAGATTCCACTTAAAATTATTTAAGTCTCCTGATTTGAAGGAATAAGTGTTGGCAAGTTTGCAAATGAATTCTATCATGGTACCACATAAAAACGAAATAGTTATTGGACTGGCTAAGGTGCACATTTGCTTTAAAAAAGACGAAATCACTCTGTAAATATTGGTAGACATACATTTAATAATTTTCAATGCTGCTCCATCAACTCCTGACAGGACGAGGTAATATGTCCAATAGGTTACTTGCCGCGGCCGCTTCATATCGTCTAACCACGAGACGATTGATGGGACAATATAACTATCCGAGCGTCGTATGAAGTTTTAACCGTGCTCCTAATTTACCCATTTACAGCAGTAGCGATATTTGTCATTTCGCTAAAGTTATAGTGAACTACAAACAATCTTCTAACCACTAAACTAACCACCGAATGCACTGTGCCATATTAGCAGCGGAAGTCGGTTGACAAAATGCGGAAGAGCGAAGAATTAAAAAGGGGCGTGGCGGAATAAGGTGAATAAGCAATTGCAAAAGAGTTTTAATTACAAGAAATATCCAATATTAAGTAATGCCGCGCTCGTTGAGCAAATTAGCAAGTTATCATTATGATGTGGTCACTTATATATTTATCGTAACTATTGCATCCATTCTACAAGATGTCTAACAATGTAGACCTCTATCAGTGCAGTTCAATCACATTACAACATTATGATGTGACGTCCATTAATTTTTTACCTGTAAATTTCAGATATTGCAGATATTCAAATGCTAAATTCTTGTCAGCCTTCTTTTGGTTAACTTACTTTGTGTGCACTTCCGGTCAAAATTTAATGTAGATTTCGTTTGTTTTATGGCTAAGAAATTATTATTGTTTAAGGAATAATATCCTACCTTTAGGCCTTAATCCCACGTGGAGTTTTAAATGCATGTGGTTGTGTCCGTCCACTTGTTTCAGGAGGACACTTTACAACAAAAAAAAATTGAGGATACTTTAGTATGTATTATAATAAACTGTACATAAGTACAGTAGTTACTTTAAATTGTAGTATTATAAATGACACTTTTTATATTGTAGTATACCTTAATATCAACTAATGTTCAACTCTTTGGGATTTTTACTACAGTTTACTACAGCAAATACTACAGTACTCGTGAGGACCATTTATTATGAATCCCACTTTTTCTATATAATACACTTCCACATAAACTGCTGCAGGTCCAACAGAGCATCAAAAGACTTTTGCAACTGTACGCAGAAATCAAATGGTAGTGTACAGCGACCCCTACTGATCAACGTATGTCGATACAAAAAGTTACTATGAGGACTAGGTTGCAGAGCAGACGTTTTTATATAGTCCTAAAATATGCATATTTGTGCCAAAAACGTACACATTAAAATCCTGGCAATTTTATTGTCCAACAGTTTACCTCAACATTTCTTATGATACCCCAATGGCACTGTTCCTATACACGTTAATATTTGTAATCTCTTGCTACCGTGGTATGACAAAAACAGACAACAGATCAATGGCAATAAGCTTTTTATTTAAACATTAAGGCAGTGTCTGTTTTTTTCTGTTCAATTTTTACACTGCTATCCACAAAGCTTGCTGGTGGCCATGTTGAAATACAACAGTGTGATTATCAGTCTTGCAGCAAATCACATAAATATGTACAGCCTTTAGGTCTATTTACACTCCTTGCTATAATACAGTGGGTCTTAATAAAAAAAGAAAAACATATGCACAAAAAGGTTGTACAAAACAGATGCCACCCCAACATGTACTTAATTTCACCATTCCTACGATGGACTACCGTTACCCATTGTTATATCAGCTCTCTCCTCTTCACTCATATTCATCTTCATTACCGTTTAATGATTACAAATGAATAGCTAAGGAAAGTGCAACACTGTCCTCAGTAAAAGGGCATCTGACGACAAATCAAACAAACAGTCAAAATATAACAAAAGAAAAGGGGCAGGGCTCAACATAGAAAACACTTGATTTTAGAGTGACTTTCCACTAAATACAATACTGTCCGGAGTAGGGTTGCAAAGCTCGGGAACTTCAGGAATAATATACTATCCGCTTCCTCAAAATCTAACTTATCTTCACCCATGTGCTACAATTCCCCATACAGTATTCCATGAAATTTCCATGAAAAGTTTCCCCAAATTTTGCAACCCTAGTCCAGAGCGATATGTCTGAGAATGAATCTAAAATCAGAGCATTGGATCATTTATGCTTCTGTAAAATGTTAAACATAAGCAAGTTTTTGCACACCCTGTATGAAAATAAAAGGTTCTCGAATCGACTGAAAACAACACTAGGTAGTACACTAAAACTGTCCTCGAACATCAAACCGGAAAAATACCCCAAAACCGGATAAAACCCACCGCTGACATTTAATCTTTTTTAAATATCTTTCCAAACATCCCCAAGCGTTCAAGCCCGGAGAATACAATGAATATTGCAGTTTAAACTGTTAAAGATAACTTTCATATTAAAACCGAGTGACAAATAAAAGTCAAAAACAATACGAATTAAAACATTTCATTATATCTAACATGCATGCAAAACAATTAGTAATCCCACTGGAGAGATGGAAGCCGTTTTTCCAAAAGAGAGTCTGCGTTTAGTGAAGACACGCGTTCATTGTAAAATACTCCTTCACCACTTGTGTCTGTGACAAATTGTACAACCTTGACATAACAAGGAGAAAACAAACAAAAAAAAAAATCACATAGATAAAAAAAGTTGTGCGTAGTCAACTTGGTAGTTTTAACTTCAGAAATGTCAAATACATGGCACTTAATACTAGAATTACTTTTAAAACTGTACAATGGGAGGGAATACAGTTGACACGAGGTCACCGCCTCTGTAATCTATTCATCTATGTAAAGAAGAGATATAAACGCAGAATTATATCTCCCCAAATAAGCCCATGGAAAAACCAACCCCCGGGAATTTTCGCGCACCCAAACCTTGCTTCAACCACACAGAACAAAACCAAAGCAGCTCGAAATGTGTCACGTAAGAGAAGTGGTCAGGCAGCATGGCTTTTTCTCTTCGACCGATAATAGATGTGAGAGAACGTTTGCTGGGACATTTGAAAAAAATCAACATAACCCGATAAAGCAGCTTCTCCTAAAAAAACACGTCCATTCGCTCGACTCACACGGTAGGTGACGGAAACACAAATGAACAAAATACTGTATAAGAAAATAAATGCTGTGTAAAAAGCAACAAGAACTGTTTGCTCACTAAGTGCTTAACTCATTACATAAAAAAAGACCAAAATAACATATGCAAACAAGGTTATTGTACATTAAAAAAAGAGCAAACTTATAAAACTTTGCTCAACAAAAAATCTCCCACCAACAATGGAGATAACAGAAAAGAAATTGAATTATTGGTCAGCTAGTGCCAAGATCGATAATAATCTACAGTAAAAAAAAAGGTATGATGTTAACAACTGTATGTGTACCCTGTAAACCAATGATATGGCCTTCCATGTAAACTCTCTGCAAGATACAAGGACAGAATGTTACACGATGAGATGAAATTAAACATTCCCAGCATTGTTTAGCACAAGGTGAACCTGTTTCTCTCTGACCACAAATCGTTTCTTTTTCCATCACAGATGTGTGCACACGCTCAGATGAATGTGGCGGACACCCCAAAAGCATCAGATCTTAATATTGTGGTCTATTCACACCCAGAAGCCAATGTTAGGGGGGCTGTAGATTCACTTAACCTGCACATGAGAACTAAGACGGTGTGTGGTTCTCGTATACATCTCAATCATCCAGCCTTTGCAATAAGCCACACACACACACATAAAATTGCAGTTGTGTTACAGTATAAGAGTGCGTGTCCTGAGCAGTCTAATGAGGAATGCTCCAAAACGCATGAATGAGTCCATGAGTCAACTCTGATAAGGCCAGCAAGACGACACTAATAGTATATTTTTTAAAAAATGACTAAAAAGTGATTTTTCCTACAAGTAGTCCTGGAGTGATGGCACACGGTAATATGTGTGCACATTCACAAACACGCACACACACAGACACATCAACACACACGTCGAGCACAGTACTTTTACTAGCTGCGAGTGTGCTGGGGGCGTGGCCAACAGAGAAAGTTGTCCCGAGTCTTTGCTAGGGGTCGAGGATTATGAGAGTGTGATGAGTGTCTTTGTATGCGCATGCATGAATGTGTGTGGAGGTAATGGATAGGGATGTCAATATGTATCCATGATGTGATTTAACGCTGTTGCGTGTTTCCCGAAGCATGTCATCCCAGTTTACATGAACAGGTTTCTGTTCATAGAGCAGCAAACGTTCAGTCGCTCTAGTGTACTTGTATGGTACGCGTGTTCACTCGCTGTCTGACAGAGTCTCGTATTGGGAACAGAGCAGAGGCTTGGGTTCTTCCTCCCAGGTGCGGGGTTGAGTCTGGCCCTGTGTGGGCGCCGATGCTCCCGTCTGCGTGGGGGACGGTGAAGGCCCTGACATCATCCCGCTGGGGAGACGCATCTGCATGGTCAGGGGGTTACAGGGGAATGGAGTGGGGCCTGTGGAGAAGAGATTATTAGTAGGTAAACATGGTGTTTATGGGTGATAATTTTTTTATTATATATTTTGTGATAATTATGTATTAAATTAACTTTTGTGATTATATATTTTTTAAATACATTTGGTTTCCAAAGTCATTATTTTCAAATAATTTTATTTATTTTTTAAATATATTTTTAGGGCCTTTTATGCCTTTATTTTTGGATAGTGTAGTAGAGAGTTGACCAGAAAGTGTTGGGTGGAGATAGGGGAGCAGGCCCGGCAAAGGACCACAGAGCCAGGAATCGAACTCGGGTGCTGAGGCACTGGCGCTATATGTCGGCGCACTAACCACAGGGCTATTGGCGCCGACAAATTCTTTTATTTTTAATAGAAATGCACCGAATATTCAGCCACAGAAACTTTTCGGTTTTTGGCCAAAAGACTTGAAACACTGAAACAATACGGCCGAAATGTTGTGATGACGCAAACAGATACAGCAACCTACATGTGCTCAGTATCCCTGTGTCTCAATTCGTTCCCTAGCTCCCGAGGTTGTGAATCTGTATATAATTTTTATGTGGAGCGATCTGCGTCTGTGTGTGCGCGAGCGTTTAAGTGCACTCAGTAGTGCATACACGGAGAGACGCGTTTCAAAAAGCAAGCGAACATAAAATCTTTCTGTTACTGACAGGGCACATACAAACAAAATTATCTCCACAGTATTCTTTTTCTAATAAAAACATTTGTTTACGTCTTAAGTGTATGTATAGATTTTAGTCAGAAACCAGTCTGTGCTTATTTGGTCTTAAAGAGACGGTAACCTCAATTATTCTACTTAAGTCTGTGTCATTAATGTTAATCAAACAACCCAAGACAAAGAGACTTCTGTAGCTCTAAAAAATAATTATTATATTTCATTTATACAATGAAGACAGTGTTATGATTCATTTAATTCGATTTCTGTACCTAATGCTAATTTCAGACCTTACTTAATGTGCAACTTTGTTCTTTTCTATAAATGTTTTTTAATTTCTTTATTTGTTATTAGATTTTCCCACACCTTTTTCGCTGATCCGAAAAATAATCCGATCCGTGCCTCAAAAACTGTAATTGTGATCCGTCACACCCCTAGTAAAGTTAGTACACAGTCGTAGCCATAAATGCAATGGTACTAATAATTGGCATTATTTCTTTCGGTTGTTCGGTTTTCCACCTTTTTTTCAGTTTTGGCCAAGAATTTTCATTTCGGTGAATTCCTAATTTTGAATACTTTGGTACTCAATGTCATGGATCACAAGAAAATCCTGATATTTAGCTATATTAAGCCCTATTCGGACGGGATTAGTTTTACAGGGGGACCTCTGAGAAAATCGTGCTTCTCAGAGGTCCTCTGTGTTTTTCTCTGACGACCTCCGTAAGAATTCTCTGGTTTTGGCCAACGTGATCTGCCGTAAGGTCTTACTAATGCGTGTATATTGTATTTCCTGAGTCCCATTCATTCAGATATGGATGTTTTTTCCCATTCGGCAAAATAAAATAATTAAATCAAGACGAGCTGAATATCAAACACTGTTAAGACTGGCCACTGTAATATCATTAACGTTATAAGAAACTTCGTTCAAAGTAGTTCAACTCCGGAATGGTAATGTTAATTAATAAAAATAATAAATTGTTATTAATCATTATTTCTTCATTTCTTTGGGTTTATTATAAGCAGACAGTTATATAAAATACGTAGGCTAACGTTACTTTAGTAGGATTTGTATATTTTATTTTGATTTGTTACAATTTAATTAATAAATTACATGTTCTGTAATAATTTTACATTTAAAGCAAAATATTAAACATTACAAACACGCGTATCCAGAGCACGTGCTCTTCTGCAATGCCCAAATGCATGAAACAAACACTCCCATCTCTGGAATAGCCTGCATCATTTTAATCCCGTCCAAATCGGTACATAAAATCACAGACGTCCTGGGGGACACGTTGAAACTCAAACGTTGTTTGGAAAACTAATCCCGTCCGAATAGTGCTTTAGACACTTTTTAAAGAAAATATCATATTGTTATGGCCTGTAACATTTTGTCAAATATGATAAAAAGATAATCATTTGAAAAAGCAGAAAAAATAACCAAATGTATTGTACATTTATATAATCACCAAATTTAATTTTTACATAATAGTCTTAACATTTGTGTGAACGGTTTTATGAGCTATGTGATGTGTACCTGTAGATGAGGGTCTGTCCTCCCACACTCTATTGGTGAGTGGGGTGTGACGGTTGCAGTCTCCCTCGGAGTGGACAGAGGACACAGAGGACGGTCTCTCCCCTCCAGATAGACCAGGTCCGGGTGACTTTGTCTTGCGGCCATTAGAGCGCCCGCTTCCTTTGGATTTCCCTAAAAACACAAACAGACACCATTATCCACTGTCACCGCCACTGATTCGTGATGCACTTTGGTGCTGTCAAGTGATGTGTGGTTTCAAATATTGATCACTGGTAAACTGACACTGCACTTTACATACATAGTATCTATTTGATGGCAAGAACCTGCATTAACTTCAGTTGCATTTTTATTAACCCCATCCGTAATTATTGCTAAAGACAATTTTTTTGTTTGTTTGTATATTGAAGCAATGTCAGGTTTGCTTAATGCAAACATTCTCACAAGTGTAAAACAACAAACATTCTGCAATGAAGGCAGGTGGTATTATAAGAATTCGTTTGGCCCACCTGACAGGGAATAAGGGTCTTCAGAGCGGCCATCAGCTGATCCAGACTGCATGGCAGCAGCTGGCATGCCAACACCAACTGAGTTTAAGGAGCCTGAAGACGAGCGTTCGTCCATCTGTTCTTCTAAATTTCCCATCAGTGCTTTCCTAATGATGGCTTCCAAACCTATAGTATTACCACTTGCCTCTGGTGGCGGGTGACTGCGCACGTTCACGGGTCCTAAAAGTAAGAGTGCTTATTTTAAAATAAAAGCTTTTCTGACACACTTGCTAAGCTCACAAATGTTGGGAAATGTGTCTAAGCACATGCCGAGTGCATTTGGCAGATACTTTAATCCAAAGCAACTTACGTTGCATTAAAGGGACATTCCACTTCCTTTGAAAATGGGCTCACTCTCCAGCTCCCCTAGAGTTAGACATTTGATTTTTACCATTTTGGAACCCATTGAGCAAGCCCGTAGGCAGGGGGGGTTCGGGTGGTTCGAACGAACCCCCCCTCACTGCCAAAAGGTCCAGAATTTAAGTCTTTTTTCACGTGATTATTGTCATCATTGTTTTAATCTATGCTTGCGACTAATATTCTGGGTTGCTGTTTCAAATTAATATGATACATTATTGAAGCTGAACGCATGATTTCTGTCATTTTCTGATGCTCGTTTTATTTGACTCAACGCTCAGCGCTAGTTTGACTTCTGGCTGCGCAGACCGATCGGCATTTGACGTCTTAGCACCGCGAGACCAATTCAATAGTAAATGACTAAGTATGCTTTTAAGTAGATCTCGCGGTAGTGTGATGTCACAGGCCAACAGATCTGAGCTGCACCTCATTAAGTAAGATAAAGTCAAAATTATTCCGCGATGACCAATAAAATCAGACCAGGCAGACAGAGGTGCAACACAGGGGTCAGATGCGCAGTTAGTGGAAGTGCAAGAAAGATGTAAGTAATCAAACGCTGATATACAGCCGTTTATTGACGAGAAATATGACACGCAGTGACTGTCAAGGTGACAAGACAAGAAACATTACTGCAGCTGAGCACATATGGATGTCCAAATTTAATGCGCTGCTTTAACTCCCTCCAGTAATTCACTTCCTATTATTCAGCGAGTTTATTAACAAAATTCAACGCAACTCTTAAATTCTTTAAGATATCTTTTTTACTGTATGATTAGATTCACTGTGTTGTACTGGACTGCTGCGAAGCTTGAACTTGAAAACGCGTCGCACTCGCATCACGTGCGCGGTACAACGCTTCATCCACCGCTAACGCGCATGCACGGAGTTTAAATGAGCGCACGTTCATCTTTTGGTTTATATTTAAATAACAAAAGAAGAGAAAACCACTCATTGGTCCTGACTGTGATCTTCTTAGTGTTAAGCTCTGCTATTAAAGTGCGTTTAAGGTTTATCGTGGAATTTTGATTTTCTGAACAACTTTTACTAAAGTTACTGCAATTAACAAGAAGCATTTTGCTTCATTAATAGACAGTAAATCAGATGTGAGAAGTTTAAAATTAAGGCTTACGTTATGTTTACATCTTACACAGATAGTATGCATGCGGGGCAAAAAGAATATTAATGGGGTAATGTGAAGTAATCGTAGATTCATTTATGCTTTTTTAATAATTACAGTTTTCTTTCATGGGATATGGACCCCCTAAAGTAGCCTCGGCCAACCCATTTATAAAATTCTAGTTCCCTGCATATTATGTATTTAAGCATAATAAGTGTATAATAAGTGTGTTCATAATTTAAATTAATTTAATAAACTAATTATTGATGGCCTTTAGTTAATTCACTAAAAGGATCCTATATTCAGTAAGCTTATGTTTACTTGACATACCCCAGTGTGCCCAGGATGGTAAAGTAATGATTAAAATGTATTCCTAATGACCAACACAAATCTTCTGCATACTGACATAGTTTGAAATCTATAGTTATTTGATTCTTTGGTTTTCTGATATTTTAACATTCATATATAGAGCAGAGAAATTAGATTTTTTTTCCTGGGGTGCATGCCCTAGAAAAATACATAAATGGACCTTGGTATTTATAAAATTCCTGCGTACGGCCCTGCTCATAATTAAATACAAAAGGAGGAGAAAAACTGTAAAAAAGGTCCACTTTTTGAAAAAAAGAACCCCCCCTTTCAATAGGCTGGCTACGGACCTGTTGAGCCGATTTCCAGGTCTGGCGGTACCACTTTTAGCATAGCTTAGCATAATCCATTGAATCTGATTAGACCATTAGCATCGCGCTCAAAAAAATAAAAGAGTTTTGATAGAATGTTTTTCCCATTTAAAACTTAACGCGTCTGTAGTTACATCATGTATGAAGCAATATCGGAACTCTTTGGTTACTTTTGAGCACGATGTTAATGGTCTAATCCAATTCAATGGATTATGCTAAGCTATGCTAAAAGTGGTACCACCAAAACTGAGCCTATTTTTTTTCAAGTGAAATGTCCCTTTAAAGCTGTATATTAAATCAGTATGTGTGAACCCTAAGAAGCATACCAGTTATGTCTAAAATGGTTTGATTTTATGTGTAAAAAGGATTAAAAATGAGCACAGATTGAAAGCAAGAATCTGGTGAAGCTTCTCACCTGCATTCGTAGACGCAGGCATGTTGAAGATTTCTGTTCCAGGTTGACCCTGATCTATTAGGGAGAGAGAAAAGGACACATATAAGACTTCTCAGACACCAACCAATGTCAAACTTACGTTTAAAACCTATTTAAACGTGCATCAACTCACTGAATTCAGCCTCTGTGCCGACCACCATCTTTTTGATCATTTCCTTCTTGCTCTTGACGATGGCTGAGTTGCTCTCGGTCAGTTTACTGAAAAAAGCTGGTGGTTGAGTGCTACTGGCAGGAGAACGAGATCCCATGCTGCAAAAGAAAGGTAAAGAGAATGAGTAAACCCACTGACAGTACATTGTAATTTGTGTGTGTACGTGTTTGTATGTTTGCATACCCCTGTTCTGCTTGTTCGTTCGGGTAGGCAGCACTGGGCGTCTCTGGCTCTGAAACAGCACCTGGTGGTGAGACTGGTTCGATACCATCAGCAGACAGACTCGCAGGAGAGTTTTTACTCGGAGGAGACGACCTGCAATACAAATACATCATTGTACAGCAACACTAAATACAGTAACATACAAAAATCCACACAAAATCTTGCACTTACAAATTAATGCATGGAATAAAACAAGACCATGAAGTGCAAAATTTCACCACAATGACAATTTTTCATTTAATTTTTCATTTTTTCCAAACTATTTGTGACCATGTACTACAGAACCATAAGGGTCAAGAGTCATAAGGGTTAATTAAAATTGATAATGACAAATAATAAATGGGTCAATGACGTGAAGTTAATTATTTTGTGACGGTATGGATAAATTAAATGTAAAAGGGTTAAAATGTCAAAATAAATGTGCAGATTACTTGCATACATCCTTGCAAGTCTAAATTTCTGTTTTTATTTCATTTTAAAGAATATTTGGGGGATAATTGGAAAAATGTCAATGCAGTGTAATCGGTCTGTGTTAATTGATGTAACTAGTATTTTTTTTTTTATTAAAATATAAATATATTCATAAAAAAATGTGGAATAAAATATAATCATCTAGATTAGTGTAAAATAATTTGTCAAAGATTATTTAGAAAACAGAGCTGTTTTCACCATATGTCAGGACAAATATTACAAAAATGCATTAAAATGTACATTTAGAAATAAATACAATTATATATATATATATATATATATATATATATATATATATATTTTTTTTTTTTTTTGATGATTACGCTTGCATGCCATCGTGATGGATAAAATATTTAATATTCATCATTCTTTGGTGCAATTGGCGGTTACACCATTTGACATTTTCAGGTCCATTCAATCTTTCATGTAATTTTTTATTGCATAAAATTAACAAAAATACACTGTGCATTGACATAAACCTGATGCATGCTTTTAAAACAAGGTTTTTTTTTATGAATTTCTCATCTTGCCAAAGCATTTTGGTCACTGACCCAAATACATTCTCAATATATTTATGGTAGGACATTTACAAAATATCTTTATAAAACATCATTATTTCTTAATATATATATATATATATATTTTTACCCATACAAACGTATTGTTGGCTATTGCTACAAATATACTCCTGCTACTTATGACTGGTTTTGTGGTTTAGGATCACATTTTTTTTAAACAAATCAAAATCGACTAGATTTACTTACTTAATAAAGTCCCATCTAAAAGATTTATCAATGTATGTTATTCTTTGTAATCTTTCATTAAAATGTAATGACTGCCTCATCCAATTTCTATTGACATAATTATACCCAACACAAGGCACAATTTTAAAGATCCAATCAAAACTGCTATTGTTAGAAACTGAAATACATCACATTACAAAAGTTAAGTTGTTACCAGTCATTTTAACTGTGGACAACATTGTTTACCTGTCTCTCCCTCTTTCTCTCTCAGCAGCAGAGCCCTCTGGGGTGTAGCGCGCGTTGGGATTCGGCTCTGTAGGGGTCTGAGCCTGAGGGGCGCTAGGTGGACGTGTGTGATCTAGCACGGGGGAACTGTGGTACCCGAAGACTGAGGTACCCAGTGACTGACCTCCGATCTGCCCTTGCTGCGACTGACGTGTGTAGTCTTTAGTGATCACCTCGCTGTAGAGAGGAAACATTCATTTAGGGGACAAGTGTACATACAGGCTCCAAAATAATATGCCCAGTGCCAATGATCTATGTTAAAAACTGCAACACTGTTCAAATCATCATGTACAGTATAAATTAGCTGAAAACTCAGTGACATCTAGAGGAAACATTTGAGTGACTTTCAATGACTGGGGTGTATCCAGACCACTGTGACATCATTGAGACTAATTTACATTAACTAATCCCACTGCCATAGGGACAAATTTTCATTTCCCAGACTTACGCTGATGTGCTGGGCGAGCGTGACCACCCTCTGTGAGCCCTTAAGAGCGGGTGATGGTGACTGCTGTCCAGGAGAAAGTCTGTCCTCAGACCCGTATCGAGCTGCAGAGGGGAGGGACACACAAACACACACATTGTTAGCACATGTACATGTAGAGAAAGACACGAGAATACTGTTGAGTATTGTGCTGAGCACCACAAGTGTAAAAGTAGAGACACAAGTGTAAGCAATGCAGTCACAAACAGGCTCTGGGAATACTCAATGACGCTCGCATGTGTTCAGAGATCAAGCCGACATTATGTAGGCATCTCGCTTCGGTAAAGTGTAAAGCACAGCAGAAATGCTCGTAACAGCAAGAGAATGAAAAACAAAAGCAGAATGCGTGTTTAAAATGAGCTGTGAAGGCAGGAGAGACAGATACGGAATTAGTAGCACTTTTGGTAACACTTTATTATAATGTTCATGATTTAACATTAGTTAATGTATTAACCAACATGAACAAACCATGAGCAATACATTTGTTACAGTATTTATTCATCTTTGTTAATGTTAGTTAATAGAAATAAAGCTGTTCATTGTTTGTTCATGTTAGTTCACGGTGCATTAACTAACGTTAACCAAATTTTAATAAAGTATTAGTAATTGTTAAAATTAACTTTGATAAAGATTAATAAATGCTGCACAAGTGCAGTTCATCATAAGCCCCTTCAGCGTGATACAAGACCCTCCGCTTCGCGTCGGGTTCTGATCACACTGTCGGGGCTTATTTCCCGATAACTACCGGCTGCCTCTACATTATCCCTTACCTAATACACACCTACACACCAAAGGCAATTTTAAAAAGTGAATCGGACAATAGGTGCTCTTTAAAAAAATGACATAGGATCTCTATATGACAATAAACTGAATGTACTTCTCTCTCTCACAGCTTCATTTTGGTTTGATTTAAAGAGCACCTATATTTCGTTTAATAGTTTTAAATTTCTTTTGGTGTGAAAGTGTATGTTATATGCTAACGTAATATGCAAAGTTACAAATCCCAAAGTCTACAATGACGCAAGCCATCGTCTCCAACTGAAATCTCTTTTCTTGGACTACAATGAAAGCAAGAATTGTAGGCAACAGTTTACTTCCACAGCCAGTTGACATGGACTGGATGCACATTATCAAAATTACGCCCGCTTTTGACTCACAGCCTGCAAGTAGTCTACGTTTTCATATTTAAATAATTTACTACTGATGATTCCAACCATGATTCAATCACAAGTTTTGAGCAGTGTATAGTAGCGCTTGTTTGTCGTTTTTACGATCACAAACGCATCACATTTCCGCCAGACGATAATACCATGAAGTATTCAGCCAATCAACGCACTGATAGCTGGCCAATCGAACGATACCGTGTCTTTTAGAACGATGAGCTTTGTAAAAAAATAAAATCTATTTTATTTCAGAAATGCGGGGCATAGAGGAGCAACAATAGTGTACGGTATGTGGGAAAAAATGTGTTTTGAACCAAAACCCTCACACATACATTGCATTACACCAAATGCAAAAAAATATTATTTTTAGCAACATAATAGGGGCTCTTTAAAATAAAAAAGGGGACCTATTCTTGCTAAAGTCTGTTTGTTCTCTAATGTCAATCTCATTTAACTATGCTGTATATGGAATTTCCACCCACCATAACAAAAATGAGTTGTTTATTACATTCTGAGTAATAACAAATGTTAAAAAAGGACTGATGCAACCTGCAACCCAAGCTATTCAACTCTAGCCACATAGCCTACTGTACATCTCACCCTTACCCTACATCTCACCACAACTGACAACAAAAATCCCTTGCATTTCTTTCATTGATTGCTTCATGCAGCTATTACAATGCCATAGCGCCAGAGTGCCTCCCTTTAAAACAGGAAGTGAAACAGGAAGCAAATGCCAAAAGCTATGAAATGTTCCCCAAATGGCAAAAGAAGAAGAAAAAGAGGAACGCACGAGGCAAGCAGATAAGGAAGTTATGAAAGCACATCACTGCTGAATGAATGGGCTCTTAAAGTTCACCTCAGGATCTCTCTCTGGTCTAGAGAAGCTGTCTCCAGACCTGCATTCTGGACCGTTAGGGCGTAGAGCAAATGATCAAAATCATACGCCTGTGGCCATTACAGGACAAAAGCTCAAATGTTTATAAAGAGCTTCGATATTTGAAATTGTGGAAGTTTGGACTGAAATGTGCAGAATCTCCCCTCCAAATGTTAACTTTGGAAGTTTCAAAAAAAGTTACTTAAAAGGGAAGGAAAACCTTTGGTGGTCTTTAAGCAATGCTTCAGATGCTATCAAAGATAAAAGCATTAGGCAGAAGCATATTCAAAGAAAAAAAATACAAATGAAATGAACCAAACCAAAAATAAATAAATAAATAATGCACTTATGAAACTGGGTTGATTCTGATCAATGCCAACCACCACAAGCGTGCACTAGGCCACAGACGTAAGGTGGGGCGGGGTGGGAGGGGTTCAGGGAGGGATGGAGAGACATTGGGTGGACTTGGTAGAGAACAGGAAGGAGAGGGAGGGGGGAGGGAAGGTGGTGTTAACGGCCCAAAGGTCCCAGAGCGTCTTACCATCACAGGCGCCGTTGGCCGCAAGCGCACCAGTCTCTGGCATCGCCGCATCACAAGAAATTTGATGCATGATTATCGCGTTTATGAAGTTGGCCGCTGTCATGGTGGTCTTACCGAGTACTCGAAGCTCGTGTTCCTGTATGGACATCACTTTGTTTTGAGTCTTTTCCCTACTTGACGCGCTGCCGACGCCGTCCCCGCCGCGGGACAGGATGGAGCTGCTGCCGCTGTTGTTTTCAGAAGCCAGCGAGGGGTGCCCACGACTCTGAAGCAGCCCAAGATGGCCACCGGAGGCCTGGTTGTATGGAGAGGGATATGCCGCGCCTGCACCAGGACTGGCCAGCTTGTGGTCAGACTTGGAAGAGGCCGACATGTCTTGATGTTTGGGTAGACCTCCACGCCCGTGACTTTTGCCCCCATCTCTACTAGAGTCTTTAGCGCTCAGGTCGGAACCAGCCGGGTAAACGTCGGCAGGTAAACCAGACCTTTGGAGAAGCCCACCAAAGCCCTGGTAACGCGCAGAACCTGGAGGCCTGAGGAAGGTAACAATGAACAATTTAGAATCATTTAGCATTTTACAATAACCATGTTTATCAACTACAAGGACACCAAGACTATAACGACTAATGGTTTGGTCCGCACTGCCGCTTATTTCTATTTCTAAGTTAATTTCAAATTCAAGGACCTTTCAAGGACTTTCCAGGTCCAATACCCTCAAATTCAAGGACTAAATGTGGGGACACATTTAAGTGAGAGAAGGTTACATCGTGTTACCTTTAAAGATACATTGTTACAGTTCCCTTTTGAGGGAACTTGCGCTGCGTCACTGCGGTGACACTTTGGCGACGCTTCCAGGGTTAAGTGCATCTGAATGTGTATATCAAATTCAACCAATGGTGAGGCTTAACGATCAAGACATGGGGGACGCGGGAGCCAGGAAGTATATCGCAATATTTGAAATATTGCCAAAGACGACGTTACAGGGACGCAGGAAGTATGGCAAGGGAGACTCAGCGTCTCGTTCCCTTCTCAGGGAACAACAGTTACATACTTAACACGAGACGTTTTCATGTGTCAAACACAACTATGCAAAAAAGCATTTTGGTATGAATCAACATTCGCATACAAAATATATAAGCATTTAAAGCTAACAGTTTAGCATGTGTCACCATCAGAGTCATCTACAGTAAAACAAGATCAAGATTAAGCACTTCTCGGAAATAAATATGTATCAGACAGTCTATTGGATGAGGTTTAGACTTAAATAACTTCATAACCATACACATATACAGTGGGGATATGACAGCATTAAGAGGGACAGAGACTCTTACCGCAGTACAGACGGGCTGTTGTGCTCCGAGTTGGGAAGGTTCTTGGAGCTGGTGTTGTGCAGGACACTGGGTCTCTGCTGCAGGTTGTCCTGTGGCCGCGGAGAGAGCGAGGACTGCTGGTGACCGTAGGGATGGGACGGGGGACGAGAGCTGCTGCCACCTCCCATCTGCTCTGGTGCTCCTGGGCAGACGCAAACACATGCAACATTATGTTTAGCCAAATCTTTTTCTGCCTTTATGGCTAATAGTTGACATAAGCTTTGGGTTTTTGTGCACTTACCAGGTCTCCATATAGGGGCGTGCTCCACATTACCATGACTGAGGGACTTTTCCCTTTCTCGGTCTCGTTCTTTTTCTCGCTCTCTGTCCCGCTCTCGCTCTCTGTCTTTCTCACGATCCCTCTCTCGTTCTCGATCTCTCTCTCGGTCTCGTTCTCGTTCCCTCTCTGAGGAGGAAGAACCGCTTTGGATCTTGCTCATGTGAGAGACTGTTAACCGAGGAGGAAAATAAGTTAGAGACCATTGAGCTAAAACAGTCACGATGTTATGGGTGATTGAGAGACTGTTCTGAACCTGGTGAGATGGGAGAAGTGTTGTAGGCTCCGCCGGGGAAACCTGCAGAGGTTCCTGGGATGTATGTGATGCGTTCCATGGGTGATGCAGAGGTTCCTGTGCACAAAACAAAAAATAATTAGATGATTGTGATATCAGTATGTCCCGCCCTGATAAATGACAATGTGAAAGTTTTGATATGCAAAGGGTTCGTTTACATAAACATGTTTTAACGCTACAGTAACAATCGCTGATCACTGGATGAAGAAAATGGCCCCTTACCTCTGGGTGTGGGTGAGTAGGCCAGGTTAACAGACTGCTCTCGAGGTGTGAGGCTTCTGATCAGGTCAGGTCTCTGAGCAGCCATGGCAGGCCACTGATGCATGTGCTGGGAGGTGATGTAGTCTGTAAAGAGTGTCTGTCGGTTCTCCAGGGCTGCTGTCTCAGGGAAACCTCTGATCAGGTAGGGAGAGTAGTGATGAGGGTAACCAGGGGCGGGAGTCAGGTGACGAGGCAGATAATACGCTGCTGTTGCTGTGAAGAGAAAGCAGAAAATATACGTTAGATCCCAAAGCAGCTGGGACAAACAACAGTATGGCTGAATTCCAAAGCGGGCAGTACCTGGATCTATAGGGATGCCTCTAGGCATAGGGGCATGTTCGAATGACAGGGGGATCTGCGCACGATACTGCATACCGATGTCTGTTCCCAGGTTTTGTAGGATCCTTTCGTAGGCTAGAGAGGCGGTATGTTCACTCACTGCCAAAGGAGACTTCGTAGAGGACACTTCGCGAGGGGTAGGGGTGGTCTTTCTTTCCTGCTGCTGGGCCTTACTTGAACCTAACACGAAGAGGAACCTCATTAGACTATTTGGATTGTCAGTATGAAGAAATCTTGTTTGTTGGGTACAGTGCGTTACCTTCATGTGAACGCTGTGAGTTTTCTCTGCCTGACAGTGGAGAGGATCTGTGTGAGGGTGGAGGGTAGCCGCTTCTTTTGTGGTCCTCGTAGCCCACTGGACTGTGGTGGGCTCTGCTGCTCTGCTCCCCACCCATTGCCAGTGGAGAGGCACGGGACATTGAGCTGGCTGTACTGACAACAGCGCTGGGCCTTGACTTGCTCCCCGGATCCTCGTAGCGGCCCCTGTCAGAGCCTCTGTGCTCGGGCCTGAGCTCTAGATGATGAGGGGGCATTCCGGAGTAAGGCCGGGGGGAATTGGCGATGATGGAGCGCACGTCATGGCGCTTGGATGAGCCAACAGGTTCCTGTTTCAGAGGCGTACCCTGTAGAAGCAGAACTTATTGAGTTAACGTGACATAGGGTTTAAAGTGTTAATCCGTTAACAGGTTAGACAGTGAATGTAGATGTTTCATTTATCTATAATCAAATCCAAGTGAGATGTTTAACAAAAGTTATTTTTAATTGGCAAAATTTCAATTTTGTAAATATTTACAATAACACAACAATTTTTATTTTTGCTGTCAAAGGTATTGATTTATTATTTATTCAGATGTATCAGGGACTGCTTTTGTACCAAAGCCATTCTTTAAACAGTCCAACTACGATATCAAGTGTACAAGTTTTAGCATTTTGCCATATTTAAAACCATGACTGTGCGTTCACACCAGACACGGAAGAGACGGCAAAAACAGGCTATTCGCGTGTAGTTGGACGCTTTAACATTTTGAGTTTACTCGCTTTATTCACGCATGAAAGTTGTGCATAAAATTCTAGTCATTCGAGACATTCACACGTAAATTTGCGGTATGGGAGGGGCTTATATAGCTTAAATTGAGTAAACTTTCCAGATTGTTCGACCTTCTCACTAACTTTTAATTCCTGTAAAAGTACAAAGATGTCTTGTGTAGCAATGATGATTGTCCTCTATTGTTGTTTTGTCTTTCTGCCTCCTGTAATCGGGTCACTGCTAGAGCAAGCTCCTGATTGGCGGATTTTCGCACCACGTTTACCAAAGGTTACATTTTTCAACTCGCAAGGATAATTTGGCAACGCTCAATTCGCGCAGAACACCCCATGCCACAGGATGCCTATTCGCGTCTTTGCGTTGACTTAACATGTAAATAATTTGCTCTTGCCGCCTCTTCCGCGTCTGGTGTGAACACACCATGAGACATTCACCTGCATGCATGCAGATTTAGAGGAAGCCTGTGTATTAGGCAGATAAACAAATCGGTGACATCTCAAGCTCAAAGGTTACCTGGGTAATGGATCCTTCTTTAGGCTTGCCTATCACTACCCCTTCAGGAGGGATGAGGTGAATGGAGCGTCCTCCTTCTTTGACGGTAGGCACCATACCCTCATGAGAGCGTGACTTATGAGGATCAGGCCCACGGGGTGATGGAGAACCCTCCCTTTTCATCTGTTTGACCTCCCGACGCAAGTAATCTTCACGTGGGATACCTGAGAGAAAGAGAGAAGATAAGAAAATTGTTGCAGGAAACATCAGCCACACTCATAATCAGTCTAGACTACAAGCCACATTTTTCTTTGATCATGCTGACCTTGAGATATGGATCCACGGATGTGGTGGGGATGAGGACTTTCTCGCTCATGAGGCATTGCTCGACTGATCAAGCCTGCGAAACAGAAAAGACGATATCATTTATTTATAAAGGGGACATATCATGAAAACCTGACTTTATCCATGTTTAAGTGCTATAATTGGGTCCCAAGTGCTTCTATCAACCTAGAAAATGTGAAAAGATCAACCCGGTAACTTAGTTTTGATAAAATATTCTCTGCAAGCATGTGAAAAAATAGGTCATTGATATTTAGCTCCCCCTGTGATGTCAGAAGGGGATAATTCCGCCCCTTAATCTGCACTATCCAATCACGACACTGCCATTCAGTGCAGAGATCAGCTCATTTGCATATAAAAGGACACACCCAAAATGGCACATTTTTGTTCACACCTACAAAGTGGCAATTTTAACATGTTATAATAAATTATCTATGGGGTATTTTGAGCTAAAACTTCACATACGCACTCTGGGGACTACAAAGATTTATATGGCATCTTAAAAAAGTCTTGTGAAATGTCCCCTTTTAAATTATTTTAAATGTTTAACAGCTGGAATATTGTATAAAATCAAAGTAACAGGGCAAAGTAATGCAATGCAAAGCTCTACCAGCTGAGACACTATGTAGTTTTTTTACCTTTAAATAATGTCTCTAAAATTATTTCATTGATAGAACAACTTTTAACTGGACAAATTGTACTGTTGCTGCAACCTGAGCAGCCTCCTAGCTGCTACAAGCACACTCTGAAAGTGGCGGTGGAGGGTACGAAACACAGCCCCGCCCCTCCCCCCTGCCTGCAGAAGAGTATCTGATACCAGGCACTGTTGCGCTTTTCAACCACATGGGGGAGCTGTGAGTCATTTTTACATGGAAACTACATAGTGTTGCTTTAAGGGGCAGTTTACATTACAACATTTTCAATCAAAAAGGCAGTCTAATGAAGAATTTGCCTGTGTGCAGATGGATAGCGTTTCTTTTAGTAGCACAGCCAACTACTGGCGTAGCATGCATAATACACAGTGTTTTTAGTTGTTTTCCCAGATCTGTGTAAACAGTGATCATTTTGACAATGTTGTGATGTGCCACAAGTCTCCTTTAAAAAAATTGGGGGTTGGGGGTCAAACACAAGGTCCAACTCACCTTCAGCAGCAGACAGCGTGTCTCTGATGGACGACACGCGAGAAATCCCCCCCTCCATCATGTCATATGACCTCTTCATTCCGACCATGTCCCCACGACCGTCTTCCTTAGAATTCTGACCCCCTACGCATTACATAAGTAAAAAAGAAAAAAAGTTAAATAAACTATAGGCCCTGTTTTCATTTCATTTGAGGGCTTGTTATGAGCACTTACGGTCATAAGATAAGATGTGTCCACTTATGCCCTCGTAGACTACATGCCCCTTAGAAGGCGCGTCCTCTCTGCCTCTTTCTCTGTTTGGGCTGTCCTCAGTGATCAGACGGGTTATTGTGCCCTTATACAACACATCTGCAGGAGTGCCCTGAAAGAAAAGAAAGTTTTATCGTTAGTGACTGCACAATAAAAACTACACAACATAGTTTACGAGTTTACTATAATATTACTATATATACACACTTACAAAACATAATCATCCTATATGCATGATTGGGAACAACTACATCTTTAAAGAAACCTTGCTCAGAGTCTTGAGCACAAAAAACTGTATGTGTAAGAAACCTTGCTAAGAGAAAATTGTATGTGTGTGCGTGTGTGTTTGTCAGTGGATTTGTTGACTCATGCCAGACAAAAACTACTTCAGCTTGTCAACTAAAAGCGCTTGTCATTTCAGAGAGTCTACAATGCACACCAGAGTACAGTACTTATTGGTGCAAAACCATTTATGGGCATCAGGGAGAAAACAAATATTTATCTGGAGGAGAAGTTATAAACTGTGTGCCTGACCTGGTTTGATCCTTGAACACAATGGGAGAGATCAACCTCTTACGTCATTGGTATTTCATAACTGTCATATATTTAGATTACAGTTGTGACACTTAATTATAAAAGTGCAATCTGTTATAAAAGTAAAAATTCACTCAAACTGAGAAAACTGTAATCATTTACTTGTTCTCATGTCAGTCCAAATCATATATATGACTTTTTACTTTCAATTACAGGGTTAGCAACTCTCAGCAGAATGTCTGAGCTGCTTTATTAAATACAATGACGGTGAATGAATGGGGACCAAAAATCTCTTTCGTAAGGCAAGGTTATGTGTCTTTTCAGGTGGGTTGTAGTGGTAGACCGATGTATCAGCCGAAATTTGGTACTTTTTAATTATCTGAATCAGCTGATAAATCAAGTTTTCTTCCTTAAAGGCGGGGTGCATGATTTTTGAGAAATGCTTTGGGAGTCAGGCTGAGTACCAAAACACACTTGTAGCCATTCAGCAGTAAGGGGCGTGTCTACTAACCGACATCGTTGCCTGGGTTGCGTATGTGTGGGGCGGGTATATCAAAAGAAGGTCCAGAATCTATTGGGGTAGGGGGTGTGTTTTTAGGTGATTTCAAATCAACACTGGCATTCAGAGATCATGCACCCCGCCTTTAAGAAAAGCCACTCAGTTGTAACACCAGCATCTGACTGACAGTAAAATAATAAATCATCTCACTTTTTAACGTGACATTAATTTGTGCTACCATTCCTCAGATACATGCAATGTTTTCAGTTACTTTAAACAAGATGCCGTTTCCTACCAAACCAAAAGCCTGTCTCCTATGAAATAAAATCTGGGTCGCATGAGTATAATAAGTGTGTTGCGTTTAATAATAATACATTCAAAATTATATTCTTAATGTTATATCTGCTGTATATAACTGTACATAGTTAACGTGATATCATTTATGGAGTGAACCATTTCATATGTTCAAGTCTAACCTACATGCTTCTAACTAAAGCTAGAAGTATTGTCCCGTTTACGCATAAGCGGGGGTCCGTGTACAGGGCGCGTGACGCAAATTTCATCATCAGAATAGTACGCATAGTAACCGTGCGTACTTTCTACAGGAGAATCTAGTGTGTATCCCACTATACTGCGTACGGGTTCGAGTCAAATAAAATATGATTGGCAAGGCTGTCAAAAGTCCTTCACAAAAATGGAAGTATCTCAGCTTTTTGCTTAAAATTTTGTGCTTTTGAAGAAACCTAACCATATTTGAGAGGTGATAAAAAGAGAGCTAATGAAGTTAGGATGAATTTTTTGCTTTTGTTGTTGTTTGAAAGAAAAGGGTCTGTTCTTTTATTTGATATATTGTATGTTTATATATTTAAAGAAGAACATTTTCTGTAAGGCATTAAAATTTTGTGAAAATCATGAAAAATACTGCCGCTGGCTGGCAACTTTTTTAAAAATGCTGGCAGGAAAAGAGTTAAAAAAAAGTATGACCACTATCTCTCAATAAATCTATCTAATGTCACGGGTACGTATACATATGGCTTATCTCAACACTGCTTCACAGACACACTGGCTTGACCTCGGTCTGATTAAACGTCCCCGCTTGCCCCCACCTATTCAGATTTGGTTGAGTATGTAATCTGTGTCCCAGCAGCCCAGTTGGCACAATGTGTTTGTGTGTGTGTGTTTGAGAGAGAGAGATCAGTAACACCAGGCTGCAATGAGACATGTAAACACATTAATAAAAGGAGAGAACAGGATAAGACACGGTGTACCTGTCGCTATGGCAACTGATTATTTGTTATATCATATTGTGACGTGCTATGGTCGTAACAAACTGCCTCTTTCATTTCCTTGGAGCTATTTATCCGTGCCAAAAAAAATTGTGTGCAATCTGTTACATCACGTAGGTGAAATGACATAAACAAACCATCCAGTTCAGCACAGGAGCATGAAGCACATACTGTTTTAGAGAGGGGGGCTTCTTACCTGAGTGATGGAACCTCCTCGATATGATATTGGAGGTTCTTGGTGCACACGTGTGCCAGGAATGCCCTTTGTGATGCTGCCACCCTGAACAGCTGGCATGGGCCCTCGTGAGAGAAAGCCAATAATGTGTGATTCTTATGTATCTTGATGTTTTAAAGCACGTCTCTGAATAAAAGCATTGTATATTTGTGTTCATACATGCTACTTTCATGCAAGCTACACATTTTAGGCAAATCAGAGCATTCTGATATTGTTTATATGACGAGAGATATAATGGTGACCTCGTGATGTAGTGCTGTCCTGTGTGGAGAGATTCTCAGCCTGAGAGGAGGAGGGCCCGTGAGGGGACAACTGTTCCTGTTTGACCACTGGAAAACCTCCTGCGGAGAAAGACAAAGAGGTCAGATGTGAAAAAAGGATCTGGCCGGCTGATCTGCGGTTGTTTGTGACTCTCACCCATTTTCCTCTGGTCCATCCAGGAGAGACCCAGTGATCCTTGCGGTGGGATTTTCCCATGCTCTGAGCCGTGAGATGGGTTGTGTAACTGCACCGGAGTACCCTGCAACACAACACAACAGGACAACTCTTATTCTAGATGTGGAAATATGCATACATGTAACAGTATTACAAATGCGCCTTATATGCACTGTATCTATTAACTATGAATAATTTTTCTGGCACTTAAATGGGCTGCAAGGACTTTTTTACCTGTGTGATGGAGCCACCAGGTTTGGCAGAGGAGATTAGGGGAGGGGGTTCTGGGATATGGAGAGGCCGAACTGCAGCCATCCTCTCCTGTGGCTGCAAAGTGGGAGCCAAGGCTGAAATAGAGAAAATTTCTCCTCAGATATTTTGATCATAGTATTAAAAAAAAATGTGTCCAAATGGACAAGTTATTTCATGTTTGGCCTTGTACCAAAAATGCACTTTGGTTATTTACAGGAGCATTCTGTAACTTCTCAAAAACTGTGATTTAGATCCTGTAAACTGGCTCCACGTTACTGAAGTGTAATTACCAAAAGATAATTTAAGCATCATTAATAAAAGACGTAACTTGCACATTTAAAGAAGGACTTTGCAGTATGTACAGTAGCTAATGTCGAAAGCTTCTTCAAAACGGATTCATTTAAAGGAAAACACCACAGTTTTTCAATATTTTACTATGATCTTACCTCAACTTAGACTAATTAATAAATACCTATCTTTATTCACTGCGTGCACTTAAAATTTGTACAGTGCGTCGTGAATGTGTTAGCATTTAGCCTAGCCCCATTCATTCCTTAGGATCCAAACAGGGATGAAAGAAGCCACCAAACACTTCCATGTTTTCCCTATTTAAAGACTGTTACATGAGTAGTTACACGAATAAGTATGGTGGCGCTAAATAAAATGTGGAAATGTTTTAAGCGGATAAAATGAGAACTATATTTCTATGGAAGAGCACTTAGTTTGCAGCACTTTGACCTCGGGCGCAGTAATATGCTCATCCGCCATACAATACAGTTCTCATTTTTCAAGTTTAATTTCGTGCCACCATACTTACTCGTGTAACTACTCATGTAACAGTCTTTAAATAGGGAAAACATAGAAGCGTTTGGTGGCTTCTAAATTCATCCCTGTTTGGATCCTAAGGAATAAATTAGTCTAAATGCTAACACATTCATGAAGCGCTGTATAAAGATTAAGTGCACGCATTAAAAAAAGATAGGTATGTATTAATTCATCTAAGTTGAGGTAAGAACATAGTAAAATATTGAAAAACTGTGGTGTTTTCCTTTAAGGATGAAGCTGTGGAAGTTGTCTTACAGGGGTTGTAGTGTAGCAGCTGATCTTGACTGAGTTTGGCCATGTCCCTGGGCGAGAGCTGGTACGCCGACATCACCGGCCGCCCCATACCCATAGCCCGAATGTCATCGGCAACGGGAACCTTCTTACCATCCGCAAGAGGAGAAAATGCCCGAGATTTATCTGCACACACAGACGTACAAAAAAAAATGCAAAGATGATTACGAGAAGCCTCAGATGATTGGTTGATCTGATGAATAAACAGCTGATCGCTGGACAGCAGTGTAGATCACTCCATATTTGCACAGGTGAAAACGCTAAAGCTCAGTCAGCACAACCCCTGCATGAAAAGCAGCAATTTCCAGTGCAAAACCACACAAACAACGCAGTTAAGGCCCTGATACATGACTCGTGTCAGTGTTCTTCAATGCATAGTGTTTGTAATTTTGGCTACATTGTACAGTAAGGTTTCATTTGTTAACCATACTGTAGTAGTTAACATGAACAAACAATGACAAATACTTCTGAAGTATTTTTTAAATCTAGTTAATGTTTTCCATTTACATTTATGAATTTAGCAGACACTTTTATCCAAAGCGACTTACAGTGCATTACAAGGTAAAAAAATTATTAATATGTTTCCTGCGGATCGAAACCATATTCCACTGAGCTACGGGAAGATTTAAAATTTGTTTTTATTCAATAACATAAGTAAAATCACAATTAACTAACAAGAACAAAATAATTGTATTGGCATTAAAGGGACACATGCTCACATTCCAGCTCCCCTACAGTTAAACATTTGATTTTTACTATTTTGGAATCCATTCAGCCGATCTCTGGGTCTGGCGCTACCACTTTTAGCATAGTTTAGCATAATCCATTGAATCTGATTAGACCATTAGCATCAAACTAAAATATAACCAAAGAGTTTTGATATTTTTTCTATTTAAAACTGGACTCTTCTGTAGTTACATCGTGTAATAAACTGACAGAAATTTAAAAGTTGCGATTTTCTAGGCCGATATAGCTAAGAACTATATCTCATTCTGGCGTGATAAAAAAATAGCTTAGGCGTAGTGATATTACGTCCATAAAAGGCGTAGTGATATTACGCACTACCTGAAAATAGTCCCCTTGGTTACTTTCAAAAGCAGGGGAATATTTTTCACGCCCTGCGTAATATCATTGCACCTGCTGCAGCCATGTTAGCGCAATGCTAATGGTCAGATAAATGATCAGATTAAAGGAACAGTATGTAAGAAATTTATATAAATTAATCGTAAAATGGCCCTGATATGTCACTAGACATTAAGAAATCATTTTCATTTCAAATATTTATATCACTGACAACAGTGGTCTGGCCAGGATATTGTCATTTAAAAAGTGGAGTTGCAGCCCTCAACTGATGTTTATGTTGTCATTTTGTGTATTGGACACCAGTTGTGTTATTGCAATACCAGATTTGGACACAATCCTACATACTGTTCCTTTAAATGGATTGTGCTAAGCTATGCTAAAAGTGGTAGCGCCAGACCTTGAAGATCGGCTGAATGGATTCCAAAATGGTGAAAATCAAATGTTTAATTTAGGGGAGCTGGAAAATTAGCATATTTTCAAAAAAGTGGAGTGTCCCTTAATCTAACTTCAACAAATATTAATAAATGCTGTTAAAATATATTGCTCATTGTTATCTCATGTTAACCAGGTTCTCATTCTTTGTATACTATCATCTAATGGTTTTATGGTATGCTTTTCCTTTGACAACTCACTAGTATCCATCTCTAGGAATATTTTCCAGTTCCAAGCTCAAATACAAAGTTTGAGCATGCTCTTGCTCCCCTTGCAAAATCCCGCTCCTTCACTATCTGTGACACATTATACATGGGTCAAAAGGGACACATCCCCCTTGCGTTGAAGTTCTGACATGAGTCATGTGAAAGGTCTTTATTTAGACTTTCTCTCTCACACACACACACACCCACACAAATCATGAGGCTGAAATCTGCGAGCGTAGCAGCATGCAAACAAATCCGCGAATCATTCACGCTCCCAGAAATCAACACGCTTGATTAGAGTCTGCTCCGGTAGTGTATAAGTATGCGTGTGAAGTGTGTAAACCTACGTAATCCGTGGAGCAGAGCCTGTAGCCATCTCTCGTTCCCCTCCAGCTCTGCAGGGACAGACACACTGCAGCTCATCACACAGCCTTGACCCAAAACTCTCTCTCAAAAGGAGCAGTTTTGTGTCTTAAAGTGTTTAGTGCCGATATCAGAACAATCTACTGTTTGCTTATCCGACATCAATTACACTATTGCAAACTATTCCCATTATAACTGGGATTGTAAGATTTCTACCCTTGTTCAGATAAGCCCAATTCTGCCACACACTAATAATTAACCTATAATTTCTATGTAAATGTAAACATTGAAATTGTATAAGAAGAAAACTGATCTAAAGGGACAAATTTTTTTAAATATTCTCATTTTCCAACTCCCCTAGAGTTAAACATCTAGATATCCACAGTTGTGGAACCCATTCAGCCAATCTCCGGGTCTGGCGCCACCACTTTTAGCATAGCTTAGCACAGATTAGTCAATTAGAATAGTGCATTAAAAAATAACTAGAAGAGCTTGGATACTTTTCCAATCTAAAACCCGACTCCTCTGTAGTTACATCATGTACGAAGACCGACAGAAAATTAAGAGTTGCGATTTTCTAATAAGATACGGCTAGTAACTAAACTCTCATTCTGGCATAATAAGGACTTTGCTTCTGTAACATGGCTGTAGGAGGCACAATGATATTACGCAGCGCCTGAAAATAGTCCCCTGCTATTGAAAATTACCAAGGGGACTACTTTCGTGGGACTGCGTAATATCATTGCGCCTCATGCAGCCATGTTACGGCAGCAAAGTCCTTGATTATTACGCCAAAATGAGAGTATAGTTCCTAGCCATATCTGCCTAGAAATTCGCAACTTTAATTTTTTCGTCGGTCTTAGTACACAATGTAACTACAGAAGAGTCAAGTTTTAAATAGGAAAAATATCCAAACTCTTTGGTTATTTTTAGCGCAATGCTAATGGTCTAATCAGATTCAATGGATTATGCTAAGCTATGCTAAAAGTGGTACAGCCAGACCCGAAGATCAACTGAATGGATTCCAAAAAGGTAAAAATCAAATGTTTAACACAAGGGGAGCTAATAAATGAGCATATTTAAAAAAAAGTGGACTGCCTCTTTAAGTCTAGAAAATACAGAAACAAGAAATGAAGTAAGGTATTATGTACAGCAAACTTATCATTACTGCAAAACAAGGCTTTTGTATCACTATAAAAGGAGTTTTGCCACTCTATCCCCTTTACCCTATCTCAGTTTCCCAACTTTCGCTAACCTACTTGTTCGCAATAATAACTTCGACACCATTGGTTGTTTCCTATCCCTTCGTAAACATTCACATTTACAGCTGACGTTCATCACAGCACTCCAAAGGCAACCGACTACACTACTCCTGCTTAACACACGTGTGCACAAACGCGCAAACACAACAAATCTTGCTTTACTGATGCAGTAGGCACAAGGACACAAGAAGAAACAAACAAAAGAAAATGATGGAGTATGAGACAACCGGGGAGATCGTGGTTGCAAAAGTACTAAAGAAACAGATGACATATAAAAAATGCAAGATACCCTCTCTCTCTCTGTCGGAGATGCTGGGACTGCGAGTCCTAAACCGTGGGCTGCCAGCGTCCCCGCCCCCTGGATAATGCTGAGATTTGGTTGGTTGTGGTTGCTGCTGTTTCACCTCCTGGGAGGATTCATGTGCCATGGTAATCTGTTGCTGGTACAACGCAAGAGCGTGGGGCATGGCCTGTTGTTTTCCTAGCAAGCCTCCCCGGTTACTGCTGCCTGCCACAGACACCTCTGGCATCTGCGCACAAATGTACAAAATGCTTTATTTATGAAATACATAAAAAGGCATCCTTATTTTAAATTATTGACAGTATTAGCCTCAATGGAATTAAAACAGCCATGGCAACTGCATAACACAACCATAACAAATGATACAACATATGAATGAAGGTAGATTGTAAAAGAACAGCTAGTTAGTATGGGTGAATACTCACTATGGGAGGTATAGCGGCTGCTCTCTGTTTAAGCTGTTTGAGGTCCAAGGGTTTCTGAATTGTAGACGAGATCACTCCATCATGGGCAAAGCTCAACAGACTTGGCCTGGGAGACGTCATTGAATCGAGAGTGAGGCGAGGATAGAAAGAGTTATTGCTTAATATGGTCAGAGCCTCATTGTGCCTTATTTACAGTCTTTGTAAACAACCCATTAACGCCACCGAGCTGCGCGCACACACACACACACTTAATCGCCATTTCAGCTCGCATAAACAAATATATGCTTTCCGTGTGCTGTCTTAGGGAAATGTAAAATACAAAATACACAAAAGACAGCCAGACGCACACACAAACTGCGCCCGCTCTGGCTGTTTTGTTTGGCGAGCTCACAAGGTAATATTTCCCCCAGCTTAGCCAACATATACACTGTTTGGTGTCATGGAAAAACAGAGCCGCCCTACAGGACAGATCCCAACAATCCCCATTTAATCAGCCTCCTAAACCACAATAGACATCGGACCCCACCCAGCCATCCACTATCAGTCTCACCTGCTCTTTTCCGTACTCTCCGTTTCCTCCACCTCGTCCGCACTACACGTGGCGCTGGAGTCGCTATCTTGATTTGCGCTTTTTCCGCCATGATCCTTCTTCTTGCTCTCCTTCTTTCCCTCCTCAATCTCCAGACCAGCAGGAGGTTTCTTATCCTCTCCAACCACTTCCTTACAGGCCTCTGCTGCTTCGGTCTTGACCTCCTGTTTCACTCCTCCCTGCTCTTCTTTTATCTTTTCCACCATTGGCTTGTCCTCCAGCCCAACTTTGGCAGGTGGCGCGTCTTTGTCTGCGGTAGACGAGCAGGATGCTGTGGCATTGGGTGCAGCTTTGGGTCGTGCTGGGCCCTCTTCTTTGACCTTGCTGTCGTCTGAGGAGCGTGGGGAAGGGAGGCTCTCCGTGTCGGAGCTGTTATTGACTCCACCTGGAGAAGAAGAAGACATGAGTGCTTGCTACTCTGTTGAACTGACTACAGGAAATCTTAACTAGGGTTAAACATGTTTCATATGCCTCGAAATAAAGTTTTGACCACAGCAACTTTCAAATAGATGTGTGATGTTCACATGGAGATGCAGTTGTATAAGTAATAGACTTTTGGAATATTATAAAACTACTTGATTGCTTACTGAATCAAATTCAGTAGGTAAAACGGTTAAAAAAAGATAAAAATCTTAAAAATCTCATTTCACATTTCCAAGTCAACCAGGCTTCATGTACAGTACCAATGCTTATTGTTGTCTCGAAACAAAATGTTAAATAATCTCTTACGATACCGTACATTCACACAGGGTGTCAGCGTTAATGTTTAATGGAGGGCGTGTCTGGAGCATGTCCCTGACACGATCGTCATAGAATAAACAGCCAATCACAGTGAGCCGCAACACAAAAAAGGTGGCTTTTGTTTTGACAGGTGGATGCTGGTTTGGCTGTGCTAGCGATTGCTGGTGTAACTCTAGTGTTAGCCACCGCAATGATTAATCTTTCCTCCAAGTTTATGTTCCTCTGTTCTCCAGTCTTGCATGAACATAATTGGCTAGCATCTGCAGAAGGTTATTTGTATAGGGCGATTTGATTGGCTGAAGTCTGCGTTGTTCCTTAAAGGTGCTCTAAGCGAATTCATGCATTTTAGACCATAAAACATTTTTTGTTACATACAGCAAACATCTCCTCACTGTCTGCTTGCTGCCTGTCCGCTGATCAAACTGTAAAAAAACGCGAGCTCTGTAGATGTCTGCGGAACGGAGGGGGAGGAGTTTGCTACGCTCTGTTTGTTTGAAAACAGTTCAAACATCAACAAAAAGTAACGTCAGACAGATTCGCTTAGAGCGCCTTTAAGTAGAGAAATTTAGAATTTTGAAAATCAAAAATATGCAGTGTTGGGGAAAGTTACTTTTAAAAGTAATGCATTAAAATATTAAATTACTCCCCAAAAAAGTAACTAATTGTGTTACTTAGTTACTTTTCATGGAAAGTAATACTTGCGTTACTTTTGCATTTCTTTTTCTTACTTTGCTTAGGCTTGATCTCTTTCGGGCCTTACAGGTGTTTTTTATCACTGAGAAGTCGCAAAAACGTCAAGCTCTGGCATGCCATCTTCGTTTAAATATTAATGTGTACATTTATAAAGTAATGCGTTACTTTACTCGTTACTTCAGAAAAGTAATATGATTACGTAATGCACTTTACTTGTAATGCGTTACCCCAACACTGGTTATATGCAAGTTGCTTTGGATAACAGTGTCTGTTAGGGCTGTGACGTATCACAAAACTCATGGTTTGATCACATTACGGTTTTTGAGGCACGGATCGGATCATTTCTCGGATCAGCAAAAAAAGGTGGGAAAAATCTAATAGGTACAGAAATCGAATTAAATGAATAATAACACTTTATTGTACAAATTAAATATTATTATTATTATTTATTTATTTTTAGAGCCAAAGAAGTGATTTTCTCTTTGTCTTGGATTGTTTGATTAACATTAATGACACAGACTTAAGTAGGTTAATTGAGGTAACTGTCTCTTTAAGACCAAATAAGCACAGACTGGTTTCGGACTCTATAATACACTTAAGACATAAACAAATGTTTTTATTAGAAAAAGAATACTGCGAGATCATTTTGTGTGTATGTGCCCTGTCAAGAACAGAAAGATTTTATGTTGGCTTACTTTTTGAAACGCGTCTCTCCGTATATGCACTACTCAGGGCACTTAAGCACGTGCACACACACAGGCGGAGGGCGAACTTTCCCCATTTAAATTTACATACTAATCCGCGAAACCGCGGGACAACTGCGATCCGTCACAGCACTAGCGTCTGCTAAATTAATAAATGTAGAAAAATAAGCCAAGTATACATTTTGGAATTGTACACCAATACAAAAATAATAATTATTTGATTTATTATTACATAAGGGAAGTAAAAATGTTCTTTGAACCAATTTCCCACTTCCTGTTTTATATAAAAACGACAAAGTTATTATAGTCTATAATAACTTTTCCCATTTAAAATCATTTTAGAGAAAAGTTCCCTTAAACAAATCTAACTTGTCTTTTTTCTAATGAAAAAGTAAACATAACTAATAAATACACAGCAGGGGTTATGATAAGCTTCATTTTCCCACTGGCATAACAAACTCAAGCGGTTGAACGTATTCTCCCAGCTGGATGTAATTACACAATAACCATAACATAATAAGCACTTCCCATTGCTGGCCATCTTTCACAAGATCTGACCTGATAAATGGGCTTCATGAACGCTTATGAAAGCTATTTATCGGCAAGCCACACCTGACCGCCAAACACGAAGCACAGAGCGCTCACTTTACAGATTTATTGCGGACACCAGTGACACTGTGGTTCCAGGACTACAATACGACACAAACTGACCTTCACGGCACTCGCCCACAGATATTCATCTGCACCCAGAGTCTTAGCAAAACATCTAGTCACTCCGTAACAACAAAACCACTTCAATTACTCCATTCAGGGCGCAAAGCCTAGCTCTCCTGGAAAACCAATTTCTGCCTGCAATGTGACTGCCGTCACGTTCTCAGAAGTGTACAGAAGTAGGT
The DNA here is from genome assembly GCF_027580225.2 of Misgurnus anguillicaudatus. Lineage (NCBI taxonomy): Eukaryota > Metazoa > Chordata > Actinopteri > Cypriniformes > Cobitidae > Misgurnus > Misgurnus anguillicaudatus. Next base: position 19,807,116 of record NC_073341.2, read on the forward strand.
CAGGGTTCTATCACAAGTGAGGTCATAGGTGAGTCTCAACCACGTGTCGCTCATATTCTGAGAAAAGCTTTACGCTATTAAATTCAAGCTGCTGTGGGATTTCCTGGTAACCACAAGCCTCAAAGGTGTATGCTTCATTCTGACTGGCTTCTTATCTATGTTAGATAACTGTATAGAGATTGTGCAATCATCCTTTACATTACACAAAGTCAATGAGTAACATGCGTCAAATAACAACCTTAATACATAAAGACATTTGTACCTTCTCCATCCTCCTGAGCCTCCTCTTCGTTGCCACTGACTCCTGATCCCTCCATCTCCTCCTCTTCTGCAGCAGATGGAGCGCTGGCCTCCTCGTTCTGGGGAGCTTTACCTCTACGTCTGGCTTTACGCTCTCTCTCCTGTAAATAATTATAATAATAAACAACTGATTCCAGGACAACGAAACACATAGACGGATCTGGGAAAGTAACAGACCGATTTTATTTTATGCTGTTGGAGGATCTCATCCAGTTTCTGTCTCTTCTTGTAGTTGAAGTAAAAGTTCTTGCACTGGGAGACAGTTTTGGAGCCCACCATCTTGGCAATGGCGGACCAGTTTCGGCCATACTGGAGGAGACCTGTGGAGAGACGGCAAGAGAAGAAGCATGCTCACATTACCGATCGCAAAAAACAGGAAACAGAGCCATGAGTGCATGTGTCATCGCTGCAGTTATTTCTACACATGAGAGACAGTGTTGTTGTATGCATGATGCAAGGGGACACAAAGTGTTTCTCTGGCCTTTTGTCAAATCGTATTGACACAGACAATACAAAGACAACAGGAAACGGTGGGGAAAGGGAAGAGGGTTGCGAAATAACGCGAGCTGCGTGTTATAAACCGATTGTTGGTAGGCCAAACTGTTGCAATGCCAAATAAGCATGTCTGATTAGTTAGTTCGCCCTGTTGTTAGTTCCAACAAACTGCTAAGCCACAACTGTTGTGTATTTACACAATATTTCCCTACAGTTTGATCCAATAAGTCAAATGCACTGAAAATAGGCCAGCAACTCAGCTGGTATAGTTTATATAAAGCCCTGTTTACACCTGGTATTATTTGGTTGATCGCTTCACAAGTGGACGATGCTAAATACAGGTGTAAACGGGGTGTAAAACGTTTTGAGCTCATTCACATATAGATGTAGTCGAAAACATGCTTTTGTGGCGTAGTGTGGTCATGTGGTCAAATGTGTTTGTGCAGCCACAAAAAACGCCTACTCTTCGCCTACAGATCTAATGTGTAAACTGTATAACATTAAAGCGGCTTTTTAATTTTCGTTCCATTTTGCGAGCATGTGAAAGTTGCATGACCTTATTTCATACATTGTTTTGAAATATCTTAAAGTCCTTACGTATAGATTTACAAAACACTGCGCAGCATGTTTACTAACAACACAAGCAGCGGACTCTCGCATAATATTAGTGAGCGTTAACTTAAACCCGTCATTTCTTCCGCTCGTAAATCGCCCATAGACCCTCCCCTCGACCTTATCAGGACAGAAGAGATTGAAAAAAAACAAAGACCATAGCACGGTTTCACAGACAAGGCTCAGCTAAAGCCAAGACCAGGTCTTAGTTAAATGAAGATGTTTAAGCTTCTTTTATAAACATGCCTTTGAAAAAGACGTTACAGGTGTGTATCGTGAGACGGCACTGGCATATTTTAAGAACTGTCAGTGTAAGATATTTTAAGTTAAGAGAGCTCAAACATGTGTTTTAATCTAAGACTACCCTTAAAGGAAAACACCACAGTTTTTCAATATTTTACTATGTTCTTACCTCAACTTAAATGAATTAATAAATACCTATCTTTTTTTAAAACGTGCACTTTTACTCTTTGTGCAGCGCTTCTTGAATGTGTTAGCATTTAGCCTAGCCCCATTCATTTCTAAAAAGTTTTATTTTGTGCCACTATACTTAGTCGTGTAACTACTCATGTAACAGTCTTTAAATAGGGAAAACATAAAAGTGTTTGGTGGCTTCTAAATTCATTCCTGTTTGGATCCTAAGGAATGAATGGGGCTAGGCTAAATGCTAACACATTCACGAGGCGCTGTACAAAGAGTAAAAGTGCACGTTTTAAAAAAGATAGGTATGTATTCATTCATTTAAGTTGAGGTAAGAACATAGTAAAATATTGAAAAAAGTAGTGGTGTTTTCCTTTAAGCCTTGAAGCCTGTGAAACCGAAGGCATGTGTCTCTCTCGTCCACCTGTTATCCGATCGACCAAAACACATTTTAATACCAGGTAACAAGCTCTGATTTACAGTACACAAAGCCTAACAAACAATCTGTCGCAACACTGACACAACACAAGATCGTGTGTGCTTGGTTACACAAGCCTCAAGCGTTCTCATCTGCCTAGCGTGATGTCATTATGGGAAACCTCAATAAAAGGTCAAAGACCATGTGCTGCCATTTGGCGTCTGAGGCAGGAAAGTGGGACAGCAGCCTGAAGTGAACTTTATTCTCAATTACTTAATGACAAATCTAAAATCTGCCTTGAATACCTTCAAACTCAGTCTAAATAGCTGCTTAGACTACATGTGATCACAGTACTGCTGCCCTTCACAGCAAAGCTACAAGATAGTAAATGTGGCAGAGAGAGCAAGAGATAGGGAGAGATAAACAGACACAGATAAGCGACAGATAAAAAGTGCAAGTATATGGAGTTCACTAGTAAAAGCAGTCACACTGTGACATTAAAGCTATCATATAATTATTAGCTTCGTTTTATTATACTGTATGAGTTGTACGTGCTTTCATGTTAATCCTCATCTGCATCTTTGGTGCTCACTTTCTGTGTCTATCTATTCCTTAATCTTCCAGCTGCTGCACTAGCAAACACACAATTTAAAGACTCGCTAACACATCAAGGTTTAACAATTTATACACACACAATCTTCTTCCACATAGTCGACCAATTCCAAAGGTCTTTTCTTGCACAATCCAGCATATGGCAAAGTGGCTGTTAAATGACACTTCCTGAAATGCAGGTTTCATCCATCAAAGCTCTTTGATTTCAAAACAATTCAGTCATCAGAAGTTGATGATGATACCTCCAAAAGTACAAGTACTCCAGTCAGACAGAAGCCATGTCGTCCAATCAGCTTTGTTAATTTTAGATCATGTGCAGACACTGTATCCAATCAAACCCCTCGACCAACTGGGGACCGTCCAATCAGGGACTTGCATGGAGAAGATACGAGGCCCGCTGGTCTGCTCTTTCTCATCGCTCCATTAGTCTTTTATTTTCGCCCACACCATCTCCATGGAAATGCGCACGAGAGGCTCTTGAAGCTCCGTCACAGCTCGTGGTAACGCGTGCAAGCAGGAAAGAAAAAAAGGGAGTGGTGTTTGGGAGGGAAAGGAGCTCTGCTCCCATACCCTCCTTCTATCCGATAGCTTAGCTGTAGTTTTCCCGTCTCTTGTTTAAACACGGCAGCCCCTTTCTTTTTCTCCTCCAGCCTTCTGTATTTATCAAACTCACGCGCTTTCTCTCGCCAGCTCTCTCTCGCTCTGTCTCAAGGCCACAGTTTTTTTCCACTCCTCTTCTCTGGCTGCCGCTTGGCTGGACTTTAACAGCAGAGTGAAGCCGAGATGCAGTAACTCCACCCCCCTAATGCCCTCCCCTCCCTGCACAACCCCATCTGATCTCTTCTATCACTCTCTCTCTTTTCTGCACTCTCTAATACATAGTCTCTGTGCCAAAAGGCAACTATGTACAAACAATCAAAGGCAAACAGAAAATAAGAGCCGGGCGGAGAAAAAGAGAGATAATGTGAGAGGTTTGATGTTGATTTCGTGAAAAAAGCAGAAGAAAAGCGATTCCTCCAAACTGACCTGCTTTTTTTTCTTCAAAGTGACCTCTGCACACAGTCCTTAACAACAGTTAGAGAGCGAGCGAGAGAGAGAGAAACACAAAGGCTTGCCAAGTCCTCCGATTCTTGCCAACCCACAATTCAACCACTTCCTTTCTGCACTCATACGGCTGAATCTAACCACTCGTACGCTTACTCAACTCTACACAGGGAAGAGAGATTGAAAGTGAAAGAGGACTTAAAGAAAGAGAGAGAAAGCCGTGTACACACTGTAAATAAATCGTTTCTTCCCGTGATACTATCTAATATATTCCTCTGCATAAAGAGTGCTGGATAATAGCAATTAAAGAGACAACAGACGAATTGTGTACATTAGTGTCCTCATAGCCAACATATAAGATCAATTCATTTCCCTCATTTATACACAGACATGAACTCATGCAAGGCCACCCTGCTTTTGACTAATTCACACTGGCACAGTCTTTCAGAGTCAATCTCTCTCTCTGCGTGTGTGTGTGCGGTGAAGAGCAGCGAGACATCCAGGTGCCATCAACACATTACTGCCCTCTTTCTCTTTTAAAGTGATCATATATAAAGAGATTAGCATGCAGAGCCGTAAGCTGCTTTATAAAGGACAGATGAGGTAACTGGCGGGTGAAAGGGGTTACACTGGCAGGATATGTGGGGTGAGAGGAAGATTAAGATAAGGATGGTGCAATAAGATTAAGTACAGCAGTGTTTTGGCGAGCAAGACTGCATTCTAGGTTTAAGTGTGACAGCATTCTGTACCAAAGAGAGATATCAATAAACAATATTAAAAAATTTACATTTAGTTTTTTTAAGAGAGATTATCATCTCTTTTAATAATTCTTACTTGTGCAATGTTAGTCAAGGCTTCCTGCACAGCAATTATTTATTTTGTGTATGTGTCCATTTACCACCCCCTCGATAAAGTTTTTAATTAAACTAGATTAAGTTTTTGATTAAGTGTGTAATAAAATGAAAGTAATAGTTCAGCCAAAAAAAAAAAATTGTGTCATGATTCACCAGGACTTTGCCTTGAATACATGTCAACGAGACAAGAAACGGAAGAAGTGCAAATCTGTATTTAATTTATTTTTAAGGTGGCAATATTAAACGGGTGATTCTCACGAAATCCAGACTTAGAAGGTGTCCAGCATTTATTTAAAAAGCCCTTGAAGTCAACTTTTTTTGCACATAGATTTTATTTTTATTTAAATTAAATAAAAAAATTATCATTACCGCAACATGTTATTACATTAAATATATGCATTTACAAACTCATGTTTTGGTAATGAGAACTAAAAAGTTGTCTAGGTACTATGACAAACAAAATTTCAACTTGGCTACCTACTTGGTAGCCATCTTGAGTGTCACAGTGAATTATGTCCCTTCCAACTATTTTTTTTAAAAATGTTAGTTCATTGAGGGCTTAAACAATGATTGAAAATTGTTGCGGAGGATGAGAATTTTTTTTGGACACATTTATATTCATTATTATTGTCTCTACATTTACCAATGATCACCAAATACTACATGTTTCTTTACTGTAAATGTTTATGGTATAACATGCACTGAAGCTTTTTATTTTTTAGATTTTTTAATTATAAATATTTCCATGTCAAAGAACCAAAATCCAGTCATGGACAAATTGCGGTAATGAAAATTTTAACCTTAATTGTGAAAAAACAACAAATTTGTTTTGTAAGATGTCATTTGAAATCATGTGCAAAATAGTACATGAAGAGATGTTTGTAACTGTATGCTTCTTACTTTGATAGCATTTACTTTGCAATTTTTTATCAAAATGTTTCATGACACCTCATAAATCTAATTTCGCGAGAATCACCCAATACACTTTACACGGATATGGAAACGATTGCTTTTCATGGTAGTTCGCCCAAAAAATAAACAAAATCTGTAATTTACTCTTTCTCAAGTTGTTACAAACCTGTAAAAAAATTATTTTGTCCGAACGAACACGAAGGAAGATTGTTTGGAAGAATGTTTGTAACCAAACAGATCAGGGGCACCATTCACTTCCATTGTATTATTTTTCCTACTATGGAAGTCAATGATGCCCCAGATCTGCCTTCAAAATATCTTTCTTTGTGTTTATCAAAACAAAGTCATTTTTGCAGGATTGGAACAACTTAAAGGCGGGGTGCATGATCTCTCAAAGCCAATGTTGATATTTAAAAAATCACCTAAACAAACACGCCCCTATCCCAATAGAATCTAGACCGCCTTTTGATAGACCCACCCCACACATACGCAGCTCAGGCAATGATGCCAATTGGTAGACACGCCCCTTTACTGCTGATTGGCTACAAGTGTGTTTTGGTACTCGGCCCGACTCCCTTTTCCAAAGTGTTTTTCAAAAATCATGCACCCCGCCTTTAAGAAAGAGTAAATGACAGAATTTCCATTTATGGGTGAACTACCATGAAAAGCAATGATTTCCGTATCTGTTTAAAGTGTTTAATATTCCACCTTCAAAATCTGTATTAAATACAGATTCGCATTTCTTCCGTTTCTTGTCTTGTTGGCATGTATTCAAGGCAAAGTTCTGGTGAATCTAAACAATGAATCAGATTCAGTTCCAGGGAAGAGTGGTGAATAGTTATTATGTTAGTTTACAACACGCAGCCTGATGGATCAGACATGACTTGCTGATGCCAGAAAAACAGAAAACTGTTAGCGAAGCGACATGGAGCTAATCTGAAGTAGGTCAGACAAGCGGGCGTTTAGCAGAAAGATCAGAGCTTTGCTCATTACTCATGGATTCTGTCCGCATTCCACTAATATAATCCAGTACGTCCACTAATATAATCCAGTACAAATGTGTTTAAAGATCTGTTAACAGAGCTCTTATTGTTTGTTCTTGAACAATTAGTAAATGACAACCATCAAATAAACACACGGCGAGAGCATTCGGACGCATTCTTATGAGTATGAGAGTGTGTGAAATGAGGGCAAGGGCACAGTCTGTCCTTTGGCGTTCGAGTAAATGTTTGTAGAGTTGCTAGGTTGAGGGTTGCCGTTCTTATCAGCAGGCTCGTACGACTACACAGCCAGAGAATTCCAAGAAATCGGAATGCTCGTCATTCATAAGATTCTACACTTACCCTACCCCTTATGTTGTAAATACTTAGGCTAATTTAACTACGCCTGGGCTAACAATAAGTGTAATCATAGCTCAGTATAACATATTTTACAAGCGTTAAATGAATTCCACGGAATGATGCAGAATTCCAGAAAATCAGAGCCTAGCAGAACTGTGATAACCTTTTGATCCCAGACATACAAACAGCCTTCTGAATATTAGATACCCTCTTACGCAAAACTTAAGACCCTGGCAATTTTGATCTCTAACAGAAATATCAGCATCCCTAGACAATATATTCTGATCCAGACCACCTTTATGCTGTAATATAAGTGTGTACAAACAGTTTGTCTATACAATGTGTGCAGTTTGAAAAAGCCACAAGGGTTCTGACCTTTCTTTGCAGTTTCCATCTCCTCCTCAGTCCAACGAGAGCTTTCGTTCATCTCCAGGTTTGCTAAGACGCAAAGAAAACAATGACATAACACATCCATCCAAAACAGCAGATGCTAGGCGGTCAATAAAAATTACAGAATGAAAAGTTTATATATGAGGAAAGTACTTAAATAAACACATAAAAGAACAAATTGAAGGTGAGGAGAAATTAAAAAAGGCCTCAAGAGCTCTCGTGATAAACCTTGGGAAAGGCCAAGAGCTGTCGGAGGAGCCGTTTAGACCCTCACGCGGAGGTATAAAACATACTGCCGTACAATAAATGACAGTTCAAGAACACTCCTACATGAGTTAGATAAGCCTCTTTCATCAACTCTAGGCAAGTTAAGAATTAAGTTATAAAACTAATATGAAGCACAATGTTAAAAGGTCATACACAATGCTTTGAGTGCATTTATGTACTCATTTCACTTTGAGTGCATGAGACCTAAACAGAGGGGTTCATCTACTACACTTAGGGTGGGTGTGTAAGTTAAAGGCTCTGTATGCTAACCAAGCTCATTATTGAGAGGTGAAGTGTTCTCTTCCTGTTCGCTGGTCATAGAGCGAGTCACTCGTCCCTTCCGATGTCCACGACTATTTGCGGTGCGTCGCCCTTTAACGGCTACAGGTTGCTCTTTTTCCTCCCCGTCCTCACCAGAGGTGTCATCTCTACAATAAAAACAAAGCAAAGACAAATATATTATACAATATATATAATTTGTATATCTATATCTATACATCTCTATATCTATCTATCTATCTATCTATCTATCTATCTATCTATCTATCTATCTATCTATCTATCTATCTATCTATCTATCTATCTATCTATCTATCTATCTATCTATCTATCTATCTATCTATCTATCTATCTATCTATCTATCTATCTATCCATCTATCCATCTATCCATCTATCCATCCATCCATCTATCCATCTATCCATCTATATCTATCTATCCATCTATCTATCTATATCTATCCATCCATCTATCTATCTATCTATCTATCTATCTATCTATCTATCTATCTATCTATCTATCTATCTATCTATCTATCTATCTATCTATCTATCTATCTATCTATCTATCTATCTATCTATCTATCTATCTATCTCTATCTATCTATCTCTATCTATCCATCTATCTCTATCCATCTCTATCTATCCATCCATCCATCCCTCCATCTATAGATCCCTCCATCTATAGATCCCTCCATCTATAGATCCCTCCATCTATAGATCCCTCCATCTATAGATCCATCCATCTATAGATCCATCCATCCATCTATAGATCCATCCATCCATCTATAGATCCATCCATCCATCTATCTATCATTTTTTTTCTAGATATATTTTTATTAGTGCTAGGCAAAGATTAATTGCGATTAATCGCAAACAAAATAAGCATAATATATGTTTATGTACTGTGTGTAATTATTATGTATATTTAACCACACACACACACACATATATATATTTATTTCAGAACTTTGTAATTTATATAAATAAAATTAATATATATATAAATAAATACATACATGAATGTGGGTGTATTTATATAAACATAATAATTACACAGAGCACACACTCATATATTATGCAAAAAAAATCACTTTTATTTTGTATGCGACTAATCGCGATTAATCTTTGCCCAGCACAAATTTTTTTATATATACACACACTAATCATTTGCAGAGTAAAAGGTTTTTGTTTACATATGTGTGTTTACTGTGTATAACAATTACGTATACATAAATACGCACGCACATACATGTATATTTTTAAGAAAAATAAGTTAAATGATATTATAATGTATATAATGTAAATGTTTCTTAAATATATACATGCATGTGTGTGTATTTATATATACATATATGAGATGAAAACAAAAACTTTATTCTGCAAACAATAAAAAAAAATTCTGCAAACAATTAGTTGCGATTAATCATTGTAATTTTACGGTTTTGATTCCTGATGTCTCCCAATGATTCGACATGGAAAATCAGAGCTTAATCTAAACCAGTGGTCTCCAATATGATGCCCGTGGGCAACAGGGTTGCTCGCAAGGAGTTGGCAAGTTGCCCGCCAAAGCACATTCTATTAATAGCCTCAATTTTAATATTTATTTATGACATATTTTATATTAACTTGTCTCCTTTGATGTATGTTAACATTTTAAACATTGATAAAGCATATAAAAAAGTGAAATAAAATAAAATCAACAAGTAAAACAAAAAACTTTTAAGTAGTCCGTATCAAAAAAGTAGCCCTCCAAATGTTTTATCCATTGTGGGAGCCCTTGCTCACAAAGGTTGGAGACCCCTTATGTAAACAGTTATGAGCATCCTTAATACAAAATGTTCTTAAATTGACATACCAATAACAAACAAACAAAAAAAAATAGGTATATGGCCACCTGTGCACACACAATACGTTCTGTGCATCATTCCCCTACAGCAGTACGGCACAACGGAAAGAAGTGGCAGCGGGATGAGGAGACCCTCATTTATCTTACCTGCACAATATCCATCTTGCAGATAAAGATACTTAAAATAGCAGCACCAGCTGTGCCTGCAGGCTGTGAGATTTGCTGGAGAAGAGTGTAAGGAAAGCACAGACTCTGCTTAAAGTACACATTTAATGTATAGATGACATGCTGGGGTATATGCAGGGCAGTGTATTTGGGCCAAAGCTAATGTGCCCTGATCACACCGTACAGTACTGCTGAATACACAGATTTACTTAAGATTTATACTCCCTGGAGTACTTTAATATAGTGTGCACCTGTGAGGGCATTACTGTTCGGCAGCTAACGGCTTCCAAATTTAGGTTGAAATGACACAGAATCTGCATCTTGACACAGCCATTGTTCCAGGAAACTATCACGTCGAGGTTGGACAGTTTTAGACCGGAGCCTGCAAGATCCAAGGGGCTATAAGAGCTCCAAGTCAAAAGATTTTAAAATTAGTGATGAGTGGCAAGTCTACAGAATGCTTTTCCACCTGCTGGTTATATAACTGTGCCTTCTCTAGTTAAGCTAAATCACAGAGCCGCTGCTAAAATGAAAGAGAAAGAGAGAGAAAAGGTGAAGAAAAAACAGACACGAGACTTACTTTATTCCATCCTCCTTGTCGTCTCCCTCCACTTTGTCCTCCTCACGTTCCACCTCTTTTTCTTTTTCTTTCTCCTTTTCTTCTTTCTCCTCCTGGCTGTTGCGGTTCACCTGTTGCTGTGCCTGTTGGTTGTTCTGTGGGCAAAGCCAATTAAAGAATACAACATTAAATGCATCACTTCCTTTTAACACTTTTGATGAAGGCTTAAGATAAAACACATGTCAAGCAGTGTCGGTCAAAGATGATTGTACTTTAAATATTTGTGACTTTTTAAAGAAAAGTCACAGCTCGGCATAGTTTCCTGTAAACTTCTGCTGTGCTGTGAATGCACACTGTCAACAAGCAAGTCACAAAAACCAAATACATTGGCTACATTTTAAAATATAGGTAGCTTAAAGGTTTAAAGCAGCCCGGTGATGACAGGAAATGAGGAAAAGATACCAAGAAATCTCACTATAAATCATGTTACTATATATTCACAGTTAGAAAGAACATGTTGCTTCAACAGAAAAAACGCAGTCATAAGGGGGAAGCAATGGCCAAATCACCCAGTTCTCACGTCTGTATATGTAAGTTTTCTTTCAAAGAAAATTTTAATTTTAAGTTATGAGGCAGAATAAGTCATCCGTATTTGTCAGGACAGAAAGCATAAGCTTGACTACAGCTGGTGTGAAAGGGAAAATGGATGAAAGGGGAAGAATTTGAGAGGACTAAATACAGAGAGGAAGAGAGATCGATGGAGTAAAAGAGTGTAGGAGAGAGAGTCTGGACCCTGATTCTGCCTCTGAGCTACAAAGCTTCATAGTACCTCATATATCTTCACAAACACACACAAAGTGCTGACATACGTATGTAAAAATGTATGTGTATGAAGATGTGCGTCTGACATGTTCTCTTGTAAATTAGCATTTTTTTATCAGGCTCTTATGTTTAGGTTCAGTATTTTCACTTGAATGGTAATAAAAAAGCTATTAGTCAGTAACTGAAATGTCTGATATTCACAAACATCACTTACAAAATTCGTTTTTCACTGCATAACCGGCGCATAAACAGGGTGCAATACACTCACTGCCCAAGTGCCCATAGATAACAATAAAAAAGGGCGCCTCTTAAAAGTGCAATTTGTAGAATCCTCCGCTACATGGCACACCATCACAACAATAACAATGACGTAGATTATGACGCTCTGAAGCAGAGCTGAATGATGAGATTTGTTGTCTTTAACTTAACCTTCTTTAACTTAAGAAATCATGTTAACGGATGAGGTAAAGTAAGCAAGTTTTATAAATGTTGCGTTTCATGACATAGTTTTATTTCATTATGTAAGGTTTCATATCATGTAATGTTCAAAATGGAATTGTTAGTCATAGATGTTACAGTATTAGTAATTCTATGGCGTGTTAACACAGCACAGAATTTAGCATTCAGATTACCATTAATAAAAGTGTAGCACGACAGACGCTATACACTAACACATACTTCTGCATTTGTCCACGACACTGTCGTCATGTGGTTTCTATGTCAGTAAAGGCGGTAACAAAGGGTAATTTCTTTTTTCTGATGAACACAAAAGAAGATATTTTGAGAAATGATGGTAAACACACAGCATATAGTGTCCATTGACTTCAAAAGTATTGTGATAAATGATGAAGAATATATTTTGATAAATGATGGAAAGCACACAGTTGATGGTACCCATTAAATTCCATCATATTTTTTTATTACTATTATGGAAGACAATGGACAATATATGCTGTGTGTTTACCATCACTTCTTATGCTGCGTTTACACCAACCGCGGTAGAGCCGTGAAGCGCAAGTGATTTCAATGTTAAGTCAATGTGAAGGCGCGTTGACGCGCTTCAGGAGGTCCCGCGACGCGGAAGAGGCGTTCGGCGCGGCACGGAAGACGCGTTTCCGCCTCATTCGTGCATGAAGCTCGCGCGAATTGAGCGTTGTGCACGGTATGCGCGAATGGTGCTTTTTGTGCATTTTGCAGTTCAGACAAGGTTATCAAATACAAACTGGTAACTCTCTTGATAAATGCACAATCAACATCAGTCTTCTTGCAAACAGACAACCGCAAAGCATTAGATTCAGATGTTCCAGATCATTTCGATTTCAATTCACAAGCTATCAAATCGATTCGATTTCGATTCTCGATTCAATTCCGATTCTCGGGTGGATTTTTATACTCGATTCAACTCAATGAATATAGATTTATTACAAATACTATAAAAAACAGTGAACATAATTTAAAAGGGTAATCAATAGAAATAATTTAAGAGCCACAAACCTGTATATTAAACTCTTGTATTTTAGGAACACTTGGGGACATTAAAACAGAACCCATCTCTAATTTTCAAATGCATACAATTATGTTAAATACAATACAATTTTGATGCAAGATGAAAAATGTATGCTGAAAAAAGTCAAAACAAGTCTAGTGGAGAAGACTAGTAATTAGATTAACGTTAATCTTACGTTTAATGTTTGCAGAAATACATTAAAAAATGTAAAAAAAAAATGGATTCATGGCCTTTGAGAATCGATTTTGAATCGATTACGGGGAAAAAAAACAGATTAATCGGGGGGAAAAAATTTTTTTACCCAGCCCTTTGACGCGCGTCAAATGCTTGCTTTTTCCGCGCGTCTACTCCGCTCTATGCGCGAATGCATTCAAACTGTTCAAGCGTTAAACTAGGCGCGGTAGATGCCTGAAACGCGCTTGGTGTAAACTCAGCATTAAAATATCTTCTTTTGTGTTCATCAGAGAAATTTATACAGATTTAAAACAACATGAGGATGAGTAAATGATGACAGAATTTTCATTTTAAAGTGAACTATCCCTTTAACATCATTGACAGGCGACTGCACTGCCCCATGTCACTGTTTAGAATGGCAATTTTCTTACGATTTACAAGTAGTTAAAAAACATTAGAGATACTGTTAGTAATCAGCTGGACAAAATATATAACACTGTACTAGTGGTTTTTGGATATTTTACTGCAAATATCTTCCAAATTGTACCTTTAATGCCACCAATGTGTTCTGTGTGATCCGCCCCTATTCTGCATACACACCAAACCAAAGCATTACGTTCCTTACTCGTGGGATTTAAAGGCGGAGTCCACGATGTTTGAAAGCCAGTGTTGATATTTGAAATCACCCAAACAAACATGCCCCTACCCCAATAGAATCTGGACCTTCTGTTGATAGACCCGCCCCACACATACGCAACCCGGCATTTGATTTTATTTGATTGGCTATAAGTGTGTTTTGGTAGTCGGCCCGTCTCCTTTTCCAACGCGTTTTTCAAACATCGTGGACTCCGCCTTTAACTTCGTGTCCTGCGAATTTTAAGTATTTTCAACTTGCGCAAAGATGCGTTTGATGCGAGTTTGAGTCTATTCGCGTCTTTGCATTGATTTTGTGTGTAATCTACTTGTGCAAATCGTTGAATTTGCGTTTGGTGTGTAACACCACAGTACAATTTTCACAACTTAAATACAAGTAATATAAGAGGAAAATTACTGGGCCTTATTTCTAGGAACAGTTCAATTGCACATCATATCAAATGTGCGCTTCTTCTTTACTGCACTACACACACACAAACACATACATTCACAGTTATTCACGCAAAGTGTATCTTAATACGAGCCCATTGAGATCAGGTGATATTTAATGACCTGAACAGAACCGTTCAGGCAACAGAAGACCAGTAAAACAAATGTGTTTGGGCTGTGTGCTCATTATTCTATTGGCTTTTATTGAGTCTGCTATTATTGCTGGCAACACTAACACATGCACAAAGCTCTCATTCTAACTTTTTAAATGCCTGCTATCTCTCAAAACACAGACATTTAACGCGCTCACGAAGCAACCGCATCGTGACTTTATCTCTGTTAGTGCTGCATCACAAACACGCACAGAAAAAATGAGAGTGTGTGAAAGTGAGGTGGGCAGGAAGCTGTAGAGAAACACTATGAACTCCCACCAGGGATCAAGCTGGATAATTGCACCATGTGGTTTGAGCTCACTTTGAGGTGTGTTCATGTAATAGACTCATTAGTATCCCACTGATTTATTATTGATAACATGCACATATGCTTTCATTAAACAGAAGAATGACTTGACTTAACATTATTATGCTATAGACAAGTTTCCCGGGTGAAATAGGTGGGCCGCCATTAGACTTTCACTCTGCCAACGATTTCCGGTTGTGTCTGCCAAGCACTTCCGGTAAGCGTCTTTTACTGTCTTTGGTTAGCGTGCAGAATAAAGTAAACTATGGATGGTGTTACATGCCGACACGGCTCCGGGACATATTGTGCTGCTCGCGGTTGCAACAACTTGTGGCGAAAACAAACTCGCTAACCGGAAGTCGTTGGCAGAGTCAAAGGATGATGGCGGCCCGCCTATTTCACCCGGGAAACTTGTCTATATGCTACAAGAAGGGATGAATACAAACATATATGCAATATGCATATTAAATACAGTGCAATACCTTAGACCACTTGTTCCCAACCCTTTTGTTCTTGGGCCCCCCCACGTACATATACGACAATCTGGGACCCCCCCAACCCTCTACATCCACCATTCCTTTTGATTTTGCTGTTACGTTGACAAGCACCTTGAGATGGAGCGAGCACAGTTGAAAAAAAAACATTTTTATATAAAATTATTAGTGAAACATCTTTATTTGAGCTCGATTAACACTCCATTCCAATCCATTCTTTTGTTAGATAAAAGAAGAACCGAACGGCCATCAAATTTGAAATTTGTGTGAACATCTTCAATCTCTGGCCGAGATACTAATGTATAATGTTAAGTATACGGGTGATTCTCACGAAACCATTGAAACGCCACGGCACTAATGATTTTAGCTTTAAAATGTGTAATATAGTAACATTAAAAAGCATCAGAATTAACACAATACTGTGTTCTACCTTGCACAATGTGTGATTTCAACCTTAGAATTTATAATTGGAAATTTTATCAAATTTTCTGCTGAAATTCTCATTACCGCAATGTGTCCGGCTGTGTTTGAACATGCGTTATGTTGTAATTGAATCAAACTAACACAAAAATATTAAGAAAAAAAAATAAATGGATGTTTTGCTAGACTACTTTAAATGACAGAAAAAATATTTACAGAATATTCATGTATAATAATAATGAAGAAAAATTAGGAAAATGATGTGTCCATGCCTGATGTTCTCATCCTCCGCAACACTTTTTGAGAACAGTTTAAGCACACATACAGAATTTTAATAAAGTTTGATTTTGAGTGACCAAGCACATGGACCAGTTACTTCAAGATGGCTACCAGGTAAGATCATTTTTTTACAGTTAATTTGAAATATTGTCTTGTCAGAATGCTTACACGACATTTTGATTACCATTACCGCAACAGATGCTTATTAAATGTTAATTTAATTAATAGAAGCATAATACTTTGATTTTAAATGCATGTGCAGAATCTCCAAATTATGTTCTTTCAGGTTTGTCATGTCATTTTGAAAATATGTCAGTGTTGATGTTTTCTGACTGTTGCGGTAATGAGATTTTTTAGGACTAATTTTTTAAATTATGTTACAAAAAGTGTTAAATGATAAGTAAAAGTTTTAAATTAATGTTCCCATTTACTCCAGACTTTGTTTTTCAATGTCTGGTGGGAAAAAAAAGTACATTTAAGCAATTTCTACATTTTCATGCTTGACATTTTTAAAACCAAATTTTCGTGAGAATCACCCATACATAGCAGCACCCAGTTTAAAGGGATAATTCACCCAAAAATGAATATTCTCATCCTCATGTTGATCTAAACCTGTATGAATTCTTTTTTTTTTGATGAGCAGAAAAGAAGATATTATTTTGATGATGGTAAGCACACAGTTGATTGTAACCATTGACTTCCATAGTAGGAAAAACAAATACGATGGAATTCAATGGGTACACTGTGTGCTTAACATCATTTATCAAAATTTCTTCATCATCACTTATTACAATACTTCCATAATATTTGTTTTCCTACTATGGAAGTCAATGGTTACAATCAGCTATGCTATGTGCTAAAATTCATACAGGTTTAGAATAACATGAGGATGAGAAAATGATGACTGAATTACAATTACATTAAAGGATTACACGCCTGTAAGTGTGTTTGTTGTTTTATCATTGCCACTTTGTTTCTTTACATGGTTCTGGATCAGACTAAAAACTTGTCTATATAATAAGATCTCAGAGACTCTCTTCAATAAAATACAGCATTAGAAAAGAGCATGCTGGGAGATGTAGTCTCACCTGGCTTCTGCCTCTGCGGCGGTAGTTCCTTCGAACAATGTTCTTGTAGTTCTCATTCTTCTTAGTCAGGTAGTAAAAAAGGACGCACTCGGCCACCGTCTGCACAGACACAAAACAGCTTAATCTCTCAACTCATCTGCTCTGATCATATACAGTACATGTGGTCTACACAGGCTGCAGTGGAAACAATGAGCTGTAGGTGATAGCATTAATACACTGGACACAGGTGTACCTTTCTCTCCAGAAAGGAGGCTATCAGGGCAAAGTTCTTTGGGTGCTGGATAAACCTGCAGAGGGTAGAGAGAAAAATCTGTGTTACAGAACAAACAACCTTCAAAATGTTATATTTTGCTAATAACCATTTAAAAACTTGAAGCTAATGCAGTCGCTCTTAAAAGGACACTCCACTTTTTTTGAAAATATGCTCATTTTCCAGCTTCCCTAGATATTACACAGTGTCCGAAAATAGTCCCCAGCTATTGAAAGTTACCAAGGAGACTATTTTTGGGCAGTGCGTAGTATCATTGCGCCTGCTGCAGCCATGTTACGGCAGCAAAGTCCCTGATTATTACGACAGAATGAAAGTAGAGTTCCTAGTCATATCTGCTTAGAAAATCACAACTTTTAATTTTCCGTCAGTCTTAGTACACAATGTAACTACAGAAGAGTCAGGTTTAGTTTTAAATAGTTGAGTGTGATGCGAATGGTCTTATCAGATTCAATGGATTATGCTAAGCTATGCTAAAAGCGGTACCGCCAGACCGGGAGATCAGCTGAATGGATTCCAAAACGGTAAAAATAAAATGTTTAACTCTAAAAGAGCTGGAAAATGAGCACATTTTTAAAAAAAAAGTGGAGTCTCCCTTTAAACTTTACGTGTATACATTAATAAA
The DNA here is from genome assembly GCF_027580225.2 of Misgurnus anguillicaudatus. Classification (NCBI taxonomy): domain Eukaryota; kingdom Metazoa; phylum Chordata; class Actinopteri; order Cypriniformes; family Cobitidae; genus Misgurnus; species Misgurnus anguillicaudatus. The sequence continues at coordinate 19,824,849 of NC_073341.2, forward strand.
AATGTGTCATGTTAGCTAAAAAATAGTCAGCAATATTCCTCAGTACAGGTTATGCTAACAAATTCAGGTAATTTTTAGCACAAATGTTTCAGACCGAAACAAGAAATAGCACATAGGTGACCCTGTTTTTTCAAGATTTACTGTTTTCTGCATAAAATCATCTAAGAACATTCAGTGAAAACATAATCTTGATTAATCTTGAAATCATAGTGAAACTAATGGCTAAAAATTAAACTTTGATGCTAGTCATCTCAAAACTACGCAGCGGCATTATGTCAGAGTAAATGGGGACTGAGGTTACTGAGGTCGTTTTTACACTACAGGATTTGGTCTGGACAAAGTTAGCCTGACTGTACAAGTTTTTCGATCTCAGGCAACAAGCAAGGAAACGTGCCGAAGATATGAATCACAAGAGAAATTACATCACAAATAAGAGATATAAAGTTGCAAATATGAAAATGAACACATGATGTGCAGCACACATTGCACAACAACATACTTGTTTCTTCAAATCACACAATCAGGCCAAGTGTAAAAGGAGACTCAACCAGTGACAAAAGCACTTACAGTATGTTTCCTTTAGGTCTCTCCTTTACGTAAAATGCACAAGCATAGTGAAGCAAGCTAAGCGCTGAACCTACTTCTCCCGGAAGGTGTCTTTCTCCTGCTCGCTCCACATGTTCATGACCTGTCTGTCTTTGTAGACCTTCATGGGATCGCTCATCAGGCCGTTCATGTTGATGAACTTTATCCTCTGCTGCTCGGCATCAAACAGCATGGGCGGGATCACGGCTAACTGACGCATCTGCTTCTCTGTGTTCTGCAGAGAGAAATAAAGAGGCTGTAGCAAATACGAAAGGAAAATTTTTTAAATGAAACCGAGAAACCGAACGGGAATGTAGGAGAGAGGTGACAGTCAGCAAATATGCGGCCGCTGCATCGTGTTACTGTGTTTAGGAAATGCATGAGCCACAAAACCTCACAGGTTGTGCAACAGACGTTGGGTTTTCAAGTCACCTGTTTGTGTCTGTCTGGAAAAAGCGACAAACCACCATATTACATGCTCAATAGTACACTTCAGGGCATTATTATTATAATTACTATTTGATTATAAGGCAGGGACGATAAATCGTGCAAATGCGCATTTTCTGAATGAATACATTTTAATAAATTACGGTGTAATGCCGCCACATCCAAAAGCCAGAGGGCGCTCTCGTGCAGAAACTCCATTTGTGCCATTTACAAAGAACCATTTACATCGCTGTTCTTCAAATAGTTTCAGGTACTTTCATCAAAATATTCCTTATTATCAATGATTGTGTTTGAGGAGTGTTGTTTTTTTAAATACATGTTGTAAACGACTCAGACTCGTAATGATTTTAGATTGACAAGGACTTCTTACTGATCAAAGACCCGTAGTACACGCACAAGCTGCGCATGAAACACAGAATCTGAGTCTTGCGATTCAGAATCGATTTCAGACAGTTATTTTTTTTATGGGAAACGCGATGCATCGTGACAGCCCTATTTGATTACCTTTTATATTACAGTCCGTACTGGTTCTCAAATTTGATTGGCTGAGAGCCTTTTCCAGCCATTCAATATTCCATCAGTATCTCTACGGGAAACTTTTCCGTTTTATCATTTCACAACTAACGCAAACGTATGAAACTGAAACTAAAGCTGCCTTCACATGCTATCGGAATCTTGATAATTCCCACTTCTGAAGTTGCGATTATGAGCTTGTAGTGTTCAGGTGCTTTGTTTTGGGAAAGAATGGAGGACGGCAGGTTTTCACTTGAATGTGTCTTGTGAAAATGTTATTTAAACCTTCATGCTATATCAACAGAAAGAAAAACGTTAACAGTAAATAAATATTAACATTGGCACTGTGAAAAGCTGCATTGTAAGAATTCTTGTTTGTTTGGTAAATATTGAAAATCAAAAAAGTCCCAAAATGATTTTTAATGCTTACATCAAACTGTCAGTACTTCTGTATACACCTACAGTACTGCCCGCCTTAAGCCGGAATACACTGCAGGATTTTTGCCCTCCTTATCACACTGTGCGACATGGATCATTTAAACTTGGGTACGACAAGCATGTAGACTGTAAGATGATGACACGGAAGCTTTGACGGCTGCGTCACACATTAGCGCAACGTCACCAGCATAACAAACAAATAAAAGCGTAAACAAATACCAGTGCGCATGTCGTAAAAGCAAACACATTGTGTTGATCGTGCTGAATTTCTGACACTGTCAGAAAACTATTGTAAGCTATCTTTGGACGCAACACGGGAAAAACGTCCATCTTTGAACCTCTCCCACTGTATGACATAGGACCACCAATAAAGAGCCATGATTACAGAAAGCGTGACGATTGTTTCACTATGCAATCTTTCATCTGGGACAGCCAAAAACGTGCAATGAATCCCGAGCAATGTAAAGGCAGCACAAACGCAAGCACATTCAGCAGTCTCTTTAAGGGCAATTCAAACAGAATGCATCTTTGGGTCTAAAAACATGCTCTTGTAGTTTTTGCAGGCACTGCAACAGACACAAGATGTGAGTGCAACGGCCAAACACAGTCCATTATTTACCCTTGTATGATCACTGTCTATGTTTAGTTCTGCTGTAGTATAAGATTCTGGCGGTATGTTAACCTTCAGCAAAAATACCACGGTTTCACAGTGTCGCGGTATTGCCATGCAACACTAAAATGTGTTATTTTCAAATGCCAGGTAAAAAAATAAAGCCTTTAAATTATAATATGCTTTCAAAAATATATATATATTTTCGTAATGTATATTAAATGTAAACGTCAAATCAATCACATGACTTAATGATTTAATGAATTTTGTATAAACACAGCTCATACCTTTGAGACGGTATCACAGACCATTTTAGTGGTTTTGAAACCTAGACGGTTTAAAACCTCGGTATACCTTGAAACCGGTAGCAGGCCCATGCCTATTCTGCTTTGTGGAAGACATAATACATTTAACCTGACCCAATACACTACCCCCCAAACATTTTCTTATCAGATCTATGGAAATCCCGTAGTAGGTGACCTATTTTGATTTTATTAAGATGAATTGTCACCCAAAGTTGAAGAATTTGCATCTCTGAGGTTGGCAGAGCACAGTGTTAGCAGCACAAGGGTCATGGATGTGAAAAAAAAGTGTAAGCTATCTTCCTGCAAAATAAATGTATATATTGAGGCCCAAAACTTTGTAATATTTATTGTCAAAATGACAATTATATATTTTATTAAATTCAATTTTATTTATACAAGCGCTTTTCACAATGTTTAATTGTTTCAAAGCAGCTGTGTAATGTAGTTTATAGAGAGTTCTAAGTAAAGCCAATGTCAGCTGACTCCCTAGGGGTTGAAAACAACTTCTAGGAGAAAATCCCAGTGGGAAAAGTCCTAGGGAACAATTAAAATAAAGAAACCGTCATACCTCTTGCTCAGAGATGCCGTCGATTATTTCCGAAACCTCATGCTCGCTGCGGGCTGCTGATGCCAGTCCCCCTCCCCTCTGAGTCACTCGACTGTAAACACAAACATGTTTCCGTCAGCACAAGACTATAAAACCACACGTGTGATCTTTCGGCGGCAGTCACGGTGTCTGGTGCTCAAGGCTGCGTTTGCTTACGTCTGCATGCGCTCCTGCATTTCCCTCTGCTTACGGATCTCGGGGAACTGCTTTTCGTAGTACTCCCGCACTTTGCTCTCTTTGGCTCTGCGGCGCGGGTTATTCTCGATGCGCTCCACTTTCTTCTCCCAGGCCTCCATTAGCTGATCATAGCGTTGGCAGAATTTCTGCTCCTGAATGCACACGCAGACGCATAAAAGAAAAATCCCAAACTGTACAAGTTTACCTATTTAAAGAGCATTGTTGTACATCACAGGCATATTCGAGCTTTCAAACGCACATATGATGTCCAAAATTATCTGCGTAGGCAGGCATCATGCTGGGTTTAATTAACGTCTCTTATTAGGATTAATTTCAGTTGATTATTCATTACTGTCTGTTACACAATGTTCCAAGTTTTCAACTTGAGCTTTTAATAATAAACTGAAACGTGCCATATTTAGGCACAGAAAGGCACAGTGTAAGCTGCTGTGTGTATTGGGTGCTATTACTTACCCACTGTTTGCGAGCATGATTTCTTCTTTTGAAATAAAGAATGAGCTTCTTCCTCATTGCCTGATTTCTGTAAAGGAAAATGAAATACAGTTTCATTAGGAAATACATCACAATACGGAAGTTGATGGCTTCTTCCTATTCATGGGGACTTTAACTAGCTATTTAGGTCAAACTGATACCATACAGATTAATTTCTGGCCTCCGATATACCCGTCTCTTACTACAAAGTTCACAAACAATTATCCTTAAATGGTACTGCATTGGATACCTCACTTAGGGGCTGTTTACACCTGGTATCAAAAAGCGTTTTCATCGATCGGATCACAAGTGGACCACATTCAGAGGTACCGTGTTTTCCAGACTATACACTTTTTTTATAGTTTGGCTGGTCCTGCGACTTCTAGTCAGGTTCGACTTGTAAGTCAGTATGAATTAATTTTGACATATGAACCAAGAGACAACATTAGCGTCTACAGCCGCAAGAGTCCGTTATATGTTGCTCCTGTATTTATGTAATTCAATGAATTCAGTGATGTGGAATGACGAGCTTGCTATTGTGTATCGTGTAAATAACTAATAATATTACTTTAACGTACAGACACCTATTCAGCCTGCTGTTCTGTGTGCTATTGTTTAGTTGAATAACTTGCCTTAACAGATTAAATGTCTCTTCTTCGACTTGGATTTTGTGAAACAATTTCTAAATAAATGCGAAGAATAGTCCACTGTGACTTATATATCGTCGCTGTCCGATGAAAATCACGTATGTTCATTTTGCAGATTTTGAGATTTTTCGACAGATTGAATGTCCAGGTTCATTTCCATATACAGTATGCGTCACATACCTAAATAGCCAATGAAAACTTGTGAAATCATGTCATCTGATTTTCACGTACCCGTTTGGTGTCAAAGCTGTCAATCACGCCGCATATCTTCCGCCTGTGAAGCATCTCGCCGGTCTCGTAAAGTTTCATCGAACCTCAGCACTGGATATAGCCGAATAAACATGACAATGACTTTCCTTCGAGGTAAACGTTTCCCCCGGATGCCAGACTAACATCTAGGAGTTACTTAATTACGGTAGGACATTGCAAACAAAGTATCTGTCTAGCATTGGTGATATTTACGCTGGGGACATCCCACCACTTTTTGAAAGCATTTGGTTAAAATGTTCTGAAAAATCAAGCGATGCTTAAGACTGGTTTTGTGGTCTAGTGTCACATATGTTGTGCTGTATGCTTATGGTGTGTTTTCTTGTACATATGTAATGAAATTCATTGTAATCATTTATTAAACGCGCTGCTGTTTTCTACGGTATGGTGCTTTGGCATTGTTCGGTTGAGCTGGTGTTGCAGGGACTGTTACATGTGTGATGTGTGCATTCGACATTGTTGAGGGTTTATAAATTTATGCTGAGTATTTTCTTGTTGTTGACTGGCCTACGCTATGCCCATTTTTGATGCAAGTTATTCAATATTTTTCCCGTCCTGCAGTAATGTTTTTATTTGATCTTTTGTCCCCACCACTTTTCAACACAAACTGACGCCCCTGTTGTGTAGCATTACCATGTCAGTGTAGTGATTCATTGTCCCTTAATGGTTTGCAAGAGACATTTAATACACTTATAATTAATATTAAATAAAGTAAGCGTATTTAACCAAGACGTAGGCTATTTAATGAACTGAGCGTGTTCATCTGTCAATACGAAACGCGACTTTGGCCATTCTAATTAATGATCGGAAGAACGCATAAAAAAGTTACTGTAAAATATGCACGCATGTCCATTTAAACTCAATTTTGGTCAAATGTGGATTATATCATGACACTGGCAAGAATATGGTTACATGTAAATATGCCGTACCAAGTATGACAACGCTACATTCAACTGCTTTTGATATACAGTGTTTTCTTCACTTTCTGAAAAGTTACCGTTTTGGACATACGTGAGTTTAATCAGGCAGCGACGATATGTTTTTCATCCTTTTGACGAATTTCTGGTTGATGCGACTTATACTCCTGAGCGACTTATAGTGCGGAAAATACGGTAGTCGAAAACGCATTAAAGGTCACGTTCTTTCTGATCCTATTTTTTAAAATCCTAGTTAGTATGTAATGCTGCTATAATAGCATAAATAATACCTGTAAAATGATAAAGCTCACTGCTAGGCGATATATTTCTTTAACAGAATTTGTCTTTCAAAGCCTACAGCGAACGGCCGGTTTGGACTACAGCCCTCTACTTCCTGCTTTAATGACATCACTAGAACAGTTTTTTGACTAAACTCCGCACACAGAAATACGTCAGTCGCCAGCTAAGCTAACGGCAAGCTAAGCTGCTGTCGAATCACAACACACTAAACAAACTACACAATCAGAACTCGATACGTATCTCTGAAGGAGGGACTTCACAGAACAAGGAAGACATCAGCCTGTTTTGAAAACAGCGCTATACAGATAAGTAAATTGTGTGAAAATTACCGCTTTTTTTACACGTGAAACATGAACACATGTTATATTGCGCACTGTAAACACGAACAAAGCTTCAAAAACACAGAAAGAAAGGGACCTTTAAAACGGATTGCTTTTGTGTTGTAGATGCGCATGTAGTCGAATGTGTTGGAGCAGACACTATGATCTAATCTCTTCCGTATAAGGTCACAGTCACAGGACCCTACAGATCTTTAATCTGGCATAACCTGTGTTTAGATCTACATGCTGTTCGTAGAGGAAAACCAACATGATTTTTAAATCACAGCATGTTACTGAGATTTCTAAAGTGGCATTTGATGAAACTAGATTACTTGTGAACTTGGCAGGATTTGTTTAAACAGCTGATGTACGGGTGAGATTAGGTGTCTAGGTACAGAGATGGCACTGCATTATGCAGCAGATTGCTGCAGGATTAGCTGCTGTTTGACATCCACTAAAAATCACAATTCAGACCTTAACATCACATTCTGAACAGCCATGACCCGCACGCACGCTTATCATATCACTACAAGGTTATGTCAGAGGAGTAGATAATTTCCCAACATCACTGCTGCTGGGGTGGATAAAAGACTTCTGTGAAAACAACTTTCAATTGTGCCTTATCAAAAGAGAGCTGAAATTAGTATACTGAATATTTCTCGCTCGCTCACTCTCACATACACTTGCTTTCTGATCTCTTCCTGCGAGGCCAATGAGATGGTATACAAAAAGGCCAACAGAACAATTAAAACAGCCAGAAGGAAAATTAAAGATGATTTGAGAAGCTAAAACTCTGCGAGTGAAATAAACATCAAAATATTTATTGGCCTCAACATCTGTCTTGATCTCAGTTTAATCGCTCAACACCTTTGAATAGTGAAGAAGTTGAGGTTGAATTATGCATGAATGCATTTGCTGAGATCTGTATAGCTCTCAATGGATGTTTTTTACGGTTTTAAAGAAGAGACATGAGAAAAGGCCTACTTACATTTTGATGTTCTCATGGTACTGCTTGGTATCAGACGGCTGGTTGTACAAAGGCTGTATGGGAAGATAGAAGTAAACGTGAGAGATGAAAGAGGAAAAGTTTAGTTTCACACAGGCTCTGCGGTCACATCAAGGCATCCCAGCTCTGGGAGAACTTCGCTTTTTCCACTGCTCCAATTTTTTTGCCAAGCATGGTAACAAAAAATTATTTTAAAAGCTTTTGCTATCATCACCACACGCTGTATTCATCCCAATATGGCGAAATAAATGTTGTAGTATTTCTCTTATAAGACTGCAGTCCAACTGGTCTGTTGGTCAATCGGTCTGTTTGGTTCTTATCCAACAGATGCTGTGCCAAGCTTTTCTGCATGTGGTCAACAGCCATGTTGTAAACAAACAGGCAGTAGTGTAAAAACACACACACACACGGTCAACTGAGTTTATATTTCACACAATGGAGGAGGTTGTGTTACAACAGCGATCTTAACTCCCAATGACTAACAAATACCTCCAACATGGTGACTAAGAGGCTGCAACAGCTGAAGAAAGTTAAAGGAATAGTCCATTTTCTTAGAAGAAAAATCCTGATAATTTACTCACCACCATCATGTCATCCAAAATGTTGATGTCTTTCTTTGTTCAGTCCAGAAGAAATTATGTTTTTGAGGAAAACATTGCAGGATTTTTCTCATTTTAATGGACTTTAATGGACACCAACACTTAACACTTAACTCAACACGTAACAGTTTTTTTCAACAGTTTCAAAGGACTATAAACGATCCCAAACGAGGCATAAGGGTCTTATCAAGCGAAACGATTGTCATCTTTGACAATAAAAATAACAAATATACACTTTTAAACCAATTTCTCGTCTTCATCCGGTCCTGAAAGCGTCAGCGTGACCTCACGTAATACGTCATGACGTCAAGAGGTCACAGAGGGCGAACGCGAAACTCCGCCCTAGTGTTTACAAGTTTGGTGAAACAGGACCGGTCCTACGTTGTTGTATGTCAACTGATACTAATTAAAGTCTTTCTGTCAGTTTATTGTTTAAAATGGTCCGCAAATGTGCGTTTTATATATGTAACACGTGACCTCCCTACGTCACTACGCATTTACGTTAGGTCGCGCTGGACCGGACCTAGACGAAAAGATGTGGTTTAAAAGTGGATATTTTTTATTTTTCTTGTCAAAAATGACAATCGTTTCGCTAGATAAGACCCTTATGCCTCGTTTGGGATCGTTTATAGTCCTTTAAAACTCCGTTGAAAAAAACTGTTAAGTGTTGAGTTAAGTGTTAAGGTGTTGGTGTCCATTAAAGTCCATTAAAATGAGAAAAATCCTGCAATTTTTTCCTCAAAAAACATAATTTCTTCTCGACTGAACAAAGAAAGACATCAACATTTTGGATGACATGGTGGTGAGTAAATTATCTGGATTTTTCTTTTAAGAAAATTGAATATTCCTTTAAGTAAACAAATCTTGGGAATCCCAGTGCAAAAATATTTACATTTCATAAAAAATGAAGAGCTATATTAGTATATACACATGGCTTTGAAATGACTGCTTGGACCAGTTGTCATATTTCCAAAAAAAGTAACAAACTTAAACTTTCAAAAAAAAATGTGTATCAGAAAAGACAATTATGTCAAATTTCTGTCATTTAAACTTAAAAAGTTTGGCAGAAAAATACTGAAAAGAAAAGCTTGTCTTATTAAAATTAACCTGTATATGCTGTCACATATTATATACATAGACAAGTGATGTCACAGGATACGACATGACACAATGAGTCTTATTTTGATGCTTGATTAGCTGAACTGACACTTATTAAATTATTAAAGATTTCCTTTGTTAGTCTAAGCTGTCATTCTTTATTAAAGCAGCACATTAAGATAGGCATATGTCTATATAGGAAATGCTGAGATAAATTGAGCATGAAAACACAGCAGGAAGCGTTATGGGATCCATTAACCATTGACCCACAGTAGCCATTCAACAAATGAAAATATTCCCAGCAGGAGAGAAAAAAGGAAGAACAGGAAATGCAAAAGGGATGAGAATAAAGGAGAAATGTGGACTCACCAGCTCGACTCGGGGTCCCAGTCCCTCTAGGATCCGATGAGCTTCCTCTGCCTTTTTCTGTTCAAAATACACACGCAATAGCATATGTCAGCAGCACATCACCACGGCAACACACCTCACCCTCTCTCCGGTGCACACATAAACGACTGAGTGTATAAGTGATGTACTATTATTAGAGTCCTCAGAAGACGACACTCACTGCCCTATGCCATCTACAATACCCATTTCCCCTCTCTCTGCGAGAGAGAGAGACATGGGAAAGAAAAATCACTGGGGATCCAATTGCAGAAAATAAATAAATGAAAAATCTATGCTGAGAGATGAAAAGAAAAAGCCTAAAAATGGACATGGTGACAAAATCAGTAAATGGAGAGGTGTGAAAACACTTTTTCTTCCAAGCGCATGAAGTTAAGGAAAACAGTATTTCTATGAAAAAAGTCCTATTATTTATCATGTTACTCTGAGAAGGAGTCAATATAACACTTTTTACGGCCAAATTATGCTCTTACGATTTTTTATGCATCGACCAGTACATTGTCTCTGTGGCTCTATGGAATACTTGATTCTGATTGGCCAAATTGTGCTTAACTGCATAATTTACAGTTGTTTTACGCAACCAATTTCCTACACATTTCTGGCAATTTCATACCTCATTTATTACACCAAAGCTTTTTTCTCTTCACATAACAAAATTATTTCAACCCACATTTAATTTCAGGCCTGTTTATTTATTTATTTTTGTTATTTATTCAAGCGTTTACGGTAAACCCAGTGCCGCCCACATTTACATTTCTGTGCATACACTGTGGGGACGAGACCGCCTATGCCGAGTCAAGACCGAGTCTTTGAAGGGTCGAGACCGAGTCCGTTGGTTTTCAAATACCGTCGAGTCCGAGTCAAAGCCGAGTCTTTGAGAAAGCAAGTCTTGAGTCGAGATTGAGTCCTTTAGGAGTTAAGACCAAGTCGAGACAAGACCATAAAAATATGTCAGCGTGAACTACACAGGTAGGGTTTCACATGTAAAATCATCAGCCAATCATGACAAATTACATATATAGATGGTTTCAACAACATAAACAAGCAGCTTTCGTGGCCCTCACGTAACTTCAGGTAAACTCCGCTTAGAATAAATAACAACAAAGTACTTTAGTTTATTTATATAACAAGCAAAATAAACAACACGTAGATTACCTAGGAAACCATAACATTTTTTTTTTGGAAGAGGTATTTGTTCAAGAGTTCAGTTTAGCACTTAGTCAGACCACTAAAAAACTGAAACCGGAAGTAAAGTTCGGACTAGACTCGTATCGCGTCACCGCACATGCGTCCGATGAAACCGTCTATAGAGGCCATTTACACATAAAAGACTTTTAAGGTTACAGTAGCCAAAAAGGCCCGTTAAAGGGTAATGTGGGACTTTTAGCGGCATCTAGCGGCTTTTAGCGCCGTCTAGCTGTAACCGACGGTGCAGTACACAGCTCACACCTCCTTTTCGAAACGCATAGTGAAGCTATGGTGACCAACACCGAAAAAATACTTTATTGTCTGAGACAGCGTAGTAACAAAACACGATCTATCGAACAGTTTGTCCGTTTAGGGCTAATGTAGAAACATGACGCCACGAAATGGCGACTTCCATGTAAGGGGACCCGCGTGTATGTAGATAAAAACAGCTCATTATAAGGTAATAAAAACGAATCCGTTCATTATGTAAAGTCTTTATACACCCCTAATAATATAGTTATGTATATTATATTGCATTTCTGTCAAGAGATCTTCTAAAAGTCCCTTTAAGGGTCGCATAAAGCATCGCGTTACACATAAAAACAAACTGTACTCTGGGCTTTACAGACAGAATCAATAATCTTCTACGGTCCTAATCCAGTCCACTTGACTTATACCTAAATTATTTAAATTAGTTGGAAATAACATTGTAGAAGATGCACATGTGTAGATGATCACACTACAGGGCTCCAGACTGCCACCAAAATTTGAGAGCGTGCCACTAAATTTTACATCCAGTCGCACATGTGCGACCAGTAAATTTGACCACTTTTTTGTGATGTGACACTGAATTTGAAACAGCACACTACTTTCTGCATCTATCATTAAAGTATTTATTAGTAATACAGTGGAAATTAGTAGAAATTTGAATATTTGGTTAGCATATTGATTGTGCCCCTAAATTTTCAGGTTGCGCCCCTAAAATGTTTTAGTTGGGGGCCACTGTGCTCCCAGTGAAAAAAGTTAGTCTGGAGCCCTGCATTACATAATTCCCATGCTTCCAGACTTACATTTATTCTAAAATTAAGAAGATCTGTCTATGCATTTGACTGGTAGTCTCCATGACACACATAGTAGTCACTCACTAGTAGCTCACGCTGTAGTAATTTTGTGGCTTGAACTTTATGAATATTTAGATACCCTTCAGATTCAGATCCAGATTAAGATATTGGGGATGATGATGTTTAACATACTCTGGTTGCCTATGTGTCATTCACAGTGAATGAGTGGGGCTGTGTCTGTATGCTTAAATGTGAACATAGAGGTGAAGAAAAGACAGAAGAAAACAATGTCAAAGGACAGGAGGTTGTTTATAAAATCATTCTCAGAGGTTGGTTTTTCCCCACTAGAGGGACCACTAGCACTAGACATCAGTTAGTCCAGTATTATCTAAGCCATGGCTCTCCAACCCTGTTCCTGGAGGACACCTGTCCTGCAGATTTCAGTTCCAACCCCACTCAAACACACCTGAACCTGCTGATCAAGTTGTTTAGGGCTACCTAGAATTTAGAGGCAGGCGTGTTGGAGTAAAGTTGAAACTAAAATATGCAGGACAGGTGCCCTCCAGGAACAACTTTGAAGACCAATGGTCTAAGCTAGGGGTGGCGAACGACAGTCCTGCAGAGTTTGGCTCGGACCCTTATTGAACCTCACCTGCCTGTAGCTTTTTAGTAACTCTTTAGACCTTGATTAGCCTGTTCAGGTGTGTTTGATTAGAGCTGGAGATAAACTCTGCTTGACTGCGGCTCTCCAGGACCCACGCTCGCCACCCCTGGTCTAAGCTGCGTCTTTCTATATCTATGGTTGCATTTCAACTACCTTACGAATCATGCTGTATAGGTAACATATTTAGGAGCAGTGAGTTAAACATACTTCAAATGTTACAATATTTCCATTTACATTTATGCATTTGCCAGATGCTTTTATCCAAAGCGACTTAAAGTGCATTACAAGTTGGGACCCACATGCTCTACCACTGAGCTATCAGAAAAACACTGAATTAAAATGTTTAAAATGTGCATTAAATGCATGAACTTTTAACAACAATTTGTTCTACAGAAAAACAGCCTAGTGTTTAATGTAGTCCAAGTTGTCATAGCAAATTTGAACTGTATAAATATGAGGTACATTAAATGAATTTAGTATGATGCTAATCCTTACAGTATACGACATAAAAGTCTGTCATGCTAAGATGCAAATTCTGACATCTTGATGCAACATTTAACAATACTTTCCGATTACCGGTTTAGTACTTGTACGATTATAAAGTATGTGAATTTGAAAGCAGCCCAGTCACAGAAACAGCTTTGATTGGAGGTGTAAATGGGCTATATGAAATGAATCAGCACAACAGCCTGTGTGTCTGACTCATGTGTTATGGGGGTGGTTGAGTTCACTGTCAATCGACTGCCGCACCTCATTACGTATTTAACAGCCCATTTTTCTCATTAAGACCTGACACAGCTGTTCACTTGCCTGCTTCTGTTCTATTCTAACAGCCCTCGCTCAATGCCGCTCTTTATTTATTTAATACTGTATATGTGCACATACCAAGCTTGTTATTGGTTTGACGTTTCACATTTATTTTAACCTTAAAGGGACACTCCACTTTTTAAAAAAATATATGCTCATTTTCCAGCTCCCCTAGTGTTAAACAATAGATTTTTACCGTTTTGGAGTCCATTTAGCTGATCTATGGGTCTGGTGGTAACTTTTAGCATAGCTTAGCATAATCCATTGAATCCGATTAGACCATTAGCATCGCACTAAAAAATAACCAAAGAGTTTCAATATTTTTCCTATTTAAAACTTGACTCTTCTGTAGTTACATTGTATACAAAGATTGACGGGAAATTAAATGTTGTGATTTTCTAGGCCGATTTGGCTAGGAACTTTACTTTCATTCCGGTGTAATAATCAAACAGGCGCAATGTTATTATGCAGCGCCCAAAAATAGTCCCCTTGGTTACTTTTAATAGAAGGGGACTATTTTCAGGCGCTGCGCAATATCATTGCGCCTGCTGCAACCATGTTACAGCAACAAAGTCCTTGATTATTATTCCAGAATGAGAGTATAAAAACGCAACTTTTAAATTTCCGTCGGTCTTGGTACACAATGTTACTACAGAGAGTCAAGTTTTAAATAGGAAAAATATCAAAACTCTTTGGTTATTTTGTAGCGTGATGCTAATGATCTAATTAGATTCAATGGATTATGCTAAGCTATGCTAAAAGTGGTACCGCCAGACCAGGAGATCAGTTGAATGGATTTCCAAAACAGTAAAAATCAACCAAACTCTAGGGGAGCTGGAAAATGAGCATATTTAAAAAAAAAGTGGAATGTCCCTTTATCCTTTTCAAAATTATTGTAATTTCAGTATAATGCAACACAAACAATATATGCTTTATGTATATATACATATATATATATATCTAAAAGATCGTTTCTCTCACCCTATTTTCATCGTAGATGATCTGGACAAGGCTCCGGTGCTTGGCTTCACTGGGTGGAGGGGAGATGGAGCGCTCTGGTTCCTGAGGTTTTGCAGCCTCTTCCTCCAGCTGTTGCTAAAAACAATAAAATACACAGGACATGAAAGCCGCTCTAACCAACTACCAGTTGGGGATATGAGCCAACAAAATAAAATAAAAACCAAAGGTTTGACAACCCTGCTAAAAACTCAACATGGATGGCACCTCCTGACTCTGCTCAGGTTGTGTGTGCTAATATTAACATTATTCCAACGTCAGAAAGCTGTGCTAGCAGCAAGCGAGCCTCAGAGAATCAACAAGACAACCTTATAGCCCAAGATAAATGATCAACAATTTTACAGTTTACACACAGATGCAAACACAAACCTCATTTTTAATCTCCCTCTCTAAACACAGAGGCCCCGGCCCCTACGGGGACCTAAAAGGGGCCTCTTTATACCAAACAGCATAAGCCTAAACTCATACAGAGCCGTTCTAGAACCGGATCATGTGTGTGTATATATATATACACACGTGTGTGTGTGTGCGTACGTGAGTTAGTGAAAGAAAATAAACGAGCCATCCCCGCCTCGCTCGCAGACAGACAAACACGCAGTAATCTGATATTCTCACATCTCTCCATTACTCCTTCTCTTTACGTTAACGTTTACCACACCATTTAATTGCCCCAGATGTTTTAGTGCTTGGAGAAAACCTGAGGGGAGGGAAGAGAGATGACAGGGTGTGTTACCTCACTGAAAAAAGACGCCAAAGCTTTCAGAAGAAAGCAGTGTGGGGTTGAGAGCCAGACGAGGAGAGGTTCATTTTTCTTGGTAGCGTGACTGTACTTATACAATCAATCAGATTTGAAGCCGTTACTCGCACCCCCACGATGGACTGGCATACGCAGCGCAGGTGGCTTCGATTTATTGAGCAGGGGCTTGGACACGGTCCAAAACCTGTTGATTGGGGGGCTGTTTTACGAGACGATGGGGGTCTGTCTACTTTTTTGCAATGGTGCCAATAAGCTAGTTCTACATTTACCCTATATACTATATTACTAGGGACAACTATATGGTTGTTTGTAAAAACATATATATTTAATAAAAATGACTTTTTAAGTTTTAAAACGAGAATGCTATTTTAACGCTTGGAGTACATCATAGTAGAAAACCATGCCATAGAGGGAAGAGAGAAAGAGATATGAAGATAAAGAGGAAATGGTGATAGTGCGTAGTCGTGTGGCCGGCTGAGGCTATAACCACACAGTAATCATAACTCTTTACACAAACTTATCTATTGTTAGTAGATTCAAATGTATCCAGATTACATAACACAAACTGTATTTTGGATGAAAAGTGTTTTCTAATAGCAGCCCTGAAAGCTGTACTTATAAAGAGATCTTCTAAATAAAAAAGCCTTTCAAAGTGAAGTCTGACCCTACTTTCAAAACAAGAAACTATTAAGCAACAAATCAAACTAACTCCTTTTGGTCCTTTGTTCAAATAAGTGGCTGGCATGTGCTTGGTAAGGACCAGTGTTTTAAAGATCCAGATGAATCGAAGTACAAAATTGCATTTCGCTGATAGGACTTAAGCGTACCTGTTTTTTACGCAGTTTACAGATCTGCTGTTCCACCATAGTGATCTCCCGGTCCACGCGGTCCATGTTCTGGATCAGCTCCTCTTTGGAGAAACGGGTCGGAACCAAGTCCAGGTCAGGCTCCATGGGTACCGGGCTCACGGGAGAGATGGGCTCAATTTTTCCAATGGAACTGCTGCTGCTGTGCTCCTACACAAACACAGAAACATCACAATATTAATGTCACGTTAATGTTTTATGGTGGTTGTCAAGAAGTTTATTATTCTATTAATATTCTGCCTCACTCTGATAACCAATAAACAGTAACATTTAGTAACATTAAAATTATAAAATTAATTGTAAATTAAATGTGTAGGTTGTGCTTGACCATGCATTGCTTCTTAATGGCTACGGTGTTTTATGTGTTTGGGCCATGTTTCAAAAAGTTTCAAAAAGTTTCAAGGAGTTTCAAGCCTAAACATGGCTTCAACGCAAGTCCTCAGGACGTTATCACTCATTTTATCGCATCCCATTCAAAAATTGTAACTACCGTATTTTCCGGACTGTAAGTCGCACTTTTTTTCATAGTTTGGCTGGTCCTGCAACTTCTAATCAGGTGCGACTTTTAAGTCAGTATAAATTACTTTTGACATATATGAACCAAAATACATCATTACCGCCGTGAGAGTCCGCTCTCAATGAATTCAGTGATGTGGAATGACGAGCCTGCGAACTTGATGCGCTGTTCATTTAGCTAATTTAGCCTCTCTTGTATGTTCTGTATGCTATTGTGTATAGTGTAAATAACTGATAATGTTACGTTAACGTACAGACACCTTTTCAGCCTGCTGTTCTGTGTGCTATTGTTTAGTTGAATAACTTGCCTTTTCAGGCAAAATGTCTGTTCTTCGGCTTGGATTATGTGAAATCATTTTCTAAATAAATGCGACGTGTAGTCCATTGCGACTTATATATGTTTTTTCATCTTCATGACGTATTTTTGATTGATATGATTTACAGTCCGTAAAATACAGTATGGCTTTCAAAAACATGCCAAAGTTTAATATTAGGACTAAGAGTTTGTTCGAACATGAACAACAGTATTAGCATTACTTGCCCTAGCAAGCACCACTAATACATGTTATTCTACATTTTAAAGCTTGACATTTTCGGTTCTTGGACACAGATACAATGAACTCGTTCTTCTCTCATTTCAAAACGATTAAACAGAACACATTTAAGTGATGGTTACAGAGTAAAATAGTACAGCCACTGGACACGATTTAGTGGAAGAAAATGTCCTTCACCTCTTATAATACAGTGGTTATTGTACACAGAGCAGATTGACAGTAGTGGAAAAATCTGCTTGTTTAAAGTGTGGTAAAAAAACTCTACCACACTTTAGGTTTTGGGTTTTATATGAAGAAAATGTTGCATAAGGGGAGTGATGGGGAGGGGGGCTACTATTCTCTATCTGACAGTCAAGTCTTTAACCACACACTAATACATACCATAATAAAGAGACGGGGGGGACCGATCACACAAGGACACCCTGAGAGGCCTGCTAATGTTCAAAACACATTCCTAGAGGCATTCCAAAATCCAGGCGGGATTTAACACTTGAAAGAAGATTTCACAGAGGAGTCACTTTAGGACGCAAAGCAGTATACACTCACTCTCTTAAATAAAGAGCCTTGTTAAACCCACACAATTACTTTCTAGGACGTGCACTCTGATACGGGAAAGTCTGAATAACAAGAACCACCAAGAATAATAAGTGTGTGTGTGCGAGTGTGTCCAAATTTCTATTATATCAACAATTGGGTGATAAGACATGCACATGCACTCACATAACCTTTGCACAAACTGATAGGTGCAAACAGGTGCCAACACTCACACAGACTGATTGCAGGGTTAATGTGGGACAAAGGTGTGGTGTGTGTGCATGTGTATGTGGGTTAAAGGTGTGTAGACTGTTAAGACTGTTACATTTTAGCCTATTTATCCCTCTTTATTAAATACACAGACAAACTGAATTCAGATGTGTGTTTGCTTAAAGTGTAACATTGTTAAAACAGCTTCTGGCCCACTGAATAGTTTAATTGACAGACAGCAGTCTGTGATTCATTCTCTCTATTACACTGAATAACTCACCAAGCTCATGGGAGAGTTAGATTTCTATTGAAGCGATAGTTCACCCATAAAAATTGTGTCATTATTTGCTCATTATCATTACTATATGAGTTTCTTTATTCTGTTGAACACAAAAGATGATATTTTGATAATTAATGACGGTTGACGGTACCCACCATTGACTTTTTTCTACTATGGACGTCAATAGGTACGTACCTCTCACAATTCTTAATATAATATTAAACCGTTCTGTACGACCTCCAAAGTCCAAACATGCATATGAATTGCGTTTATGCTTCCAAATCTGTCAATTTTATTATTCCCTGCGCATCTGCCCGTGTGTCTGCAAATCCACACGCCTCCCCGCGAGGAAATATCAAGTCACAATGGGCTACAGGCGGCTAACTATTCAAGTGATGCTGGTGTTAGATTTCACACGTTCTGCCATGGCGAGCAGAGAAAAGAGACATCAATGCAAGGTCTTTCAAATCTATAGTGTGGGTTAATTATTTACGCAGTCGATTGAGTAGATTACATACAACGTCAATGCAAGATGCAAATAGATGGAAATTCACGTGGGCTGATGCGAATGATGCGAACGTACACTATTTGCCTCAAACACATCATCCCCGCAAGTTCAAAAACTCTATAGCAAGGAACAAGATGTAAATATATGGTGTACTGTGTACTAGAGGTCGACTGATGGTGGATTTTAGAGATACAGATAACTATGTTGGTCCTTACTTGCCGATTAATCGAACGATAGTTTTTTAAATGGATACTGGATAAAAAACAAACATAACATTCAAAGCAAAACAGTGCTGAAATGTATTACAAAACTAATAAAGCAACAGTACTGAACCATAAAAATGTGCTAAATGAAATGTATACATTTTTTATTAATTATATTAATAAGTACTGAAGTAAATACTTTTGTGAAATACTCCCACTGGTAACTGAAATAACATAAATGTATATAATTTGTAGTCTTTATTTGCTTCCATTTTAACACTTTATTGATTATCTAATCAAAATAACAAAATATGTATTGCAGTGATGTTATAAGAGAACTGAAATCAGATTTTAATTTGTTGGATGTGTCAACGTATTTTATTTCTTGTTTACATAAATTTATCAAAAGTAAATTTTTGCATTTACGTCAAATAAAGAGAATTGCAATTAAAACAGTAAATTATGACAGTATTTTCATTTTTGGCCGAACTATCCCAGGGTTTCCCGCAGCACTTTTAATTTCAGGCGGCCCGCCTAAGCTGGGAAACCCTACCGCCTTGACTAGGTCACCCAAAAAAAAAAAAAAATTAATTTTCATCGTGACGCGTATGCCGCACCCCTTATATTACCACGCCCCCTACCCCGCCCAACCATACCACCTTACCTTAAAAAATTCTGCGGGAAACCCTGCATCCCTTTAAAAAATGAAATGGCCACGTTTCCATTACAGATTTGTGCAAAACGTATCCACTATTTTCTAAATGTCGATAAAAACTTTTGTGAAATGACGTCTTTCCACTAACCGATGATATGCAACTAAAACAGTTTTGCCTCTCGCAAGAATACATACCAAACATCACGTTGACGAATGTTGATAGGTTTACTTATATCACATCCATCACACTAGCTATTATTTTAAATCAAAGGCGATATAGGGGTGTTATTCAAACATTATTGGCAAAGAAAGCATTTTATACTTAGGAACAGGCATAAATTTTCATTTTTTACCTATAGCCGATTATTCAAATTGACATCTGCCAATACTGATAGTTTGACGGTTATATAAACTTGCATTAACTAAATTCTTAATATTAAATTTTTATATGAATGAATTCTTAATTTATTCATATATTGCCCATTAATATTTAACATTAAACTAGGTATGTTTCTTTGCATTTTGTATATAGAGAGTTCAAATTCATTGCATTTTCCTGTTTCCTTTTGATTGACACGATACATCAGACATGACTATTGGCTGTTTATAAACTATCGGTCGATAGTTGATACTATAGTATGAAAAATTATTTTATCAACCAATACCGATTATTGGCTAATATATCGGTGCATCTCTGGAACATACATCTTTAAAAAATTAGTAGCCTATGTGACTTATGTACACCAGGTGACCTGAAAATGCAAATGAACTGTTTCCATTGCAGTTTTGCGAAAAACTCTTTTTATTTACTCAGCCCAGCCAACAGTCATAATAACCCAGAAGAACCTCCTAGTCCTAGCAATTACATAGCAACCCCCTGGCAACCAATGTTAAAATGTGCTTTAGTATCAGACAAGCATTAGTCAGGTACATATTAAAAAAACGTGAAGAACATTTAAAATCCAGTTCTGTGCTTCAACTCAATAACAACTCTATGAATCATGGGCGGCCAAGGCTGCTGGTTACACGAGACATCTGACACACCGAGCTATAACAAGCCATTAGACACAGTCGTGCTGGTTCACACCTGTCAGAGTTCTGCAGGTATTCTAAAAATTACACCCACTGCCCACACAACTGTTTATCAGTCTCCACATCTGACCTTTACCTCACCAGTCCCCTGCTTTCAGTTTCTTCTTTCGGCTCGTTTGGTTTCACAAGTGTCATTGAATATGACAGCACTTACATAAAGGAGAGGGAAAGATTTCCTCCTAAGACTTTAACACGTCTACATGATGTGCCCTTGTCCGTGTGTCTCACCAGAACAAGTTCGAACATTTGCACAAAGATTCTCAACCATTCGACTGTTACATCTAGGTCAGCTCCATTACGAATTAATCGCTGTTGCACAATGTCTTCCACCTACACACACACAAACGGCTCTCTTTCCCAATCTCAGAATGTCAAGACTGCTAAAAATACACAAAAGCTTTAGGGAGGAAACTAATAACAATTTAGCATAACAACTCTGGATCAAGACTGTGATCACAGTGATATTAATGTTGGTTAAGATTTATTGCTTATAGTAAAGTTGACAAATGTATTACTTTCATTTTGACTCACTCACACACTATTACATAAGTGCATTCTAAATTTTAGTTTTCGTATCAGAATATTCATTTTGGCGCATCGCAGAGATATTTTCAAGTGCTCCCTCTCTTGCTATGAATATCCTATCAACCTCCTGTTTTCAATGCTGTTCTGTCCACAAGGTAAGACTGTTCCATAGCCAGGATTAAACTGCAAATACCAGTAAGTCTTCTGCTAACAACAACTTGTCTATTCCTGTACGATTTGACTCATTTCCTGTGTCCCATAGTTCCTGCGAGGAACAGAAGAGTGTGAGTCTCTCCAGCAGTCAATAAACACTCTCGATATTGGCACTGTGATGCACACTTGGCAAAACCCGATACAGTCTGGTGACATCTATAGTTGTAAAGCAAAAATAAATGAATCTAACAAAGTGTGAGGCAGCAGTATGTTGCTACACAGACGGTGCATATACACACAAACACACACACACCCTCACAGAGCCCCTGACCTAGAAAAGAGAGTTCCTAAGAAGTTGCAGAGACACATGAGTTATTCCAAACATCTGCCTGTGCCGTTTACCGTTACACCACATACACATTCACATTCCCTCTGTCTCTTCCTTCAGCACACAAATTAACAAATAAAGCCGCAGATGCAAAGTCAGAGGTTGTGGTAATCCTGACATAACTCTGAATCTTGAAGACGCTTACAAATCAAACTGCATCTACACACAGCGTGCTCCCAACAGTCCTTTGTGCTGTGGTAAATGGCTATGCTGGCTGCTGTGATGAAAACTTCGGCCAACAGACAGGTTGATTTACTAGACCAATAAATTTGGACCAAGTATTAATCTGTTGAACGGACTTATTATCTCACTTTTCTACAACTGGATTTATCTATGTAAACCATGCAGCATCCTTTTTAGCCTAATCATACTATAACAAATTACAACGCACAAGCCGGAGGACTAGCTGTTAAAGGTCTCTGTTTGCGACATTGGACATTTATTACTGGTGATTTATACTACTTAATAAACAGCAGAAAGATATTAACTAAATAACAAACTTCTTGTTTATATGCTGTATTTTCCAGACTATAAGTCGCTCTGGAGTATAAGTTGCATCAGTCAAAAAATGCATCATGAAGAGAAAAAAAATATATATAAGTCGCACTGGACCATAAGTCGCATTTATTTAGAAAATTATTATTCTTTTGGGCGGCATTTTGTTTGTTTAGTCTTTCTCCGTTGTCTTTACATTTTTTTCAGGGGTAGGCTACAGGAGCAACATATAGCGCCCTCTCATGGCTGTAGATGGTAATGTTTTCCTTTAGTTCACGTTAGTCAGTATGAATTAATTTTGACATAAGTCGCACCTGACTATAAGTCGCAGGACCAGCCGTGGCTTTCGTGGTCAACACGTAACTTCCGGTAAACTCCGCTATGAATAAATTTAAGTAGTTTATTTATATAACAAGCAAAATAAACAACACGTAGATTACCTATTTAGAAGTTTTATAGAAGTATTTGTTCAAGAGTTCAGTTTAGCAACTAGTCAGACCATTAAAAAAAACTGAAGTAAAGTTCCAACCAGACGCGTAATCGCGTCAACGCACGTGCGTCCAATGAAACCGTCTATAGGAAAAGTTATTGTCTTTTTAAACTTTCATTAAACCTAATGAATATTTAGGTATGTATTGAAAATACAGTGCTGTGCAAAAGTCTTGGACCACTATGCCACCATTAGACCTGTTTTTTAACTCTTTCCCCACCATTGACAAGTTAACTCGTCAATTAAGAGTAAACTCTTCCCTGCCAATTATATCATATAATTTATTGATTTAACTTCATAAAAGTTGCACTACTACATTTTTTTTACTTTAATGTTGTGTGGTAACCGTTTTATAAAAGCAATAACGTACTCGAGTTAATGGTATAATAACCATATATAATTTTATTAGAATACAAGCAGAAAGTATAGAAAATTTGTATGCAGAATTAAAAAAAATTTAACATCGGCAGGCTTTCTTAAACCTAAATGAAATTAAACTTTCATTAATAATTCGAATCAGATGACTTCAGAACTTAACCAAAAGGGTTCAAGATGTGCTTAGTGCCTAGAGAGGTCACACTAAAATACTGACTTTTGTCTAAAGAAGACTTTTTTTTCTAAAAATTGTGTTTTTTATTTTGAGAACATATTTTCTGTATGCATCTTAATAAAGAGACCCGGAAAATATATAAATAATATATAAGGCTGGTGGTGGCCTAAGACTTTTTGCACAGTACTGTACATTACCCAACATAACATTATCCAGTCCATCATCCAGGAGTTGTTTAAACACTCTATACAGAGTAATCTGACATCCGGCTCATTTGACTACTGCGTCTTCAATATTGTGCAAAGAAGTGTATATGTTCAGACGTAGGAACTGCGATTTTCTATGGCTATGGTTAATGGCCATCTGGGAATGAAAATGCTGACCTTTGCCATTTCCTCAGCTCCAGGCACAGAGAGAGGCTGACGGTGAGCCTGATGACGAATGAGAGCGTCTGCCCCAATGTCCAAGCGAGGCCGTTTCATTTCAGAGTAATCCACCTCTGATTGGCTGTTGGGATCTTGCAGGTAAATGTGCTCATATCGGATGTGGGGCTCTTGACCTCTGCAGAGGAGAAAAGAGAGTGAAGAAATATGGTTAATGTATAAAAAACAGAACGATTACAATCTGACTAACAGGAATGCCTCATAAGTGAATATGATGAGTAATAAATTACACTTCCACTTTGTCATTGAGGAAGTGAAATATGACGCTGACAAAAAAATTTATTCTGACAACACACAAAAGCTTTTAAGAAACCAGAAAAAAAGGAATTTATCAATCTGTGATTGATTGGACTGAAAAAAGTGTGTGGTCTATACCAAAAAGGAGCTAGACATGAATGCAAGTGTAAAATCAATTGTGGAGAACTAAACCCACTTGTATGTATGACACACTTTAATTCAAAGCAATGTACACAGTGCATTCAAGCTGTATGCACTTTTGCTAGAAACTATAGCAGTGACACAGCCATTATTAGCACTGTTTTACCAGTTGAGCTACAGAAATACTCTCTCCAGATTTGATGTGAACTGTCCACGCACCTTCTCGCACTTCTGAACAATTACAGACATAAATTCATAGAATTAATTTAATGCTATACATTCATATAGTGTGAGTCAAATGAAACACCCGAAGATTACAAACAGCCATTAAAGTCAGGTTATGATCTCATTAATTATTTCATGAATCAACAACTTACTACTTGCCGCCCAGACAACAGAGGAGCATAACCATGACACCATTTGGGTGCAAGAGGGACAACACTACTACGCTGTGCTTGGCACGAGAGTGAGCCTTTTCACGCCCGAGTGTGAAGAATAAATTGACCTTGATGCTCAATATGATATTGCCAAGCGGACTCATACATCATCATCATTCATGTTGTAGGTCAACCGCACATCTATCCTTCCTGTCTTACAGATTATATTGATGGGTCCGGTTTGTGGTAATTGACTTGTACAATGTTGTACAGTCACTTTTCAAAACTTTGGTCTGATGTTACACAGCAGCAATTAGTGGTTGTGCATCAACTTGTCATGAATCACATGGCCAAACCCAGATGCAATCTAATATTATTTTATAAGAAAATGTGCAGAACTAAGTGGAATGGAATTAAATGTGTTAAATGGAGATGACAGCACTACATTTTTGTTGGTTGCAGAAAGCATAATACTATTAAAGATGTAATGTGAGTTCTTTAGCGGTGACAAGATTGTGAATTGCAGCAAACCCTTAATTTCGAAACACAATGAGAAGCTACAGTAGCTGCCCCAGGACAAAAATGTCGTCTTCTGAGACAACATAGAGATGAAACGCGCTATGTAAAGCAGTTTGTCCATTTAGGGCTACCCTAGAAACATGACAGCGACTTCCATGTAAGGGGACCCGCGGTGTATGTAGATTAAAAACGGCTCATTCTAAGGTAAGTTTAAAAATACAGTTCAATATGTAATGTCTTTATACACCTGCTCATAAAATAGTTATGCAATTATTGCATTGCATTTCTGTCAAGAGATCCTTCTTGAAGTTACACATTGCATCTTTAATGAAACCTGAATGGATTGCATTGCTAAAGCTAGTTATAAGGGTCAATAAAGAGACATTAATTATTTTGTGTCCGTATAGTTCAATTAAATGTAAAAGGGTTAAATTATCAAAATAAATTTGCAGATTACTTTAATACATTCTCTTTTTTTTGAAGTCTAAAATTTCTGGTTTTATTTCATTTTGAAAGAATATTTGGGGGATAATTGCAAAAATGTTTATATGGTGTAACCGGTCTGTGTCAAATTGGTGTAACTCATAACCTAACCCTAACCTAACCTGACCCTAACCCTAACACCCTAGCGGTTACACAATTTGACATTTTCAGGTCCATTCAGTCTTATCTTTTATAAAAAAGAAATTTTATTATTTTTTTTATCATTTTGTTGCATAAAATTAACATAAATACACTATGTGCATTAAAATAAACCTAGTTTTTATAAAGATTTTTTAATTTCTCATCTTGCTAAACCGTTTGTCACTGACCCATAAACAAACCACATAGACATTTTCCCCAAGTTGATTTAACATTTTTGCAAACACCACAATACTAATAACGTATTACTCAGGTTAATTAACTCAAGTGACTAGTTGACTACTTGTCTGGGTGACTAGGTGACTGGTGAAAACAAACTGTGTTAACAAAAAGCATTAATGTGATGGTGATGTGTTATCACATCAACTCTGTGACTAAGGGGGGCAAAGAGCATGTGCATGCTTTGATGGAGACCAGAACAGGGCTGTACTTTGTATGTTCACAGGTGGTTCACAGGCCACACGTACCTACTTCCTGTGGCTCAGACAGATCAGGGGAAACACATAAGCACAAACGCACTCAATAACCCCTAACAGCCACAGTGCACCTCTCCCCCACTAAACCATATGTACACACACACACACACACAAACTAAGTTTCACAGTCAGACTCTCCCTTCATGTGCCAAAGCCAGGGATCAGACACATGTGACACACATATGCGCATCATAATAGCCCTAAACCCCAGACATCTATGGATCTTTATAACAGCAAATTCTCCACAGATCAGATAAACATTGTTGACTAGGCCTGTAATATATTGATAAAATACATGAATGTGTGTGTGTGTGTGTGTGTGTGTGTGTGTGTGTGTGTGTGTGTGTGTGTGTGTGGTTTGCAAACAAATTATAT
This sequence comes from Misgurnus anguillicaudatus, assembly GCF_027580225.2. Classification (NCBI taxonomy): domain Eukaryota; kingdom Metazoa; phylum Chordata; class Actinopteri; order Cypriniformes; family Cobitidae; genus Misgurnus; species Misgurnus anguillicaudatus. The sequence goes on from NC_073341.2 coordinate 19,851,305, forward strand.
CCTATAGAAAGTATATCTTAAGAAAACTACAGCTTAAAACTGTGAATATACAGTGAGAAAAATAAGTATTTGAACACCCTGCTATTTTGCAAGTTCTCCCACTTAGAAATCATGGAGGGGCTGAAATTGTCATCATAGGTGCATGTTCACTGTGTATGATTATTTTTAATTATTTATTTGTATGATACAGCTGCAAATAAGTATTTGAACACCGGTCTATCAGCTAGAATTCTGACCCTCAAAGACCTGTTAGCCTGCCTTTAAAATGTCCACCTCCACTCCATTTTTATCCTAAATTCGATGCACCTGTTTGAGGTCGTTAGCTGCATAAAGACACCTGTCCACCCCATACAATCAGTAAGAATCCAAATACTAACATGGCCAAGACCAAAGAGCTGTCCAAAGACACTAGAGACTAAATTGTACACCACCACAAGGCTGGAAAGGGCTATGGTGAAATTGCCAAGCAGCTTGGTGTGAAAAGGTCCACTGTTAGAGCAATCATTAGAAAATGGAAGAAGCTAAACTTGACTGTCAATCTCCCTCGGACTGGGGCTCTATGAAAGATCTCACCTCGTGGCGTCTCAATGATCCTAAGAAGGTGAGAAATCAGCCCAGAACTACACGGGAGGAGCTGGTCAATGACGTGAAAAGAGCTGGGACCACCGTTTCCAAGGTTGGTAATACAATAAGACATCATGGTTTGAAATCATGCATGGCACAGAAGGTTCCCCCTGCTTAAACCAGCGCATGTCCAGGCCCGTCTGAAGTTTGCCAGTGACCATTTGGATGATCCAGAGGAGTCATGGGAGAAAGTAATTTGGTCAGATGAGACCAAAATAGAACTTTTTGGTCACAATACCACTAAACAAGTTTGAAGGAAGAAGAATGATGAGTACCATCCCAAGAACACCATTCCCACTGTGAAGCATGGGGGTGGTAGCATCATGCTTTGGGGGTGTTTTTCTCCACATGGGACAGGGCGCCTGCACTGTATTAAAGGAATAGTCTACTCATTTTCAATATTAAAATATGTTATTACCTTAACTAAGAATTGTTGATACATCCCTCTATCATCTGTGTGCGTGCAAGTAAGCGCTGGAGCGCGCTGCGACGCTTCGATAGCATTTAGCTTAGCCCCATTCATTCAATGGTACCATTTAGAGATAAAGTTAGAAGTGACCAAACACATCAACGTTTTTCCTATTCAAGACGAGTAGTTATACGAGCAAGTTTGGTGGTACAAAATAAAACGTAGCGCTTTTCTAAGCGGATTTAAAAGAGGAACTATATTTTATGGCGTAATAGCACTTTTGGGAGTACTTCGACTCGGCGCAGTAACACCCTCCCTCTCCCATTATGAGAGGGAGAAGGGGATCGGACTTTTCAGGCGAGTCGAAGTACTCCCAAAAGTGCTATTACGCCATAAAATATAGTTCCTCTTTTAAATCTGCTTAGAAAAGCGCTACGTTTTATTTTGTACCCTCAAACTTGCTTGTATAACTACTCGTCTTAAATAGGAAAAAAGTTGATGTGTTTGGTCACTTCTAACTTTATCTCTAAATGGTACCATTAAATGAATGGGGCTAAGCTAAATGTTATCGAAGCGTCGCAGTGCGCTCCAGCGCTTACGTGCACGCACACAGATGATAGAGGGATGTATCAACAATTCTTAGTTAAGGTAATAACATATTTTAATATTGAAAATGAGTAGACTATTCCTTAAAGGAGATGATGACAGAGGCCATGTTTTGCGAGATTTTGGGGAACAACCTCCTTCCCCCAGTTAGAGCATTGAAGATGGGTCGAGGCTGGGTCTTCCAACATGACAATGACCCGAAGCACACAGCGAGGATAACCAAGGAGTGGCTCTGTAAGAAGCATATCAAGGTTCTGGTGTGGCCTAGCCAGTCTCCAGACCTAAACCCAATAGAGAATCTTTGGAGAGAGCTCAAACTCCGTGTTTCTCAGCGACACGCCAGAAACCTGACTGATCTAGGGAAGATCTGTGTGGAGTAGTGGGCTAAAATCCCTCGTGCAGTGTGTGCAAACCTGGTGAAAAACTACAGGAAATGTTTGACCTCTGTAATTGCAAACAAAGCCCTACTGTACCAAATATTAATACTGATTTTCTCAGGTGTTCAAATACTTATTTGCAGCTGTATCATACAAATAAATAGTTAAAAATCATACATTGTGATTTCTGGATTTGTTTTAGATTATGTCTCTCACAGTGGACATGCACATACAATGACAATTTCAGACCCCTCCATGATTTCTAAGTGGGAGAACTTGCGAAATAGCAGGGTGTTCAAATACTTATTTTCCTCACTGTATGTTATTAAGAGAGTAAGTGTGAGGGTGTGTGTAAAGGTTGTAAATTATACTCCACAGAGAACAAGAACATGTTTATCCCTCAAATTAATTGCATAAAGTCTAGTCAACCCAGTTTATATAAACAGTCCATGTTTCAAGTTGATACCAGTATCTCAAGACTACAGGGATAGGGTCTGATATTATCAAGTATTTTTGCATGCCAGAACTGCCAAAAAAAAGTAGAAGATTGTGTGAGTTTGCTTGGGTCACTGCTCTAGTGCACTTGCTAGTGGAACTGATCTAAACCAGAGCAAAAGGCAATAAGTACAACAGAAAAGCATCTGTGAGCATCAAAGAGGGGAAAAGACACAGAAACGCTTGAGCACACACATACACATGCTTCCCAAAATCCTCCAATTTTCCTCACGCTTGACACTTACATAATCACATCATCACACTGCAGCTTTTATCCAGACTCTCTTACTCAGTTTGTGTGAGTGGGCAAGATAATCTGATCTGCAGGCAGGATGTGTCATACACAGAGTCACACACAACAAGAGAGAGAGAGAGCAAGAGGGACAGAGAGAGGTTTTAAACAGCTCCGGGCCTCATTCTAAATCAGGGACAGATCATGCATGCTTTTTAGCGTTGTGCTATTATAGATGACTTTTGACCTTGTACTGCTGCCAATCTCTCTCTCCCCTTTTACCTTCTACTGCTATGAATCCATCTCAGTCTCTTTCTCACTTTATCACTTACAGTTAGCAACCATCAGCCTTTCTATCAATGCCTTTGATCTCTCTGAATCCTTCAGTATCTTTCTCTCCAGGGAGAATAAAAGAAACTACAACAGGGAAGTATCGTTTTCACTTTCATGACGTACAGGTTTTTATCATATTATGTCAACAGCATTAAAAGCTCCAAACACAAAACTAAACCAACAAATAGTGTTCCAGCAGCATGTGATGAATTTGACCATCTGAAGTGTCTGAAGCACATCTAGCTAAAACTAGTACTATTGTTGTAAAAACAAATAAAAGCTCTCTTATCTCAGCTTGAGCAGAAGCAACTTTACAGTTGCGATGCAAATTTGATACTAAACAAAGTACATTTGTACTCTGCTATCTATTGTACCCACACACTTTAGTATTCAGTTAATCCATTCTACAGTACCAGCAGCTCAGGAGACCGCAAGTGACTTTAGCTACTCTTGTGAGAACAGTCTGTTTTACTGTACCATGCTCCGATTGGACAGCTCAGCTCCTATACATACACACCACAATCAGAATACAGACTCCAATGAAACTTGGCAATTCTCATTTCACCTACTTTAGGAGTGTACTAGTCCACACTGCGCTTCTTTTATGACATGAAATATAATCGTCCATAAAATGTTGAAGTCCTGTTTACTAGGGATGCTTCGATCGATCGGGGGCCGCAGATCGATATTGGCCGATAACAGCATTAAATAACTCAATCGGTACTCGCTAAATTTCCCGATCGCATGAACCAATCTTTCTGTTGACTTTTGTCATCATAGGGCTCCTGAATGCAGCTGCAGTTAGAGAACATTTTTACGCAGTGCGAGCATTTTTACAACCGGTTGCTCATGTGCGACGTGCAGATTTGGATTTCTCTCTTTGCCTTTACAGAGATATGTGTTTTTTTAGGGCTGTCGAATTAAAATTCGAATTTCGAATATTTGTCGAATTAAAAAAATAAATGCATATTCGAACGTAAAACTGTGCATTCGAATTTTACGTGCGTCAGGACGCTGATGCAACATAATGATGACGACGTATCTGATTGCAGAAAAAGACAGCATGTACGCCGAGTTGGAGAGGATCTTACACCGATATATTTTAAAAGTGCTGTGTGGCGCTTTTTTCGTTTTGGAGCATCAACCAGAATTAAACCGCAAAGTAAAACTGAGATGACAAAATTAGCTTCATCTGCCTCTAAATGCAGTTTTAAAATTTAAAATAATTTTTATCTAACTGATCAACACAAATACAAAGCGCCACAATACAGCTGATTGCTTACCAACATTGAAACCAGTTTATATAATAACCATATAGGTTTTATCTTTGTGTATCTACAGAGTCCGCACCACCGCAAATGAGAGAATTGCAATTATTGTTAACTGACTGAACTCTTGACTTTCACATGTCTTGGGCATTTAGATATGTACATTTTTCATCAAAAATATCTGCGTGAAACATTATAAACATAATGATCATCTGCCAACTCGACTTTTCAGCACATCTACTACGTGATTACGAATACTCTGCTTTATTAACGGCTTTTCATTCACTCAGCGCAAGCAAAACGTTTTTGTTCTGTACTATTTTACTCCTATATTTCTACATATTTTCGACCAAGAAACACACACAGGATATAATTTAAGTTGTTGGACAGTATTTAAACTTTTTATGAAACGATGAGAAAATCTAAGCGACTTGTGTATTGCATTCGTTTTGTAAATTTACAGGTCCATAAATACTGGAATTTAATTTCAATAAAACTTGTTTAACAAAAAAATATGCGGTGCTTGATTTGTTTATATTATTAAGCCGTTGTGCTGCGCCATTTTGTGGGCTTATGAGTATTTTTCTTCAAGATATAGTAGGTCTTTATAATTGGAATATAATTAGAATATTATTATTTTTCAAGTACGAAATTCTAATGCATTTTTTTCAGCCATTTTGACAGCCCTAGTGTTTTTTCTATGAGCATTTCGAATCAGATTAAAGATCTTTGGACACTGAAGTATGTTGTGAAGTTTGGACAAATTTTCGTATGTATTTTCATATTTGTCATTGTAAAAATTTGTAAGGTAATGAAACACACGGCGCATTAATTTATCGTATGCAAATAATTCACAAAACAATACAAATGGCATCTTCATAAAGTTATCACTATTCACTACGATTGGATGAATGACATTAGCAACAAGCTTAGTTAACTTTAGCACAATATGGTATCTTTCATTCACTCTTTGTTTTGAAATCAGTACCTGCCATTATGTTTTACAAGCTGTTTCGCAATCACCTGCCAAAATCTGTCTTTATATTTGTTCTCTTTTTATTCCGCACTTTGTGCTGCGAGATGAAGTCAATCAACTTGTCAGATAATATTCTGCATCTTGGCGTTAACTTGCACAGTGGCTCTAAATTATTTTTAAAAACTTCTCAAAATGCTTGCTACGGATGCAAAAAATTAAAAAAATTAAATTAGATCCGATGTTGAATTAAATTTTCGGACGCTGTGTGTAAACGTGTTGGACACAAAGCGAGGTCGTATTTATTCTTTAACGAGCAAAAATATCTAATGAGAATTTCAGACTCAGGTGTGCAAATTTCATAACCGTAATATAAAAGTAAAATAATCAGAGTAATAGTCCTGTTAACGTTGCTCATTGTTGTCCTTTGCCTCTGCCATTATTCTGAAGAGCTCGACAATAAATTGTGGTCAGAACTGGCAACTCGTCTGAAGGACATGAATGTGGTCAGCACTGAATGTCAATGTGAATGTCAGTATAAGACAATTTTGGCAACCACAATATGCTTGTGTCTGCTTTTTTACCTTTCATTGCCTGGCTGAAATTCAGACAGAAGGGACGGTCTGCGGCGGTGAGGTTGGGACAGGGACGCATGGGGCAGATGGGAACTATAGTCCCGAGCAACAGTGTGGTAGTCCACCAGTCCACCAACATCCTGAAATAAACAAAACGGAGCATACATCACATATAATGTAAAGCGAAGATAAATGTGACTTGATCAAACTGAAGCTAAAAAGTTACTATTTGGGTCATTTTTAATCATGAACTTTTGGTTACAAAAAACATGATCCTAGATCAGTGTTAATACTCAGCATAATTAGTCTAAAGACCTAAACACACAAAAATTTGAATATTTGCACAAACAATTATTTATATTTGAACAATTCATTTTCATAGCCCTCATGAGCAATGCTAATAGTGGCAGGGTAACAAAGGCAGTCATAACAGCAGCTGAAATTAATATATGAATATCTTTTTTTTGTGTTGAATAGCGTAGGAAAAATTCAAGTCAGTTGTATAGTAGACAAGGGACATTTCAAAAATGTACAATGATGAAGGAAATGTTGCACACTGAAAACATTGTGCAATTGGCTACTGAACTGGCCAGAAATGTGTACCACTGGTTTTGATCTTCAGAGAGGTTAATAATAAACACAGTAATCCCTGGTTAATGAAGATGATGGTTGAGGGTCAAAACCCATGTGATAAACATATCATGATCTCCAGTGAAGCAAGATAATCCTTTGTTGTCAAATTATGGCCTGAACTCAGAATGAACTATATGTACATCCAGTGGCGGCCGGTGACGTTCAAAATATGTGTTCGGAGAGTCATGTGAACATATGTCAGGGCTCGAGACTAACTTTTTTCTTAGGTGCACCAGAACAAAAGTTAGGTGCACCCAAATTTTCAGCTGCACATGCGTTGAAAGAATTTATTATAAAAAGACGCTTATATTCACAAAATAGTCGCAAGACACTCTGCAAGCATCTCTTTTATCATAAACCCCTTCAAAGCGTTTGCAGCAGGCATGTATTTTTGACATGATGTGTGATGCACATAGGTTCACATGATGCGCTGAACACATATTTTGACATTATGAGCCACACACGACAGGGTACATACATGTTTTGACGAGCTTCGCATCATGCCCCCTTAAAAAATAAGTAATTGGCAGCCACTGCAGTGCATACATCACAAAATTATGTCTATTATGTCCTAATATACACCAGCACAAAAAGCTTAATTTGCAGATTAACACACCACACAGTCCAAATGCTTTTCAAAAATAACATTTATAAGAGAATGATTAAAAAAAGAGCAATACCGCATGGGTTCTCAGCTGCAGAGGAAGGGTGGCTGGACTGGGAAGGTGACGGGCGTCCACAGCCCTCCGACCCTGAGGCATCGGCTGAGGGTGCGAGGACATGCTGACGATGCAACTTCCTCTACACACTAAAAGTGGGTGTGGTCCCAGCACAAATGCTGTGCATCATGGGGCACTGAGTCCTGGTAGTCACCGACCTGGAAAAAAACGAGAAGGGAATACATCTTAAATGAAAAACGCAACAAATCACAATCTTCAATAACACTGTTTTATGCAGCTGTTGCTGAAGGGCTTTAGGGAAATCACTGAAAATCTCAGAGGAAAGAAAAAAAGAGCAAGTGAAGAGTTTAATCATTACAGAGAGAGAAAAGGCTAGAAAAGAAACAGTAAACGATAAAAAAAGTATGAGAGAGAGAGAATTCATAGCCAACACCTGCTGCTGGCCGGATACATGTCGACACACTGAGTAAATGAATAGATCACTCTGTATCTTCCTATCCTCATTAGGGCAGCTGGTGTGCTCTGTTGCATTCTGAAACCCCTTTTTATAGGTACAGCCAAATTCTCCAAAATAACACAACTCACAGTGACTAAAATGAATTTACATTAATGCCCTGAAGCGCAATAACAATAAAATGGCCATAATCCAATAAGCCACACAATGGTTTACAAACGCACAGTATACATTTTAAAACCTGACTATGCAGGATTAATTACTAACCTATGGTAGAGTTCAAAACATGTAGTAAGCAAATGAGCACACAAGGTTGTCTCAAATCTCAGTGTCAATTCTACCGGTGTCCTTAATAAACCCAGACCATTACTGAACAGTCAAAGTCTAGGGCACCAAAAAGGGCATTTAAGTGTCAAAGGTCTGATAGCTTCAACCAGATGTGATGTTTCCTATAAGTTCATCAACACTATTTCCACCACAACATAAACTGGAGACAGAAAACAGCTCCCGGTTCAAACACCAGGTGTTGAGAGGGCCAACCAAGCATGGGCGATTTCCAGCAGGCAGTGTTCATAAAAACAGGGATGTGCCTGGTATCGTACGTGACCTTGTTAGTCATATCAGAAGCAAACTGTCCTATCAGTATCTGAAGTTAAATAAACAAACAAAAAAAAAATCACAATTTACAGTGCTGTTCTTTGAATAAAGTAGATAGGTGATCTTACAAGAACCACCCAAACAGATGCTAGCCGTAGGGTTGCTTTGTACTATAAAGCTTGTGTTGACTTGCTTTGTTCAAATATACTTGGTGTTCCTGCAGCTCAGAACACTCAGATAGGCTACTGGTGAAATATCAGGCCACAGTCCATCAAAGTTTCATGAACAATGTGGTGGAAAGTACATCTGCTGGGAAATAGGTCTGGACAAACAGATTACGTTAAATACAAAGAAAATGAGTCTGGGGATCGTTTGATTTTGGTTCATTCACACATTCATTTTCATCCAAAGTTTTCCAGAATATGTGGGTGCATTTATCACACACATCCCCTAAGATCCTTTAAAGACACGTGACGTATTTAAAATCCTGCACTTGTTAGTTTTTACCGCAGCGTCTGAAGCAGGAGTGGGCGATATGACCAAAATCTCATGATTATGTCATGATAACGATATTTATCCCGGTAGGGTTTTCTTTTCCTTAATAAGGTTTTTATGTGATTAAAATCTTTAATTCCATAGAATTTTCATAATTCATAAGCATAATAAAGAGGACAAAAAACAAACAAAACTCAAGCTTACTGAAGATAAACAGTCAGTGATGAAATAAATATAAATATAAATATAAATATAAATATAAATATAAATATAAATATAAATATAAATATAAATATAAATATAAATATAAATATAAATATAAATATAAATATAAATATAAATATAAATATAAATATATCAATCAACTGTTTACATTCTTAAAACCTAAATTGGTGTGTTTATTAGGATACTCTTGAGGCATGTGCACATTTAAATAAAATAAAGCGGCAAATACTCATGAGTAGGGATGCATAACGATAAATCGCGATTAATCTATAGCAGAATAAAAGTTTTTGTTTACATCATATATGTGTGTGAACTGTGTATAATGATATGTATATATAAATATGCACACATGCATGTATAATTTTAAGAAAAAATATATATTATATATAAATTATATATAAATATACAAATGTATATACGTAAACATTTCTTAAATATATACATGCATGTGTGTGCATTTTAGGGTTGCCGCGGTGACGTAATTTTCCCACCGGTTAATCAGCGCGTCACAAACCCGGTGAAACCGGTGTCACCGTGTGGGAGGGGCTTATAAATGCGCATGCAGACGTGCACATTTTACTTTCACTTTTGAATTACGCAACTGTTTAAATGCAGTGATTGCGTACGCTGCGTTAAATTGCGTATGAATTTGCATGCAATGCGAGTGCAACAGCTGGTTTACTTAAGTGCTTGAGTCAATGTGCGTAGGTAATTCTCAAAGAACCAGCCAGTCCCAAGCAGAGCAACCGGCTACTTCTCCATAAAGCGCTGCTTGGATGATGGGTTTATTATTTTTCTTGATGATAAACACAACAACAAAACGATCTCGCTTATATTAAACATCATATATGTGTATTATAACAAAAACGAGTAAGCACGCGGGTTCTGCCTTCGTCTGGTCAGTCAGCTCGCCTCGCAAACTCTGACAGGAATAAATGAAATCTGACACCTGCTGCTCTGTGACGTGACGCGCGTTCAGCTCTGCTGAATTCAGGCACCAGACACATTCAGTTTGCTCTCTCTAACGAAACTAAATTATTAAATTACACGAAAATATCAAAACGACGGTGAAAGACGGTGTCGCGGTGGGCAAGTGATCTAACCGGTGAGAGGCTAAAGCACAGGTTATCACCGTTTCACCGACTATCGCGGCAAGCCTAGTGCATTTATCTATACAAAGTTATTATACACAGTTTACACACCCATATGATGTAAACAAAAACTTTTATTCTGCTATAGATTAATTGCGATTAATCGTTATGCAGCCCTACTCATGAGCTTAATGAGCAGCAGATGCGCAACTTGTGCACTTCTCTCACACAGAAACAGTGTGCACATAGCACTGTTGTTTGTGTTTCAATGGCTTAGAATCACTTGTTTTAAAACTGTAGTGTTTAAATACATGTACAAGCGTTACGTTTTCGTGAACATGTGCACAGCAACGTGATGTGGGCACGTAACCTTGATAGAGACGATAAAATGTCTACCAGTTGACACATTTCTAGCAGTTTATCATACCAACCGGTTTATCGCCTGCCTCTAGTCTGAAGTTTGCTCATTAACCGTGATTTCAATCCTGCAATTTTTTGTGTCGAAGACATGCCGGTCCTCACTACGGCACAACCCTTACGCCATTGTTTCTGCCTTTTGTTCACACAGGACGCGTTCTGAAATGCTACGGCAATGTTACCAGGTCCCCATTATGGAAGCGATCCTAGAACATTTATGGGACATGTTTGTGTTCACACAGAAGGGTCTCTGACAATTTTACAGTAGGTGCTGTGTAAATGGGGTATTAGACTGCTCAGTCATTGAGTTGACCAGACTAGTTGTTCCTAGTTGAAAATACAAATAAGTAGATACTAAAATGTGTCATTTTTTTACTTTCCTACCAAATGCCAAAAGTTATTCCATTATATTAGCCTGTTTTGGCAAAAAAGGTACTGTTTGGATGAACCTTAACATCTGTACACATTCTGTGTCGCCTGTGCCACCCCATGCGAGTGCCAGGTCTTGTTTCCCCATTGAATTGCACGTCTCTTGCAGTCTACAGTGAGCAGAGAAGCACATGCGGAGCTGGCAACCTGAAAACAGTGTTTTATGAAAAACAAAACAACAGAGGAACCAAAATACACAGGTCCTTGGAAACGCTGTTTAAGTAACTGAATAACCATTTACAATGACGGTACCTCTAGTTTATCTGAAACCACGATCAAACTCCAACTGAAATGTAAACAGAAACACTTCTCTGGATGAGCTTCCCCCTGTGGTTGCTGTATGTCACAAGATAAGACGTCAAGCTCAATGCAGGAATAAAACCCCTGCCATTTTTAGGGGCCCCCTTTGACATTAAAAAAGGGGCCAAAATACTATTCCTTCTCCTGCTACAAAAGAGGGGTACACTATGTTCTTTCCTCCTGTCTGTCACTGAATGATTTACACAGAGTAGATGGCTTTAACGTGTTATTGTGTGTGTGTGTGTGTGTGTGTGTGTGTGTGTGTGTGTGTGTGTGTGTGTGTGTGTGTGTGTGTGTGTGTGTGTGTGTGTGTGTGTGTGTGTGTGTGTGTGTGTGTGTGTGTGTGTGTGTGTGTGTGTGTGTGTGTGTGTGTGTGTGTGTGTGTGTGTTGGGGGAGGAGATTCAATAGTCTAGGAATGTTTGAAGCTCTGAAGAGGAACAAAACGTCTTTGTCATTCTGAAGGCTATCGACAGGCACGGTGTGGACTCACACATACACATGAACATACACGCAGTGACAAATTACTCACACACATCTCATAGAAAACTTACACAGGTATGTTATGCTTTTCCCTTAGATCTTAAGGGAACGTTTCAACATAACATCTATGTTATGCATGTGTGGCAAGCTAACTGTAAGGTTTCCAAACCCTTATGTGTGTGTTAGGGCACTTAAATATTCCTTTCGGTAGAATATTGTCTGTTGTCTAGTGTGCAAAAATAAACGTGTGACCTTTGAGTCACAATCATATTTTTGAAGTAGTGTGATACTAAACATATTTCCCAGTCATTTACAATCTTGAGGACATGCTGCAAGCCTAGTTGCCCAATCACTGATTTATACTACAGCTAAAAAAACAATTAAAAGGCCACCAAGACCCAGCTTTGAAGTATGACTTACTCGTGTGCCCGTTGACAGGCTGCACAGATGGGTCTGTGAAGTTTAGAAAAACTAAGATTTATTAAAAAAGGAAGACATTGGGTGCAAACCACACACATGTTTCCGGTTTGGATCTGCTGAAGCAATATGAACTGTGGATATTTGGAAAGTAAATCACCACTCTTCTCAGACATCATCCAGCTTTTGGAATGAAAAGCCACAACTTGTATGGTTGTGCTGAGAGAAAAGCAAATGAGATAATAAGAAAAATGAACGGAGGAAAAGAGACCAGGAACAGAAAGAGAGATGGTGTAAATATTAATCTTAAAAACTTCTGTGGAATGAGAAAGAAAAGAGATATCACTGTATGTTAGAAAGAGAGAGAGAGAGAGAGAGAGAAAGAGAGAGAGAGACAGAAGAGCTCAGACAGAAGGGGAAACACATGCCCTGGCACGGATACAGACACCCACAGGCAAGCTTTTGGCTGCCGGCCAAAAGTCCAAATGAACTCACTTACCCCTCTCCCTCTCTCTTTCTTTTCCTCCCTCTTTCAAATCACAGCCTCTGTCGTTCTCACTGGCTCTCAAGCCTTTCTTCTCCCTTTCTAGGAGTGGCTGGCTTTTATGAAATCTCTTTTTCTTTCATTCTGTCTTTCTCACCTTCCTCTTGCATTACATCTCTATTCCTACCTCTTGTTTTACAGATAAGCAAACAAACACACACCACTTGAAAATAATTTAACAAACAGAGTTATCTGTTTATTATTAAAAGGAACGATTTCCCAAAACGGAAAAAGTCTTTTTTCATTTCCACATGTTGTTGACTTTTGCTTTATCCAGTCGCAACAGATATTTTTGAAGACTGATTTTGTCTTATAAAGTCTTATATCTTATTAAAACGTATAAAATAAAAGTCTTATAAAGGATTAAAGCGCCACAGTCAAATTAATAAAAAGAAATACACCTTACAAGGTCAGGTGTCCATAAAACATGTCATACTGTAAGTGCTCAGAAACCTACTATAGTTTTGAGTAAGCAAAAGGTCAAAAGTTCTCACAAACAACGTCATTGATATCAAAACATTATGTTCTTTATTTTGGACACAAATGCAGGCGGACACAAGCAGGCAACCAAGACTGTTTACATAATTATGCAAACAAAAAATATTACATATTACCCTAAATACACGCAATGCCGCAACACGCAATAAAAGAAATAGCTTTTGTCCTAACCTGTTATGATGTGATGTTAATTTAAAGGAATATTCCATTTTCTTAAAAGAAAAATCCAGATAATTTACTCACCACCATGTCATCCAAAATGTTGATGTCTTTCTTTGTTCAGTCGAGAAGAAATTATGTTTTTTGAGGAAAAAATTGCAGGATTTTTCTCATTTTAATGGACTTTAATAGAGCCCAACATTTAGTACTTAACTCAACACAAGTTTTAAAGGACTATAAACGATCCCAAACGAGGCATAAGGGTCTTATCTAGTGAAACGATTGTCATTTTTGACAAGAAAAAAAAAAAATATCCACTTTTAAACCACAACTTCTTGTCTAGATCCGGTCGTGATGCGCCAGCGTGACCCCACGCAAGACGTCATGACGTCAAGTGGTCACAGAGGACGAACGCGAAACTCCGCCCAAGTGTTTACAAATGTGTTGAAAGAGGACCGTTCCTACGTTGTTGTGTGTCAACTGATACTAATTAATATCTTTGTGTCAGTTTATTGTTTACAATGGTCCGCAAATGTGCGCTTTATATATGTAACACGTGACCTCCCTACGTCACTACGCATTTACGTTAGGTCGCGCTGGACCGGATCTAGACGAGAAGTTGTGGCTTAAAAGTGGATTTTTCTTGTCAAAAACGACAATCGTTTCGCCAGACAAGACCCCAACGCCTCGCCCGGGATCACCTAGAGTCCCTTAAAACTCAGTTGAAAAAAACTGTTAAGTGTTGAGTTATTAATTGTTGGTGTCTATTAAAGTCCATTAAAATGAGAAAAATCCTGCAATGTTTTCCTCAAAAAACATAATTTCTTCTCCAATAAAAAATGTTAGTGTCACATATTTAAAAATAATAATTCAAAAGTCAAATATAATTGTATACATATACGACATGTTTTCACAAAAAAAGGCTCCCAACTTTTCTGCATTACCTGTAAACTGACAGCAAATTGTGCAAAATTATGCATCATTTCTTTCATTGTGTTTTACCCAAGTAAATGTCTGCTTCTAAGATGTTAAATAATATACATTGATGAAAATATATTTTAGTGACTGAGGGTGAAGTACTGGTCCGATCGTGCAAGTGACAATACTTTTTACTGGCCTTAACGTCTCTCACGCTTGCCCTGGGACACCGGGCAGTCCTTTATGTTGAGCTCTGTTGAAATGATTGCCCCACTCCATGATACTACTGTGTATCTGCTATCTCACATGCTGATGGTAAGAGAATCCAACCATGGTCAGTAATATTGCCCAGCACTTAATGTTCAACTAACTTGAACATCGTTCATTTGACGTTTTTTTATTTCTCTCGCAACGTGAAAAGCTTAAAGCCGGTTCTCTAATGTCTGTTTGAGAATGATTAATGCGTGATGGATGCAATATTTGAGGCCTGGCAGTTCACATTAGTGACGCAAAGAAAAGCATTAGCTGATGAGCTGCGATCAGGTCCCTCCTGCTGGCTCAGTAATGTCACAGACAGCATGAGGTGTGGTGGCCATGTGCATGTTATCATCCATCTGCATTACTGCCATGACTACTCCACAACAACTCCCATAATCCCAGCGCACAAAATGCCACTTCAATCAGCGCTGTTATTATCGCCTCTAATTTCTCACCTTCAGCGTTTAAGCTCGAATGTTGAGTCTGGGTTTCATTTTGAATCTGACACTCGCCGTGAAGCATGTTGTGTAATTAGCAGCACCACATTTAGGCAGACAGCATTTCTACAATTTAATTTCTATCCTCTGAGGCCAGGCTGTATATCACCCTTCGGGTGGAAAGAAACACACACACAGCACCTCACCCTCCTTACCCCCACAGCCGACAGCCTGGATGTTGGTGAATGATTCACTTCCAAATAAAGCAACTATTTAGGGCTTAAGGGCTCCTTATAGTTGTGCGCACTTCTGCGTTGTGGTCCGCGTCGCGTGCAATTACACATGTAGACCGCTAGTAAACCGTATCCACGCGTGTAACCCACAGTAGCAGTGCCCCCGCCAAAGAAGCAGCTTGGCCAGTAAACCCACAAACGAAGAAGCCACAGCAGCTTGTTGTGTGTGATTTGAGAAGACCAGCAGTGATGGAGGTAAACAGACAACGACGTCTGTTGCAATTTGAGTTAACCTCTCGACCCGCACTAATTCGTAGGCGGGATAACATCAGTTTTTTTAACGCTGTTAACAATATCTATATAGCCTACTGTCTACAAACATTAGTAACATTACCATTACTATATATCGTTTAAAAGGTCTACGGGTTTAGCATCAGTGTATGGTCTCTGTTTTGAGATACAGATGCTCTAGCATCATAAATGTAGTATTTTGTGACAGAAGTCCAGATGACAATATGCAACATATAAACGGGACTTCTTACCTATGTGTTGATATAACGATCGCGAGTCGAATCCAGTCCGTTTCAGTGAATAACCTATTAAAACCGTTTAATAGAATACATCCAGTGACCATTTATGTCCACAAATGCGTATAATCCATGAAATATATAGTTTGCTGTAGGGCTGCACGATTAATCGTTTTTAAACCGAAATCGCGATGTGAATGGATGCGATTTTTTAATCACAAGAGCTGCGATTATTTCGATTCAAAACTATCAAATATAACAATCATCTAGTACGCAGTTTTTGACAGTTCGCTTCATGCGCATTTTACGTTTGATGCAGTTTAAACCAATAGACTGCATTAACACTGAGGTGCTGACTACACGTCAAATAACATCATTTGGAAAACATGAGCGCGAGCAGCAGTTCAACTCCTCAACAAAGTGTACGGCCATATGATTTCCGCGATGCGGAAAACACGGACAGAATCGCGAAATGCATACAAATGGAATTAACTGCACAACGCGGAATGTCATGAAGTTGGCAGATTTTGGATTCAGTCATTTTAAAAACGCATTATAACTCATTAACCGGCAAATGAAAGGACAGAAATGCGCGAAAACATTTCCCTTTTGTGTAATGTTGGACTTAAAGTTTCTCGTCATGCATCGCAAACAATGACAAGCGCCTCATCAGACTATAAGCAGGTTTCATTAAAGCCCGGAACACAGCAGACGAAAGAGGTACATTATACTTTGTTGCACGCGCACATCTGCACCACTTTGAATATTTACAGGCACGAGGGTTCATGAAGCGCGCACACAGAGAGCAGTCAGCACACGCGTGATCACTAAACTTAAGTTTTCTTTCTTGTCTAAGTGAACATACACAGCTGGATGTTTATCAGTATATTGAAGCAGAGCAGTTTTAAAGCTGTCTTGTGTCTTAAAGTGACAGTAACCTGGTGCTTTCTGTGTCAGAAATGTTTATTACACACCAAAAATTTAAATCACTCCTTACTCTTAACTGAACAAGCTTCTGCAGCTCCACATTTAAAATCCTACAGTGAGGACTGTGCAGTGTTTTATTTGTATTTTTTGCTGATGTTAAATCATAGATTCTAATAACTAATATATTTACATTTATTACAGATGCCTGAAAAGTAAAACAAGATGAGTATAGTCTTATGATTAAAAGAAAAAACTAAACATTTGCTTGTCAGAAGCATTGTTGGAGTGACAGCCAAAATACATTGGCCTATATGTTATTTTAAATAAAACTTTCAATACATTTTTGTTAAATTGTATTTTAATGTTCTTAGATTTAAAAAAAAAAGTTTGTCTGCAGAAGAGCAAAGTCCTGCAGACAACTTGGTACAATTTTTAAGAGGTTTTAAATAAACAGTAGCACAGCATCTTTCTTTGGTGCTATTAAAACTAGAGCCCGACCGATATGCGTTTTTTCGGGCCGATGCCGATACAGATATTAGGGAGTAAAAAAAGACCGATAACGATATATCGGCCGATATTCTTTATGTGTACATTATAGTTCAGTATATATACTACAGTATATTATACTAAAGTACTGTACATAGAATACACTATATACTTTAACATAATATACTATGAATAAATACGATGCAATGCAAATGTGGTGATCACTCACAAATGTGGTGATCCAACACTTATATTGATGTGACAAAGATATGTACTATAGGCAAGAAGTTAACAATAAACTTTATTATCCAAAATTAGTTGGATATCAGTGCACTAAACAGTAAACTTGACTTATTATAAATAACTTTAAAACACAAAGAGAACAAAATACATAAAACGTGCATCATTTGCAGTTTTGACGAGAATAACGTTATAAAGAGAAACTTATGAAGTCATTGATTAATATTAGCTTTACAGTAAGTTGTGTACTTCACAAATTAGTTAGCCACTCACAGTTACGAAGACAATGCTTGACGGAGCACATACTAATGTACGCTATGTTTAATGTTGTGCACAACGTTTTTATAACACAAACCCAGGGTTCCGTGCAAACTTTAGACTTTAATAAAACTAATGCGTCTTCGCTCCGCCTCTTTTATTTAGCAAGGGTGTAGAGTTGCGCGAGCTTATTGAATCAATTGCTCTGAAATGAGCGTGTTAACTAACAACACAAGCAGCAGTAATCTCATATAGTGTTATATAAGTGCACGGCTGCGCGTAGTTTAAACGTGTCATTTCTCCGTCTCGCGTCATTTCTCCCGCTTGCGTTTTAACTCGCAAGTCGACAAAGAGACGGATTAAAAACACCACAAGTAAGCGGGAATGCGTCTCTCTTGTCCATTTATAATCCAATCGACCAAAGCGCGTCTTAATACCAGGTGTAAAAATGTTGTGAAGAAGACACTGCGTGACTGCAGCCACCTGAACTGAGAGACTGACTGACTGAAGTGAAGGGGGTGGGGGATTGGCTGGTGTCACTACAGTGAGTGATCTGGGTCGCCATTAGCAACCAGTATGGCGCACTCTGCTGGACAAACAAGTACTTACATCTTTCAAATGCATTTAATGTGTTCTGTAACAAGCGTTCATATCGGCGCATATCTGCGGCTTATACGCCGATACAGATATATCTGCGACATGCTCATATCGGCCGATAAAATCGGCAAAACGATAAATCGGTCGGGCTCTAATTAAAACCACCACAACAAACCTGGATGTAGGTCTTTTATTATATAATAATGAATCGCACTTTAAATCGCGAATCGCAATTTTGATCAGAAAAATCGCAATTAGATTTTTTTCTCCGAATCGTGCAGCCCTAGTTTGCTGTAGTTTACATCAGATTTCTCATGAACATCTTGTAATAAAATATAATATACAACCTGAGGACTATTTACATCGTAACACTATATATGAGATTACGCTTTTGGTTTCGCTAAACACATAAAACCCGGGGACAAACTTTGTTTTAAAAAGTAGGCAGGAGTATATTACATAACATCCAAACAGCGCTGTCAAAAATTATGACGTCATTTGACTTGCTCGTTCCTCCAATGACTTCATGGAAAATAATAAAAGAACGAACGTGTAGCCAATTAGATAACGAATCCAATGATCTTTGTATGACGCTTTAGGGCTGGGAATACGATTGATATGTGCGTCTCTTCAGTAAAGCAGTTTCCTTGATTAGTAGTAAATCCCCATCACCTGTTTTCAGATAGAACTGCATTTACTGCACAGAGCCGTAGTTCACTCACAAGCTGGGCCATAGCGCATTAATTATCGCAGGCGATATGTCCTCGATAATTAATGTGAAATTTCCCCGATTGTCAGCCAACTACGGCTCCTTGCAGCAAACGCCGCTCCAACTAAAAGCAGCCGATGCCGATTTACTACTAATCAAGGAACTGGCTTTACTGAAGAGACGCACATGACAATCCCCCGATATATATCGCCCAGCCCTATGACGCTTTATTTCCTGGTGTGGAAACTGCATTTTAAATGCTAACATAAGAATAAACAAGAAGAACGAATGTTTATGCATGTAAACAAAAGACACACTTCCATATTTTATTATTCTGTATGTCGGACTGGTTGTCTGTCATGGTATTAGAGTACTATCAATGCTTACACCCATATACACATGTTTTATTTCTCTCAACAAGTATTGTTTCGAAATAGTGAAAATTTGTATCTTGGTATAAGCACATTTTATACTATTGCCTCCCTATGACACATCACTTTTATTGTAAATGTAACCATAGAAACCATTCAATCAAAATATAAAAATGACTAAGCACAACAGGATTTTCTACATTTATTCACTCTTCAAAAAATCATACCAAACAAAAGAAGCTTTTAGGTTTTCAAGCTTTGTTTTGCATTGATTAGGACGCACTCACATTATCCAAACCAAATCGCGCCCGGGTGCGTTTGACCCCCAAAGCCTGGTTCGTTTGCAGAGGTGGGCTGGAGCGCGGTTGACTTGGGCTCGAGATTCAAAGGGAGAGAAGTCAATTGTGTGACCGCTCACATTCAACCCAACTTTCTGATGCATGCAGCAGGGTTACGTAAATGTTACGAACTGCACACGCGACAAAACAACTAAACAATATGATGGCTGTGTGTAATCGTGCCCCAAACAACTCCGAATAAAAAACACAAACTTAACATTACGTTGCGTTCCAGTGTTAAGAGAGCACTTTACTTCCGCTTTGTTCAAAACAATCGCATCCTAATGGAGAAAGCGCGCCCGGGCTCGAAAACAATAAAAGTACAGTGTGAGTGCGTGCTTCTGGGGGAGTAGGGAGGTGGACAATCGCGCTGGGGCATGGTTTGGTTTGGATAATGTATGTGCGCCCTTATAGAGTACAGGCTTTGTTTAAGATGCTCACATAAACATGCCAGCTGTTTGACCTTTACCTTCATTCTTGTTCATAAACAAAGCTTTTAATATCACCACTGCTTACATGCGCTTAGTGACTGCATACAGTGGGCATGCCCAGTGTGTATGTGCATGTGTGTACAAGAAAGACTGTATTTCCCCCTTTCAGTGCCCTTTTCTCTTCTCTGTACCAACCCCCTCTCTCCCCTTTCCTCTCTTCTTCAACTCTCATCTGACCTTTCCATTGTTCTTTCAGCCAGAGGCCCCTTGCAGGTTATTTGGGGTCACAGTCCAGGGCAGCTGTCTGACCTCTGTGACGGGCCATGAATAAAAACACCCTTTCATACACAGACAGTCAATGCTCTCTTTACTGTCCACATTCCAACTAGTGTTTTATTATTGCCCGGTAGTCCATATTTATTTACAAATGTGGATCTGAAGTCTAGTCAAATGCTTGCAGCTCAAAATTACATTTAGAGCGATTAACGCTTATCATAACCTTCTTTAAGTCCTATAATCATCCGTCTGCCTTGCGACACTCGCTGATAAACCACACGATAACTCATGTTTAAAAGGAGTTTCTGAATAAATGCCAAATGGAAAAAAGCCAAGAAAATGTAAGTAGAGGTTGTCAGGGTTTAAAATATGTTTAAGAGAAAGTGAGAGAGAAACAAAACACGGCCAACGCTTAAATGCCCTGGAAAAACCACTGCGTGTTCACAAGCTGTCCTGATTTCTGAAACTACTCAGTCCAAACCGCAGCAAACACCATCCCTTCCTGTTTCGGTGTCTAACACTGACCGCACATTTACAAGAGCGCTGACTTTCAAACCAACATCCTGATGCACCATTTCCACTTCTCTTTCAAATATAGACATCTCACCCATCCTCCAAACATACCATCAAAGACACGACTCCAACCCACCTGTACATCAACGCCCAGTCTGTTTATAACCCTCATGTTGTTTCAATAGAAACCAACATGACCACACAGAAATAGCACGTGTGAACATAAGCAGAGGGTAAACAAATAAATCTTAATAACTAATTTAAATAAAACCGGTCTATAAAAGGAGAACTACAGTTACTGTGTGTCCATAAGTGCATGCTCACATTATCCCAACCAAACCGCACAGAGTGTGTTTGATCCCCAAAGCCTGGTTCATTTTACTAGTGTTTACTATCGCTCTTTACCGTGCCCAGGTGCGGTTTGGTTAATCGCGCTCGGGCACGGTTCAGTTAGGTTAATCCTAAAGTGATTGCGCCCTAAGTCAAATCCATGCAACCACGTAGTAGTTACCCAGCAATAGCAAGAACACATCAGACTTATCAGTAATAATGTAGAAGATAATCAAAACTAATCATCTCTGTCTCTATTGGCAATCCATGTGTGCATATCTGTGCGTGTTGAGAAAGACATACCACAACCGTAACACAAAGTCACGTAATAAACCACAAGGCGCTTCCATGTAACTCTACTAGCAGGGCGCACGCAACATGCTTAAAGTCCCCCTGTAGTAAGGGTGGCACGGTTCATGAAAAAAATCTGAACCGTTCGGTTCGCTTGTCTCGGTTCGGAGTGCGTGTGCGTCGCACGGTTCAACGGTTCATGGAAATGTAGCCTCATGCCCTGTATGTGACCTCAAATAGCGTGTTTCCCGTTCGGGCGAAAGAAGAGATGACTGGTTTGGAGTGTAGTACTGCAGGTTATGTTACGTGTAGAAATGGCAAGTGGGAGAGAAAAGGAAGTCTGTCCGGAGTTGGAGGATGCGCCAGCGTCGTATAAGTTTTTATGGAGAATATACCCAGCAATGGTGTTAAATGATGAATTTGCACATCTTGGTTTATCTTGAAAGCATATTTAAAACACCACATAGACAAATAGATGGTTTCCCCAGTAACAACATAAACAAGCAGCTTTCGTGGTCAATACGCAAATTCCGGTAAACTCTGCTATGACAAAGTCCTTTTAAAGTAGTTTATTTATATAACAACAAGCAAAAAAACATGTAGATTACCTAGGAAACTAAAACATTTGTTATTTTCAACAAGGTATTTGTTTAAGAGTTCAGTTTAGCAACTAGTCAGACCATTAAAAAAACTGAAAACGGAAGTAAAGTTTCAACCAGACGCGTAATCGCTTCACCGCACGTGCGTCCGATGAAACCATCTATAAACAATAAAAACTTGATTAAGATAACACAGGATGTAGATTACAACAAAAACATTGTAGTAGGAGTGTTGCAAAAACAACAGCTGGTGAGAACACCTGCAGATGACTGTAATGCATCCATTTGTGACATGTAACACAAACATGTAAACAGATTGAGGTGAGTGTGTGAAGTGAGTGGTCATGCTGCCCACAAAAACCACATAAATACAACACATTCTCAAACAATATTATGTGTAGATTAAAAGCCACACAATAAAAACAGCTCTGTGCAAACACCATCATGCACACATCACAATTTCACACAAGACAAATAACACATCAGGTGTGTATGTCTGTGCATGTAATGTGGGACTGATAAACATCTTCACCCGTTTCCTCACCAAAACAGACAGACAGTTAGCATATCACCAGTAGTCTCTTTTCTGGCATTCAAAACTGCTACAAACCCCAAACACACTCCCACAATCTGCGGGTAGAGCTACGCTTTGTCTGCCAAAGCTACTTCAGACAGCCATTTTTCAGCAGCGGTCGAGGAGAAAATGAGATTCCCTCATCAATAACCTGCAAGCTTCTATTTAACAGCCTAGAAATTCCTCCTGAGCCAACAATTTAAATCCTTCAAAGTCTGGAGAGAGAAAGAGAGAAAGAGAGAGAGACTAGAGAGACACATTACAGTAATGTTATGAGCAGATATTAGAGAAAGGCTAGAAAGACAGGGCTCTAGAATGGAGAAGATCTAAGTTGGCCATAAATTGGTAATTTTCTTTAAGCGTTTTTGTCTCCAAGGCAGTCTTCTTTTGTGGAAAGATTAAACACAGGGTTACGGCTGCCGAGGGTAACTCTCAAGAGCTCATAATCTCTCTACCTCTGCTTTTATCCTCACTCAACCTCTGCATGAGTCTTAATGAGCATCCGTGTCAATGCACTTGCTGTCATCCTTTTCGTCATTTGCTGTATTTTAGACAACATCTAATAAGCGTTTATTGCAAAATCAGACTCCACAGGATATAAATGAGAGCTGGATTAGATGAAATAAAATTATGTTTCTCCTAAAGGATGTTTAATGGGATGTGATCATTTAACACTTGAGGAGTTCAGATGCAAAACACTCTGAGTGCATCTGAGCATTTTTATCATGCTTTTACGTTTAGATTCAGTAATTTCACTTTAATAGCAATAAAAAGGTTATTCGTAAGAAATTAATTACAAAGTAACTGCAAAAACCTACACTTTAAAAAAAACAAGACAGATAAGAGTTGCAAAATCACTAAAGATGCAACTAGAAATAGGGCTGTAACGATTTATCGTGCAAATGCGCGTTTTCTCAATGAATGAATTCGAATGAATCACAGTGAAATGCCGCCACACCCAAAAGCCAGGGGGCGCTCTCGTGCAAAAACACCCTTTGTGCCACAGAAGTAGTAGTATTACAAACACTATTTCAGGAAATGTCTACAGGAATATGTATATCGCCGTTCTTCAGATTGTTTCAGGTATTTTCATGATAATAAAGAATATTTTAAATGATTTTGTTAAACGAGTGTTGTTTTTTTAAAATGCAATTTATACACGACTCAGACTCGTATTGATTTTAGATTGATAATGGACTTCTTACAGTCCAAAACGCCATAGTACACGCACAAGCTGCGCATGAAACACAGAATCGCGATGCAGCGATGCCATTTCGATTTTAGACAGGTCTTTTTAATGGGACATGCCATATATCGTTACCGCCCTAACTAGAAACATAGCAAATAATGAAAGTCTGAATGTAAAAATGAAGAAACTGAACTGTCTAGTTCAGTTTCAATAGGAGACATGGAGGAAAGCATCAAAATGCATTCAATTTTATAGATGGAGCACGTTGTCATTAATGCAACTCATCTTACATGTACTTAAGGCGCTTTGCTAAAAAATCTACCTGGCATTTAGCGGATTCAAACCAGTATTTCTGAATGGCCTGAGGCTGTGATTAAGTGCATTTGAAGTGAATGTATTTGATGAACAATAGGGATGCTCCGATCGATCCGCCGATAATGCTTGCTATGCTTCTCAATGAATTACGGCCAAATGCCGCTACCTCCAAAAGCCAGGGGGCGCTCTCGTGCAGAAACTCAGAATGTGCTGTAGACGAAGAACAATACACATGCAGCTATGATGATGACACGCAGCTCCAGGAAATGTATTAAGGATATTTTTATATTAGGGATGCACGATATATAGGCCGACATATCGTTATCGGCCGATAACTGCTTATTTTTAATATTATCGGTTATCGGTCTGATAGCAAAATTAGGCCGATAAATGAAAGCCAATAAATTATGGATTATTTTGCTTTGTTGAACCACTTCACTTGCTCATTGCTGGCCATGTGGAGTTTTGATTGGTGCTTTCTGTGACATAGCACGAAGATGACACATGTTGCGGGCTTAAGAAGAGTATGCTAGTCTAGCGCAAAGACAAGATGTCCGCGATCTGCGAGTTTTTCATTGTGAAAATAATATGAATATTTATCGGTCTATAGATATCGGTTATTAGCCCCCAAATTTAAAGAGTTATCGGTTATCGGTATCGGCCAAAATTTTCATATCGGTGCATCCCTAATTTATATTGCTGTTCTTCAAATCTTTTCAGGTATTTTCACGATAATAAAGGATATGTTTAATAATTATGTTTGACGAGTGCTGCTTTTTCAAATGCATGTTACAAACGACTCAAACTAACAGTGATTTTAGATCGATAAGGACTTACTGATCAAAAGCCATAGTACATGAAATAGCTGTGAATAAGATCGGCTGTCCGATTCAGAATAGTGATCAGCCACTTATTTTTAGTGGAGATCGGCATTGATCGGAGCATCCCTAATGAACAATGATGGAGGTGGCGTTTAGTGGCTTTTGCATCTGAGCTCCTCACTTCTTTATTAACTCTACATCAGTGAGCTTGTTTCACCGTAAAGAATGGTGCCGAGGTAGGGGTATCTCAGGTCAATGGAAGAAATGTGCAAATGTTTGTCCTTAATAAGGTAGGGAAAGAATAGCATGTTCCCTCCTGCAGGAGAGCTCAGTTGAAGCTGATGGATGAAAGTAAAAAGCTTAATCTCAGTACTGAATTTAAAATGATCAGAACATTAGGGAGAAAGAACGAGAGATCAAGAAAGACACAGCAACAGACATAAACAGTTAAAGTAGGTAAAAGAAAAATGTAAGATGAAATTTCAAGAGGTGTGAAATACGGAGAGATAACATTAATTGATGTAAAGAGAGAAGCTCGTACTGTTTATACAGGTACACCCAAAGAACCCTCCAGCATTCCATTTGCACGCCATCATCAAGGCTTAACATAACTAACAATGCCTGAATAGCGCTGACATCCGTATCTAACACATACTTCTGAGACTTCACAAAGCCCTTAACTGTAAACACTTACGCATTTCCCGAATATCCCATCACTCTCTGTAAACGCTGTACAGAAGAATCACTTCTGCTGATTGTAGATAAACATATACCACTGATAGAAAGCACAGCTACTCTTCCAGTAAAGTCTTGGGCACTCTTCCACATGAGTCAATACTCTATTATGCAGCCAGGAGGAACTAGCTTACGCACAAACAACATACCAAACTCGTCATTTGACCAACTACCATACGAAATCCATCAACTGGTGTGGTGCTAATGTCCAGCTGCAACAGTTAATACTACAAGAAAAACAACTACATTTATATTTTAATTGGTTTAAACTTGTTCCCCCCGGGGGTTGTAAGCAACAAAAACAACCCTGTGGAGTATTCTTGCTGAAGGAATCAGGAATTTAATTCATCACAGCTAAAGAATGACCACACAAAGGTTTTACGGAATGAGCAAAGACACTTAAAATCCAATACCTCTGCAGCTCTTATAGCTCTAAATGGGCCAACCATCCTACAGTGCATGCCTGTTATGAAAACAATAGGACATTGGAAGTGTCAGGGGGGTTTTATCATTAGGAAAGTTTCTCTCTTTCCTGGTCGGAATACTTTCCCTATGGGCTTGACATTACCATGCGATTACAGTGACTCAATCAAGCAAATCTGATCATCTTCCATTGTGTTTACAGTTCTTCCCATCAAGTATCTAGATAACTGATCACATCTTTTCCCTTGCAATACTTATGTCTTATGTAATCTGTCATGATGCAAATCAAACCTTTATGTCAAATGCTACGGTTTCTTTTAAAATTCTTTGGCAATCAAAATAATGAGCATTTTATGCATTTAAAAAAGACAGCAAATAATAATGCAGATGGTTTTGATAAAATACTAGTATTTAGAAAGCAATCCATCTAAGGTCTGGACCAATCTTGCTGAATGTCACGACTAGTGCTGCACGATATTTGATGTGAAATGCGATAAGCAATAATTTGCTAGCTGGATTTATGAAGAATAAGCTGTATGATAATGCTTTAGGTTTGTAAAATCAATTCAGGTTTAAAAACTGAAAATGATATAACAAACATGCACATTTTACATTATTTCTGATCGTTCATGATCTTGCACACATTATAGCAAAAACAAGCACTCATTCATGTATCAGTCTCTTTGCTAAAGCTTTTATTATATACATAATCTCTGGAAGTATTAAAAGTATTCAGTTGTTGCCAATTATTGCAATGTGCATATTGCCATATTTACCCCTGTGATCTTTTGCCGGTTTCAATATATTGTGTAGCCCTAGTCAGGACTGTTA
Source organism: Misgurnus anguillicaudatus (assembly GCF_027580225.2). Taxonomy (NCBI): domain Eukaryota; kingdom Metazoa; phylum Chordata; class Actinopteri; order Cypriniformes; family Cobitidae; genus Misgurnus; species Misgurnus anguillicaudatus. The sequence goes on from NC_073341.2 coordinate 19,878,244, forward strand.
ACAGGAAATCTCTAAAATGCTTCCTTCGCAAGCAGCATTTCATGGCAAGAAGGTATAAAGATACGAAAACAATGTTTGCTTTACTGTCTGACTCCTGAGGTACCCTTCATCGTCTTGTCCCCAATTCTATATATGTGTGTGTGTGTGTGTGTGTGTGTGTGTGTGTGTGTGTGTGTGTGTGTGTGTGTGTGTGTGTGTGTGTGTGTGTGTGTGTGTGTGTGTGTGTGTGTGTGTGTGTGTGTGTGTGTGTGTGTGTGTGTGTGTGTGTGTGTGTGATTGGTCAAGCCTGTTTAAGCTACAAAAAAATGGCAGCAAAGAAAAGTAGCTGGTTCAAACATTTTTTTTAAATAGGTATATTTTCACTTTTAACACCTTTTGATTGCATTTTTAACGAGAAATTAGTTTCCAAATATGGGAGTAGTTATCACAAAGATACGAGGCAGCGAGGCAACTAAGGTAAATTCACATGATAAGCGATTTTTGTCGCAGTGTTTCGCTCATCTCTTTCAACAAGGTTGTTGGGGGCGTTTCTAATGGCGTGAACTCCACTGCTTCACTCTCATTGGTAGTCGCTCCAAAAAGTCGCTCATCATTTGCATAAAGTTAAACTTTTCTCAACTTTGTTGCGCGACTGGACACAGCCCATCTGGTCGCCATCAGTCACTATCACTTGTGTCAGGCCATTGTGTCAATTTCATATCATGATTATAGTGACCAAAGTTATCACGGTTATCAATATTATCATGGTTTTCTTAAATTGAGATGGAAATGTTCAAAAAGAACTGATACACACACTGAAAACATTTTAAATAAGACCTACCTGCTAAAAAACATTTTTTAACAAAACACTGTTAACTTTTTTAATAACACTTTAAATGTGTGTTAGGAGGACTATCTCTACATTGCATTTAGGGCTGTCACCATTACTCCATTCTTTTTGAGGAGTTAAAAAAAATCCTTGAGTACATGCCGAGTACTCCTTATAGCGGAATAGCGGAGATGCGGTTTTGATGAAATAAACTAGAAAATGACAACATTATCAGAAGCATCTCGCTCTCGTAAGATTTATAAAAACACACTTGAGAAGAAATGCGCAACAACTCAAAAAGACTTGTTTCTAAGACCATAATGCCAATTTGGCGCTTTGTTTTCCGAAGCTCGTGGAGGCGTGGCGCAGCATACACAGTTATTAACTTATGTGCGATCTACCGGCATTACATTTGCGATCGACTGGTCGTATTGGACACCCTGCATTAAATGAACATTAACATGTAGCCCTGAGATGTGTGAACCTGTTTCAATGAACAGTACCTTAAATAAGAACATCAAATGCACACATAAGCAACGCATTAAAACACAGTGCACCTGTTACTGCCTTCCGCCATGTCTTCTCATGCAAAAACTAATGTTGCATGCGCGCGCCTGCGTCAAGCTGATTCTGGCTGGACAGGATTTATCGCGAGTTTTCAAAATCACGGTAATCAAACACGGTTGTAATGATAATTACATTTTAAACGATAATACTAACCGTCAGGACATTTTATCATGGTTAATAGTGAAACCGGTAATCGTCCCATCCCTAGTGTCACGAGCTTCCATTAAAATGAATGAGATCGCGTCACTCTGCTAGTCGCTGCTAGCTGAATGCAGCTTTAGGTTTCGGACGGACGCAGAGCTAAATTATTTTCAACAGGGCAGATAATACATTGTCACAATATGTGCACTTATGCAAAGACATCCCAATGCTCATTTTTACATCCAACATAACTTGAATAGGGTAGCAAGACATTAAAATGATTAAAAAAACACAATATGGATTTTGCAATGGTTTGTAATAACTGAATGGTTTTAATCATTCGAAAACGTATGTACAGTCAAGCTTTGAGGTTGATGAATATAGCAGAGAGACTGGTGGGACAGAGATAGAGAGAGAGTAATGCTTTTAGCAAAAAGAATGTGAAATGTATGTTAAATATACAGCTTTATTATAATTAAAATGATTTTACGAACCTAAAGCATTATCATATTTCCTACTGAATATCTCATTGTTTAGCAAGTTCGCACTTGCCAGTTTAATACAATGCAACCCTAGACCTGAGCAGAGAAAGATGATCTTATGATCTTGGACAAATAGTAAGTGGCTTATAGCAAGAAGGTGCTGTCTGTTTCTATTCCATCTTCACACACATCTGTCAATTTCACCAGTCCCTACACATACACAGCTGCTGAAACCGGTATGCTTTGCGGTGCAAAAGCTGTCCGCCCCTCACATCCTGTTTCATAAGCAGTTGCTTGTTTCATAATGGACCAGAGTAGAAACTCCGAGACAGGGAGAGAGAGAAAAAGAGGGAGTGTGTCACAAATATACTGCATATAACTCCCTCAAAAGTCGCATCTGCTGCAAAGAAATATGGTCTGTAAAGAACTGAAAGAACCAAATAAGATAATAATCAGCCCACACACAAAGCCTTAATTCGGATATGAAATTCAGGTTAAAGTGTAATGAGGTTGCCGTGACCGCTTGGAGAATCAAGAAAACAGCGGACCTAAACTCAAATCACAGATATTAAAAAAAATCTATATAATAAGCAGAAAGTGCAAAATATTTGTTTAATATGAATAGCGTAAGAAGTAAACTTTGATTTAGGCAAGCTACAAATTATCTGTGTTTTACTCAGTAAAGATATAATACTTGACATAAAACGATGAACAAATATATATTTTAACACAACAATATACTTCAGTGGTAGAACATCAATTATGCATTATTACAAAAACAAAACACAAGCTAGCCTCTGAGATTACTCAAAAGATTTCATTAATCTTTTTGTCTTCATGCATGATTTTATAATACATACTTAACAATATGAATACCCTCATTAGAATATTTACGTTGTTAATAGTTGTGCTTATTCATTCATTGCCTTTGTGCTGTTTTGATAATAACACATCAAGCTGTTAAACAACACAAATGATAAATAAATCTTGCAGAATTGCTGATGTCAAGTGTGTGATAATGACCATTAGAAGAAGACTAATTTAAAACATTATGATTCATAACTATGCTTCTACATTGAGCAAACAACACTGACAGACAAGGCAAAATATTGAATGAAGTGCAGAGACATCTTTAAAAAGGCATTACAAAATCAATATTTTCTGCAAACTGCTCATTTAAATTTATTTGCAATGTTGCAACTGCGAGACAGCATTGACCGTTCAATTTCTGCTGTTCTTCAATATCCACAGCCGCATTTGTATCTGTAGGTTTATTGAATGATATGAATGCACAGGGCATGTGCGTCTCAGCAGAAAACACAAAAACTACTATACTATCATTCAATATTACATCTTAAATTTAAATGCGTGCTGTACTTGACAACCAGTGTCAAACACACTCAAATGAACACATACAAACATGCAAATCGACATTTTTGTTCCTTTGCTCTGACTTCTCTGCAGGTTCCTAAAATTGTCCATGAAGTTGCAGCTGCTATGAATTACGGATGTGCATTAATGGTCGAATATTCGAACATTTGATCTGCAATAACTATTCGAAAAGAATAAACAAGTTCAAATTCCAATGTTTGTTGGGCTAATCACTTCACCTGGGGCCGGATTCACGAAAACATTCTTAAGACAAAAAATAAGAAAGTTCTTAAGAAAAATTATAAGAAGTGCGTAAGAATGTTCCTAAGTGGAATTCTCAAACATTTCTTAAGAAGTTCTCAATTTTTTTCTTAAGAATATCTTAAATTTGTGTCTTAAGAATAAAATGACAAGCTTTTAAATGAATTAAGATACCCTGCTAATGAGGTAACAATACACTTATCCATTACTATTTTGGCTACCTTGCGATCATTAACGCGATACAAACGAGTGATGCATTAGGACAATTACAGGATGTTATTCGCTGTTGTAACAGAGGCCAGCTAGTCTTTAAGGCGGTGCGGTGCGTATAATTCCATAATGTCCCAATCGGTCCGTCATGCGGGTCGAGCGCTCCGGGTGTGCCTGCTTCACTCTCCGTGCCCACGGCTTCGTCTCCCGCGACCCGCGCTCACGCGTCAAGAGACGGACGTAGAGGGTGAAGCGTGCCCGCGGTTTCGGAGCCCTCAACTCACATGACGGAGCGATTACCGGTTCGCCTCCCGCTTAGAGCGACTTTTAGCTGTTAAGTAATTTCACAATGAATGTAGGCTATTACGGAGGAAGTTAAATGTTTGCTAACATTATCACTAATACTTATTTGTGTTTCATATACTGAATAGCCATTAAACTTCATTATTGTGGAATTCCTCTTTAAACTAATCTATGTGAAGTAAACTGATTAAATTGCTATTTCAGACTACAAACAACATGTCATATTTAAAACAATCACATTAACTTATAAAACATCTTACATTTTGAGATTTAAGACTACTGTAAGGTTATCCTAACTTTAAGATGTTATTTAAGACAGTTTATTTTTCGAGAATTGGAATTCTTCTTAAGTTTTTTCTTAAGAACATACTTAAGGAAAAAAATAAGAACTATCTTAAGAAGCTTTTTTGAGAATACAAAATATTCTTAACTTTTTTCTTAAGCTTGAATTTAAGATAAAAATGGCAGTTAAGAAGATTTTTCTTCTTAAGAATGTTTTGTGAATCCGGCCCCTGTAATGTCTTTTACAGACTTTAAACGTACAATATACATGCAAATTACTTTGTATGCATTTCTGATTGTTTTGGCAATTCAAATCACAGAATAATTGAAGTATTTACAGTTTTAACAATACCGGGTTGTCTGCTTTTGTCCACCGGCTCACATGTTATTTATATGTGCTCCGCATTACCACATCATGAGAGATTTGTTAGCTGCCTGTTATATAGTCTACTTTATTTTAATACAGAGCTAAACAAGACAGATACAGAGAATGAAACAAAACTGAGAACATTCATTATATGCAGTGCTCTGTGGAAAATTAATCGGATAACTAGATGGCTGTTTAACAACAAACAGTAGCTAAGTTTTCATCCAAACAAAACAAATGGGTGCAAATGCATTTGCTATTTAAACAACAAGGTGATGAACGTGAAAATGCGCGCATCGTCAGGAGTTCATGACAATGTATCGTCGTATTGATATTTTGAACACAGCACTAGCAGTGAATATACTGTATGAGTGTCCAACTGTGCGTTCCTATGATGCAACCCAACGCTCTTGACATCTATTTACCAGCCTGTATAACTCGTATACTGTATTTTTCGGACTATAAGTCAAGCTTTTTTCCATAGTTTGACTGGTCTTGCGACTTATAGTCAGGTGCGACTTATATATAAAAATTAATTCATATTGAATAACATGAACCACGAGAAAACATTACCGTCTACAGCCGCGAGAGGGTGCTGTATGCTGCTCCTTCATTTTCATGATTAAGTGATGTTGAATGAGTTCGGGAGCTTGGTGAACTTGATTCTCGTTGGCTTATGTTATGTTAATTTAGCCTTTTCAGCCTCCCAGGTATGTTCTCTATGCTATTGTTTACGTTAGCTAAATAACTATATAACTGTTAATGTGTTACATTAACATGCACGTACACCTCTTCGGCTTGCTGTTCTGTGTGATATTGTTTAGTTGAGTAACTTGCCTTTCCAGATTAAATGTCTGTTCTTGGGCTTGGATTTTGTGAAATAATTTTCTAAATCAATGCGACTTATAGTCCTGTGCGACATATATATATTTTTCCTCTTCATTGTGCATTTTTTGACTTACACTCCCGAGCGACTTATAGTCTGGAAAATACGGTATGTTCCTCAGACATGAGGGCTCATGAAGCGTTCATTCACACTGCCAATGATTTGCCGGAATCTGTGTGTGCGTATTATAAGCTTATTTGAGCATGTGAAACGCTATTCTTTTAGGCTGCTGAATGATCTCAGCTTCAGCGTGTAGCTCCCTGATCTCTACTTCAGTCCAGTTTGCTGACATATCTCATCATGAATGTTGATCTGCATGTACACCCCTCATTTTAAAGAGCTGAATCACAACTTCACTGTTGCAATGACACACATGTCCTCACTACGGCACGCCCCTTATGCCATTGTCTTGTTCACACAGGGGTTTTTTCGAGAATGTTACTAGGTCCTCTTTCCGGGAGCGATCCCAAAACATTTATGAGACGTGTTTGCGTTCACAGAAGTCTGTCTGGCAATTTTTTGGGTATTTTCTGGGACCAAAGTGCTGTGTTAATGAGGTTAGTGAGGACTGTGCAGTGTTTAATTTGTATTTATTGCTAATGTTAAGTCATAAATTGTGGACAGACAATTTCATAACTAATATTATTTTTACATTTAATACAGATGCCTGAAATCAAAACAAGAGGAGTATAATCTTATGATTAAAAGAAAACACTAAAAATTTGGTTGTAATTTTAAATAAAACTTTCAACAAATTGTATTTGTTTAATGTTTGCAGTTGAAACAATGCTTTTTAATTACTGAAATTTAATTTACCACTTAAAACAGAATAACCAGGGAAAAAATAAAAGGATTTTATAGGGCCCTACGTTTATTCTTGTAAACAGTGAGTTACATTGTCATAAACATAGTCAACAAACAATAATGAGGCCTGTTTAACTTTAGTGCTTTTTAGTGGGTCAGTACAAAAATCCTTTACGTTGAGCCCTGATGCTAGAGTCAAACTACATAGGTTACATAAATGTTTTCATCAAGCATATCACGCTCTTCCAAATAAAAATCTAAGCCCTAGGCGGAAATGGCTAGAAGAATGTGTACCTGGATTATATGAAATCAAAACCAACCCGATATAGACTGGACAGCTAAAAGGAAGTCATCACCCTGGGAACTTCACATCACTTAAACAAGCAATGGCGGAGCATGTAAGAGCCATTTTTAGCACATTTTAAAAATGACTTTATTGCACAAGCAAATAAAGCTGTTGGTAAAAAGGAAGTTGTAGCGGTTCTACTTTGCTTAGCAGGAAAACTTGTAAAGCGCTGCCGATGCAAATATAATGGATCCATGTGATAAACCTAATCCAGTCAAATGGGTTAAACCATATTGGCATAACAGGCATGCATAAATTATCTCAGACCCAAGGATAAGCAGAAAATATCAGCAGTAAAAATCTGAAAGGTGTTATATTTAGCTGTGATTGTTGCAAGTCACCATTGTGTGAAAAATTCAAAGTAGGGGCTCTGTTTACCCAATCACTGTGAAGTCCTGCGGGAAATGGTTGACAGCTTGTCAGGATCTCTAGACACCATACTGAACTCTCATCAATGCTACTTAATTTTGACTATTAATAAAAATTTGTGTCAGGTCGTGGGCCTCTTCTAAAACACCAATAAGATAGGTAACAATCCACCAGACCCTTAATTGAAAGGTGCATGTTAAATTGTTCCCTGATATCTATTTAGAAGGTGTGGCTTTATTAAGTGAAAAGTGAAAACGGACCAACCCTAGTTTGGAGATTGTTAATTTACGTTTCTAAATGATACGTTTGTGGGGAGGAAAATTTTAGTATGTTAGCAATAGCATACAACATTAACTAGCATTTAACGCTAACTCAGCAGTCACAACTTTGTTTTAGCATTGTAATAACATTGTAAAAAATGTAATGTGTAATTTAATGTTTGGGCGTACATCTCCACTGTAACGTCACAGTCGGTGTTATGTTGAGACTGGACTGTTTTCCAGCGGCCTTTTGTTTGCACAAGGTTTACATAAGGAGAAAACAATCGTGTTTGAGGCTCACGATATGTCATTACCATGAACAGACCTCTTATTATTCATCTATGCCTAGGTACATACATTTTTTCATCCTACGGCACTTTTAAAAGACTTTTTAAAAGAATTTTAAAAGTATTCAAAATAGTTCAAACCATAGAAAACTAAGACACATTCCTCATAATAAAAACAAGAGTTCTGCAACCTTCAGCATGCTGCCATTAGTCAAATAGTCTAAATGGCATTTGCAGCCTATTTACCACAGCCTTTTTAGCAATCAAACACTTGGCCCCTGGCACACATTCACAACACTCACAGCACACACACAGACCATGACTTGTGCAGGATAGATCCCATGGGAGTTAGTCCAAACCTCTACGTAATAGGCTAATAGGATCTTAATATATCAGTTAAATCCATTTTTATTTTGCAATATTTGGCCAATGCTTACAATTCAGGAGAAAATAAACTCACTTATAGCTGGGGGGTTCATACAAATGTGTGTTTTACTTACTATAAATGTCTATAAAGGGTTAAAATGAAAAAAAATAATTGGGCTTGCCTTTATGTGACTATACGTCTGCATAAACTATCCTCCAAAATACGGTTCTATTAACAGCAAGTATGGGGTATTATTGCCTCACTAAGCTAACAAACACACCAGAGTCAACATTACACACACAAAGTCCCACAGGTGACGTCATGTTGATATCACTTCACCACTGTGGGGAACTCCAGCAATTTTGCCTTATCTAACTGTGCCTAATTTGATACAACCGCTGCTGATAGAAGTTGATAGGTTGGCAGCAGAACTGAACACAGAAGAGGGTAAAAGAACAACACATACTAAAACTCATTTATTGATTAAAACACTTCTAAAAGTTGAAAGCAATTACAGAATACTTAAAAATAAAATAAAAAACAAAAACGATTAGGGGTGCACGATTCAGAAAATTTCACGATTCGATTCGATTCTGATTTTTAGGCTCGAGATTCGATTCAAAATCGATTTTCGATTCAAAAACGATTCTCGGTTTTAAAAAACGATTCACAGTATGTAAATGTAGTTTACTTTTTCCTATGTGACTGATTGTAGTAGATATACAATTTTAAAGAAAAGAAACACAACAAATTAAATGTAGTTTGATATTACTTTATGTCTTTATGGAAAAGTAAAAACTGTTATGAAGCAATTAGATGACCCCTTTAATCAAACTCTATTAAATACAATAATATAGTATATTAATGATAGACAGTGCAGGTCTATAGATTAGAAATGTGACTGGTGTTATAATGGTTATTATTTCTATTAGATAGACACTTTTCCTGCTTCTGCTCTATCTTTAATCCACTCAATATTTCAGATTCAAAAGTCTACTTGCTGTCCCACTGACAGGGGACTTTACATTACAGCTTTGCGTTTTGTAAATATTGAGTCAGCTTGAGCTTTGCTCGTTCAGTGCAACAGATTTTAGAAAATATATGGTTTATTAATAATAATAGAAAAGAGCCAGTTTTATCGCCATAGAAACCGTCGGCATGCTGAAACTGCACGCAAGCTTTAGCGTGGTAGCGCTCACGGTCATTCTCCGATTGACTCAGTTTTTATACATAATATTAATCAGACTTTGGACCCAAAGTAATTTACTATGACTGACCCGGACCCGACTGACCATTTCAAATACAAACCCGGAACCATACGGGCCGCGGGTGCTCCGTCAAGTACTCTAATGTTAAAACTCTGCTCAAGTTCAGAAACATGAAGGATACAATGTGACACGAGCTTGTTCACGTCGCATCCCAATTCATTGAGAAACAAAGAGCATGTGAACGCATACCAAACTCATCATGTCGCACACAAAATGTCATTATTAAAGAGTGTCATCATCACGTAAAAACAAAAAAAGACAAAATTTGATGCCAGATATACTTGGGCACTTGTTAATATAACTGGGCAGCGCTGCAGCAGTAATATGTGGGAAAGACTGTGACAAGAGTGTGCGGGCGTCAGTGTGAATACGACGCAGCGCCATCTATGGGAATACTGAGATAAACTCATTTCAGGACAATAGTAACACGGCATTACAAAAAAAATATGAATCGATTTTTTGAATTCTATAAATCGATTCTCAATCGGCAAAGCTTGAATCGCGATTCAAATGTGAATCCATTTTTTTTTGCACACCCCTAAAAACGATAGTTAAATGTTTTTAGCAAATGTAGCAAACTGATACTAATACACTATAAAATTGTCATAAGCTGTCATTTAGGTAATAAACTGCGGTGTCTAAAGCAACCACAAATTGTTTATTTTGTATTGTGTTCGTATTGGCATCGTACCAAATTCTACAAGATAATTACTACACACACAACTTCACACAACATTATCCAATACAAATAATTCCCACATGACACAGACCTGTGAGAAATAATAGCACAAAACAACTTTGAAGCCTTATGTTATGGCTGTAAACTTAACAGGCTTAAAGTCCCCATGAAATCAAAATGGACAAATCTTATTTTTATGAAATATTGCAACGTTCATTATGAACAATTAATCTGTGGGAGTAAATTTTTTTAAATCATCTGCCTTCATAAACTTTCATCAAAATCTAAACATGTTCTTCACCCTCTTCGATCCATCTTTTGATAACGTCAGCTAAACAGCTTGGGCGAAGCATCTGTAACCCCACGCCTCAATGTCTGTCAGTCTGCTGCGAGCTCCATTTGTAAATGAAATGCCTACTTTTCGATATCCAATCAATTCACAGTGGAGAACATAAGCCATGCTCACTATCTTCTCCATGTCACATTACGTTTCACTTGGACAATCACAACATGCAAGTAAAGTCAATCGCAACTTTCTGTTCATGGGGACTTTAAACGAAGCAATCAAAGCAATCAGCATTTACCTCTATGCATTCGGCAGATATTTTTATCCAAAGCAAATTAAAGCACATTTAAAGTGGATGCTTTAATAGTAGCCTTATTGCAAGTTCTTTGGGTTTTCATCCATGTTCTTGGAGTTGTTCACAAAATGCTCCCAGCTGAGCCACAGCAATAGGCACTATCAGAGGGATGCTCCACGTTCACATTCTCCCAAGTTTGCAAACCAACCCAATACATTATGGTCAACTTCGCTAAGTGGCCACCTTAGTCAATACATCAAGTAGTAGCACTCCAAAAAGTCAAGAACTTCCATCTACTTAAACTGTATCTAAGTGCATCTGCTTAATTTCTTTATATTTTCTGTAGCTGCTCAGTCAACAATGACCAACACAGAATAAGGACTGTGACAACCTAAGAGCTAGAAACTCCTTTCCTTGTCCCAACTACTAATGTATGCACTGCAGTTCATATAAGGAGAATGGAGCCATCTGACTTGAATTGACAAAAAGGCTTGCTGTAATAAAGCTTGCAGCTGCAAAACTGCTGTAGATCATGTATTTGTGTTTGCGGGCAGCATTATAAAAAACAGATAGAGATAAAGAAGCGGGACCTAGCTCCACGATTCAGGAGACAATACATAAAAGCTTATTTCTTTTCGACTGCTTAATATCATTGATTTGGATGAGGCATTAAGAAGGGGGAAGCGAGGAAGAAGAATATCATTACTCAATACACAACTCAGAGGGGTAGAACTGGAGTTGACGTGAGTCCAAAACAAATCTGTTGTTTTCTGGCCATGAGTTCTGGCAGCCCTGCAGAGCAGCGAGGTTGTCTAAGGCCAGTTCTGTTTTGGGTTCAGGCATCTCGCTGGTCCACTTATGACACTGGCTTTTGTTCTCTTCTAATGTACAGTGGGAACCAATACAGACCAAGAGAAAGAAGTCCTTCCAACTGGCCCATGTCCAATTACACTAATAGATTTAGGCAGGGTGGCCTCCATTTTTCAAATTCCACTCCTTTTCATGTGCAAATCATAAACTGTTGACAAGCATTTGGCATCCACAATGATTTATTGACCCTTAATAACAACATCCGAGACAGGAAAAGTGAGTGAGTGCAGTCCCAGCTTCATCATCAGCACGCTATTGAAGTGTAAGACAGCTTTGAGAAGAAAGGGGGTGGGCAGGTCCACAAATTATGGGGTTTGTCCATCGTGTTTACTCAAGACCTGTCAACACTTTCTGTGATATTTACAGTAAAGTAAAATATCCATGCTTCACGAGGGTTATATAAAAACAACGGAACCTTAATGTGGAACAGTAAACAGTGCCAATGCTCTGCACTTCATTTTTTTTATTACGTTACTGCATAATCACACTTCAACACGTCACATGAGCTCACAAACCGCATACTGTTCAAGTCTATGAAAGCCATGATGTGTGACACATCCCCCTTGCATTAATAAAGCCGTCTTTACAAACATCTGACAACAATGCATAGCTTTACTCAAAACACACTTCATTCTCAAACTACCAACTTTAATTAAATTTCACCATCACTACTAAACGCCAAGTGAAAAACGATTATGGTCGAAACAACACGAGTAAAATTGTTTTTGTTTTTTCTAAGCACGTTGTACAAGTAAATATTACTTTAGTTGGACGAATTCAATACTGAGATACTGAGCAAGAAATCAAAGCTCCTCCACCTCAAAACTCTTCGTCACTCAAAACAACTAGCATTGAATACAATATAACCTAACGTTAGCTAGCTCAGTTAGCTCCACGGCCGACCGAATAAAACCTGTCAATGGAAGGTAGTGTGCTTTGAAAAACATCATATAAAACGTTATAAAAGTACATTAAGCATATTATAAAAATGCAGGCAAGATGTAATACCCGTTTGTGTAATGTAACCTCAAAATAACGCTGCTAGCTATGCTAACTAGCCGGCCACTCTACCGAGGGATTGATTTCCGCCTCGCGCAGCGACGCTCATTCAATCTAGGGGCAACGGTAGCACGGACTCGTTTCCGCGAGGACAACAGAGGTTCAGTAAAGCCGTAACGGTCATAACGGACACCGTTACCCCGACAACCACTTTGAGACCTCTCGGCACCCTTTAACGGCTAACGTACACATTCGTAACTCACCTCTCCGCGTAGGGTGAAGGTCTGTCGCTACCGGACGGCTTTGTAGTTTTTGAAGAGGGAGTAATGAGGAAATTTCCACGGGTAATCCACATGTACGGTTAGATAACGGGGCCGTGTCCGTCCTCGTCGGTCTCACACCGGATTCCACTTGAGCGCCGCACACCCGTCGCGTGAATAACTGAACCGCTCTCGAGCTGCCTCGATGGGTTCGGCCTTCTCTCGCTCCCAGTGTGTTTTTTTCCCTCTCTGTCTGTTTTATTCGCGTTTCCGCCCTCTTATCTCTTGAATTGGAGAAGAGTTATTCGTTCCCATTCCGTTCAGGCGTTTTCCCGCAACCGTGCCTGTTAATAGAAGAAGCAACAGAGAAGATCTGATTGAAGTCCGTGTGTGTGTGTGTATAACTGACTACTGCTGCTGCTGGCAAAGCAAAGAGTGCATTGGACGTCAAGTGCAGTTTCTCAGCTCTTAAAGGGCCAGTGCGTTTATTTTCAAAACAGGTCTCACTGCTATGTAAATAACTATAAATCAGATCGCTGGTTAGAATATATAAATAATACAATTGTGTAATATTTAAAAAAGGTAATAAAATGAATAAAATAAAATTTTGATTAAGGAAGTCAATCAGACAAAACTGTTTAACGTTACAGTGTTAAAGTCACCATAAAAACAAAAACCTTTTGGCTTTAGTATGCATATGTTAGGCTTAATGATATCTATAAACTAGTGAGCTCCAAACATTGTAAGAATTAGCATCTGGAAGATATAAGCATTTAAAACTTACATTTTCTCACTTTCGCCTATCCGCTTAAGTCATGACTAAGGAATACCATTTCCGGATCCAAGCATCCACTCGCTTTATATGAAACTACAATCTCAACAGCTGTTTATGAGAGATATTTATTCTTAATACATTTAAGCTATATTTTTATAAACTCACGGTTTACAGTACATTCTCTAAGCTCACAACGTCCGAGACAACAATTCATAAAAGATTAATTACTTTCTGGCCATCAGGTAGTTTTACACTACACTGTATATTAGTATTGTTTGTTGTTTTCTTAAGGCATCTGATGGAGTGTTTGGACCTGAAAATCATGGAGTGTGACGTTATGCTTAAAGAGCAACTATGGTCCGATTCGCGATTTACATTTCTTTTGGTGTGTAAGTGCGTACTAGTATATGTTAGCGATATGCAAAGGGACAAACCCCCATAGATATGTACACTAGATGTTGCCTTGGCTACTGCAGTTCATTGGAACGAATGCTTCAAATAAAGCTGCCATCTCGAAACATGGGAGCCCTGCATCAGCGTCATTGTAGGCAACGGTGCGACGGAAATAAAATCACCATAAAACATCATGAATGCGATTTTCTAGGTTTTCTTTTGGTTCGTTTCAACAGTCAGACATGTATTTAGCATTGGGTCCAGAAAAAAATGTAAGTTTTGATATTTTGAAAATCTACTTTTTCTAACTATAAGGGATAGTGCTAGTAGCCCTAACATCCACACGCAGCACAAAAGCCCAGGATCGTCCATGAATTCGAAATACAGGCGGAGATAGCAGCATTACCTAGCTGCTTCCTATGACAAGACCCCTTTTCTAAGATAGCGGCAGTTTTGACGCATGCTTAGAACCCCAAGCCGACATCTATATATCTATGACAAACCCCAAGGTAAACAATGACGTGAGTAAATCTCTTTTCTTGGACTACAACAAACACACAGATTGTAGGCAACCGTTTATTTGCATGGGCCTGTTTACGTAGACAAGACCGACATTGTCATAATTCCTCCCGCTTCTGACTCACAGCCTGTAAATTAACTCCTGTTAGCATTGCATTATGAGCGAATCTTTCACACATGGTAAGGAGCGTCACATTTCCGGCTGACGGCAGAGGTATTTATGGCAATCACAACGTACAGATTAACTGGCCAATCAGGGACACAGCGCTTTTTAGATGAGCTTTGTACAAAATCAAAACATTTGAGGTAAGCAGGATATCTGGAGCTACAAAAATAATGTGTTTTTTTAAATAGGTGCACTTTAACAAGCGAATAAAGATCAAAAATTTTTATGACATCACTCTGCACTTCAGCTTTTCATCAAATACCTGGCTATGAGGTAAAATAAGTGTTATTGAAGTGTTTCCCGCCTTAACTTCCTGTTTCTTTGGAAATTACGGGAACCCCACATAAAAATAAAATCTCAAGGCAAATTCGTATTCATTTGTACATTTCAGTACATTTTTTTTATGTTGGACTTAGGAGTGGGGCATCATTCTTGCTTTTTCTAATAATCGTACATTTGTGTACATTATACAGTACAAAGTACGAATTCATGTGCAATCTGCCTTGTAAAAAAGTAACATTTTTGTAATAATATAGTAATAACAATAATGAGATTGGGTTGATAGACAAATAGACAGACATATGAATTTAGCACATGTGGCAACTGTACTCTCAGAAAAAAGGTACAAAAGTTATTATAGGTACAAACGCACAAAAGTTATATTGCATCACAGATATATGCACCTTTTAGGTACAAAAATGTACTTTTGAAAAGGTCCCGCCCCAGTGACAACTTTTATACCTTCTTGAACTTTTTTCCTGAGAGTGTGTAAGACTTCATGTGCAAACTCATGAATGTTGATTAACCAAAACGATTTTATTTAACTATTTTATTAATTTTTTTACATCACAAATGTCTATGTGATAACCTAAAATATTTTAAGCACGGCTTCTGTTATCCTCTGAAATGTCATTACAGTGACATTAAAGACAACAAATGTATGCATGTATAATTAAAAAAACAGCTCTCGCATGCAATAATGTGTTATACCCCCTGTGCTGTGGCTCTCCAGGCCCTCCACATCTGGGCTATTTGAAGCCTGCAGAGAAACAAGCTGTTGATACAGTGTTTTAACATTGAAGAATAGTGTCAGAGAGATCACACCACGGACTCAGTAAATGACCTGTGGTTTTTCTAATGATCTGAAACCTTTGCTCTGTGGCTCAGCCACCCACAGCCACGCAGACGGGCATGCATCCGTGAAGTTTATAATTAATCAACGCTTCACACACATTCTTCCCAAGGAGCCTTATATGTCAACAGATATTGTTTCCATTCCTGTGGGTAAATGCTGTCGACCTGCTAGATGCATTTTGTTTATGTGAGCAGCTCCTTTATTCAAACAGGGATAATTCAATCCATTGTGTACTCTGTTTTTATTGTAAGCATGCATAGCTTTGACTTCTCCTTACATGTGTTCCTGCTTTTCAAAAGTAAAACAATATGTTCATCCTCAGAAGTGACACAAAGCAACATCATATCTCTGCCCTGTGGTGTTAATCTTTGTGTGCATGAATCTACGAATTTGCATGTTGACATTCACAACGCACGTGCATGCATCAGGTTAACCTTCAGAAAGCTAGTAAGAAATCTCTGAATTGCCATTAATAAGCATGAGTCAGTTGATTTTCATTGCTTCACAGATGCAATTTTGCCTGGCTCTTGCACATTAAAGGAAAGGCCAATGGAGAACAAGAGAAATTCAAATTGAAGAAACAGATGGTGATTAATTCAAGAATAATGTTGATTGCTTGTTTGAGAAAATATTCATGTCATGGCCACACCTATCTTATATGATTATCTAGTTAGAAATGTCCTATGTGTAATATAGGACATTAAGTTAAAGTTAGGTTTGACCTACATAATTACTCCATGATGTCATAAGGGTTTGTTTTCTTTTGCTCTATTTTTCTTTTTGCTCTTCAGTCTTTTTATTCACTCTATCCCTGCACCACCATCACTCCCTTCCTCTCTCTCTCTCTCTCTCTCGTCACCCACCACTGAAGAGGGAAGCGGCGGGTTGTTTATTTCATCAAAGTTCCCCAGAGCGTGAGGTGTCACACCATTATCTCGCCCTCAATCTCTACAATGGCCAATTACTCAGCGGTGCGATAAAGTTAAAGCAGTAACATTTGTCCAACCTGCCTGTGTGTGCTTGCAGGTTTACAAGCGAAGGTTTTTGCCTTTCTAACTTTTGTTGTTTTGAAGTGGATTACAATGAGGTTTTCTAAAAATGACTGTCCTGTAGGAAACAAGCTCATATAGAGATTTAACTTTGAAAACCCTACATTTTAGTGGAAAGATTGGAAGAAAGTTAAGCTGTGGAAGTCTCTTTTAACCACAACGCCTTCTCCTTCTGGTGTTTTGTTTTGTCAGACTTTGGACAAAAACAATTTGCCCAACTGTACACACACACACAGTCATATCTAAAACAACATCAAAGTCTTATCCCTGCTTGTGCTTGCACAAGCAAATCTATAGCTACAAGCTATTGATTTCAAAGCGTCTAAATTGGTGGTTATCTAGAAGAGGGCCATTAGGTTAGATCAAATTAATGATGAGCAACATCAGCAAAGGCACAAAGCACGGGTGAGGGGTGTTGGGCGCTCCAAGCAGCTCTCCCTGTTGATACAGCTGAAGACATTACCCGCGGTACAAAAGTGACAAATGAATTTGGCCGACAAGAAAGAGAGGAAGAGAACGCCGCTTTTATTTAGATACGCTCAGAGTGATGGTTACTTCACAGAGTCACATCTGTGATAACATTTCCACATGTTGGATTCCTCCGACAGATCATCTACATTCCAGACCCTAACCACACAGATTACTCACTCACACACACACACACACACTTTCTATTCTGCTTTTTGTTACTTCTCATGTGCGGAAATGAAGCCAGCAGTCGAAAGGATAAAAAAAATGAACTCATTTGTCACATTACATAATTAGTCTACAAGAAAAAGTGATAGGAAAAGATTTGAGAGCTGATAATATAAATGAGGAGACAGATTTGGTACAGAGTGCGGGTTATATATAGCATCATTATAATTATATCACAAATTCTCATTCGGTGAAAGAGACAGAGAGAAGTATGTCTAGACATATTTTACCATACCAAGCTGGCATTCATTACCACAACCAGAAAATGGGGGAACATTCCACGAAATTATCTGCCCCCTCCCCAGCCAAATGAGGAAGAGAGAGAGAGAGAGACAGAATTAAGGATATGAAGAGCAGGTGACATTTGCTTACAGTAGATAGCTGAATGAACAGAAAATGTATTTGTGTGAAATACAACAAGAGCACGTCAATAACAGTGGCCTTTATATTAATCTCATATCCTCTCGCTCACCACACACACACACACACACACACACACATACACCCACACACCGAATATCTCTAGCAGAATAGCTTTAGGGCTGTGTTCAGTAATGGTAGAGATAAATCATTAGCTCTTCAACGTTTCATCCTCAATCTACAGGAAGATCCTGGCTTTAGGGCCTACAGTTCAATAGTGTTTTCACACACATACCCACAAACATAAGCCATCTCTATTAAACTTCATTCATCAGCACTTTGCTCCCAAAATATTCTGTAAAATTGGCAGAGAGGGGCTTCCGTGTGCACAACAAACACGTCCCGTAAAGAACGGCTTTGACACATTGCAGTAACATTCACGAAAAGCATTCTGTGTGAACATAGGATGAACGTGTTATCGCAACCAGAAGTTATGATTCAGCTCTTTGACACAGGGATTTAAACACAGATCAACATTCACAACTAAAGAAATGACGGCAAAATGGAGTGAAGCAGAGATCAGGTTGATTATCCGTGATTCCTCTCTCAAGAAACCACTCGCGTGCATTTTATTTTATGACAAGATCATACACTCAAAAAAATGAAATGTTGGGTTTAATTAAAGGAACAGTATGTAAGAAATTTATATCAAGTAATCATAAAATGGCCCTCATATGTCACTAGACATTAAGAAATCATTTTCATTTCAAATATTTATATCAATGACAACAGTGGTCTGGCCAGGATATTGTCATTTAAAAAGTGGAGTTGGAGCCCTCAACTGATGTTTATGTTGTCATGTTGTGTATTGGCCACCAGTTGGGTGATTGCAGTACCAGTTTTCGCCACAAGTTTTGTTATTGCAATACCAGTTTTGGCCACAATCCTACATACTGTTCCTTTAAAAATATTATGTCAACATGTTCCACATAATTTGTTTAAGTAATCTCAACAAACAATAATTTAGTTCATTTTACAAAAGAAGTTTAAGTAAACTTAACAAACCTTAGTAGAGTCAACAAATAAAAATTGAATTTAGCTGCACATGAAAAATGTAATAAATGATGATTAAAAATGTAATAAAATTTTATTAAAAATAAATGCCAACCCTTTTAATTGGAATTAAAGTCCTCTTTTTTTATTACAGTTTATCAAACATATCACAAATGCAATGTAACATTCCAAACCGTTTGTTTGTTTGTTTGTTTGTTTGTTTGTTTTGTTCTAAAATATACCAGAACAAGTTAATTGACTGATATTTGGACTTATTTAATGCCTATTTAATGGTGATACACTTCTGCAAGAGGGTGCCAGAACTGCAAAATTTTCAGCCAATGAGATGCAAGTCTCTATTGGTTTTATTAATCTGTTACTTTTATGCAACAATGTTATGTTGGCTGAACAAATCATTTTTAAGTAAAGCTGACAAGACACACAAAAGTCAAATTGGTATACATGAAAGTTCATTTTTTTATTGTGTATGCTTCAGCATGGATAGTGACGAGCTACTATCCACGCTGAAGCATATGATCTTGTCATAAACTAAAATGCACGCGAGTGGTTTCTTGAGAGAAAAATAACGGATAATTAGCAAACTTCAGACGCTATAGAATAAACCTACCAAGTGTATGACTTTAAATATGTCACGTGTCTTTACATAATCTTTACGGTACGTGAGTGAGCGCATGCACAGATTCCAGAAAATCATTGGCAGTGTGAATAAACTAAAAATCAAACGATCCTGGTAAATCCCGGATGCCTTTTCCGTGTATTTTCCGTAATCTTTGTATGAAAAGGGCTTTGGAAGTACATCATTACAGTGTAGCAAATGTCACATTTCTCTTTTGTGAAGACAATTTGTTTGACTTTTTGTAAGGACCAAAGTATTTTCATTTTCAAATCATGTAAATATAATCTATATCTCTGACAGAAATATTTTGCCATTTATACAGTATAATTAAAACATAATTAAATGAAGTCACTAACCCCACCAACTCACATGTTTGTTTTTCTCTCACATGGGGACTTTCCAGTTTTCTCTATTGTTTTTATAGTGAGATAATGATATTGTTTAACACCTAACCCTGCCCATTAAACCAAGTATCTGAAATTGTGGCCGTTTTTAAAATAATAAAAACCAGTATTATGTTTATCTTTACGGGAAGTAATTTTATGTTTTACCATCCTTGCACACAGACACATGCATAATGTAACACACCTTTAGGACAAACTCAATGATACATCAGTGTCCGGGGCTTTTGGTGTAGTTATTATTCTTCCTTCCCTCTGCCTTTTTCTTTGCATGCACAGATGGCCCTATTGACCGCTCACATACTTCACATTCCAGCTTATATTCCTGTGTCTGCCTTCTGGACTTTGGCCAGCTCTCTGTTTCTTACTTTGCTGTTCAGCACTCTTAAATAGTCTTATATGGTACCAAGTACAGCCTGGTAAACTGCACTCTCTGTACGATAGTCTGCAATGCTGTTGAAATCCTCTGTGGTGTGTTACACACACACACACACAAACAAAGACAGAAAGAGAAACCACCCACACTTTTTCCTTCCTCCAGCTACATCTGAACCACTATAATAGAGTTTGGTAATGTAATGTAACAGGTCATGGATTTCCATTCCAGACCATATGTTAGAAATGTTTGCATGAATGTGGAAACATCCTGTGTGTTTCCAGTATCGATCCAGGGTGTATCATGGCATGCATCCATTACTGCAGTTGTTACATTAGTTTTCCTATAGCATCACTATATACTTGATGCTTGAACATTTAAATTATTGGGTTGATTCTCAGGGAATGCATGGACTGATAAAGTGTATGCATCACTATAAATGTTGTTTATATGTTGAAATAGGACAAAGCCTGTATTAAATTCAGGTAGTTACTGCCCTTGACCACCGGGGGCCCTCGACAGCCGCGCATTCCGCAGCCGGGGGTTTCCATTTTACGGCCGACGCTGAGATCCTTCAACGGTTCCGACTCGTGTTGTTACGCTTGTTGGTTCCCCCGTGTTTGAGCGTTTATATGTGGGCGAACCTTTGAGGCCATAGCCTAGATCCAGGGTGGATCTTTTCACAGTTTTGAGGCTATAGCTTTGATCCAGAGACTTTAGGATCTTTTAGCAGTTTTTAGGCCGTATCCTTGTTCCAGGGTGGATCTTTTCACAGTTTTTAAGCCGTAGCCTTGATCCAGTGCGGATCTTTTTGTTTTGAGGCCGTAACCTAGATCCAGGGACTTTTGGATCTTTTTGCCGTTTTTAGGCCGTATCCTTGATCCAGGGCGAATCTTTTCACAGTTTTTAAGCCGTAGCCTTGATCCAGGGCAGATCTTTTGGTTTTGAGGCCGTAGCCTAGATCCAGGGACTTTTGTATCTTTTTGCCGTTTTTAGGCCGTATCCTTGATCCAGGGCGGATCTTTTCACAGTTTTTAGGCTGTAGCCTTGATCCAGGGTGGATCTTTTTGCTCGTGTGCCAATGTTTCTCATTTTGCGGCCGTACCTGAGATCCTGTCACCAAGGGATCTTTTTCTTTTTAAGGTCGTAGCCTGGATCCAGGACGGATCTTTCCACCTCGGCGGTTTGCATATATGGGTTTCCCATCTTTCAGGTATGAGATTTTTATGAGCTTTTGGCTGTTTTACGACCAACATTCATCCGGGGCGCTCCCTTGCATCAGACGCCCTCCGACTGTTCCAACCGTTCCAGTTCTTTTAACGTTTTTTTTTTGTTTGTTACGCACCGACGGCAGCAGATCCTACCTGGGTATCATCACATCACTCTGCCACCTGTAAAGTCTGTTCGATCCAAGGACACCTTCCCTTTATACCCGATGGTACCTGTTCACACTAACGTCCCTTGAGAGAAGGTCTGGGAGGAGGCAACCTCGTCGGTATGCGTGATAAGTTCGAACACCTTAGAAGTGCACGAGTCGCCCGACTTTACTTCCAGGGCTTCTGTCAGTCACCCTCCAGTCCGCTTACGAGACCTCTCTTCGGCCTCGAGGTGTGCCACGTAACGCCCTCGCGTCAGCTTCCGAGCCTCTCCAGTTTATGGACATGAATAATACCTCAAATTAAAGTGCACTTATTTCATTGCTAAAAACAACGTTATTTTGTGTTTTTGGTATAATACAATGTGTTTGCGTGGTCTATGGTTAAAAAAACACATTTTCCACATAACATACATTTTTTAACTCCATATTTCACTCTCTTCCTTAAACGCATTGATTTTGTACAAGCTCATCGATCTGAAAAGCTCTGTGTCACTGATTGGCCAGCTAATCTGTACGATGTGATTGGCCTGACTACCTCTAACGTCAGACGGAAATGTGGCGGTCCTTACCATGTTTGAAAGATTCGGTCACAATGCAATGCTAACAGGAGTTATCTTACAGACTGCGAGTCCGAAGTGAGAGGAATTATGATAATGTCGGTCTTGTACACGTCAACCATCATATGAAGTAAACTGTTGCCTACAATCTGTGTGTTTGTTGTAGTCCAAGAAAAGGGATTTTCGTTCATCGTATACTTTGGGGTATGTAACTTTTGTATATTGTTTATGTACTAATACACTTAAACACCAAAGGAAATATAAAAACGTGCAGCTAAAGACAGTCAATTTTGTTAAATTACAATGAAATAAAAAAGTGAAAATAAAGCATTTCAATTACAGACTAATAACCTTTTCATTGGCTAAACATGAGAGCCTGGTTTAAATGCTCTTTTACAAGAAAACATGTCAGATGCACTTACAGAATTTGCATCTGAACTCTGCATATGTACTATACCTACAACACACACATATATAGATATACACATATATAGAGAGTAGTTGTTTGAGAGTATGTGAGAGTAGAAAAAAAGGTTTTTGTCCTCCCATCAGAAACTTGGCATGAATATGATCGGAAAATTCTATATTCATCAAAGTGAGTGCATTCGAATACTCTTCTGCACCCTATAAATCTACAGGGATCAGGGAATGTCATGGAGTATAGAAGAGAAAAATAAGGACGTTTGGGAAATGGATGATCTGCTGCGTGTAAAAACGTAGCATGCAGGGAAGTAAATCTTCCGAGATCAAGCTACGATTTCATGAATGTATCATAAATATTTATGCGGTTACGGATATATTATCATGCTGCATCAAATCAAGGGAGCATCATTCATCGGTCTCATACGAAAGCCCTACACATTTTCCCTGAGCTGAAAAAGACAACCATACACATCCGGCACAGTTTATTGAGCCGCTCTGTCAGTTTACTTGCACTTAAGGTGGAGCTCCACAATGGGTGGATACACAGGGGAAAAAGATAAAGATGCAAGTTCAAGGATGGATGAGAAAAGATAAGAGAGATTGCCAGGATTGTGTGGGAGGTTGACAGATTGCAGAAGAGAGAGAGAGAGAGAGAGAGAGAGAAAGAGAGAGAGGGTCATCTGGGGGGCTGTAGGCCCATAAATAAGGCTAATGAAATGGCCGTGCTTTAGATGGCTGAGGCCCAGGCCTTTAGCTTGATTTATTCTGATTGTGTCCCAGCACACAGCAGACTCATCTATCCACCTTTCTTCATTTCCTTCATCTCATTCTATCACCCACGCCAGGGGCATGGAAACCATTTGAACTGGGTGTCCCCCAAACTTTTGAAAGTTCCTCCCCCACTTTTTTGGGAAAATAATCATTGCATTTTGGAGTTTCGTTGACTTGGCAGAAATGCAATGAAACAAATTGTAGCCACAGCGTAGACCAATAACTCCCAGATAAAATACTGTAGTATACTACAGCAAACCAAACTGTAGTAAAATTCATAGTTTTTTCAAGGTGTAGTGTTTTCGCTATACCAAAATAAATATTAAAATATAGTGCAGTATTTACTACAGTTTTTTAATTAACAATATTTACAGAATACATGTAGTATGCATTAAAGGGACACTCCACTTTTTTGAAAATATGCTTATTTCCCAGCTCCCCAAGAGTTAAACATTTTTTTCTTACCGTTTTGGAATCCATTCATCTGATCTGCGGGTCTGGCGCTACCATTTTTAGCATAGCTTAGCATACTACATTGAATCTGATTAGACCATTAGCATCGGGCTAAAAAATGACCAAAGAGTTTTGTTTTTTTCCTATTTAAAACTTGACTCTTCTGTCTTACATCGTCTACTAAGACCAATGGAAAATTAAAAGTGGCAATTTTCTTGGCAGATATGGCTAGGAACTATACTCTCATTCTGGCGTAATACTCAATGAATTTTGGAAAATTAGCATATTTTCAAAAAAAGTGGAGTGTCCCTTTATCAATGTATATTAGTAAGTACTATAATACAGTAAAGTCTATTACAGTTTACTACAATTTATTATAGTTAATGCTAAACCATACTACAGTATTTTTTCATGTGAGCTGGGAAATCAAAGTTGAATATTTGTGACTTTTATTCTATATATCTTATAGAAGATACATTTATTCTCTGTAATCTATGAAAATTTACAAAACATGACTCATCTTATACTACTCTTTTC
This sequence comes from Misgurnus anguillicaudatus, assembly GCF_027580225.2. Classification (NCBI taxonomy): domain Eukaryota; kingdom Metazoa; phylum Chordata; class Actinopteri; order Cypriniformes; family Cobitidae; genus Misgurnus; species Misgurnus anguillicaudatus. Next base: position 19,902,691 of record NC_073341.2, read on the forward strand.
TAAAGAAATGCTCTGTGAAATGTGAACTTCCTTCCTACAACAGCAAATAGCAAATCATGGTTCATGCCATGGTTCAAAATAAATTAAAGGCTATTTGCTTTAAAAAAAAAGGTAATCCATCAAACTTCCTGTTTTTACAGGAAACATGTTAACACAATAATATTACACCAACTTTTAGCATATAAGTTGGCGAACATTACATTGCCAAATTATAATTCATGAGTCAGGCTGAATGTTTATACCCCCCCCCCCCCAATTCCCTACGTCTCAAGATTGTTCCTACAGCCCTGACCCCCATCTCAAATATTTATCCTTTTCCCAAGGAACTAATATTACATTGCTCTCTGATATATATAGTACACAACCCTGGAAAGAAGGCCTTTTCAGGTCCAGCGCATTAAGAGTTAATAACATCCTGCATTTCCAGCTCACGAGAAAGTCTTTCATCTCCTTCTAATACTTACTAGTATCAAATCCCTGTTGAACTGTATAGAAAGCAGGATATTCTCTCCAGAGGTGAAACACACCAGACTCATGCACAATATGGCACATTTAAAACTGGATGTGTGTAGATGTGTGTGTGTGTGTGTCCAAAACCACACGTCTCACCAGTGACATTATTCATCACAGCATAGCACAGCTCTCCTGTGTGCTGGTGTTTCTTCCATTTCTTATAATCTTTTTCCACGTTTCTTTTTTCATAAACACACACATGCACATACACATGCATATCCAGAAGAGTGTCTTAACAATACAGTAACATATAGAGATTCTATCTTTTATGTTATGTCTGCTTTACTCTAGTATGTGTGTGAGCGTGTTGTCAGAAGATATTAATAACAGGCCCTCGGGCTGTTTGACAAAGACCTATATCAGTTATAATTACCACGCTTATGAAGGGCTGTAACAGGAGAATCAGTTCAAGCTTACACTGGTTATTCCTCTGCATGCTCTCATTCTCTTTCAAACAGCTACTAAGCCACAGCTTAATGGGTTGAAAGATTTGCTCATTTCTGATGAACTATTTTTTTACTTTTGTTAAACTGAAATAGAGATAAAGATGTAAAAATATTGGGGAGAAAGAATGGGAATGAAATTAGGACACATTGAAGGCCATTCAGTAACCTGCATAAACTTGAGTTGAGCTTGCTATTAGCATGTTACTAAGATGACAATAACATGATATGAGGTTGCATGCAGCGATTTCCTTACGGGGTACAAACTTATTAAATGCCATATCATTTGCAATTATACCTTACAATGTCAAATTAAAGTTTACCTGCAATCACTGTGGATGTGAGCCAAACTAAGAGAGTTCCAATTCCAATTTATTTCCTGAATTTAAAATGTCATAAAACTGGGGCCACCCTGGCACCATCTCGCGGACCCCTGAAAACCACTGACTAAGATGACAATAACATGATACGAGGTTGCATGCAGATTCTCATGAAATGCGTATAAATAGCACGCATTTGAAAAGTTGTGCAATACATATGCCAAATTCCAATTGTGCGTGCATATGATATGCCACTCCTCTTTCACTTATATGACGCATCTTTTCATGTCGTTTTATTTATTGGTTTCTCTTTTGTTTTCTGTTTTTTTAAACCATTGGCGCTTGGGTTTGGGGTTAGATTTGGGATTTACTTTAGGATGTCATTTAATATAGGTTTCTTCATGTTTTTTCTATTTTTAAACCATGGTCACTTGGAGTTGGGGTTAGAATTGGAGTTTGGATGTCCTAACAAAACTTGCTTTAAAGGGGACATTTCAAAAGACTTATTTAAGATGTTAAATAAAAATTTGGTGTCCCTAGAGTACACATGAAAAGCTCATAATATCATATGGATAATTTATTATAGCATGTTAAAATTGCCACTTTGTAGGTGTGAGCCAAAATGTGTCATTTTTGGTATGTCCTTTTAAATGCAAATGAGCTGCATGATCTCTGGACTAAATAGCAGTGCCATGGTTGGATAATGCAGATTAAGGGGCAATATTATCCCCTTCTGACATCACAAAGGGGAGCTACATTTCCATGACCTATATTTTCACATGCTTGCAGAGAATGGTTTACCAAAACTAAGTTACTGAGTTGATCTTTTTCACATTTTCTAGGTTGGTAGAAGAACTGGGGACCCCATTATAGCACTTAAACATGGAAAGTCAGATTTTCATGATATGTCCCCTTTAACCACAAACCCAAGTGACAATGGTAAAAAAACTGGAAAAAAAGAGAAACCAGTAAATAACACGACACACAAATATGTGTCGTATAAGTGAACGGGAAGGACTAACGTATAATATGCACGCAAAATTGGGATTTGGCATATGACTTCAACTTCATGGTATTTATACGCATTTCATGAGAATAGGCTGTTTCATTTAGATATTTTTTTTTTTAATTAACAAGTTATATACTGCAAACAAATGGTGGAAAACAGCACACAGAAATGCTTTGTTTGATCTCTCTTAAGGGAACTATCAATGTGAAGCCTGTACCCAGATAAAAATGTTATTGCTCAGATATTGCTCTTTCATAGCTTATGAGATTTGATGACATTCTCTGTTGTGTTTTATTAAAGTATTAACTTTGTCTTAGATGTTTCTCTTATATAATGCTTAGGGGAAATCAAAATGGGGCAATTGTTAAAATACATTAAATGTAAAATAACCTGAATTTGGGTTAATTTGATGAGAAATTAGTTCAAATTGAAATTTAGCACTTAGGCAAATCTTAGGTCCGTTTGTGACATTGCTGAGATCTCTTTTGAAACTTTCGTCCCCGTCTCCCCTTTACTCATTTGCTCAACCGGATTTCAATGAAGCTTGGTGGGTATAGATTTGTGGCATTAAGCCCACTGGTCGGGGGTGGGACTCTAGTCCTTCTAAGGGAGTCAGTGCGTCGATCTCCAAAAACATGCGCCGGCCCGTGCATTTTCCTCGTTCTCCCTAAACCAAACTGTGCAGAGGCTGTCACAGGGGGTGATGTTGTATCTTCAATACCTATATGTATATGTATGTGTATGTATATATATGTGTACATGTGTATACATATATATGGCCCCTAAGCTAATAAGATTTTGTTTCTCTCTTCATGTCTCATCCTCGAGCCCTTGGACAATGAGACAAACAGACCCAGTTCCGGTAAATGTGAAAGTCGGCACACCTCTGATCCACTGGCTGACCTTCAACGTGATGCCCAGCTGATGCCTGACCAACGACCATCGGCAGAACCCGCTTAACCTCCGCTTAATCTCCTTATCCGTTTCAATGTATATAGTGTATATATATATATATCCCAAGGGTTTTTCCCTCCTGGGACTATTTTTACTTCCCCGGCTTAAAAGTCTGGGTTTTTTTCTCCTAGGGGGTTTTTCAACCCGGGGAGGTGGCCTTCTTGGGCTTAACTTAGCACCCTCTTCTTTACGTTACATTAGTAATACGCACGCTTATAATGTTGATTCATAGCCGGAGTAAATTTAGCTGCTTGTGCTATCGTGTATTATGTCGTGCTATCTGTCAATTTTCTGTGCTTTCCACTGCTTCTATTAATGTAAAGCTGCTTTGAAACAATCACCAATTGTGAAAAGCGCTATATAAATAAAATTGAATTGAATTGAAACTGTAATGGAGGCATTTGTGAGATTTCTCTCAGGAGAAATATCACAGGAGACTTGTTTCCATTTGCTCTTTATTTAATTTCATTGTTATCTAAGATAATTATTAAAGAGACATCATCCATGATTATTTTTCTTTTGGGTAATTCACAAAGTTCCTATTTATTAATAGCTTTTCTTTGTATCTGGCTCAGGTCCTCAACAACCTCTTTCCCCATATGAGTCTTCAGCCAACACTGACCATTATTTCAAACTCTGCAGCCGACTGTCCTTGACTTTACTGATGCTGTGGGTAATTATACCGCAGAGAATGAAGCGTATGTGGCTTTCAGGTTATACAAAGAGCTGTTAGTTGGCAGAGAGATGAAATGAGACATAGAGTGAATAGAGGAAAAAATAGAAATGCTTACAAAGGACCTCCATCTGCAGCAGAAGCAGTGACAAGGACTTGTGCGTGGGAGCTGGAGGAAAGACTGTGACAGAGGGAAAGAAAAAGAGAGAGAGAAAGATATCTTTTGGATTGTTTAGTAATCTACTACATTCATTTTTATGCTTTTTTCGCTGACCGTCGTCCTTTTTTCTCTGTTTTTCTTTCAACGTGAGTGTTGTGTGAGTCAGTGCAGAGGGCCCACGCATTACCTCCATACAGGACAAAACAGAAGAAGAGAGGAACGTGAGACAGCTCAAGCTGTGTATATACACATACACATCTCACTGTAAGCCCAGACGAAGGTTGATTCAACCTTAAAAACATAGGGTAACACCCTGTCCTAAAATTCAATTGTTAAACAAAAAAGTAATTTATGTTAAATCTACTCAAAATTGCTGAACAGGCAATTTAAATTTTTTGTTTACTGAACAACAATAAAGACAACAAACAGCAAAACAACACTCATTTAACAGTAGCAGTTAATTTATGCATGCTGCAATGCATGATGGGTACAATTTTAAAATCCAGAGACTTAAATAAGCTAAAATAAATTTATTCAACTCAAAATTTCTTGTTGAAGGAGAGAAATCATGAAATTAGTGCATATGAACTAAAACACCTGCATGAGTAATGAAGGAAATTTTTCAGGGTTTAGGTTAAGTGTACTTATTTATTTGGGTTAAAACAAAATGAGGGTTAACAGTGTGACAAACTCTGAACCAGAGGCAGTGACATTTAAAGTCCACTTATTTCATTGCTAAAAAACAACGTTATTTTGTGTATATGTGTTTGCCTGGTTGATGGTTAAAACTGTTTTTTTCCACATACCGTACATTTTTGTAGCTCCAGATTTCACTCTCTTTGAAAATTTGAAAAGCCCTGTGTCCCTGATTGGCTATTTAATCGGTACGTTGTGATTGGCCTGAATACCACTGACGTCAGTCTGAAATGTGATGCTCTTTACCATGTTTGAAAGATTAGGTTGCTAACAGGAGTTAACTTAAAGGCTGAGTCCGAAGTGGGAGGAATTATGATAATGTCGGTCTTTACTACATCACCAATCCCAGGAAGTAAACTGTTGCCTACAATCCATGTATTTGTTATAGTAAAAAACAGATTTACATTGGAAACGATACCTCGCGTCATTGTTTAGTTTGGGGTTTGTACCTTTTGCATATCGTTAAAATGTACTAATACACACTTACACACCAAAGGAAATGTAAAAAATTGAATCAGACATTAGGTGCTCTTTAATGCGCCACAAGCAATGAGACCCAAAGTATAGACTGAGATACATTATAATCAACAAAGCTTTTTGAAATGCAAGTTTACAACCATTTAAAAAGTATTGGGGTGTAAAAATAAATATTTTTGGTACAACCTAGCTGTCACTGTGGCACTACCCTTTAAAAAAATAAAGCACCTAAAGAATTAAAATTAGTACCTCAGAAGTACATATTGGTACCACCAAATATATATGTAATTAGAATGTCATTAAAAAGTTGATTTATTTCACTAATTCCATTCAAAAAGTGAAACTTGTATATTATATTCATTCATTACACACATACTGTTATGTTTCAAATGTTTATTTATTTTAATTTTGATGATTATAACTGACAAATAAGGAAAATCCCAAATTCAGTGTTTCAGAAAATTAGAATATTGTGAAAAGGTTCAATTTTGGTCTCTCAGTCTAGTCCGTATAGGCTACACAATCATGGGGAAGACTGCTGACTTGACATTTGTCCAAAAGACGACCATTGGCACCTTGCACAAGGAGGGCAAGACACAAAAGGTCATTGCAAAAGAGGCTCGCTGTTCACAGAGCTCAAGCACATTAATAGAGAGGCAAAGGGAAGGAAAAGATGTGGTAGAAAAAAGTGTACAAGCAATTAGGGATGCACCGAATCCAGGATTCGGATTCGGCCGAATACTGGGCTTTTTGACGGGGTTCGGGTTCGGCCGAATCCTAGATTTTTTTTCCACCGAACCGAACCCTAGGCTTGCGCTACGCTGGTCGACGTCACGCGGCCGTTGATTACACACATCGGGTGCTGACGTGGAGGCTGGACACACCAAAACTTTTAAACACGGCTGAAAACGCCTTGAGGACGCCAAATGCCAGCTGTTTTTCAGCCGAGCGCTTGGTAGCTGTGACGCTTCAGCTGTGAGCCGGTTGGTTGCTGTGGTAATGCCCCGCCCCTCCTCCACTGTAATTTGATGGCCGTGTGAAAACTGACATTGACGAGCGGAGCTTCTCACTCAAAGTTAAATATAGTTTTCAGCGCGGAGCTGCTTGCTTATTGGAAAAACGAGCGTGTCGCAACGCATCGCTTTCATTATGCATAGGCTTATGGTTATTGTCAAAATAGTTTTTCCAACTTGTCATCCCTGCATAATGTACAGTTAAAATTAAATAAAATGAAAAAATACATTACTGTGGAAGTTGTTTACTTCATTAATGTGTTTTACTGTGTTAATGGAATAAGGATGCGAGTAGGATTCGGTATTCGGTTTCAGATTCGGCCGAATCTTAAACGGTGGATTCGGGATTCGGCCGAACCTAAAAAATCTGGATTCGGTGCATCCCTACAAGCAATAGGGATAACCGCATCCAAAAACAAAACATGTGGGGGAGATTCAGAAAGAGTGGACTGCAGCTGGGGTCAGTGCTTCAAGAACCACTACGCATAGACGTATGCAAGACATGGGTTTCAGCTGTCGCAATTCCTTGTGTCAAGAAATCTCGCTTCTGGACTGCTGCTGAGTTGTCCAAAGTTATGTTCTCTGATGAAAGATAATGCAAAATTTACTTTTAAAATCAGGGTCCCAGAGTCTGGAGGAAGAGACGAGAGGCGCAGTAATTCAGGCAAAAGGAGCCCCAACTAAGTATTGAGTGCTGTACAGGATCATACTTTTCATGTTCATACTTTTCAGTTGGCCCAGATTTCTAAAAATCCTTTCTTTTTATTGGTCTTAAGTAATATTCTAACTTTCTGAGATACTGAATTTGGGATTTTCCTTAGTTTTCAGTTATAATCATCAAAATTAAAAGAAACAATATATCAGTCTGTGTGTAATGAATGAATATAATATACAAGTTTTACTTTTTGAATGGAATTAGTGAAATAAATCAACGTTTTGATGATATTCGAATTATATGACCAGCACCTGTAGATGCAAAAGCCTTTAAACGCCACTTCTGTCCAAAATGAGATTTTGATAATGATAATGATATTAACCGATTGCTTTTGGCATATACGTTCTTCAAATACTTTTCGTATTTCATATTTTCGTAATACTGCCATTCAGAAATATCGGTTTGTTTGGAGAATTCATTAAGAGCCTGATAAAAATTATTAATTTACAAGAAAACGTCAGACGCACTTAAAGGGTTTTGCATCTGAGCTCTTCATATGTTCCCTAACAAACCCACGACTTATACATTGCAATAGTGTACCAACTGAGCTACAGGAACAAAATAACCACAAAGGATATGTCTGATGCTGCTTTTAAACCTGGCCAAAATCTTAGAAGGCAGCATAATTTTGTAAGAATTTCCGGAGCGAGATGCAGCTGATGCCTAAAAATCCTTTCTAAGTTCGCCGCTAAAGGATTTGGGACAGAGCCAGCACATGTCTTTTATTGATATTTATTGTCCTGCACTGTTTTTCCCACATTGAGATTTTTCACTCGGTGAGCATGTGAAGGCATTCGCTCCAGATATCAAGTCTCAAGGTTATCTGCTGCTAACTGTATATTTTTCTTTCTGTCACTGCTGTCTGTGTATGCTGGTATCTGTGATGATAGATGATTCAGACCGAGAGAACGGCTGGTGTGTCTCAGCTCCCCACCCCCCGACAGGCACAGCATTAACGCCAGTGTAAGCAAAGCTACCCCGAAAAGTGCTGAATACCAAGATAAAGTCGCATTTATTAGGCCCCAGGAGCAAAAAGAAAAAGATTGCTTAATGCTTGCTTGCTCACAGCTCAGGGGAATCAATGGAGCTTTCAGTTATGTTGCATTGAAGCATTAAGATAATAATGTGGATAGCATAGTTTAGATCATCTTGGTTTAAAGAGCAGGCATTAGAAAAATGTTTATATAAAAAATGATCATATTTTAGTCATTATTAATGATTTAATGACTAGTGTTGTTCTTAAGAAAAAAAATCTAGGAGCTAAAGACTATATTTGTCTCCATTTTAAGTGATTGCTATCTAGCAGAAACAATGGAGATAAAGTATAGACTTCTCATTTCTCCTTTCCTATGGGCTGCGAGCAAGAGAGGCTCAATTATCTGTAATAATGTGTGAGACTGAGAGTGAACCATAAATATGGATGAACGTGTGTGCATGCACATGTGTGCGGGGGAGGCAAAGTGTACAGTATTTTGAGCCAAGTCTTCACAGAGTGTGAAAGAGTCAATCTTAATGAGTGCATGTACTGTAATCTCTGACACAATAAAACATTCATTGCAGATCCTCATAGTATACAAATCCATAAAAACGGAGTGTCTTACTTCAAAAATGACCACAAATTAGCTCATATATTCACTTTAGAATTGATATTTATGTATTTATTATTCATTACACCAGAGGTCTTCAACCTTTTTCTGACCAAGGACATCTTAATGGATAGAGAGGAAGAGCAGGGACCCACAGTTCATGTATCCATTAAAGGTAGGGTAACACATTTTGAAAAATGCAAACGGTAGCCGCCTACACTGTAAAAAAATACTTTGCTGCCTTGAAGATTTTTGTTGAATCAACTCAGATTTACAAGTCATGTCAACAGAGATGAGTTGTCAAAACTTATAAAATATAGTTGAGAAAAGTCAACTTAATTTTATAAGTTATAACAACTCACCTGTAGTTATAACAACTCATCTCTAGTCAAGATAAATAATAGTAAGTTGAAATCCAAGTTGATTCAACAAGAACTTTTGGGGCAGCAAAGTATTTTTTTACAGTGTAGCAATGAAATCCCGATCCCACCCTCAAGTCAAATCGCCATCCAAAGTCACGCCTCTTTCAAAACACATAAACACGTACAGATCAGACGGTCACTTCTCCTGTCTCATTCACCAGTGAGAAAACTTTGCAGTACGAAGTGAATAAAACTTCCAAAATAACCAACATAAACAACGTGTTTACATCAGAATTAGTTTAGGCACACGTTCGGTTGTGTAGACGTAGTAACTATATTGTTACGCTAATCCGTAAACGAACACAAATTTCACAATGTTTCATCAAAGTAGAATATCTGAATCCATCTCAATACAAACATATCACATACCTACCTTACCAAAATTAACAGTTCAACGACCCTTTCAGACCCTTTGCCTCCTGCAGCTGTTTGCATCTCGTGGTAAAGCAGTAAAGTTACCGATGTTCATTTGGGTTTTTGCTCTTTGCTGATCCAGGCAGTTTTTGCTGTTGTTGTTATAAAAGATGCCTTTAGTTTTGTGACTCCTGTACAGGTTGTCAATTCAGCAGAAAAGTTTGCTGTTCTCGCTGTTTACAGACAGGAGGTGAGCGCACGTGACATATGGTGTCTGCGTGGACTCGCTGCACGGTGGGCATTCAAATTACGCTTACGTATGAGGGACAAAAAAGGCAACGTCCGTTCAGACCGAAATCTATGATTGGTTGAACATTTTTGGTCCTACGCCTTTCACAGATGACATACATTTATACAAATACATTTAAACAACTTAACACATTGATTGCTATCAGGATGTGAGGAGACTTTTAGCCAGCATAACTAAAAATGTTTCAGGATCAAACCTTAAAGGAGACCTTTAAGACTGGGTTTATTATTATTTTATCTGTTCTGTCTTTATTGACCTCATAATGAGATGTTTTTATCTACATACACCACGGGTCCCCTTACATGGAAGTCGCCATTTTGCGGCGCCCTGTTTCTACAGTAGCCCTTCTACTGTAGCTTCCCTTTGCGTTTCGAAAGGGAGTGGTGAGCGGTGGACTGATCCAATGGGTGCAATTCACAATCTCACTGTTAGCACGATGCGAAGCTTGTCACAACATGTATTTAGCCCGTCGTGTGTGTCTTGTCATGTCCAAATGTGTGTTTGGCACTTCATGTAAACTTATGTGCATCACGCGTCATGTCAAAACACGTGCATGCTGTATTAATGTCATGTGTAATCAGCGTTTAGTGTTAAGTCTTGCGAGTATTTTGTGAACGTGAGTGTCTCTTTTATCACAAACCCTTTCGACACGTGTGCAGCAGGCACATATTTTGAAAAGATGCATGATGCACATGGTTCACATGATGCACCGAACACATATTTTGACATGACGAGCCATACACATGACACTCAGAACACATATTTTGAATTTGCACCCCTCTAAAGAGAAGTCACTAGCCGCCACTGTTTGAAGAACCCCCAGTATTACCACCCCAGACCCCCTGTTGAAGACCCATACATAACACATAAAACAATAATGGTTCTAAAAAGTTTTCTTTACAGTAATGCACCACCAATTTTTTTCCAAAGAAGTTAAAGGCACTTAAAGGACACTTTCGTTTACAAAGACGTGAAACTCACCGAGTGGTCGGGGGTGTTCACTGGTGTGCTCACGCGGAAATCGCTGCAGAAGATGCTTTCCAACAGTTGTTTTAGCATTCGTTATAAACTTGTGGACCTATTTTTCCAAACGCCTCACACCCGTATATTCTTCCACTGAGAGCTTGAATAATAGACACTCCAGCCCAGTTGGTGGCGATAATCCGCTTTTGCCAATTGCAAGAATACAAACACAGTTCCTGGCACGGAGTAATACCGTACCTCACAGCATATTTAATACAAGTCAATGGAGTTGGACAAAAACTACTATACACCTGTTGGAAAGCATCTTTTGCAGCGATTTTTGTGTGAGCATATCAGTGAACACCCCTGACCACTCGTTGAGTTTCACGTCTTTGTAAACGAAAGTTTAATGCATTTTAGGAAGGATTGTTCCAGTGCACCTATACACCCATGGGAGGTGATAGAACAAACACCCGAAAATTCTCGGGACAGCCGCATATGTCCAAATTTCAGTCAAAACCATTCTATTTCATCATAAACAATCTGAAAACAGGGCTTTAAGTGTAAAATACTGAACTTGTCCTTTAAAACTGAAGCTAAATGTGTAGATTTCAACTTCATATCAGCTTTAAATCCTTATCCAACCATGGTTTACTTCACCTTGAAAGGCTAGCCGGGTGGTTCTAGGGGGTCACACACCAGGCAAGCGCTGCGCGGCATCGCGTGTAGGACAACTCGCAGGTATCGCACACCGCGATAGTCGGAGTCTACTTTAAGATCCAGAAATGCGTTAGCAGCCTATGGTAATCGTTAACCGTTTAGGACAAATATGATGTTATTTAATGTTAAACAATGTGAGTGGCGCACTGTGGTGCGTCAGGGATTTTAGCAGCGTCCAGAGCTGCATCACCTCCATGCTGCTTTTTGTTTTGATGACGCATGCAGCCGTGAAACACTGATGGCTGGTGTTGCCAGATTGTGTGTTTTTTCCGCTACACATTAAGGTCTGTTTACAGCGTGTTTTAGCTGAGTTTTTCGCCTGGAATACTCTATAGTAATCTGCCACCCTATTGAACGACATTAACTGAGAGAGCACGCCGTTCACAAACATCAGAATGAACGAGTTCACAGTAACGTTCATCAGGCAGTAATACAGTACGTTCAGTTCACGTTCGCCCATATGAACAAGTTCATGAACTTTCGTTCAATTAACTCGTCCAGGCACAACACTGGCACTGGGGACCCAATTATTGCACTTAAACATGGAAAAAAGGTCAGAATTTCATGAAATGTCCCCTTTAAACTTCTTTATGGGTCCAAACAGCTCCACTTTATGAATCTTTATGTTATAAAGCAGTGTTTCCCAACCGTGCCGTGACAGCTTGTTTGGTGTGCCGTGGAAAAATTAAGAAACACAACTGCGTATGTCAATGTCATCAATTCCAGCCAGGATATAATCTTTCTGTTCATCAAAAAAAGTTTACTTGCATTGAATGTGAGTTCTACATAGTAAAATATTCCAGTTAAACAAGTCATTTAAGCATTGCAATAGAGGTTTGTGCATTTCTTTTAATGCTTTTTTGTATAGTGGTGTGCCGTATGATTTTTTACTTATTAAAACTGTGCCGTGGCAGAAAAAAGGTTGGGGAACACTGATATAAAGTGTATCCATTTTGAAGATAAAACCGAACTTATGGTGTAAATACTAAAGCTTTCTTCTAATAATTATAATATAATAAATATGAATTAAATTCAAGATTGTATAAATGCATCTTTTGTGTTCTACAGTGGAAGAAATGATATCAATTTCTCCATAACTGTTCCTTTATATTTGTATGATCCAAAAAGTACACAGTTGGTGAATAATCACTCCACACCAAAGAATACATCAAAGTACCATCTGATACCATCACTGTGGAACCTCACAGTAGTTGTGTGTAATGGATATCACAGAAACAAAGAGCGCAGAAGAGCCAGAACTGATGGGTCACTGTTAGAAAACTGTAACGTGATCTCAAGCAATTCTGCGCTTGCAGCCAAGTATTGTACAGTCTCAGGCTGATAGAGTACACGTTTGTCCTCTACAGATACACTGAGTCATGTTGATCTCACCAGAGAAGAAAACAGAAAAAAGATCAGCAGAACACAAAAAATGTGTTTGTCATTTGAATGTACATTACATACATCACCACCCTAAACGGCACATTCCCTACCTCCACCCCAACTTAGCCGTAAGGGTTTTCATACCATTCAGGTCAGTACAGAGGCCACACCTGTTTACCTTTCCTATTCTCTAAACTCCATACACACTACATAACTGTGTAATACTAAATGAAAAGCGGGGACATTTCCTATAGTTCAATGTAAAAAATATAATTGAACTCTTATTTTCTGATTATCTATTAAATAAAAACCAAGGGCCAAAACCTTTTTAAATGTTTTCCTCTTATTATTGTTGTTGTGGGATTTTTGGAGGATATAACACCAAAAACGACACTGTCCCCGGAAAATGAGGATATCTGGTTCCCTTATGTATAAGTGCACGCTTGCTTACACAGATCATGCTTAAACAGTGTAATGTGAAATAAATTCAGTACTCAATGGGGCGATAAGAGTTGTCTTTAGATGCCTTGGATTATTAGGTAGCTTGTTAAAGGGATTGTTCACCCAAAAATAAAAATTCTGTCTATGTTTTACTCACCCTCAAGTTGTTACAAACCTGTTTAAATTTTTTTGTTCTGCAGGACACAAAGGAAGATATTTTGGTCAATTTTTGTAACCAAACCGTTATTAAGCAGCATTGACTTTCAAGTATTTTTTTCTTACTATGGATATCAATGGTGTTCCTGCTTTCTGCTTGATTACATTTTATACAGGTTTGGAGCAGCTTAAGGGGGTGAGTAAATGCAAAGATATTTTATATTAACCTGTCGCTGATTTTGATATGAATGGGGGAGAGAGCATTGGCCGCTTTAGTAAAAAGAGCCAATCGGCAATCGGAATCCTCTGGGAGGTTGACTTTGCACATGCAGAGAATCGTCAGGTCTTGTTTGTCTTATTCTTAAAAAGGCCTGGAGGCGTTGCAAAGTATGGTGGCGGAGTGACACGATTTTTTTAAAAGGACTTTGGTAAATGATGACAGAATTAAAATTTTTGGGTGAACTATCCCTTTAATGTCATATATACAGTTTGATAAAGAACACATTGCTGTTTCTTGATAAAAAATGAAGTTTCCAAACATGTGGTGTGGCATGAGCTGGTAGGCCCTTATATGTGAGATTGCTTTTATTTATTTGTTGATGCTTTGATCAGAGTCTGACTCTTCATCATCACAAATATTTAATCATTCACATATTTTCCCCATGAGGAAACAAGCTTATAAATCAAACAAAATTATGTTTCTTGAAAATGTGAAGTATCAGAAGGGTTTCTGTGATGGTTGGGGTTAGGGAATGGGGTAGGTAGGTAAGGGGAATAGAATATACAGTTTGTGTGGTATAAAATGCATTACGTCTATGAAATGTCCCCACAAAACATGGAAACCAGAGTGTGTGTGTGTGTGTGTGTGTGGTGTGTGTGTGTGTGTGTGTGTGTGTGTGTGTGTGTGTGTGTGTGTGTGTGTGTGTGTGTGTGTGTGTGTGTGTGTGTGTGTGTGTGTGTGTGTGTGTGTGTGCGTGTGTGTGAGTGTGTGAGTGTGAGAGAGAGCATGTGGGTGATAAACAGCTTGAGTAATGATCACTCCTGACAGCCACATCTTACAGTGAGCAGAGATGGGGGAGTAACTGGGTTGATTGGTGGAGTCTTCAATCTTACATCTTTAGATTGTACATATTGATCTTCATATCAACAAACTACAGCATAATACTGCTTTTAAAGAGTGTCTTGGTTAATGAGCAGCATGTGGTGGTCACATTTAAAGGAAAGTCATTTTATCATTTACTTAACCTCACCACATCCAAGATGTGTATATGACTTTCTTTCTTGAGCTGAACACAAACAAATAATTTTATATTAAAGAGCACCAATTGTCCGATTCACGATTTTACATTTCCTTTGGTGTGTAAGTGTGTATTAGTACATGTTAATAATATGCAAAAGGTACAAACCCCAAAGTAAACGATGACGCGAGTTATCGTCTCCAACGTAAATCTCTTTTCTTGGACTACAACAAACATTGTAGGCAACAGTTTACTTCTTGGGATTGGTGATGTTGAGAAGACCGACATTATCATAAATCCTCTCGCTTGGACTCACACCCTATAAGTTTACTCCTGTTAGCATTGCATTATGCGCGAATCTTTCAAACATGGTAAGGAGCAGTCCTTTTCCGGCTGACGTCAGAGGTATCTAAGCCAATCACAAAGTACAGATTAGCTGGCCAATCAGGGACACAGAGCTTTTAAAATCTGTGCGTTTCAGGGAGAGAATGAAATTTGGAGCTACAAAAATGTACAGTATGTGAAAAATAATGTGTTTTTTACCACGCAAACACATTTTATTATACCAAATACACAAAATAACATTGTTTTTTAGCAATTAAATTGGTGCTCTTTAAGATACAGTTTAATCGTCTTGCATAGTTGTTATGAATATGCAAGAACCAATCATATTTAAAGTTATCAACATGCTGCCATATTTGTGAATTTACCACTCTTATAATATCCTAAATATTAATCGTTTTCTATCACAAATGTATAGATTCAATTCGGTAGACTCATTTGGATTACTTTAATGATGTGTGTGTGTGTGTGTGTGTGCTGTCTGACAGAGTCTCATTAATCTACAGTGCCATTATTAGGCATGAATGGGATCTGACTTTGATGGATACAGAGAGAGCTGTTTCTAGGGGAAAGGTCCCTTTCACTGTGTTAATCACCGCTGACCCCTAGCCCTGTGTGTGTGTGCATGTCTGTGTGTTTTGCTACTGACCTTTGACACCTCTGAGGAAACACATGAGAAAACCAACATTATGCACACTAGACTGGCCGGCAATCATTAAAGACAGAGAGAAAAATGCAGAATTTTGGGAAGTATGAAGACGTGCAAGAAAAAGAGCAGAGTGAGAGTCTCTTTATATTTCGCAGTCCCTTATTTAAGCGCTGAAGCCCCCAGGGCTGGAAACCTATTTACTGCAGGAGAACTTTCATAGTTTTATGGATGTCTCTGAAGAGCCAAAGCAGATACCAGAAGACATAGTACACACTTATACATTTGTACAAATGTATTCTCAAACTAGGTTTCGCATTTTCTGAAGATATAAACACCCACCCAAAGTCTGTATGATATTCTGCTCTCACAGATATGGCTCAAGTTCCTCTATGAGTATAAATCTATATATAGTATATTATTTTACTAGTTTACTCAGTCAATATTAAAGGGACACTTTTTTGAAAATAGGTTAATTTTTCAGCTCCACTAGAGTTAAACATTTGATTTGTTCTGTTTTGGAATCCATTCAGCTGATCTCCTAGTCTGGTGCTAGCACTTTTAGCATAGCTTAGCATGATCCATTGAATCTGATTAGACCATTAGCATCGTGCTCAAAAATAACCAAAAGAGTTTCAATATTTTTCCTATTTAACTCTTCTGTAGTTACATCGTGTATTAAGACTGACGGAAAATTAAAAGTTGCGATTTTTTAGGCAGATATTGTTAGCACTATACTCTCATTCTGGCGTAATAATCAAGAATTTGCTGTCGTACCATGGGTGCAAGAGGCACAATGATATTACGCAGTGCCCGAAAATAGTCCCCTGCTATTAAAAGTTACCAAGGGGACTACTTTCAGGTGCTGCGTAATATCATTGCGCCTCCTGTACAAATGTATTCTCACTCCGCCTGCTGCAGCCATGGTACGGCAGCAAAGTCCTTGATTATTACGCCAGAATTAGAGTATAGTTCCTAAGCATATCGACCTAGAAAATCGCAACTTTTAATTTTACGTCTGTCTTAGTACACGATGTAACTACAGAAGAGCCAAGTTTTAAATAGGAAAGGTATTGAAGCTCTTTGGTTATTTTTTGGCGTGATGCTGATGGTCTAATAGGATTCTATGGATTATGCTAAGCTGTGCTAAAAGTGCTAGTGCAAGACCCGGAGATCAGCTTAATGGATTCCAAAACGGTAAAAATCAAATGTGTAACTCTAGGGGAGATGAACAAGATTTCAGGGTAATATTTTTACAGAATGATCTTTGCTATATGTAGGATGATTTTATGTAGAAAACATACATTGTAAAATAACGTCTGTAGAAATTACAGTATTTACTACTGTAGATTTAAATGTATGTAATTTACTGGCAACAGTTTACTTAAAGTTAAATAAGACTTAAACTAAAATAACAGCATTCTGGAAACCAAAATCTGAAGGAAAAAACAGATAAATGATTGACAATATTTTATAGTTTTATTCTGTAAAGGCATTTTGTTAATGTTTAATGTTCAGTTAACTTTAAAGAAATGGTTGCCAGTGAATAACATTAATTTTAAATCTACAGTAATTTACTGGCAAATAACAACTTTTGCTGGGTTTTCACAGACTGGGTCTCAAAAAGCACAAATACAGGGCTAAATGCGCTCTAAAGTTTTATTTATTTTCGATTAAATGTTTGTTCAAATCTCTATTAAATCTTGGCACACAAGAAGAGCCATTAGGATCACATGTTTTTGTCATTAGGGGTGTAGCAAACATTAGGCTGAGAAATCTTAAAAGGTTTTAACATGCTATTAGCTCTGTATGACATTCTAGAGGTCTAATCAAAACAGACTAATGTATTGTGGCTAAAATTGCTTTTGTTGTGATTGTCGTCAGCAGTAAAAGCTTCATAACCTCAGCCAAACAGTACAGAGATCCTTTCAGACCAATAAAACACCAGAATTATTTTCTGCTAAATGACTAAATCCCCAAAACTCGCTTATCGTGAAGATGTTCCACTTCATAATGAAAACATTCATGTATCATTCGAGATGGAAAGCCTTGAAGTCCTTAGCAACCTTTTGTTTCCTTGACAACTGACACTATCCTATAGTAACCCCTGTATGAGTAGCAACCATTAGAAATCGATGTCACAGATTATAACCATAAAACTAAATACAACACTGAGATGTCTTAGCTGAAGAATGTTTGCAATGATGAAAGATAAGATGAAGTTCAGTGGGGTTTATTTGTCTCTTTATGTAACCCTGTGAAAAGGGACAGTGTGGGCCTGGGGGCCTATTCGGGTGTCGAGGGGAATGGCCTTGAAATATCTCTGCTTGGATATAGTAAACATTGACCTGTCTAGGGAGCTGTGTGGTTATTGGTCTCATGTTTACAAGTGTCTATGAATTTACTTCTGTGTGTGCGGGTGAATATATGGTTAGTTACTGGTTTGTCACAGAGCCCTAAAACTTGTTTCAGATCAGTAGATACACAAAAAGTCACACACAAAAAAGTAGCAGAGAAACCACCTAACACTCCAGTTCCTTCATGCTTTTAAAAGACAACATGAATCAACATTTGCTACACATTTACAATAACTAGTGTAGGGTAATGCATTTAAAAGTAAGGATACATTTTTCATACTTTCATTCCTTAAATTTTTACATACATTTATAGTTACATACATTTGGCGGACGTTTTCATCCAAGCGACTTACAGTGCATTCAATCTATTTTTTTTTATCAGTATATACATTATCTGGGATCAAACCCATAGCCATTATGTTGCCAACCCAATGCTCTACCAATTTAGCTAAGGATATTAGGAAATTAGTGGTTATATTATTTTCCTAGTAGCAAAGGATTTCATTTAAAAAGAAAAGTATTGTTTTATAATTTGCAAATACCCTTAAATCCATGATTTTTTCACCAATCATTATTACGTATCCGGGTCTTACATTTTATTTGTCATAAAACAAAAATATACATTACAATTACTCACTAATAATTTAGACAAAAAATAAAGTGCTACTATATTCTCATCATTATTTCAGTCATCATAACAAAAGTAAAAATATTAAAATACTGTAGTATAGAGACAGAGCGCAGTTATGCAAATTTGAAAAACACGCCCACCGGGGGGATAACAATACAACGGTCTCCATTGACTTTGTATTGCGAGAAGCCGCCTCCTTGTCATTTCTGGCTTATAACAAAAAACTGAATAATGCCTAAAAGCTGATGTATGACAATATGTACAGCTAACAAGCCAAAAAACCCAGAAATAAGTTTTTATAAGCTGTCGAGCCGTAAAACCCAGTCTTTAAGGAGAATAAAGTGGATCGCCAACTACGTTTCCCCCTATTGGACGCAGTTCTACTAATAGGAGTACTATGAAAAGTTGCCTGTATCCATTTTTGTGTCTTTAAACGCTCGTTTTTTGGGGTCGACAGCTTATAAAAACTTATTTACAGATTAAACTTAAAAACAGAATAATACCTAAAAGCTGCTGTGTGACAAGGTGTACATCTAACACAAAAAAAATCAGTTTTTATAAGCTGTCGACTTCAAAAAACGAGCGTTTAAAGACACAAAAATGGATACAGGCAACTTTTCATAGTACTTCTATTAGTAAAACTGCCTCCAATAGGGGGAAACGTAGTCGGCGATCCACTTTATTCTCCTTAAAGGCTGGGTTTTACGGCTCGACAGCTTATAAAAACTTATTTCTGGGTTTTTTGGCTTGTTAGCTGTACATATTGTCACACAGCAGCTTTTAGGCATTATTCAGTTTTTTGTTATAAGCCAGAAATGACAAGGAGGCGGCCTCTAGCTATACAAAGTCAATGGAGACGGTTGGATTGCTTTCCCCCCCGGTGGGCGTGGTTTTCAGGTTATGACGCGCTGCGCTCTGTCTCTGTTTACTTACTTAACATCCTTTTATCATGAATAGTTTTTTGTGGCTTAAAAGAATATATTATTTATGTGTGCAACCTTATAAATGTTTACAATAAATTATAACAGACATTATTTGACATTTCTGTTAAGTTATGTTGTTGATATTAGATTCAAAAATACTAAGAAGGTGGAGGTCTAACTTTAAAGACGTGAACAACAAGGAAGAAGGTTGTAGATGGTGCCCTGGCTCGCTTAAAGGGTTAAGTAACATGCATTTATGTTTTATTTAGTATAGGTCACCACACAAACCAAAAGATGATTAAGATATGAGGACCTCAGATGCAAAATGCTTCATCAAATACTTTAGCTTCAAATTTGCTTAATCCTTGCCTCAGGCCATTCAGAAATACTGGTTTATTGGTAGAATCCATTAAGAGTCTGATAAAAAAATGCTAATTTACAAAAAACATGTAAGGGTTTTTTACCTTCCCTACTGAAAAATCCAGCTAAGACCAGCATAAGCTGGTGAGCTGGTTTTAGCTGGTCTCCCAGCTTGGTTTTAGCTGGTTTTGCTGGTGTAGCAAGCTGGTCTAGCTGTGTTTTGGTCACCGTTTAAGCTGGTCTAGCTGGACTTAGCTGGTCAGGCTGAAAGACCTGACCCACCAGCATGACCAACTTTGTCAGGCTGGGAGGACCAGCATAAACCAGCTAGTGCCACCTTAAACCAGCTAAAACCAGCTACCAGCTAATGCTGGTCTTAGCTGGATTTTTCAGTAGGGTTAGCTCTTCATATGCTTGTAATCAACTATTCCACTCATACGAGGCAATGGTCAGAGTTTCTCTATTGATATGTGAGTTTAAACAGGCTGTATACATGCTGATCTTTACTGTAAATGCACTTTTGTATGTTTGTTCCATGAAAACAACGTGGATGTATTAGCTCAGCTTGACTCCCTCTGCAGGTGGTGTGCAGAGAGAAGTACTAATAGTGAAGAAATGTGAGTGCATGTTGAATGGAGTTTAAATAGCCTGTACATTGACCCAAAAACTATTTTAGTCCTTCCCTTAAACACGAAAGTTGTGTGTTCAGTACAAAGAAACACCAAGTGACAAGTTATCTGTGCTTGCACGCAATAAAAAAATAGGTGGATATGAAAATGAAAAAGAGGGAGAGAGAACAGAACGGGGAGGGATTCATATTCTTCTATAAAATAAAATATAAGTTGCTTCAACTTAACAAAGTAAGAGTTAATTCAACTACAACATATTAGTCAACAAAAAAAAGTTGAGTCACTAATATTTTTTTATGTTGAATTAAAACACTTTTTAACAGCGTAGTGACCCTTGACTTTTTTTATATATTGCTGATGTACGTCTAATATGACCATTCCTCCGATTACACAGAGCCTAGAAGAACTGAGTAGAGCTTTACTGCAACACAGATATAGAAGTATATGGAAAGACAACCACTAGTTTTACATGTACTGTACATGTGTGTGCATGTGAGTCGGCTTGTGTGCACATGCAAGAACGTGTTTATTTATTATTCCTAAATTTGGACACATGTTACTCTACTGCAGTGGTTCTCAAACTTTTTGGTGTGCGCCCCCCTTGTGTAGAGTGCATCTCTTTGTGCCCCCGCCCTCACCACAGAAAATTAATCTCAAAATTAGAATTTTAATTAAAACAAAAAATATTAAATTATATAATGTAGTGCTGTTGGTTAGTAGCCTTGTTTTTTCTGATGTTTAACTATAAATAATGTATACTTTTTTATGTATTTCATAAAATGTCATGAATCTGGGGGCCCCTTGCACCATCTTGCCCCCCCCCCAGTTTCAATATTTTACTATGTTCTTATCTCAACTTAACAAATTAATACATACCTATCTTTTTTTAATGCGTGCACTTAATCTTTGTACAGCGCGCTGTGAATGTGTTAGCATTTAGCTTAGCCCCATTCATTGCTTAGGATCCAAACAGGAATGAATTAAGAAGCCACCAAACGCTTCCATGTTTTCCCTATTTAAAGGCTGTTACATGAGTAGTTACATAAGTAGGGTGGCACAAAATAAAACGTGGCGATTTTTTAAGCGGATAAAAAACAGAGAAATATATTGTATGGCTTAGTTTGTAGCACTTCAACCTCGGCGTGCAGTAACATCACTTCTGACTCCTTCTCCTCTCACTCAAACTTCTGTCAATATTACTGCGCCTGAGGTTGAAGTGCTGCAAACTAAGTGATCTTCCGCCATACAATATAGTTCTCATTTGTATCCGCTTAAAAAATCGGCCAGTTTTATTTGTATCCGCTTAAAAAAGTTTTTTTTGTATCCGCTTAAAAAATCGGCCAGTTTTATTTTGTGCCACCATACTTACTTCAACAATTCATCAGTTCTATGTTTTTGGCCTTCATTTTGATGTGTGTGGATCTTTATTTATTTATTTATTTATTTATTTATTTAATTTCTCTGTCTTTGAGTTGAGTATTACATAGGCCCTTAAGAGGACATGGAGAAAAAATTAAACAAAGGTTAGTTTCGCATGCGCATGTGAAATGATCGCTTTTAGTTTCGCGTGCGCACATTAAACCATCGAGCACACACGTGAAAGCAAAAGTTTCATGTGCACACACGAAAGTTTCACGTGCGCATGCGAAACTAAACTTTTAAAAAAAATTCTGCACATGAAGGTTTTGCGTGAGCACATGAAAGTTTCACGTGAGGGTGCGAAAGTTTCATGTGAGCGCGCGAAAGTTTAACGTGAGTGCGCAAAAGTTTCACGTAAGCACATGAAACTAAACTTTCGATTTTGTTTTACGCCAATGTCACCTTGGATTCTTGTTTACCTGACAAATATTTGGTGCTGTCTAGGGATGGGACGGTATGAAAATTTCATATCATGATTATAGTGACCAAAGTTAAATTAGTATAAAAAGTTATAAAAAGTTACAATTTAATATCTTATGTCCTTGAAATTATTTCTGTGGTAAAAAAAAATCTGTCTAATAAGTTTACCGTGAATGAATACAATACATTATCCCTTAAATGCCTTCTTGTGCAAAAAACTATGTTGCATGTGCGCGTCCGCGTCAAACTGATTCTGTCTGGACAGAATTTATCGCGAGTTTTCATAATCACGGTCACATAATTTGTTTTCCATAATGTCTTATATAATTACAGATCATTTACAATAACATTTTATTCAAATCTGAAATTTCTCTCATGTTTTTTCTAAATTCTTAATAATGTAACAGCTGTGGTCACTCATGATGTCATCAATCCTTCATGAAAATGATCTTAAATATAAAATATGTGTGGTCACAAAGAGGAAAGTAGAAGTTTAAGAGGAGTAAATAATGACTAAATCTTTAATTTGGGTGAACAATCCCTTTTATATAGATAACGTAACAGTTGAACACTATACTAAATCAACCGGATCGCCAGGAATTCCACGCTACAATGCTGAATCTTTAAAACAACTCTGACAACACAAAACCGCTCTGTCAAATCATGCTGAATAACTGTGCTTGCCCCAGGCCTCTCCCGTAATGAAATTGTGAAATGGCTTGGCAAAATGAGACACACACACATACACAAACTGTGTGGACACTAAGATGTGGTACAGAGAAAGCAAGCAGGCTCCATAAGATGTGAAGCATGACCAATAAATAACATCCTACCGTGACACACACACCCACGGCTTGAAAAGAGTCCACCATTATGACACACTGAGAGAAGGGAGGGACTCCTAACCTTTCACCCCCATTTGGTGAATGTCTGTGTTTGTGCAAATGTGTGTGTGTGTGGACAGAGGGGTGCTGCTTAATGATGTCTACTGCCAGATACCACAACCTACACACACACACACAAATCACAATGTATTAAACATTAGCCAAATTTCTTTTTCTGGCAACATGAAAATATAACTTTTCTTCCTCAGTCCTCCCCGCATTTTCTGTCAGCTGTTTCATAACACCACTCAACATTTACAAAGATGCACTCCAACATTCAACAGCTGTTAAACCAAACGAAGCAATTTCTCAGAGAAAACCCCTCTGATTAATACCATCCACTAATGTCAGCTTCATGTCGACGTGTCTTAGGGAAGGAAGCCATTGCTCGGAGTAATTCGGGTCAAGTGATTCTGGCTTGCTGTCGTTCCCTGGGTAAATAAATAATAAGTGCTCTATAAATACCCCAAGCTCCAACTGTAAGATTTAGTGACAGCTTTATATGAGAGCTCAGGGATTATAAAAGAGCTCTCACGAGGCAGACTCACATCAAAATCACATAATCATAGAAAATATATAGATATGGAGTCGTCATACTGTATACAGTATGTTATTTATTACGTTTTAAGTAAGTTTGTCCTGTATTTATTATCTATAGCCTGAATTTAAGACATAAACAAAGACATAAACAAATGCATCATGGTTATATATAAAATGGAAATGTTCAACGGTGCCACTGAATGAACTTTATCATCAGCCAATCACAAAGCAGATAATAATTCCTATCATTGCGTTTAAAACAGAAACAAAATTCAATCGAATTAGGAAGTAATAAATTAGGGGAAATGTAGACCCAATGACGCAAATATCCGATCTACAAGCTGTTTTTCCCTTTTTTAAACAAGAAGTTGTCGTCGTCAACTACTTAATACACATTTCCTTGTACTGTAATAAATGTTTCATCCGCTTTCCCAAAAGCCTGGAGATTGCAAGCAGCTGTGCGGAGGGGGAGGGCTGATGATAGACTATGAATTTTCATCTCATATCTTCCTATATTAAATAAATCAGCAGATTTCGAAATGCATCAGAGTAGTTATAACCGTTCACACCCTAACACAGTGGTTCTCAAACTGGGGTCCGGGGCCCCCAGGGGGGCCGCGAGATGGTGCCAGGGGGGCCCCAGTTTTATGACATTTTATTAAATACATTCATTTAGCATGAATTCTGTGTAATTAAACCTAAAAAAAAAATACGGCTACTAACCAACAGCACTACTTTGTATATAACTTAATATGTTTTGTTTAATTAAAATGTTAAATTTTAGAACAGTTTTTGTCATAAATTTTCTTTGGGGGGGCCGCAAAGGAATGCACCAAGGGGGGCCGCACGCAGAAAAAGTTTGAGAACCACTGCCCTAACATATGCACAGCCCATCAACTTATATAACAATGCTTTGATAGTATACATTTTTATCTACTCATGGTTGATATAAAAAAACGTTGCTTGCTAATGTAGTTACGCTTGCTTCAGCTAACATCAATGGAAGATCTGCATCCCACACATCATTTCTAATATAAAGCCATCATAATGTTGTCATGACAACCCATTGTTGCATTGTTGAGGACTTCAGATCCTGTTGAGCTCAATGAGGTTTTTCTATGAAACTGTCCTTCAGGACCAAATATCTATTATCTAGGGATAATGATCTCTTATTGTATTACATACTGTATGTAGACCTTTGTAGATTTCAGCGAGTGTTTTCATGAGTTACATATTCAGTATCTGTCACTGTACTACAGTATAACCCTGCTGAAAAAAATAATAGAACTATTACAGAAAAATCTAATGGTTTCCATTAAAATACCAATAGGAACCATTAGCTTTTACCATTAAAACCACTGTAGTGTGTTTTGGGCCATATTCCATTAGAACCAATAAAATTCCCAATAAAGCCATTAGAATTTTCTGTAATGGTTTTATTGTTTTTTTCAGCAGGGAAGTGTCTTCCCAAAAATTGGGAAAAAGTCTGGTCCTATAAGTGTTAAACACAAACAATAGTTTAATTTTAATGTGTAACAACAGTCATGTGTAACTATTAGACATTTGCCCAAATCTGTATAAAATTACACAAGAAAACATACTGTAAAGCAGGATTATAAAACAAACCGCAGTCAATGAATATTGTAAACACAAGCTCTCCCAACATTTGTTGCTCTGCAGGCTGTAAACGACTGTTCCCCTTGTAAACAGCATCTTTTAAACAGCTGCCCTGAAGTGAAAGTGTTTCATGTTTTCTATATTAAAACACTAAAATTAAAAATTACGATGCAGTGACATCGATTACTAACCCAGTTCGATTTTAAAAGGTTAAACACTGTTGCTGAATCCCAATTTGTCTACTTGAACTAAAAGTATGTAGCCTATTTTTATTGTTATTAAAAAATACCCTCTCTGTGAAATTCAGGTTAAAGAGTAGCGACCTTAAGGTCCGTTCACATGAGTTTATGCTAATTGGCTCACGCGCCAATCACTTGCCTTTAATAGCATAAACCAATATTCCACATTTCTTATAATAAAAACTTTTGCAATTGTTTACATGTCACTGAATATGCAAATATGCTGTTCTTGTTGCATTGAAACAGCGGATAACCAGCAGAGTCCTCAACACGCTACGTTTCCTAAAAAAAAAAATAGACACCATCACAGAAATTCTATTGGATGTATTGGTTTTAATGGCAATTTTATTGGTTGTATTGGAAACTATAATGGTCTCTATGGGTCTCTGTTGGTCTCTACTGGTATGTGTTGGGTTCTATTGGTGGGGCCATTAAATCCTAATGGAATATGTCCGAAAACACACTACAAAAAGTGTAGTGGTTTTAATGGTAAAAGCTAATGGTTCCTATTGGTATTTTAATGGAAAACTTTGCGTTGTGCCTAACGCCCCTTAGCTGTTATAAAATGCATGGTAACACCACTGCTTCGCGGGGCTTATTGCTTTTATAAAAACGGTTACTTTATATACATAACCGGATTCCACAAAAAACACAGCAAATAAGTTGTAATTATATCAGTACAAATATTACTCTTCCGCCAAACAAAGTAGTTCCTCAGAATCAAGTGTGGCAGAAACAGAGCGTAGTTCCCAACCAACACAGATGCAGCAAAGATACAATGAAATATGATTAAAGACTGTAGTGTGTATTTTCATAAATCAACATTCATCTATACATTAACATTTATATCGTGCAACTGTTGAAGTGATGATCAAATATGCTTGGAAGCATGCTTAACTTTAACTCTTTCCCCGTCAGCGTTTTTTTTTTTTTAAGTTGCTACACAGTTTTACTTTGATGCCTTACAGAAAAATGATCTTCTTTAAATAAACATAAAATATATCAAATGAAAGAACAGGCCCTCCGCTTAAAAAAACATTTTATCCTACCTTCATTTGTTCTCCTATAACCTCTCAAATTTTCAGCTAAAAGCTGAGATAATAAAATTTTTGTGAAGAACTTTTGTAAGACATCAGATCAGACCCAGGATCAAAACTTACACAGTGTTTTTAGTGTTGAGTGAATGTGTCAGTGTTTAAGTTGGGTAAGGTCGCCACCTAATGGATAAAAGCGGAAATATGGATTTGAGCTAGAAACTCCTCAGAGAACGTTTTCTCTTTATTGACGAGATGACTGAACAATTTATTGACATTTATCTGGATATCGCTATTAATTGAGCAATTGTAGAAAAATAAAAAATATGATTAAAGACTGTGGTGTTTATTTTCATTAATCAGTACGCAGCAACAGTGGTGCAGTGATACTTATGTAATGCGGTCTGAACCATGGGGTTACTGGGGGGTATTTTATCACGGCTTAAAACGCGTTTCAACCAATCAGAATGAAGAACCAGAACGGGCTGTTTTATAAGCTGATATAACTGCCAAGGTCAATGTTGCCATTTTCTAAAGCGTTATCAAAGCAAAAACATTGTCTGTCATATCTGACATCTGACATGTCAGATATCTCAAATGTGATTTCTATAGACGGTAAAAGACCCTCCCCCTTTTTAAAATAACCAATAGTGTTTCATTTATGGCACAGTCTAGCAAATACATACTGTAATAAAACGAAGAGGACGAAATGCTACAGCATCTAAAGAGCAATTGATTGGACAGTGAGTTTGATGAGAAATTGAGGTGTAGGGTGGTCATAAAAAATGTACACTTTTTTAGCGCAGTGCCAAACTGTAGGTTTTGGATGCTTATATCTTCTATATGAGAATTTTATCAATGTTTTGGACCAGTTTATATTTATTTTTAAGCCTAACTAATTTATACTAACAGGAATAAAGATTAATTTTAATTTCATGGTGGCGTTAAGAATTTAGTTACCCTTTCCATTGCAGTGATGAGAACATTTGTTTGTGTATCTTGTTTATGCTCTTGCTGTTTTTAAACAAATCCCAGTGATGTATTTTAATTGAAGCTTAACACATTACTCAAGAAAATCTCTGCTGTAATTGCTAGAGTAGGCTTTAGTGTACACAATGTGACTTTGCTGTTTTAAAAGGTGTCCTCTGTAGATTTTAGCACGCTTTATGCTTTGGAGTAAAAAAAAACAATCTGGCGCGTGCCTCGTAGATTTGTTTCCGATTCCTGTTTCATTGCAAACAGACAAAAATAGTTGCTTAAGTTTTAATGCAAACCTCCAACCTCAATTATGAATGAGCGATAGTAAACCACTGTAACCTGCAGTCTGGCTTCCTGATCACACAATGAAGATGAAAGAGCGCCCCATTGTGGATGACCAAATAAACTGAAAATCGAATCAAATAAAAACAAACCTAAAGATCTTTTCTAAAAGCTATAAACTGAAAGTTAGTGGGATCCCATTCATGTACAATTGCAAATGTGCAAATCTCTATTCACTCAATCGGTAAAACTGCAGGATGCTACAAATGAAAAGTACTTCACAAAACATTACTGCTGGAATACAATATTTTTGTATCGTGTGTGCAGGTAAAATGCAATGTCCCAGTCCCTCTTGGCCACTGTGCTGCTGACATACTGTATCAGCAAGTCCTGACACAGACAAAGAGAAAAGCACATCTGTGAATTCTGGGCAGAACAGCTGAGCTAAAGTAATCCTAGACTCCAAGTAACACAGATGGGTGATTCTCACGAAATCCAGACTTAATAGGTGTCCAGCATCAGATTTTTTTTTTAAAGCCCTTGAAGCCAATTTTTTTTGCGCATGTAAGATTAAGGTCTGAACTTACTATAACCATTATTTTTAGATGATTTAAATTTTTTTAGATTATCATTATAAAAAATTATCATTGCCGCAACATGATATTACATTAAATATATGCATTTACAAACTCATGTTTCGATAATGAGTACTAAAAAGTTGTCTAGATACTATGACAAACAAAATTTCAATTTTTATCTGGAGAAAAAAATAAGAACTGCTTACTTGGTAGCCATCTTGAGTGTCACAGTCAATTATGTCTCTTCCAACTAATTTTTTTGAAAATGTTAGTTCATTGAGGGCTTAAACAATGATTGAAAATTGTTGCGGAGGATGAGAAAAATTTTCTTGGACACATTTATATTCCTTATTATCGTCTCTACGTTTACCAATGATCACAAATACCACGTCTTCGCTAAATCTTCACTGTAAACGTTTATAGTTTAACATGCACTGAAGCTTTTTTTTTTTTTTATTATTATAAATATTTCCATGTCAAAGAACCCAAATCCAGTCATGGACACATTGCGGTAATAAAAATTTTCCCCTTAAATGTGGAAAAAACTAAATTGGTTTGTATGATGTCATTTGAAATCATGTGCAAAATAGTACATGAAGATATGTTTGTAACTGTATGCTTCTTATTTTGATACTCTTACTTTGCATTTACTTTTTTTATCAAAATGTTTCATGACACCTTATGAGTGTAATTTCGAGAATCACCCACATCCCGCTTTAAAAAAACAACATGGAGCCGTGTATGTGTAAAAACATAACACTTTATACAATTAGGCTGAAAAAATGAATACACAAGTACTTTACAAATACAAATGCTTTTGTCCCCTCCCTCCCAAGTTATTTACATGTGTTCCTGACCCGACATCAATACAAAAAGACACGACCGAAAGCCCCAACATTAGAGATAGACTAAATCACGAAGGGAAAAAGTCAATGACTGATCCAGGCCAGTGTAAACACACTAACAGCCAGACTGAGGTCTGCCTCTATTGACTAATGGTGATATTGTTCATAACTATGTGTAAGAAAAACAAGGATAAAGAAAATGTTTCACAGATGTTTTCCAAAATGACACATTTCTTCCAAATCGGAGTAAGGAGAGCGAAACTTTCCATAGCTGCCGCTAACTTGAATGGCACCAAATGGCTACAGTGCAGGATTATTGTTGTACTGATTTGAGGACATATTAAATATATTCTGAGGTGTTGTATTATACAAACGCTTAACGTACACATACACATTACTAAACAATTTTCAGGTGGTCTCCATCTTATCCATGCAGACAATCTCTCCGAATTACGCCCTTGTAAATGAACATCTATGGTGGCAGTAATTCACTTTTAGGGAGTTATGCATCATACAAGCAAAACCCAATTTTTATATATAGATATATAGAAAATACAATTTGTAGTACTGGTACATTTGCAATGACTGACACAATAGCTTGTCTTTTAATAGCTATAAATCAAACTTAAGGTAGTTTGCCATCTTCACTTCACAGAAACTTACTAACCACAATCATGGTTTATATCATTATCATTTTTTTATCTACACAAAGGGACAACAATACCATACCTATTAAAATAAAACATTGGAGGACACACAGATAACTTGACTGACTGAACATTATGAAAAAATACTGGAGGTCCCGGTGCCCCAAATGAAGCCTTGCAGATCCAAGCGCACTTCATTCGTGACCTTAAGAACGTAGCGTGGTAGAAAAAGAACAGCAAGCTTTTATAGTTCAGTACAAAATGAGCCGTCATATACAGTGTTTGAAACATGAAGTCAGTCTGAACTGTCATGCTTTACTTCTGGGCAGTACACACTTAAGGAGGGGACTTAAAAACGAAACAAAAAGTAAAAGAAACAGATTGGCCTCATTAGCTTAAGATGTGGGTAGATTTACTTCAAATGATGTCTGTAACGGTAAAAAGGTGTTGCCCTTTCATTCAGCAAGTCTATGGTTCCTTAATAACAAATTGTCAGTCGTCTTCTCGAAACAAAACGGATGTTGTGCCCATTTAGCTGCTAGGTTTGGCGGGGGTTTTGGAGCGCATGGCTGCACCAGTGCGGGCGTTTCCTTTGCCCTGCTGGGGCTGAGGGGTGGCGGCCTGCTGCACCGGAGACTCGGACGCGGGGGGCGCCGAGACGCTCTGCTGCTGGGCGGGGCTCTGTGGGGGTGGAGTCTGAATTTGAGGGGAGGCTGCTGCCGTGACGACCTGCTGCTGAAGGAGCTTCTGTTGGACCACTTGTGCGGATCCGGCGGGGATGACCTGCACCTGAGCCGAACCCGCTGCAGGTGCTCCCTGGGTCAGGGCCACCGTCTGGGGTTGCGCCTGGATCTGCACACAACACACAAATCAACAAATCTTAATTGATCTCAACATGTGTAACCTAAATTGTTAGTAAATGTCAATGTACATAACCAATATTGTTTTGGATTTTCTTTAATAAAATTACTAAAAATCCAGACAGACTTGCATTAGGAATTGAGTGAAAAGTGACATGGAAAGCAATTTATATGCACATTTTTATTGTGGCAAACCTTAAGTTCACCCAAAAATGAAAATAATGTCATTAATGACTCACCCTCATGTCGTTCCAAACTCGTAAGACCTCCGTTCATCTTCAGAACACAGTTTAAGATGTTTTATATTTAGTCCGAGAGCTTGTTGACCCTTCATTGAAAATCTACGTACGTTATACTGTCTATGTCCAAAAAAGGTAATAAAACAAAGTAGTCCATGTGACATCAGTGGGTCAGTTAGAATGTGTTGAAGCATTGAAAATACATTTTGGTCCAAAAGTAACAAAAATTACGACTTTATTCAACATTGTCTTCTCTTCCGCATTTGTTGTGAAGCAGATGCGCGAGACTAAAGTCACGTGACTGCAGTGACGTGGATGACGTGTTATCCTCAGACATGTTGTGAAGTTTTTTTTCTTCAAACTTACAGCGCGCGTCTCCCTCAGACTGTAAACGAAGCCCGGTGGCACAAAAAAAAGCTGGGGCGCACCAGATAACACGTCGGCCGCGTCATATAAGAGAAGACAATGCTGAACAAAGTCGTAATTTTGTTATTTTTGGACCAAAATGTATTTTTGATGCCTCAACACATTCCAACTGACCCACCGATGTCACATGGACCACTTTGATAATGCTTTTATTACCTTTCTGGACATGGACAGTACACCGTACATACACCTTCAATTGAGGGTCAACAAGCTCTTGGGGTAAATCTAAAACATCTTAAACTGTATTTCCAAAGATGAACAGAGGTATCACGAGTCCGGAACGACACGAGGGCGAGCCATCATTTAAATGTTTGGGTGAACTATCCCTTTAAATCATTGACAATAAGAGGGACAAGTATTAGGAAAGTAAATGGGGTCACACTGAAATTGACAAAGCTATTTTGACTTGATCCATCAAACATAAAGTAATCCTAGCCTACAAAGTCTTACCTGTTGAGGTGAGGACACTATCTGCTGCTGTACTATTTGAGGAAGCTTAGCAACCTACAAGCAGAGGGGAAAATCACTACAAAGCCGAGCTAAGCACTACGGTTGCAAACATTGCATGCCATTGCACATTCAAATACTTACACTGATCCCCCCCACGTGCGTTTAGACATGGCCTTGCGGGCATACAAAGACTGTGCTTGTAAAAGAGCGTTTGCTTACCTGTATCTGCTGTGCAGCACCAGCAGGTTTCTGTTGCTGTGCGATGGAGGTGGTGAAGAACTGGGTCTTAATGCCCGGCTGCAGCTGGGGGGCGGCTGCATACGTCACCTTTTGCTGCTGCTGCTGTTGTGCTGTGGGCTGAGCGGCCTGCTGCGTCCAAAGATAAACATTAAATGTTAATGTTAAGAAACTTGGGTTTTACTAAAATAATAATGATGATGATTTTAAAAGACATGGGTACCTTTTGTTGCACGGCAGCTTGTGTTTGCTGTGGCTGTGCTGCTTTTTGGACTGCGCCTGTTTGTGTAGGTGCCTGCTGCTTTTGTCTGTACAGCTGCTGGACATGCTGCACCTGGAAGGGATGGGTGACCACCTGACCACCTACAAAAACACACACATGCTTTAGTTTTGAGACTCTGTGCATTTAACCATTATTCAGTACAAGCATCATGAGTCTGTACCTGCTTTCTGGGCCTGCCCGATGGCAAGGTTAATGTTGGCCACGGTAACAGGAAGGGTCGTGACCCCAGCGGAGGAGACCACGGTAGGAACCGAGACTAAAGGTGGTTTAGTCAGTGTCACCTGGGCGGTTTGACCTGGCTGAGCCTGAATGGGTCCTGTTGCTGGGACACGTGTCTGAGAGGAAAAGCACGCAGGAATATTTTTTTATTTCTAATGCTTTATGTAAGCAAATGAAATATTTGCTGGTAACTTTTGCCTCCTGTAATTTGTTTGCTTGCAACCAGATCACTCTCTGGCTCAGTTTCCCAGACAAGGCTTAAGCCTAGTCCCAGACTATAACGCATGTTTGAGTCGTCTTAAAGAGACACTCCACTTTTTTTTGAAAATATGCTCATTTTCCAGCTCCACCAGAGCTAAACATCCGATTATTACCGCTCTAGAATCCATCCAGCTGATCTCCGGGTCCGGCGCCACCACTTTTAGCATAGCTTAGTTGGCATAATCCATTAAATCTGATTAGACCATTAGCATTGCACTAAAAATAACCAAAGAGTTTGGATATTTTTCCTATTTAAAACTTGACTCTTCTGTAGTTACATATATACTAAGATATATATACTAAGAAAATTAAAAGTTGCAATTTTCTAGGCAGATATGTTTAGGAACTATACTCTCATTCTGGCGTAATAATCAAGTACTTCGCTGCTGCAACATGGCCGCAGGAGGCGCAATGATATTACGCACTGCCCGAAAATAGTCCCTGCTATCGAAAGTCACTAAGGGGACTATTTTCAGCTGCTGTGTAATATAAAGTTTAAAATAGGAAAAATATCGAAATTCCTTGGTCATTTTTTGCACGATGCCAATGGTCTAATCAGATTCAATGGATTGTGCTAAGCTATGCTAAAAATGGTAGTGCCAAACCCGCAGATCAGCTGAACGGATTCCAAAACGGTAAGAATCAAATGTTTAACTCTAGGGGAGCTGAAAAATGAGCATATTTCAAAAAGTAAAGTGTCCCTTTAACTTAAAAAATATCTTGCACTCCTCTCTTTAAATATATCAGTGCCATTGTTTTGTCTCGAGATGCTCAACAGTAATGTTTTATTGAAAGGTATGCATGTAAAAACACTTACTATACCCAAATCCTGGCTTAGCAACAGACCGATTTGTGAACTGACACGGTCACTAAAAAGTGTTATTATGAATAAGAAAAGTCTTTGTACTCCAAAGAGAGAGCAAGTCGCTTACCAGTCTGGCGACCTGTAAATTGGCAACAGTGGTACCCGCGATCACGGCTCCGGTTCTGGGTGCTACCGCAGTTAGTTGAGGGTTGGCCTGAGCTGCTGGGGCTGCCTGCACTTGCTGAGGCTGCTGCGTGGATGCGGCCTGCTGACCCTGAGCTGCAGCTACTGCAGCCGCAACCTGATGCTGTGACATCAACTTCTGCTTCTGCTTTAACAGCTCCTGCAGAGACATTTTTAAAGGTTTCAAACGGGCATAAAAATGCGCTTCATGGTGACAAAGTGAGAGATGATGGGCATTATTATTCTACCATCAAATGTTTGTAATTGCTATATAATTTGTCAATAGATTGACTGTAAGATCTCATTTGTTATGGCATACTTGTCACCTAGGGGCTGTTTACACTTGGTATTAAGATGTGTTTTCATCGATCGGATCACAAGTGGACGAGAGAGACACATTACGTTTACACCTGGTATTTAAATCCGTCTCTTTTGTCCACTTTCGACCGCTTCTGTGCTGAATACTATGAGGGGGTGGTCTGTGAGATGGTGGGCGAGTCTCTCTGCTGTCATTCAAACCCGAGCGGGAGTAATTATGAGTTTATATGGACGCAAACGAATATTATGTCGGAGCCCACTGCTCGTTTAGCAAGTAAACATGCTGCACATTAATTAA
Source organism: Misgurnus anguillicaudatus (assembly GCF_027580225.2). Lineage (NCBI taxonomy): Eukaryota > Metazoa > Chordata > Actinopteri > Cypriniformes > Cobitidae > Misgurnus > Misgurnus anguillicaudatus. Next base: position 19,937,187 of record NC_073341.2, read on the forward strand.
GAGCTTTCTCTGAATTTCCAGCGCAATTGATGAAATAAGATCGCGCAACTTTCACGCTTTCAAAACGAAACTACGGAGATCAGCCACTTTAGTTTTATCAATTAACGGCTAAAAATAGCGCTCTTCACCGTATGTTCACGCCAGAAGTAAAAAAAGTCCTCAGATTAGATAAATGGGCGGAGAGAAGGCGGTCACGTGTGGCTGTTCGAACACATTTAACCACATGTGCGTTCCGCAACTCCAAAGCGATCCGATCGAAAGTGGTTTCGACTACCTCTGAATGTGGTTGAAAGTGGTCGAAAGTGGACGAGCTCGAAACGTTTTGAACACAGTTTACACCTGGCACTAACGTCGTCCACTTGGGATCTGATCGACGAAAACGCATGTTAAAGGAATAGTCTACTCATTTTCAATATTAAAATATGTTATTACCTTACCTAAGAATTGTTGATACATTCCTCTATCATCTGTGTGCGTGCACGTTAGCGCTGGAGCGCGCTGCGACGCTTCGATAGCATTTGTGACCAAACACATCAACGTTTTTCCTTTTTAAGACGAGTAGTTATACGAGCAAGTTTGGTGGTACAAAATAAAACGTAGCGCTTTTCTAAGTGGATTTAAAAGAGGAACTATATTTTATGGCGTAATAGCACTTTTGGGAGTACTTCGACTTGCCTGAAAAGTCCGCTCCCCTTCTCACTCTCATAATGGGAGAGGGAGGGTGTTACTGCGCCGAGTCGAAGTACTCCCAAAAGTGCTATTACGCCATAAAATATAGTTCCTCTTTTAAATCCGCTTAGAAAAGCCCTATGTTTTATTTTGTACCAACAAACTTGCTCGTATAACTACTCGTCTTAAATAGGAAAAACGTTGATGTGTTTGGTTACTTCTAACTTTATCTCTAAATGGCACCATTGAACGAATGGGGCCAAGCCAAACGCCACCGAAGCGTCGCAGCGCGCTCACGTGCACGCACACAGATGACAGAGGGATGTATCAACGGTTCTTAGTTAAGGTAATAACATATTTTGATATTGAAAATGAGTAGACTATTCCTTTAATGCCATGTGTAAACAGCCTCCTAGTGGTGGTGCATGTAAATCATTCACGAATGCTACTTTCTTGGTCAAAAATGATCCAAACCTTAAAATAGTAATGTATAAAACCACCTCCCCCTGCAATGGCTTATGGAAATGCGTACGATGTGTGCGTGTGTACCTGCTGTGGCTTTCCCACTGCTTTGATCTGTGGAGATCCAGCCTGTTGTTGCTGTCTGATGAGTTGAATTTGAGCTGGTGTGAGTTGAGCTGTCTTAGCCTGAGACAACTGCATAGCTAGAAAAGGAAGTACAGCATATAAGAACAGAACAATGGAAGTCCAGCTACATCCGCTGATACAAAAACGCCAAAGTGTGACTCTAAATAGTTTTGCCACTGGAAAACCAAAAGAAGCCCATCTCTTTTATTTCTAAGGACGGCCCTTGTTCTACCTGGAGCCATCAGCGAGCGTGTTTGGCACTGACCCGGAGTCAGATTGGTGGACACTACTGCTGATGCGGTCACCGGAGTAACGGCCCTCACGCCTTGACCCGTCGCTATGGCGACAACCTCTGTCGGAGGAGCTGCTGCAGACACTGCTCTCTGTTGGGTGTGGACCACTTGAGCGATCGGAGTTCCTGCCGCCTAAGTAATAAATCATTAATAATTTATTAATAATGAATTATTAAACACACTTAACAGTAACTCTTAGATTGAGAATTTTATATAAGTAATCAAATATTTACATAAATGACAATATGAAAAAGACAGAATGACTGATAATTGAACACTTGAGGTGGCTGAATGAAGTTGCTCTATAAAGGACTCACAGGGCTGGTTAGGACAGGAGAGGCCAGACGCTTCGGCTGGTACTGAGCAGCAGGAACTCCAGCCACGGTGTTTACGATCACATTCCCACTCACTGTAGCTGCTGCTGAGATATAAACAAACACCCATCAGCATTCACTTATCAAACCACAAGTAATGTTTGTGTTTTATTGCGGTTTTGGTACCTGGCTGGATGCTTGTGCCCACGGCGGCAGTCTTGATAGCACCGGTCTTGGAAGACAACAAAACACAAGTACCAAAGGAGGTTAATATACTGTAACCTAGTAATCCCATAATATGTATGCAATAAACAAAATAGTACTGCTGCTCCAACTCGTTGATTGTAGGCAAAAACGAAATCACGTATCTTCACTCTCATAACCGTGACCTACATCATATACAGTGTTAGAGAGGTCTTACCAGTACAGCAGTATTTGGGACTGCTGCAGTTCCGGGTTGGTTGGGTTGGGGAACCCCTGTGGCCTGCGTCCCGGCTGCAGTGGCCTGTGGTTGGGCTTGAGACTGGGTGGTGGTCCCCTGCGGCTGGGCGGCTCCTGTGGCCTGCTGCTGTTGCTGCTGGGCCCGCTGCTGTTCAGCCAAAGCCTGCGAGAGAGAAGGAGCGCACAATGTTTAGTAAACAAGACTGAAATCTTGGAAGACTTTGTGGGTGAAGGTTAGTCCTGAATATTAAAATGCGGACTAGAACTTGAACAGTCGATGGAAAAACAAAATCACAAACAAAATTGGCCAGAAACTCGCCCTACAAACTACTCATTGCTACCCGTTCTTTTGGGATTTCCCATTCAAGTTTGGTTTTTATGTAAAAGCTTACAACTTTCCCATTCAGTCCACAACGTCATTATAGTGGTAAGCCAGAAGAGAGCACTAAAACAAACCTTTTCATTAGTAATGTGTGTTGCTAATGACTTAATTTGAAAACTTTGATGAAAAGGTAATTTTCTCAATTTTTGCACCCTTAACATTCCAAATACTTGTATCTCGGCCAAAACATACATACCATACATCAAAGAACAGCTTAGCATTCAGATTTCCAAAAAAATTGACGCTTACGAGACTTATTCTTTTGTCAACTAGATTTTTTAACCAGGACTTACCTTCTTTTCTTTAGCAATTCTCTCAGCTCTCTGAGAGGCCACTTGAATAGGAGGCAAAGGCTTATCGTAGCTTATTCCACTGTAAATCACAAGAAACAATGAAATATTTAAATATACGCCTTAAAAGTGCATTTAAAGTATAGGTTTATCAGTAGGCATGTTCCCGGGAATTAAACCCATGACCCTGGCACTGCTAATGCCTTGTTCAACAAATTGAGCTATAGGAAAGTCTATGTATTTTAAGACATTTTTGTACAGCGCTTACATTTATTTTAGTCTACAACTAGTCTAATCCCTGTCCAGGCAACGGTCCCTAAATCATGTGAACTTAAAGTGAGGGTTTAATCTGCACTCAGACACTTCACATCTGACACTGATCAACAGACAAACACAATGCATCTCGTTTCAAACTAACATTATTGGAAACCCAAACGAAAAAGCACACGCAGTAAAAGACAAAATATAATGCATGCACTGTGAAAGGTTTTGCCACATACTCAACTTTAAGCTGATATCAGGAGACAGCATTTCACCTCAACAAAAAAATCTCATGACATACTTAATCTCACAAGATATATTTAATCTCATCACACCTCTACTAATTAATAATAATCAGAGTCAATACCTCTCAGCCAGCACAGAGGCATGCTTGGGATTCTTCTGGAATGGATTCATGCTCAGTCTATGAACAAAACAAATGTTAAAAACTAAAGATTATTGACACCAAAGCTTATCTTAATACATAAGATGCATTGCAAACATGTTTTCTATACATACAGTGGTTTTATGGGTGGGCTTCTCTTGCTGGCGATGATTTTCATCAGCTCGAAGCGGCTATTGTAAAGCTGAATCTGAGTGGCACTGTCGTCCTGTGTGTAGATCTGGCACGTGCGTAGAGGTCGGCTGTTCTTGGACTGTGCAAGAAAGCGAGCGTTACATAGGACGTAGCTACAATTATATCAGTGAAAGGCATTCGATTTTGAAAACGGGTTACCTTATAAATGCTCTTGGTCTTGTTCTTTTTAGGGTTTGCTTCATAAATGAGCTATAGAAAAGAAACACGACAAAGATTATTAAGGATGTTCATCACTAAACCCGTAAATCATTGTACTGGTAAGGATCCCTCACCTTGCCCTCCTCTCTGGGAATGATGACGTTCTCGTATCGATTACGACACTGTTTGGGTGAGCGGTAGATCCTGCTGCAGGAGTTGACCACGTCGCTCACCAGGTCCCAGTTAGGTGTGTGAGCCGGCGACACAATGGTGAGGTTGAGAGGAAGCTCCAGTAACTGTTTCACAGCCTGCGAAATGCACAGAAAAACTAAACTGCAACCCGAGTATGATGGGAATAGTTTTGTGATAATGTGATTTGTTATGATGTGTACCTGTAGCAGGGCCCAGTCCTCACTGATGAGCCACTCAGGATTGTCCTGTCCGGCCTCCATAGCTGGTTTAAGCAGCGAGGGCAACGGTTTGGCAAAAGGAGCTTGTTGCTTCAGGGAAAAGTTCTTCTTTTGGTCTTTGCCCTCTCGTCTCACCTTAAGAAGACTTGCTTTGTCAAAGAGAGATCGTGGAGGAATCACAGCTTCTCCGTGGCCCTTCTTCTTCTTACGGCCCAAAGCTGGGAAAACAGGAAAACTCAAAATGATTTTTGATCCTGATATATTTGGATACGGACAGCATTTCTATAGAGGTCTAACCTGATGGGTCCATGTGCCTCTTGCGTTCTTTGCGGACGTAGACCGGAGGCAGTTTGGACTCTGGCATGGGTGCAGTGTCATACATGAGGCAGATTACAGAGTCAATGTAGATGTCGTTGTCATCCTGTGGTGGAGTTGGAGGAGTCCACAGCTACAGAAAAATGTGCGTTAAGCGTAAAGAGATTATTTCCATGTAACAAATCACATTTTAAATTCAAATCTTGAATTCATTTTAACTCACAGGCATAATTTCGGTTTGTCCATCCTCGTTCTCAAACACATACTCCTGTAAAGAGGACAGTGAGCATGTCAAACAGGATGTGACGTTACTTCTTACAAAAAATAAAGAAACAAATAATCTTTGCAGGACTGTACCATGTTGTAAGCATCCTCTCTGGTGTAGGTGAACAGATCCTCTTCATCTTCAAGCATCATCTGCTCTTCTCTCTCCACCTTCAGTTTCTGCTGTTGTTGCAGTTCCCAAGTTCTCTTAGCAGCCTCTATACGCTCCTAAAATCCACAAGGAGAGCATTTTAAAACCGCACCCTGACTTTAATTTGACAGGTTCTGCTTCAAATGTTTCATACCTTCACCGCCTGTTCATCCGCACTGATGTGCAGGTACTCCAGATACTGCAGTGCATATCTCTCAATAGGAGTGAGCTGGACACACAAACACAAGTTATTCAACACACATGTAAGAAAGAAAAATATCCATGTAAGGTTTTCAGAGTAGGTATTCCCACCTGATCCATAACAGCTGCTAGCTCTTCCAATGGTGACACGCCCCCTTCTTCCACTTCCATCTTTACTTCCTCTCCCATTTCCTCATCAACTTCCTCTTGTCTTTCTACCTCCTCTTCGTCCTCTCCGTGCTGGGTCTCCTGTCGAATGCTGTTCAGGGCCTGGATATACGGCCTGGCCACGTGAGGAGGAATGGATTCGGATGGGGACGGCTCCTGGTGAAGGACCACAAACTCCTCCACTTTCTCTCCAGAGCCAGCCTCCACCTCAAAGAGATCCTGAATGGTGCGCTGTGTTAAAAAAGCAGGGTCAAAAAAATCTGGTCAATTAACTCTTTCCCCGCCATTGACGGGATATCTCGTCAATTAAGAGAAAACGCTTCCCTGCCAATGACAGGAATTTCCCGCTTTCCGCTATTATCCACCAGGTTGCGCACTTCCGCAACTTATACAACCCAGAAGTAATGCCTCACGTGAAAGAGAAGAGAAAAAACTCTGTGTATCTTTTAAAGATCGCTCTGCATCTGAACTCTATCAAAAGTCCTTCACAAAAATAGAATTATCTCAGCTTTTTGCTGAAAATTTTGTGTTTTTTAAGAAACTTATCCATGTTTGAGAGGTGATAAAAAATAATTAATAAAGGTAGGATGAAACATTTTTTTATATTTGCTATATTGTTTGTTTATATGTTTAAAGGAGAACATTTTCTGAAAGGCATTAAAGGATTAGTCCATTTTCTTTAAAAAAAAATCCAGATAATTTACTCACCACCATGTCATCCAAAATGTTGATGTCTTTCTTTATTCAGTCGAGAAGAAATTATGTTTTTGAGGAAAACATTCCAGGATTTTTCTCATTTAAATGAACTTTAATGGACCCCAACACCTAACATTTTTAATGCAGTTTAAAATTGCAGTTTTAACAGAGTTTCAAAGGACTCTAAATGATCCCAAACGAGGCATAAGGGTCTTATCTAGCGAAACGATTGTCCTTTTTTACAAAAAAAAAAATAAAAATATGCACTTTTAAACCACAACTTCTCGTCTATCTCCGTTCTTGTGCAGTGCCAGCGTGACATCACGCAATCGTCAAGTCAAGAGGTCACGGACGACGTATCAAAACTACGCCCCACAGTGTTTACATGTGTGGAGAAAGAGGACCGGTTTAAAAGTGCATATTTATGACAATCGTTTCGCTAGATAAGACCCTTATGCCTTGTTTGGGATCTTTTAGAGTCCGTTGAAACTGCAATTTTATACTGCATTAAAATTGTTACGCGTTGGTGTCCATTAAAATCCATTAAAATGAGAAAAATCCTGGAATGTTTTCCTCAAAAAACATAATTTCTTCTCAACTGAACAAAGAAAGACATCAACATTTTGGATGACATGGAATTATCTGAATTTTTTTTTTTTAAGAAAATTGACTAATCCTTTAAACTTGAAAAATGCTGCCGCTGGCTGGCAACAAAAAAAAAACACTGGCAGGGAAAGAGTTAAGAGAATACATTTGCATAAAAACCGTGTTCCTGAAGAATTTTTATGTTAATCTGCAATACCGCGATTATCCACTATAGGGGTGTCCATGGTTAACCGATTAACCGTTAAAAATTGTTTAACCGAGTGAAACATTTTGCTCGGTTAAGTGTCATCAATGGCCTGCATTGAATTTAGTTGTAATACATTTTTGCACCACCAGAGACCACCAAACCGCTCCCAGACATTTGTAATGTCCACAAGTAGTAGCAGTTTTCTAATATGAAGCGGGCAAAGAAAAGCACAGCGTGGGAGCACTTTAAAATCGAGAATGACAGGGCAAAATGCAAGTATTGCAATGCATTGCTTATATACTTCATGTACAACCTTGGGTTGCTGCGGTGACAGAATTATCCCACCGGTTAATGCATGCAGACGTGCGCATTTTACTTTCACTTTTGAATTACGCAATTGTTTAAATGCAGCGCTTGCGTAAGCTGCATTAAATCGGGTATGAATTTGCGTGCTTAAGAATAAACAGCTGGTTTAATTAAGTGCTTGAGTCAATGTGCGCAGGTAATTCTCGCAGAACTCGCCAGTTCCAAGCAGTGCAACCGCCTACTCCTCCATAAAGCGCTGCTTGAATGATGGGTTTATTATTTTTCTTGATAAAAAATACAACAAAACTATCTCGCTTACATTAAACATCATATATGTGCATTATAACAAAAACGAGTAAGCATGCGGCTTCTGCTATCGTCTGGTCATTCAGCTCGCCTCGCAAACTCTGACAGAAATAAATGAAATCTGACACCTGCTGCTCTGTGACGTGACTCGCGTTCAGCTCCGCTGTGAATTCAGGTAGCAGACACATTCAGTTGCTCTCTCTAACGAAGCTAAATGATTTAATTACAAGAAAATATCAAAACGACGGTGAAAGACGGTGGCGGGGTGGGCAAGTGATCTAACCGGTGAGAGGCTGAAGCACCGGCAATCACCGTTTCACCGACTATCGCGGCAAACCCAGCCAACACCCGGGCATCATAGAGAGGCGGCCGCGGAGCCTGCGAGTACCTTCGCCCAGCCTACCATCCACGCGAACGCAAAGTCAGTGAAATACTTAAGCTGCTCTGTCCTTACCACTGCGTTTTATTTCTATAAATTAATTTTGTTTTAAATGTGGTCCAACCAGTTATTAAAGGTGTTAAAAATTAATAACTACCCCTTTCTCGTGTGTCTGTATCTCTGGGTTGCCTTGGGCATAATATGGTTAACCGAGTATTAACCGCTAAGGGTGTCGGTTAACGATTAATTAAAAACTTGAAAACGTACAGCCCTAATCCACTATATTATTCACTAGACGCAATAACCCAATTTATGAAAAAACTGAATCCAAAACGTTATTTACTAATTTTAAACTCTATGTATGTTTTGATAATAGTTCTGAATCTGATCTCTAACAAAATTATTTGAGCTTTTTGCTAAAAATGTTGTATTTTTAAAGAAAAATACCCATATTTAAGAGTTTATAAGCAGAGAAAAAAAATATAGATGGATTAAACGTTTTTTTTTCCAGTTTTCTGTGTTTGTTTGAAAGCAGAGATTTGATATATTTTATATATTTGTATGTTTATTTTTAGGAGAACATTTTCCTGAAAGGCATTTTGTGAAACTTTTGTGTGGCAACTTTTCAAAAAATGGCTGGCGGGGAATGAGTTAACACGCATATTGATTTGTGGTGAACATAACTGTGTGTTTACCTGTGTTAAAAAAGCTAGCGTGTAGTCCATGCCCTGCGCAGCCACCTCTCGTATAAGATCCTTAGTGCCATTCTTCAGGAGCTTTTCCTCAATGGAGTTTCCACTCTCCAGCCTGACAAAGCACAGCATCAGTACATAATAAATCAATATAAATCGTCTTATTCTTATTTTTCTTCTCATGTTTTTTGAAAATTGCTAAAATTTGTTATCATCACGTTACATGTATATTTGTATGTATGCATGGGGACTTGCCTACCTGTAGATGTGTATATCTTTGGAGCGGCCAATCTTGTCGCACCACTCCTGCGTGCGCATGTCCATGCTTGGGTTCAAGTCTGTGTCATAGAACACAATGGTGTCGGCGTCAAGCACTTGACCCATGGCCGAGCAGCAGCGATTGGTCAGGATGGTGCAGAAGATTTGTCTGTTGCGGTTAAACCTCTTGACTTGTGCCTAGGGGTGGGACACAGGAATTAGGATGGGTTGAGCATTATTGGAAAGGTTTTTTAAGCTGGGGACAAGCTAAGCTAGCATGCATATGTAGGATCCCCGTATGCATATATGCAGACCCCTTTATCTACATCCCAGAAACCCACACAGCCTCAGTGGATCGAAACAAAGTAAAGACAGAAGAGCTAACAGAGAGCAGGCCACTACAGATAATTTACCCGTTTCTCCTCTAGCGACAGACTCTCGTCTAGCCGTACGTAGGTTAGGCGGCGATTGTCTAAAAAGGCCTCCAGTATGTCCAGCATGCTGGCCATTTGTGTGAAGATCAGTACACGTCTGTTCTCAGCACTCAGCTTCTGGAGCAGGATGGACAAAGCCTCCAGTTTTCCTGAATACACACACACATACACAGAAACATTATACTACAAATACCTCAACAGAATCTGAATTGGGTTATGGCAAATGTAGGGTCTGGATGTATGTATGCTATGGTGTTTTGAAAAAAAAAAAACAGGAAAAAAACAACAGTTGGTCTCTTTAGCAAGCAATTTGGAAAATAAAGTCCATTGTACATACCTGAATCCATCTCTAGCATGTGCATATCCGGGAAGCTGACCACAGTAGGACAGGTCAAACTACGTATCTCTGCATTATGCGGAGCGGACGCTTCTTGCAGCTGTCGTCTGAGTGACTTTTGAGCTAGGCTGTACGAGGGTGGAGGATTGGCTGCGTACAACTGAGGGGGAGGAGCTACAGCAGCAGGAAGTAGACAGGAGAACCTATAACATAACAGATAACAAATCCAATTTTAATACTTAACTACATTTTATAAGAACAATACTATCCGATAATTTTTTTAAATGCACCGCACGTACGTCTTCGCCAGGGTGCCTACTGCTTCCAGCTGCTCCACGTTGGAAAGGATAGCAGAACGGAGCGGAGCCACAGTGGACACACATGTCCGCTTAGCCCTCAGACAGCTGTCTCTTCCCACCCATGTCCAGCGGGAATGCTGGGGAGCGGGGAAGGCCGGAGGAGGGCGTCCCTCATAAACAGAGCAGGACTTGATCAGGTCAGAACCGTACAACACAGAGCGTGAGGAGCGCCACTCGTTTACGTTAAACAAACGAGCCAGGCGCTCCTTTAGCTGTCTGTTCCTTTCCTCGCTCGACTCCTGAAAAGACACAGACAGGTTTGAGTTCAGAGGTTTGAGAGTTGTGCACCTCAAACAAATGTCTTTCACACTTACTTGTGAGGTGGCATTGGTTGAAGGTTTGCCATGTGTATGCGTGTCTGTGGAGGTTGGAGCTGTTGTACTTGCCACGGCATTTCCTTTATAAAAAACAGCCAGTAAGAGAGAAAGTTAGTACCGAAACATCATTAAACATCAGGAGGTTTCTGCTTAAAGGATTAGTCAATTTTCTTTAATAAAAAAATCCATATAATTTACTCACCACCATGTAATCCAAAATGTTGATGTCTTTCTTTGTTCATTTGAAAAAAAATAATGTTTTTGAGGAAAACATTTCAGGATTTTTCTCATTTTAATGGATTTTAATGGACCCCAACACATAACAATTTTAATGCAATTTAGAATTGCAGTTTCAAAGGACTCGTAATGATCCCAAACGAGGCATAAGGGTCTTATCTAGCGAAACGATTGTCATTTTTGACAAGAAAAATAAAAAATATGCACTTTTAAAACACAACTTCTTGTCTATCTCCAGTCCTGTGACGCGCCAGCGCTACCTCACGTAATTGCGTAATGCCATGGAAAGGTCACGTGTTACATATATGAAACGCACACTTGCGGACCATTTTAAACAATAAACTGACACAAAGACATTAATTAGTATCATTCAACATACAACAATGTGGGAACGGTCCTCTTTCTCCACACTTGTAAACACTGGGGCATGTTTTGCATACGTCATCCGTGACCTCTTGACATGATGACGTATTGCGTGAGGTCGTGCTGGCGCGTCTCAGGACCGGATGAAGACGAGAAGTTGTGGTTTAAAAGGGCATATTTTTATTTTTATTGTCAAAAATGACAATCGTTTCGCTAGATAATACCCTAATGCCTCGTTTGGAATCGTTTAGGGTCCTTTGAAACTGCAATTTTAAACTGCATTAAACTGTTATGTGTTGGGGTCCATTAAAGTCCATCAAAACGAGAAAAATCCTGGAATGCTTTCTCCAAAAAACACAATTTCCTCTCGACTAAACAAAGAAAGACATCAACACTCCGGATGACATGGTGGTGAGCAAACTATCTGGATTTTTTTTTAAGAAAATGGACTAATTCTTTTAATAACATATTAGATGAATGAGTGACAAAGCAGTTATGATAGCTGATATATACATCAGGTAGGCTAAAAAAAGCATCATCCAGATATGGTGTCTGCTGTGGTCATTTTAATAAACCTGTATTGTAGGGCTGTAACGATTTATCGTGCAAATGCGCGTTTTCTCAATGAATGAATCTGAATGAATTACGGTGAAATGCCGCCACATCCAAAAGCCAAGAAGCGCAGAAACGCCACTTGTGCCACAGAAGAAATAGCGTTACAAACCCTATTCCAGGAAATGTCTACAGGAATATGTATATTGCTGTTCTTCAAATTGTTTCAGGTATTTTCATGATAAAGAATATTTTGAATGATTCTATTTAACAAGTGTTGCTTTTTTAGATGCAGGTTATAAACGACTCAGACTCATAATGATTTTAGATTGATAAAGGACTTCTTACTGACCAAAACGCCATAGTACACGCACAAGCTGCGCATGAAACACAGAATCGCGATGCAGATTCGATTTTAGACAGAAAATATCGTTACAGCCCTACTGTATTGGTCAGCTTTAGTTTCTCACCTTGCACTGGTGTGGATGTGGCAGGAGGAGTGCCTGAGGAGTTTTGGACAGGAACAGCCTGGGGTACAGTGGGCATCACCATGGGCGGTGCCTGTGGCCTAAGGAGAGGCTGTCCGGGGGCCGACACGATCTGTAGGATGTTACCTAATGCAGACATACAAATACCGGTCATATTCAGATAACCTACAAGTAACCCAGTGACGTGATTTGGTACACACATGCAAACGCCTCAAGCGAATGAGTCAAATGAGATGGGGAGATGAATATGGACTGGACATTACCGAGTGTACCTTGAAGCTGCAGAGGCTGGCCGGTGGTGAGCTGGCGGAGTTGACTCGGGGACAAGGTAAACTTGTTGCCCTGAAACTGCAGGGTCACGGGAGTCTCTGGCTGGGCGATACGGCCCTGACTGACCAACTGGGCAACCTTCACTACATCTCCACCTTCAGCAGGAGGTTGAGACAAAGATGAATACAACTTTTGTTAAACAAAACTGGCCAACTGAGTGTCTTGGAGCAAGAAATACATTTCGTTAAGTTCAGGGGTGAGCACAGAAGCGACATGCGCAACCGGGATAGGTTAATTTTCTGCCAGGCTTATAATAATAAAACATCTGAAATAAAAACATTCAATGCAGAGCAATAACAGTAGATATACATCATCATTGGCTTGTTGTAAAAAAAAAAGGGGTTTCATGTAACAAACAGTTACATGCAAGTAAGGAGGTGCATAAAGACCGGTGGTGTGGGGAGCAGTACCCACATGCGTTATTAACGCTCCTTAAACCCACGGAAAGATGGTAAGGCTCTGGAAATAAGAGCCAGACTGAAAAGGTGGGGAGGCAAAACAATATTTGAAAGCTTTTGGATCATCCTGGATGGGATCGAAAAGAAAGGGATTAGTGCATAAACCGAAGGGTAAACACAAAAAGTTAATATAAAAGAGAGGCAGCAGGTGCAGCCTGGAGAAAGATCTGAAGGGGTCATGCTGGTTTAAAGATGAAGAAAGAGACCACCGTAAGTCATCTGCTGAGGTGATATCTGCTTTTGACACTATTAATAAGATCGGAATAGGGAATCTTTCTGTTGTTGATCAAAGGATTAGCACACAAAAAAACTTGTAGTGTTTTCTTCTTTGGACTACATGATGCTTTGTGTCAGGATAGAACAAAACCAATAAATGAAGGATGTAATTCGCCTTGGCTTTCCTTGGCATGCAGGTTTATGAGGAAAGTAGATCGGTTCTCAGGTTCATGAATGATTTTGTAGCAATGGTTTTTCAGCTCAATAAAGTCCTTAAATGTCAGTCTGTTTCTTATGCATATCTATCGTATAATTTCATGAGACTTTGGAATGACACGGGGTGAGTAAATAACAGAATTTGTATTTTTTGGGTGAACCAATCATTAAAGGGAGAGTAAGTAGGGTTTTAAGTGTTTTATTAATCAAAATCAATGTCTTTATTTTAAAATATGTCCTCGCTGGTGTCAAATGACCTCTGCCGGTGATCTGACATTTCTTTGTTTTCTTTCTAATTTTTTCTCTTTACTTACATTGAACGGGTAAGTCCAAGAAGGCTTCCATGTCGCTCCGCCGTATTGATAAACTATAATAGCAGAGAGGGACAAAAAGCACTAGCCTACCAATGCATATCCACAACGCGTTTTCATTCAGAACACATGAACTAGCTGAAACGGACAAGGAGATCAGCGAGTACATAACGGCTACCGCAGTTGCAACACGCATTTGGAAAAGCGGGGCGCTAGAGAGCACTATTCGTTTGAATGCAAAATACAATTTCACCACTAGATGGGGGAAAATCCTACTTATTGTCCCTTTAAATGGCGCTTTTCCATCGCATAGTACCCCATGGTTTGGTTTGGGCCAGGTCGGGTCAGCTCACCTCACTTTGGCTTGGTTAGCTTTCCATCGAGTTTAGTAACACTTCGGAGTGGGAGGGATTATAGGCGTGTGGTTATATTTGCGCTGCCTACCGCTGTGACATCATACAAGTGAGAACGTCGTTGTACATTCCCATACATTTATTTATTTATTTCTCAGTCTGCCACAAAACTAAAATTGACCACCACAAATAGATGTTTGCACATCGCGTTTATCACTACCTCATGACAGTCTCTGTTCAAACACTTCACGCGTCTATCGACGCGCTCCGCTGAGCCTCATTTAAGTTGCATTTAAGCATATATGAGAATGTGCGCAAGTTTCAAAGTCTGGAAAAAAATTGGTATGGCGTTCCTGACTCTCAACCTGTGGATGTTTTTCTTCCCTAAAAGGGTGTTTGGGAATTTATAGCAGAGCACAGATGACAACAGGTTTACTCGAGACAGCGCAAGCTAGCATGAAGGTAAAGCTAATCTATTACATTATAGCGATGATGCTGGTACGGTGACGATTCTCTCAGACCAATCAGTGATCTACAGTGTTTTCGCATCACGTTTTGGTATCAGCTCGGGTCGCTTGGAACCCCAACTGAGGTGGTACTAAAAAAGTATTCGGTACTATATACTGCACCCAAAGGCTCATAAAAGTAAGCTGACCCAAACCAAACTGTGGGGTACTATGCGACGGAAAAGCACCAAAGAGTGGCATTTCATTTATCTTGTGAACTTAACTTATTTTTTTTAGATGTTAGCCCACTTCAGCAGAGTCTGTACTGTAGTCTCTGATCTTCCGTTCTCAGTTGTCTTTCATGACTGTGCTTTGTGGCCATAAAGAATGGAAGGAAACATTTAAGTGCAGGTTAACAAGGAAAGAGACAGAAGGAAGGGAACCGGACTGCAGTGGGTAGCCGAGGCCACTTACTAGGCAAGCGTGCCTGGGCCTGGGAGCCGAGCACCAGCCTCTGGGAGACCAAGTTGGGCTGAAGGGGGTGGGCGGCAGGGGCCTGGGGGGCCACAGCAGGCATAGGGGGTAAAGTGGTGACCCCTGGCACACTCATTGCCAGAGGGGCAGAATGGGGATTAGGGGTGGTTCCTGTTAAGAGTGGTCCAGGTGAGCTGTTGGTTGTTGATGCTATGGAGTAAGATGTGGAATTAACAGTCTGAACTAACCAATCAGGTTGAAAGGGAGTGAAGGATAAACAAATCTAACTTTTTTTGTTATTTGAGATTTACAGTTAACTGTCAGGGTGCTGTTATGTGATTAGGCTTTCTTAGCAGATGATTGCAGTTGTTAAGATGTGCAAGTAGTGTCACACATTTCACAGATTGTGTTTTGGTTGTAAAATACGCTAGTTGTAAAAATAATAAATGATGCGTGAGGTTTAATACAAATAAAATTATAGGACAATAATCAGTTTTCAGGAAAAATAAGAAAAATAAGAATAAGAACATAAAAATTAGGCCAATTGAGATCGTGAGACAGTGTCTGTGTGTGTGTGTGCGTGTGTGTGTGTGTGTGTGTGTGCACTAAAACTCTCCGTACTGGTGTGGTGGTCAACAGTAACCTAAAGACAACTAAAGACATTGTGTTTTAGCTTGCATTGGTAAGTGACTCTTACCTTGTGTGGAAGTGGCGGAGGTAAGGGGTGATTTGCCTCTGGGCTGTGTGCCTGGGGCAGCAGTAGTGGAAGCAGAAGTGGTGGTAGGGGCAGAAGTTACAGCAGTGGCACGCGGTGCTTGAGTGGTGCTGGTGGTCATAGGGACCAGACGTCCTTCTGGTTTAGTCCCGTACTGCACTGGCAGGAACAATCTGAAACAACAGCCCCATTGGTCAAACTGGTACAGATTCATTGAGACTGTACAGACAGTCAGCTGCCTCATACCTCATAGGTTTAATTTTGCATGGTCTTGGTCTAGGTGGAGCGTCAGGTGCATTGTAGATCTCCTCAATGAGTTGTTTGGTCATTCTGAGTTTGGGGAAAACCTCCTCGGCCTCATAACGGGTCAGCTTGCCCTCGTTACCAATAAGATCGAACAGAGACATATCTACAGTCTGGAGAAAAATATTACATACATCAGTAACATTATAAACAAACTTTCTTTTTACTGTCAAATGCATTTTTCTCCCCACCTTCCACTGGTCCTGCTGCAGAGCAGTAAGCAGTAACGATGGGGTGTTGTACTGCAGAGGCTGACATATGTAAGAGCTGTGCGTGTTTCTGGTCTGGATCAGGTCTGGATGGTTACAGATCCTCTGCAGCTGCATAAGAACTTCAAGGACTCTCACAAAATGTCCTGTCTTTAGGGCCTCCTGTGCACTGGAGGGCGAGAGAGGAATGAATAAATTTGAAGATTGATGTGGAGAGTGAGAACACGGTTTGGCTGAATGTATTATGTGCCGACCTGGGCTGGATGAGGATGTCCTCGTACATGCTTTTCTGCCTCTTGGACAGACGGCACTTCAGAATGTGCTCGTACTTCTTGGGCAGCTGCTTCTCTACATCTCTTTTGGAGCGACGAAGGATAAAGGGCTGAATCATCTACAAAAGACAATATTAAAACCAAAATGGTAATTGAGGATGTGGATTGTGTGTATTGATGGTTAAACACCTAGACTAGTAAACTAGCTGGTTTAAACTTCCATAATGTATCACCAAGGTGCCTGTGATGCTGGGGACATGTGCATTTCTTGATATGTGACATTTTTATTAACCTCCATTTTAGGATACACTTTGAATGCATGCAGGTTTGTCAGTCCTTACCCTGTGCAATCTGATGACCAGCTTGTGGCAGTAGTCCTGGTTCTGATCAGTGCCGGGTTTGACAGGGAAATTGAGGTAAGGGTGAGTGATTCCTGGCAGGAGGAAGTGGATCATGGTCCATAACTCTTTCAGAGTGTTTTGTAGAGGTGTGTTGATTAAGAGGATCCTCTGATGACTATTAAACAGACAGAGACAAAAATAAAGATCACACACACTTCACACAAACGTGATAAACTAAATATACCTTTGCTTAAACTACAAAACAATCTGGACAAGTTAAGATTCAACAAGATACAAGAGATTTCTTTAAGATTTGTGGAGACGCTTTCCAACCTTTTGATATTGAAGATGGTTTCCCAATGTTTCTCAGTCATATTCCTGATGAGCTGAACTTCATCCAGCACCAGGTGCCTCCAGCGTCTCTTGAGGAAATGGGCGTGATCTTTCAGGAGGAGCTTGTATGATGTCACACATACATGGAAGCTGTTGGGTTCACACCACCTCTGTACACCAAAAAACAATGAGTGAGAATAGACAACAGGAACACATTTAATAAACAGCTTTTCCATGAGACTTTCAATGAAGCTAATTTGAAAATTACAACTTTGTGCATGCATGCCAACTGCTAAGCCCCAACTTTGAGAACAGGGCTGGATTTACAACAAGTGCAGTACACAGTTGGTCACATAAAAAGATTGCTGATTCATACCGATCTCTTGTATCTGCGCTGCTTTCTGCTTCCGAGATACAAGAGTATCTTCAGTCCAGGACACCAGCGTTTAAACTCCATCTCCCAGTTTAGAAGTTTACAAGTTCTCACCACCACCAAATGTGGTCCCCATATACCTGCAATGCCAAGATAGCAGGTCAAAACCAACGGGCAAGCTTTGTAAAGCCAACACGGAAGTGTTGGGGTAAATCTTCTTGTAACTCATCCATTTAAATTATATTAAGTCTTAACGTGTTGATTAAATAAGGGCGTGACCACTTGAATAACGGGTAAATTTTCTCGCTGCTGTCACTACCGTCGAGCTAGATGGGCGTGCTACCAGGCACCTCAGGTCCTCCCACATAAAGCATCTTAGCCTATTTTCGGTTATACGCGAGTGATGCGCTGCCAAGATGGTGACAGCAGGCTCCACCTACTTTGGGCTTCAAAAACTTTGGGCTCATCAGAAACCTAACCCCTCGTTCAGACAGCCAGCAACGTTATCGCTGTGTGTCGCTTGTCTCTTTCAATGAGGCATTTCTAAAGCTGCTTGTCATAAACAAATGAGTACCATCCACGCCAGTAGCTGACGAGAGAAGGATGACGTGAACTCCACTGCTTTGTTCTCATTGGTAGTCGCTCCCGAAATTCGCTCGACATTTGCATAAAGTTAAACTTTTCTTAACTTTCTTGCGTCGCTGGACACGCCCATACGGTCGCCAACGGTCACTTTCGCTCGTGTCGCCGGAAGTCGGCAGGTTTCCATTGAAATGAATGAGATCGCGTCGCCCTGCTACTGCTTGTCGTTGGCTGTCTGAATGGGGCGTAAGGGTGACGTCACGGACACTACGTTCATATTTTTTAGTCTTTGGTCAAAACACATCCTTTACCATTCATTAAATTAGAACAAACATTGATCGTCTTATTTCTATGATGGAGGGTACCTTGGTTGCAAGCCAGATGAGCAAAGTAAGCCACAGTCTGTACGGTTTTGCCAAGTCCGGTCTCGTCTGCCAGGATGCCATTGAGGTTTTTGCGATGGAGGCTTGCCAGCCACTCCACCCCAACCTGCTGATAGTCCCTCAGAGCGCCGTGCAGAAGAGCAGGAGGAGAAAAATTACCCTAACAGGAGCAAGAGATTGACCGAGTTAGAGACAATTGAGTAAACAAGTTAACAAGTTAAGTTTTTAAAAACAGACTCACGGTCAAAGCAGTCCTAGCACTTCCTTTGGGTAGAATGAGGTCTGTTGCCGCAGCAACTTCTGCAATATCTTTTGTGGCCTTTCCATTAGCCCCGGTAGATGATCGCTCAGCCCCGCGGTACTGATCCATGCTTAGCAGAGAGTCTATCAACACTGCATCATGTGGACTGTCCAATGGAGAATCCATGTCTAAACAAAAATTAAAACCGTGATTGGTACAGCAAAAATGTTCATTTGAACATCTTTTGCAATTCGTGATTTTGACCGTTTTAGCTTTCATAACAGGTTGTTTTAGTAGCAAATATACACAGACCATCGGCTTCCTCTTTGTCTTCATCCTCACTCTGGTTGCAGGGCTGTGGCCAATCAAATCCCTCGGCATAAGCTCCGGCATACTGCTTCACCAGATCATCCAATGGCACCTCAGCTACAGAAAAAGACACACAGATGTACAGTGTTTACAGCTGTAATAGATACTGTGTTTATTTCATCACTTCTGCCCAAATGGGCATGTTTATTTAAATAATAATAAACGTCAATATATATTGATACTATATTTCCTCACCTCTAAACTATTTTTTTTCAACCACGGTATACATTTATACAAAATGCTACTCTATAATTCCAGGGTATAGTCTGTTTTATAGTCTGTTTTGTACACAAACGTACGTGCACGGTCGAACACAACCTTGGAAAATATATATTATATTATTTACAAAAATTGCGTCATGCGCACAGAGCCTTGCATACACGTATAAAATGGACCATACTTCGGCCTATGGTCCGATAAACTTCGGTTTATGTCATGTCTAATGTCAAATCTAGACTAGAGAGAGGATAAAACTCAGCCTCTTTAGTCAGTACGGCCAGTTCGGCTTTCTGATCCGCTGCCACCTCTGTAGCCTCCTGTTCTTCTATCGTACTCTCCTCATCTTCAACTGCAAAACACCACATGCTTTTAAATGACAGGAAGACAGAAACCAGTCGAAAGATGCATGAGTGCAGAACATACCCTCTACATCTGACAGCGAGGTGCTTGATTTTCTCTTGCGGGATGGACCAGCCTCCTGCTTAAAGAAAGACATAGGCTTAAGCTTTGTGACGGCTAGTCAAATAGTTTCTGAAGACGATACAAGGATGAAGATCTTACCACTCTACTTTCTTTATCTGATTTCTCTCCTGGCTTGGCCGACTTGCCACACTGCCCTGTAGCAACACAATGTATTCATTTTGACTGATGCGACATATAGTCCGGAAAATACGGTACTTTGAATGGACTGTAAGTAGATTTCGATAAAAGCACCCATTGTATGCATTAGTAAACCTTACCTTTGGTTGGTGCCTTAAGCACGCTATGAACTTTTTTTTGTTTGTCATAGATCTCGAACCGTAACTTGATTTCAACAACCTGTGAAAAGACAGAAAGAGACATTTGAGTAACCAGAACTCTACAAATTGCACACGGCTGTGGTATACTACAAATCAAATGTCTCAACACAATTTTTGATTAGTAGAAAAACTAAACTATGTCAAACTATAATATAAAAATTTGACCAGATTGTAAGAAGCTGTATCCAAAGTACTGTCTGTGAGTGTAAATGAAGGTTTACCTGTTCGATATTGGACCAGAAGTAGTCAACACTGCGAGCAATAGTGCTGGCAATGTGTCGCAGTCTCATCTCCTCCTCCCTCTTCTCTCGTTCTTCAGTCTTCTTCTGCTCTTCCAGGTAACGCGCGCAAGTGCGCACAAGCTACAGGCAAAGACAACATTTAACTCAACATGAAACAATCACACTCCACAAAAAAGCAGGACCTCAACCTGCTCCATACTGAACCCTCATTGATACCAATATGCAAGTATGCAACCACATACACAAAGACCAGATGCTATGTAGATTTAAATGCAGATGAGCTACAGCTCATCACTCCCTTAACAACAGACAGTGAGCACTTTTAGTTAAAAATAAATCTGATTCCTGTGAATACAGACAATAGTATCTTTAGCCACATTAGCGCTACAATGTGCTAAAAACACATTTAGAAAAGCTTTTGGGTAAAATTAACAAGTAGTCAGTGGCCGTTGACTGGGCTTCGTTTGTGTGACATCACATTAACAAGAGAATCAAAACAGCATGTGGTACTAATGAGACTACATTGGTTTATTGGGGATTAAAAAAAGATTTTGTCATTGTAGGGTTCACATAATGCCAACACACATTTGGGTGATTCTGGCGAAATTAGACTTATGAGGTGTCATGAAACATTTTGATAAAAAGTAAATGCAAAGCAAAGAGTATCAAAATAAGAAGCATACAGATACAAACATCTCTTCATGTACTATTTTGGACATGATTTCAAATGACATCATACAAACCAATTTTTTTTCCACATTTAAGGGGAAATTTTTCATGTCCATTAATTGATTTGGGTTCTTTGACATGGAAATATTTATGATTAAAAAAATCTAAAAAATAAAAAGCTTCAGTGCATGTTATACAATAAACATTTACAGTAAAGAAACATGTGGTATTTTGTGATCATTGGTAAATGTAGAGACAATAATAAGGAATATAAATGTCCAAGAAGAATGTTCTCATCCTCCGCAACAATTTTTAATCGTTGTTTAAGCCCTCAAGAAACTAACATTTTAAACAAAAATGTTGAAAGGGACATAATTGACTGTGACACTAAAAATAAATGTTGAAATTTTGTTTGTACCTAGACAACTTTTTAGTTCTCATTACCGAAACATGAGTTTGTAAATGCATAATGTAATATCATTTTGCGATAATTAATAATTATACATTTTTTATAATGATAATCTAAAAAATGTAAATAATTCTATAGGAAATATTTTTTAAATCCTCTAAAAATAATGGTTATAGTACGTTCAGACCTTAATTTTATATGTGCAAAAAAATTGGCTTCGATGGCTTTTTAAAAAAATCTGATGCTGGACACATTTTAAGTCTGGATTTCGTGAGAATCACCCATTTATGTCCAAACACCTTATGAATTCAATACTTTTTGAGTATTCTCACCTTCTTGGCAGCAGCCATCTTCCAGCGCCTCTCCTGGGCAAAGTCAGCAGCCATCCACTGCATCTCCTCCAGCAGATAGTCCCAGTGGGATTTGGGCCTGCACGCCTCCTGAAGTTTGGGTAAACGGCTGGCCGACCACTGGCCCTCTTTACGGAGCTCTGCGATGCGCTGGTGAACGTGACTCTCCTACAACACAGAAACAATATCAAAACTGTTTCCTAAGATAGTGGAGGTGACTTACATTAGTAAATTTAACAAAATGACAATTTTTTGTAATTCATATTACACATTTAAAAGGGAAGTGTGTATTTCTTGCCATGGTTAAGCTGATGACACCATCCATGTATTGTGTGATGCTTATTTTGATATTGTCATTTAACCGAGGTTTAGACTTATAGTCATGTGTGCACATTTTCCAAATTTAAAATCACATTTTATATCTGCGCCAAAATAAAAATGATATCTGATCATTTACACAATGTCATGTATATTTTAAGATCTTATTCTAGTCTGTTCTTGTCTCTCACCAGCTTGGCTTGTTCTGCTTGCTTGTCCTGAGAGCATTCCTGCGAGTTCTGCCCAAACGGACTCTGAGCCACCCCGGATAACTTAAGCCCTGTGGTTCCATTCGTGGTAGCGAGTTTGGACTGCGCAGCAGGGGAGAGACTGGGACCGGCACTGGGTGTCCGGACCGGGACAGAAGGATACGGGGAGGGAAGAGAGGTAGGAGATATGAGGGGGGCAGGAGACATGGCAGGGGTGGAGTGTGAATTGGACATCAAACGCTGGGCGGGCTGAGAAGTGTCTAAACCTGGACGCGCAAGCGCCACAGTCTGAGAAAAAGAGACAAACTTTAGAGGAGTGTACAAAACGTAAAACTTATTAAATTCTTTAATTCCTACTCACTGGTTGGCCAGGCTGCATGACTGATTGCTGCATTTGCTGTTGTTGCTGCAACTGGGAGTGGAGTCCTGACTGCATCTGTAGCTGCGCCTGCAGCTGCGCATGCGGGTTGACCGGAGCCAGCACGGCTCCGGGACCCTGTACGACCTTCATCTGCGCCTGGAGCTGACCTCCGGCGGCCTGAGTCTGCTGCTCCACCACCATAGCCTGACCCTGGGAAAGGGAGAGAGGCAGCCCCACCATGGAGAGCCCACCTGGGGGAAGACGACCTGGAAGCTGTGGGGGTGGGGTGTGAAGGCTGGCCGCGTTTTGGACAGGTGGGCCTTTGGAGTGGTCGTACTGCTGTTGGTTCTGTTTCTGCCCACCGATCTGTACCGTTTGTGGTGTGGGGGGCATACCTCCTGTTATGTGGGACAAGAGAAGGAGGAGAAAGAGCAGGAATGAATGGGGAGAGAGAGGGCGAGAGAGAATTTATAGAAAGAGAGAAGAAAGAATTGGAAACACAGTATGCTCTTTAAGGTTTTTTATAATAATTGATTAAATTTTGAATAATAATTGCCTTTTAATGCCTTTTATTACCCAATTGGGTGATTCTCGCGAAATTAGACTTATGAGGTGTCATGAAACATTTTGATAAAAAAAGTAAATGCAAAGTAAGAGTATTAAAATAAGAAGCATACAGTTACATCTCTTCACGTACTCTTTTGCACATGATTTCAAATAACATCATACAAACTAATTTTGTTGTTTTTTCCACATTTAACTGAAAAATATTCATTACCGCAACGTGTCCATGACTGGATTTGGGTTCTTTGACATGGAAATATTTATAATTAAAAAATCTAAAAAATAAAAAGCTTCAGTGCATGTTATACTATAAATATTTACAGTAAAGAAACATGTGGTATTTGGTGCTCACTGGTACAATAATAAGGAATATAAATGTGTCCAAGATCAATTTTCTCATCCTCCGCAACATTTTTCTATCATTTTTTAAGCCCTCAAAAAAAACATTTTTTAAAACAAAATTATTGGTAGGGACATAATTGACCAGGTAAGCAGTTCTTATTTTTTCTCTCTAGATAAAAGTTGAAATTTTGTTTGTCATAGTACCTAGACAACTTTTTAGTTCTCATTACCGAAACATGAGTTTGTAAATCCATATATTTAATGTAATATAATGTTGCGGTAATGATAATTTTTTATAATGATAATCTAAAAAGTGTAAATAATTCTATAGGAAATATGTTTTAAATCCTCTAAAAATAATGGTTATAGTGAGTTCAGACCTTAATTTTATATGTGCAAAAAATTGGAGTCTGGATTTCGTGAGAATCACCTTATTTCCTAAATATTCCAATCAACCTTTGAGTATTATGTTATGTGTTACCAGTGATGTGTTACACAGCACTGGAGAAACGGGAACATTAATAAAAGATAATGTTCATGTCACGATGACTACATAACAAAACTTAAGAAAGATTTATATGTTCTAATGAATGAAAAGTAAAAATCTTGTAAAAATCAAAATACTTATACGCTCAATGCTCTAAAAACACTACTATGAAGAAAACTAATCATGCACTACCATTTAACTACCTATATGTAAAAGTCTAGGTACAATAAGAAATCAAGAAAAAGAAAGAGAACCAAAAAGAGAAAAGGAAATCAAAAGGAAAAGGCACAGGAAGAAAAATGGACACAACTAAGCACCGACTCGAATCGTGATCATGCATGAAGCGGGTTATACATTTCTGACATCAGCATTAATATTTCAGCTGCACATAGCAAAGCAGAGGGTACACAGCAGAGGAAAGACAAGGGGGTTTAGACGTGACACACAAGACTAAGTATTTCCCCTTTTCAGCATCTGAGAATGAGCACCGACTACACCAAACTCATTAAATATCTGAAGCTTTTAATTTACTAAGACTGCTTGTTTAAGACCTTTCATGAGGGCACCGTTTAGCTCCTCACCATCAGATCATGAATTATTATGGAAACCTCGGATGTAAACTAAAAAGATGATGTGACAATAAAAGGACAAACGAAAAATAACTTGCTAGATGAAGGGAACCAAGTTTGAAAATGCACTGAGAATCCAAATCGAGTTTAGTGAAGAGGGGTCGTGGTTTATAGGAAAGAATGGTCAAGAACTAAACAGAAAACAAACACGATGTGAATAAAAAGACATCCCGGTGAAGGGAACAAATTGGGACTCATCGTCCAATGAGCCACAGATGAAATCCAAGATGCCATTATGGCAAAGAAGAACGTAAACGCATGAGGTGAATGGCTCGAAGAACTAATGAGAAAATCATAAGTAAATAAGAGTGATGTGTTTCCATTCATCTTCAACTGGATCTTCTTCCCATCATGTTTCCTCTGATGGTTTGAGATGAGGCCTAAGCTTGAACAGAGCCCCAATAAGTAGATCACAACTGGAAGATGATGCTTGAAATAAAGGTGAAGGTTCAACTTGAATTCTGAATGCCTCCAGCAGCAATGAATAACGTAACAAGAGCGGACCCGGCCCGAAACGCAGCGGCGCTCCTACCTTGGGCTGTCGGCATGAGCTGCTGGAGGGTAACGCCGGGAGATCCTAAAGGAGTTACGGCGGGGTGCTGGAAAATCATCCCATGCCGACCCACTTCCATCCGGGACCTCTTAGCCTGATCTGGGATGCAAAACACACAATACCCTCAAAACGCAAAAAACCTCCCTCCCGAGAAAAAAAATGGGATACAGAACAGGAAAGCAAAATGGGATAAAGCACATAGCAATGAAGTTTGGACATCAGCGGACAGCTGTTCCTTTCTCGATTACAGGCTTCAAACACAGAGCTGGGAAAAGATGCTGGAATATTGAGTAAGCAGAAGCAAATCGGAGGGGAGGAAAACAAAAGAACAGGAGGAGGAAATAAGGAAACTAAAGAGAAAGAAACATCTCCACCTTTGCACTGCCAACGTCGCCCTACCTGCTTGCGCCATGGCTTGCTGCCGTTTGAAAGCCTCCATGTCCACAGGGTTGGAGATGCTGCCACCTGCCACCCCTGCATGGGTCTGCGAGATAAAGAACAGATAGCAAAAACAATCATTTTTAAGCTTTATGGCCTTAAAAAAAAGATGAGACTAATTCTCTCAAACCACATCATGAAAATAAGTAAGTAACAGCTTAAATGTTGGTGCTGGTTCCCAGTAAGGAAGACTTCATCACCTGGAACTGCTGCGGAGCGGAGAACGCTGCAGACACGTTGGGTGGGAGTTGCGTAGCTATAGCAACAGGAGTCACTGTCTGTCCATCCTTTCCAGTTACTACTTTCACCTGAAAGGTTGTCATAGAAACAGATAAAACATAAAGACACAGAAAATATCTCTCGATGTTTCCGACTGAAACCGAGAGCAAGATGAATTACAGTGTTTCTCACAACTGAACATCTAAGGGTTTAAATTTTGTAGTGGATTTAAAAAAAAGAGCAGAGAATAAAAAAACATTTCAAGGCTTTTTAAGACCATGAAAACTCTGGAGTGTATATTATAGCTCAAGCATCCTTTACCTCATCATTTATGACCTCTGACTGCTCTTCCTCCTCTTCTTCATCATCGAGGTCAAGATCATTTTGCCTCAAGTAGGTGAACAGAGGCACGCAGGGCTTTTTCTTAAAAGCAAGATAGTCCATCATATTTCCCTGCAGGTGCTGGAGGAAAAAGAGCTCGATGAGGTAATCCTTAAACACCTCTTTAAGACTCTCCATCTTTTTCCCGTGATGCTCCAGGCACTGCTTCCTCAACTGCGCCACTTCTGGATTTGAAGGCGCGATCTCCTCCAGCCTTCTCGGTTGCATCTTTTTCACACTGGTGGGGGTCAGCGATTGGTTCGAAAGACCCTGGGAAGGGTTGCTTCGGGATGGGCTGGAAGGAGGGATGGTGGAAGGAACTCCAAAAGAAGCCGTCACGGGGGCCGCCACACCTGCCACCATGCCTTGTCCGTTCTTCTCATAGATCATGCCAGGTCGTGCCAGCTGCCCTTGGATGATGCTGCTGATCTGCGGTGGTAGATTAGAAGTGGTGATGTGCCCGGGGCTGCCCAAAGTCGGCAAAGCGGCCCCTGATGCAACAGGACTCTGTGGTCCTAAATGGTGGATGGTGCCACCCGTTTGAGAGTGAGGCTGGGACAGTCGTCTTTCTCGGATTGCCCCTGGCGTCCCGGGAGAGGTAAGCTGAACGGTTCCTGCGGTGGTTGAAGCCAACTGCGTCAATCCTGTTGGATCCTGGTACACAAAATGGCCACTTCCGGGTGGGCTGCCTAAACTGATTTGCCGAACCATTATACCCGCCTCAACAAACCGAGTCGGGCTCTGACCACACACGCCCGGTCTGGGCACACCCTGTATGGGGACTGGACTGTGTTGGGTGGGACTCTGAGGCTGCATGGTCTGAGGCAGGGGTGACGTCACCTGTATGTAAGATGATGACCCGGGTTCGAACCTCCACTGCGGGGGCTGGTGCTGAAAGCCAGGGGATGCTGGGCTCTGCAGAGGCAGAGAGGTGAGGGTGATCTGCTGGTTCCCAGGAACATTTTGTACAGTGATGTTCACGTTCTGGCCTGTTACAGGGCTCCCTCTCATGAAGATTTGTAAATTTGGAGACTGTGGTGCGGATGGACTTGCGGAGGGGGCGAACGATGTCACCGGTGACTGAGGATGATTGGCATTTGCCTGTTGTTGTGTAACTGCCATTGGCAGTTGCTGCTGCGATTGTTGCTGTTGTGGCTGCTGTTGGTCTTCTGTCTCGGATCCAGTGACAGACTTGGATCTCTGGAGATTCCTCGGCACATTTGGTGGGCCTCCTCCATGGTGCATTGCGTGGCACTTTTACTGTATTAAAAACACTTGTTAAAAGACAACAGTGCAGTGTTATAATGTAGAGATGTAGTATAACTATACTATATAGTATAGCAATAAACAGATTAGATTTGGATGAAAACATCTAAATGCTAAACAGATAACACTTACATTGTAGCTTATAAATAATAACACACTGCAGAATTTTAAACACTTTAAATCAAACCTGTGAGTAATAAATAAACTATTTAAAATGTATATTATTTAAACACATGAATAGATGACAGTATTGGACATCTTAAACCCAAAATCAACCAGAGGTTACTACTGTACCGATTACCTCTGACAGTAAATCCATGCCACTCTTTAAATTTGCCATGGCAACGAAAGCATCCGCCAAAATAATCAGTATGGTATGAATCTGACAGACACTGTAAAATTATTTCACAATTAATGTGATTTGTAGTAAAATAACGTAGCTATGACATTTAAGCAGAAACATCGGTTGTTATTGTTTATTTTAATAAGGTATAAACTGCACTGTGAGACTGACAGCACTGACTGTAGCAGAAGATGCTTTCGGCTCGCATTCATAAACACGGCGCCTTCCGCATACATGACCACAGCTTGCTAGTGCTAACAAACCTGCACAACCTGCACATATAAACTCTCAGCTCTTATTATTCAGTGTGAGCACACTCAACAGACACAACTGCATTCTGTAGGACTTTAAGGTTGTTTTGTGGATGCGAGCATTTAAATACGGTGCATTAGCACCGACTGCTAAACACAAACATCAACACACTTGTTAAAACACCGTCCTGCACTCCTGGCCATTCACTGTAACGCTCTTCTCAAAGTATAAACAACAAATGTGTCTGTGTTAACGCTCTCACAAACACAACGCGAAATAAAACTGTTAGAAACGGTTGACAGATGCTTCTGTCTGAAACATGGCGATAGACTGCTTATTTTTTTCTTTCTTCTCTGAACACCCGGAAGAACTCCTGTGAGAGCGTGACCTTTGCATTACGGACAGCGGTAGTAGCCAATCATATTAGTTATTGTGAGAACTGAGCCAATCGCGTGCGGAAAGGCGGGACAGTCGTAGGTTTTACTTCCTGTCGATTTCTTTCATTTTTTTATTGCAATATTCTTAAAAAAATAAAACACATAAAAGGCCAACAAAGTATATCCATTACATATACTAAATATGTGAAATATAATGATAAACAGATACAATAATTAAATAATAAAAAAACTACAATTTTACATTGAAACAAGTACAACCTATTACTAAATTAGTCATATTTAAAGCTTTACAGTAATTTAAAGTCCTTTAAAATTTGTTATTTATGATATATTTTCTCGATTTCTTTCAGAGCTAAAGCAAGTATGAGTTATATTAAAATTGCATAGATCATGAGTGTGTATAATGTTGAATTATATCCTATTATTGCGTATGTTTTAAAGTAAGACTAAATTTTACAAAATATCTTAAGATTTTTTCATATATCTGCTTAGAATCAGTTTAATAAGCTGTTTAGGTAAATTGATAAAAAAACAGTAGCCTAAGATGTAAAATAAATCTTTGGTGTCCCCAGAGTACATAGGCCTATGTGAAGTTTTAGCTAAAAAAATTATTTAGCATTATCATTTATCTTTAATTTATTTAGCATATTAAAATTCCCACTTTTTAGGTGCGAGCAAAAATGTGCCATTTTGGGTGTGTCCTTTAAAAATGCAAATGAGCTGATGAAATGCAAACACTGATCGCAATGATGGTGGATTGTTGAAATTGAAACTTAATTGTGCTGTCAATTTTTTCTCTCTCTTTCTCTCTGCATTAAATGGCAGTGCAGGTTGGATAGTGCAGGTTAAGGGGCGGTATTATTATAATATGATCCCCTTATGACATCACAAGGGGAGCCAAATTTCAATGACTTAATTTTTCACCTGCTTGCAAAGAATGGTTTACCAAAACTACAATCCCAAATCAGAAAGTTGTGACACTGTAAAAATTGTGAGTAAAAAAGAATGGAATTATTTACAAATCTCATAAACCTATATTTTATTCACATTATAATATAGATAACATATCAAATGTTAAATGTGAGACATTTTGAAATGCCATGCCAAATATTGGCTCATTTTGGATTTCATGAGAGCTACACATTCCAAAAAAGTTTGGACAGGTAGCAATAAGAGGACCGAAAAGTTAAATGTTCATAAGGAACAGCTGAAGGACCCATTTGCAACTTATAAGGTCACTTGGCAACATGATTGGGTATAAAAAGAGCCTCTCAGAGTGGCAGTGTCTGTCAGAAGTCAAGATGGGCATAGAATCACCAAAAATAGTTTTCTGAGTTTCTCAGAGAAACATTGCAAAGAGTTTAAAGTTATCATCATCTACAATGCATAATATCATCCAAAGATTCAAAGAATCCGGAACAATCTTCACAGAAAACCATACTGGATGCCCATGATCTTAGGCCCTTAGACGGCACTGCATCACATACAGGAATGTTACTGTATTGGAAATCACAACATGGGGTCAGGAATACTTCCAGAAAACATTGTTGGTGAACATAATCCACCGTGCCATTCATCGTTGCCGGCTAAAGGTCAAAAAAGAAGCCATATCTAAATATGATCCAGAAGCACAGGCATTTTCTCTGGGCCAAGGCTCATTTAAAATGGACTTTGGCAAAGTGGAAAACTGTTCTGTGGTCAGACGAATCAAAATTTGAAGTTCTTTTTGGAAAACTGGGACGTCATGTCATCCGGACTAAAGAGGACAAGGACAACCCAAGTTGTTATTAGCTCTCAGTTCAGAAGCCTGCATCTTTGATATATGGGATTGCATGAGTGTATGTGGCATGGGCAGCTTACACATCGCGAAACACACCATCAATGCTGAAAGGTTTATCCAAGTTCAGACGTTGTCTCTTTCAGGGAAGACCTTGCATTTTTCAACATGACAATGCCAGACCACATACTGCATCAATTACAACATCATGGCTGCGTAAAAGAAGGATCTGGGTACTGAAATGGCCAGCCTGCAGTCCAGATCTTTTACCCACAGAAAAGATGCGAAAAAGAAGACCTAAAGACAGTTGAGCAACTAGAAGCCTGTATTAGACAAGAATGGGACAACATTCCTATTCCTAATCTTGAGCAACTTGTATCCTCAGTCCCCAGACATCTGCAGACTGTTATAAAAAGAAGAGAGGATGCCACACAGTGCAAACATAGCCTTGTCCCAACTTTTTTGATGTGTGCAGCTCTCATGAAATCCAAAATGAGCCAATACTTGGCATGACATTTTAAAATGTATCATTTTCAACATTTGATGTTATCTATATTTTATTGTGAATAAAATATAAGTTTATGAGATTTGTAAATTACTCCATGACTTTTTTACTCACAATTTCTACAGTGTCCAAAATTTTTCTGATTTGGGGTTGAAAGTTATAATGGGTTGTTCTTTTTCACATTTTCTAGGTTGATATGGTAGGTTGATAAGCACTGGTCACTTAAACATAAAAAAGTTGATTTTCATGGCATGTGCCCTTTGAAAAAGCTGATCATTTTATAGGAAATATAATTTTTACGTTTTTCAATTATTCAACATCGTTCAAATAAATATAAAAATGCATGCATTAAGAAATATTTTCATACCCCAATATGAAATGCATGGTTTTACTATTAAAAGCTGCTCATTTTGTATGGTTTCAGGTGATTTATATAATTTTTCATGTTTTCCATATCTGTAAAATTACTTTTCATCATATTCTGCACGGGTCCTTGAAATCCTTGAAAGTTTGTGAATCTGGGGGGAAAATTCAAGGCCCTGTGAAGTTTTTGAAAATATAGATACATACAGGTCATTGAAAGTGCTTGAATCTATTTTATGCAAGACGTTTTCTGAAATGTCTGATATTATTCTCTGTGTAGTGTAGGATAATATCATAAAAATTCTAGACTTTTTAAGCACACGTGCCAAACTGTTCGCTTTAAATGTTTATATCTTCTGTCTGCGAATGTTGATTCATACCAAAATGCTTTTTTGCATATTTGTGTTTGACACATGAAAACGTATAAGATGGTTACGTATGTAACTGTTGTTCCCTGGGAAGGGAACGAGACGCTGCGTCTCCCTTGCCATACTTTCTGCGTCCATGTAATGCTGTCTTTGGCAATATTTCAGATAGCAATAAACTTTCTGGTTCCCGCGTCACCCTGTTTTTGTCGTTAAGCCTCACCATCGGTTGAATTTGATATACATATTCAGACACACTTACCCCTGGAGGCGTCCCCAAAGGGTCACCGCAGTGACGCAGCGCGAGTTCCCTCGAAAGGGAAATGTAAGAATGTATCTTAAAAGGTAACACGATGTAACCTTGCTCTCACTTGAAATGTGTCCCCACATTTAGTCCTTGAATTTGAGGATATTGGACCTGGAAAGTCCTTGAAAGGTCCTTGAATTTGAAGTTAACTAAGGTGTAGGAACCCTGTAGTTACTAATATCTTTGTTTGATAAAATGACCGAAATAGCTCTTTATTTTCATCATGTTAATGTCTTGTCATTGGGATTAAATAGCCAATGGAAATAGCCTATTACTATTTTGTGCACTTGAAAATCAACATACACCGAGTAAAAATAAAAGTGACATTTATTAAATTACACACATCCATATCACATACATGCGATCCGCACTTGCTTTGGTCCTCTCTAAAAGAAGAGACCAAATTACAGAAAAAAGATCATAAATATTGTAGCAAATATACAAAATTGTTCATTCTCCTCAATTTGCTTAACATCACTATTATATGTGCATCCATCAAGTTTTGTTTTATTATACAAGTCCAACTAAATGCCTTAAAAACACTTTAATATGAAACATTTTGATTATTAGGGAAGGTTAAAAAGTCCTTAAGGGGTTTCTCATCAACCTAAAAGATTGGATAAATCTCTTGTTGATGCAAACATAGTGCAAGTACTAAACAAATGTTCTTGAAATATAAAAATGTAAGTATATATGATTGTGAGTCTCACATTCGCTTTGAGTGTCCAGTGCGCTAAAATCAGCTGCAGTTTCAAGGCACAATTTTGGCCAACTGTGGAAGTTTGAGTAAAAATAAAAGCTACGTCATCCCACTAAAATGTGCGAAAGCCCTGCATTTACAGGTTACCGAAAACTTGAAACTAAAATATTCAGTCACAAAGTAAGGATGTTTTTACATGCTAAAACAACAAAAGCAGATTAAAACAAATACAAAATGCTACATACAAACATTCATGAGGAGGTGGACATTAAAGGCTTGTCTTTTCTGAAGTGGTTTCTTTCCGGCATCCAGAAGGCAAATGGTTTTATAAAGTGCTTAACGTTGCATACACGTGTATAACAGTATGACAGTTCATATAATACAAATCTCAAGTATTTCTTCAACCTCTATATAACAACACATGAATCAGAAAGCCTTTATCAGTTTTGGTCAATTGCCACATTAAAACTGTACATCTGTGGTGTAACACTAACTGCAGCAAGCTAATATTTCACACAAGTACAGGTTGAAAATTATATATTTTTTTCAGATATAGTCTGTGACTATTATTTCTGAATTATGCAAAACATGCAGAAAAAGTCCATCAAACTGAAAATAATGTTCAAAGCATGTTTTTGTTGCTCAGCCAGCTCACAAGACTGTCCTAAATATTGTACTACCATAAATACAGAAATGTCATAAGTCACACATCACTGACACTGGTGTCAACATGCTAACATGTGACATCCATGGACATCTGATCTGTTCAATTTTTACCAGAGTAATAAAGATGGGTGAGTGTGAGTTTTTCTTGTGTGGGAGTTCAAATGAAAACTGAAATGATGAAGTATCAACAGGACAAAGCAAATGTCCACATCAAACCTTTAACCAGGACTGAAGGTTACCACTGTCACATACATACTTGAGGCTGGAGGGATGAGAGACGTCGCTCAATACACTGTTTACCTGCATACACAAAAAAACATACATGCATTGAGATGAGATGAACATTCAGTTCTTCACGTAACAACTTTTTTTACTGTATGTCATACTCACACTTGTTGATGTTATTTAGGTCTGTAGTCTCGTTTATAATTAAAGACAACCCCTCCATCAGCAGTAAAGCCTTATGGTATCTCTCTACAGAAGTTTCTCCATGATGAAACATCTCATCCAGTGCTGCAGTCTGTACCTGATCACATAAGAGTCATATTTGATATACTTCAGGTGTTGCACGCTATACTATAGATTAATGGTTCCCAACTGCTTCGAGGTCAAATAAAGATGCATAAAATGTTTCACTAATAATTTAATAAAATATTTTTAATACAAGATAGTTAAATTATTCTATTACGTAAAATAATGATTTCAATTTTGTTCACTCCATCTGAGCATGCTTGTCAACGTACCAGCAAAATCAAAATGAAACATGGATGTAGAAGGTTGGAGGGGCTCAGATTGTCACATATGTACAATAAAGGTTGGGAACCACAGCTATAGACCAGTCATGTTTCTTAATGTTATCATCAGTAGTCATTTTCTTCAGTCACTACGTTTACATGCAACCAAACAATCTGTTTTTTGATTGATGAATAGGACTGAAAAGCCTTCATGTAAAAACCTTAATCTGGTTTATCGGACTGAAATTTTGATCGTATTGCAAGGGGTGATGTAGATCGATCTGTGATCCAATCATCAGGAGAAAACTACACATGTGAACATAAATGCCCATGCGCAGGAGAATTGTGCTCATGTTCGCATCTTATACTTATTTATGTATCACACGATATTCATGGCAAAAATATTAAATAACATTATACAACAGTTCTTTCTGGTTCTCGAATCTGATTGGCTAAGAGCTATACGATATTGTACTGATAACGGCACTGTAACCGCTTCACCTTTAGTATTATTCCGCCACCTAGTGAATGGAGGTCCTAAGCAGGCTCATCTCTGAATGGAAAAACACAGACGCGCTGTTTGAATCACTCTCCGTGTGTCTCATTAGTTTACTAGCTCATAAATCAGTCTGTGAATCCCCAATCGGAAGTTATTATTCCGTCAAAGATCAGCGCTCTTGGATGTTACGTTAAAGTTAATGGGATTAATGTCTTGTCACATCGTGTGGATTATTAACACTTGGAAAGAGGAATATAAACACTCGTTTTTTTCTGGAGCTATATCTTTTATCAGAACGCGAAAACACCGTGGAACTGCAGGTAAGCCCCACAGCTTTTAAATGTGGACATTGATCATTTACTTTATCGTGACGTGACTATTAAAACATGTTATGAGATATCGCCACTGGTATATTTATAAGCAGCATGCAAAAACATCTCTCTGACACTTATAAAAAAACGTTTTGTATAGTACTGACAAGAACAAAGTTTAATAATAATAATCGAGTGCTCGTATCGCGTTAAGAATAAATGAGAAAGCAATAGTAACGTTTCACAAGTATAGTTTTATTAACTTTTACCTCGCGCCAAAACAATAACAACACAAAAGACACTAAATATGAATAAAAAACAAGTACAAGTTTGATCATGACACCAAATACTGCTGATTTGATCTCATTTTGACGATCATAAACAAACAAGGCCAACATGAGAGCCAGGGTATTTCTTTCAGAAATGTAGCCCAGAGAGGGCGGTGGTCAGCGGGGCGAGTGAACACTGATGTCCGCTCATGCTTTGGTTCTCATTTGTACCGAATCTCACTAAGCAAACGTTCAAACAGGCGCTATCTTTACTAATCGACTGCAGATTTAAATATAATACAGATACATTCTCGACTGAACTAATCTTAAAACTACACTTTGTGACCAAGAAACGGTAATATAAAGTAACGGCTTTTCCGTCCATTGAGTTGTTATGAGCTTCAAAGCAGCCGAAAGTTTTACCTGTCATTCTGGCCGCCCTCAAATCCGTGGCGGAAGAAGTAGTTCTCAAACAAAGAGGCTTTTAAAATAACTCCGTTGTTGTTTTCTAGTTTTCTTTTTTCAAACGTGTGCCGTCGAACTGTTGTATAAAAGCAATATCACTCTCGGAGTCGTGTGATATAGCTCTATATCATCACGGCTGTGATTGCCTCCGGCACTCGGCCTGCGGCCTCGTGCCTCTGGCCTAATCACAGCCGTGATGATATAGAGCTATATCACACTCCTACTCGAGCGATATTGCTTAAATGGCAACACGCATTATTAAAGTAATGGGGTCACACGTTGTACATTCAACAGGGTTCATGTGTTTTTCATAACACAACATAACAAAGTAATAAAATAGTCTTGTGTAATTCAAAAATAGTGTTTCCATGTCTGCACTGCAAAAATGTCTTTCTTACTGAGTATTTTTGTATTGTTTTAAGGACTTGATGAGCAAAATGACCTAAGAAAATTTGTCTAGAATTTAGACCAAAAAAAAGAAAGAAATGTAAGTGAATTTGTGCACAAAACAAGCCAAAAAAAATCTGCCCATGAGGTAAGCAAAAACAAAACCGTGAACATTTTTCTTAAACGCTAAATAATAAAATTCAAGAAAAATTTGCTTACCCCATTGGCAGATTTGATTTGCTTGTTTTATGCACAAATTCACTTAAATGTGATATTTTTGGTCTAAAAACTAGACTTAAAGGTGCTTATCAAGAAAATGCATCCTGATTTTAGCGGCATCCAGTGGTGAGGTTGCGAATTGCAACCAACGGCTCAGTCCACTGCTCACCCTTCACTTTGAAACTCATAGAGAACCTATGGTACCCGCCACTGGAAAAACATGTAATTGACGGAGACAACTTAGTAAAAAAGTTTGCCCGTTAAGGGCTTCTTTAAAAACATGGCGGCACAAAATGGTGACTTCCACGTAAGGGGACCCTCTGTGTATGTAGATAAAAACGTCTTATTCTAAGGTAATAAAAACATAACGGTTCATTAAAAATAAGTCTACACCCCAGATAATATAGTTTTGTATATTATTTTGCATTTCTTTCAAGAGATCCTTCTAAAAATCACACACTGCACCTTTAAAACAAGACAAAATACTAAGTAAGATGGTCATTTTTTGCAGTGTAAAAAACAACTTCAAGAGATGAAGCGTAAACTCGGTAAGCGTTGCCAAGTCTGCAGCCTTTCAACAGAGTTCGGTTTGGGCTATATTTGAAACTGTTTTCACTGGTTGTTTTCTCTGCTGGATAAAAATAAAAGTATTTTCTTCATTAGTTGTTGGTATTTGGGCTGTGAAAGGTTATTTGGAAGTTTTTGTGATAGTTTTGAATGGCTATTGAGCTGGTTATGTCATGTAAATCTGGCAACCCTGGCTGCGCTCTTTCTGTTGGATTCACAATAATTAGTGCATGTAAACGTGTTTTGAATGTACCATGTGAACGGTGTGTGTATAGATGAGTCTCTCAGCAGTAATGCTGCTCATGCGGTCCATCAGTCTTTGCTTGCTGCTGAAGAACACCTGGAGTTTCTCAGTGAGGGAGCGACAGTAGCTTACACAAACTTTATACTGATCGTTCAGCTTACGAACTACTGCAAATGACACAGAGACAAGAAGCCCATTAGAATGACTATTAAAAAATTACATTTACCTTATATGTGTGAATACTCATTTATTTATTTGTAAACTATAGACCAGTTCAAAAGATGTAAACAACACTGGTCCAGAAGCACTTCCTGTTTCCGTTTTTTAACACTAGATAAACGTTGGGATAAAATAAACCAACAGAACATATAAACCTGAATTAACTGAAGTTAAACAAACATCTTAAAGATAATAATATATGTAAAATAAAAAAATAACTGTCGCAAACTGTAACAGGAAGTGTTTCTGGACCAGTGTTGTTTACATCATTTGAACTGGTCTATACATACATACATACATACATACATACATACATACATACATACATACATACATACATACATACATACATACATACATACACAGTACAGTACTGTGCAAAAGTCTTACTGTGGGTTTACACCAGATGCGAGTTCAATGATTTGCGCGAGTGGATTACATACAAAGTCAATGTAAAGACGCGATCAGACTCGTCCTTGCGTGGGGCGATGCGAATGACGCGATATGGGCGCGCTATTCGCCTCAAACGCGTCTTCGCCAAAGTTGAAAATATTAAACTCGAGCGAAAAATTTGCATGACACGTAGTTAAATCCCGCGCGTAATCTAGTGCGAGCAACACGATGCAATTGCACGCTTCGCGTTTGGTGTAAACCCACAGTAAGCCCACCACCACCAGACTTGTTGTTTTTTAAGTTTTAATGTCCATCCATATTTATTTTTCAATCTATTTTATTAATATACAAACCGAAAATACAGGAAATAAAAAAAAAAAATGTAAAAATAAAATGTTCAGGATAAAATGTCTTCTTTAGGCATCGTCTTTGTTTAGTGTGACTTCTCTTGGCACTAGTCTACACACATCTTGAGAGTTTTGAGCAGAATGAAGTATAAAGACTAATTTCTTTACAATTAGAAATTAGGATTTAATTTCATTTAGGTTTAAGAGATCCTGCAGTTTCCTGCTATTGCTCAAGTGGAAGGGGAGTTTACCCAAAAAACTTGACACATTAGTTTACATTTTTACACAGGTTTAAATACTATATACACATGTCCTGTATTTTCTGGATATATTCTATTAAAGAGATATGATCACATATATATACACATACATGTATATATGTATATGTATATGTATATGTATATGTATATGAATGTATATGTATATGTATGTATATGTATATGTATATGTATATGTATATGTATATGTATATGTATATGTATATATATATATATATATATATATATATATATATATATATATATATATTTCATAAAAAACAATAATTACTAAACAAACTATATATAGATTGTAACATTTATTATTATTATTTTAAAGCAAATTGTATATTTCATTTGTCTATTTATAAATTTATTCATATTAACTCATAAATATTTTCTGGTTTAATTCTTAACTTTTTATATATGTAAATAAATACATAACAATTATAATACATGGCTTTTTGATTAAATTCAGTGCATGGGTGATTCTCACGAAACCATTGAAACACCACGGCACTAATGATTTTAGCTTTAAAATGTGTAATATAGTAACATTAAATAGCATCAGAATTAACACAATACTGTGTTCTACCTTGCACAATGTGTGATTTCAACATAAGAATTTATAATTGGAAATTTGATCTCATTTTCTGCTAAAATTCTCATTACCGCAATGTGTCCGGCTGTGTTTGAACATGCGTTATGTTGTAATTTAATCAAATTAACACAAAAATATTACGAAAAAAAAATAAATGGATGTTTTGCTAGACTACTTTAGATGACAGAAAAAATATTTACTGAATATTCATGTATAATAATAATGAAGAAAAATTAGGAAAATGATGTGTCCATGCCTGATGTTCTCATCCTCCGCAACACTTTTTGAGAACAGTTTAAGCACACATACAGAATTTTAATAAAGTTTGATTTTGAGTGACCAAACACATGGACCAGTTACTTCAAGATGGTTACCAGGTAAGATTATTTTTTTACAGTTAATTTGAAATATTGTCTTGTCAGAATGCTTACACAACATTTTGATTATCATTACCGCAACAGATGCTTATTAAATGTTAATTTAATTAATAGAAGCATAACACTTTGATTTTAAATGCATGTGCAGAATCTCCAAATTATGTTCTTTCAGGTTTGTCATGTCATTTTGAAAATATGTCAGTGTTAATGTTTTCTGACTGTTGCGGTAATGAGATTTTTTAGGACTAATTTTTTTAATTATGTTACAAAAAGTGTTAAATGATAAGTAAAAGTTTTTAAATTAATGTTCCCATTTACTCCAGACTTTGCTTTTCAATGTCTGGTGGGAAAAAAAGTAAATTTAAGCAATTTTTACATTTTCATGCTTGGCATTTTTAAAACCAAGTTTTCGTGAGAATCACCCGCATAATCAACTGCATAAATATTGTGCAGTAATTGACTTGAAATGTAAAGTTGACTTAAATTAATTTTTAGGTTCTGAATTATCATAAATAGTAGGTAATAGTTTGAAAATTGAAAATTAACCACGTTTTAACTATATTTAAATATGATAAACCATGGTTACTGTAGCAAAAACATGGTTTTGCCCGTGGTAAACAACACTTAAAAAATGCAAAAAGTTTCAATTTTCATAAGGGGATCTTTAATGTTTTGTGGTAAGTGAGGGTTTTACCTTGTTTAACAGATCCTGATGGATAGAGTTTGCCTTCTTTTATTCCGTCTCTCGCTGTGTGTAATGCAGACGACAGCAGCTCAGCACACTTCATATAGAGAACAAGCTGCTCTGCAGAGCTCCATACACACATGTACATCATTATTCATGTACTTTATTATTCATAATATACATCATAAATCTGGCATGGTTTTTTCAGGAACACACCTCCATTCATGACTCAGCTGGCTGATCTGATCAGCGACTACGCTCTGCTCCAGGAGCGAAGCATCGAATGCTACACTTTTCTCAATCCCAGCATTCTTCACTCCAGCAAACTCCATGATGCAGTGAGTAAACGCCAGAATAAAGCGTAGTTGGGCCAGCAAGTCTGTATGACCTTCCTGTAGAGAGGAAGAGTATGACATCACAGGATGTTGTTGATGGTTCATTAAACAACATAAATCACATGACAGAATCATATGCAAGTAGAAAGATGCTCTTCCAAGCAACACACACAATATACATTTAAATTAGTTATAAACTATGTGAACTTTTATAAGTTTTATAATCTAATAATGAGATTTGGAGCATCAAAAGTTTCATTTTAATCTTTGACATGACCTTCTTTACATTATGTAGGATGATTTTATGTAGAAAACAGTACAATTTCTGTTTTAAGTACCATATCTTTGCACAACATAAATATGTTGTAAGCCATTTAGGTCATCGTCACAAATTACTTTTGTAAAAATTTGCTTATTATTGATTAAAAAAGTTGTAATATAAACCATCTGACTCCAAATTATCCCTCACATAACTTGTGCTAAGTTTCATACATAATGTATTAGGCAATTATTTTACCTCCATTAGTGTCTCCTCTGGCAGTTCAGGTGGCACAAAGGCCACGCCCTCACACAGGTTTGTTGTCATGGCATCTGTGTAACCATAGCAAAGGCTGTCAGGTACACTGTGAGCCTCTTGAAAGTGCCCACAGGTCCTGCCAGGGCTCGATGGACCGAGAGTGCCCACTACAGCAGCAAATAAAGTTAATGTTACATGTGATGAAAAAAACACTGATTTAAATAATCATGCTTTCTTTTGAACCAAAATCAAGTTTTTACTCGAGAAGCGTCTTGGTCGAATAGTGCGAGGAGGTGTGTGTCCATATTCGGGAGTGCCTAATGTGAAGACAACTCCAGCACGGCTGCCTGAACCCTGTTCGGTGCCATCATTACCACAAGGTGGTGCTAAAGAGAGATCAGGACGAAAGGGCTTTCATACAATTTCTATTTATAAACTGTTGTGAAAACACAAGCATTGCCTTTAGCAGTTTTCTGTTTTGTGGGGTTAAACACAGCCATAAATCCAATGTCATGTTTGAACAAAGCCTTGGGTAGATTTCCAGGTATTAATATTATTGTATTTAATAGATTTGAAAAATGTATATAGTACTAACAAAAAGTAAGCCTACTACTAATAAATATTTATTATTGTACATATGCCTCCAATAGGTTACATGTTTTAAACCTGGAAATCTTCTCAAGAGTCACACGATCAGAAAAAGTTAATAGTTAGTAATTTTACAGCAATTTGAAGGATCTTATGTGCAAAAGTTGCTTGTGTTACATTTATTGCATGCTCATACCCGTGATGTCCATGGGTCTCTCGGCATTCAAGTTGTCATAACTGCCTTTGTCTAACTGTGGTCCAAACACAGCCTTCAGCAGCTTTTCTGACAGACGCCCGGTACTTACTGACCTGCATCCCATAAATGACCCACAAATATATAACCTCACACAGCCAATATCATCACAATGTTAAATGCTGATTGATTATTAAATGTGTCACTACATTCTTGATGTATTAGTGATGTAACAGATGATATTTGGCAGTGGCTGATACCTCTTAACAATGTCCCTTCTCTCTAATGGCCTTAAGATTGAGACGCGTGGCCCGGCAGCGGGGCCCTGTGCCAAGTCTTTTAGGTCAGACAGGGTTTTGTTTCGGGCCAACAGACCGCGTTGAACCGGTGACGTACCCGAAGCTTGACTGGAACAGGGTCGCCCATACAAATCCCACTGAGTCAAAGGAAAAGGAGAGAAGTGATGTGACAGATTGGTTCGGAGTAAAACATAACAAGCATATTCATTTCTGTAAATAGACAAGTAATACACCATGCTACTATAATGTTTTTATGTCAGTACCTCCAAATATAAATAGGTGTCGCTTTACGACCTGACTTGGCTACTTTGTCCTATATATGTGACCCAGTCTGTGATATCCAGGTTAAGTCTCAATCTAATTATAAGATTAGGAGAACCAAAGTTTGATTTCAATTTAATTGCAATGTTTGACCTGACCTTATTCAGTCCATGTTAAAGATATTGAGGTACATTTTATTTAGTCACAAAAAAATGACTTTAGCTGGGTTTTCACAGATTATATTACTGTTTCTTCTACATCATAGATGGAGCAGCTATATTTTGTTTATAGCCTGTGCTGTAAATAGCAGTGCTGGTTACTCACTCTATGCATTGCAGATTCGGGACTATGCTGGTGGCTAATTTGTCTGTGGGTCAGGGTTGTCTCCCTCGATGTGAAGTCAGTGAAGAAAGGAGAGATCTTGCATTGCTTTTGCCCCTCGTCTGAGAGAGAGAGAGAGAGAGAGAGGATAAGAGTTGGATATCTGGAACAAAATGAATTTGCAGGCAGTTAAACAGTATTTTACTGGTGGCATTCGATTCCGTCCTACTTCCAATAGGTTCTTGCTGATTGTCCGTTAGAGGAACAGTTCCCACTGAAAAAAGATGAAAAACAGGTTATTATCAGTTACATAAAATACATGACAGAAAAATAAATCCTAGCGTATTCCCTCTACCATTGAAGTATGCAAATCAGTAATGTCTCCAGGGGTGCATATAACTTTTTTGTCCTGGTTCTTAAAGGAGCACCTGGATGTACATAAAATAAAATGTACATAAAATAAAATACGCCTGGTTATAGTTTATCACCCATGTAACCTTTATAAATGACTACTAGACTAACTGTGAATATACATTTCAAATATTGTTAAAAACAAGCAATAGTAATTTAGGTAACTATGTAACAAAATTCCAGCAAAGTTGGTACGCGAAAGTGCCTTTTAGAGCAGTGGCTGGTGCACATTTTTTATTTTAATTACGCATGCACACCAGTTATGTGCACCCCTGGATATCTCTACAGGTTTCGTTACCCCGTGGGGAGGGTAGATAAGGTCCGGATCCTCCTGATTCTGGAGAAGCAGTTTTCCCACATGTCTGAAATCCAGCAGAGCTGCAGTGATATAGAGCTGCTGATGTCCTGAAGTATAACAAATTGAACTCATCAGATGATGTGTGGAGCATATAAAGAACAACATTCATGCATTTGTCAGAGAGAGAGAGAGAGAGAGAGAGAGAGAGAGAGAGAGAGAGAGACAGAGAGAGAGAGAGAGAGAGAGAGAGAGAGTATAAATGAAGTATAAATGAGATACAACCAACCTGTCTGACATCTGCAGGTTCTGCTCCATTTTCTGATAGTTGTGTTTTTGTGAAGGCACTGGAACAGGCACAGACTGACTGTAGCTACTCCCATAACACTCCACAGGTCTAGAGAAAGAGAGAGCGAGAGAGCGAGGGAGAGAGAGAGAGAGAGAGAGAGAGAGAGACAGAGGTGAGTGAGGTGTCATGTGCATAATCATTGAGACCATTTGTTCTCTGTCAATCTATGAATTTATTTGATCTCAAGAATTCCCACTTTCTCTTGTCACATCTGCTCGGACAGCTGTTCTTCACCTCACAAACCTTTAGAGAGAGTTTGTGCTTTCAAAGTCTGTACTACAATAATGTTTATACAGTATCACCCCAACAAACACACACACACTTACTTTTGCATACACATGTCATGTACATACATATACATGGGGTGTGGACATGTGTGTGTGTATGTATGTATGTATGTATGTATATATATATATATATATATATATATATATATATATATATATATATATATATATATATATATATATATATATATATATATATATATATATATATATATATATATATATATATATATATATATATATATATACACATACATACACACACATGTGTGTTCTAAATCAGCGGAATAATGTGTATATACAGCAGGGAAAATAAGTATTTGGCATATCAGCATTTTATCAGTAAGAGGATTTCTAAGTGGATTATTGACACAAAATG
Source organism: Misgurnus anguillicaudatus (assembly GCF_027580225.2). NCBI lineage: Eukaryota > Metazoa > Chordata > Actinopteri > Cypriniformes > Cobitidae > Misgurnus > Misgurnus anguillicaudatus. The sequence goes on from NC_073341.2 coordinate 19,981,053, forward strand.
TCCACCAGATGTAGCTATCAAGTGTGTTCAACACTTATTCCCTGTGTAATTTACCTTTATTTATTATGACTCAACTTGTATACTTAAATGCTCTGATTCCTTTGTATGAATTCAATATTTGGCTTGATGGCTACATCTGGTGGAAATTTTGTGTCAATAGCCCACTTAGAAATCCCCTTACTGATAAAAATGCTGATGTGTCAAATACTTATTTTCCCCGCTGTATATATGTACATGATTTAGCTGACTTCCTGGGATTAATCCTGCTTTAAATACTTAAATAGTAAACAAACACGCAGAAACACACACAACCACAGGTCTGGAAGGGCTTGGGGAGGTTCGGAGAGAGGGTGAGAAAAACAGAGCTCCACTAACACATGTTTTGACACCCAGCAGTGAACTTCTACAAACAGTACAACACACAATGAAAGTAAATTAAAGCCAACCAGCTACAACATTAAACGATACAGCATTAATAATAGAAAAACTGTTTTTCCAACTTAAAATTGTTAGCAAAGTAAAAACAAATCAACAGAAGTCTACAATCTCTTCTACACATAAACGCACACAAAAAAAAACACATTTAACTAAATTAAACATTATACACATGCATGGTATATACAAGTCATATATTATACAGCTCTCAAAATTTAAACTTGAAATATGTTATTAACTAAACTGTAGTAGCTAAACATTAAAGTAAAAACTTTGGGCAAAGATTAATGTCGATTAATCGGATACAAAATAAAAGTGATTTTTTTTGCATAATTTATGAGTGTGTGCTGTCTGTAATTATTATGTATATATAAATAAACACACACACATTCATATATATATTTAAAAAAACATTTACATGTGTATATATATATATATATATATATATATATTATATATATATATATATATATATATATTTATATATTTTTATATATATATATAAATTCTAAAATGAATATATGTATGTGAGTGTGGTGAAATATACATAATAACTACACACAGTACACACATATATATTATGCAAAAAATCCCTTTTATTTTGTATGCAATTAATCGTGATTAATCTTTGCCCAGCACTAGTAAAAACTTAGTTATCCTACTGTAAGTAGATCATACATGTATAAGATGACCAACGCAGATGTGTTTAAAAAAAATCTTGGAATAAAAAGTAAACTTTATACTTTGGCATGTCAATCTTAGGTTTCAGTGCGACTTCATAGAGTAACGTAAATCAACTTACCCGCTCCGCATCAAACTGTCCTGGCCTCCTGAGCTAACCGGTTCACCTACGAGTTAACATAATGATTAAAACCGAGATGTTTAATTTCAGTGAAGTAAACAACTGTTTTGTGTATAAAATAATGCAATATGTAGGTCAATCCGTGCAAGGTTTAAACTTACTGGTGAATTGAGCGGGCACCATTACAAAGTCATCAGACTCAGATGAAGAGGAATCCCTCAACAGGGAACCTGGAGACTGTGTGGTGTTACTTCGTGGAAGGGGCCTCTGAGTTTCAGTGTCAGACTGTCAAAAAATATTACATCTATAAACCACTACACAGTACTACAGGGAAATCATGAAATGGGTGACAGACACAACTAAGAACCTGGATCTGGTGATAGTGGCATTATATATTATGGTCTATGTGCCACCTTAAATACAGGTTCAGAGCCTCATGAATTTTAGCAAGGGTTTCGCTGTATTGTATACTGTTTACAGAGTACTAAAATAAATGTAAACCTAATAGAAAGCATGCTGTTTATGTACTGTATCATGTTACCGGAGTAGGAGTGTGGTGAGATGCTGAAGAACCACTGCTGGAAGAGCTACTGCTGGGATACACGGGTATGGGCACAGGAGAGGCTAACAGAAGCAGAGATAAACAAAGCTTATTATGACCAAAAGCCATAAAGCGTCTATTTGTGCCATTTACTAGGTTATTTTTAGTATTTTAAATTAGATGCTTAATAATAAAGAACAAATGGATGGGTTCAAATTTGAACTGGTAGTGCAGTGCACATTTAAATCTTACATTTCTTCACAGATGCATTGCCCTCTAGGAAAGGATGATGGAAAAACTCATCTGGAATAAATAACAGATTTAATTTTAAAGGATTCTAAATTTTAAAAGATTATTATAATGTGTGAGAGTCCTACATTTTTTGTAGCACATGTAGCACAAAAAAATGTGTGCTTGCACTGACCAAAGTCCATGCGCTCTTTGTGGCTCCTCTGCAGCAAACCAAGCAGCAAATGCCGAAGGTGACTGGAGGTTTCCCGCGGAATACTGGGAAAAACAGATCGAAGCAGGGTTAGACACTGAGAGTAATCGCAACCTACAAAAACCTGGGTTGTTTTTAACAACTATTCATAAGGGTACATTTAAAAAAAATAAGATAAATATATCATACATCTGAAGGCTGAATAAATAAGCTTTCCATTGATGTATGGTTTGTTAGGATAGGCCGAGATACAACTATTTGAAAATCTGGAATCGAAGGGGTGCAATTTTTTTAATATTGATAAAATCGGCTTTAAAATTGTCCAAATGAAGTCCTTAGCATCACATTACTAATGATATATGACAAAATATCTTATCTATATTAGGGCTGTCAAAAGATCAATCGTGATTAATCGCATACAAAATAAAAGTTTTTGTATAATATATGCATGTGCACTGTGTATAATTATTTTGTACATGTAAATACACACACATGCATGTATATTTTTAAGAAACATTTACATGTGTACATATACTTTTTATTTAGATTTCGATATATTTTAAATTTTAAAATAAAATATACATAAATAAAAAATATTACATTTATACATGTATGTATGTGTGTATTTATATGTACATAATGATTACTAACAATACACACACAAATATATTATGCATTCACAAACTTTTATTTTGTATGTGATTAATCGTGATTAATCTTTTGACAGCCTATTCTATAACTTTTGCTTAATATCCTAATAATTTTTGGCATTAAAAAACAAATCTGTAATTTTGACCCATACAATGCATTGCTACAAAAATACCCGTGCGACTTATAACTGGTTTTGTAATCAGGGTCACATATGGACATGTGCATGTCTGAAAGACCGGCTGGACCTTTGAGCCTGCATCATTTACACTAAACCAGATCCTGTTGATTGACAACTAACATGCTAAGGTCACTTACCTGGGACTCAGACTCTGGTTTCTTTCATAAAACTGCCGTAGTTCCTGAGGAGTACTTGCCTGGAGAAATATAAAAGGAGAAAGACATCAATTTCAGAGAGAAAAACATTTTGGGAAATCAAAACTGTAACACTGACAGTTAAAACAAAAATCGTCTTGTTGTAGGAAAGATTTCATTAGTGGATCTTGCTTAGTCATTTAAGTATTACTATTGTTAATACTTTAAAGGTGGGGTACGTGATCTCTAAAAGCCAATGTTGATATATGAAATCACCTAAACAAACCCGCCCCTACCTCAATAGATTCTGGACCTTCTTTTGATAGACCCACCCCACACATACGTAACCTAGGAAACGATGTCGGTTAGTAGACACGCACTCTACTACTGATTGGCTAAAGGTGGTAGATTGGTACTCGGCCCGGCTTCCTTTACCAAAGTGTTTTTCAAAAATCATGCACCCCGCCTTTTTAAGGTTTTGATGTTAAAATTAGCGACAGCTTTGGTCTAAAGCAGAAACCTGTGTCATATTCCAAACCAAACTTATTTTGATTTAATCCATATTTCCCTAGCAAATAGCGCAATAGCATTGTGAAGGGTTTGTTTACACAGACAAGCACCATTTATATTGTAATTTGACAAGGTTGGCTCACTTATCAAATATAAAAGTACATACTGCCTGTCAGGTATATTTAACACGTCTTTAAATAGTCATGGGCTTTCTGGTGGCAGTCTGTTGCACAACAGTGATGGTCAAGCAGCATTTCTCATTGTAAACTCTGGATGTTTGGCATGTAAACACTCTGTCCAGGTCTACAGCTAAATGTTAGTTTAGAACCTCCATGGTAGAAAAACAAGTGCTGAAACCTATTTTTCCATGCAGGAGGAGGTTAACTCAAAGGTTACATCAGGCACAAGTTCAAACTCAGTGACCTAACTTGTGCCGCATAATGCCACTGCATTTCATGAGTGTCAGGGATTCCTAATAAATAGCTGGCTCTGAATGCTAAAAACCATAAAACCCATGTCAGTATGATAATACAGGGTTCACATGTTAGCCGTCTGGCAGCCATCAGACCTGAGGTCATCTGAATGGAACATTGTGGAAATCAACACCTGTTCAAAGCTTAGCTTAAGGATCTTAAAAGGATAGTTCACCCAAAAAATAAAATTCTGTCATCATTTACTCACTCGTATATTGTTACAAACCTGTATACATTTCTTTGTTCTAAATCTGATGAAAACGAAGGATAAATGTTTGTAACCAATGCGATCAGAGGCCCCACTCACTTCCATAGTAAAGAATACTATGGAAGTGAATGCGGCTTCTGATCGGTTTCGTTACAAACATTCCTAACAACACGAGAGTGAGAAAATGATGACAGAATTTTCATTTTTGGGTGAACTATCCCTTTAATAATATTAGAATCAATGCACCTTTATGTAATAACTAACATTACCTATGTTATGAAATCCAAGAGCATGCTAATAAACAACCTGTGGCAATATTTAGCAGAAGTATTGCAACAAAAAGAAACTTCATGAACTTGTGTGTTGGGTAATGTGGTCCTTTAAGAAAAACTCTTATTGCAGTACAATTGAAAATATGCCATCTATTATGTGTGTGTGTGTTTAAGTACATGATGAAGTGTTTATGAGAAAATACAATGGCATGTTTAGTTCTAGACACATGGTTTTGTTTATCAGAGAGATGGTGAGATGTCACAATCATGTTTCACACTCTAAGGGGCATAAATAAACACGGGTACCAGCCAGTTACGCAACAAAACCTTCTCAGAATGATCAGGCCTGAAGCAACAGAAACTAATTCTGTTATATTGACTAATTGGGACTTTAAAAATACTTAAAGGTGCAGTGTGTCATTTTTAGAAGGATCTTTTGACAGAAATGCAAACTAATATACAAAACTATATTATCAGGAGTGTATAAAGTCCTTTCATAATGAACCGTTATGTGTTTATTACCTTATAACGAGACCTTTTTATCTACATACACAGAGTAGTTGCCATTTTGTGCTGCCATTTTTCTACAGAAGCCCTTAACGGACAATTATTTTTGTTGTCTTTGACAATGACATGTTTGTCCGGTGACGGCTACCGTAGCTTCTCTATGTGTTTCAAAAGCGAGGGGTAAGCCGTGGATAAGCCGTTGGTTGCAATTCGCAACCTCACCACTAGATGCCGCTAAAATTTACACACTGCACCTTTCATCATTAAACTGCAAAAAATTACTTTCTTACTTAGTATTTTTGTCTTGTTTATAATAGAAATATCTAAAAATTCTTAAATCAAAATATATTTTCTTGATGAGCAGATAGAAAATAATAAGAAAATACGTTTTTAGACAAAAAAATAAACAATTTAAGTAAATTTGTGCTTAAGCAAAAATATCTGCCAATGGCGTGAGAAAATTTTGCTTATATTAAGTGTTTAAGAAAAATGAAAAAATTTTAAGAATTTTTCTTACCCCATTGGCAGATATTTTTGCTTGTTTTATTAAGCACACATTCACTTAAAATTTAAAAATTTTTTTGTCTATAAACTAGACTTGTTTGATATTTCTACTGAAAACAAGACAAAAATACAAGACAAAAATACTAAGTAAGAAAGTCATTTTTTACTGTGTACCCCTTTCCTTATTAGACTGCTTCTATTGTTCCCATTTGTAAGACAATTTGAATAAATGCTTCTTCTAAAAGATTAATGTAAATATTAAAGATTATCACTGTAGCATGCAAAAATAAACATTCTCTGTGTGTGTGTGTGTGTGTGTGTGTGTGTGTGTGTGTGTGTGTGTGTGTGTGTGTGTGTGTGTGTGTGTGTGTGTGTGTATTTGTGTGTGTTACAGACCTGAAAAGGGGCTTTTCCAGTCAAACACTGGAAAATGATGGTCCCTACACTCCAAAGGTCAGCTTTGGCATCATAATTTTGTGACATGATGACTTCAGGAGCCTGAACAGTATTTAAACAAACATTTATGTGATTAAAACATAGCACGAAATGCACACACTGTTAAACATTTAATAAAAAAGATAAAGCTAATCAATACAAGGCTGTGCGTGAATTGTGCCAAACAAAAGGAAGCGGGTACAGTCATTGACCAATGAAGTTATTCACAAAACAGACTACTATTTGCCTTACCAATGTATCATCAATCACTTGACCTCACTTAGAATGTAAACCACTAAATGTAATATGCATCATTTCTCAAACGCCTCTTTCTTGGGAGCGTGTCATACTTTTGTTAAACATCAAGACGGCGTGGAATATGAATGTTTTCAAGTGCTCACCATATACATCGGTGAACCACAGAGTGTGGCAGCCATTGTGTCACCCTGCAGATAGCGAGCGAAGCCAAAATCAGCTAAAGAGAAAGAAATAGAGGGAGAAAAAAACAGTTTGACTTTACACAGCTGTGTGGTGACTCACAGAGTTTATCTATTACTTAAGAGCACACAACACAGTTACCACACCTCCACTTGTGCTAACACAACAACACAAACATATTCAACCACTGCCAAAACTGATTTAGGATCTGTCTTTACACACTAGGTTTGGAAATGAGAGAGACTGACCCAGTTTGATGCAGATGTTGTTGGGATTGGCCCGTCGAGCCGTGTTGTAGGACAGGAGAATGTTTTGAGGCTTCAGGTCACGGTGAACGATGCCTTTACTCCTTAATACACTCATGGCACTCGCAAGCTGCTGCAGTAACACACGGATTGTGTCCTCGCTTAGAGATCCTTTAGCTATGGAGAAAAGGAAAACATTTGCAATAAAATCTCTAAAATCAAACACTTCTGACGGAAATACTTTAAATTGTGGGGATTCGATAGGATCACTTTACACATGGCCATTAAACTCAGCCCTCCATAACCCATTACTCTCTTTTTCCAAACCACCTCCACCCTCCCCCTAAAAATTGTGATTTGATGAAGTCTTATTTTTAGCCCCCGTGTTTTTCCACTGCATGATAGGACAGATAGCAGACTGACAGGTGGATGAGGTCAGGGTGTGGGTTGAGTTTCAAGGGGCTCTTGATGCTGTGCCAAGGCGAGCAGTACCAGTGAGTCTGTGGTGGCTGGTGGGCGGTGAAGTTAGGGGTCAGGAGGCAAACAATATAAGTTTAAGGTCTTAATATAGAGCGGTCAGTGCAAACAAGGTAAACAGAGCTGAAAGCTTTATGGTGGGACAGAGGCTGTGTGAATCTGGATGAGACCTCTTCCAGGAGGATCTATTTGTGGCGGCACATGCGTGAAAGGAGCTATTCTCAGAGATCCTAAATTGGGTTTCCAATGAAAGATCAGGCAAGTTGTTTTGTTTGGTAAATGTATCCCTGCAGTTTCAAGACTGAGTCCAAGTACAGATTAAGTTCAAGGCCAACTTCATACACGCTAGGTTGCCTCCTAGAAAAGGTCCTGTGTTTCAAATGCATTATTGGACTGCCAGCAATTTATTGCACTAAATAGAATTTATAGCATAACTCTTTTACTAAGAAACAATTACATGAATTTAGTTAGATAACAATTAACAATTCTAATCACATGATCAATTTCAATATTGATGAATTGCATTTTAGATTTATCCAAAACATTTTTGAGGGTTGGGTAAACAAACATTTTTAGTTTTGAGAGAACTTTGCCTTTAACGGTGCTGTGTAGCGGCCTCTGTAAATTGCAACCAATGGCTCAGTCCACCGCTCAACCCTCCCGAAACACATAGAGAAGCTACAGTAGCCACCACAGGACAAACATGTCATCATCTGAGACAACATAATTACGAAACGCTACTAATGTTACTAAACTCTGCAGGACACCAGGGGCCTCATTTATCAACATTGCGTAGAAAATGTTCTATATTTGTACCTACGAATGAAATTTAGAATGTGCCTAAGTACAAAAAAAATCGGGATTTATCAAACGTGCGCACATGGTTCGTACGCACATCAGTAAGTAATCCTTGATGATAAATCCCACTTGTTCTTAAGCACCATGCTCGTGCACGTTTATAGTCATTTGCATTCCGAAACGCCTCCAATGAACCATATATGGTGACAACACCTCCCGTTATATGTCACGTGGTTGTGCTTTTTCCCTCATCGCAATAATGACAAAGAGAGCGTAAAAGAGGAATTTTACAGACACAGAAATTGAGTTACTGGTGGATGAGGTTAAATCCTAATAACACATCCTGTTTGGTTTACTTATTGCGGGAGGAATGACTAACAAAAGAAAACAAATCTACATGGGAACATGTTACCAGTGAGTTTAATTACGTTGAATATGAGGAGAGAACACTTCCAAAAATAAAAAAAGTGGTTTGACATTAAATTAACAGCAAAAAAAAAAAAAAAAAAACGCGTCACAGCACACCGACGTGAAACGAGTGCAACTGGAGGAGGACAGACAACTTTCCACCTTGGACAGCAGCATATATAATCAGCATCATTGGCGCGATCTTTGAAAACGCGCTACCGGCAGAATGGATTATTTGCCAAGTCTTCCAATAACGCAAGATAAGCCATTGCACTGTGTCAAGCATTTGTCGGAGACTTCATTTATACAAATCACATGTAGAGCTTTCACAGATACAGATACATATCACAAATAAATCATTATACTTATTTGCTGTTACCATACTGACATTAATAATTTTTAACACCTGCTTGTGGATAAAAAATAGACATTTCTTTACTCACTGGAACAGGGTCCTATATCGCTATTCTACCACTAGATGCTCTGCGTACGCATACTCAGAGGTGTGCGTATATTTACACACATTTCTACGTATAAGTGCAATTTGATAAATTCCACACTTTGCGTAAAACTGTTCCTACGCACACTTTACGCACACTTCTGTGCGTACGCACGTTTGATAAATGAGGCCCCTGGCCTTCAGGACCAAGTTTGGGCAACCCTGGTTTAGGGCTACTGTAGAAATAGGGCGGCGCAAAATGGGGACTTCCATGTAAGTGGACCCGCTGAGTATGTAGATAGAAATGGCAAATTTTAAAGAGCACCTATTTCATTGCTAAAAAAAGAATGTTATGTTGTGGATTTGGTATAATACAATGTGTTCTCATGGTTTATGGTTTAACACAGTGGTTCCCAAACTTTTCAGCGTGCGGCCCCCCTTGTAAACGGTGCATTCCTTCGCGGCCCCCCAAAGAAAATTTGTGACAAAAAAATGCTCTAAAACTCAACATTTTAATAAAAAAACATTTAATTATACAAAAAAGTAGTGCTTTTGGTTAGTAGCCTTATTTATTTAGGTGTAATTACACAGATTTCATGATAAATAAATGTATTTCATAAAATGTCATAAAACTGGGGCCCCCCTGGCACCATCTTGCAGCCCCCCTGGGGGCCCCGGCCCCCAGTTTGAAAACCACTGGTTTAACAAACACATTATTTCCACATACCGTACATTTTTGTAGCTCCAGATTTCACTTTCTTCCTGAAACGCACGGATTTGAAAAGCTCTGTGTCCCTGATTGGCCAGCTAATCTGTACTTTGTGATTGGCCTGAATATCTCTGACGTCAGCCAGAAATGTGATGCTCCCTACCATGTTTGAAAGATTCGCTCACAATGCAATGCTAACAGGAGTTAACTTACAGGTTGTAAGTCCGAAGCAGGAGGAATTATGATAATGTCGCTCTTGTCTATATCACCAATCCCAGGAAGTAAACTGTTGCCTACAATCCGTTTGTTTGTTGTATTCCAAGAATAGAGATTTACGTTGGAGATGATAACTGGTGTCATCATTTACTTTGGGATTTCTACATTTTGCATATCGTTAACATGTACTAACACTCTTACGCACCATAGGAAATGTAAAAATGTTAATCGGAAAATAGGTGCTCTTTAAGGTAATAAAAACATAAAAGTTCATTATGTAAGGTCTTTATACACTACTGATAATATAGTTATGTATACTGCCCTACAAAGCCAAAGCACAGTAATTACGCATTTGGTCAAAATTGAGTTACGGGTTGAAATGGGCTTTGTGAGATCTGTTGTGTGTTGTGACAAAGTCTCTTGGTTAAATTTTGTCCCATTTCAGAGAAATGTGTTTGCCTAAATTGCTGTAACATGTTTGACTGCCAGGTGTAAAAACTTTAGGGGCATTTTTCTCAGTTTCAGTGTTTGCGAACAGAGGGGGGTGGCTAAGAACGATGACATTGAGGTTGTGCGCCAGACTGAGTGACATACGTCAAGACCAAACGTTAGCGATTGGTTATGGCAGATTCAGAGTGACTCCGGGCAGATCCAATAGTTTTAAACTTCAACAGAGGACCCTCCTTAACGGAAGTAACGCTTTGCAATGGAGCGTGGCCAGACTCTCTGTACAAATGAAATGAATGTACGAGAGTCTGGTTGGACCAGGCTAAGCTCCACCCCCAAACTGTTTGTAATTTCTATTTTTTATTCATAATACAATACAGTTGTGTTTTCAAAGTTTAAGTGAGGCTGGTGTACTTACAGTGTAAATACTCCGCTAGGTCTCCTCCATTGCAGTACTGTAAGAGGAGATACACAAACACTTTAAGTGTGCCGTTAAAACAAACAAAAACCTTATCATAACATGTGTAAGTTCTGACAGCAAGGCTTCAGAAGGCTTTATGCTAATAAAAATAACGCAGTACTGTTAATTGAGCTTAGTGTTAAGATTTTCCTGCGAGTGTGTGTGAAATTTGAACTCTGTTCTATTTTGACTTTACAGTTGGCATGTGAGAGGTGCAGTGTGGCATCTGGACTCACCTCCATGACAAGATAGACACATCCCGAGATTTCCTGTCGAAAGAAACAGAAGCATTTGCAATAATTCAGCCAATAATGATAAACTGTATGCATGAAATGCCAACACAGTATATCATGCTTTTTGGCACGCCATATGATCACAATAATATGAACACTTCATCGCTTTGAAAAGGAGCTGATGAGCCAGCCAGTGAGTGCAGCGTTATTAATGACTCACCATACGAACTTAAACATGACCCGATCCGTTTTGTTATTTTGGCAAGTGATAACAAGCGATGCAATTCTCAATGGGTGTCATTTAGTAATGACGGCATGACTATGTGCGTACAAAACTTAATTTCTCAAACAAAATTGTTGTTGCATATACAAATAGCCCAAATTTAAATTTTGCATAATTATATATTTATATCTTTGCATTTGAAAGAAGATTTTCCCTATATGTGTGTTGCTAACACAATACCCCACCAATTGAGTAATAATAACACATGCCCAGACTATTCCCTTATTAAAAAGCTTAATAAAATCTCACCTGTATTTATCTCTTTCTCATCTGTATTCTTATACTTTTGCATGAGAGTACGCACAACTCCATTCTTAAAATCAGTTGAAATAAAATAAACACCTTTTATATTAGCATAGACTAGATATGAGCAGTTACATTTTATCCCTCTTTGAAAAAAAGAGGCTTATTTTAATGGCATACGTTTGTTGTAACATACTATATACATCATTAGATCTATAATAAGTTAATTATTAGTGAGATAACCATCATGTCTGCATTATGCACAAGATTCAATATTTGGTTAATTTTAAGTTGACCTATGACAGTGTAGTCTAAGTGTCATTGCAACCAGCATGAAGCCAAGACATTGTTTAAAGAGCCACACAGATCCAAAACCGAAAATGACCTGTATTGCAGTGTGTCATATTGCTGTCCATCAATGTAAACAATGTGCAAAGTAGTTGAACCAAAAAGTGCATGATTAATAAAGTTATTGCTTCTAAAGTAAGGAGTTGACTCTGAATCGCTGAAACGAGTCGTCATATGGATTGAATCTCCTGCCTGTCTTTATCCACATAACACAAACACTTTGTATAATAATCTCTGCCTACAGCCTTGCCCGGGAGAAACGATAACTATGACCTGCCCACAGCTAGTTAGTGTGTAAACATCATATCACGCTGTGTTTTCAGTTTGTGTTGTTTTAACTACCAAAGGATGAAGATATATGAAGAATCTGTGGTTAAAATTACTTTTCATGGAGGGATTTACTAGACGTTTGGCAATGAAAGATGGTTCAGTACCCACTTTATTTCGAACAACATGCATCTCCTAACCATAATCTGTAAGTATGATTACAGCTACATACTTGCTTAAATGAGTGTAAAAATGTTAATGTCTGTCGTCGTTTTTATAACTTGGACTGATGATGAATGATGTGTATTGACGTTGTTGTTTAAACTCTTAATACACTGTCAGAGAGTCACGTTAACAAGCGGCTAACGCATGTGCACTTCTTGTTGCCATGACCCGGTTAGCTTACATAAATACTTAAATTGTTATAAAATGTTAGTTTCTATCATCGTTTTTATTGCTTGAATTAATGATGAATGATGTCGTTTTTTAAACTCTTAATATACTGTCAGAGAGTCACGTTAGCAAGCGGCTAGCGCATGCTCACTTAAGGTTTTACTATAACCCGGTTAGCTTACATAAATGCTTAAATGAGTGTAAAAACGTTACTTTCTGTCGTCGTTTTTATTGCTTGGAATAATGATGAATGATATATATTGATGTCGATAACGTCTTCTCAGTAAATCATGTTAGCACTAGGTCAATACATGTTGCACTATTGTTGGTCTGTGCCACTGATCTGTGGTCTGTGCGGAGACTCAGTTGACCAATCAGAGCAGAGTAGGCTACTGAAAGGTGGGGTTTAGGCAGACTGAGTCATTGAACGGCTTCACACGAATCATTTGGGGATCTCTGAGAAATGGGGTGATTTTAAATTTATATGTTGAGAAAATTACAGTGTTTTTTTTTTTACCTTGCATGCATAAACCTGTTGTCCAGGACTTATAAACAGTGATAGGACGGTTAAAATTTGCATCTTACTGGCTCTTTAACAAAAGTCCCATTTGGCCAATTTCCATACAGGCCTTGTGTGTTACCACCGTCAGAAGAAAAGCAGGTGGTGTCATAACACACAGCATGACAGATACACAATCACTTCAGCCACCGAGCAAGTGTCTTTAGTGACTGTGGAAAATGATGTAAGATGCTATTTGAGTCAGACACCTGTTGTTTATGTTGTTGTTTTTGGCAAAAAACACAATGGATTCCTAAGTTTGTAAGAGCTAATTTTATAAGTGCATGTCACAATTGACTCAAGGTTTAGAGATAAGCTGCTTGTATGTTTGTGTACATAAGTCGAACAAGAAATGAAACCAGTCCATGTGAGGTAATGTAAAGTAAACTGTATAAAGCCCAAACCGATATAGACCACACAAAAAGCAACACATTACAATCATGTTCCTCAATGTATTAACCACCAGGCTATGGTAACCAACAACTCTCAAAACATTATGAGTCATCAACGTATAATACAAAAGGTATGAATCATGTTTCATGACAACTAAAGACATTTCTAAAAGAACGAATTAAACTTAAAGCTGTTTTAAAGTGGTTCAATGGATTTCCATGCAGGCATAAGAGAGTTGGGTTTCAATGACTGAGGAAAGTGTCAACCACCTGGTGCATGTTGTGCATTCAGGTGGATCTAATGCTTGGCAGCTGTCTGTTTCTCATTGGTAAAGACACTAATGAAAAACTGTATAAGATGTAGGCAGTCGATGTGGTTTGCTTCATACAGTATCACATGCTCCTGCGTTACCACAACAGCATGTGAAATATGATGGACCGGTCATGAATTATACATGTGCACTCATTCTGAGGTCAGACGTGTCTTTGAGTTCACTTTGCGGTACAGGAAATGGGTAAAGTAAATTGAATTGCTATCAAAGCACCATATGGGATGACCCTATTGGGTATGTTTATCAGGCCTGGACTGATCTTATTAATATTATTTTAAGTGGAAGAATGCAAGAATAAGGGTGATAGCGACTTTAAATATACTAATTGAATCCACGTATCGAAACAAAGTTAAGGCGGAGGTATTGTCCATTTTAACGTGTACACGAGGGTCCGCGTACAATGTGTGTGACCCAATTTTTGTCATCAGAATAGTGCGCACGCCACCGCATTTTCGAAACCTTAGCTGCGTCCGAAACCGCCTACTTCCATACTATATAGTAGACGAAGTAGTGCTTTTCTCCTATAATATGGAAGTAAGCGGTTTCAAAGTAGGCAATTTGTCGCAATGCGCATGCGTCGAACGTTACACGAGTATGAGTCAGATGAACTATGCTTTGCATTTCACTGTGCATAAAAAATGCATAAAAAACAGATTTTACCCAGTGCATTATGCTGTTTGACTAAAGTTTGACTTAGTTTCTTTAAACAATTTACAATTTACTAAATTTTTGGACCTGATCTGATATTAAATAAAAAAACACATTAGTCTGTAAATGTTTGTCTTGTTATCTGCATTATCTTTTATTGCTGCAAAAAATTTAAGGTAAACCTGTTGGACCAGCTCAAAAGCACAACAGCACTAGATCAGACAGAGGTGTCACCATTCGGCTAACCACCCTTGCATTTTAATCTCTTGGGATAACCACACCACACCTGAGAAACCCATCTGTCATCAGATCAACAGCTTGACTGCCTGTGATTATACATATACTGATATCCTACATCAGACAGTGTCTGTTCTCTATGCAAATGATCGAGACAGACGGTTTAGATGTAGGAACAGGTGTCAGGTGTATTATAATAGACACCTGTTGTGTCTTGCCACTTTTCGCAAAACAAAGGTTTGTGAGAGAAAATTATTAATATTTTGAGCTTATTTTGGAAAGGTAATAGCTAGACAAGCAGATACCAGCAGTTCATTCGAACATAACTTCAATTTGTGATTTTTGGAGCTTTAACATTTTGGGACCTAAAGATGTACAGTATATAAATTGACAAGTATTTTTATTAAAAAACCTAAAAAGCAATATATGGGGTGAACTATTCCTTTAATAAATAAAGGGATATTAGAGATGTAAATCAATCATCTCTTGACTAATGTGGATGACGTTATCACTGTTGCTGATGTAAGAGGGTGCAAAATTAAATCATTACTCACTCTGAGTCATTCATTACTACACTTTCCAAAACTTTTGATTCACAAATCATTTTATTTTAACTTAGATTCGCAAACTATTTATTTATTTATTTATTTTTTGATTCGCAAACTATTTTTTTTAACATCCAGCGGGTATGTTACGTCACGGGGCGTGGTTTAACAGTCAACCAATCTGACCCAGGCAAGCGCATCCATAATATCAACACACTGAGCCATGTGATTTTTCAGATATATAATATCGTCGTTAACAAGAACAACGATTAACCTTTCATAATATAACTAACTACTTAGAAAACGCTTAACGTGTCCTCTAAATAAGCAAACAGATAGCACTGACATACCTGAAAGTCCAATAAACTGACGATGTTCTCATGTTTCAGCTCCTGGCAAAAACAAACAACAGATTTGTCATCGACAAGTAGACCGTTTACTCAACTATGACTTGCTCGTATACATAAACTCACCTTTAATATCTTGATCTCTTTTACCGTGAGAGATTGGGATTTAGCGAGATTTTTCTTGTTGATGCATTTCACAGCGACTTCAAAGTTATGTTTCTGTAGATATATGGCGAATGTTACATTTCATCAGAACGATAAAAGATGACGCTGTTATAGCAGTTTTTGAGTGATACATTTGTTTTTTATGCAGTGCTGCGCAAACGATTTGATTTCAAGTACCGCGAAAACACTAGCTCTCGCGGTACTTTGATGTCATATACCGATCAGTCTGCGCAGCGCCGCATGAAGTCAAACGCCAAAATTGCCTTAATCATGATAATATTAAGATTTGCTTTACCTTCTTATGTCTTCCTTTAAACACCACCGCGAAAGCACCGTGTCCTATCAGGTCTTTCCTGTTGAACTCGAATTTCCCGACGCTTTCCATGGCGTTAAACAGTGTTAAACTCCACAGCCGTAAAATCCACAGGTGCTATCAGGATGTCAGTGAATCGTCTGTTTGTCCGCAGATCTCTATAGCACAGGATAACTGGACCCGTCTGTCGCTTTCTATGAGCCGCATTTCACCCAAATCTGTCACTTCGGTCGTGACGGGTATTGCGATACATCGCTACCTTCTTGTTAATGAAAGCAAAGTAGCTGACATTGTTACCATATAGTTTTTAAACTCTACAACGTAATTTAAAAGTAGGTCCCCCGCATTGAGCTTACTCAAGTACTTATTAAAGTCCGACGTTTATGTCCTATGATTCACAGAATGGGTCGGTGTTTATAACTCGAGCTCTCAGCTGTGTACTGCTGCATTGTTTTCGTCGTCACTTTTCCAAACAAAGCTTACACATTGCGCACATGCGCACTACACAACTGCCTCCCTATTCCGTATCGTGCGCACTATTATGAACACAGTTCTTGTGTTTTTCTCTTTACAAACAAACAAGAACCACTAATTCAGGAAAGAAACAGGATAATGGAAATATGGATCTTACTTCTAATGGAGACTGTACAAAAAACATGAACCTATTTTCCCCCTCATTTACCCACATGAAAAATACTGTAGTATAATTTAGTATTAACTCCGGTCAATTGTAGTATTTTATTGTAAATAGTAGTACTACACTTTCTCATATTTTTTCTTATGAATTACAGACTTGACTGTATTTAATATTTATTGTGATAACGTTATATTTATCCATGAAAGCACTGCCATCTTGTGGTAAAAACGCCTTTACACACGTAACGATTTAAAACATTTATTTTTATTTAATTGAATTGACAACAAACATCAATTAAAAACGTGACAATTAAAAACACGTATAAAAGATGTATAAAGAACTCACAACCGTGTTAAAGGGATAGTTCACCTTAAAATTAAAATTCTGTTATCATTTACTAATCCTCATGTTGTTCTAATTCTGTATGAATTTATTTTTTCTGATGAACACAAAAGAAGATGTTTTGAGAAATGATGGTAAACAAACAGCAGATAGTGACCATTGACTTCCATAGTAGGAAGAAAATATAAGTATTGTAATAAAAGATGAAGAAAATATTTTGATAAATGATGGAAATCACACAGTTGACAGTAACCATTAAATTCCATCATATTTTTTATTCCTACTATGGAAGTCAATGGACACTATCTGCTGTGTGTTTACCATCATTTCTCAAAATATCTTCTTTTGTGTTCATCAGAAAAAAAGAAATTCATACATGTTTAGAACAACACGAGCAGGAGTAAATGATGACAGAATTTTCATTTTAAGGTGAATTATAGCTTTAATGCCGTCACCATCTTCATCCAAAAATCGACTTAAATTAAAAAAAATATATATATAGTTTTATATTTGTCTTATTAATGAGAAATATAATCCAGAAATATTTCTGACAGGTTTAGTTTGTATTATTTTTAATTTGGATATTTTTATATAAACAAATCCTTCATTCTACATCCTACATAGGCCTATCTTTTTAGTTATAAGCAGCTTTTAGTGGCTTTCTGATGTGACCTTTTTGGACATTTGCCTGGACAAAGTTTTAAGTCAACAAATTTATTTTTCTTCGCATGAAGTGTCAATAGGATGATGGTATGGGTTTCCCCACCCTGTAACATTAAGTCCATATGGATTTTATTATTGTTTCTTCACTAAATCAAATTTTGGGAGTCCCAGTCATTG
The DNA here is from genome assembly GCF_027580225.2 of Misgurnus anguillicaudatus. NCBI lineage: Eukaryota > Metazoa > Chordata > Actinopteri > Cypriniformes > Cobitidae > Misgurnus > Misgurnus anguillicaudatus. The sequence continues at coordinate 19,998,906 of NC_073341.2, forward strand.
TCATATCTTGGCTCTACCGGCTTACATCACTCTATTCCTTGTCATAAATGAATAAAAACATTGCGTGGGGTTTCTGCCTTTGTTATGTCACACATAATATCATATTGACATATTAGGCAATTTAGCCCCCCTTCATATAAAGATTGATGCATAATGCTGGTGGAGCCTTATTCATATTGTGCATAGACTAAAAAACATGTTTGATAAGCGGCACTCTAATTCATCTTTAAGCTTTTATTTTAAGAAACCACTTAGGACCTTCATTGCTTATTTGCACAAATACCAAGTCAATAAATCTTAATGATCTGCTCTTGAATATGGACTTAATATGGTCCCCTGTTATAGTTTAATCTGCCTTATATGACATACCAACAATGTAAAACTTTATATATGACTAACTAGAACATGACCTATGACACTTCCTACAGGACAAACATCAGTCTGTCTAAATAATAAGATAAGCATATGTTTCTTTGACATTTTATTCTATTGTCTATAATCCAAGTTCGCTTTGAATGTGGCTTAAACATGAGCCATTCACAATATTAATACTTAATAAAATACCTTTATTCAAACACATGGGTGCATTATAAACAAAGACTTTTGATTATAATATAATAGATGGACAATGCAAAGACAATAAAAAGTGTCATATAGAAAACATCCGTTTCCATTTTACACGGGAAGACATCATCGAAAAATCGCAATACAAGTCATTTTAATCAGCATTCCACTATGAATAGAAATCCTTTGTCACAGCAAATCCCACCGAAGGATTCACAGTGGTTCATATGGCATAACACAAAACAACAACAACACACAGGTTATGTCACTTTCCTCATTGTGAATAATCACCTACCATTGCATGCTATGGTTTCAGGATGTTAGGATGGTTTGTTATAAATATCAGAAAATGATGAAAGTGACAGAATCATGGCCAGAACTCACTGACTCTCTTATATGTAGACTTACAAATATGTACAGCTCACATATATCATATCACAGTACAGTTTTATAGACTTAAATAAAGTTTTTATTTCGAATAATCTCATAGTTTTAAAACAGAACTGTTAAAATAAAGCAGAATAATTTCAACGGAAATGCAAAAGAACAGGAACTTCACAGAAAGTCTTCTCACATTATATGAATGAAAAACAACACTGGGATTTGTAAATCTAAGGCACTTCTTTTTATGCATCGTAAAACACTGCTAAGCACATTTGTGTAATTCGACTACATTTAAATGTGAAACGTGAAAATGTAGAAATACAATCCAATCCCAAAAATTAAAGTGAGTGTAAAAGAACATTAGCACTGCGGAATGCCATAAAACATAGTACATGAATGGGTTAAACGCACATAAAATCACCTGATAAAGAGATGATGCACAAACAAGGCATTAAATAACAATTGGACTACAAACTGCATTTAGGTGAAATGTTCGACCCAGTCCTTTATTTTTTGTCTTTTGGTGATGGCTTGAACTGCTGGTGATAAACTAAAGTACCTAACAGGAACTGGAATGCCCGAGAATTGGAACGCCGGCCATTTTCAAAGTTCTACACATCCGTCCTCTTATGAGTTTGTCTGTTCAAATTTTTGACAAATTTATTGATGCTTCCAGCTACCAATTAGAGTGCAGTACTTTTTTTTTAAGTCAAATTGAAATCAAATTGACATAAATAGGCAGAATTTCCCCTAAACTCAACACTCACACAACAGACGATTTTGGGCCAGATCCGCACCGGATCCGAAGGCGGCAGCTCTGGAGCTGATCCGGCCAGAAGTCGTCTGCTGTCTGGGCTAGGCCTGATCCTAAGCTACAAAACAATAGCTGATTAAGCCAAGAGATTATTAGGGATCAGTGGCGGTCGGTGACTTCTTTTTTCGAGGGCGCTCGATGCGAAGTTCGTAGCAACATGTATGTACCCCGTCATGTGTGTGGTTCGTAATTTCAAAACATGTGTTCTGCGCGTCGAGCGATCCTATGTGCATCACGTGTGTTGTCAAAATTCGTGCAAAGGGTTTATGATAAAAGAGACGCTTATAACCTCATGCGTAATCAGAGTTTACTGTTAAGGGAGTGTCTTGCATGTATTTTGTGAACGTGAGCGTCTCTTTTATCATAAACGGTTTTGACGCCTCTGCAGCAGGCACTTATTTTGACAAAACACGTGATGCACATGGTTCACATGACGCAACAAAACACATAATTTGAAAACACGAGCAGCACACACGACACTCCGAACACATATTTTAAATTATGAGCAGTCACGAGCCGCCACTGTTAGGGATGCACCAAAAAAAAAAATTATTCGATTACTTAGAATGACATCTAATAATTTTGCTTTTAACTCCTCGTTTGAAATTAATATGTCATGAAATCCTACAAGTGCAGAGCATACAAACTGCAATTCTGTTGGCATTGTGCCCATGAGTTCTGATGCGTTTTTCACATCCTTTTGATCTGCCCTGTTGATCGGCTGTTTTTAAACAACCGGACAATGTCCATGAAAAAATGCTTTTATTTGTCGATACCGATTCTAGGCCAATATATCGGTGCATCCCTAGAGATTTTAGTATTGTTATAAAGCATAAGAATGTCTATCCCGCAGTTTTTTGCAACATAATAATAATAATTTAAGATACATATGGTTGCACGCTGGCACAACTCTGGTACCAATAAATATGACTGTGACAGCACATTCACATACACGGTTACAGTGTGGGTGTGATAAACTGGCTTATGGGCATTTAACTCATCATAAAAGTGTGCAGGACACCTCTATGAAATGATACATAACAGCTGGTTTCAAGAAACGAGAGATATTTACAAAATTAGATGAAATAATCACTATTTTAATCTCGACTATAATGAAAAGGAATAGCAGAGAATTAATTTACCCAGTCCTTCAATCTGCAAAATAACATAATTAACATGGTAACAGCGTATTACTTAAAAATATATATATAATCAAAAGCAAAATAGTTGCAGATACAAAGGAATCATCACAGAAAGTGTTGTGGAGCGCTGCTTCAATCTTTCTTCTTTTTTTGCCTTCAGACCAGTACTTGCTGAACACTAAAGAAAGACCAAACAGTGGTCCACGTGTTTGGTACATGGTCTAAATAATCAGAAGGTTGAACTTCGGTTGTCTTATAAGACTCTCAGTTCCTTGAGAGTTAGTACATTATAGTGTTCACAAACTATTACTGGTTCCTCGACAGGCCAACAACGGGCCTTGTGTCTTCATCCATCCATCGCACTTTTAAAAAAAGTGATCAGCAAGAGAAAATTGCATCCGAGAACTTTGTGTCGCGTGAAAGCTGCGTTTTGGCCTTTATTCTTCTAAAGGTCCTTTCAAAATGTGATTGTTCTTGTTATATGGACATAATAAAAGTATTTGTTACAGGAAACACTTCTATGTTCTGTTGTCCTTTGCTGTCTTTGGATCAGTCGAAATGAAGACCTGTCATTCTTATACCGCTGACAAATCTATGCGGTTGGCTGAGTTGGTGCTTTTGTCCCATGTGTTCATCTTTGTGGGTGTCACACCTCCTTTGTTGCCATTCATCTGTGAAGGAAAACAATACAGGCAGCAAATTGGGCGTGAGATGCATGATGAGGATCTAACAGTCCAATATATTAGCCAAAAACATTTTAATGAACAATAAGATGAGAAGATCTCTGAAAGGACTCACAATATCCGAGTTAAATGGTTTGACGTTGATGTTGCGGATAGAGCTGCTGGTCAAAGTCCACACTTTGGTTTTGTGTTTGAAAGCAGCTCTCACCTAAACAGTAATACAAACGTAACAAAATGGTTAGTGGTTTAACCCTTTAACTGGCGCAGCCTTTTTTGAGTGGGGGGTTGGTGAAAAGGTGATATACACCTTTAAATAAATATAATATTTTTTTTTTGGTCTAGAAGCCTAATTTTGGTTTTAATTTTGGTAATTTTTGGTTTTAAAGAAGACACTTCAACGTTTTTTAGGGAAGTGTCTGGAGGTGAAAATATATTTTTTTTTAAAGCAGTTTACATTTATTTGTAATAAATAAAAATGCAATATAGTATAATTTTTAATACATAAAATTGTCAAAAAACTGAGGTTTGTGCTGGTTTACTTTGAGGTTTGCTGCATACTTGTGTCACAAATGAATAAATTACAGTTACTGCATTATTATTACTGCTAAAAGGTTTTGAAATATGAAAATTACATTCTTAGACCTTTTTCAACAATATATAGTTTGTCGTGATAGATTAACATTTGCATAGAAAATATTGAAATAAACCTAGGTGTCCCGCTCACGTTAACTCTATACTAAAACCTATTCACTGGGCGAAGAGAAAACTATTAACCATTAATCTTTACTACAGTTACACTATTCTTTTCCATGGTTACCACAATATAACTGATTTTGCTACAAAAATACATGGTTACTACAGAAAAACCATAGTACATTTTAGCAAGGGACCACTTAAATTGTTTTGGTTTATATTTTAGATATGAAAGTTCAAATCTTCACCACTAGGTGGGGTATTCAACAAGCTTTATAGGTTTAAAGCAGCAGTCACACAAACTTTATAATTTACACCAGCATGCTGTTTGCTACAGCTACCTCACACATTTTCTCCAGACGTGCAACACGCAGCTGCACAAACAGTCTCTTACCTCAGAGTTCAACAGACAGTGAAACAGGAATATGAAGAAGCCCTTTGAGATAAAAGACAGATAAAAGATAACTGTCCTGAGGTCGCTTTAGTTCACATCAGCTTAACTTGTGTCAAACGTTATGTGGCATATTGTGTAAAGCACTTATCATTTTTTGGAGATCATGCTATTGATTTGTGACGTCTTACCTGTAGCGAGTTGAAGACTGCAAACATGTATTGGAAGAGCAAGGAGTGGTCGTTCACCGCCAGAACACCAAAGATCCACGATATGCCCAAGATGGGAAGGAGTACAGCGACGGCTTTGGTCGTAAGCCTAGAGAGACACACAGACACCATTTGAATTTTACAGACAAAAGTACAGCAAACGATCCATGTGGGATTAATAATCACTCACTTCACAGAGTTGGCATCTCCATGAACCTTATAGTTTTCTGCGCTGATCCTCGATATGATCCGTGTCACTGCTATCAGGATGCCAATGTTGACCTGAAGGGCAAAGGTTACAGCATTACAAACAGTACACACTCCTACCCAGCATCGTTTTTCATCTGGAATGGTAGATTTAACTGACAATTAAAGCAATCTTCTATGTTTGGGTTTCGGGTTCAATGGATTTGGGGTTCACTCTGTACAGCATCTGTGACAGGCTACAACTACAGATATGAATTTGAACTCGGGTTGTAAAAACAATTTACATTTCAGATCAGAGATGTGGAGCTCATTGTTTGTTAAAACATGTTTTGATCTTTCCAATAATGTGTTATTTGCCCTATAAAGTTGCCTAAGTTGTCCATTATGTACCATGTAATGTATGTGTTTAAAAATTAACCCTAACCCTAAAATGTCTGTATAACAATCTATGGGGTGGTTTCCTGGACAGGGCTTATCCTAGTCCCATACTAAAATGCATGTTTAAGCTGCCTTAATTTAAAAACACCTTGTACATTGTCAAAAATAATGTTAAAAAAGCTGTAATTTAGGTACAAATACACTCACCTAAAGGATTATTAGGAACATCATACTAATACTGTGTTTGACCCCCTTTCACCTTCAGAACTGTCTTAATTCTACGTGGCATTGATTCAACAAGGTGCTGAAAGCATTCTTTAGAAATGTTGACCCATATTGATAGGATAGCATCTTGCAGTTGATGGAGATTTGTGGGATGCACATCCAGGACACTAAGCTCCCGTTCCACCAAATCCCAAAGATGCTCTATTGGGTTGAGATCTGGTGACTGTGGGGGCCATTTTAGTACAGTGAACTCATTGTCATGTTCAAGAAACCAATTTGAAATGATTCAAGCTTTGTGACATGATGTATGGGTACATGGTGGTCATAAAGGGATGGACATGGTCAGAAACAATGCTCAGGAAGGCCGTGGCATTTAAACGATGCCCAATTGGCACTAAGGGGCCTAAAGTGTGCCACAACATTACACCACCACCAGCAGCCTGCACAGAAGTAACAAGGCATGATGGATCCATGTTCTCATTCTGTTTACGCCAAATTCTGACTCTCAAATCGAGACTCATCAGACCAGGCAACATTTTTCCAGTCTTCAACTGTTCAATTTTGATGAGCTCGTGCAAATTGTAGCCTCTTTTTCCTATTTGTAGTGGAGATGAGTGGTGCCCGGTGGGGTCTCTGCTGTTGTAGTACATCCGCCTCAAGGTTGTGCGTGTTGTGGCTTCACAAATGCTTTGCTGCATACCTCGGTTGTAACAAGTGGTTATTTCAGTCAAAGTTGCTCTTCTATCAGCTTGAATCAGTCGGCCCATTCTCCTCTGACCTCTAGCATCAACAAGGCATTTTTTGCCCACAGGACTGCCGCATACTGGATGTTTTTCCCTTTCCACACCATTCTATGTAAACCCTAGAAATGGTTGTGTGTGAAAATCCCAGTAACTGAGCAGATTGTGAAATACTCAGACCGGCCAGTCTGGCACCAACAACCATGCCACGCTTAAAATTGTTTAAATCACATTTCTTTCCCATTCTGACATTCAGTTTGGAGTTCAGGAGATTGTCTTGACCAGGACCACACCCCTAAATGCATTGAAGCAACTGCCATGTTATTGGTTGATTAGATAACTGCAATAATAAAAAATGTAACAGGTGTTCCTAATAATCCTTTAGGTGAGTGTATGTATCTTTAAACTACCAATATGTACCTTTGAAGTACTAATATGCACTCTTTGGGTACAAGAGGTGTACCTTTTTGAAAGGGTACTTTCCCAGTGACAACGTTTGTACCTTTATTTCTGAGAGTGTACTTGCATATCTTAACTTATATCAGTGCCATTGTTTTGTCTCAAGACACCAGTATTGTTTTTTGTAAGGTTTGTTTGTAAAAACTATTTAAATGTCCTGGATTAATCTAAATCCTGTCTGGGAAACCGCCCCTATACGTATGTTAAGCAGATGTTTGGGTGGAGTCTCCTTTGTAGGGTCACCATAGTTCCACAATCCTGTCTGGTATCCTTGTTCACATTATGTGAAAGTTACAAGGTTTAGCAACTTTACGCAGTTATTTTAATTAAGCAATAACTAATACAATAATTTTTTTGTGGTGATCGACAATCTATTTAAGTGGTTACTTACCATTATAACAAACAACGCAGGGGCTACAAATGCCCAAATCGCCCCATTCTTAAGAGAAAGCCAGCAACTAAAATAAAAAACATGAAAAGAGAAAACAAGATAAAGAAGACAATTGTTATTAAAGTACTGAAGTCAGACAAAGTCATCTGTTCCATTAAACCGGACATCTGTTAACCATGCTATGAACCGCTGCTGTGTTGTCATGGTAACTTACTTGCCAATCTCGCCGTAGCTGCTTAGTGATGATGTCATAGATACCACACATATGACCAAAGGGGATCCTGAGAAAATAAACATGTGAACTTGGTTTAGAGATGTGCGGTAGAGGAAGATTTCTAAAGGAAATTTAAAACACAAGACACATTTTTTGTCATTTTAAGAATTTTTTTGTCACACAGGCAAATAAATGCAAAAAAGGTAATTATAACAGGTAAAAATCTGACGTCGAAAAAGTATTTATGTTTTTTGTATATTCTACGAATTTTAATAGTTTTACCAAATGTATTCCTCACATATGGTTTTAAGCCTTTGTGTGATCACTGGAGCTAAAAATAACTTGACGTAAAAAAACTGTATACGTTTTGAGATTATGTCGTAGTAACTAAAATAATAACAGCTGGATTGTAGGCGGTTATTTCTGTGCCACCATAAATAAAAAGCAGTTTGGGTTTGCCAGAAAGCTTTAAGAGAGAGGGAGTCAACCTCAATCTAATGTAATGACTTCAGTTTAACAAAGCCTGTTTTCTTCAACCACATTTAGGATATCAAGGGTATCGCTTGGGGCAGGGGATTCAAACTTTATGATGCCAAGGACCCCGAAATATGATGAACCTTAAGTGAGGAATCCCCTGCCTAAAATATACATATTTATGTATTATGAATTTATAATTGACTTAAAGGAAAACACCACTGTTTTTCAATATTTTACTATGTTCTTACCTCAACTTACCTATCTTTTTTCAATGTGTGCACCTCTAATCTTTGTACAGCGCTTTGTGAATATATATATATATATAAATTTATGTAGCAAGAAATAAGAGATAAACACTGAATAAATACATTTTAAAATTTTTCTTTGGCTTTTTTTCTCTGTAATGTTTATAGGGACCCCCTTGAATCTCCTGGCTTAGGGCAGGGTTTCCTAAATTGCAGGCGATTTGTGAGTTGATGAAAAATCTATAACTATAATTATATAATAAAGGGCCGATTTCCCAGACAAGGTTTAGATTAATTTAGGAATATAAGCCTTAGTTATAATAGGACAATTAAGTAGTTTTTACAAACAAACCTTACAAAAACAATACAGGTGTGGATCTCAAGACAAAACAATGGCACTGATATAAGTTAAGATATGTAAGTACAAGTTGTTTTTAAAATAAAGCATGCATTGTAGTCTGGGACTTGGATGAGCTCTGTCCAGGAAATCGCCCAAATCTGTATGTATTAACTTAAAATCCCAGGAGGTACTTCAAGTGATTCATTTAGGTCACAGGGGTTCGGCTGACAAAAAAGTTTTAAAACCTCTGGCTTAGGGTATAAATAAAAATGTCTATTCATCTTACACATGAAGTATCGAACAACATCATGTAAACGCCCTCAGTTATCACTGTGCCAACTTTGCATGCGCTAATGAATGTTAGAATCCAAATAGGCATTTGCTTTATGGCGCCTCTTAGCTCTGGCACTGTCCTTAAATAATAAAAAACAGATAAAAATCAAACAGCTACAAAAGGCGGATTATAAATTGTACCAGAGAGAGAGAAAGATTCGAACAAAGCACATGTGACCTATTATCAACTCAATTAATATTGATGACAGCGCCAACAAAGACGACCCACCAAAGATTTAATGCCCTGACTTATTTGTACAAATTTCTTTCCCTCCCTTTCCTAAACAATAAGGCCACATCATTCACGGCTAAAGAGAATTGATTGATTTGTCTCAGGACCGATGCCTGCGGTGGGCCGACCTCATCTGACTCTCTGGTTTGTGTTTTACGCAGGTCATCTGAGGCGAGTGAAACTGATTGGGTGTTTTGTTTCTCAGCATGTTTGATTTTGTGTGTTTGTTCATGCGCATCTTTGTAACGAAACATGTGTGCGTAGTCTACATGAATACATTTACTAATATGGCACTTATGCGCATGATACTTCAGTTAGAAAAATCTGTGTCTTATTCGCTAACCACCTGCAATCCAAATGAACAATGAAGTAGTTTGTTAAATCGTTTGTTTTATTTACAGTACTGAATACAACCAATAATGTTTTGCAGACTCACCCCATCCAATAGCATAGTAATAAAAGTGCTTGCTGCCCTCAGAGCCGAACACCTTGATCACCATGCTGTAGAGATGCAGTCCTTCCACCAGCATCCAGGCGAACGCACACAGGAAGAAAAAATGCAGCAACACAGCCATGATCTTACATGGAAGCTGGGAGGAAGAGAAAATTACCATTATAGATCAATGATCAATTGCATTAGCTATCAAAGAATATGCATGGGAGAGAGTGACTAGCATTTTGACTTTTTTGTATACACAACATATTTACATTTTTTTTATATTTTTCAACTCTCTGCGCTCAGCGTGGACAAAACCCGACAGCTGCTGGCTTTTTTGAAAAGCGTCATGCTTCCATTGGAAACAACTGAAAACACGCTGGCCCCAGCGTAAGCACCTTGGTGTGCACGCCCGCTAAGTATTTACTTATTCAACCTAAGTACCTACTCAAAAAAGTATGCGATTTCAGACGCAGCTATTAAGTTTAGGGAGTTCACACCAACTCAACACTGTCATTTAAAGGTTAAGTTCGGTATTTTACACTTAAAGCCCTGTTTTCAGATTGTTTATGATGAAATAGAACGGTTTTGACTGAAATTTCGACATATGTGGCAGCCCAGAAAATTTTCGGGTGTTTGTGTTTCACCTCCCACCTCTACAATGGGTTTATAGGTGCACTGGAACAATCCTTTCTAAAATGCATTAAACTTTCGTTTACAAAGACGTGAAACTCACCGAGTGGTCAGGGGTGTTCACTGATAAAAATCGCTGCAAAAGATGCTTTCCAGCAGGTGTTTTAGCATTCGTTGTAAACTTGTGGACCTATTTTTCCAAACGCCTCACACCCGTACATTCTTCCGTTGAGAGCTTGAATAATAGACACTCCAGCCCAGTTGGTTGCGATAATCCACCTTTGCCAATTGCAAGAATACAAACAACGTTCCCGGCGGCGGGGTTATACCGTACCTCACAGCACATCTAATACAAGTCAATGGACTTGGACAAAAACTACAATATAACCTGTTGGAAAGCATCTTTTGCAGCGATTTTTGTGTGAGCATATCAGTGAACAACCCCTGACCACTCGGTGAGTTTCACGTCTTTGTAAACGAAAGTTTAATGCATTTTAGGAAGGATTGTTTTAAGTGCACCTATACAGCCATTGTAGAGGTGGGGCTGATACAAGAAACACCTGAAAATTCTCGTGCCAGCATCATATGTCTAAATTTCAGTCAAAACCTTTCTATTTCATCATAAACAATCTGAAAACAGGGCTTTAAGTGTAAAATACCGAACTTGTCCTTTAACGCCCGCAGTGAGGGTTCATCCAGGTCATCAAATAAATGAGGCAAAATCAAATTATCTCTGTTTTATATCAATCTGATCGTAATGTTGCAAGCATGTGAGAGGATCGGTGGAGTCATCTCTTTTTCTTAAAGTTACAAATTATTGTTTCTGAAACCAATGACGCTATCGTAATCACAATAGACAACAAACAATTAAACACGTTATGTTTTAAACCAAATATTACATTTTAAATGAAGTCATTTGACAAGCACATAAACATGTCAACTACAGTGTGGATCCAAGAAGTGTTTCGTATGGTAACTGGATGAGGCTGTGCTAAACACTTCACTGATGAAGTTATAACCGCGTTAGACTCACCGTTGCAGGACTGAAGCGAAAACTGATGAGCAGCAGAATCTGAGCGACTAGGATGGCAAACGCCAGGTTGGCGTGAATGTGGTACCGCTGGTTACGGATGGTGCTTACAGACCTATATACATAGCAACAGGTACAAGGAAAGAGCATGTATTAAAAACAGTAATGATATATAGGTGTAGTTTGCAGTAAAATTAATACGTTCTCTTATTTTTTTACTCGCTAAGTAGTGGTATAAGTAAAAAGCCTGTAACCCTTTAAGCCTTTATTGATGTTGAAAACTAGTGACAACTATGGGCCAGTTGTTCAAAAAGTTTAATCGGGATCAAAATGATTGAGACTTTCAAATCCCATGTTTTGCTATCCAAGATCAGGCAAAATTGGATTGGATCACCCGGATCCAGATACACACCTTTTCAGATTAGCAAATCTGGATTACTAAATGGGATCATATGTCAATGTTGACTATTAGCTAGGGGTGTGTCAGCATCGATTATTGTTGACACCCCTACTATTAGCTATGTAAAAAACAGCAGGTAGTTTGGTCGGTATGGGGCATTAAGTTTAATTACTTGCAGAGACAATAAAACAACATAACTTTTCCTTTAAAGTTTTCCTGTACTGTGCCACAGTTAAAGGTATAGCGAAAGATTTTTCAGAATTTTTGAAAAGAACCGCCCTTCCACTTTTTAAAAAAAATGCACATGCGCAACACTCTACCTGCTCCTGAGAGGGAACGCCTATTAAATGTTGCTGCCGGCATGGCTCATACATTGAGATGTTTACCGTGTCTGCGCGGTTCTTGACTTGTGCCAGGGCTAACATCACTAATCATAGCTTACATCAACTTTTACTAGCAGTGATTTTAAAAGGATTTCTTCAAATAGCATGACAAACTTTACCTGTCAAGTAGAAACTTCGCGACTTAGGGCATCAGTGGGAAGCCCTACCTGTGCTTTTAGCGCACGCCAGCGTGTGAAATATTCTCCCAAAAACACTCTGGTCTTGTTTCTTTCTTAAGAGGCATTTCTCTTCTTGTCATACAATTCGTAGACACTTTTTCTCTTGCGACCCTCAAACATTTAAAAAAAAACAAGGTGAGAACGCGAGTTTCAATGAATGGTTGAAACTGTAGCCCACCACATATATACACCTGAAAGTGCGCATGTGCAGAAAGCGAACCTAAGGACGAGCACGTACGACGGCCTTATGTAAACATATCAACAGAATGATTGACAACTGGGATGACCAATAGTCTTGATGATCCACCCGGAAAAAGAAAATCCTCCGCTATACCTTTAGGGGCGGTTTCCCGGACAGGGATTAGACTAGTCCTAGACTAAAATAAATGTTAGAGCTGTCAAAACTGAAAACAACTTACGCTGACATATTTTAAAATACATTATTACTCTTTGTTTTCCCTCAAAATGCACACAAGTAATGATTTTAGTAAGGCATGTTTGTTAAAACTAGTTATATTTCCTAATTAAATGAATGCCTAGTTCTGGCCCAGCTAATCTCTGTCCGGGAAACCACCCCTAAAAGTTACAGATTACCTTTGTTAAAATTAAATGTTAAATATTTTTGTTTGCTATTGACTGCTTTTTTTCTTTCTTAATTGACTGGAAGGTTTAAATGGTAGACCGATGTTTTACATATACATTTATTATTATAAGGATTGTACTAATCAAAAGCAAAATTTAAACAAAAAATTATACATTTATAAATAAAAATAAAACTGCAGGTTTATAAGATTTTTAGTAAACTTTTTTCCAAAAAAAAATCCAATCTTACTAAAAAGTTTTGAACAGCACAAAGTGGTGATTTGATACAGATCAAAACCTAGATTGGATTTTGTGATACAATCCAAATTCATAATCCATTTTTTTGTTTTAAACAACCCATTCAATCTGATCTAATACGTTAGCCGAAATCCAAGTGGATTATTTTTAAACAACTGGCCCAAGATGATAATATTTCACCATATTTGTGGTTCTGTGGCACTAAAGTAGCAATGGCTCAACCAATAGCAGACAAGGGAGTGTTTGGGAATCCTGATGGTGACATCAATAGCGCCAAATTATACATTCCATCTTTAATCATGTTTAAAGGAAATATATTGTTTCAATTGCCCATATGAGCTTATGCACGTCCACAATGCATTGTGGGATACTCACGACAGCACGGCAAAGGTGACCAGTGTTATCGCCAGGCAGAAAATAGAGATAGAGCAGCCGATGTAGCTAATGGTCGACAGCGCCACCTGATGGGCCTTCGAGAGCTGTGGAGGAGTCAAACACAACGGCACAGGCAATGAGATAAAACCAGTATGTCAATAATTTGGCTTTGTTTACCGCACAGTGCTTCAGGGGTTTTACATGACTTAAAACCCCAGATGTTATTGTACCACGGCAACAATCTGTTGATTGTAAGGTCAAAGGTCCCATATGATCAGCTGAACTTGAATTTATGTTTGCAAAACATTCAGTGACTTCAGTAGGGTTACATCACAGTTGTATCAAAAACAAACTTGCCTGATATCATTTCCAATCTGTTACGGGGGTGTCAAACTTATTTTATGCCTAAAATGAACTTTCATAACTTTTAAAGTTTTAAAGATTTCTATGGCCTATTGTTGTCATCTTTGGCACAATTATATCTAATACTCAATATATTTTGTACCCATAATTATAATGCAACAATTTTTTTACAATTAAGAAAAGATGAGAAAATACACTCCATTCACAGATTTCCTTAAAATACAGTATAGCACCGCATTGTTACGGCTCCTCTCACCCGTCGCCTGTAATTGGTACCCAGTGTTGCATCTATAGGCATTTGCTTTTCCCCATATTTCTATTTCTGTGCTTGGGCTCGATTGTACATTAACTTTGCTTCCTGCCTTGTGATTATCACAGGCCCGGAATATCGAGGACCTGGAGAGCACTAAAGTAAGCACGATATCCTCCAGTCTTAAAGCGTTGAGGTGAGCCGCTAATTGAAGCCCCGGCAGAGACGGGCATTAGCATCAAAGCGCGAGAGGAGATGATTACATGACTGAGTGAGGACAGACTTTCTCAACAAACACATGCAGATGATAGACGCAGAAGAGCCGAGCTGCACCTGGGTATCTCGGTTTGGCTCGTACAGTACAGTTGCAGCTCTCTGTAAAAGAATCAGAGTCTCTTTCCTTTGCAGACATGTTATGTCCCTACTTAGTGAGTATTTAATGCTGACAGGGCCTGACTTAAATGTGTTCTCTTTAAATAAATCACCAGGACAAGGGTTAGCAAAATATGAACCTGCGGTTCTTGTTCGGTACTGTATTTCAAAGGCAGCTGTTATTTACAAGCATTCCCTGACAGATGACGCTCCATCTCCCCGCCAAAATCCAGCCCAGGGCATTCAACCCACCCAGCTCTGAATCACGGCCTCCTCCGAGAGCCATTCGCATACAACACCGGGTTTCGAATGAGCTAGCAACGAATACCGCACGTCACCCGGGGAGAACCGTCTTAACTGTGTCCAAATCTTCTCTTTTACTAAAGTTCTGCAGCTGATTTACGGAGCGCCTCGTCCAATCACAACTTCGAGCTTTGCATGTTGCTGGCTCGCTGCGGTAGAGTAACACAGTTTAGCGTTGCAATAATCGCAGTACTTGTGTGACCCTGCTGGGATACGACCTAATTGCTCAAGCAAGGAATGTTGAGAAACTCCACTAACATCAAAGGCCGCTGTTATTTTTGTAATATATGCACATTTATCTGGAAATCTTAAGCTTAGAGAAAATTAAAGTGAAAATGAATCATCAAAGTAAATGAGCAGGTATTGGAATACTTTGGGAACTGGGATGTTAGAAAGAAAATACTCTTGTTGTTAGGCTTGTGCTGATAAAATCGTATATTGAGTTTTGTTTTCATACATCATTTTATTGATTTTTTATCAATATTACCTACGTGTGGATTCATAATATTTTTAAGATCAATTAATGTTGAAGCAGGTCATCGAAAGACTGGCAGGTTTACTCATAGCACATGTTTGTCGCTGGTTCAACCACATGATTGTAAAGCATCACTTTGAAATAAACTGCAACACACGTATTGAAACATTTATAATGTAAGGAATAATGTATAGACATCCATTTCTTTTTCGTGATAACAACCAGCCGCCCTAACATTATCCTACTTGTTACACGGCTATTTACCTCATAAGTAAGGTAAGGAACATTAAATATTGATTTGAATTTTTTGACAAATACAGACCGTTCGCAAAGAAACACGGTTTTAAGATAAGACAAGACATTTAAAGGTGCAGTGTGTAAATTTTAGCGGCATCTAGTGGTGAGGTTGCAAATTGCAACCAACAGCTCAGTTCACAGCTCACCCCTTGATTTTGAAACACATAGAGAAGCTACGATAGCCGACACAGGACAAACATTTCATTGTTAGAGACAACTTAATAAAAATGTTTGTCCGTTAAGAGCTTCTGTAGAAACATGGCTTCACAAAATGGCGGTTTCCATGTAAGGGGACCCTCGGTCTATGTAGATAAAAATGTCTCATTCTAAGGTAATAAAAACATAACGGTTCATTATGAAAGGTCTTTATACACCCCTGATAATATAGTTTTGTATATTATTTTGCATTTCTGTCAAGAGATCCTTCTAAAAATTACACACCGCACCTTTAAATGTCACAAACACACTATTTGGTTTAAATCATTTGAAAATATAATATCATATATGTTATTTAAAGACATATTTATATAAAATTTTTGTGTACCCTACTTTCCGGCTTATAAGCCGCACCAGAGTATTAGCCGCATTATTCAAAAATGCGTCATTAAGATGAAATAACATATATAAGTCACAGTGGACTATACGTCACGTTTATTTAGAAAATTATTTCGCAAAATCCAAGCCGAAGAACAGACATTTAATCTGGAAAGGCAAGTTATTCAACTAGCCTAAACAATAGCAGATAAAACAACAGGCTGAATAGATGTCTGTACGTTAAAAGTAACATTATCAGTTATTTAAATGATAAACCATAGCATACAGAACTGTCCTGGAAGGTTGAATAGGCTAAATTAACCGAACTAGCGTGAAGTTCGCATACTCGTCATTCCACATTACTGAATCTATTGAATTACATAAATACAGAAGCAGCATTTGGCGAACTCTCGCGGCTGTAGGCGGTAATGTTGTCTCTTTGTCTCATAAATGTCAAAATTAATTTATACTGACTTACAAGGCGCACCTGACTATAAGACGCAGCACCAGCCCAGTTATGAAAAAAACTTGGCTTATAAACCGAAAAATACGGTAATATTACACTGAACCTGTCAAAATGATTTGCAGCATCAGGGTTACCGCGTGTTATTAGTTTTGAGTGGTTGTTATGTAGGAATAACAAACCTGCAAATTGTTGCGACTGGCCAATCAGAATCAAGCATTCCAATGAGTCATGTAATAAATTCTCATAAATAATACATTTGCCATAATCATGATTACACAAGGCCCTGATTATGACAATTTTTAATGCATAAATAAAAAAATCATAGACTTCTGCAGAATTGTTTAAACCAGTCAAAAAAAATATTTTTGAACCTGTAACGTCCATACCGCCACGCCGCCAGAGGGAGCCCTCGCCGGAGTACTAACATGGCGCCGCCCTCTGCTTCTCTGACTGTTTCCTGTTTGTCCCTACTTAAGACTCAAGCTAGCCCAGGGCTAGCGCAAAGTATTGCCAGCTTACCCCTGCATACCGAGCGTTTACTGAGTATTATTCTGACTGCCTGTTGTTGTGACCATCTGCCTGTTTATCTGTTTCTCTGCCTTTGGATCTACCCTTTGTTTTGTTTGCCTGGTTTGGACTGCCTATCTGTGTTTGATCTGCCTGCCTGTACATTGATTACTCTTCTGCCTAACGTCTTGGATTTGTTTGCCAGATTGGTTTGTTTTAATAAACACCGCAAAATGGATCCCTGTATTCCTGAGCAATCCTTACAGAATACTTCGCCCACCATCGATCCAGCGGATGTCGCCAATCTGAGGGCTGCGTATGAACATCAAAGCAGCCTCCTGCAGGGTTATCAAGAGCAGCTCACGCGTCTTCAGTCCGTCAATAAACATCTCACCTGTTACCTTCAAGCCTGGCCATCCACATCTGAAAAACGGTTGTGTGTATCGGAACCGGAGAAGTTTGACGGTACTGCTGAACACGTGAGGGGTTTCCTTCGTCAACTGGATATTTATTTCCAGGATCATGTGAGTGAAAATCTATCTGATGTTGCTATGTGCTCTAAACTGTTTTCATTGCTGACTGGCAAAGCGGTCGAGTGGGCAGCCGCTGTTTGGGACACGGATCAGCGTATTCGCACTTCTTACCCTTACTTCAGTCAACAACTGCGAGAAGTATTTGAATATCCAGCTGGGGGAAGAAGTGCTTCGTCGCAGATCATTCACATGGCTCAGAATCATCGTCCTGTCGCTGAATACGCCATTGAGTTTCGCACACTTGCTGCACAAAGCGGTTGGAATGAAAAATCGCTTAAGGACGTTTTTCAAAACAGTCTGGATAAGGAACTCCAAGCGGAGCTGGCATGTAAAGGTGAGAACCTGAAATTTTCTGATTTTGTAACTCTAGCAGTCCATATTGATAACCTGATGAGAAATGTACCATCTAAATTGAAGCCGAAAACCTCAGCTAGGCCCGGGAATACATCCTGTATTGCAAGGCATACTCATGCTGAACCTAACGATACAGTAGAATCTATGCAGATGGGATTCGCACCTCTCACTATGGAGGAACGGCAGCGCAGACGTACATTCAATTTATGTTTCTATTGTGGAAAACCAGGCCATCGCATTGATCACTGTCCAGCTAAGAAGCCTCGTTACACCAGCACGGTAAACCACTTACTTAACCTCCCTTCTTGTTATGATATGTGTTCACAACCCGTAACCATCACCCACAATAAGGAAACCATGTCATTCACGGCATTAATTGACTCAGGCTCTGCTTTAAACTTTATTCATGAAGATGTGATTTCCAAATTTCTCATTCCTGTAATACCATGTCAACCCCCATTGAGCATTTCTGCAGTGAATAACGTTCCCATTGGCAAGGGCATTTCTCACCAGACTGTTCCTCTCACCCTACAAGTGGGCTCTCTGCACCTCGAGACAATCACCTTGTATGTTATCTCTTCACCTCGCTATGACGTCATATTGGGACATCCATGGCTTGTGGCACATAACCCTGAAATCAACTGGAGGACTGGAGAGATTTTACAATGGTCATCACGATGTCTGAAAAACTGCATTGAACCCTTGAAGCCTAAACCCTGTCTGTCTACTCACATTGAAAGCCCGATTGGTAAGAGTGTACAAATTCCTGATGTTTATTCTGAATTTTCCGAAGTATTTAGCAAGGCTAAAGCAACAGAGTTACCACCCCATAGACCCTGGGACTGTGCGATTGAGTTGTTACCCAATGCTATGCCTCCTAAGTGTAAGATTTATCCCCTGTCACAACCTGAGACCCGTGCTATGGAGGATTACATATCAGAAGCACTCCAAAATGGCTTTATCAGAACATCCACATCCCCTGCTGCAGCTGGCTTCTTCTTCGTGGAAAAGAAGGATGGTGGCCTGAGACCCTGCATTGATTATAGAGGTTTGAACAATATTACTGTCAAATTTCCATATCCTTTACCTCTTGTACCCTCAGCGCTAGAACAACTCCGAGAAGCAAAAATTTACACCAAACTGGATCTACGCAGTGCCTACAATCTGGTCCGTATCCGTGAAGGTGATGAGTGGAAGACTGCATTCCACACCACTAGAGGGCACTATGAATACCTCGTGATGCCATATGGTCTATCTAACTCTCCCGCCGTCTTCCAATCATTCATTAATGAAGTTTTCCGTGATCTCCTGAACCAATGTGTCATTGCCTACATTGACGATATTCTGATTTATTCCAATAGTATGGAGGACCATATCTGTCACGTCAAGGAAGTCCTGTCTCGCTTTCTCCACAATAAACTGTATGTGAAAGCCGAGAAATGTGAATTCCATGTCTCTACTACAAACTTCCTGGGCTACAACATCAGTTCACAGGGTGTAGAGATGGACACCAAAAAAGTCAAGGCAGTCACAGAATGGCCACACCCCCATACTGTTAAAGACCTACAACGATTCCTGGGATTCGCAAACTTCTATCGCCGTTTCATCCGTAACTACAGTATGGTAGCAGCTCCCTTGACAACGCTCCTTAAAGGCAAACCCAAGAAACTCCCATGGAACCTGCAAGCTGAACATGCCTTTCTGAAGTTAAAGAACTGTTTTACCTCTGCCCCGATCCTGAAGCATCCTGACCCTGAGAAACAATTTATTGTGGAAGTAGACGCATCAGACACAGGTATTGGAGCTGTTTTATCCCAACGCCATGGTCCTGCTAACAAAGTGTATCCCTGTGCCTACCTTTCTAGAAAACTCACCCCAGCCGAAAGGAACTATGATGTAGGAAACAAAGAGCTACTAGCCATCAAGGCAGCCCTGGAGGAATGGAGGCATTGGCTAGAGCAGGGGTCGGCAACTGGCGGCCCGCGGGCCAAAAGTGGCCCGCCAGCAATATTTTCTGGCCCGCCGGATTAATTTGAAGTCCGTTTTTAAAAAATTTTTTAATCAGACTTTTTTATTTTACAATAACAGTTTACAAAAATGTCCCAGTGTATCATTCCTTCATTCGTTTTTTCAAATCAAAACCAAAAAGAAAATAAAGAAAAACGACTTGTTTTTCTATTATTTATTTCCTGAACTAAAATCAAAGGACTCGTTTTCTGTGCGCTCAGATCAAAAATAAAAAAATGAATGAAAACGGGTTCGGACAAATTTTAATTGAACACCTTAGCAGACATATACCAATGAAATAAATTTAAACAGATCAGGTACTAACAGATTACATTTTAATAAGGGTTTTAATAAGGGTTTGAATAGCAACCATGCTTTCCTGTAAGTCTCATTCGCTTACAGTCCGACTTTTGAACTTTTTTCATTATTATTTATTCGCGTATATTATTATTATTATTATTATTATTTATTGCTACACTGACAAATAGCAAGAATGTCCTGAAAAAAATGCGTATAATAGCTATCTTAACGGGCCGCTTTTTCTCGTTCTCTTTCTCTACCAGCGCATCCGCGATCATAACTGTCATTAGAGTTTGAGCATACTTCTAAAACACAATCGATCAAATAATTGCAGAGGTATGACTTCATGAATCATTTGCAAATTTACCTCGTAAATCATGTCAATTCATTAAACTCCGTGACATTGCAAATTACTGAAAAGTAATTGCTGGCTTTTAGAAACCACTACAAAATATGATAAAAATAAACTCTTTTACTGCAATAATATTGCAACTAATACACTTTTAAAGTAGATTTGAAAGGAATACTGTTGTTTTCTGCTACTTGAACTTGGGGCTCGAGCACCCGACCTAAGGTTCGACCTGCCTTCGAAAACAGCAAGTCAAGTTCGTTTACCGTTAATTATTAAGACTAAATGGGCAGGTAAATTCGTTAAAAAAATGAAAGTAATCCGCCAAAATATGGTTTTACATGTCTATTAAAATAAAGCCATTATTAATTTTCCTAACGCATAGTTCTTTGATCTTTACCTCCGTTTAAAACGTTATAAATTTGGCAAAGGAGGATGTTCAGCAATTTGAACAGCAACTCCGCAACCAACTCGGTTTATGATGGTGAGAAATTTGAGTGAGAGGCTTTGTCCTATTTAATTTATTTTTTATATTTCATTATAAATACAATGAATACAATGTTAAAATAATATTTTTATTGGCACGAACACAATTTTTGTATAACATTTAAAATGATCTGTCTCTTTTCGTTAGAGACATTTGAATGTGAGATTCTGGAAACGAAACGTGACGTTAAGTTTTGCGGACCCGTCAGGTAGGGAAATAAAGCGGGTGAACACAAATGAATCTATGAATAGAACCTTGTCGGAGCTGGACAAAAACAGTCCAGCGGAGACCTCCTTAAACCTTAGGTGTGTATGTGTGTGTCCCGGATAAATATTAATAAAAAAAGGAATAGTTCAAAAGTCGGACTGTAAGAGTATTTCATGAAAGCATAAATGCCTGTAATATTACCACTATAGTACTTGATCTGTTTAAAATGATTTCATTGATATATTATGCCTATAAAGGAGTTAATAAAAAAAATGTCTAATCCAGTAATTAATTTTTTTATCTGAGCACACAATCAGAAAACCCGTGGTGGTTAATTTTTTCATTTTTGTTTTTAATTTGAAAAAAAAAAACGATTGAACGAATGATACACAGACCCATTACCATGTTTTTAGCAATTTTTAATGCCGTCTTTCGTCTTTTAAATAGGAAATAAAGACAATGTTTCTTGACAAAAGATCAGATAGCCTATATAGGCTAATTCAAAATAAGACGTAAGTGTGCCAACAACAGTTGGCCCGCCATCTACTGGCTAAAAAAAATATTGGCCCGCGGCCAAAGTTACTTGCCGACCCCTGGGCTAGAGGGTGCTAAGCATCATTTCGTCATTCTGACCGACCACAAAAATCTTGAGTATGTCAAGGGAGCCCAGAGATTAAATGCACGCCAGGCAAGATGGGCCCTGTTCTTCACTCGCTTCAACTTCTCAATCACTTATAGACCCGGACACAAAAATGGAAAAGCTGATGCCCTGTCCCGTTATCACGATCCCACACCATCTGACCGCTCACCTGTTCCCATCATACCCCCCACTCACATCATTGCTCCCATAGCATGGGATATCATGCAAGAAATCACCCAAGAGCACCAGAACGATCCTGTCCCACCTGAATGCCCTCCTGATAAGACCTACATCCCCCTTACTCTACGGCCCCGAATCATGCAATGGGTTCATACCTCACTCAGTTCAGGTCACCCAGGTATCACCCGCACCATTGCACTAGTCAAGACCTCATTTTGGTGGCCCACACTGAACCATGATGTTGCTCAATTTGTAAAATCTTGTAGAGTATGTGCCCAGTCCAAGACACCCAAAGAATTACCCTCCGGTCTCCTGAAACCCTTGCCCATACCACAACGCCCCTGGTCCCATCTCAGTATTGACTTTGTCACCGATTTGCCCCGCTCCGACAATTTCACCGCCATCCTGGTAATCATCGATCGCTTCTCCAAATCCTGCCGTCTAGTACCCCTCAAGGGTTTACCCACAGCCATGGAAACCGCTGAAGCTATGTTTCACCATGTGTTCAGAAACTTTGGAATACCCGAAGATATTGTCTCAGACCGTGGAACCCAGTTCACCTCCCAGGTTTGGAAAGCATTTTGCAATAATTTGGATATTAATGTAAGCTTAACATCTGGTTATCATCCACAGTCTAATGGCCAAGTAGAAAGACTAAATCAGGAGATTGGGCGCTACTTGAGATCCTACTGTACCCGTGAACAACACCGCTGGTCTGAATTCCTGCCATGGGCCGAGTACGCACAGAACTCATTGAGACATTCTTCCACCAATCTCACCCCCTTCCAGTGCGTACTCGGCTATCAACCCCCCATGTTCCCTTGGTCAGGAGAGCCTTCAGATGTTCCTGCGGTTGATGATTGGATGAGGAGGAGTGGAGAAGTCTGGGAAAGCGCTCATGTTAGGCTCCAGAGGGCAATCCGCAACCAGGAGTTCCACGCCAACCGTCACAGACGTCCTCATCCCCCATACCAGCCTGGTCAGAGGGTCTGGCTCTCCACCCGGGATTTGAAACTCCAGCTCCCGTCTAAGAAACTAAGTCCGAGGTACGTAGGACCTTTCAGAATAATTAGACAAATCAATGATGTTACATACCAGTTAGAGCTGCCTGTTAATTATCGTATTTCTCCCTCTTTTCATGTTTCCCTGCTGAAACCTTACCATGCGGAGTACGACCCCAACGCCGAGCCTCCTGAGCCACCTCCTCCTCTCGACGTTGCTGGGGAACCGGCATACGCCGTGAGAGAGTTGTTGGACTCGAGGCGGCGCGGGGGTCGTCTCCAGTATCTGGTCGATTGGGAGGGCTATGGCCCTGAGGAAAGGTCCTGGGTAGCCTCGGACGACATTCTGGACCCAAATCTCATCGAGGAGTTTCATCGAGCCAGACCTGACCGTCCTGCACCACGCCCCAGAGGGAGGCCCCGTAGAGCGCCAGGAGGCGCTCCTAGAGAGGGGGATTCTGTAACGTCCATACCGCCACGCCGCCAGAGGGAGCCCTCGCCGGAGTACTAACATGGCGCCGCCCTCTGCTTCTCTGACTGTTTCCTGTTTGTCCCTACTTAAGACTCAAGCTAGCCCAGGGCTAGCGCAAAGTATTGCCAGCTTACCCCTGCATACCGAGCGTTTACTGAGTATTATTCTGACTGCCTGTTGTTGTGACCATCTGCCTGTTTATCTGTTTCTCTGCCTTTGGATCTACCCTTTGTTTTGTTTGCCTGGTTTGGACTGCCTATCTGTGTTTGATCTGCCTGCCTGTACATTGATTACTCTTCTGCCTAACGTCTTGGATTTGTTTGCCAGATTGGTTTGTTTTAATAAACACCGCAAAATGGATCCCTGTATTCCTGAGCAATCCTTACAGAACCCAAAAGAGCGATTACTAAATTAAAATCCGACTTACATGTTGAATAAATCTGTAGTTAAAGAAACACATTTAAAGTTTTATTATAAAATAACTAGAATTCGAAAAAATAACAAAATATTTATTTATGTCTTTTAATATCTTTTTATTACAAGCAAACCTTACAAGCCTGGTTTCTTCAGGGTTATTTTTCAAAATGTCGATAAACTATTGCGAAATGACAGTGTTTCCATTAAACAATATTATGTTACTAAAAAACATAATTTTGTTCTCTTCCAAAAACCGATTCCAAAAACAATGGCGACGGCTGTGCAGACGGACATACGGATGACATCAAAATACAGCGAGAGCTGTTCAAAAGCAGACAGAGCGGTGGACACTATGTTGAAGTGGAACACACTTATGTCTTGTCCTCAAACCAAAAATACTGTACCATATTTAAAAAACAATCGTGTGACGCACGTCAGGTGACCTGTAAATGTGACATTTTTTTCCATTGCAATTTGCAGCATGTGCATTTTTATTCGCTATTTCAATTTACGCAATTTAAAGATAATGGAAATGTGTCTACAGTCTACATTAAACCATAATTGTACATGCCGCGTTAGCCCAGGCCCTTCTCTAAAACCAGGCTGACAGATTTAAGCTTTAAGACACACACACACAAAAAATGTGCTGTACAGTTCCTGAAGTCAAGACTGGCATTAGATTGTGACAATGTGGGTGCCTCACCTCCATGGGAACCACTTGCATAAGTATGGCGAAGTTGGTCAGATGGTTACACAAGCAGACAGAGAAGGACAGGTTTCCATCAGCTCTCACACATCCCTCATTGGACCACACACCCTCTTTTGAGCTGAAACAGACACATTACACATGTTTAATTAAGCGTTACTTCTGCTAGAGTTATATTGAAACCATATGTATTCACACCATCAACCAATGTTAATGGTATTACCGGAGCTTTATTAATCAAATCTGATTTAAAAGAAATCAAAACTGAAGCAAGATCCCATTAATCTCTGTGAGAACAAATATTATTTCTCCATCTTTCACGTCCGTCATAGATGCAGTATTCTATTGAGGCTCTGAGAGCATGAGAAAGAATGGGAGGGAGATAGAGAAAAGACAAGAACAAAGGGATCTCACTACAAATCAAACATACTTTATTGTAACTGATAAACATTTTCAAAATGGCTTTGTTTTATTGGCTCTAAGTGAGTTTCTTATTGCACAAGATTGTCCTTTATAAATAACAGACCACAACTCTCTTTTGAAAGATAAATTGCAAGAAAGACTTACATTAGGTCCTAATTTATCATTCCTAGCTCTCTTTAGTGCATTCATGAAAGAATTAATCCTGTCAAATTAATGAACAAATCGTTCTTTCGAGGCGAATCTTTCCATGAATTGGTAATCCTTGTTTACAACCAGGCTGAATCATTTGTTCCCCAATGACAAAACTCAAAATCTGTCATGTTAGAAACAATGTTATGTGAATTTGGATCAGCGTGAGTAGATACAGTATAATGAATACATTTTTTGTGTGTGAAGCTTATTCTTAAAAATTATGCAAGTTGTATGACTGACAAACTTCTTGATACTGTTATGCTGCGTTTACACTAACGGCGCATTCACACGGGGCGTAAGCGTTAACGCTTAACGGAAGGCTTGTCTGAAGCGTGGCGAACAGCCAATCACAGTGGCGGATACACATGCTCCGTTCTTCCATAAACATAATTGGCTGGCTCTGTCTAGGTAATTTGCATAAGGCGATCTGACGCACGCGTTGCCGCTCTAAAAGTTGAGAAATGTTCAACTTCTGCTGCGAGCAACGGCACTGACGCGGCGCCGACGGATCGACAATTCAGTTCGGCAACGCATGACGTCACCCATTAAAAGTGAATGGGAAGCGTTAACGCCCCGTGTGAATGCGCCGTAACTGCGGTAGAGGCGTGAAGCACGAGTGATTTCAATGTTAAGTCAATGTGAAGACGCGTTGACGCGCGGCTAGAGGTCCCGCGCCAAATGCCTCTTCCGCGCCGCGGGACCTCCAGATGTGCGTCAACGCGTCTTCACATTCACTTAACATTGAAATCACTTGCGCTTCACACATCTTCTGCAGTTGGTGTAAACGCACGCGTTTCCGCCTCATTCGCGCATCTAGCTCGCGCAAAAGGCGTTGTGAGCGGTACGGGCAGTTGTACGGGCTGATGTGGTGGCAGCCCCGCCCGGAGTCACTCATTCAACCAACGCTTGATATTGTCCGTGCGCAGTCACCCGTAGCTATACGAAACAAGTTCTTATTTCTATAGAGGAGACAGGAATAAAAAGGACCTCGCTTGGAAGAGTGTCAGTGAGGACATTGGGCAACCTGGTAAGTTGTAATACACATTTCACTTTTGAGTCACGTGATGTTTATCGACCCGCGCCGTTTATTTTCCCCGAATAGTAAGGTTACCAAATACAAACTGGTAACTCTCTCGATAAATGCACCATCAACATCAGTCATCTTGCAAACAGACAACCGCATAGCACTTGCCCCTCCCACAAGAAACAGATTTTGCCTCTGATGCGCATCAAATGCTTGCTTTTTCCGCGCGTCTACTACGCTCTACACGAGCGAATGCATTCAAACTGTTCAAGCGGCAAACTAAGCGCGGTAGATGCGCTTTTGACGCCTGAAATGCAGTTGGTGTACTCAGCATTAAACTCACCTGTAGTCTAGAAAGGCACAGTACAGGAACACTTTGTTGCTTTGGTTTAAGGCCTGAAGCTGCTGCTCTTTACTCTGAAAGACAGTGAACCATTTATAAAATGATAAATAAACCATCACAGATGTCATGTCGTAACAACCATTCCATCATTCAGTCTAAAAGGTTAAATTCATCACATCAGACATGTATTACCCAAGTATCAATGGTAATATGTACTGGCTAATGAAAGGTTGCTGTGTTACAACACTGCATTGGTTTTATTAGTTTGGAGAGTTTGAAACACAATATCATTAAATTAAATTAATCTATGAGCATCGTTTTAAATACACACATATACCTGCAAAGTCCACACTGCAGAAACTCATTTTAAGATTTTAAGTTATTCTGCATCCAACATAACCAAATGCCATCTAGGATTTCCAAAAATGAATCTGTGGCTCCTCTCAATAATTAGACTCATACAATGTCTGTGACTGAATAAGATACAGCTAGTCGGAATAGTGAAAAGAAAAGAGCCATACACATGACCAGAATGGAAATGGGCTGAGTTGGGTAGATGAGAGATATTTGAACTACCGTAGGAGGGCTTGGAAACTATGTCTAACGCACCAGACAGTCAAGCTGGAGAAAATTCAAGATAGGAAAAGATTTTGGGAGAATCGTAAGGACATTGCAATTCTGGACCTGACCGACCCGTCTAGGTTTGGCATTTGCATCTGTATTCCACACAGATCAAAAACAGGAACAGAAGTTAATGACATCATTATTAGCCTGGATTTCATGATGGGAAATATGTGGAACAACAAGTTAAACATAAGCTGGTGATTTGTATTAATGTTGGGTCTATTCACAGCCACATTCAATTATTTGATTGGAATAAACACAGCTTGTGTTTTCATCTTCACTGACGCACATTGTTGTGAAATGAGGTTAATCAGGGCTGCTTGTTAGTTAACCAAGAGTGTTTAACTAATAGGAAAGTTTTGGTGTGCGTGTTTCAACCTCAAGTGTACAGAAGGGGTTAAACCAGTGGCGGCTGGTGACTGCTCTTCCGAGGGGTGCAAATTCAAAATATGTGTTTGTTGTGTCATGTGAACCAAAATGGTTGTCAAAATAAGTGCCTGCTGCACACGCGCCAAAACCGTTTATGAGAAAAGAGACGCTCACGTTCACAAAATACACGGAAGACACTCCCTTAACAGTAAACTCTGATTACGCATGAGATTATGCGAGTATCTGGCAAACGCGATCGTCTCTTTTATCATAAACCCTTTAGAAGCGTCTGCAGCAGGCACTTATTTTGACAAGACACATGATGCACATACGTTCACTCGACGTGCCTAACACATATTTTGAAATTACGAACCACACACATGACGGGGTACATATATGTTGTGATGAACTTTGCATCTTGCGCCCTTGAAAAAAGAAGTCACTGGTGCCACTGGGTTAAACACATCTAAAGGGAAAGACTGTAATTGAGAAATTGCATTGGTATTAGTAGATAAACATAGTGTGTGTGTGTGTGTATAAGTGTAAACCGGGCAAAAGTATCTTTCAATGGGAAAAAGGAAGCATCCGAATGTAGGTGTTGAAATAACAACTTTTTCATTTGTGCAACGGAGACACAAGTGACATATTTAGCATACAGAAGGTAACAACCACAAAACTGTATTTATATGTCTTAATATATAGAGCTCTACAAGCTCCTCGTCTGAAGTGAAAGTGTGTGTGTGTCCGTGAGAAGATTTTGTTAATCCTGCATTGCTCCTTATAGCTCTCGCTCTGTTGGATTTAAGGAGAAACAGATGAGCAAATGGGGCACCACCCCATCTCAATAAAGATTGGCCTTTACAACAACAGGACAGTTCAATCTCACTCTCAACCTGACTGGTCCTCTCGGTTAAGACTGGGGCTTTAACAGTAATAAGTGACTAAGAGGCTAATTTTCCCCAGGAGGGCAAAATAGAGCATGGAAAGTCTAACCCATACTAACTGGGTCAAAATAGGGGCTGTGTAAAAATTCCTTCACTTTTTAGTAATGTAATCAATTCCCTGAAAAAGTCGGTGAGGTACATTCAGTACTGTGTAGTACATGGACACACTACTTAAAATTCTCGAGTAGACGGAACCTAAATGTCTATCTCATTAGAGAAACTTGCATTTCACGCACCTGGTAAACCAATCATTTACCTGTAATGACCCTGACATCAGTGACTCACTTTACAACAGTGAACCACTGTTTGTGGAAACCATTGGACAGTCTAAAATGAATCCTGCCTATTGTAAAATGGTCTGTGACTTTTCTTACGTAACGGCATATGATTCCCGGTAAACTTCAAATATAGCTCACTCAAATATTTATGTAATTCAAAACATGTTTAAGGTTAGCAGACAGGCAGTATATTTATTATATGACAAGCTGTTTCCACAAAAGCAGCTTATTCAGCATACTGAAGTATCTCCTTCATTGGCTTCTACTTAAACACAGCAATCTTTTGTCCAGCTGCAGCGATCCTGCCACCTTAAAGGCACACTCCACTTTTTGAAAAATATGCTCATTTATCAGCTCCCCTAGAGTTAAAGATTTGATTCTTACTATTTTGGAATTCATTCAGCTGATCTCTGGGTCTGCACTTTTAGCATAGCTTAGCATAATCCATTGAATCTGATTAGACCATTAGCATCATGCTCAAAAATAACCAAAGAGTTTTGATATTTTTCCTATTTAACACTTGACTTTTCTGTAATTACATTACTAAGACCGAAAGAAAATTTAAAGCTGTGATTTTCTAGGCCAATATGGCTAGGAACTGTACTCTCAAACTGGCGTAATAATCAGTGACTTTGCTGATGTAACATGGCTGCAGCAGGCGTAGTGATATTATGCACTGCCCGAAAATAGTCCCCTTGGTTACTTTAGATGGCAGGGGACTATTTTCGAGCCCTACGCTAACAGGATTTTTTTTCTCTTTTCCTGTCTTGTCCTCTTTCCCGAGGACAATGGGACTAACAGAACCAGCTCCGGCTGCCGTGAGGTCATTATGCCACTGATCTACTGGCCTTCCTTCAACGTGATGCCCAGCAGTGATGCGCGGGTCAAATTATAAACAACACGCACCTGACCGAGGTTTCTAACTAACCTGCCCGCAAAAAAATAAAAAAAGTGTACCCGACCCACTCCCTGGCCCGCATTTTTTAAAAGTAGTAATTGATTAAAATAGTTAACTGGCATCGTTATTTCAAACGACCCCGACCCGACCGACCGCGACCCGGATATCATTAAAAATATTTTTGGATGACTTGTAACCGCAGGCACCCGCTCATTTCGGATCAACCCGCAGATCACTGATGCCCAGCTGATGTCAGACCAACGATCTAATCTACTAATCCGTGAATATATATACATATATTATGTTTAATCCCCCATAAAATTGTTAAAAATCGTACCTATTATATAACATATCCTCTATAAAATCTACGTCTCCTAGTGAAGCATCTGCAGCAGGCACAAATTTTGACATGACGCGTGATGCACATAGGTTCGCATGACGCACCAAACCCATATTTTGACATGACAAGCCACATAAAATATGGGCTAAATACATAAAGAGTTTTGTTGCAAAACAAGATAAATCCGTTTTTTTAATTGTTCAGAAATCTCGTTTTTTGGTTGTGCATTCCAATTAATATCAATTCAACTGTAGCTGGTTTGTTTTGATTTAAACCTTCATAACTTAAAAAAGCTAAGTAGCACCATAAAACAAAATAATAACATGATAACATAATAATAAACATGTTTTGACAAAAATGTTAAAAAATGGATTTATCTCGTTTTGCAACAAATCTCTTCACATGTTTTGACACCTTTTTTTGACACCTCGAGAAAGAAGTCACCGGCCGCCACTGCACAGAGTACAACTTTCCTAAAACAGTACCTACAATATATGGTGTCACTCGTCTCTGCCATTTTCATATTTTAGTATTTTGAATGTGACGACTACCGGGGCGCATCATTTGACAAACTTCTTAAAAAGTATGCACTGTAGCCGGGAAGTTTGCAGAGTCAGATGTTTAAAAAAATCTCCAGAGAAGAGAATCGATGGGTGTGGACTCTTTCTAGGTTTCTCACTTTCACTCCGATACGTTTCTCTCTGAATCTAAGCTGTCTAACTCATTCTTTCTCTTTCTCACTGCCAAAAACCTCATTACTAAAAAAAGCAGGTAGTTTTTACAGCTCCATCAGCAAGTCTTTCTCTCTCTCTCTAGTCAAATGAACACAGATGGGGTTGGCTGTGTGTTTGTGGCTCCCCCCTGCCCCGCAGCGCTCAGGACTTGCCAGGGAGGCGTGAAAGCACTCCAGCACTTTATTAACAACAATGGGCTTGCAAAAGCGCATGCAGTTTTGGAGGAGCTCCCTTTCTTACTTACCCAACAACAAAGAGACAGATATCACACCTAAAATGCAAAGGGAAAACGCAAGGTGATAATTAAGGCTTTTTATGTGAATTGAAGCACAGAGGTTTGGAACGAATCCTTTAATAGACACTGAAAGGTGCACACGTCACTTAAGAGGTTAAATGTTATGTAACCTTTGATTTTCGGGTATTTGGCACCTGCTCTGACATCATTCGCACCAGCCTATCAGATGGCAGTGATTCGTGTAATCACACATCAGGTCTAATTAGACCATCACGAGTGGCATGTGCTCATAATTAAGCCCAAAACACTTCTTATTGGCTGTTCTGGTGAAGGAAGCGTTTACACAGTCATCTGTGCCAACTGGCATGTACGTCTCTCTTCTGATTGGATGACATGTGTAATTCCAAGCATATGCAAGACCGTGTGTTGTCGCTCAGGGGAGCACAGCGAATGACACCGATATGTGAATCTGAATCAAAATCTTGGAAAGAATTGACTCTTTTGGATAAGAGTCAAGTAACATAAGGCACATAAGCTGGATTTAGCTCTGCTGGCTTAATTTAATATCTTTAAAACGTTTCCAAAGCACAAGTCATCACAATAAATCAAATTCGAGTAAAACGATTTCTTGTTTATCCAGTATCTCATCTTTTATGTCAAAATATCAAACGTCTTCAATCAAAACATGTCACAACCTTCTAGAAAACAAAGGCACAGCTTTTCTCTATTTGAGACTTTTTTTCCTGAAGCTGTACTGTAAGTGCCAAAGTCTCTCACACTTCACACCCGGGTGAGTAATCTGTCCATGTGCGTCACTTTATTTTAAAAGGGGGGACCGTTTAGGGTTCCTGTCTGTTTATACCTGGTATATAGGTGCGTTTTGCTTGACCGGATCACAAGTGGACGAGAGAGACACATTCACGTTTACACCTGGCATTTTAATCCGTCTCTTTTGTCCATTTTCGACCGCTTCTGTCCTGAGAGGGTGGTGTGTGGGCAAGTCCCTCTGCTTTTGTTTAAATGTCAGCGGGAGAAATGATGAGTTTAAATTGACGCAAACGAATATTAGGTCAGAGTCCACTACTTGTGTTGTTAGTAAACATGCTGCACAGTGTTTTGTACATGTATACGTAAGAGCTTTCTCTGATATTTCAGAGCAACTGATGAAATAAGCTCACACAACTTTTTAAAAGCTTGCAAAATGAAACGAGATAAAAAATAAAAGAGGCAGCGAGCAGCCGCTTTATTTATATCAATTGCCGTGTTTCCATCACCATGATTTTATGTGCATTTTAAAGTATCGCATCAAAAACTAGTGATGGAAATGCAAAACGTCAAATAATTAGCAAAAAAGTTTTTACGCTCGCCTGAGGTGGTTTTTGACTCGCAAATAATGGGAGATGGAAACGCATTTGCTGAATGCATTCTGATATAGCGAACATAAAACCCACAGGACTGACCATCTAGCTGTTTCCGCTGTCATTGTTTTCCCATATATGAGGTTCAATGTCATCTTAAAGGTCTCGTTCTTATTGATCCCATTTTTAAACCCTAGTTAGTGTGTAATGTTGCTATAATAGCATAAATAATACCTGTAAAATGATAAAGCTCAAAGTTCACTGCCAGGTGATATATTTTCTTTAACAGAATTCGCCTTTCAAAGTCTACAGCGAATAGCCGGTTTGGCCTACAGCCCTCTACTTCCTGCTTTAATGACGTCACTAGAACAGTTTTTTGACTAAACTCCGCCCACAGGAATATGTCAGTCACCAGCTAAGCTAACGGCAAGCTAAGCTGCTATCGAATCACAACACACTAAACAAACTACACAATCACAACTCGATACGTATTTCTGAAGGAGGGACTTCATAGAACAAGGAAGACAGCACGTTTTGAGAACAGTGAAAACAGCGCTATAGAGATACCGGTAAGTAAATTGTGTGAAAAATACTGCATTTTTTACACGTGAAACATGAACTCATGTTATATTGTGCAATGTAAACACAATCAAAGCTTCAAAAACACAGATAGAACGGGACCTTTAATGCCCTTGCTGCTAGTGCCTGAATTAAAAATGCTGCATTCCTTCTTCAGTTAAAAGCTGCAATGCTAATAAATTAATAACTTGCCCCATCATGACTACATGCAGTCCTGTCTCCATTTTCCACGCATGCCTTATTTTGTTTACTGTTGGTGTTAGGTTATTAATACCACCGTTACCCGCTCTCAAGGGGATCACACACCGGCCGCTCAGCGCCGCACCGTTCTAAAAAAATCGAACACATTGTTTTCTATGAGTATATGCACACCGGCGCCGCCAGGTGGTGCCTGTCTGCGCCGCCCAGCTGTGACTCAGGAAGTTGTTCAAATCCCTGTCGCGCCACACAGCCCACTCACATAGTTCAACATTAAATTACATCATATTTGTCCTAAATCATTAACGATTAACATTGGCTGCTAACGTATATTTTGCATTTTGAAGTAGACGCTATCTGACAAAGCTCGCGCTATAATGTGCACTTCCGGTTTACAATACCTCTGAGTTGTCATAGACACGACTCTGCGCAGCACAACGCGACGCTGAGCTGCGCGGCCAGTGTGCGACCCTCTTTACAACAGCTTGATGGAAATGCACCTAATTCGTAATTGTTTATTTTTTCTTTTTTTGCACATTTTAAAAAGATTTGCTTCACGTTCAGATGGAAACCCAGCTAGTGAAAGCCTAAAGATAGCGCTTTACAGTGTGTTCATGCTAAAAGTCATGTCCTTTTGTAGCTGCTCAAACACATTTGACCACATGAGCATCTGCACCACAAAAGCAATCGGGTTGAATGCGTTTTCGACTACCTCTGAATGTGGTTGAAAGTGAACGAGCCCAAAACGATTTGCACCCTGTTAACACCTGTAGTGTCTGTCCACTTGTGATAGAATTAAGGCAGTAATATTTTTGAGTTGTTTTAAAGAGGACATGTCACAAGTTTTTTACATAGTACAATATGTACATATGTGATGTTTTAGCTCAAAATACCATATAGATCATTTATTATAGCATGTGAAAATTGCCACTTTGTAGGTATAAGCAAAAATGTGTTGTTTTGGGTGTGTCCTTGTATATGCAAATGAGCTGATCTCTGCACTAAATGGCAGTGCCATGGTTGGATAGTGCAAATTAGGGGCGGTATATCCCCTGCTGTCATCACAGGGGGAGCCAAATTTCAGTGACCTATTGCTTGCAGAGAATGGTTTAACCAAACTAAGTTACTGGGTTGATCTTTTTCACATTTTATAGGTTGATATAAGCACCGGGGACCCAATTATAGCACTTAAACATGGAAAAGTTCATTTTGCTAATCAAGTTGACCAGATCACAGTTTAAAAATAAATAAGAAAAAAAGTCTGATTTAACTGATAATAAACAGTATATATCCTCAGAGAGATTATAACATTGGTCAAATCACTTTCAGCACCAATAGCATTGCATCATGTACTTTGACGTCACTGGAAACACAAACCTCAACCATGATGACAATCATCAAATGTCATTCATTAAAAAACAACTCTAAATACAACAGCTAACTAATAGAGACCATAGCAACAGCATAATATAAAAAAGCAAACACTAAAACAGTTAACTTTTTAAAAAATATACTAACCACTGAAATAAACAGCCCACGGGGCATGATGGGAAATTTTAAACCCCTTGCCAAATGTGAAATTGTTTGTCCAGTGAACCAAAAAATCCTTGTTAGCAAAAGGTTTAGGCTAATTTTAGTCTGTATACACAAAATAATAAATTGACTTTTAATAAAAAAACTTTGTTCAAGATCCTTAGTTTCCTTTGTTAGGGAAAATTCAATTCAATTGAGCTACAGAAGCAATTTAAAATGTTTAAAAATCACTTAAATAATCTCAACGGCACATTTTTGACAAAAGTTTGAGAAGTTCTCATTACATAATGACTTAAGGGCGCAATCCTTCTTAGTGATCTATTCAAGTGCATAATGTGTGCCATATTTAAATTCTGGCGCTGTCTGTCTTTGGATTTTGTAGGTATGTGGACAACACCATGCATGCATTAAAAACTGAATGTTGAGTATGTAGATGTTGATGTATTAACATTTTAGACTCACAGAGACATGCGTTATGAAATAATAAATTACAAATAACAATAAAATCAGTGCTTTAATCAAAGATAAAAGTATTTTTACAGAGTTTGACTATTGAAGTGTTTAATGTTGAGACAGGACCCCTGAAACCTGGACTTTATGACTAACTCACTGACTAATCAGAGGAAAAACTGAACCAAAGCAATACAATGAAACCTATATGTTTCACTTACGCAATGCAAGAACAAGCCTAAAGCATTAACTCCCAAGAGTGAAATGCATATTATTCCCGTAATCGCTCTCTCTTTCTTGCCTCGCACACATATGCATGAGCACACGCTCAAAAAATGGTCTGCTTAACGTCTCGCACACTCTCTCACATATTTTTTGACTGAGACCAAACCCAGTCGCACACGCACCTTATGAAACATGCTGCTGTTGGTTATGCTGGGTAGTGGCACTACACTGGGGTATATTTAAAGAACTGCGCAGTCTAAATAAAGCCCGGCTGGGCTAAATTTAAAAGCATGGAGGAGTGTAGTCTGGGCTTAACAGAGAAGATAAATTGTGAAAAGTAAATGTAGGTTTTTGGTCGCTCCCTTCTATTCACAGCAGTATAATTACATCTGTGGACAGGATGGCCTGTAATTCAGAGCGACTGCTTCGGTACACCGAGAAGACAAAGACTAATGAATGCGTAAACTTGACGAAAACACCAATCTCCAAACTTACAGAGCACGATTAGCCAAAAACCTGTTACAGTGAGGACTTGATCAATGCTAGCTGGATTGAATTTGTGTCTTATATGCTACCCAACCAGTAGTATGTGGATACCTCTTTTCATTAAAAGCTTTGGCAAGGCACCTTAATCTTAAAGGATAGGGACAGTAATTCTGTCATTATTTACTCACCCACAGGGGCGGATCCAGACATTGTAGACATTGGGGGCTTAGCCCAAATCTAGGGGTTTCAAAGCTTGGTCCCCTGTTGATATTTTTTCTCCATTTACGGCAGCTTTATGAACTATTTTTTAATCTAAGTGTTCTCTGTATTGTCCAGTGTTGGGTGTAACTAGTTACTAAGTAATTTGTTACTGTAATTTAATTACTTGAAAAAGTAATGTAAGGGATTACTCTTATTTTTCTTGTAATCGAATTACAGTTACTTCTGATGTAACTAAATACTGTCTATGGACTGTAGAACAATTATGTATACTATAATAAATAGTGGATTTAACATGGTTTTAGTTTACAATTCTCACTATTAACTGGTTGATTATTAGCATTAATATTACTGAGATGTTGACTGTTTTTTAGTAGGCCTACTTAAATAACACATATTAATGCCTGATTCTGCAAAACCTTATTCTACACCCTTAACCCTCCCCATTTCTACAAATACTTAAAATAAACAACTACTTTAGTATTAATAAGCAGTAGTTGGAGTATATTGAGGCAAAAGTAGTTAATAGTTAATTAATAGAGAGAAATGAACCCTAAAGTGGGACCAGAATAATTGATGTACTTTTATATATTGTTTCTTCGAGCGATTTCAAGCCTATCCTTGTATCATGTACTACATAGGATTTAGAAAGTAAATCGTAATAATTAAATTCTTTTTGGAGTAATTTGTAAAGTAATTTAATTACATGATTGAAGATGTAATTAGTAACTAGTAATTAATTACTTTTTTGAGTAACTTACCCAACACTGGTATTGTCATTTTGAAACTGCAACATAACAAATTTTGACAATGATACTTTAACTTCTCTTATCCAAAAATAGGCAAACATGTTTGCTGAAGGCTAATCCAGTAACTATAAAGCTACATAAGAATTACAATTTTTGACTT
The DNA here is from genome assembly GCF_027580225.2 of Misgurnus anguillicaudatus. Taxonomy (NCBI): domain Eukaryota; kingdom Metazoa; phylum Chordata; class Actinopteri; order Cypriniformes; family Cobitidae; genus Misgurnus; species Misgurnus anguillicaudatus. Next base: position 20,035,884 of record NC_073341.2, read on the forward strand.
CATTGACAGAACAATTTCTCACCTGCTTATGGAAGCGTTTCTCTCTCTTTCTGTCTATCTGTCTGTCTGTGATCTCTCTCCACCCTCCTCTCTTCCTATTTGCACTGTCAGTTATCACACATAAGGATATTTAGATTGGGGATTCACATTTTATAACTGTCTATCAATGTATTTCTGAGGTAAAATCATTGCGAATTTCAAATGCATATGGACAAAACATAAGCTACCTAACGAACTATATACTTTCTCACCTTCTTACTTCTGACGTCTTTAAAAATATAAATCGTATATCCATCTATAAAAAAGTATATATGCAACAATGAGCAAGTTTTTTCAAAGTTTTAATTCACTGTTATTAAATGTACTTTAAATACAACATTACCAATGACCAATGAGGCAGACTAGACCAGAGCACCACAGTAAGTTAGCCATGCAGATAATATATCAGTTGACGCTATTTAACAGTATTTACATCACATACCTATAAATATACACTTACAGTAATAACGAAGGCACTGTAATAATAAAGACACTTTGAAAATGCGTTTACTGTGGGGAGATTCAGCATATTATTTGCCTTCAACACGCATCTCTTATTCATTTTCAGTTGAGTGGGGGACCGGAGAGTTAAACCTGAGTGCCGCCACCTAGCGTCCTGGATGAATTAATTTTACAGATCTGAAAAGATTCGGGGCTTTTGACAAAACATTCGGGGCTCGAGCCCCAAAAGCCACCCCCCCGCTCCGCCCCTGCTCACCCATAAGTTGTTCCAAACCTGTATACATTTATTTTTTCTGCTGAATACAAATAAAGATATTAAAAAAATGATCTATATGTTAATACCAAACTACGGAGCCCCTAATGGGACATGGAGCAAAAATTAAATAAAGTTTAGTTTCACGTGTGCACATGAAACTATCGCATGCTCACGCGAAACCTTCATGTGCAGATTTCTTTTATAAGTTTAGTTTCGTGGCTCACGTGAAACTATCGCGTATGCGCACTTGAAACTACCGCATTTAGTTTCGCGTGCACACGTGAAACTAAACGCGGTAGGTTTGCGTGCGCACGTTATATTTTCACGTGAGCACTGAAACTAAACATAAAAAAACTGCACATGAAGGTTTCGCGTGAGCACATGAAACTAAACTTTACATTTGTTTACTGCAATGTCACTTTAGGGGCTCGGTACCAAACAGATCTAGGGCACTTCCATAGTATTATTATTACTTACTATGGAAGTCAATGGTGTCCCATCTGTTTGGTTACAAAGATTCTTCAAAATATCTTCATTTGTATTCAGCAGGAATTTATGCAAGTTTGAAACCACTTAACGGTGAGTAAGAGGCAGTTTACACCATTGACAAGTTATCTCATCAATTAAGAGAAAATATTTGCATAAAAAATCTGATAAATTTTTATGTTAATCTGCAATACCGTGATTATCCACTAGATGGCACTTCCCCAATTTATGAATAAAAACCTGAAGCCAAAACGTTGTTTACTATGTTTTGATAATCGTTCTGAATCTGATCCCTAACAAAATTCCTTCACAAAATGCTATTATTTCAGCGTTTTGCTAAAAAAAATTAAAGAAAAAAATACCCATATGTAAGAGTTTATAAGCAGAGAAAAAATATAGATAGGATGAAAATTTTTTCCACGTTTTGTTTCATTTGATATATTTGTATGTTTATATATTATTAGAAGAAAAATTTTCCTGGGAAACATTTTGTGAAACTTTTGTGAAAATCGCCAAAAATGCTGGCGGGCAACTTTTCAAAAAATGGCTGGAGGGGAATGAGTTACGATGTATTTTGGTAGATCGGATCAGAAGTGGACGAGAGAGACACATTCCGTTTACACCTGGTATTCAAATCCGTCTCTTTTGTCCACTTTTGACCACTTCTGTCCTGATAACTTTAATGGGGATGGTCTGTGGAGACTGTGGGCGAGTCCCTCTGCTTTCATTTAAACACGAGCGGGAAAAATGACACGTTTAAATTGACGCAAACTAATATATGGTCAGAGTCTGCTGTTTGTGTTGCAAGTAAACATGCTGAAAAGTATTTTGCACATCTATATGTAAGAGCTTTCTCTGATATTTCAGCGCAATTGATCAAAAAAGCTCGCACAACTTTCACATGCTCGCAAAATGAAACTAATGAAAGATGTGGAGAGCAGCTGCTTTGGTTTAATCAATAAAAGCCTAAAGATAGCGCTGTACACTTTCTGTTCACTCTAGAAGTCAGAAACTATGTAAAACATTGTGATCAGTACATTACATTAGATCAAAAGGTGGAGAGTACTGTAGGCGGTCTTTTGTGGCAGCCACATGCCCATTTACACCAAGCGTGCCGCACAAGCCCTGAAAAGTGAAGCCAAAACGTCTCGATCGCCTCCAGTGACCGGTCCCAGTATAGGTCATAAAGCCCACCTTCCCATGTTATTCAATGGGACTTGAGACTAACAAAAAAAAAATTATTACACTTCAATTATCTTTTTTCCGAAGCTGGTTTCTGTCATTTACTGTAGTTTTTATCACGCTGATGTAAATTCAAATGTTTGTTTTTAAAATAAGTTTGTGTTAAGTTAGTTATTTAATGATATAAAAACGGTGGTGTCACGTCATGATCGACAGCTGTGATATCGTGTAATATGCGCAATATACGAGAGCGAGGGCGGGGTTTTGACTTCGCGCCTTCCCTTCCTGCTCACTACTGCGCATGACTGGTCCCGAAATCGTTATTGTGCAGACTCAAGACCCAAGATGTCAGCGCCATATCGGGCAACTGGCGGCTTCACTTTTCACCAATGGAAGAGAGCGAACAGGCATCGTCCATCTTTTTTTACAGTCTATGATTTACACCCAAAAAACAATCCGGTCGAAAGTGTTTTCGACTACCTCTGAATGAGGTCAAAGTGGACGAGCACAAAACGCATTACATCCCGTTTACACCTGTCTTTAGCATCATTCAAGTGCGATCTGATTAACAAAAACGCAGCTTAATACCAGATGAAAACAGCCCCTAAATGACGTCAGAAATTTCCCTTTAATGCAATTCAATACAATGACATTCTACACAATGAGGTGGGAATGATAATGTTCAAACAAGACCCATACGTAAACAATAATTTACTAAATGTGCATGATGGACTTCTCATCATGATCAGACATCATAATGTGACCTTGCCTGTGAAACCCAGCTTAAGTCATACATAAAATTATTCTACATAACGCAAATTCTGTAAAAAAAAAACTTGATATCTTTAATATTGACTGAGTGAGGCCATGTCAAATACTGAAATCTCATAACTGGATTGTGAGACTTTAGCCTGGATTTCAAAGACAGGATCACATTTTTTATGTGTATGCGTGTTGTTTGAAAAATCCGATTTAAAATACTATTACTGTGCGTTCACACAAGAGGCGGCAAGCTCGAGTGATTTACATGTTAAGTCAATGCAAAGACGCGATTAGGCCACCATGCGGCGCGGTAAGCACTTTGGAGCTGCACTAACCAATCAGGAGCTTGCTCTAGTAGTGACATGATTACAGGAAGCGAGGACAATCATCATCACTATACAAGGTATCTTTGTTCCTTTACAGGAACTAAAATGATCTTGTTTGGAAAAGGTCAAGCAGTCGGGTAAGTTTACTCAATTTGAGCTATATATTTATGCAATGTTCTCAATAAAATGAACTCAATAGACGGAATAGCCGAAAGTGTAGTTTTAAGATTAGTTGAGGCGAGAATATATATGTAAAATATTAAAATGCAGTCGATTAGTAAACATAGTGCCTATTTGAACATTTGCTTAGAAAGGAGTGGGTGAAAGCTTGCCTGGCAGAAGCCCCTTCCATGACGCGAATTTACGCGTGAATGTCTCGAATGCCTAGAATTTCATGCGCGATCTGAAGCGAGTAAACTCAAAATGTTCAAGCGTCCAACTACACGCGAATAGCAAGTTTTTTGCCGCCTATTCAGTGTCTGGTGTGATAAATGCCTTCATATCTATGCATGTTTGGAACTGTCCCTTTAAAGCATCTGTACGTGAGCGGGATGAAGAGAAACCCAGAGAAGTGCTCCGGGGGTCAGCCAGTTGTCGGACGTCCTCCGGAACTCTGGAAAACTGGGAAATGGTTTATGCCTCTATGGAGCGCTGAAACCTGGAATCAGTCGAGGCTAAATATGCAGTGGAACTCCACCAGGCCTGTTCAGGTGATCGAGTGAGGAAGTTTTAAAAGTTGAATGGTATTTCTGTCATAATGCTTGGGGAAAATAGCTAACGCAAGGAGGATTTGCCTGTCGCAAATCATAACAGGAGATTGATATAAAGATTTAAAGGTAAGACCAACAAGGCAAGGCAGAACTCTACAACTGATTTAAAGGCTAATGTCAGAGAAAAAGAGAGAGCGAGAGAGAGGGCCACACAATCCGCAACAGTTGGCTTCAACAGGATCGGTTGAGCCAGACCATCTGCTATAGATTATAAAGACTCATCTGAGAAAGCATGAGAGAGGAAGAAGCAACAAAAAGAGAAAACGTACAGTAAATCAGACCAACTCACAAACTTAGAGTAAGTGCGTAAATGAATGATTGAGAGATATAGATCTCTAAACGAGTGAATGAAAAAGTGAGTGAATAAGTGGGCGAGCAAATAAGTTATTAAAAGGCTACCCAAGTACTGTACAGAATAGACAAGTGTCAGATTGTTTTATAAGTTGTAACAAGCATAAGGTTTCTGTAAATTCACGATTATATTTGAACCAAATCGGAAATTCTTTAATAGGCCAAAACTGTTAGTGGTTCAGTAATTCTCCCACAGAAATCTTTACAGACAGTTTACTGGGCACAAAACCGCATGAACACAAACAAAACAATGGGTAATTATATTAATCATGAGACATTTTAGCCTTTGTTATGTATCCCTTGGTTTTGAAGGGTTTAAGGAGTCCTTTGAATCAAAACAATTGAGCATTGTGTCTCTACATGTAGTATGTTTACTAGTTAGAGTAAACAGAACAAACGCATGCCCGGCCGCACACACACACAGTATGGATGGCGATCGCTCGCACTCCGTAAAGCAGCATCTCTCTGTTTTGCGTCCGCTATGCTAAATCTTTATTAGGTTGTAAATGCAGCGAGAGCTTGTCAGAAATCTTTTTTTATAATCCTCTTGATTTCGAGCGCCGCCCGAATGCAGCATGAAATCATTCTTTCCGTTCATTCACCTCAAGCCACGCGATCAAGCCATGAGACAAGGGACAATTCAGAGATGAGATTGACCTGTGAAGTCTAATAGTTTTTAGCTTTTATTGTTTAAAAGAATTTAAATTAGAGACACATCTTTTGAAGCGCTGCGTTTCTGAATGCATGAAGGTTTGTTCTGAGCTCTGTAAGGGTGTACTCAACACTAGGCCAACCATACCATACCCAAGCACCAAGCATGTTTGACCCCCAAAGTCTGGTTTGTTTGACTAGTGTGATCGCTCTGTACCGTACCAGGGTGCGGTATGCTTAAAGTGCACCTATTTCATTGCTAAAAAATCAACATTATTTTGTCAAAGCTAAACATCATATCTAGTCAAACCGCATAACGACATCGCTACAAATACAGTATGGGATTAAAATCAGCGGAAGCTACGTTACCTTGTTTCATCGACGCTTGGTGCAACAGCAGTGGATGTTTTCGGTTCAGATGCTGAATGTAATGATAATGTAATGATCCCAAACTTTAGACATTCTCTCTCTGCCGTTTATGGACATATTCGCTCCGCCATCGCGCCAACTAAATTCAAAATGTATCACGCGCTATGATGTGCTTCCTGAACATTGAACGGTCCGTGTGAATCAAATCTCGTCGCGTGTAGTGCGCGTCATGGGAATTTAATGAGGCTTCGAGGCAGAATTTTTGCCTCGAGGAATTTTTTGAATCGAGTACATCGAGTAACTCGATGAATCGTTTCAGCCCTACCTCTGACGTCAGCCGGAAATGTGTCACTTTACCATGTATGAAAGATTTCGTCACAACGCAATGCGAACAGGAGTTAACTTACAGGCAGTGAGTCAAAGCGGGAGGAATTATGATAATGTCGGTCTTGTCCAAGTCAACAGGCCCAGAAAGTAAACTGATGCCTACAATTTGTGTGTTTGTTGTAGTCCAAGAAAAGAGATTTACATGGGAAACGATACCTTGCGTCATTGTTTACTTTGGTGTTTGTACCTTTTGCATATTGTTAACATTTACTAATACACACTTACACACCAAAGGAAATGTAAAATCATGAATCGGACAATAGTTGCTCTTTAAATAAACTCTGAAGTGCCTCACTTTCAGAAAAAAAGGTACAAAAGTTGTCATTGGGAGCAGACTGATCTCACGGAAAGTCGTGTTATAGGGGGTTTTCACACCTGCCTTGTTTAGTTCGATTGAATCGTACCAGAGTTCGATTGCTCAGTTGGTGCGGTTCGTTTGGGCAGGTGAGAATGCAGCAATCGAACTCTGGTGCGCACCAAAAGCGGACCAAACAAGCGGACCGCAAGGTGGTCTCGGTACGCTTTCAAACGAACTCTAGAGCGGTTTGTTTGTGGTGAGAACACGATCCGAGATCGAACCGACCTATCTGCAAAAGTACTGCGCATTTTGGACTAAACCAGCTGCCGTAGTCAACTGCGCAGTGCATTATCAGATGAGGAAGTGTTTGTTGACCGTTTCTATTAGCAATATTTGCACAATGACAAATCGCGGACATACCAGAAGTTGCGAGGAGGTGCGGGCGGAGCCTCGGAAATGTTTTGTCTTCGCCGTTTGTAGTGCATTAAACCGTTGTTTTCAAGCTGCATCCGCGATTCATTCTGAAAATGAACAGTTTGTCTAGAGTGCTGTATACAAACTATGTATAACAACCACGGAGACATAATTACAGCGCGCAGCCGTCTGTCCATGGTGTCTGCTGTATTATCCTTCTTTTGTTTACTTCCGGGGGTTCCGCTGGAATTTGCCGCACGTTGATTCTGACCAATCGAGAAGCCGTTTAGGAAATACGTTCAAATACATGTGGCCAATGAGTGATGTGGATCTTATTACATGACAGAATTTTGGTTCGTTTCAACTGGTGCGGATCAGAGCAATCAGTGTGGTGTGAAATGGAACCAAATCTGCTAAAAAAGCTGCAAGTTATAATTTTTTGCTTTTGGTCTGGAGCAAATGAACCGAACTACAGATGTAAAAACGCCCATAGTCATGCAAAATTTGATCAATTTATTTGTGCCCATTGCACGAAATTCAGCTTTTTTAGGTGTCTTAAGCACAAATGTCTTTTTCGTGACACTCGCACAAATTTCTAGAAATAGTTTTTCATGTGCGTTGCACGACTTTCTTTATTGTTTCATTTTATGTATTGTTTTCTCATAGTTTTTTCCTATTTTCTTATCATTGTCGCTTGGGGTTGGGGTTAGAATCACTTTCTGTTACATTTTACATCCTAACCCAAACCCCAACACAACCCCAATTCCAGGCGACAATGAAAAAGTGTGTGCTTAAGAAACGTAAAAAAGCTGAAATTCGTGCAACAGACACAAATAAATTGATCAAATTTTGCATGACTATAACACGACTTTCCGTGAGATCATGTTGCTGGGACTGTTTGCAGAGGTGGTCTCTGGTATGGTTCAGTTTCGATTAGGGACGGGGCACAATAGTGTGACCGCTAACTGTGCCAGAGCACCTTTCTGAAATCTTTACACCAATCATGCAACTGTTTTCATTATCCCTCGACTTCAGCTGTCAAATTTAAAACTGAATAGCTGGATTATGTGCAGTCACCAAGTCTCAAACAAAAAATAAAATAATACTTGTGTAATAAACTAAAAAATAATAAGCTACAGCCCCATAACACCACTTTGATACAAAATCAGTATCAACAAATTATTTAAGTAGTAAATTTTTAAATATTACATTTTCCAATCTCAAATGTAGTTAAGTTCACAATAATAACTTTACCGTGAGAACTACTTCCACACAAAAGTATTGTTGTCACACACCTAGACAGATACTGTATACAGAACTTCAAATCCAAATATTTAATGTGTCAGACCGTTTTAACTAATAAGCCATTGATTAAAACACAACACAAAGGGCCTTATCTTAAAATGGTCTTATCACCCTACTCCATCACAGACGCTGTGACAGATTATTGAGAAACTCATGTGTGTTCCTCCTCGATACATCACCCAGACAGCAATGCCTCTGTTGACGTCAGTACCCAAACAGGTAACCAGTGTCCCAAGATAAAACAGTGGAAATTCATTCAAATTATGGCCAGAGAAAAAATACTGAAGGAAATCTAGAAATACACAGAAATGGTGGCCAGGGAACTGTATTTGGGGCATTTTGCAAGAATTGTATCAGGGCTAAAATAGCATTGCTGGTGGAGACAACATATAGCTTAAACTTCAATATCATTGCCTATTTTGGGCCGCAATGTGCTCCTTTCTGTGCAGCAGTACAAAATCCTGCTGAATGCACTATATATATCCCTGGAGAGCCCACGGGTTAAATATGGTCAATGTTAATTGCTGCTAATAAAAGGGTTATTGGGTTCTCCAGGGATATACTTGCTGCTTTGATGTGGCATCTACACAAAGAAAACTCCTCTACAATATAACCATAATATAATTGGCTCATAAGGCTGTGGGTGCCGTTGCCACAATCTCATTTAATGGTGTCACTCATAATCTTGATACAAAGAAACGGCAAATATCTTGTGAATCTGCTGTCTGGGTCTTACTCTTAGAGAAATGTATTACAAAAGCATTTGTACGAACCCCTTCACACGCATTTCCACATGCACATACAGAGTAATGTCTGTTCAAACAAATAAACATCTCTGACAAAAGCATGAAGCAGCCAGCAAAACAAACGCTCGTCTCCATAGTTACGTGCATGCCAGCATGGTTTTGATTTGGATGCACTTAAAGCGCTTTAAAAAGAACAATGAAAAAGTGAATGAAGTAGGAGAGAGATACACTGTACTGGCCAGGAGAGGATGACTTGAGTTTCTTTTTTGGGCTCATGAAGAAATCTTTGTTTAATGGGATCGTGACATAATGCAAAGTTTAGGATTTTTTATGTAATGGTATCATCGTAGGTGAGCAGTCAAATGTGGGTCAACTGATAGACAGTGTGTTTGTGGAGTCGCACTGTGAAAGAAGAAATAATACAGTCTTTTCTTTACTGGTCATTTTTTTACAGCAAGTACCATAATAAAGACATCCCGAATTGGTTAACTTGCCTACATCTGTGTCCATTATGAGGGGTTTCCCATGGAAATTTGGCAAATGGATACAAGCTCAACTGAGTCGTAGCATCTGTGCACACACATCCCAAATAGTCGCCTTGTTAAACCAGTTCATCCTTCTCTTTTTAAAGTCTTCGGAGCTTATGGCTCCAGCGTTCAGAACCACTTTTTCTGGCAAAAAAATACAAGAATGAGAGACGGTGTACGCCGAAATGGATTTTAATGGTTAGAGCTGGCAGTTCTGCTCTCTGCTGATGGCATTCTCGTGTAACACGGCTTCCATGGCTCACCGAAAAGACAAAACCGCAAAGAGCTGCAGAAGAATGGTGGTCTTTCAAAGCTTTCCACGAAGCATACTAAAGAGAGGAATTAGCAAACAAGAAGAAAATTCTGTTCTAAACATATAATTTTTTTTTATATCTATTGAACATCAGGCCTCGCAAAATCGCTAGTCCAACGTCCCTTGCAGTCGGGCTACCAAAATGCATCCCCGCCTTGCCCGTCGGGCTATCTTGACTTATAGGGAGGAAAAATATATTTAAATGCTTATGCATTCTCTCATTTGGATGGGTAATTATGGTGTATGTAATTCAGGAAAGGGGTATTTACTTTCGCGATTGTGCAAAGCCGCGAACTGTACAGGAAGCAGATGTGCTAATTTGTCATTGACGATCTGGATCTGTTACGCAAAATTTCCTCCAACGTCATCCTGTCAGTCATTACTATCCTTACATAAATATCCCGCAGCAAACTTGGCATGTGCAGTGAAGAGAATCGCTACAGTAGGCTCTGCAGAAACTTGCTCTTAAAGCGACAGTAGCCACTATTTTTCTGATCGAAATTGAATCGATCTGGAACATCTGAATCGATACCCAGCCCTAATAAATAATTTATTATAGCATGTTTAAATTTCCACTTTGTAGGTGTGTGCAAAAATGTGCCGTATTGGGTGTGTCCTTTAAAATGCAAATGAGCTGATGAAATTCAAACACTGATCACAATGATGGTGGTTTGTTGCAATTAAAACTCAATTGTGCTTTTCTCTGCACTAAATGGCAGTGCTGTGGTTGGATAGTGCAGTTTAAGGGTTGGTATTATTATAATCATAAGGAGAGCCAAATTTTAACAACCTATTTTTTCATGTGCTTGAAGAGAATGGTTTACCAAAACTAAGTTACTGCTGGGTTGATCTTTTTCACATTTTCTAGGTTGACAGAAGCACTGGGGACCCAATCATAGCACTTAAAAATGGAAAAAGTCAGATTTTCATGCCATGGCCCCTTTAATTAAACCATAATCTTTAACCATATTGTCACCATAACTTTACATGAGTCAGTACTAGGCAACTGGACTAAGCTTTTTGTATGTGAATGTGCAAATTTCAAACAAATATTTGATGCTGAAATTTTATTCAAGAACCCTAAAAACACACTGCAAAAAATAATTTAAGATAAAGAAAGAAAAACAGAAAGAAATAGAAGTATGCAAGCACCCACACATCCAAATAAATATGTGAAAATGAACTGATGAAATGAGGAGTGGTGTTCGCCTACCAGCTGGTGCGTTTGGACGATCCTGATGAGAGGCTCGGTGGACAGGTTGAGTGACAGGGCTGGAGACGGCTCCACCTTCAGAGAGATAAGATGACTGGCCATCTGGATCTTATGATCTTTAAAATCCACTGCTTCATTAATGCTGCATAGACAAACAGACGGTTATTGGTCATTGTATCTGTACTATTGTGCAGACTCTTTAAAATGAGCAAAGAAAATTATACTGATGAAATATTAAACAAATAAGGACACGTAACAGAAAGAATCAGTAAAACATAGCAAGACAAATAGATAGATACAGTAAGATTGCACTAAGATACACACAAGAAAGATTTTGTTGATAACATCTCATAAGACAGTGGTTCTCAAACTTTTTCAGCGTACGGCCCCCTTTGTGTACGGTGCATTCCTTCACGCCCCTCCCCACAGAAAATGTATGACAAAAAAACAAAACATTAAAATATACAAAGTAGTGCTGTTGATTAGCAGCCTTATTTTTTTTAGGTTTAATTTCACAGAATTCATGATAAATTAATGTATTTTATAAAATGTCATAAAACTGGGGCCCCCCTGGCACCATCTCGTGGCCCCCCTGGTTCATAGACCTCATGTTTGGGGGTCAACAGCAAACTAGAATCTGTTAATCAGTGCAGTTGTTAAAGATGGCCGCTGAGTCCCAGAACTGAGCTAAAATAAAACAGCGAGTTAAGTACTGATCATGGGAAAAGTTTTATTAGTGGAGTTAATGGCTGGGAGTATTAGACACTGAGGACAAAGTGGCCAGATGAGAGAGAGAGAAATAGAGATTGATAAAAACTTGCTCATATAAAACAAGATTTACAACAGGAAACGCACGCACGCACACACGCACACTGGTATTAGGAATTCTCATTGACTTTTATTTAGGTCTAAATACAGAGCTAATGATCCTCTCTATTCCCAAACCTAACAAAAATCTTTAGTAATTTTTACATTTTCATTTAGACATTATTTAGTATATCATTCAAACTATATGACTGATAAACATAGTTGTGGTATACTCACAATCCAGCATTTTTCAAAATTAAATATTTAAAATATAAGCATTAATATTTTTCAGTCAGCTAAAGTCTTTGTTTTTTTATATACTGTTTTCTACAAAAAAAAATAAAACATCCTACATCATCAAACTTTGATGCTCCTAATCTCATAATTAGATTTTGATACAAGAAATATTGAGGCCGAGAAATATTTTGATCAGGCTACGGTAGCACATGCACACCTCACCTTGTTTGAAGAGGGCTGATTTTATTGTAATAGTTGTGCATCTTGTGGTAGAAAAGGCCCACAATTGTGGTCTGAGCTGCAGGGTGAAACAAACACAAGCATTAGAGCGTCATTAACTTCTGTCCGCTGCGATTGCAATCGACGTGCAATGTCTGCGCGCGAGCATGCATGTGTGAATCTCATGTGTTAAAGAATGTGTTGGGCTCCTGCTGAAATTCAGAGAGCGGACCGACTCATTATCACAAGCCCTGCATGTGGTCCTCTCATTGCGTCTCTAATGGGAAAGATGTGTGTTCACATACAAGCGAGAGGAGCACGATGAGAGACCATAACGTGTGCGGAGAAGGAAAATATGTTACACCCTCCTTCAAAACTCCTTAGCATTAAAAAACAAAGCCTTGTCTCTTGACTTCAGCATTCACTTTAGGAAAATAAACACCTAAAACTGACATCTATAAAATCTTAAATGTGTCTGAAAGAGAAAAGGGTAAATTATGCATTTGAGATGTTGCATCTGTTATGCTATGGATATGCTGTCCACATTCATTTCAGGTTCAGGTTCATTTATTTGTATAGCACTTTTAAAAACAACAGATTTAACCAAGGTGCTTTACATAATAGGCACATAAAATCTAAAAATGTATAAAACACAATAAAATAAGAATCTGCTCCTCACAGACAGAAAGAGCAGCAGTTGCGCAACTTGTCCGCTCCTGACACACAGAAAGAACGCACGCATACAGATCTGTTGTCTGTGTTTCAATGACTTGTTTTAAAACTGCAGTGCTTAAATACGTGTACAAACATTACGTTGTCGCGACCACGCGCACAGGAGCGTGATGTGGGCGCGTAACCTCGATACAAACGATAGTCCAAAATCTCTACCGGTTGACAAATTTCTACCGGTTAATTATGTCTACCGGTTTATCGCCCACCCCTAATTGGTACTGAGGGGCCTAAAGTGTGCCAAGAAAACCTCCCTCACACCATTACGCCATTGTATTAATAAGAAATTAAACAGGTGTTCCTAATAATCCTTTATGTGAGTGTATACATATAGACGGTTTCAGCAGTAACAACATAAACAAGCGGCTGTCACGGTCCGCATGAACTTCCGGTAGACTCCGCTAAGAATAAATAACAACAAAGTTCTTTAAACGTAGTTTATTTATATAACAAGCAAAAAAACAACAACACATAGATTACCTAGGAAACCAAAATATTTGTTATTTTCGACGAGGCATTTGTTCAAGAGATCCGTTTAGCGACAAGTCAGACCATTAAAAAAACGAAACCGGAAGTAAGGTTCGGATCAAGACGTGCATCACGTGCATCCGATGAAACCGTCTATACACATTATATAGTGTAAATTTAAAGTAGTGACCAAATGTGATGTCTGGCGGGTCAGGATTTTTACAATATTAACTTTTTACTGTTAGATTAAACCATCAAAATATGAAATCACAGCGTATAAGGGAATCTGGTGTTTTATTAAAATATAAAAAACTTTCTCAGGTAATAAAGCAAACACTGACTACATTTGTATGTGTTATTAAAATGTGTTGATCCTCTTTTGTGGTAATATTTTGTGGTCAATGTCCTGGGATATGTCTTCATAAACTTCATAAGCCTCCTTCAATTCTTCTCAAAGCTGAACTTCAGTCTATACCCCAAACAAACACCAATGCAACATGCATACCAAATATTTAATAAAATACTTGAATAAAGAGTGAAAATATCAATTGTTCAAAGCTGGACACCACTTTTGGCCACAATTGTCTTTTCATTTGAGCGAAAAATGTGTGACTGTGTAACATGCTGAATATCGTCATAGCCTATTAATGCTTTTACAGGTGTTATTAGAATATATTAATATTAATAGACCTTTAAAATGATCTCAACCTCCCAGTTGTCCGAGTTGAACTGTGGGCACATAACCTCACAAACCAAAGACTAAAAAACGTTTTTACGAAACGTACAGAAAGTTGGCCACATCGCTCCAGCGTGTTCCATCTCTCCCTGCCTTTAATTGCCGTATAAAATCTTTGCTTGGTTCATGTAATAAAGTGCAGCATGTGTTCAGGAGAAGTGGATCAGTGGCACATTAATGCCAGCTTGACATTTATGTTCCATTTCTGATAATAGAGCTTTAATAGATTATTTAAACAGTTTATAATGAGTTCAGTTTGGCACTAACCCAGAGAAGCCGAGGAGAGCTCACCCCAAAATCGTGTCAAACAAACAAAACATTTAATGGCATCGTAATTGCGGCCGCCACATGGGAAACACAGATTGCAACACTCTCTCCGCAACTACAGATCGTGTTACAAAAAAGCTGGCCTGGTGCAAACAAGTGCGCACACTTTCTCTGTTTTCCTGAAAATCGCACAGATTATATAACACTATCTCTTTGAGGGGCTTGCGTGATTGGTTTGTTTTAATAGACAGCAGTAGAAGGCATAAAAATGGCGGCTTTATCGTGTTGATGTCTGTATTTTATAAACAGCTTAATTTGACCCTAGTTTGGAGCTTACTAAAACACTGTGATGTGTGCGCTTTACCAAAGCACTATGATGTGTGTGTGTGTGTTCTGGGTTTTAATTGGACGGGTATGATTTTGTAATGGCGATCTGCCACCTTTGGTTCAAAAAACTGATTGTCAGTTTGTTTGCCAATCCATTACATTTCTTACGTGTATGAACTCCAGGTTTTGTTCGTTCCAGTACACAGATTTTTAGCTCTATTAAGGTTATTAGTCTATTTGCTTATAAACATTTATGTCTGATACATAAAGATGCTGACATAGGCTTTCATCTGTAGGGGTCACTAGGTTTACCAGCAGGTCTTAAAGGCGGGGTGCATGATTTTTAAAAAACACTTTGGAAAGGGAGTCGGGCAGAGTACCAAAACACACTTGTAGCCAGTAAGCAGTAAGGTGGGTGTCTACTAACCGACATCATTGCCTGGGTTGCGTATGTGTGGGGTGGGTCAATCAAAATAAGGTCCAGATTCTATTAGGGTGGTAGGAACGTGTTTGTTTAGGTGATTTCAAATGTCAACATTGGCTTTCAGAGATCATGTACCCCGCCTTTAAGAGTCAAGAGGTCAATATGTGAACTTTGTATCATCTTCACGTCAAACGTTTTTGCTTTTTATGACTGTACAAATTTCCAGGTCACCAAAACTGTATTTTGCTTTTACATGAAAATAACCAGAACACAAAATCTATAATGACCACACCTTTGTTATTGCATGTACTGTATGTAATAGTTTGTGTGCCTGTCTATTTATTTTATAATCTATTATAGGCCTCCCATCATGCGTTTGTGTATATGTAGTATTTCTGTAGCTCAACCGGTAATTTGTGTTAGCATGCATCCCCAGAGAACACACAAACTAAGAAAATATATATCGTTGTAATGCTCTTTAAGTCACTTTAGATAAAAAGTGCCCAAATGCTAACATATAAATGTGCTCATACTCACATTGCATTGAGAGGGATTTTCCTGGAACTGAAATGTAACTCTTCCCTTGTGGGGGGAACCGGTAGTTGGGCATGTTGTAGTTCTGAGGGATTTTCATCAGGGAATAATCTACAAAAAGAGATCAGGTCATTCTTCACAGTTACTGTGGTTCTCAAAATGGGGGGCCTGTTGCCAGGGGGCCCCCGGTTTTATGACATTTTATCAAATACATTCATTTATTATAAATTCTGTGTAATTAAGTTTAAGATTTGTATGCCCTTTTATGTTTATATTGTGATTTTTTTTTTTGGACAGTGCCAGATGCAGATATTTTGTTTCATAAAAGTCTAGTCTAAAAATGGCATAGCAGGTTTTTTTGTGTTTTCGAGAATCGAATAAAACCGTGACCTTAGAATCGAAAATGTAATCGAATCAAGGATTTGGAGAATCAGGACACCCCTAATAAATAGGATCCTTACTAAAAGTGAATGTGTGCTCAAAAGCCAAATATTTTGACTTATAAAACCGTTTGTATGCATACCTGTAAGCAATGTTCCCTTTAACACAAATCACCTGCAAGTGTAATCACCGTCATATCCCGCCCTGTACACGCCAATTTTTTTTTACCATGAATAGTCAATGCAAAGCACCTCATGAATGCTCCTGGTGAAGGCTATCCTTAATTTTTAGGAAAGACTTCCTATTTTCTTTATCCAGATCTCAAATACCTTCAGTCAGAACTAATGTGACATTCATTCATGCATGCATGTATTAGATACTTTCCCCCACTGAGCATACTTGGACATACTCCACATACTTCAGCCAGCCATGTATGTATGGGAACGGGAGGGGTCATGAATTTCTAAGAATACATATTCTGCATGCACAGACCTGCCACAGAGCTCCTGCCCCCGATGGACAGAGGGGCTGTCGAGTCTGCTCTGGACTGAAGTCTGGACACCATGTTTCCCATCACGTTATCCACTGTCTCCACCAGCCCGCTGACCACTGGACTCCACTGTTTAACCGCAATCAGACACAAAAAGTACATCATGACTTAGATTTGAATATGATGGTGATATATGAATCTCAATCTTTACCTGCAGAACTTCATCATTTATAACATTTGTTAAACAGCCTGCCCTTGCGTGTTAGTTTAATAAATATTTTAGCTTTTTGATTACAATTGTAACACACTGAACTATAATTAAATCCATTCTGCCGAATTCCACACACTGTAAAAATGGTCCAAATATGTACCCCAGATTTCACTGGGTCAGTACCTTCTAAACATGTCCTAATATGTACCTTAATATTTTAGTACCAATATGTACCATTGCGATACTAATGTGCACTCTTTGGTATGTTCCTCTGAGATATTAATATGAACTCTTTGGGGCGGTTTCCCGGACAGAGATAAGCTTAAACCAGGACTAGGCCTTAGTTTAATTAAGAAATATAACTAGTTTTAGTAAAAACATTACTTGTGTGCATTTTGAGGCAAAACAAAGGGCACTGATGTATTTTAAGATATGTCAAGACAAGTTGTTTTCCGTTTAGACAGATCTTACATTTATTTTAGTCTAGGACTAGTCTAATCTCTGTCCGGGAAACCGCCCATTTAGGTGCAAAGATGTACTTTGATAAAGGGTACTGCCCCAGCTACAGCTGACAAAAAACCCAACCATACAATGCAAACAGACCATGGCATTGAAGAATATTATGTAAAAGATATTATATAGGCAGCAGGTTGTTATCACAGAAATACGCTTTGACTGTTTGATCAGGACCCAGATGCAAAGCTGGGGTCTTATATCACACTGAAGAGGCTTATTTCGCGATAAAAACCTGCTGCCTGTACATTATCCCAGTTATTACACAGCTATTTACCTCATAAGTATACTGCCCTACAAAGGCTAAGTGCAGTAACTACGCAAACACTGAAACTGAGAATAATGCCCTTAAAGTTTTTTACACCAACCAGTCAAACATGTTACTGCAATTTTGGCACACACGTTTTTCTCTGAAAAGGGACCAAATTAAACCAGGAGACTTTGTCATAAGACACAACAGATCTCACAAAGCCCATTTTAACCTTTAACTCAATTTTGACCAAATGCGTAGTTACTAAGCTTTGGCTTTGTAGGGCAGGATAGTAAAGAACATTAAATATTAATTTGAAATATTTTATTTGCAAATTTTTAAGGAAAACCGGTTTACTTTCGTTCTTAAGATAATATGTTCAAATGTCACAAAAACACTATTTGGTTTAATAATTTGTAAATATAATGTTAAATATGTAAAATTTTTGGCCTATATATATATACACTAACCTAAAGGATTATTAGGAACACCATACTAACACTGTGTTTGACCACCTTTCGCCTTCAGAACTGCCTTAATTCTATGTGGCATTGATTCAACAAAGTGCTGAAAGCATTCTTTAGAAATGTTGGCCCATATTGATGAAGCACATCCAGGGTCACGAAGCTCCCGTTCCACCACATCCCAAAGATGCTCTGTTGGGTTGAGATCTGGTGACTGTGGGGGCCATTTTAGTACGGTGAACTCATTGTCATGTTCAAGAAACCAATTTGAAATGATTCAAGCTTTGTGACATGATGCATTATCCTGCTGGAAGTAGCCATCAGTGGTAACAAGGCATGATGGATCCATGTTCTCATTCTGTTTACCCCAAATTCTGACTCTACCATCTGAATGTCTCCACAGAAATCGAGACTCATCAGACCAGGCAAAATTTTTCCAGTCTTCAACTGTCCAATTTTGGTGAGCTTGTGCAAATTGTAGCCTCTTTTTCCTATTTGTAGGGGAGGTGAGTGGTACCCTGTGGGGTCTTCTGCTGTTGTAGGCCATCAGCCTCAAGGTTGTGCGTGTTGGGGCTTCACAAATGCTTTGCTGCATACCTCGGTTGTAACGAGTGGTTATTTCAGTCAAAGTTGCTCTTCTATCAGCTTGAATCAGTCGGCCCATTCTCCTGTGACCTCTAGCATCAACAAGGCATTTTTCGCCCACAGGACTGCCACATACTGGATGTTTTCCATTTCACACCATTCTTTGTAAACCCCAGAAATGGTTGTGCATAAAAAAATCCCAGTAACTGAGCAGATTGTGAAATACTCAGACCGGCCCGTTTGGCACCAACAACCATGCCACGCTCAAAATTGCTTAAATCACCTTTATTTCCCATTCTGACATTCAGATTGGAGTTTAGGAGATTGTTTTGACCAGAACCACACTCCTAAATGCATTGAAGCAAATGCCATGTGATTGGTTGATTAGATAATTGCATTAATGAGAAACTGAACAGGTGTTCCTAATAATCCTTTAGGTGAGTGTGTGTGTGTGTGTGTGTGTGTATATATATATATATATATATATATATATATATATATATATATATATATATATATATATACACTCTATACTGTATTCTATATTACAATGTACCTGTCAAAATGATTTGCAGCCATGTGTTTTTAGTTTCAGACGGCTGTTATAATGAATAACATATCTTGGAATGCCACGACTGGTCAATCAGAAACAAGCATTATAGAGTGCCGTGTAATAAATTAATGTATTATATATATGACAAATATAATTAATACATTTAACAAACCTCATCATTTTCTTTCCAGTCCGAGGAGGTTATCACCTCATCCACGCTGTTTAGTAAATACTACAACACAGCAGGGTACAGGGATAGAAGACTGTTATGAAAGTTTCTTTGTATGTTTGTCTGAATAAACATTCGGTACTGCATGTGTGTATTACTTGTGTTAGATTGTTGGCTGTTTCTTCAGGTATACTGTTGTTTGGTAGAGAAGGCAGAAGATCAAATGCATCAGACTGTATAAGGTTGTGAACTTTATATGTCAGGTCTGTGCGGACGGTATGAGACCTTTCAGTTGTTGTCTGTAACAAACACAAAGCAAGAAGGGTAAGTTGTTTGTAAGTTACCTGTATAAAAGGGCAACATCTGAGATACCACATGTTCCTATCTTTACTCAATAACAGGCAGCGCTGTCGCTTGCGTGCACATTAAAATTTTCAATTTCTTTCCATTTCCTCAGAATCCAGAGGCAACAATAGTTCCAAAAGATGTCAATTTGTTTGTGTTTACAGCTTTAGCCACAACCTCATTTCCTGCTGGGTTCCGGTCTGTCCGCCAAGGGCGTATGCGCACATGGACGGTCCCAGGGCCCGGTCTGTGTAGGCTACATAACACCTAATCATCCAAGAGTGTGTGAGTCTAAATTCCATAAGGCCCTTGTGCTCGTGTGTCTGTGTTTCTGCCTGTATGTACCTCCACTCCTCCATGTAATTATTGCTCATGAAACAAATCGGAGCAGACAGTTTGAGGGCCTGTGAAAGGAGGCCTGTCGGACACCGCTGAGAGTCTTTAGAAGACATTTCAATGTCTTTAAAACCCGAAGTAATTTACTACCATCCAAATGAAGTCAGCGGTCTGAGTGCGGCGCTCTCATAACCCTTTTCTCAGAACCTGCATTTCCAATGACTTGAGGGCCGAATGATGATGTAACCGAATGTTACTGCATAACCTGCCAAATAAACACGTTGCATCGCAACCTTTGTTCACAAGTGTTATGAGTTACGGGGAACATATGTGACCCAGTCTGTGCAAACTCAGATGAAGTCATTTTTTGTGATGAACTGTTTTCTACATAAAATTACTTTACATAATGTAAAGAATATCTTGTAAAAATACATCCTTGATATTTTAAAACGGCGCATATTACTGTATGCCCATTTTAACAAGATGCACTGTAAAAAAATGCAGCATGAAGTTAAAACGACTTGGTATTGCAATTCAATTCAACCTACTATTATAAGTTTTAGCTTAAACGTTGACATAACTTATAAATTTAAGTTGAAATTGTTTAAATAACTTTTTTAAGTTGAATTAACATAAAAATATGTGTTGATCTGGCAAAAATGCTGCATATTTGTTTACAGTCTGTAATAAGTCTCAGGTGTGCCTAAAATGTGTCAAAATACCCTCACAGGTAATTTGTTATATAATGTCCAAAGTGCGCCTCTATTTGGTGAGAGCAAAACAAAAAAAAACGCTGTTTTCATGTGTGTACCTTTAACTCTTTCCCTGCCATTGAGGAGTTATACCGTCAATTAAGAAAAAACGCTTTCTTGCTAATGACGACTTTTTGAGGCAATCTATATTTTCGCTATTATTCACCATGTGGCACTCTTACCCACCTTATAAAACACTGAAGCATACACTAAGGCCAAAACCAGTAATGTATGGTCAATGTATGTTTTGATCATCGCTCTAAATCTGATCTCTAACAAAAGTCCTTTACAAAAATGCAATTATCTCAGGTTTTTGCTCAAAGTTTGGTATTTTTGAAGAAACCTAGCCAAATTTGAGAGGTGATAAAAAGAGAACAAAAGAAGATAGGATGAAAGTTTTTTATTTAAAATCAGAGGGTCTGTTCTTTCATTTGATATATTGTATGTTTATATATTAAAAGAAGAAAAATGTCTGGAAGACATTAAACTTTTGTAAAAATCATAAAAATTTTGGCTAGCAACTTTAAAAAAATGCTGGCGGGGAAAGAATTAAATGCAAATGAGCTACATCTCCTCACTCCCTTGCCAACAGGTTAAAAATAGATCTGATTACTTTGAATACAGTCTGAGACAATATTATATTTAGGAACATTATCACTACAACACGCTAACAAACAAATTTAGAAAAGCTTTAGAGTAAAATAAACCAATCAGTCAGTGGCTCTGGGCGGGGTTTGTTTGTGTGATGTCACATCTAATGAGACTGCTTTGGTTTAATGGGGATTAAAAAAGAATGAGAGGGTGTGTTTTTTACATTGTGGCGTGGTTGTGTTCACACACTGCCAACACACATTTATGTCCACACATTTTGTAAAAGTGGATTTTGCATAATATGGGCCCTTTAATACTGACTGAGCAAGGTCATGTCAAAGATTAAAATCAATGTGAAATCAGTGAGTAAAATAAAATTTTGATGCTCCTAATCTTATAATTAGATTATGAGACTGGATTTTACAGACAAAGTCACATATTTAAACTTTGAAATTCAATTTATGCCATTCTTATTCTCTATATAACCAATAAACTTCACAGCCACTATTTGACACATATGCAATGTGACAATGTAATGAAATGGCCATCAAATAAAGTCACATTGGGTGTTTCTAGACAGCTTTGATTATAAAGTCTTGTTTTGTGTGATCTCTCTAGAGTTTTAGAAGAGATCTCAACAATGTCTCAATTTATGCTTTGACTTGCCAAGATTTTGTGTTAAAACTAAACCAATTTACTCGTGCTAAGCTGAACCCCCCAATTTCAGAATGTATCATTTCTGTTTTTAACGTACAACGCAGATACTGAAATGAAACATAACTGAAGTCTGAGCTACGAATAACTACTCTTGGCGAAATACAAATCTTTTCCTTTAATATACGTCCGAGATCTCAAAACTCACAAACCTTAAACTCTAATAGTCTTTCCATTTAATCCAGCCAGACACTGCCGGATTTGATTAACCCCGTTGACTGAGAAATTCCAGCTTGTGTTTTTGATCGTTTCGATGAACGCAATTAATCAGACTCGGAAAACAAACAGGTTTTGTAAGGAGGCACTGGCCAATTCACCGCAAGCACTTCTACCTTATTTCAGGGCTAGAGAGAGAAACAGGTTGGCTCATACCCTTGAAAGATGCTGTGTTTACGTGCGTTAGTCAAATAAAATTTCATTAAAATTCACGCCTTTTCTGTTCATGTTTATTAGGCATGGCTTGCTGAGCGATTTTGCCCTGTTTAATCTCTAAGATAACTCTGGAATTCAGAGTAATGCATCATGCATTTAATCTGTCTGTCTTTAATCTGACAGTCTTTACCCTGGGCGACTCATAGAAAAACAATTTAAAAATATGCATTATGAATGAGCTCACGTCTGAAGAATTTACCGTCGTATGTGTTTCCCTGCTGACATGGGTGAAGGCTTCAATCGGGTAGGGAACCGCTTTATCACCTGTAGTGACAAAAACAAAAAAATTAAATACTGTGAAACAAAAAAAATCCAAGTTAAAGTCTCATAATAAAAAAAGTCTCACAATCTAATCTTAAAAGATTGGAGGCATCAAAGTTTGATGGGTTTCACATTAATTGTAACCTTTGACTTGGTCTTACTCAATTTAAAGATATCAAGGTTATATTACAAAATGGTCTACATTATGATGATTCTAGAAAACAGTAAATCACAATAAATTACTTTAGCTGGTTTTTCCATATACTGAGTCACAAATATAATAGAAATGTTCATTGTAAATCATGTTTAGAATCAGGTATAGTTGTGATTACTATAAAAAAGCATTAAATGAATCATAAAATATCCTAAATAACCCCTAAACGACAATAACTAAAATACAATACAATATATATCAAGCAACGGATAACACAGTCAGCGAATCATTTCACCAAATAAAGTCTGTATTATCATGAAAATGTATTCTGAGGTATTATCTGGATGACTGCACATTATTTGCTTTTAACACCGCTACTAAGCAAATAAAAAATGCATATAAAATATTAATTTAAGTCAGTTTTCAAACTTTATGATAGCAGGGACCCCCACATGCGATTATCCTTCGGTAAACTCAGACTCAACTTTATTGTCCCTTTTAGGGAAACTAAAAGAGTCTGTTTATACTTGGTATTAAGATGTGTTTTGGTCAATTGGATCACAAGTGGAGAAGAGAGACACATTTACGTTTACACCTGGATTTTTAATCTGTCCCTTTTGTCCACTTTCGACTGCTCCTATCCTGATTTTCTGAGGGATGGTGTGGACGAGTCCCTCTGCTGTCGTTTAAACATGAGTGGAAGAAATGACGCAAACTAATATTAGGTCAGAGACCGCTGCTTGTGTTGTTGTTAGTAAACATGGTGAATAGAGTTTTGTACATGTCTCTAAGACCTTGTTTACCCTGCAAATCTTGATGTTCAATTCTGATTTGTTGCCTATATCAGATTTTTTTTACTGTGCGTTTACACTTTCTTTCAATTGTGATCCATATTCGATGCATGGGTTTACACTTGCCATACGTCTGAAACATTACACATGCATAATAGGGTTGTTGTGCCACACACTAGCCAAGATGGACGAATAAAACACAATAAAAATTCTTCAGGGTTCCCACACCTTAGTTATCTTCAAATTTAAAGACCTTTCAAGGACTTTCCAGGTCCAATACCCTCAAATTCAAGAACTAAATGTGGAGACACATTTCAAGTGAGAGCAAGGTTACATCATGTTACCTTTAAGATACATTCTTACAGTTCCCTTTTGAGGGAACTCGTGCTGCGTCACTGTGGTGACACTTGGGGACGCCTCCAGGGGTAAGTGCGTCTGAATGTGTATATCAAATTCAACCAATGGTGAGGCTTAACAACAAACACAACTATGCAAAAAAGCATTTTGGTATGAATCAACATTTGCATACAGAAAATATACACATTTAGCACGCGAGTAGAATTTGTATGATATTATCCTACACTACACAGGGAATAATATGGATTTTTTCCCCCAGAAAACTTCTAGCATTAAATAGATTCAAGCACTTTCATAGACCTGTATCTATGTATGTATATTTTCAAAAACTTCCCAGGGTCTTGAATTCCCCCCCCAGATTCATAAACTTTCAAGGATTTCAAGGACCCGTGGGAACCCTGATTCTTCTGTGTTTGTCATAATTTGCTTAATGATTTGCCTAAAGCAACATCACCTTTAAAGCCTTGCGTTCTTGATTTCTTAAGTATGTTTCTGAATGAGATTTTAATCTGTGAATTAAATGACATTCCAAACCATTTTCTTCTCAATCTTTTAAACACTCCACTTTAAGGTCAGTAAAATGTTCTACGATTGGTTGAGGGGTGGTCTGTGGGTAAGTGAAGGTTATGTTCTTCCTGATCCCATTTTTTAAACCCTAGTTAGTGTGTAATGTTGCTGTTAGAGCATAAATAGTACCTGCAGAATGATAAAGCTCAAAGTTCACTGCCAGGCGATATATTTTCTTTAACAGAATTCCCCTTTCAAAGCCTACAGCGAACGACTGGACTACAGCCCTCTACTTCCTGCTTTAATGACGTCACTAGAAGAGTTTTTGACTAAACTCCGCCCACAGGAATACGTCAGTCGCCAGCTTTGGCTCAAACGGCTCTGCTAAGCTAAGCTGCTGTCGAATCACAACACACTAAACTAACTACACAATCAGAACTCGTTACGTATTTCTAAAGGAGGGACTTCACAGAACAAGAAAAAGATCAGCCCGTTTTGAGGACAGTGAAAACAGCGGTATATGGATAAGTAGATTGTGTAAAAAAATATCGCGTTTTTTACACGTGAAACATGAACACATGTTATATTGCGCACTGTAAACACAATCAAAGCTTCAAAAACACCGAAAGAACGGGACCTTTAGTAACCTGTTCAATGAATGGTTAAAGCCTACGCGGCTGCCGCCCACAAAAAGATAAAACCTAAATTCCATTAGAAAATGATCATTCCTTATGCCCTATTCCCTGCGAAGATCAGAATTTTTAATGTGTAAACTTAAGAGAAAGTTGCACAATTGTCTCATAGTGTGGCCAATTAAAATACACTTGGCGAATAGAGCAATGAAACACGTCATTTTCTCTTTATTTGGATCAACTTTATCTGGATCCTTTTTGTCCCACAGAGAGCAAAATATTTCAGTCGACCGTTCATGCATTTAAGAGGCACCGAAATGAGGCACCAAAATCTGTGTTCTTCACGAATATGTCGTCATCCACCCGCGAGGAAGTACTAAATTGTCACAGTTTTAATGATGTACAGAACCCAATGCCTCAGAAAATCCCATCTGCCTATTTACATGACAGTCCCATAGGCAGATATATGATTTATTTTCCACATATGAATGAGACCTCAAACCGATCTCGAAATATCCGAAGGCCATAGAACACATCCAATCTGTGTCACATATAAGCAAAAAATCGGAATTGGGTCACATTTCACTTACAGTGTAAACGAGGCCTAAGATGGCACCAGGCTGACCGGATAACACAAGCCACATCCATATACACATCAGTAACTTCAATATGATCATACAAAATAAAAACATTATTTACATAACAAATACATTCTCCTCCATGGAGCAATTAAATAGTTTAACGAGTTCTTTTTGTGCTGCATTCAGGAAGTCTAAAGGGACGACCTGATGGCAATACCTGAAACTGACTATGTAGTGGATGATCCACAATGCTAAGAATAACCTGGGCCTTCTTAAAAACATCACTTTGAAAAATTGTACTAGGCCCAGTCTGGTTTAGACCAGTTATTTTCCCTGCCACCTTCACCAGAGAACTTAATCTATTTTGATCTGTCAGGCTCAGGACTCCAAACCATGCAACAATACAAAAGGAAACAACTGATTCCTCATCATAGTAGGACTCAAGGGCCGGGGTATACTTTTTTAGCTTTCAAAGTATACTCAACCGCAGTTACGTGCGGATGGACGTGTTTCTTATTCAAATTATTACTCTACCAGGCCATCAAGGCAGCACAGATTCGTGACATTTACAGTACATGAAAAAAATTAGGATAGATGAGGAAAAGTAGCCCATCCACCATTGCAAACAAAGTTTAGAACAAACACAAGAAAACAAAGAACAGGAATCAAACATTATGGTGACGAAAATGCTCCACAGCTTTCTGTGAAAACATTAAAATAAATAAATAAATCATGGTGTGTGTGTGCAAACGCTGTCTTTTGCCTTTGTGTAATTGTTTGTAGTGGACTGTCCTGTCTCAATATTTTAATGCTAGGGCTGGGCAATTTTTTTTTTGATTAATCGTTTTTTTCTGTGGTCGATTCAAAATTGATTCTCAAAGGCCACAAATAATTTTTTTTTAAATGAAATAACCTGATCCTGTTTGATCAAGGAATGTGACAGTTCTGACTTTTTTCAGCATACATTTTTCATTTTGCATTAAAATTGTATTGTATTTAACATAATTGTATGCATTTGAAAATTAGAGATGGGTTCTGTTTTAATGTACCCAAGTGTAACTAAAATAAAAGAGTTTAATATACATTATTAATTTATTTTTATTAATTACCCACTTGTAAACATATGTTCACTGTTCTTTTTTATAAATATAGTATTTGTATTAAATCTATATTCATTGAGTTGAATTAAGTATAAAAACCGACCCGAGAATCGAAATTGTAAATCGAACCGAATCAATTGAATCGACTTAGCTTGTAAATCGAAACCGAATCAATCTATCTGGAACATCTGAATCGATACCCACCCCTATTTAATGTGCTGCTGTTGTACGTCTACTGTCCTACTGATGAAAATGACGTCATGCGGATGGGCGTATAGGCAGACTGCCCTGGTAAACCTTCGGCTATACTCTAAAAACTTATATAGTTTCCTCAAGAAAAACAGACCTCCAAAGCATTGGGTGAAGGACCCCTTTCCTAAAATTCATATATACTGTATAAAGGAACGTTAAAACTGTGTTAGATAAATAGTAATTGATATTATAAAGACAGCTAATTGTTTACAAACTTTAATATTTGGCTACACGCTAGACTTTTACTATTTTAGATTTTCTGGGGACTCCTTAAAACCCCCAAGGGATCCCCGGACCCTAGTTTGAAAACCCCAGATTTAAGTTCTAAATGTAAATGGACCAACATTACATAAATACAAAGAAAAACACAGCTGAGAAAGCACATGAAAGACATGAAACAAATATGCTCACATGCACATGTAGAAAATCAGCTGCCAGCTGAACTGTCAACTATACAATTTATGTATTATGTCAACACACAGAAACTTAGTTAATACAAACTCATGATCAAACTCAGAAGCATCATTCATGTTAACTTTCAGTTAAACAAAAACTTTACACCTGTTAGAAATACACATGCAGTATCTTTACCTGCATGCACACAAATGTCCATGGCAGTAAGGTTGGTTTATAGGGCGCCAGACAAAGATGCTCTCTAATGACTCTGTACTATGTACCTCATTAGAGTTTATTACATCTGTACATGTGCAAAACAACAGTAGATTTTCTCTTTTTCAACAACATCACGTTGTAATTTTTTATCATTAAAAAAATGCTCTTTACTTATATGTGGCAAACAATCAATCTGTTTCACAATTGCCGCAGCCAATAGTCCCTCAGTAGTCCTAAATTATTACTATTACCCCAGTTTAACTGAGCTATGAATCCAAACTTATGTAATAAGTGTTATGGAGCAAAATTTTTAATTATAAGGACAAAAGTGTACTATTGAAAACGTTTTAGAGAGAAGGTTCCTGTAAAAACCACCAAGATATGCAGTGTGGGTAACCAGTAGGACAAAACCTGCAACAAACCAAAAACAAGCTAAGTAGGAAGGTCACATGCGCACTATAAACCTTACAACATTACATTATTTGTCATTTTCCAATGTATAACAGTTTTTATATTACATGAAGAGAAACAATAATTTCATTTAACTGTACTAACTGTAGTTTTGGAAGCTCTTCCATAAAATAATATAAAAGGCACGGCTCCAATCTTTTTGTGGTGTCTGGTTTCCGTTACGGATATCTATCAAGAGCAACATGGCAGGCACATGTCTCCTCTCATCTGCTGTGGACTACCCACTGGAGATTTAGCGAGACGTATGCAAACCATTAGTAGCCTCATTGGAGCTTAAATTCGTATCTGTCTTATTACCATGTCATACTGAAGACATCCCGCTTGCTCTTAAAGCTACAGTAAACCCGAAATGAAAATCTTTTCATTATATACTCACACTTAAGTCCCTCC
Organism: Misgurnus anguillicaudatus; assembly: GCF_027580225.2. Lineage (NCBI taxonomy): Eukaryota > Metazoa > Chordata > Actinopteri > Cypriniformes > Cobitidae > Misgurnus > Misgurnus anguillicaudatus. Next base: position 20,064,383 of record NC_073341.2, read on the forward strand.
ATACCTGCATGATGTTATCTTTATCTATTAAAAAACAAAATAGGAAAATTCTTCAAACCGCTGACAGTTCATAGTGTTAAACGCCATAAATGGAGTCTGTATGACTTTCCGAGTGTGCTATATATTGAGTCAAGCTCACAGTCTGACTCTGGCTTGTGTCAGCTTCCACGTAAGAAATGTCACGCTATTGTTTCAAAAAAGTCATCAGGTCTTTTGTGTGTACTAGTAACCAAACATAACAACTTAAACCCTAGCATTTGCGGTTTAATACATCATATAAAAGACCCCCCCGATATAAAACTCATCCAGTCGCCACATACATATATGGAAAAGATATGTGCACCAACTGAGGTCAACAACAAAACTGTGCTTAAGGACACAAACACTTCGGTACGAACTCTGATATTGCGATGTGGTATTTCAGTAGTGCGTTTCAGTATGTGCTCCGTTAGTGGAATGTGAAGCAGCGTCTCCTAAGGAAATTGTCTTGAAATGTTTCTTCCTCTCTGTAATAACCCTCAGGGAGAGTAATAACTCTAGCGATAATACATGTAGCAGAGCAGCAAACTGTCAGCATCACAGATGTTTCATATCCATACAGTCCAAAAACCAACTTTTAGCCATCAGTGGCATTTCAGTAGTATCCAAAAACGAATGTAATTTACCAAAAGATCCAAAAAGTTTTGGACACGTACTGTAAGCCACACCTAAAAATGGATGAAGCTCACTGCACAAATAACAAAATACGAAAACATGTGCCATTTATAAAAGAAAGATGGCCCACTTTCCCAGAGGTACGATAGGTTTTAAAGTATAAAACAACAGATTAACTGCACAAAATGAAGACGAATGGTATTTGGACATGACTGTCAAACTCAATTGAATATACAGTGCAGTACCGTTTTAAATGGGATGAACTGCAACTGTGTTAACTTGGGGGCTGACATCATCAATCCACTAAAACGACCTTGAAAACAACTGGTTAAAAACGTCAATGTGAATTTAGTTCTAGTATCATTCTCTCCAGATGCCACTTGCTTTGATCTTTTGTTATATAATCCGAGGACATGTCTTTTAGGTCCATGCATGTCAAAAGAATCATTAAAAACAGATAACAATTTACCACAAATATTCAAGATAAGCTGAGAAGCATGGACCATCTGATACCAAATACCAACTGCAGCTAATTTGGGAAACCAACAATGGTTGACAACTGGGGAGAAGCACATGGATACGGCAAGCAAAGGTTGCCAGAGAAATTAACTAACGGATAAATGGCATGATGTGGATATGATAACTTACCAATGGCTGCTTTGTAGTAAAGCAAGATATCTTGTGGGGACAGCGCCCTCTCCCAAATCACAAACTCGTCGAAAGCACCTGTGGCGTAGTGTCCGTACCTTCCCGTATTTTCTGTCCCGATCACCAGGTCAGCATAGGGGTTGCCATAGTCAGAGGACACATTTCCTGTGGCGTCTCCTTTGCTGAAGGTCCCATTAATGTACACCTTCAACCCGTCATTTTGGGTCCATGTGAAGAGCACGTGTGTCCAGTAGGGCCCTAAATAAAAGACGTAGAGTGAGAGCAATAAAAATTTAAAACAAACCTAATGTTGATTTTCATCCTTTGACTCTTTGGATCGGATGATAACAGCAATATTATTTCCAGGTTTACTCATGGGTCCATAAAACAAGAGTTTGAAATAAAAATTGAAGTGTGTAAACAGCATGTGGAATGGATTTGGTTTATAATGCAGCCAAGAGATTTCCAGTAGCCCAATAGGTAGAGCACGACGCTAGCAACACCCATGCCATGAGTTTTATTTTCAGGATAAACACATACTGATTACACAAAATGTATTGCCTGATTGTATTGTCCTTTTAAATAATAAATCAAATATAAATGTGAGAGCTGGTATGAACTTTAAATTGATTTGTTACGGCTTATTTAATCTGTCCGGGGTTAAAATGGCACATGACAAGTCTTGATCCATGATCCCACTTTAAGGAATGGTTCATGCTATACATGTTTTAGTCTTAGTTGTCTTGCTTTGCTAAACTATACAGCTGAAGACCTTTCAAGCCAAATAAACTGTGTGACATGTGACACTGTGGTAAAATTCTTAAATCATTACATCTGCTGATGTTATGAACCTGGCATTTGCTCACCCTTGCCAGTTAAACAGCACACACAGAGTGTATCTTTCAATGTAACTAATAAACTCAACAACTACCTACATCTGTGGAGAACAGAAACTGTGATGGTTACAAAAACATAGACACTGGAGATGTACTGTAAATATACTCCAGAATGGTGTCACTCCTTAAAAACGCTGAGAAAAAACTACCTTGGATGAAAGAGAAATGATTAATTTCTTGGAAAGCTGAATGATTTGACTTCAGCTACTTTTCAATTGCATTTTTATTTTGCTTTCAAAGTGAGATACACACTTAAAGCACTCATCACAAGTCCAATGGCAAAGTTTACTCTGAAGTCTATTGACCCAAGCACTTTCGGACATCTGGATGTAATCAATATAATTATGCAGATAATTACATATTCAAAATATTTATGGTCCGATCGCAAATGTAATTCCAAACCAGAATGTATTTCAAAACGAGTCCATGTGTGCAAAATTCGGAGAGCATGGGAAATCTTTTTTGGCTTCGGACACAATGCAAACACGTCCCTAGAAACCATTGAAACGATACGCTTTCCACATCCTGAAATAGCATTAAAAACACTCAGTCACTTCAAACTATTACCTGGGTTTTTAATATGTGCTTTCCAGGTCTTGGAGTCTCCTCTTGTGTAAAACTCCACGTATCCCACGTGAGGGTTGGAGTAGACAGAGAAACCGCTCGACACAACTTTACCACCAGACGCGATGGCGAAGCGAGAATCCAAATCGTGGTTTTTCCAGAAGAAAGAGAAAGTGATGCCTGTTCAGATCAAACAGTCAGTAAACCATTATATATTATTACTAAAAAAAAAAACAGTCATTTAGAGCTACATACTGCAAAATTAACATAGTTATAAATAATATTTCATAAATTCATATAACTATAATATGTAAAATATATATGATGTATTATGTATATAGCTTGAATAAACTGTAAGTAACTTTAGATAAAAGTGTCTGCCAAATAAAATAAGTAAGTAAATAATGTAAGACAAAATATCATTATAGTGAAGGTTGATTTGATGCTCAACCTAAACCTGTTTCTCTTCCAACAAAAAATTATATATATATTTCAAAATTATTATAAATTTTTAATGATCCTTACAATGCAAAAGAGCCTGTGGGTATATGTCTACATATGAAATAAAGATGAACATTTCCAAAGCGTATAAAAAATATAGGTAGAATACCATGAAAAACCATGGCAGATAAACAAAAATTGATGTACAAATACTAACATTTAAACCTAAAGCCTATTCATAACCCTATAGCTATCCTTAAACACTTAAAAGTTTTTTTCCAATACTTTCTGCTATTGAACTTTAAACAATAAGGTTCATTTTCAGATCCAGGCGACTAAATCACAAACAATATCACAAAGCTTTTCTTTGGACAAGCCTTTGAAGATGAATAAAACATTTTCTCTGTTTTGTTTTGTAATGAAAGGAATGTGAACTGATACAATACTATGATGAATAACAGATGATATCAGCTTTTATAAAAAAAAAAAGGATTGATGTAAGCCGATATACAGCATTTGCTCATCAAATACTGTATAGCAATATTTGCATTGCCATAAAACCATTAAAATAAATTCAGAGACCAATCCATTTCACATTCATCATTTCTTCTACATGTATTACGACCATTTCTGTTCAGTGTCTGTTGAATTCCAACAAAAGCAAACCTCATGAGTGACATAAAGTCACCCAACACAATCAGTGTTAATTCCATACAATTTATATTTCTGAAAATTTCCTAAAATACAAGCATTTTGTTATTGAGAAATTAATTTGAACTTGCTTTTTCTGCAGTATTCAAGATAAAAAACACTGCAGGGCTCCAGACTGCCACCAACTGGGGCCATTTTGCCACCAAAATTTCAGAGTGTGCCAATGAATTTTACATCCAGTCGCACATGTGCGACCAGCAATGATATTCTTTTGTGATGTGACAATGAACCCGAAACAGCACATTGTACTTTCTGCATCTATCCAGGGCTCCAGACTAACTTTTTTCACTAGGAGCAGCACTGTGGCCCCAACTGAAATTTTTAGGGGCGCAACCAGAAAATTTAGTGGCACACACTGTAAATCAACATGCTTACCAAATATTCACATTTCTACTAATTTCCACTGTATTACTAATAAATACTTTAATGATAGATGCAGAAAGTACAATGTGCTGTTTTAAATTCAGTGTCACATCACAAAAAACGGTCAAATCTACTGGTCGCACATGCACAAATATTTTTCTTAACCTTAACTACAAATATAACTTGTCATTAAAATGTCATTAAGTGTAAATACTCTGTCAAATAGTTTTATAACAACGTCATTAATATTATTTAGATTATAAAGGTTTTTTTTATTTCCTCCATGTGTTTAACAAATAAAACCAATATAATAATAATAATAATAATAATAAATAAAATGGATAAAACGATATTTTATTGCATTTGAAGACAGATTCACCTAAAATTAAATGAAAACAGTACAATAATGGGTTAAGCCATGCAGCGTAGGGTCAATATTGCTGGAAAAACAGCAAATTACATTAAATTAATTAATTAATTAATTAAATGTTTTGTTAGTTTTTTCTTCTGTTCTGTTAGTTGTCCTTTTTTTATATATATTGTGCACATGCGTAAATTTAAGTATAATCTTTTCAAGTGTCTAATGCATTTTGTTAAGGTATAAAAAATTATTTATTACATACATTATTTGACAAAGTATTAACACTAAATGGCATTTAAATGGCAGTTTAACGTAACGTTAACCCATAAAGCTAGGTAGTTTCTTAAGTTTGATCATTATTCTGCTATGTCATGTTTATGACAGATTTATGACAAGTTATGATGCATTGGTTTATGTCAAGTTGTCATAACAAACACATCTCAAACAATGTCATCTCTGCATTAAAAAAGACATAATTGAACAAATAACACTTAATGAATCTTATTCATGTTCATGACACGTGTCATGTCATGATTATGAAGATGTCATGTCAGTCTTATGAACAACCCTTCAAGTAAAGCGTGGAACATTTCTTAACCAATCAAAATAAAGCATTCAAAAGCTCTGTGGTATATATATTACAAAAACATGTGCATTTTATGACACCGGGGCCTTCATACGAAGCCAGCTCTGCACTATTAACTGTTTTTATTCTAAATTGTTGTGTTTTATGTGTATTCTACATTGGGTAAACTGTGAAAAGCACTTTACAAATAAATATAAATAGAAGTCTACACTATTAAACATGTCTTCTTATTTAAATAGTAAGATGTGATAGGAGTCGTTCAATACAACTCACCGTCAGGTCCACACAGGGAAGGATCACTGATGCACGAGTCTTTATAGTTGCCAAAGTAAAGAAAAGTGGCCCCCTTGTCTCCGTTTAGATAAATTCCCTTATTCACGATTCCTTCTACGATATCTACACGATGAGATGAGAATGACCCGTAACATTATAACACTTGAAATCAATCTCTAAGAAGACATTAAATAAGCATTACAATGAATAATCCCCCTCATGCAAATTGCCTTCTAAAACACAGAAAAAACCCTGAAACGTTTAGGTATGGGTGATTAACCAGTGTTAGTTTAGCTGAAAGATGGTTATTTATTTTGTATTTCAACAGTGTAATTTGTTCATGTGATATTGACCAGAGACTTCAGAGGGAAAAATCCTAACCTTTCACTCATATGGTTAAAACATGTGTGCGTTTCGCAGCATTCACCTAAGTCAACAAACTGACAAACTGGGGAAGTGAAAACCTCCCATCTGTATAAATCTACTACTGATGAGTCAAGATGGTCTTTGTCAATGGCAAGTTCTTCCTCTGCTATGACGGTAATAAATCCTCTGTTATTTATTACGAGTTCAAATCTGTGGATCACAGTGGGAGCCGAAGCGCCGTCCCACCTCATGAATGGATGTATTGAGAGATGAAATGATGTCGGAAAAGCGTGATCAGGAGAGACAACAACAGAAAGCAGAGGAAAGACTGATGTTTGGAGTAAAAGTTTAGGGGATTAAGAGAATGAATTCTGAGAGATATACAGATCAAGGTCTAAACATCCATCTATGTAGTGAGACTCAGGATATCGGCATGACTTTAGATACAGATCTTAATAAAGATGATTTCATGATATCCCTTATGTCCTTTATAGCTATCAAAAACTTATAAGTTATAGTATTGAATATACGGCAGATTTGATATGAGAGTGCTATAAATCAATTAATCTATTAACTGGGGCATCGCAAAATGTGACATGGTTCTCAAGTGCAGCTGTCCAATAAAATCGCTTAGATTCATTGAACTAAATATAACTAAACAATACATGCTTTGATTAGCCTAATATAAACTATAGAGGGGTTTTGTTTATTTCTTCTTCTAATGACGTCCTTTAGATAAACAAAGACTACGAGTAATAAACGAACCTCCGCGTAGATGAACCAGACTGATCTAATGCTATTCTTCGAGGTCTTAGCTTAGTTACATCACATGGAGACCAAATGTTCATTAATAGCATACAGTGAGTGTACATACGGGAGAGCCTCACCTACTGTGGCGGAAATGTTAGTGTAGGCGGAGTCATTGGTATACACAGAAGAGGAATTATGGGTAGTCAGGACAGTGTGGTTGTGGATTCTGACAGCTGTGATGGGAGAGAACGTGAAAAACACAAAGAAAGCAAGAGAAAGAACACAAAACAGGTGATTCAGGTACAGACATATATACAGTATGAACACAGAGACATGGGACGATACAAGAGGCATTATAGGCAGTGATGGACAAAATGACGCAAGATGCGTGTAACGTTCATTGTAGAAGTTGAAATTTTTGTGACAAATAAATTATGTGTTGTTGTATGGCTTTGTTGTACGCACAAACACACTCAAACAAGCGCAATAAATCATCTCTCTGCATCACACATGGGGAAACACCAAGCCGACCGCAAATGTGTCACGTCTAAGAGGCCCCAAGAATTTTTTTCAGCCCTGCATTTGTTCTGAATTAGCCCGAACAATCGCCATACTGTACTCTCATACTGGAAATATTCTCCATTAGAGGATCCAACTCTGAAATGATCTGTGGATGATACTCCAGCATGCACAAAACCATTTACGGTATATTGAACAGATAAACTGATCAACTGAGCATTGCAGTGTTACCTAGTGCTACATCTTGAACTGGAGAAACACGGTGAAAAAGATTCAAGTGGACGAGTAAATCACAGGGAGAGAACACACTTTTAGCACCCTTAAATGTCAAAGTAATCTATCCTCATCATGACCGAGGTAATCTTGCGAGTAATTCCTCAACATTTTGACTCAAATGAGGAAATCAGTCCATTTAAAGAACTGAAGACAGCTGCAAAGCAACACATATCTGTGCAGCAAACTAAGACGTGACCGTTGAAGAATGTCAGACAGCTGTGGAGAGAGAAAAGACAGAGAGAAAAAGAAAGAAAGAAAGAAAGAAAGAAAGAAAGAAAGAAAGAAAGAATGAAAGGAGAAAACAGCAGGTGTGACGCAACATGTTCACATACTTATGTTAGTCCCATTAACAAGACCTGTTCTGTTCCCAATATGATCCGAAAGACCATGGATCCCTTCTACTGAATCCAACGGCCAATAGTGTGAAGCTGTCGCCAACACCTCCAGGCCTGGGTCACAACACACAAACACATATCCACAGACATACATCAATGCATACACACAAACAAACATGTAAAACATGCACAGACAATGTTGCAATTGTCCTGTGGCCAGTTGCATAAACTTCTAGTCTTAAAAGTTCGTCATTTTTTTTTCTTCAAGAATAAAAAAAGAACATGATGGAACAAAAGCTGTCACTGGGATGGTACCATTTCAAAAAGTACACTTTTGTGCCTAAATGGTACATATTGGTACCTCTAATGCAGTGGTTCTCAAACTGGGGGCCACGAGATGGTACCAGGGGGCCCCAATTTTTAATCAAATTTTAAGTTTTAGAATGTTATATGTATACATTTACTTTGGGGGGTCCACGAAGCAATGCATGTACACAAGGGGGGCTGCACGGCAAAAAAGTTTGAGAACCACTGCTCTAAGGTCCATGCTGGTACCTCAAAGGTACATATCTGTACCTAAATGGTATATTAGGACCAGTGGCGGCCGGTGACTTTTTTTTTCAAGGGCGCACGATACGAAGGTCGTCACAACATTTATGTCGTAATTTCAAAATTTGTGTTTGGCGCATCGAGTGAACCTATGTGCATCACGTCTTGTCAAAATAAGTGCCTGCTGCAGACGCGTCTAAAGGGTTTATGATTAAAGAAACGATTGCGTTTGGCAGATACTCGTATAATCTCATGCGTAATCAAAGTTTAAGGGAGTGTCTTGCGTGTATTTTGTGAACGTGAGCGTCTCTTTTATCATAAACATAAGCACTTATTTTGACAAAACAGGTGATGCACAAGGTTGACATGATGCAACAACACATATTTTGAAAACACGAGCAACATACTCCGAACACATATTTTTAATTTGCGCCCCTCGGAAGAACAGTCACCAGCCACCAATGATAAGGACCTTTTAAAAAAAGGACCACCCCAATAACAAAAAGGTACAACTTTTGTAGCTTTTTTCTGAGTGTGTAGGCTACTGTATGTTACATAAAAAGGCAGATTGGTCTAATTTAAATCGTAATAGTACGACTGATTAACCCTAATTAATTGCTAGATAGTTAGATTTGTTCTAAGGACGCAGTCTTAACTTCACGGCTATGCTTATGCAACAAGCCACTGTGGTGTTTATGAGTCTCACCAACGTCATTAACACCAGTGATTTTGCTGGGTACTTGTCAGCTTATCACCAGATGAGTCTGGTTTGTCACTGCTGGTAAACTTTTTTTGTTTTGCCAATCTCATAATAACATGCATAACCGTTTTTAACCTGGACCTCTTTGTAAGTGGCATATCCTATTCTTTCTAGTACTAAACACAATATTGCACTTTCTAACTTTTTCAGAATAGCTATTATAGTTTATAAGATAAATACACTTGCAAACTTGAATTATTAATGTCAATCTATAACGCCAAAGTGATATGATCTTCTTGATCTGCTACTTAATCTTTGTTTATCTATTGTTGTTCATTAATTGTAAAGGCGTCCACATTACATGACATTCAAAATATGTCACATTTTACACTAGCCAGAATATGATCTCAATGCAAAGGTTTTCCTCCTTCCGTCTAGTCTAGTGTATTTTTATGAGATGTGTTTATCAATTAAAGCATACCAGATTTGGTGGAAAAGGGTGTTGGTTTGTATTTGTTGATAAAACTTAACACTAATTTACGTCGTTCATTATATATTTCGGTGACGTATTGCGTTTTTGAAACAGAGTCTTACAACATTAAAACCAATTTTTAGCATTTGTATAATTTATCGATTATTTCTGTTTATTATGTTTACTGCAAAATAATTGTTAATATTTCAGTTGCTTAAATAAATATACATATCTTAATTTTACTTAACTGAGACATTCATCGTCAATTTTAATCCGAGATGAAGAGAAATACAAATTAAAACAAAAACGAAATAAAAAACGAATTAAAATATTCGTCAGTGTAGTTTGTTTATAATTAATGTAAAACTGAACAGGGCTTTATTCGTTTGAACTAACAAATGTATCCATGAATTGAGGAAATACACTTAAATTTGTGAAAATGAATGTCTGTTACCTGGATGTTTGGATGGCGATACCGTGTTACTACGAACCTGTAAAAAATAAAGCATCCAACTTCTAATGCAACTTTATACATGCAAACATATAAAACATTAACATCTTTTGTTGTTCTGCTTATATAAAAAATAATGAATTATCTTACCTGGTAAACGCTCAGGAGAGTCGTTATAAGTAAGACTTTACAGTAAACTAAGTCCATTGTTTTGAGGAGCTTCAGCAACATAAGTAACTGCGAATCTATATTTTGTTGTAAATGTTAAAAGCACCAATCATTGCGCTTATAACAATGTACAAAAATTGTTAGTATGTCATGTGTTAAGAAGTAGTTCATCAGAATATGATGCTGAAAAGTGATATGTTATTGGTAACTAATTGATTAGGAGTTTATAATCCATCGTGTTAGAGTCCGTAAGTATCAGTCACTGCGCTCGAGCTCTACTGAGGAGATGAAACACACACGCGCTGAGCTCGCAGCGCGCTCTCATCAGTGGGCGGGAATGATACGACACATAAAGTCCTCCCCCTGCAGGGGGCGCACGAGAGCTCAAAAATCCAAATTAACATTTTATTAGCACACATATTTCCAGACATCTTCAGTCTTTCTGAAAATATCGCATCCTATCATTAAAATAATGTTGTTCATTACAAAAAAAATGTACCTGGATTCTAGTAAGCAAACACGTCTGTGATTGGTCTAGCTTTACAAGCAAAGTAAATCATTTGCAAAGACCTTTTTTGAGGTCTAGATTCTGTCAACATAGTGTATTATTATTATTATTATTTCTTCCAAAAGCATGCTTTTTCTATAATTGATCCTTTTGGGGAATTTGTAATGATGTCATTAAGTTAAAACAATGATAAGTGGATCTACATGGCTAGAAACAAATGTTTAAAATGATTAGTTATTCTGCAGAAAGTTGAGTTTAAATTAGAAAAATACAGAAAAAATTGTAAAAGCACATACGTAAAAGAGTGAGACAAATAAACAAATAAAAAAAGAGAAATAATATTTAAAAGTTTTAGTGTTTTGCTTGCAAACCTTACTTTACTTTAGGGAGCCATCTAGTGGCATTACACGATTACATTTTATTGACCTGCACTAAATTCACTAAAAACAAGTCTCGTTTATTTCAAAGTTAATAAAATAGCACTTAAACGATGTGTATAAAATATCAAATTTATTTTGATATAAAACTGCACATGCACACTCACACAATATTTGATAACCACCAATATAGGCTTATAATTCTTTTTCATAAAGCTAGCACACAATTGCAGACTTGAAAACATTATGGTTTGAAGACACCATGAGGAAAGCATGCACAGTCCGATTATAAAGTCTGATGTACAAAAAAGGCAGTCTGAAAAGCAAGTATAAACATTTAAAAAGAATGTACAAATGGACAAAAAGTACAAAAAGAGCAGCAGTCACTCAAACATGAAGAAGCGATGCTCTATAACACGTGTTATGATTCAATTTGACTACTGTGCAAAAAACATACAGTTGTTCTAATGAAATAAAATGCCTGTGATTTGGCTGTAAATTGTACAACATATACAGAATGTTTCTCATACATTCCTGTTTTTTGGCAGTCTCAGTCCAATCCACTTGCATGTTCATTTTGGGCATAGAGAACAAGCGACAAAAGACAAACAAATGTGTGTGGAGAAGAAATACAGTACAGATTGGACCAAAAAGATTCATGTTTTAGAGCCTGCAGAAGGTTTAACTTGGCCATACATTCACAATTTCTCATCATTCAAGTACAGAACATGTGCGATCGTGTTCACTTAAAAACATGCTTATCCATTATTGAGCCCATTGAGTCAAAATGAAAAATGAATTGACGGTTAAATTGTGCAAATTAAGTGGAAAGTGTTTAAAGCAAGCTGAGCGTCCTTCACTTCCTACGTTTGACACAACATCTCGCTGGTGAGATTTACAACAAGACGACACTTTGCAAATACACTTTTTTGATGAGAAGTAAAGCATTGACGTGACTACACACAACACAAACAGACAATTCTCAATCAAATGACTGGACACGAACACAAACCATTGTGCATTGTATAAGGCATATATGCTTCCACTATGACTTTTAAGGACAAAAAATACAGTGAAAAATTGCAGAGCATATCCGTTTCCCTCATGTACAAATATAAGCTGTGTCTGGTCAATGTTTGTGCTTATTAATAAAATATTGTGCTAGTTTATCTTGTTCTCCTCACAACTCTGGATTTGAGAAATAAATATACTTTAATAAAAATAAATGTAATAATTTATAATAAAATAATGTATGTCTCTTTATTTGAAATAAATACTTTTAGTTCTCTCCTTCCCTTTCATTAAACATTACATGAAATTGACCAAGAATATCTATTATATATTCCAAACCTTGGGGGTCTGTGCGTTTAATAAACAAACAGGTTACTAGTTTCCATCACTTTTCCATACTGACTCCATGTCTTCCAGAACTAGCATACATAATTTTCCTTTTTCCCTTCTCGGATCATTTATCTGTAATCCGAACATCCTTAACCCACGTAAAAGGAGGAAGCTATTTAACAGCACCAAGCATTTTCAATAGATTCTTTCCCTTGGAGAGCAGTCCTGTTTTCTTAGTGTCAGCTCGGGGGCGCCGGATGGGACAGCCGGGCCCCTGGGTTTGTGGGCGCACTGTGGGGGTGGCACTTCTTCCGGGAGGGCCCGCTTTTTCCACGGGTACCTAATGGAAGACCCGCAAGGGACATTTCAGGGCTAGATGTTTAAAAAGAAAAGAATCTGTTTCTTTGCTTTTTAAAGCATCTAAAAGTCATTACTGTACATCAGACACTCCATCTCCTCTCATAGTCCTCTCTGTCCCAGCAGGGCCACCATACAGTCAATTTGAAATCAACAGCACCTTATACACCCATATAGAATAAAGGGGCTAATCTATGAGTAATATGTCATTTTTATCCAGGAAACTCATGCTGGAACTTGGTCATTTCTTGATACATTTTTGTTATGACTGTCAACTTTCATCAAACAATGGCTTATTTTCTTTAACAAAGTAACACAAATGTCCAAAAAGAGTTTACAATGTAGTGACATTTAACAACTAGTAACACTCCTCTTACTGCATCAACAGCAATAATACCACCTTTACACTTCTTTGTCCTTATTACTGTAATATAATTTTTTATAGTAAATCTAAATGCTATCAACAGAGATAATAATCGTGGATGGCAATGGTGTTAAAGAGAGTATATAGGTATTTAATTTACCAGTCCTTTGATGTAATCTATCACTTTTCAGCATGGTAACTTCACCAAGGGTGTTGGAGCCTGCTTTAAAAAGCTAAATTTACAAAAGTGGCTGCAAGAACGTATTATCTTAATAAAATAAATTAAATCATTTTAAGATTATCGAAGCTTATATAAACCAAGAAATCTAGTGGTTAAAAGTAATAGTTTGTTTGTGTTTGCTATTCCTGATCAGAATTAATAGAACGTACACCCCATACACACAGACGAATTCAAGACCTGGCAACGCTAATACACCCTTAATGTAATATAATTTAACAGAAAATCAATATGACAGGGTGCACAGCTACTGTACTTAAGGAGAGGAGAGGGTTTGTCCCAGCACTAGGAATCTACTACAGTAAACTCACACAATAGAGAAGAGAAGGGGTGGAGGGTGAGAGGTAGGGGTCAGGGGTCCTACCTTGCAGCCTCGCTGCAATGGCCTTGCAGTTTCTTATAACTTACAGTAGGAGTCAGTGAAATACGAACACTGTAATGGACAACACTCAGAGAAACAACTGAAGATACCTTCTGTACCTGTCTAATGCATTGGTCAGGGTGCCTGCTGTTGGTGGACCAATCACAGCCCTTTTATAGCAGCATTATATTTGGTGTGTTGTAAACTTATGCGGATATGCTGAGTGAAGGCTTTTCTAAAATGTGTCTGTGTAGATGTTTGTATTTGTCTATGGCAATTTCCGTTATAAGAGTACATATAATAAAGTGTTTACGTTAAGACAGGGTTCCCACACGTTAGTTAACTTCAAATTCAAGGACCTTTCAAAGACTTTCCAGGTCTAATACCCTCAAATTCAAGGACTAAATGTGGGGACACATTTCAATTGAGAGCAAGATTACATCGTGTTGCCTTTTAAGATAAATTGTTACCGTTCCCTTTTCAGGGAATTCGCGCTGCGTCACTGCAGTGACACTTAGAGGACGCTTCCAGGGGTAAGTGTGTCTCAAATTCAACCAATGGTGATGCTTAACGACAAAGACAGGGTGACGCGGGAGTCAGGAAGTATATCGCTATCTGAAATATTGCCAAAGACGGCGTTACAGGGAAGCAGGAACTATGGCAAGGGAGACGCAGTGTCTCGTTCCCTTCTCAAGGAACAACAGTTACATATGTAACCCGAGACGTTTTCATGTGTCAAACACAACTATGCAAAAAAGCATTTTGGTATGAATCAACATTCGCATACAGATTATATAAGCATTTAAAGCTAACAGTTTAGCACGTGTGCTTAAAAGGCTAGAAATTGTATGATAATATCCTACACTACACAGGGAATAATATGGATTTTTCCCCAGAAAACGTCTTCCATAAAATAGATTCAAGCACTTTCAATGACCTGTATCTATGTATGTATATTTTCAAAAACTTCCCAGGGTAAGTTATTTCCCCCAGATTCGCAAACTTTCAAGGATTTCAAGGACCCGTGGGAACCCTGTTAAGAAAGTCAGAATATGACCTGTTTTGTTTTTTATTTATTTGTAGGATGTTAGCAATTATGTCAACAGTTACTGAGCCAAGATATGATGATTAGTTTAAAAAACAAGATTTCTGTAATTTTTGTAATTTTCTGACAATAAATGAGCACTACTACTACTACTACTACTACTAAATATTAATACTAATAATTAATACTAATTTTAATAAGTATTATTATTATTATTATTATTATTAAAGGGGACATTTCACAATACTTTTTTAAGATGTCAAATAAATCTGTGGTGTCTCCAAAGTACATATATAAAGTTTTAGCTCAAAATATCATATAGAGATAATTTATTATAACATGTTAAAATTGTTTTGGGTGTGTCATTTAACATGCAAATCAGCTGATCTCTGTACTAAATGGCAGTGCCGTGGTTGGATTATCCCCTTCTGACATCACCAGGGGAGCCAAATTTCAATTACCTATTTTTTCACATGCTTACAGAAAATTGGTTACCAAAACTAAGTTACTGGGTTCATCTTATTCACATTTTCTAGGTTGATAAAAGCACTGGGGACCAAATTATAGCACTTAAACATGGAAAAAGTCTGATTTTCATGTTATGTCCCCTTTAAGTAGTAGTAGTAGTAGTAGTAGTAGTAGTAGTAGTAGTAGTAGTAGTAGTAGTAGTAGTAGTAGTAGTAGTAGTAGTAGTAGTATTGCTTAAATAAATGGCAATAATTAATACTAGATAGGGCTGTCAAAAGATTAATCGTGAATTCAAAATAAAAGTGTGTGTCTACACAGCACATGTGTGTGTCTTGTGTGTAAATATTATGTATATATATATAAATACACACACATTCAGGTATATCTTTAAGAAATATTTGCATTTAAATACTGTATACATTTATATAATTTATATTATATATAAATATTTTATATATAAATATAACAACGTTTTCTTATATACATGATTGGATGTTTTAATATATAAATAATAATTATACACCGTACACACAAATATGTTATGTAAACACAAACTTTTATTTTGGATGCAATTAACTGCAATCAATCTTTTGACAGCCCTAATACTAAGTACTTTGAATAATAATAATTATTAATAATAATAACAATAATAATAATTATTATTAATATTATTGTTATTATTATAAAACGAAGAAGAAATAGATTATGGTGGAAGTCATAGGTTGCAAATTTAGCCAAAATTATGTTCAGAAAAAGGACATGGGGCACATATTTGAGGAAAATGCCATAAGAATCTACGTGAAAGCAAGTGTGTGTCTGTATTTCTGTTCTCACCTAAAGCCGTGACACGCTTTGTTTTACATGTCTAATATATATATATAAATATATGTGTGTGTGTTTTCCTAGGCCAGTAGCCACATAAGGACCCTTTGCCTTTGCATTAGACAGGGATGACATTATGTGCGGTATCCACAGTTGCTCACTTACGTGATCGATACTGAGCCGTTACGGAGTGAAATGAACACTCTTCTTCTGTTTTGCCAAGCAGGTGAGAAAAAAAACAATGGCGTGATGTAATGCATCTCAATTTGTCTGCACAATGACTATGAGAAAAGATTCACAAAACGTTCAGTACAGAAAAATCTTGATGGGTCCTGACAGTGCAACAGAACATCCATCAGCAATTATATTTTCTCTTTCTCTTTTTTTTTACAGACCATTGTACAATATCTACATCTACACATAAAATCATTCTTTATACTGTATCTCTTTCTACTTGCAACATATGTTTTGTGAATTTCTGTATGTTTGATAGTCTTATATATGAGCATTTTACAAAACAATTCTTTTGGAAACATTTACGAAAGGGTTTTAAGTCACGTTCTGTGTTTTTTTTAACTGATCTCAATCTTTTAAAGGATCTTTAAAAAAGTTTCACTGTCTTTTTAAAGCATTCTGAAACAGAAGCATGCAGTTCTACAGTTCTACATGGTTTCAATTCTCTGTACATCAAAACTATCTTCTCTATTATAAATTAATTTCACGTTTCAACACAGGTACATTCATAAAGCATCTATTGCAATGCTTCACTTGTGAAATAGGTAAAAAATAATAAAGTCTGTTTAGTGCTTCTTTTTTTATCAAGTATACAATAAACAACGAATAATCTGACACGTCTCTCTGCGTGTATTTTTTCAAACAATGTTTTATGAATATTTCAATAACAGTTCATATTTCCCCGAATGGCTTCGCAGAGCATTTGACATCAAAATAAAGGCTCATCAGTCTTGTATTATGATGTTTTATAGTATGTCTCTATGGCCAGCTCTGCGTTTAGTAACTGTCTCCGTTTCCTTTTTGTTTTCTGCATTCCTTGAACGATCCATCAAAAAAGCAACCGGCGGTCACACAACACAAACACAGACGGAGAAGAGGAAAAAAACAGCGGAGCAAGAAGGAGATTACAAAAAGAGCGGATGGATGACAGGGCTAGTGTGAAACGGGATGTACCCTTTTGCTTTTCGTCCTGGAGGGGTGGTGGTCCTGGGGGTGACGGCTTGGGGTGTTGGTGAGGTAAACCTCTACGTCATCAGGCACTTCTTCGAGAAAGTTGGAGGGGACCAGACCCCTGTGTCCATTAAGCTCTCCCTAAATGCAAAACAGAAGATATCATTCATTATGCATTCACCAGTCTGGGCTATAGACTGTAAAAAAAGATCGACACCGTGCCGCCGCTTCCTTCCATTGTAATGAATTGAACGTAAAATGTCTGACAAGGGGCACTGAGGCCCTTTCCCAAATGGCACACTCCGGACTTATGGACTTCCTCAGAGTCTACACTCTGATGACATCATGTAGTGCAGACCTTAGGGACCCTTGACACGTGTCCAAGAGGGCGCACCAGAGTCGTATTTTGGGACAGACTCGAGCGTCACGCCAGAAATATGAAGAGAAGTTGCCCATCAGTGTGAACTCCTCCCATCGTCAACTGATTGGACATGTTATAAAAAAACGTCCGTTTGGAGCCAGGGCATGTGCAGAAGGAATCGTCCGTTGAGCCCGGAGGCGGAGCCGGCCAAACGCTCGCACGCCCAATTCAACCACATCCCTTGAACGTCTCATTTGACTGGCTTGCTAAAATAAGGTAAGTTAAACGCAACTAATTTTTTTCTGTGTGAAATAACACAGAAATCAAACATTTATAGTTAGTTATATCTTCAATCTTCCCTCGAAGCTCCGAGAGTCCGCTCACAAAAGCTGTCAATCACAAATGTCAATCATAACGACACACCCCATTTCTTTAGCATCAAATTACAAGCCAAAGTGAAATTTATCATAAAAATGAACAATTAAACATATCAGTGTGATAACAACTACCTTAAAGGACGAAAAATATTTTATTGGAAGTGTAATTTAGTCCCGTTTGTTTATGACTTGTACTGCATCCAGCCACCAGGGGGTGATCAAATAGCCAGCAGCTTCACTTTTCATAGGATGTATGAGGCACACCCGGTCTGGGTTCACTTTAAAGGGCCGGTGTGTAGATTTGTAGCAGCATCTAGTGGTGAATTGCAACCAATGGCTCAGTCCTCAGCTCACCCCTTCCTTTCGAAGCGCATAGTGAAACTACGGCTACTGTAGAAACATGCCGGCATGAAATGACGACTTCCATATAAGGGGACCCGTGTTGTACAGTGAGGAAGTATTTGAACACCCTGCTATTTTGCAAGTTCTCCCACTTAGAAATCATGGAGGGGTCTGAAATGTTCATCGTAGGTGCATGTCCACTGTGAGAGACATAATCTAAAAAAAATCCAGAAATCACAATATATGATTTTTTAACTATTTATTCGTATGATACATCTGCAAAAAAGTATTTGAACACCTGTCTATCAGCTAGAATTCTGACCCTCACAGACCTGTTAGTCTGCCTTTAAAATGTCCACCTCCACTCCATTTATTATCCTAAATTAGATGCACTTGTTTGAGGTTGTTAGCTGCATAAAGACACCTGTCCACCCCATACAATCAGTAAGAAGAATCCAACTACTAACATGACCAAGACCAAAAAGCTGTCCAAAGACACTAGAGACAAAATTGTACACCTCTGAGTAGTCCTAGACGCGACTTGAGGCGGCGCGTCCGGTGTGTGACCCCCTATTGAGTGAGCTGATTGTTATAAGGCCAGGTCTGGAGGCTGAAAAGGGCTATGGGGAAATTGCCAAGCAGCTTGGTGAAAAAAGGTCCACTGTTGGAGCAATCATTAGAAAATGGAAGAAGCTAAACATGACTGTCAATCTCCCTCGGACTGGGGCTTCATGCAAGATCTCACCTTGTGGGGTCTCAATGATCATAAGAAAGGTGAGAAATCAGCCCAGAACTACACGGAAGGAGCTGGTCAATGACCTGAAAAGAGCTGGGACCACCATTTCCAAGGTTACTGTTGGTAATGCACTAACATGTCATGGTTTAAAGTCATGCATGGCACGGAAGGTTCCCCTGCTTAAACCAGCACATGTCCAGGCCCATCTTAAGTTTGCCAATGACCATTTGGATGATCCAGAGGAGTCATGGGAGAAAGTCATTGGGTCAGATGAGACCACAATAGAACTTTTTCGTCATAATTCCAGTAAACCTGTTTAAAGGAAGAAGAATGATGAGTACCATCCCAAGAACACCATCCCTACTGTGAAGCATGGGGGTGGTAGCATCATGCTTTGGGAGTGTTTTTCTGCACATGAGACAGGGTGACTGCACTGTATTAAGGAGAGGATGACCGGAAACGTTTGACCTCTGTAATTGCAAACCAAGGCTACTGTACCAAATATTAATATTGACTTTCTCAGGTGTAAAATGCTTATTTGCAGCTGTATCATACAAATAAATTGTTTTAAAAAATCATACATTGTGATTTCTGGATTTGTTTTAGATTATGTCTCTCACAGTGGACATGCACATACGATGACAATTTCAGACCCCTCCATGATTTCTAAGTGGGAGAACTTGAAATATAGCAGGGTGTTCAAATACTTATTTTCCTCACTGTATGTAGATAAAAATGGCTCATTATAAAGTAATAAAAATTAATTATGTAAGGTCTAAATACACCACTGAAAATATAGTTATGTATATTGCGTTTCTGTCAAGCGATCCTTCTAAAAGTTACACAATGTATCTTTAAGGCTTAAATCTGCAACAAGCGCTGTTTCAAAATGACAAAACGTCAGACAACGTAAACACATCTGAGCAATAAAATTGTGTGAATTATGTACTTACATAATAAAAGCCATCTTCATCAATTTCCCCAAACACTGTGATGACATCACCAGCGCAGAACGTCAGCTCAGCCTAAAGAACAGAAAAGTCAAACTTTTGTTTTGGACCAATTTTGTTCAACACAACATCACAGAGCTACATTAAATACACAGCAACTTATTTATTACTCTCAAAGATCAACCAGTCCATCTGCCTGTTTGTGCACCCATATATCTGTCTATATCAATTTGTGTCCCTGCCTGTGCAAACCCAGCTAAAATATTTTACTGTTTTTTTCTACATAAAATCATAATGTAAAGAATATCCAGTAAAAATATAACCTTGATCTTGAATATTGACCGAGTAAGGTCATGTCAAATATTGAAATCAATTAAACTTTATTAGACTTCGAGACTCTAGCCTGGATTTAACAGACAGGGTCACATATTTACTATTGGACTTCTTTCCTTGACAAAATCTTTTTAAAACCAACAAAAGATTTCTATAACATGAACAAATAATTTGAATTAAATACACTGTACCTTTTCTTATTACCCTGAAAAGGCGTGTAACTTTTTTTTTGTTCAGGTTAAAACAACACACACCAAACATGTCAAGTACAAACACAGATCAACCAACACTGGGCGAGACTGAGCTGTGTCCCCTCAGTCCAACAACACCAAAACAGACACACAAAGATCTCAGTTTCACAAATAACCATTCCCTATTCCTTCAACAGGAACTCACCCACTTACAGCACTTAACACAACAGACCGTCATAAAGCCTTCATAAATGCATTATAATGATTCATAATATCAGAAACACGCATGCACATTTTAATTCATTTAAATGCAGATTTTATTCACTATAGCAAGACAATAATGCTAGCATCAGGAAATATAAACCTTCCTGTATCGCTGTTTCTAAAAGAATCATTAACCATTTGGCAAATTATGAAGGCTGTAAAGAAACATTTACTATGAAATGCATAAGCAAATCACGTGCATTTAGAGTTTTTGGAAATGCACAGACGGTATACAGGTGCTGACATAGTGCAGTGAGCTCACTCAGTAGGAAATAGAGCGTCATTTGGCACAAACCCAGTGAGTTTAGACTCACTATCCCTTGATACACACTCACCTCCTCACTCTGTAAGTTGCCCTCATAGCGGGCCTGTGTGTTAGCGGCAATGCAAAGGTGACAGTAAGTGACAGTCGGGTGGAAAAGACTTGAAATGCTAATTATGATATTATCTAATTCATTACTAATCAGAATTATCTGAGTTAACCTGCATGACAAATCCTGTTTGTTGGGCATTACTGCTAAGACATTTCACCTAGTAATTTAGTAGTTTTAATATTATTTTTATTAAAAAACGTGTGAACCAATGCAAAGCAACAAGACAAGTATGGTTTATGAATACCAAATGCAGCTGTTTGGCATCTTTTGTATAATATGGCATGCAAAAGGCAGTAATATTTTTGTAGGCTACTGTAAAAACACACATTTCTGCAAAATAGCCCAAGTTTATTCCAACAAACTGCACTATTAAAATGACTACAACAGTTGAGCATGCTGTAATGTAGAGACTGTATAATAACAGTAATGAAGTTTAAAATTAAAGCAAAAACAGAAATTTGATCGGTCAATGCACATGTCTAATATCGTAAGGCAAATTTGTACCTCTTTGTTAACCGACTGTTCAAGCTTTTTAAAGTTATAAAATGCACTAACAGGCTTTTTGCTTAGATGTTCACAAGTTCACAAGAGTTATCTCGTCAATTAAGAGAAAACGTTTCCCTGCCAATGACGCTTCCCTGACGAGTTTTTTCTGTAATCTATAATTTCACTATTATCCACTAGGTGGCGCTGTTACCCAATTTATAAAACACTGAAGCATCAGCTAATTCTACAATATTGTAAACTCAGTGTATGTTTTGATCTTCGTTCTGAATATAATCTCTAACAAAAGTCCTTTACAAAAATGCAATTATTTCAGCTTTTTGCTCAAAATTTGGTATTTTTGAAAAAAAAAAACTATCCATATTTGAAAGGTTATGAACAGAGAACAAATGTTTTTTGTTTGTTTAAAAGCAGGGGGTCTGTTCAGAAAGGCATTTTTCTATTCAGCATGTTCACAAAATGCTGGTGGGCAACTTAAAAAAAAAAAGTTCTACCACCTTTAAAGCTAAATACTTTTAATGCACAGACAACTGAAAGTAAGCTTTTCTTAATTCTTCACCACGCAAACCACATAAGAACCAGACTCATAACTAGACTGATTTGGTGGGCGATTAGTATTGTCAGGCAATCAGGTAAGCTAGTTCACTTTAAAAGCTTCTGAAACCAAATGCAAGAAAGCTAATATAAGATCGACTCAATCAGTACCTCCACATCTACGTTTGGAGAGCTCTCTCTGGGGTCATAGTCATATAGGGCCACCATCCTCCGCGTCGACACCTGGTGCTGTCTTCCACTCCTCTTGTTCCTCTCTGAGAAGTTACACAATCAAGAAAAAAGTATGATAAATCCTGGAATATTTTCAGGAAAAGCAGATAAGAAAAATTCTAAAACAGAACCTTCACAAAAACTAATTTCATGTTCATTTTATGGAATTGCATGCTGTGATGACATGGTGGTCCCAATATGTTTTTTTTATTCTTAACACCATTCCAGCATCTATGGCTAAATATATGGTGAGAACTATTCATACACAAGCTGATCTACAGTATACGAGTGGGGGCCGTGAGATGTGTCAGGGGGCCCCAGTTTTATGACATTTTATAAAATACATTAATTTATCATAAATTCTAGAGACTAACCAACAGCACTACATATTATAATTTAAAGGGGATAGAGAATGAAAAACCATTTTTACCTTGTCTTTGTTGAATAATGGTAGTCTACCCACATTCACAAACATACAAAAAGTGCTAAACATGCTAAACATCTCAGTCTCATAGAAATTCCTCTTTTAGAAATGTCAGCCAGAAAACAGCCCAATCTGAAAAACTGATGCTTATGACATCACAGGCATCTAACTGCCCCTCCACTTTAAAATAATTGGCTACATTTTTTGAGTGGCAGCAAAGTCAGCCAATCAGTAATGAGATTGCAAGTTAAGCCAGTAGGGGGAGCCAAATAGGTGCAAAACCACTTGTTTAAAATCCCCCACCCTAATAAAGCTATCTGATAGAGGTTTTTAGGAAGCTTCTAAGGCATTACAGACCCAAACAAAAAAATTTTGTCCACATGTCACATCACAGAACAAGGATAAATACTCCGTTCAATCATTCTATGTCACCTTTAATATTTTTTGTTTAATTCAACTTTTAAGTTTTACAATGTTTCATGTCATACATTTTCTTTGGGCACAAAGGGATGAACCGTACACAAGAGGGCCCCAAGCCGAAAAAGTTTGAGAACAACTGATCTATGCACACGTTGGGGCAATTTATAAGTTCCAATTTACCTAACCTGGTTATTTTACCAGAAGTAAACCCACCCTGACACAGGGAGAGCATGCAAACATGCAGAACACTCCACCTGACCTAGCAGGGGTTCAATCCAGGGACCTTTTTGCTTTGGGGCAACAGTGATACCCACTAAGCCACCCCAAATATTACATTTAATGCTAAATTGTAATATTTATAGTGCATTTTTATGCAGACCCCCGGCTTTGGATTGCGGTCCACAGGGGGTCCCTAAACTCCACTTTGAGAACCCCTGCTGTAAACAGTTATCAATGATTAACTAAATACAATGCGTCATAGCAAACGCAAATAAATGTATAGAATGAACCATAAGTAATGTATGCTATGCCAACACAAATGCATGCTTCCATTAAAACAAAAAGATGCACATAACAAAATACATATACACTACTATACAATTCTGTAATTTAATGAATTAAAAAGTGATAAAATACTAAAGAAGGAGACTTCAGAGGTGAGCTTTAAAAAGCCAGATCTGAAAAAAATTGAATAAAATAAGTGATGAAGAAACTTAAACTGAAGGGCCACAAACCTCTCTTGGATTTCCGTGACCTGCGGTTAATTAAACGGCCATCTTTGAACCTATTACAGTTTACTTCAAAGGAGGAAGTAGAAAGAAAGAGCAAGAAGAAAGAATAAAGGCAAGGAATGCAGAGACTTTAAACAGGCTATATTACGAAAGTATGAAATACTATCAAATAGAAATGAAGAGTTCACTGGCTAACACCAAATTCATCTAAAGCTAATCAGAAACGATGAAAGATAACAAGAAGAGGGAAAATGAAGTACAGTGGCAAGAAGACAGCACAAGAAACCATAAAAAAAAAATCCGTTTATACCTAATTTCTCAATAGGGGTGTTGAGAGGAAGAAACCCCTGTTTGAGAAGCTGGTCGATCATTTCATCATCGTCAGTCTGGATCTCTGAGACCATGTTACAGGGAATGAGCCCCCTTCGGCCACAGATCTCCGCCCGATAAAATCCATCCGTGTCCTTCTCTCCAAACACCTGCACAACACAGGGTCGGGTAAATGTGGTTTGGAAACACTTCCTTTATATTAGGTGTCTTTAACCATTATGTACATTACCTAAGAAAATGTGACCCTGCCTGAAATCCTGGCTAAAGTCTCATAATCTAATTAAAATAAGTTCAATTAACCACTATAGTCTTAATCTTTGACATTGTTCATTACTTACAACATTATGTATGATGATTTTTAAATGTGCAAATATATACAATGTCCCTACACTAAAAAGTAATTGTCTGTTGAGATCTAACCTTTATGACCTGGCCCTCTTTAAAGGGAAGCTCCTCCAAAGCAGCATCAGGGTTGGGAGACATCGACAGGGGGTCATAGTCAAACATCGCCACAAATAATCGCGGCAGGTCCTCTCGCTCTGACTCGTAGTAATCTGGAGACCTCCGTCCTCGTCCTCCATATCCATCTGCAAAGAGGAGAGGGCAACTTCTGCTACACATAGAACTCAAAGGACAGATATATTACAACCCCAGCCATACTTTAACCTTTCTGTCTGCAAGATCATTAGTATTTCTAAAAAAAATTATTATTTCATTCCGTTGCCGCTCTGACAGCTAGACTTAAAACTTATATATGGTTACATTGCTTTGTTCTTTAAAGAGGCAAAAGATAGACAGTAACATCATAAACTGATTAAAATGCTCATCATACCTGATGAAAAAGTCACACCTTATCTTACAATCATCATAATATGAAAGTAAAATCACCAGTATGGTAATAAAAGGGTATTTAAAACAGAAGAATGTAAGAAGAATCGTCATGCTTGAAAGTAATTGTAAAGGGTAAAAATATTGCACCTTGCACAGACATGCAGCAACTTACTAGTTTTTTTAAATGATCCACTATCAAAAAGCTACTGTAAACAGTCCATTATTAATATGAAATTAAATTTTGTTTTAACTAGTTTTCCACTAGCGCAACAGGGAAAGTGTTTGAATTTACTCAAGACATTTAACAGGGTATAGGGGGTATGCACATGACGTCACCCTCTGCGAGAGGGACTGCAGTTATGCCCACTGAGTGGCAAAAGACTTTTGAGTACAGCGTTGTCACGGTCTTGTCAGACATCTGTGCTAGATGTAGGTCTGAGTGCATCTGACAGGACCGTGGCAGTATTACGTTCTGTGTGGGGGCATGTGGAATCACATTGTGTGTGTGGCTTCCACATGTTCCCGGTGTCTTGTTGCTGTCGTGATCTTGCCAGACCTTAGTATAGGTTCAGGTCTATGTTAGAGGGCAAGACCATGGCAGCATTGTGTGTACGTGGGAACACGTGTGCTTCACATCATGTATGTGTGACACGTGTTCCCAGTGTTTTGTGGCTGTCATGGTCTTGCCTGACTTTGGTTATAGTCCAGGTCGGATGTTGGCAAGATTATGGCAGCATTGTGTTTATGTGGGAACACGTGTGTTTTCACATCATGTATGTGTAACACGTGTTCCCAGTGTCTTGTCACTTTTACCTTACTCCCTTATGTACTCGTGTCTTAAGTGATTAATTATGTTCACCTGTTCCCCATTGATGTGCTGTCTATTTAATGCCCTCGTGTTCTCTGTGTGGTGTGCGTGCGTTGTCGTAGTTCAGTGTTGTGAAGATCTCTGTGTTCATGTGCTTCGTGTGTTTTGAGATCTGTTCCTGTTTTCCCGTGTTTAGTTTGTGTTTCATCACAGTGTTTAAGTTTATCTTCTGTTTTACCCCCACGTGGGTATTTCTGTTATTTTTTGTAAATAAATTCATAGTTATATTTTCTTACATCTCTTGCGTTTGGGTTCTCCTTTTGTTTTCCACTTTTCGGTTAAAACCGATCGTGACAAGCGTGACATCGGCAAAAAACACGGTGAAAACGCGTTGAAATGGGAAAAAGCTGTTGTGCGATAGACTGTACTAACAGATTAACAAGAATTTGGAGTTATCGTTTTCCAGACTGGCAAAAAACACAGAAAGAAGAAGTAAATAGATCGTTCATTCCAACGTCCACAGACCACAGGTGGGTTGACAAATTGCTAGTGTCACTATCAAGCAGAGGTTTTACTTTCTACTTAAACTTATTTTTTCAAGTATTTGTATTTTATCCGCGTTTTTCTTTGGAAAACGTACATTCCAAAGCATATTATCATAATTTTTACTCTATTACATTTTCATAAATAATACGTTTTTGTTTTACATTTAATATTTAAGTACATCAACATACTTTTACTCAAGTAAAAGTACACAATTTTAATGTAATCAGGTATTAAATAAATTTTAAATTGCAATATTAAAGAATACACAGTGATTCTATGCTTTAGAATGTAGTGAAGTAATGTTTTTCCCAAGACGAACACCCTAATAAAGCACAGATGCTCGGAAAATGTAACTAATGTAAGTAAGTTTTGTCCACCTCTGCTATCAAGTCCAACTTAATTTAATTTAAGCTGATAATAGTCAGTTTTACTGGCATTTTCGCAGCAGCCGCTATGAAAACCAGCCATTCACGTTTGCCACTCAACAGGGCGAGTTCCAGCGTGGTCATGTGGAAAAGTGACGTCAATGCATACCCTCTATTGTGAGGAGGACTAATTTCTTGCGCATCTCAACTAAAGCCTCCGTTGCTAATTCCAAAACAACATTTTAAAACGAGGGAGGAAGAGACTGTAGCACTACTCACCCACACGCACATTGCTTTTGATGTAAACTGTTTGCACTTGTAATTGGTAACAATGTGAAAAAGTTGCCCAATCAATATTTATATGTACATTTTTCACTTCAGTATTAATGTATAATTTGTTCTAGTTTTATATGACCAGGAATCAAGCAAAAATCTGTGTTTATTTACTGTACTCATTTTCTTTTCTTTTGAATTATTTATTCATTATGCATTTATTTCGCTACCGTGATTGCAGTTAAACTTGGTGCGCAGTGATAAAGAACTGTAATGCGATCAACGGACCTGTAACTTAATAGGTGTGCATTTACTGAAAAATAATGCACCCGACAGTCTCGTGGTATGATGTTAAATATATACTTACCCTATAAGCACTATAATACACTACAGGTCTCTTTGGATAAAAGCATCTTCCAAATGCAATAAATATAACTGTAAACTCCACCAGCCCATAGAACCACACTTTCGTGAAGATAAAATGTTCTGGTAACAATACTGTAAATTATATTTAAGCCGTTACCTTCCTCTTGAAGTTGAAAATGTTTTTGGAAGAGAATTTATGTATACAATACTGTATAGACCATTTCAAATGATGTAAACCAGTGGTTCTCAAACTGGGGTCCGGGGCCCCCAGGGGGGCCGCGAGATGGTGCCAGGGGGACCCCAGTTTTATGACATTTTACAAAATACATTCATTTATCATGAATTCTGTGTAATTAAACCTAAAAAAATAAGGCTACTAACCAACAGCACTACTTTGTATAACTTAATATGTTTTATTTAATTAAAATGTTACATTTTAGAACAGTTTTTGTCATAAATTTTCTTTTGGGGGGCGCGAAGGAACGCACTGTACACAAGGGGGGGCCGTCCGCGGAAAATGTTTGAGAACCACTGATGTAACAACCCTATATCACGCAAATACGTGACTATTTCACGTATGGACCAACGTGAAAATGTCACGTTTTGCCGTGTTTGAACGTGAGCATGTCACGTTTTCTGTTTGTGTCACTTGGACCAACGTGAAAATGTCACGTTTTGCCGTGTTTGAACGTGAGCATGTCACGTTTTCTGTTTGTGTCACTTGGACCAACGTGAAAATGTCACGTTTTGCCGGGTTTGAACGTGAGCATGTCACGTTTTCTGTTTGTGTCACTTTCATGTTTTGGTTACTCAACTTTTTTGTCCTATTTTCAAACCATTTTCGCTTCGGTTTAGGGTTAGATTTGGTGCTTGTGTTATATGTCACTTTAAGTATTTGTCACTTTAAGTATTGGTTTATAAAAAAAAAGATACAAGACTTATTCTTTTATATTTTCTAATCTTTAACCAATTGTCGCCTGACGTTGGGATTAGAGTTTGTTTAGGTAAGGATGTCATTTTATGTAAATCTAACCCTAAACCGAAGCGACAATGGTAAGAAATTAGGACAAAAAAGTTGAGTAACCAAAACGTGAAAGTGACACAAACAGAAAACGTGACATGCTCACGTTCAAACACGGCAAAACGTGACATTTTCACATTGGTCCAAATGTGAAATAGTCACGTATTTGCGTGATATTGGGTTAGATGTAAACAACACTGGTCCAGAAACACTTCCTGTTACAGTTTGTGACAGTTTTTTTTTTATTTTTACATATATCATTATCTTTAAGATGTTTGTTTAACTTCAGTTAATTCAGGTTCATATGTTCTGCTGGTTTATTTTATCCCAACGTTTATCTAGTGTTAAAAAACTGAAACAGGAAGTGCTTCTGGACCAGTGTTGTTTACATCTTTTGAAATGGTCTATATATTTTTGCCAAGGAGACAAAGACATTTTTCTTTGAAACGGCAGACATAGAGATTTCAACAACATAGATTGTTTATATTACATCCACTGACCCTCACTTTATTTGGTGAAA
The DNA here is from genome assembly GCF_027580225.2 of Misgurnus anguillicaudatus. NCBI lineage: Eukaryota > Metazoa > Chordata > Actinopteri > Cypriniformes > Cobitidae > Misgurnus > Misgurnus anguillicaudatus. Next base: position 20,093,364 of record NC_073341.2, read on the forward strand.
TATAAATATATGCTATAGGTTTATGTTAATTTGACTTGTTTTAGGTTTGTAAATGTTTGAAAAGCTATGATACAACATATACTTTATCCTCTAAAGAGTTAACTGGAAAGTATAAGGCAGCAATAAATAAATGCTGTAAACAAAATGTATTACTTTGCTCTCTGTAAGTCTGTACCAATTGCCAGGAAGCTTAAATAATCATTTTCAAGATGACTACTGTAAAAAGTGGATCATCCCACTAACTGAAAATGAATATGGAGCTGAGAAACATGCACTGTATAAATGAGATGATTGTGTGTAAAACATTACAACATGGGAAAAACAATGAGGAAAGCAATGGGGAGTGAGGGTGTCATCACAAGCAATGTCTGTCTGGTGTTTTTACGCCACACGATATGCACACAGGGACTGGAACTAAAATGCTTATGACCTAATCTTCATTATCTATAACTAAAATAAAAGACTATTGGGAAAAAATGTGTACAAATAAATCCAAACAAATACTGTAAAAGCAAGTGATTTAGATCATAATTTGCCTCTAGTGATTGTTCAGTAAATAAATATTGCTTGCTTAAAGCGAAAACAAACATTCATGGATTTCATTTAAAAAGTAGGAGGTTAGACTGAAAATACAGTGGTCCCAAAAAATATCTGTGGGGGAAATTACTCTATACAGGCAAACATACATTTAAACATTTTTCACAAACAAATACATAAAGGGTGGGGGATGTGTACAACTGTGTGATTGACAGCTATCTGAGATTTGATCTGATTGGAGGTGAAGATATCCTTTGCTTTTGACTGCTATAAAGGTTACTATAGTTATTTAATCCAGTGACATCATTAATTCATGTTAAAATAATTCATAATGCAATAACTAATGTTTATAAATACGACACATACGACTTTACAAATGTATCTTAAAGGGATAGTTCACCCAAAAATGAAAATTCTGTCATCATTTACAGATCCCCAATGACTTCCATAGTATCCACCTGTTTCTTGATATAAATGTGGGCGCCGCCATCTTTGAGCTTTCCTGTTTATGACTTCCGGTGAGCCACTAAAGCTAATGGTAGTCTATTGCGAAACACAAGTGTGCCGTTTTGACTGGCTGTTTATTATGAAAACCGACATAATTTGTGCATTTAGGGGTTGCCATAATAGCTAATACAAACGCAGTAAATCTCTACAAAACATTTGTTTTAACCATAATACATGCACAAAAACTGAATGTGTATGTGGCACGCATGCATTCATGATCTGTATTTACAAATCCATCCAGTAAAACCTTTAGCCAGTAAACAATAAATACAATAATTGTTTAAAAACAGCTAATATTATGCTAATAAAAATATGCCGATTTAGCTGATTTATTTATTCTGCTACAATATATTATTACAAAAATGCAATTACAGTACAGAATATATATGACATAATCTGCTTAATTAATGTTTATAATAGTTCGTAATGTGTTTGCGCGTACTTTTGTTATGTTTTAAATGAAAAAGCAAATACTTTAAAAAGTTAGCAAAACATTTTATAAGCTCATGTCTCCACCTAGTGCGTAAGAGGTGATGTAATAATATTTTCATAAAACGAAAACAATATTCAATACATGTAGTAGTTTAATATGTTTATTATGGTTTGTTCAAATAACTTACAATGTGTTGAATGAGAAAGATACTGCTGACTGTGTCGGAAAGCATGAAGCTCGACGTGTTGCCATAAACAAGTCCATTAAAAGGTTAAAAACACGAAGTTTTCGTAAATTCCACATACAAACTCTCAACCTACTTTCCCATTGTAAAGATACTGGTATGTCTCTGTGCTTTTATATTTGCGCATTGAAGACCCGTCACCATCCTCACACTGGTTCATACATGGCAGGTGTAGTAAATATTAACTGTTTAAATCATGTTTTATGCGTGCTCCCACTACACTGTTTTCTACCGGCTGGATATTAAACTGGAAGTCTTACACAGGAAGGGAAATACGTCACATCACTTACTTCCGCGTTCGAGAAAAAGGTGGATACTTTTTCCTACTGTGGAAGTCAATGGGGCTACTGATTTGGTTACAAAGATATTCCTTTGCGTTTATCAGAACAAAAAATATATATATACAAGTTTGTAACAACATGACAGAGAGTAAATGATGACATTATTTTCATTTTTGGGTGACCTTAAATTATCCAAAACTTTTTGGGGCCACTGTAGTTCAATAAATGTATCTCATCCTGACTGTCCTTCTACCCAATATGTCTTCATTTTAGGCAGCTTCTGTTCTGTTTTCCTGTTTTTTGTCATGATTCGTGAATATACTCCTGCAATAGTCTACTATATACAGTATCAGGTCTAATTCTTTTGGTAGCGTTTTGTCATTTTCTTTTTATGGAGGAGCCACGCCACATACCATATCGGTCCTGTGTTCGCTGTGGGGGCCATTTCTTGCGGTGGCCTACACTGGAATAGTAAACATCGTCCTTAGATGAGAAGTTCCCCTCACTGTTATTCTCCATCGTGATCTCTATGGAAACACCAATGATTTTTAGTATTCCAGCCACATCCTCTCTCTAGTACCCAGTCGTGAGTTGTGGATCGTGACACATTTGCAAACGCTCTCTAGAAACGTTTTAGGATCAGGAGTGCCATTCTAACCCACTGCAGGCACAAGATGGCATACTGATCTTAGAACAAAGCCAGCTGATATGTTTATGATTGCTTATGGCAGAGTTGCTTCGGCATAAAACAGCAATGATTAAAATAATGATGAATTTATAGGTGATGGTGCGTACCATTCATTTGCATCAATCAGTTAAGTAAATTCTTCCTGCATTTTTATTTGTGAATATCTAAAGCTATACGAATGCAGTAGACTTGACTCAATCAAAAGCATTTGTAGGAAAAACGAGAGAAGGGAAAAATTGAGGTAAGACAATAGGTGTGTTTCAGACTGAGGATAGTAGGTAGAGCCCAAACATCACGTGACCGCACTAACCGATCGAAGGAACGTTGATGGGTCTTCTCTGAGGGGGTGGGCAGCCGCGACTCGTCCTACGGCCAGAATGGTCCAGGCGATCCGACCTTCCTGTTGAGGGAGAGTTCCCTAAAATCTTCAAAAGCAAACAACGAAATGTTAATCAAAACCAGTGCTTCCTCAAAGAATGGATATCCTATTGAAGAAAGATTCCCCTCTACCCCCAAATGAAAAATGTTTGTACTTTCTTAATTTTCTAGTCCCAGGTGAAAATCAAAACAAGGAGGATGAACCCGCCAAAACATTTAACATAAACAATCAAAACAAACTCTGACAACAACATGAGCAGGGTTTTGGCAGAAATCAGATGCTTAGCTAAAGACCATTTTGGTTTTTGTTCTGCTCCTGATCAGTTGGCAAAGTCTGAAAGAGTTTTGAACGGTGTTTGTGTGCAGAGTACAGTTGTGAGCGGAGTGGGAGTGGAGCGGTGTGATTTTGCCTGGAGCTAGGAGCGGATATTTTGTGGTTTTCTCTCACTCCATCAAGAGCACAACTCATGTTAACAGCCCAAAATGCAACCATGGGAATAAATCTCTAAAATTAGGGCGGCAATTTACAATAGCACATTTTGAAAGGGACACAAATAATACAGACAAAATTTGACTTGTAAGGATATGTGTACACAAATACAAAACATGTATACTCCTAATAGTGTATTTATTTTACACTGAATGCATCTTTTGAACAGATATTTGAAAAATTATTTTTGGGTGTTAATTTGGTGCACTTATTATAGAGTGAACATGAAGTGAGGAGTTAGTGTGGAGGGAGCGGGAAATGGTTAACCCGGAGTGAAGCGGACTAGTTATAAAAAGCTTTGAGCACTCCACTCACATACTCTGTTTGTGTGCTATAATGAGCTTTAGAAAGATTTCTGAATCACAGCTGCATACTTGACTGTGGTCTGGGCTACACACTTGATTTAAAGGGATAGTTCATCCAAAAATGAAAATTCTGTCATCATTTGACTCTTGTGTTGTTTGAAACTTTACTGCAAAAAATAACTTTCTCACTTAGTATTTTTGTCTTGTTTTAAGAACAAATATCTGAAAATTAATCAAGATGCATTATCTTGATGAGCAAAATTACCTAAGAAAATAAGTTTAGTTTTTAGAAAAAAATGTCACATTTAAATCAAATTTAATTACATTTGAAGAGTTTCGTTGCAAAACGAGATAACCACCGTTTTTTTAAATGTTCAGAAATCTCGTTTTTTGGTTGTGCATTCCAATTAATTTCAATGCAACTGCAGTTGGTTTGTTTTGATTTAAACCTTCATAACTTAAAAAATACAGCTAAGTAGCTCCATAAAACAAAATAATAACATGATAACATAATAATAAACATGTTTTGACAAAAATGTTAAAAAATGGATTTATCTCGTTTTGCAACGAAACTCTTCATTTGTGCTTAAAGGGACAATAAGTAGGATTTACCCCCATCTAGTGGTAAAATTGAATTTTGCATTCAAACGAATGGTGCTCTCTAGCGCCTCGCTTTTCCAAATGCGTGTTGCAACTACGGTAGCCGTTATGTACTCACTGATCTCCTAGTCCGTTTCAGCTAGTTCACGTGTTCTGAATGAAAGCGCATTGTGGAAACGCGTTGGTAGGCTAGTGATATTTGTCCCTCTCTGCTATTACTGTTTATTAATACAGCGGACCGACATGGAAGCCTTTTAGGATTTACCCGTTCAATGTAAGTAAAGAGAAGACATTTTAAGCTTACACAGAAAAGTCAGATCACTGGCAGAGGTCATTTGACACCAACGAGGACATATTTATGAATAAAGACATTGATTTTGATTAATAAAACACTTAAAACCCTACTTACTGTCCCTTTAAAGCAGAATTGAACCCTAGACATTCTAGCCTGTTATCACAAGAAACTTATTTCTATTTTACTTGCGAAAAAAATTATTTTCACGATTTCGATAAATTAGGTTGATAGTGCACAGCAAAAAATTATTTAAGAAAAAATGTTCTTAGTATTTTTGTCTTGTTTTCAGTAAAAATAAAAAAAATTCATAAAACAAGCAAAAAAATCTGCCAATGGGGTGAAAAATTTGCTTACCCCAGATTTTTTTGCTTGTTTTGTGCACAAAATCACTTAAATTTGATATTTTGGTCTAAAAACTAGAATTATTTTCTTGGGTTTTTTCTTGAAAATCACTTTTTGCAGTGTGTGTTAAAGCAAATTTTTTGTAACGGCCTTTCTTTGACTCATTTAACCAGAATGAACTGCGCGAAAATTAGTCATTAGCTCCACCCACTAACCACTGATCGATGCAGCCTTCAGCTTCTTTTACCACTCAACCTGCTCTCAAAGTCAACTGACGAACCCAACCAAAAAGTAACTCTGCTTTTACCATCCCTGAAGGGGAAATCACCAAAACCCTTGATAAAAGATGACTAGAACCTGTGCAGTATGTGGATGTAAGGACAACAAATTCAGGCCACCGGGAGTTCGTTTTTATTGTTTAACTAAACGCGACCCTCAGTTGACACACCACTAACAGATTACTTGAGAATATGCAGCCAGCACTTTCGCTAGGAGGACTTCGATTACTGTTTCTCAGCCCAGTTTTCTCAGGTAATGTAAAATGGTCAAAATATCTAAAACATCATTTGGCTTAGTTGTTGCTTATTTTGTGTAACTACGGTAAGCATACTACGTAATAGGGCTGCGCGATTAATCGCATGTGATTGTCACGTGCATCTCGTCAGTAAAGCCGGTTCCTTGATTAGTAATAAATCGCCATCAGCTGCTTTCAGATAGAGCGGCATTTACTACAAAGAGTCGTAGTTCACTGACAAGAGGGGAAATATCGCAGTCTTAATCGCAGGCGATTCATTATGAATGCAATTTCCCCTCTTGTCAGTGAACTACGGCCTATTACGTAGAAAGTTATTATCATGTTATTATTATGAACACAAGCAAAGCAAGCTAACGTTAGCTTATCCTGTGCAGCTGTCAATCAAAGGACAATATCATCTACTGTCAATCATCTCGCCCCAAGACCCGCCCCCATTTAGAACGTTCAGAATATGTAGTTGTGCATTTTTCTTCCGGTTATTTAATGACGCGTCAAATCACCATTACTGTAGCTTTAATTTTTTTATGTGGAGTTAGGACATTTGATGGCAACTACATATATGTAATGAAATAAAGTGTTGGAGCATAATGTTGTTTTACGGTGGAGTTCCGCTTTAAAACAAGCAAAATAATCTGCAATGGGATAAGAAAAAAAATCTTGAATTAAGTTTACTTTTTTCTTAAACACTAAATTCAAGAACACATTTCTTACCTCATTGGCAGATTTTTGGCTTGTTTTAAGCACTTAGAGTTGAATTTTGCTCATTAAGAAAATACATCTTGATTAACAAATTTTTGTATATTTGTACTGAAAACAAGACTAAAATACTTAGTAAGAAAGTCATTTTTGCAGTGTTGTATGACTTCCTTTCATATGTGAAATGTAAAATTTCTCTTTTTGTGGTCCACAGAAGAAAGAAAGTGAGAGTCAGGTGGGTGCGTAAGTGATAGAATTGACATTTTGGGTAAAGTTACCCTTTATGCATGCTCAAATAAAACTGTTTAAGGATACTGCACAGATTTGTAAACAAATCCGTATAACATTAGTAGTTTGGGCTATAACCACCACATGCATTGAAGTAAACATACTGATTCACCTGCAATATTCAGAATAGGGGCTGATGGGTAAAGGTTTTTCAGTAACTAATGTGTACATTTTTCATTTGGTCCCAAGCAATACTAAATATTCGAATACATTGTTGATATTAGTAACTTCAAAAAACATCCTAAATGAGTATTACTAGAGGTTCTTTCACTCCTTAATCTTTTAAAAGTATATCAAATATGTAAAGTTATTTGTGGGCTGTAACATAAGCAATAGTGTCATTTGATTTGAGAAACGTCAGAAACAAGAAACACTCAGAAATGGCCTTTAGGTAATAAAAAAAAATCGACACATTCAAACAATTTTTACTCGACACTCTAGGAATCAAACAAAGTCACATGATATCTAAAACAAATCGCATAGCTAACACACAACCCGCCCCAAAATAAACAAACAATAGTAGTATCAAACTTCTAAACAAAACAATACCACAATAAATTTAAGCAACATCTAGCGAAAAACAGAAAACAATAAAGCAAAACAAAATTAAACAAACAAACAAATGAGAGGCTGGGTAAAACAACATCAACAAAAGAATGGCTGTATCGCTTGCCGATGGGAACATAAAGCAGTTGGTAGATGAGAAGAGGGCGGAATGATGACAGGAGGGGAAGGAGACACACACCAGGGGTTCATCCATTGCCCTGTTGAGCCTGGCAACAGAGTAGGCCCTAATGTCTCTGTGATAGGTCCTGCCAACCTCGCTTAGCCTGCCCTCGCTCCGGAACCTGCGCTGAGGATGGTGATGATGTGGATAATAGTGGTAATGATGGTACGACTCCCGCATGCTCCTCGGCTCCGGAACGACATCCAGGAAGTCCTCCTCCACGCCAGACTGTCGAGTCAGGGTCCTTTTCCTGAAGGCGGCCACAGCGCGTCGCTCCGCCGGCCCCTCGCTGTGGATGATCCGCATGTTGGGGCCAGAGCCCACACGCAGCGAGCTGCCTCCCGTGTACGAATGGTACCCGGACCGGTATCCGAGTGAGCCCTCCTCCTCGCTACCGCAGTCTAATCCGCTGTCCGGACTCTTGGAGGTTTGCCTGCTACTACTGCTGCTCCAGCACGGACCTCCAGGAGACCTCTCATCTATGGAGGTGTAACGCGGAGAGGAGCGTTGCCTCTGCAGCCTCCGGGAGCATTTGGTAGGCGAGAGCTGGTTCGGCTGCCGAGGGTCCTGACGATAAGGCCGGGGGCTCATGCACGGAGTGCCCGGACGGGCTTCCTCGAAACGCAGACGCTGACCCATGACTTCCACCCCGGTGTCTGGATCCTCCTCTGCCACCTCCGGGATGCTATGGAGACGCTTGTGGGAGCGCAAGGAGCGCTGTCGTACCACCTCTCGCTGGAGGTCCCAATTGTCCCGTTCCACAGCAAGGTCCTGACGCCTGTAATACGCCTTTTAGAGGCCAGATCGACGAGCCAAAGTTTCAGTTAGATTCAGATGTTTTTCGGTAAGGTAAAATCGGGATTGTTTTTGTTTGATGGTGTTAGAACAGGCAGAGAAGATAAAACAGTGCGTAAATAGAGAACAAAATGGGAAAAGAAAGACAAAATTAAGACAGAATTAGTTATCGGAGGTCATGGACGAATGCAGGGCATGCAATCTCATTCCGTGATGGACATGACATGCAACAGAAGGGAATCTGTTGAAGGAAGACGTCAGGAAATGCAAACCATACAGAAAATGGGAATTGGAAAATATCACATACAGTATGCAGGGATAAATAAGACCATCCACTGACAAAGCACAATCCAACAAAAATCTCGAGATGAGATTCGTCAAACACAGAACATTAATAAATCAATAACAGGCGATCGAAGGAACAAGACTAAAGAATCTTAGGACTATATTACTAGTGAAAAAACAAACAAACAAACATAAACAACATGGAGAATTGTCAAAAATGTGTAATAGTGGGCCAGTAACCTGAAATAAAAAAATACTGTTAAAAGATGTTTTACTAACAATTTGATTTGTGAAAATGTCTACATTTTCTGTATCAGTAACTTTACTGGATGACTAAAAAATACTTTTTTGTTGTTTTTTTTGTGTGTGTGTGTGTGTGTGTGTGTGTGTGTGTGTGTGTGTGTGTGTGTGTGTGTGTGTGTGTGTGTGTGTGTGTGTGTGTGTGTTTTTTTTTGCTTTGCTTTAAAATAAAATTGGAAGTTGACAGTGGTGGAAACATCTAACACGTATATCTGAATTGTAGCACACTTAAACTAAACAAATATAAATAAATGAATAAATAAACAGATGCATAATAGTCTATAGAATGCGTTTCATACCACAATTCCAATGTCCGCTCAGGTCTCCAAATTCCAAAAAAAGATAATTCCAAACAAAAATGACAAAAACTGAAATACAACATATCATTTATTGCCCATATATTCATATATACATTGGTGTATTTTTTGCAACCCTGCATTATATTGTATTATATTTGTTTATAAGTCATAAATATGTATTTCAAAAGAAATTTGCAAGTTATAACAACAATAGACAATTTCATGAAGAGACAGATATTTACAAAATTGAAAATTACACTGAGAAAAGCAAAATTTAACAAAAGTGTAACTATGAGACGAACATAACCAAAAGTGAATAACTGGTTCATTTAAGCAACCATTACTTAAATGAGATTCCCAAAATGCCCTCGGAATGATATGTGCATTTTAGCTGATGTACAGTTTCAACATGTCTAGCTTATATTAATACAAATACATCAAATCATGGTGTAAATAATCCATAAGGTACACTTCAGGCACAGCAAACAAATTCACAACGTACATATCTGCGATTATCATATGCAATTAATCTGTACTTATATAGGATCTACTAAATAATCCTTTCGATCCTGTCTGTAAACACAGTAAACTCTGAAAATAACAAGCCTTAAATCTACTAAAACACTCACGAGTAATCCAGACCTAATTCTACTAGATACAAAAGTAAAGTGATGCAGTAACTAAAACCGAATAACACAGGTTGCATAATAAAGAGCATGAAAGCATATCAGATCTTCTCATGCGATGCATTTGCAGCCTTACGTTAAGCCATTCAGATGTATTGCGCTTTGTATGTTTGGACAGGCTTATTTAAAGCTAGCTAAATGATTGATTGATGTGGAAGTCTGGTAGGGCAAAGCCACCCACCTTTAGGACCCAGGAGAGACTGAGGATGGGGTGACCTGTTAAGTTCCTGCCACTAAACTCAACTTAGTCAACTATAAACTCAACTATCCTGAAATCCCAATCTCTAACTTTAATATCTGAATATATATACATATATATATATATATATATATATATATATATATATATATATATATATATATATATATATATATATATATATATATATATATATATATATATATATATATATATATATATATATATATATATATATATATATATATATATATACATATACATATACATATATATTGTATCCATAATATGTATTTTCAGTTTACTCAACCTCATGCTATTTCACAGTTAGATAATATATCAGTCTGATTTCTACTGTAAATGACCCATTCAAACATGTTTTATGAATTGAATAAACTGATTCATTTAAAATAATTTTAAACAAGCAGAGCTTCAGCTGTATAGTTTTTCAGTAAATAACTAGCTCAATTTTGCCTGTATCCTGTGTCAGAACATTTGTGTGAGTCTTTCGGATCAATATATATATATATATATATTTCTGATAATTTAGTAGTGCTTACATTTTTTTAAAGATTGAATTCTTTAAAACGTTTATTTTCTGTCCCCCCAAAACAGGGATATTGGGTTGAAACTGCACGAGGCTGAGCAAACAATGACAGCGTTTTTATTTAATTATGGATCTTCTCCCTAAACTGATATTGTAACTTTAAAGCAGATTCCTGTCTGTGTGTGTATATCTAGTAATAACACCTCCTCTGAGGAGCCCTACAGACCACGGCATACTCCATCCCCCTGCGTCTGTCCCAGCCTCTAGCCTGTGGCCCTGTTGCCCACGCCCAAGACAGACGGCGGCCCGTAGGGTGTCTGTTCCATACCTTAAGCGAGTTGTGCGAGTTAATGCTGCGCCGTCGTCCTTCTTCCAACTGCATCTCTGAGTACAGCTCCTCCTCGTCCTCCTCCATGATGTCAGACAGATCTGAGCCTCGACTGCTCTCTGTGTAGTAATCTTCACTGTGACTGTAGTGAGGATGCTGAGAAAGAGATATTAATGATTAAATGATGAGAAACCAGTAAAAAAGCCAAAACTAAGGACAAAGAAAAAAACCGTGGCCCTTAAAAGTGTGTGGATACATAAAAAATGCAATTGTGTCATTGCATTAGATTACAAAACATCAAAACAAGACTTATTTTATATAAAGGTAGCACTTTGCAAGCAAAACATTTGATAAAAATTGACAATTTCGAAACTAAGTATACACAGTTGGGATGAACTTGAAATTGAGGTAAACCAACTTCATAAATCCAGTAAAGATAACCTTGGGACTAGTTGAAAAACTGCAGAAATTGCTAGAAAGGGCCATGTGGCAAGGAAATCCCATTAAATGGATCTTTACACCGCTGGGTTCTGTCCTGGGCCCCATAAATTTCTAGCAATGGCATTGAGTGTATGTAAGGTCACGAGGAACTGGAAGAGCATTTGAAATAACTGCTGGTCTTTATACTCACGTGTCTGCCCAGCTCTGAGCCTCTGAGAAATTCATCCACAGAAGCTCCTCTTCGCCGAATGTGGGGGGAGTCGTAGCCGTCTTCTTCCTCATCGGAGTTTAATGAGTGCATAACATTACCCCTATCACTAAAGATGTTCCTCCTCTCCACCTGAAATGGATCACAACTATTATGTATAGTAATGAATCAATGTTTTGTTCAATCATGAGTCTCAGCTATCTCTAAATACAGTATATGCATAATATTTTGCAGTGCAGCTCTCAAAATATGTTAACATCTTTAACTTCGCCATCTCACTCTTCGTGAAACCAATGTCATACTGACTGCGTTGCCTTCCAGGTTTAACTTTCTGTGCTTTCCCTTGACTCACCCTGTTTGGGGGGTTCCTCTGTGCCGCTTGTCGGGCCATTGCACGAGCCACTGTGTTAGGAATGGGCGCTCCCTGAGGTTGCGGCAATATCCTCTGAGGGGAGGGGGAGCGTCTACCCTCTATGTGAGGGGGCTCCAGCGTGTGCCCCGGGTGAGATTGGGACGGTAACGGTGATGGGGCCCGGGGATGTGGCTCCCAGGGCTGTCCCAGTCGCCTGCCCATATCTGGATCTTTGGCATGTGGGTCTCTGGCACTTGGTAGAAGTTTGGGTTTAGACATGGGGTAAGAGGAAGGCGAGGGGTGGATGTGATGCTGTGGTTGGGGGTGAGGGGGCAGGGGTTGAGGGTGTGGCGGTTGGGGTGGCGGGACACAATGAGGTTGTAAGTGTGGCTGCGGGTGGGTTGTGGGGTAGGCCTGCGGGTAAGGGGGTGGGTGTGTTTGAGAATGAGGCTGGGGGTGAGGTGGAGGATGAGACTGAAGGTGCGAATGGGAATGAGGCACCAGGAAGTTGTGTGGAATGACGGCCACGGGAGAGTCCTGAGACTCGCCTTGTGCTGATATTGTCCTCACGATGACCTCCCGCGCTTCCAGACACTGGATACGGTTCAGTTCCACCGTAACAAAATCTGCTGTGGGGTACATTATCTCTGCTATCTATAAAAACAAACCGACAAGAAAAAACAAATACAGCATGAATAAATGTTTCTTTGCAGGCCTTAACAACGGAGATGTTTTTGTGTGTTTGAGACAAATATTTACATGTGCCCAATTTAGCTTTTTCATTTTTAATAATAGCTGGAAAATCGTACAACTATACTTTAATTCACATGTAAATACATAAACAATCTTTGGCTGGATAACAATTACATTTTGGCAGATGCTTTTATCCAAAGCGACTTTCCGTGCATTCAAGTTATACATTTGATCAGCACGTGTGTTCCCTGGAAATCAAACCCTTGACCTTTTGCATCAATTGAGCTACATGAACATGCCATTTCAACTAGTTATATTCAAGACCATAACTAGTCATTATCACAATTTTATAACACGTTTATGCATTGGACAGCTAGATAACATTACCTTAGGTAAATATTTAAATTTGCAGAATAAAAAAAGAGTTCACATACAACATAAAAGATTAAATCATAGCTGTCAATTAGGGTCTCTCACACCGGCCCTGGACTCCCGGATCACCCTTATTCTTGAGCTTTGCTTTGTTTGACATTTCAGAAATATACATGTGATAAACAAGTATGGATAATAAAAGTATATACGTATAATAAGAGTTTTGACGAAAGTGGTACTTAATTGTATTTAAAATAGGCTAATATCATCTGAAAATATGTTTTGTGAGATCCTCCAAGTGCCTTATATAAACCCCTTCATTACATAACACTACACACTGGGACATTTGCTGGCCAATGACACAAGTGGTCATGAGATGGCGCCAGTGAGTAGAATTAAATAACTGTATTTCAGATACCTGGAGAACACATCAATATGTATGAAAGAGCAACTCTGATCTCCAGTAACTGATCCTGGGCCTGTTAACAGGTTAAAGGATTTGTCAATTTTCTAACAAAAAAAAAAAAAAATCCAGATAATTTACTTACCACCATGTCATCCAAAATGTTGATGTCTTTCTTTGTTCAGTCTAGATGCAATGATGTTTTTTGAGGAAAACATTTCTGGATGTTTCTCATTTTAATGGATTTTAATGGAACCCAACATGTAACAGATTTAATGCACATTTGCGGACCATTTAAACAATAAACTGACACAAAGACATTAATTAGTGTCATTCCACATACAACAACGTCGGAACGGTCCTCTTTCTACACACTTGTAAACACCGGGGCGTAGTTTCGCATACGTCATCTGTGACCTCTTGACGTGATAATGTATTGCGTGAGGTCGCGCGTCATAGGACTTGAGATAGACGAGAGGTTGTGGTTTAAAAGTGCATATTTTTTATTTTTCTTGTCAAAAATGACAAACGTTTCGCTAGATAAGACCATTATGCCTTGTTTGGGAACGTTTAGAGTCCTTTGAAACTGCAAGTTTAAACTGCATTAAAACTGTTACGTGTTGGGGTCCATTAAAGTCCATTAAAATGAGAAAAATCCTGGAATGTTTTCCTCAAAAAACATAATTTCTTCTCGACTGAACAAAGAAAGACATCAACATTTTGGATGACATGGTGTTGAGTAAATTATCTAGATTTTTTTTAAAGAAAATTGACTAATCCTTTGATGGCTTTGTTGGGGTGACAGATTTGGAATCATTTTATTTCTCAGATATTGCTAACTACTGAGTTCTGAAGTGAAGTTTTAGAAATATATTTTTTTAAACATTAAATGCTCATGTGTGACTTTTTTAATTACAATAGACAGATGTTATAGTGGATAACCATATCGCCTCACCTTTTGACCTTTAGTGCAGACTATGTATCCTAAAACGCTGGCTCCATTGGAGGTGCCAGTAGGTGTAAGAGCAGGGGGCTTCCATCGAATCTGTAAGACTCCGGGAGTCTGTGCCAACTGAACCTGCACTTCCTGAGGAGGTAACGGAGGACCTGCGAAAATACATAGGATGCATACAAAAAGAGTTACTTACTATATGCTACATAGTATTGTGCACCATGTTTCTGAATCTGTATTTACGTTTCTGGTTGGCCCTGACATGCATTTAGCCATCACATGTATGCCTGTGTAGAAAACATGATGCATGTGTATTGGGCGTGTTATTGTGTGGGAGTGAGTGTGTGCACATTACACAGCTGAAAAGGCCGCCAGCTGGCCACAGACTTTCACACAGTATTCGCTTATGTCAGCACACTCATTTTATGTGGGCTGATTTGTCTTAATCATACACGTTAAACGTGGCAGCCGGTAATAGATCCGCAGAACCTACAACACACGTGTACTTATCATCACAGCTGTTTAGTTTGAAGTAAATGAAGAAAAATGGAGAACAAACCCTTTATTTAACAGTAAAAATGCATTATTATAAAATTACTAATGTCTTTGAATTGCACTTGAGATGTAACATCAATGTTTTAATCCTACAAGATCCAGAATCAGATGACAATCTTTCACTATTAAACAAGTAATTGAGATAAGCTATCCTGGCATACTTCCAAAGAGCAAGAAGTATCGACACAGGTTTGATTTTCCTCTGCTCCTTATGGTTCACACTAATCCACACTGATCGCTCCTCTGACCCCGGGATGACGGATCATCGTGAGGAGAGATTAATCGATGCCACCCCTGACTGATCGGACTGAGGGCACTGCCCGGCCCAAAGATGTCATGAACATAACCGGGATCACGTAATTTGCGAGGTTGATCCGGAGAAACAAAATCAATGCTTTGTAATTGAAAACCGCTCGAAGGCTGTCTGTAACCAATCAGGCTTTCATCCGCCAGCGTCATGTAATGCAAGGCTCCTTTGCTATCCCACAGGCAGGTTTACACCGTTTAGAGGACCACTCCTGCCGGGGAGAATGTGGCACGTGGTAGACTACGCTGAAAGTTCATTTATCACCAGACGTCAAGATGTCCTGAGGTATGCACTCCACTGTGTGGAAATTCAATAATCTGCAAGAGGAGCCGTTCCATCATCCGCGGCCTTACGTTAATGAATGCTCCATATCAATTAACGCATCAATTAAACACAATTACCGAGATGGGCACCTACTCTTTCGTTTAAACTTGGAATGCTTTCAGTTTTAGGAATAGGTTCATGGGGTTTGGTAGGGGGAAATGTAGCACATGGGAGGTGATGGTACTTGTGTATTTTTCCTTCAAGGTTGGGTAAACACAGTTGCTGATGGCGCTGCTGTTATATTGATCACCGGCTACCGTAAGTTAGATTGATATTCGCACACATTTCTTAACCCTTTAACTTCTTCTCAACCAAATGGTTAAGCACATTTTAGCCTTACACTACTCAGGGTACCTTTTAAAGTATTTCTATTTCATTAACAGCTCAGACAAAATCATAACTGGCTCTGGTTTGGGGGGGTAGTGCCCCCCTGGCCCCCCAAACTCCACCTACGGTAATGTCCTTTATCAATTTAAGCATTTTTTATCCTATTACCATGTAAAGTGTGACTATCACAGCTGAAAGCCACAGCACCGCAGGGGCCCGTGTAAATGACAACACCTTTTCGTATCTGCCATGGACAATGGCTGTCACGTTTAGGATCAGAGAGAAGAAAAATCATCAAGTCTTCATCAAGCACGTCTGCTCTGCTTTTTGGCACTGCAATGAGTGTGCATACGTCTGCGAGTGTGTACGTGCGTGGGAGATGAAAAGAGCGAGGACTCCCTTTATAAGCAGATTTCCGGGCATCCCCCTCGCTCCCCCCACCCTTCCTTGCCTCCTTTCTGATTCTCTCTTTTCATCTTCACCACTCAGCTACTGCGGCAAACGCTCGGCCCATTTCCATTCATCAGGCATTCATTCAGTTCATCTGCTGTCTTTCGTCTGTTCTCCAAAGCTGGAAATGAGGCGTCATCTGGGTCCTTGGGGAAAAGCTTCAAGATGAGAAGATGCAAACTGCAACTCGGCGGATCAACATCTCGAGTAGATGTTTGCTTAATAAGTGTCGTATATAAAAAATAAAAGCAGACAGTGCACTCAGTTGATACAGTCTGTACAGTAACTTGCCACAGGATTGTTTTAATCAATGCTCCATGTGCTTGTCTAGAGCCTCTCTAGGGTAAGACGCCCATTATAGCTCAGTCTCTTAATACAGCAGGAGACTTTCTATAAATACTTTGGTGAATAGTGCACACTTTGATGTCAAGTGAAGCAATGCAGGCATAAATCCCATTTTTTGTTGAAGTATGTAAGATAAATGATTACTGTAGGTTACCAAGAATGAAAAGTGCTTACTGTACTTTTATATGGTTTGGAATATCCCACATCAGATGGTTTGACCATAACAACAAGCCTCATGTGCCTGTAGCTCAACTGGTAGAGCATTAGTAGTGCAAAGGTCATAATGATTGAAAAGATGAAAAGCTTCAAAGCACTGTAAGTCACTTTTGATAAATGCAAATAACAAATGTTTGTTTGACCTACAAAAAATTGATGCTCAAATGAAGAGCTCAGATGCAAAACTCTAAGTCTTTCTCACATGTTTTCTTGTAACTGAGCATTTTTTTTATCAGGCTCTTATTTTAGGATTAGTAATTTCACTTTAATGGCAATAAAAAGGTCATTAGTCTGTAATTGAAATGCCTTCATTTCACAAATGTCACTTTAGTCATTTCATTAGCATTTAACAAATGTGACTGTCTTTAGCTACCAAGCCCCAAGTCCCTCTTCAATGTCCTTTCTGAATAAAGGTAAAAGGCTTAAAAAATTTGGTCAATATCCTATTCAGAAACCTCTTTTAATCGAGAAAAATGTGTTGTACTGTGACATGCATGTGCCATCAATCATTCAGTTCTTCTTCCGTGCACTTAGAGGACTTTGCTGAAAAATGTTGTGGCATTTAACAGATTCTGCCAACAAAATCACATTGATTACCCACAAGAGGCCTTTATTAACTCCTTAGAGCAGTGTGGATTACTTCTGTGAGGGATGGATGCACTTTTTTGGGCTTCAAAGTCAAAAGTTGTTCCCTGATCCCTGTTTTTATGGTTATTAGCTTGGAAGACCAAGGACATTTACTAAAATAACTCCAAATGTGTTTGTATCTCGGATTGCTTGATGGTGAGTAAATCATGGGGTAATTTTGATATTTGGCTGGAGTATCCCTTTAAGAAAAAGTAAAGTGATGACTAGATCTCATATCACCTATTAAAGTGACACTTTGTAGTTTTTCAACCTTCATAATATATGAATGGCTTGTAAACGTAAGCTACGCGATTTCTTTGGCGTTTGATGAAAATAAAACCCATAAAATGATATTATATGACACATGACATGCTGGAAGGCACACTTTGTGACCTAAAGAGTTTTCTTTTCCATTGCGACAGTGCTGCGGCACTTGTGGCCTCTAGGGGCATTAGACGTGAAAAATACATGTCTAGCACCCCCTAGTGGCCAAAAAGTTACATGGTGTGCCTTTAAAGAGCACCTATTGTCCGATTCACGTTTTTAAATTTCCTTTGGTGTGTATTAGTACATGTTAACAATATGCAAAAGGTACAAACCCCAAAGTAAACAACGACGCGAGTTATCGTCCCCCTTTTCTTGGACTACAACAAACACATGGACTGTAGGCAACAATTTACTTCCTGGGATTGGTGATGTAGACAAGACCGACATTATCATAATTCTTCCCGCTTCGAACTTATAGCCTGTAAGTTAACTCCTGTTAGCAACCGAATTTCACATTTCCAGCTGATGTCAGAGATATTTCAGCCAAATACAACGTACAGATTATCTGACCAATCAGGGACACAGAGCTTTCAAATCCGTGCGTTCCAGAAAGAGAGTGAAATCTAGAGCTACAAAAATGTACGGTATGTAGAAAATAATAATATTTTAAAATAATTTTTAACCATAAACCACGCAAGCACATTGTATTATACCAAATACACAAAATAATCTTGTTTTTAGCAATAAAATAGGTGCTCTATAATGTAAAAAATGAACATGCATGCTATTGTGTACTATTGAAGGCTGTAGCTGACACTAAAGCAAATGTGAACCCACCAGCCGGTTGTGTGCAAAACTCCACCGTGACCTCCTTCTTCTCCCTCTGATCGAGAGGCAGCTGCCAGGGCATCTGATGAGGTCTGGCCACCACCCGTATCTTATAAACCGTCATGGGTTTCAGGTTGTAAAACTGGTATTTGTACCCTCCAGGCTTCACCACGTCATACTCCCCGTCGTTCAGGAAGATTGTGTGGCTGTAGTTACTGTTGCTTGGCATCCAGACGAGCTCCGCTGACGCCTGCGTGATGTTCTCCACACGGAGGTAATAGGGCGCCACCACCACGTCCTTCCCCACCAGCAGGGTGCAGCGCAGCGGATCGGAGAGTCCGCGATCCGTCACGCTCTGAACGGAGATGCGATGCGTACAGGACGTCAGGTTCAGCTTCTCAATCAAAGATTTTGTGCGACCACCAAACGGCACGCTCATGCGCACTTCCTGGTCCACCAGCACATTGTAGCCGTTGATGGGTGCCCATCCGGGCAGCACCACTGGCGGGTCCCAGCTTATGATCACGCTCTTGGCCAGCTGCTTGATCAAGGTAATGCGGCGGGGATAAGGCACAACGTCTTCTCCGATCTCATCGATGTTCACGTCCAGCGTGCCCGTGCCGTTGCTGCAGGGTCCCAGGAAGTCCATGCCCAGCCCCATGCTCATGCCCAAGCTGCTCACCCCGCTGCTGCTGCTGGTGCCAGTCCCCGTACAGGAGCCCAGGGCGTCCAGCTTCTCCGACAGCAAAGTGCTAAGCGTGCTCACGGCGCTGCTCGGCATAGAGGCGGGGCTGTGATTGAGGTAGGACGGTTCCTTGATGCGATCCAACAGAGGAACCGAAGGAAGCTCCTCATCCTGCATGAACTCCACAAAGTTGGAGGGGACAAGTCCCTGCTGTCCATCCAACAACTCCCCTGGATGACAGAGAAAAAAACAAAATACAAAACAGACAATCACACTGTTGTGGACACAACTCTTTATCCAAAATATCACAAAAGTTTTGAATACATAATGAGGGTGCACAAGACAGAACAAAAAGAAATTTGGCTTTAGTTATTTAACAGACCAAAACCAAAGCTATGAAGTGTGACATACCTTCATAAAATCCGTCCTCATCCATGGTCCCGTAAACATACAGATACTTCCCAGCCACCAGGGGGAGCTCTGCCTCAGGGTGCTCATTAGGGCCATCATAAGGATTATAACTACAGGAAGAAGACAACTTTATCATTTTGCATTAAAATGTGTTGTTTTGCATTAAATATATATTAAGGGTTGAATTAAAAGCTATTCACAGGTTGATTCACAACCTTTTCTGGTATCCTTGCACGGATATCAAGCAAAAGCTACTCAGATTTCAGGGATTATGTGGTCTTGAATCAAATTGAAAAATCAAAACAAATTACAGTATGATTAGTGTCATCGGTAAAACACTACAGCATATTTTATATATATACATTTTTGTGTGGTTTGACTATCTGTGGTATTTGACTGCAGGCCGCAGATACTGTCGATAGATTGTATTTAAGTCATTTAAAGCTAAACAGCAGACCTGTTACACTGGTTAGTGCCATGCTGCATCTAATCATTACAGTTAATGTCATGTTACAACAAATCATTACTGCTAATGACATGCTACAGCCTATTATTACAGCTAATGCTATGTTGTAACACGTTACAACAGTTGTTTAAGGGTCCACTCACTTGTAGCGAGCAACACACAATCGCACTTTGCCTGTGTATCGGGACTTAGACCTTGGAGACGAGGTGACTTCTTTGTCCATCTGGAGGAGACAGAAGAGAGGTCAATATAGTTGAATGTCAGCTTAAATATTATAGCTCACAGTATTGATGTTGAAACAGCACCGATTAGGCCAAACACCGTTAAATCAATGACAAATCTCATTTAAAAACTGGATGAATGTTTTTTCCCGTGTAAAAAAAATAATTAGGAGCAATTTCAGTGAGAAATTTGATAATGTGGGCGATTAAACCAATAACACCAGCAGATCACAGTCTGAGCAGACAGATTGGACTCCTCACACCCACACACGCGCGCATGCACAACCTGTCACTGTATACTGTAATTATTCTCATAACGCCAGACTTCTGTAGTTTACAGTATGATACACAACTAGTAGTCTGCGCAAAAGAAAAGACGCTTAATATTTAAAGCTTACTTACGTTGTAGCCCAATACATTATGTATACATGGAAGTAGAGGTCTTCACCTGTCCTCTTAGAGGATCCGACCCGAGACCCGAGCGGGTTCGGGTCTAAAAGTTTCATGTGTGCATCGGACACAGTCGGGTATAATATTAGCGGCATCGGGTCTCGGGTCATTTTAAATAGTTTTTTTGCCGAACGGACCAGAGAAGACACAAACTATCTCGCATGTGGTTGGCGGTAGGTTAACATTCATGAAGCCAGACCTGTCAATCAATTTTGAATGCACATGTTAGCGGGTACCTTGGTGTCATCGTCAGATAACAAATAAAACTATATGGAGCAGCGGGACAAATTGGTGGCTAGGCCACCGGAGCTTTTTTCTGTCTGACTGGTGCGTGTGGGGGTGCAGACTGCACACACTTCAGTGCAGTTTACATTTGGGGCTACACTGCAAAAAATGATTTTTAAGAAAAAAATCTTCAGTAAAAATATCTAAAAATTCTTAAATTAAGATGCTTTTTCTTGATGAGCAAAACGACACAAGAAAAAAAATCTAGTTTTTAGACCAAAAATATCAAATTGAAGTTATTTTGTGCATAAAACAAGCAAAAAAAATCTGCCAATGGGGTAAGCAAAAAAAATCTTGAACATTTTTCTTAAACACTAAATTCAAGAAAAATGTGCTTACCCCATTGGCAGATTTTTTTTGCTTGTTTTATGCACAAAATAACTTCAATTTGATATTTTTGGTCATAAACTAGACTTATTTTCAGCATGGAAAGTTTAAATATGGCAACACATCGATAACGCCACACTCATTGGTTCTTGCATGTTTCATGACAAAAAAAAAACATGACAATTAGTCTCGACTCAAAACACATAAGAGCAAATGAGATTTGGCGTTATCGATGTGATGGCATATTTAAATTTACCTTGATAATCTGTGGATTTTCCTATGGATATTCGATGTATCAATTATTAAAAAAGCTTAAAGTTTTAATTGCTTTCTACTGTACCACGTATCATTTTTATTTTTTTATTTCATAAGACATGTATTAACTCACAGGAGGCATTTGGATTATTTTAATGATGGATATTTGTGCGTTTCGGAGCTTTACTATGTTGACTTCAATATAAGAAGATACCATTTCACATTTTAATATAAAATTATTAGTTTATATTTAACAGAAGAAACAAAGTCATATGCATCTGCGGTGCAGAATCAACTTTTAAAGGTCACATTCTTCCTGATCCCATTTTTAAAACTTTAGTTAGTGTGTAATGTTGCTGTTAGAGCATAAATAATACCGGCAAAACTAATAAAGTTCACTGCCAGGCGATATATTTTCTTTAACAGAAGTCTCCTATCAAACAGCAAACGGCCGATTTTTTACTACAGCCCTCTACTTCCCGATTGTATGAGGTCAAAAAAAAAAGAGTTTTTGACTGAACTCCGCCCACAGGAATACTTCAGTCGCCAACTTTGGCTCAAACGGCTCTGGCTAAGCTAAGCTGCTGTTGAATGACAACACACAAAATAAACTACACAATCAAAACTCGTTACATATTTCTGAAGGAGGGACTTCATAGAAAAAGGAAGACATCAGCCCGTTATTAGGACAGTGAAAACAGCACTATACAGATAAGTAAATTGTGAGAAAAATACTGCATTTTTTTTAACACGTGAAACATGAACACAAGTTATATTGCGGACTGTAAACAACAATCAAAGCTTCAAAAACACAGAAAAAATGGGACCTTTACCGTCCATTAGAAATTGAAAATCAACCTCATTCTATTCAGCTCTTCACACATTTCACTCACAGGCTTTAAGATTTAAACTGAATATTACAGACAAAAAACTAATAAATACTTAACTTTAATAAAAAAAAAAGATTAATTTTAGGTACTCACAGCAGAGGCGATGACAGGCCGCACCTCTGAGAGAAAAGTCCGACGTGGGCTTGAGGGTGTGCTGCGAGAGAGGAAAGTGGGTTTGACAGAAAGGAGCTCTACCTTCTCCCCCTCACTCATCTGCAGAGGCTGAATGAGCTCTGAGATCTTACTCATAGGATCCTCATTACCTTCACACACACAGAAAAATAACTGAATGTTGTTTTACAGTATACACCCAATCTTCCGTCACCTCAGCACATCAAGAGAAAAATGTAAAGGATTAGGAAACGTTGCATTATAGTTTTTGATTTTCGATTTCCAAAAGGTACCATAGAAGTAAAGTGATACCAAACACTTTTTCGTTCTTCATTTGAAACATTATAGAGACAGAGCACAACGCGTCATGATCTGAAAACCACGCCCACCAGGGGAAACAATCCAACCGTCTCCATTGACTTTGTATTGCGTGAGGCTGCCTCCTTGTCATTTCGGCTTATAAAAAAAAGAATAATGCCTAAAAGCTGCTGTGTGACAAGATGTACAGCTAACAAGCCAAAAAACCCAGAAATAAGTGTTTTTATAAGCAGTCAACCCCCAAAAAACAAGCATTAGTGGATACAGGCAACTTTTCTTAGTACTACTATTATAAGAACTATGCCCACTGGAGGGAAACGTAATCGGCGATCCACTTTTGTCTCCTTAAAGGCTGGGTTTTACGGCTCGGTAGCTTATAAAACTTATTTCTGTTAGCTGTATACCCTGTCAGACAGCGTTTTTTATGCATTGTTCTGTTTTTTTGTTATAAGCCAAAAATGACAAGGAGGCAGCCTCTCTCAATACAAAGTCAATAGAGACGGTTGGATTGATCCCCCCCCCAGTAGGCGTGGTTTTAAATTATAATAAATGCGCTCTGTCTCTATACCTATTGTCAAAACCTTTTGATGAAAGAATTTCAAAATTTCAATCGCTTAATCAAATACAAAAAGGTTTGTGTTTGCATAATATATGTGTGTATAACAATATCTATATTTACATGTGTGTGTATATACACTCATCGGCCACTTTATTAGGTACACCTGTCCAACTGCACGTTAATGCAAATTTCTAATCAGCCAATCACATGGCAGCAACTCAATGCATTTAGGCATGTAGACATGGTCAAGACGTTCAAACCGAGCGTCAGAATGGGGAAGTAAGGTGATTTAAGTGACTTTGAAAGTGGCATGGTTGTTGGTGCCAGACGGGCTGGTCTGAGTATTTCAGAAACTGCTGATCTACTGGGATTTTAACGCACAACCATCTCAACGGTTTACAGAGAATGGTCCGAAAAACAGAAAATATCCACTGAGCGGCAGTTCTGTGGCCTTGTTGATGCCAGAGGTCAGAGGAGAATGGCCAGCCTGGTTCGAGCTGACAAAAAGGCAACAGTAACTCATATAACCATTCGTTACAACCGAGATATACAGAAGAGCATCTCTGAACGCACAACACGTCGAACATTAAGGCGGATGGGCTACAGCAGCAGAAGACCACACTGGGTGCCACTCCTCACAGCTAAGAACAGGAAACTAAGGCTACAATTCACACAGGCTCAACAAAATTGGACAATAGAAGATTGGAAAAATGTTGCCTGGTCTGATGAGTCTTGATTTCTGCTGCGACATTCGGATGGTAGAGTCAGAATTTGGCGTCAACAACATGAAAGCATGGATCCATCCTGCCTTGTATCAACGGTACAGGCTGGTGGTGGTGGTGTAATGGTGTGGGGGATATTTTCTTGGCACACTTTGGGCCCATTAGTACCAATTGAGCATTGTATTGTATTGTATTGTTTCTGACCATGTTCATCCCTTTATGACCACAGTGTACCCATCCTCTGATGGCTACTTCCAGCAGGATAATGCACCATGTCATAAAGCACAAATCATCTCAGACTGGTTTCTTGAACATGACAATGAGTTCACTGTACTATGTGGCCTCCACAGACACCAGATCTCAACTCAATGGAGCATCTTTGGGATGTAGTGGAACGGGAGCTTCGTACCCTGGATGTGCAGCTGACAAATCTGCAGCAACTGCGTGATGTTATCATGTCATTATGGACCAAAATCTTTGAGGAATGTTTCCAGTACCTTGTTGAATCTGTGCCACGAAGGATTAAGGCAGTTCTAACAGGTCCAACCCAGTATTAGTAAGGTGTACCTAATAAAATGGTCGGTGAGTGTGTATATATGAAGAGTTTCGTTGCAAAACGAGATAAATCAATTTTTTTACATTTTTGTCAAAACATGTTTATTATTATGTTATCATGTTATTATTTTGTTTTATGGTGCTACTTTGTATTTTTTAAGTTATGAAGGTTTAAATCAAAACAAACCAACTGCAGTTGCATTAAAATTAATTGGAATGCACAACCAAAAAACGAGATTTCTATATATATATATATATATAGTAGGCCTACTGTGCAAAAGTCTTAGGCCACCATCACCAGCTTTGTTGTTTTTATCAAAGTTTTAATGTCCATCCATATTTATTTTCACTCTTTTTTAATATACAAACAAAAATACAGGAAATATGTACACAAAATTAAAACAATTTTCAGGACTAAATGTCTTCTTCAGAGATCAGTCAGTATTTAATGTGGCCTCTCTTGGCACGAAACACATCTTGAGCTTTTTTGAGGAGACTGAAGTCCTGAAGTAAATAAGAAATCAGGATTTAATTTCATTTAGGTTAAAGAGATCCTGCAGTTGCCTGCTATTGCTCAAGTGGAATGGGAGTTTACCCTAAAAACTTGACACATCAGTTTACATTTTTATACAGTTTTGAATACTACTTATACCACGGGCCTGTTGAATGCTGTGTTCCGTGGGTATGCTTTAATTTCTGATAACCGCACACCTAACTTGTCAAATGTCTTAAAAATAGGCACCAGACCAATGTTTGTGGTAACCGTGGTATAAGCGGAATAATTGACTCCGGTCCTTTGAATTATTTGAAAATAATGCACACCCGCGGTGTAACGGCTTCGCGTTGTGCCGCATTGCACCTTGGGTGTGCATTATTTTTGTATAATTCAATTGCCCGTCGTCAATTATTCCTTACATACACATTTCCTGTATTTTCTGGTTTTATTCTAATAAAGAGACTGAGAAATAATTATATATGATCACTATACAATTGCAAAAACAACAAATCTAATAGTAGCATGGTGGCCTAAGACTTTTGCACAGTACTGTATTATATATATTTATACCACGGGTCTGTTGAATGCTGTGTTCTGATTGGCTGAGAAATGTTCAGTGGGTATGGATTATTTTTTAGATAACTGCACACCTAACTTGTCAAATGTCTTAAAAATAGGCGCTTCGCGTCGTGCCGCATTGCACCTTGGGTGTGCATTATTTTCTTATAATTCAATGGCCCGTCGTCAATTATTCCTTACATATATATTTATATATTGACGACTTGCCGTTGAATTATAAGAAAATAATGCACACCCAAGGTGGTAATGTGTAAACTTTTATTTTGTATGCGATTAATCATTTGACAGCACTAAAACTTACATTTTATATTTTTTTCTAATGCAATTTAAAAGTGTAGGTTTCCAGACACATTCTAGGACACACTAAAAAGTGTAAAAAATGTAAAACAGTGCTATCATCAGCATATGTACCTTTCCCTGTGGGGGCAGTGAGGCCGTTGAGGAGCTGAGAGAGGGAGAGGGGTTTGGTGGGGGAGCCGGTCGAGTCGCTCCCTGCCAGCTGACTGCTGCTTAGGATGTCTAACTTCCCAGCCTGCAACCTGAACTTCTCCAACTCTTTTGACAGCAGATTAAACTGCTCACTTTGTGACCGGCATTTTTCCTCCAATTCTCTCACTTTAGCCTAGTAAGAAAGAAAGAAAGAAAAAAAGAAAGAGCAGAAAGAAGGAAAGAAAGTTGGTATTAAGACAAATACAGTGTATTCGGGCTGTTTTCTAATAAAAACACTAAGACTCTAGTAGCAACAATGAGCATTTGAAAACTGGTAACAGCTTCTATCAAACATACACATTAAATGAAGACACCTAACTGATAAAAGCTAATGAATGAAGTCTATCACCTCTAGCAACATTTACTGTGGCTGGTAAGCACAGGACAATGACGGCAATCTACAATACTACATCTGAATAGAGGTTTCTCCTACCAAAAACTGCATTGTGCTCTTAGTGCGAAGGAAACTTCTCAGCTTGACACATAACAGAATCAAACAAACACAGAAGTCAATCTATGTTCAGCTATCATTGAACAATAAAACGTTTTCTGCTCATGATGATAGTTATGGGAAGTTAGACTACATGGAAGAGTTTACAACACATGCCAAAATAACATTAAAAGACATTAAGGCCTGATGACTTGATGAAACTCACATGAACAGCGTTTTACATCAATACTGCTTTTGAGGATCATGTGAGTTTGCATAGCTAATATGAAAAATATCACTTCAAATGATATCTTGTATATTATGTTTATGCATTGATAAAGTCACTAAACACAGGGTTCCCACACCTTATTAAACTTCAAATTCAAGGACCTTTCAAGGACTTTCCAGGTCCAATACCCTAAAATTCAAGGACTAAATGTGGGGACACATTTCAAGTGAGAGCAAGGTTACATCGTGTTACCTTTTAATATACATTGTTACAGTTCCCTTTCAAGGGAACTCGTGCTGCGTCGCTGCGGTGACACTTTGGGGACGCCTCCAGGGGTAAGTGCATCTGAATGTGTATATCAAATTCAACCAATGGTGATGCTTAACGACAAAGACAGGGTGACGCGGGAGCCAGGAAGTATATCACTATCTATAATATTGCCAAAGACGGCTTTACAGGGACGCAGCAAGTATGGCAAGGGAGACATAGCGTCTCGTTCCCTTCTCAGGGAACAACAGTTACATACGTAACCCGAGACGTTTTCATGTGTCAAACACAACTATGCAAAAAAGCATTTTGGTATGAATCAACATTCGCATACAAAATATATAATCATTAAAAGCGAACAGTTTAGCACGTGTGCTTAAAAAGTCTAGAATTTTTATGATATTATCCTACACTACACAGGGAATAATATGGATTTTCTTTTAGAAAACTTCTTGCATAAAATAGATTCAAGCACTTTCAATAACCTGTATCAATATATGTATATTTTCAAAAACTTCCAATGGCCTTAAATTTTTTCCCCCAGATTCAAACTTTTAAGGATTTCAAGGACCAGTGGGAACCCTGTAAACAGGACTTTTTGGGCAAGAAATTAAAGGTGGGCGTCATGTTATGCAATCCATCAGTCACTTAATTCGTCTGATGATTTTTGCAAACGCACATATCCGTAAAATGCTAACAGGAACCACACAAGGCAGCACTCATGCATCAGAACAGAGATGCAGTAAGGATCAGTAAGTGAATGAGAAACTCTTACATCTGAATGAAAACAGCAAAGGAACAAAAATAAATTTTGTTTTATGTGTAATGTTTCATGATCACTACCGAGGGCATATTAGTCTTCATTTATCTCATGGGTTCAGCTTATGTTTTATCAGAAAAACTGAAGTACGAGAGGATAAGAGTCTGTTTGAAAACAAAAACTGAAGATAAAACCATGGTGGAAACAAGAAATGTTTTATTTATTGTTGCTCTTTGTTTAATCCTCAAAACAAAATAAATTAATTTTTCTCACCGCCTAGCAAATAGTTTTATATTCCTCATTAAATGTTATTACATAAAGCATCTAAAAAAGACTTTATGTGCAATATTAAAAAACATTATTGTCTTGCAATTTTACTTCTAAAGTAAAATTTATTCTTGCTTAAAGGCCGTAATTTTAATTATTATATTTACGTGAAAATATACAGAAATATTGATTAGGAAAATGTTTTTGTTCTATATTATTACTACTATTCATTATCTGAAAAAAAGTGCATGTACATAAAAATATAGAGGGTATGCACATGACGTCACCTTCGGCGAAAGTGGCTGCGGTTACGCCCACTGAGTGGCAAAAGACAGAGCGTCAGCATTTGTGTACAGTGTGAAATCAGCGGAAACATGAGGAAAACGTGTCTAAATGGGAAAAAGCTGGTGTGTGATAGACTGTACTAACAGATTTAAAAAGAATTCGGAGCTATCATTTTACAGACTGCCAAAAACTCAGAAAGGAGAAGTAAATTGATTGTTCATGCCAAAGTCCACAGGTCAAGATGCTAGTGTCACTATCAAGCAGAGGTTTTACTTTCTACTTAAAAGTATTTTTCAAGTATTTGTATTTAATCAATTTTTTTCTTTGGAAAACAAACATTCCAAAGCATATTATCATAATTTTTCCTCTATTACATTTAATACATACAAGTTTTTGTTTTACATTTAATATTTAAGTACATTAACATAATTTTACTCTAGCATGAGTACACAATTTTAATGTAATTAGGAATTAAATAAATTGTAATATGCAATATTGAAGAATACACAGTATGATTTTATGCTTTAGAATGTAGTGAAGTAAAAAAATTTTCCCAAGACGAACACCCTAATAAAGCACAGATGCTTGGAAAATGTAACTAATGTAACTAAGTATTGTCCACCTCTGCTATCAAGTCCAACTAAATTCAATTTAAGCTGATAATAGTCAGTCTTTCTGGCATTTTCGCAGCAGCCGCTATGAAAACCAGCCATTTTGTTGAATGTTTGCCACTCAACAGGGTGAGTTCCGGTGTGGTCACGTGGAAAAGTGACGTCAATGCATACCTTCTATAGACCCCTTCACGGTTCACGCCAGAGGCGGTTTCCACTGCGCATGTCGGGGTCAGAAAAGCCATTACAGCAGATTGAGTTGCGTATTATTCGGTATCGTAAAAAAATTCCTACTTACGTCGTGGGCTGTGAAAATCGCACCAGGACTTCCGTTAAAGGGAAATTCCGCCTTGAAATGATCCTAGGGTTAATAACAAACGTGTACCGAGTTCGACCGTTCACTGGAGTTTGTTTTCATGCTAGTCTAACGTGACCAGTGTTATTGCTAAACGCAAATTAG
Organism: Misgurnus anguillicaudatus; assembly: GCF_027580225.2. Taxonomy (NCBI): domain Eukaryota; kingdom Metazoa; phylum Chordata; class Actinopteri; order Cypriniformes; family Cobitidae; genus Misgurnus; species Misgurnus anguillicaudatus. The sequence continues at coordinate 20,122,944 of NC_073341.2, forward strand.
CATGTTATGGTTGCCTTCGGGGCATCAGTGCACCAAAAACGAAATCGCTATGTCTATACTACTAATAATGCTCAAAATAACCCCACACCCACACCGCAGCACAACGAGGGCCTCCACACGCAAACCGAAGCATTGAGAACCCTGCAAGTGTACAGGCAGTTCACCAAAAATAAACACCTACCGTTCACGTCTGGACCACACATCCATGCGGGCGCCATCTTGGGAGGACTGAACTCTCGCGTGAAACGTTGTTGCCCTGAACAGGTGTTGTGCTTTCGCGCGAGAGTTCGGTTTTCCCGGGATGGCGCCCGCGTGGATGTGTGGTCCAGACGTGAACGGTGGGTGTTTGTTTTTGGTGAACTGCCTGTGCACTTGCGGGGTTCTCGGTGCTTCGGTTTGCATGTGGGGACCCTCATTGTGCTGCAGTGTGGGTGTGGGGTTATTTTGAGCATTGTTGGTGGTGTGGACATGGCGATTTCGTTTTTGGTGCGCTGATGCCCCGAAGGCAACCATAACATGCTAATTTGCGTTTAGCAATAACACTGGTCACGTTAGACTAGCATGAAAACAAACTCCAGTGAACGGTCGAGCTCGGTGCACGTTTGTTGTTGACCCTGGGATCATTTCAAGGCGGAATTTCCCTTTAAGTTTTCGCGATTCATGCAGAATCTCAAAAACAAAACAAAAATACAACATCTGCTGCTGCAAGCAATTAACATGCAGACGCGGACAATGCAAAGATCAAAGAGGCTTGTGTTTGTAGTGCTCACTTCATTTGAGGTAAGTCATCATTTTTCAGCCCTGTTAGATTAAATTATAAAGCCTGGATGGTATGAACAGTTTGACCCCGTGCTGGGCACGCACCCGATAGTCATTCAATGTTTACAAACCTTGAAGGGGTCTATTGGTAAAAAATAAGGTTGTATTAGTAAACAGTAGTAGATGCATTAACTAACATGAACAAATAATATAGTTTTGCAGCATTTATTATTTCTTGTTAATGTTAGTTAATGGCAATACAGTTATTCATGTTAGTTCATGGTGCATTAACTAATGTTAACAGTTTAAATGTTTGATTTGAATGCTAAAATTAAGATGAACAAAGAATAATAAATGCTGTATATTAAGTTAGATCATGTTAGCTAATGCATTAGCAAATGTTAACAAATACAACCTTACAACCTTATTGTAAAGTTTTACAAAAATATTATGGGCCCTATCTTGCACCCAGCGCAATTGACTTTGTCAGTGACGCATGTATAATTTGTATTTTGCACCAGCGCACAGCGGGTTTTTCCCTCCACAGACGCACCTCGGCAAACTAGGGAATGAACTTGCGCTCCCTGGGGGGTTCAGCGCAAAAAAGGAGGCGTGTTCCGGCGCAAACCATCCCTGATGCTATTTTGCAGTTTCAAAAAACAATTGCGCCACTGACCAAAAAAAAAATAGTCTAAAGTCAGTGGCGCATTGCGCGTGGTTCATTCTGCTATTTTAAGGGCGCATGCTTGACCATAATGTATAGCGTGCACAACGCGCACATACTTTGCTTATCTAAACAGTTATTTTTGCAAATCATAAATTGTTACAATAAAAAATATTAACGAATGAGATAAGGGAAATCATTGTGGTGAGCATTGTGGTGATTATTGTGTGGCTGTGTTAAAAAATTCTCATGCAAATAACGATTAAAATATTTTCATAAGTTTGTTGATTGGCTGTATTACGTTTATTTTATGTAAATAATAATTTAAATGTTTTCATAAGAAACCTTAATGTATATGAACTTGATTTGTAAGTGTACTTTGGGGTTGGACCTTGCTTGCGTTTCTTGGGTCCGATTTCAAAGCCCCCAAACCCTTTCAGCGATGAGGGTGGACGCAGCGATGTCCTCTGCTGGCGTCAGGTCATGTGTAGAGGCAGATCCACCTCCCGTTACATGGCGTGCCCGATTTATGCTGGCAAGCTTGGGATTCCCCTGTCTCCTGACATCATTGTAGCGCTTGGCGCAACGATGGGGATGCCAGCTGATGAGACAATTGTGGCTATTTCCTCTCACGCCTGTTTAACCGAAGCTGATTTGGGCGGGTTTCTCCCATCCCCATACAAAACAACTTCTCTGTCTTTGACTGCTCTTACAAGAACGTGGGTCTCCTCGGCTGTGAACCGCTCCTGGCGTGCGCCTGGTAAATCCGTCATAATAATAGCAACCCGCCATGGAACTTGCGCCCTTGCGTTTAAAGGGATGGTTGGATAGCGTTCTGATTGGTTTATTTGACGTTACGCCCAAACCACACCTCTGAATAATGAACCTACTTCAGACCAACCCCTTATTGATTTGCGCCTTGCGCAAGAGTAATTTCTCCCGCCGGGAAAATATAACAGCACCCAAGATCCGCCCACAAAGTCATTTGCGCTTCGCACTTGCGTTTAAGATCGTTAAAATAGGGCCCTATATGTTTAAAATCTATTTTTTATATTCTAATAAGATATTTTGGCTAATAAAAATACTTGGCTAATTCTCAAATATATTTGTAACAATTACAAACATTTCAACTTTAGTCAGATATGTGTAAAATGACAATGAAAGCTGATGAAGGTTCAGAAGGTTTGATAGTTTGATCTATGACGACATAGATCAAAGCTATTGATTGCATGTTAACAGATCAATAATGAATATGACAGGACAGCTAAACGAGGTGACAGGAACCCGGCCCAAATGAGCCACATGGGGAGGAGAGGAGAACTCGGAAATACCTGCATGCTGTCCAAGTGATTCTGCATATGCAAACAAACAAACAAAACAAACAAAAAAGACCAGTAACATACTGTAGTGACAAGAGATATGAGAAAACCAAACCAATAACAGTTGAGCACAAAAGCACTGATAACATTCTACAATAAGGCTCCATTTGTTAACATTAGTTGACTACATTAACCACAGGTAGACAAAAAAGGAGACTGGTGGATGAGGAGAAAAAATTAACCAATTCAAAAACTCAATGATCAATGTTCAGACTCGTATGCCAGCAAGATCTATGTCTTATATCAAATAATATATGTTTGTGCATGCAGAATGTGCGTTAACTAACAGCCAGTCGAGCTACAGTACAGTTTGATTAAAATATGCTTGCTCACATTCACATGCATGCCATCTTTAACATGCTCAAGTTACCCACCTCTAACAGATGGACGGCACCTTCGTGTTCCTTCTTAGCCTCAACTTGAGCCTAAACATAACATAAAAATATTAAATACATTAAATTCATTAATACTGTACCAAAAGACCAAAATAGCTACCAAAAGATATCTTAAGAGCTCAGATGCCAAAGCCTCTACTCCACCTCCGTCAGAAATTGAGATAATGATATTGATTAATGCGCTCAGCACGTATTATACGTATTATCAAATACATTCGCTTCAAATCTCCTTAATTCCAGCCTCAGGTCATTCAGAAATACTGCTTTGTTGACAAACTCTTTTTAGATTTTTTAGCAAAGTCCTCTTAGTGCACAGAGGAAGAACTGAATGAACAATGCCGCACATCGTAGAGCAGAAAATTGCTTTGGATTATAGTGTCTGTCATAGCTATAAATGTTCTCATTGGGTAAGTTTTATCAATCTGTTGTAAAGGATTTGCTATTGGTTAAATACTTTAGGGAATGATGCGTTGTACTCCAGAGTCATTCACTGAAACTAACAGCAGATGCGGAAAACAGCGTTTGGTTCCACATGAATAAAGAAACATCTGTTTGAGATTCAGCCTCTGCACCTTTAACACAATGAATCAGGTTCAAAACACTCATGCATTAATCTAATTTCAGTTTTTCCTGTGTGTACGTGTAATTTCCCAGTGTTTCTCCACTGTAATCGCTGCGGTCCATTCAGTAAACGCAGACAATAAGTCAAACATTTCGCCAGGCGACAGTGTTTTGTCAAATTCGATCACCTGCTCTGTTGTTTCATTAGAGCCATTTATTCTGAGCAATGAGATCTGCTCATCCTCTTTATTTAAATAAGAAATGAAAGGTGTATTTCAGCTCGCTACTTTAAACGGCTGAAATATTTTTTCATTAAACATCCATCTCTATACATTAGGATCAATTTGACACCATGATTTTATTATTATGTTTTTAATAATGGGTACTTTTAGGTCCCAGGGGTTGATTTTTAATAAAGCTTGTCTTTTTGTTATATAATAGTCACAGGAAAATGTCTTGAAAACTATGTAAAAATGCTACAGTAAAAACCTGTTAAAGTCGGCATGAAATTAAAAGGAAAAACTGTAATTGGTTTTGAAAAGTAATGAGCCCTCATAATCTTTAATCAAAAACACAAATCCTCCCCTCCTCAAAATGATCTCTCTTTAGGCTACTTCCGGTCATATGGTATGACAGGTGGGCGGGGTCCAGGAGAAGATTGCTGAAGATTAACAATTAGCAACATGATCCAACTTCAAATGATCCAGTCATATCTCAATGGAAAAATTCTGATCCAGCAATGCCTAATTTCATTTCAGAAGTCAGTTTCACTCGGAGATACGTCACCACTGGTAAAATAAAACAATAGCTACTTCCGTTTCATTGCGACTTTAATTGGCTTACTCTAAAACCCCTTGACATATACAGTACGGTTAAAAAACGTACAACATACAGTTTTACATTTAATTTTTACAGTGAAATAAAGTAAAAAGTAAACGTTTTTTCAAAGTAAAAGGGATGAATTATCATATATTTTATGGTGAAAATCTCTATAATATTCAACTGGATTATATATGTATTTTAACTGTAAAATTTTGTTAAAATTATGGTTTCTGTGAGTGAGAAAAATACAAGTTACCATAAAATACATGGTGAAAAACATTAAAAGGACATTCCTTTAAATGTGGCACGAAGCTCCCGTTCCACCACATCCCAAAGATGCTCTATTGGGTTGAGATCTGGTGACTGTGGGGGCCATTTTAGTACAGTGAACTCATTGTCATGTTCAAGAAACCAATTTGATATTAATCGAGCTTTGTGACATGTGCATTATCCTGCTGGAAGTAGCCATCAGAGGATGGGTACATGGTGGTCATAAAGGGATGGACATGGTCAGAAACAATGCTCAGGTTGGTTGTGGCATTTAAACGATGCCCAATTAGCAATAAGGGGCCTAAAGTGTGCCAAGAAAACATCCCCTACAACATACCACCACCACCACCAGCCTGCACAGTGGTAACAAGGCATAATGGATCCATGTCCTCATTCTGTTTACGCCAAATTCTGACTCTACCATCTGAATGTCTCAACAGAAATTGAGACTCATCAGACCAGGCAACATTTTTCCAGTCTTCAACTGGTGAGCTCGTGCAAATCGTTGCCTTTTTTCCCCTATTTGTAGTGGAGATGAGTGGTGTGCGTGTTGTTGCTTCACAAATGCTTTGCTGTATACCTCAGTTGTAACAAGGCATTTTCGCCCACAGGACTGCTGCATACTGGATGTTTTTCCCTTTTCACACCATTCTTTGTAAGCCGTAGAAATGGTTGTGTGTGAAAATCCCAGTAACTGAGCGAATTGTAAAATACTCAGACTGGACAATCTGGCACCAACAGCCATGCTCAAAACGGCTTAAATCACCTTTCTTTCCCATTCTGACATTCAGTTTGGAGTTCAGGAGATTGTCTTGACCAGGACCACATCCATAAATGCATTGAAGCAACTGCCATGTGATTGGTTGATTAGATAATTGAATTAATGAGAAATTGAACAGGTTTTCCTAATAATCCTTTAAGTGAGTGTATTTTCGGTACAAAATACAATTACAAAATCTCTTCATGGAACATGATCTTTATAAAATACTAATGATTTTTGGCATAAAATATACCATTTTATAATATATATCATTTTGACCCACACAACGTATTTTTGGCTTTTTCTACAAATATACCTTTGTGACTTATGACTGGTTTTATGGTCCAGGGTGACAAATATTTAAATGTTCTATAATGCAGAGAAATTATCTCAGTTTCAGCACAGATAGTGACGTGCTCCCCGATCTCTGGTTCTCTATTTGCAGACATTTTTCATTGCGAACGTTAATCTGGATTTAAAACCCCTGTGTCAAAGAGCTGAGCATTAATGTTATTGTGACGACATATCCTTACTATGATACACTCCTTATGGCATTGTTCCTGCTTTTTGTTCACACAAGATGCCTTCCAGAAATGTTACTACTGTAGTTCCCATTTATGGGAGCAATCCCAGAATCCCTTACAGGATGTGTTTGCATTTTTACACCGAAAGGACTCTGGCATTTTGTGGCAATTTCTGGGATCAACAGACTGTGTGAAAGGGCTTTAAGATTCATTGTAAACTTAGGTCTACGTATAAGATGATCCCAGGCGCTGGTGTGATTAGGGATCCTGACTTCTCACCTTCTGCAGAAGGTCAATCTCCTGCTGCTTGGCACTGAGGACGGCCAGGGCTTGTTCATGCTCTAATTCTAGCTGCTGCCTCCTCTCTGCAGCCTCTCGCATATGCTGGAGAAAGAGAGAGAGAGAGAGAGAGAGAGAGAGAGAGAGAGAGAGAGACGGAGACAGAGACAGAGAGACTGTGAGGTGAGACAACACTCAGCAATGATGAACAGAGAGAATGAGAGCAATGATCGATCATTATTAAAGGCTCTTAAGGGCCTCACAGCAATGCATTTAGCTGCTATAAAATAAAAGCAAAATAAAAGTCCTACACTAGATCTATAACTTTTGACTTTTGGAGTCTTTCAGATGTTAAGAGATCATTATCATTTTGATCTCTTTCCTTCCACTACTGTCTGATCTAAACCCTAGGATTTATATCTGGGACATGCTGATAAAATACTTTAAGGCGGTATGAAGGTTAAAGCTGGTCTCCTCAAGCCAGATGAGCGGTCTAATTTTAAAACTATCGCAGGCTAAGTTTAAACTGTTGTATTCAACAAATATCTATCTATTATGTATTATTATCTGAAAAACTATGGGTCGGAATTATACTTATCTGTTGAAATAAATTTTAAGAATTCAGAAAAATACGAAATTGTCATCAATCAGCCTTCCCTTCAGGTAAAGCAAAAACACAAGCAATGCATCACATGGATCAGCCAGACTGAGCACAGCCACGCAGCTTCGCATAATCAATAAAGGGTTTAAGGTGATGGCTCTATACATGAAAAGGTGTGCAAACAACACAGCATGTTCAATCAGTGCCGATTACAACCCAGAAGATCCCCTGACCTGTTAACAAATGACAAAATCTCCAATTCTTTCCATTTGTGAAAGGTGAGGTTAAAGGGAAAACGAGGGTAAGAAGGGATTTTCCATGCTGCCATGAAGAGGGAATGCAGGGCAGAAGAAGGTTAGACTCATTTAACCTTCAGAGGAAAAATTTACTGTACCGTGTGTGAAATATGTTATGGTTGTTATCATCAAGTGATGAAACAGATATGGAACGAAGCATTAAATAATCTGATGTGCTTCTTTAAAGTTTTTTTTAAAGATTATAATCTATTGTAACTTAGCACACGTGATTCTGATTGGTCAGAAGCTGTATAGCTGTATACCCGGCCTTGTACCAGGTAACAAATTGATTTTTATCACTTTCTTTATCTTATATTGGTCAAGACAAAAGATTAAAATAGATTAAATAATCGGTTTCATTTTAGTTTATGTAGTAAGCCATGTAATAAGTGGGTTGCTCTTACATTTTTTATACATTAAATGAAAGTAACTGCATAAAAACTTTACAAATATAATATGTCATGACCCCAAGTAAATGGGGTGGAATACAAATGTTGAAATTCTGAAACAATTAAATCCCAGCAAGCAATAGTCGTCATTTCAATATCTAGGTTAACTATAGACCCAATATGGTCCGACTATGAGGAACCCACTTCTAGCCAAAATAAACTTAAATTTGACTACATGCTCTTTTAGCCAAAATAACTTCAGAGATGTGTAAGCAAAGTAAACAGTGATTACATGGTGTTTGGTTAATTCATTCATTTTGTTCATTTCATTTTTTTGCGCAATATATAGACGTCTAGCAAATTTTTACTGACAGCCATAGACGTTTAGATGTCATAGACATCTGAGCTGTGTTCGGCTGGCTATTTAACGTTATCTCATGGCAATTCGTATACATTTTACGAGGTGGCTAATTCGTACGACCACATTTGTACATTTTTGTACGTTTTGCTTTGGCCCTGTCACGTTGGGTTTTATTTTTGTTTTTTATGATAATCTTACGCTTTTGCACAATAAACTTTGTATGAATACATACAAATTAGCCAACTCGTAAAATATTGGCTGGGCTATTGGACGTCTTTTAAACACAAAATTGCATGCTGGGATGTGACGGCTGAAGATATTAGATACTCTCTTTTAACATATTTCACACGTTGTACATTCAGAAAAACTGGCACACCAGCCCAACTCAAATGAAAAAAAAGGATTTTTTAAAACAAAATTTACAGCCTATGGGTTTTGTATATCTCAATCCAAAAAAGAACTAATCAGGTTAGTTTATTGTGGGTATAGGGGTGGTAATTGTGCATAACTCTTGTGCCATGCACAAACTCATTCCAAACGCAGTGCCTTAGCCGGGCGATCATTCAGATCTCAAGACAGCATCCACTGTTAGTATTCAACCACATCCAGTTAGTGCTGGCTTCTGTAAAGTCTTTAGAGATACCTGATGAATGAAATATATGGAAGGAGTCAGGGAGAGAGAAGGGGGGGCAGGAGAGGGGCAAGTGTTAGGGGAGGGATGGGGCGCTCCGGGACTCCTAGCCGATCACAGATCCACGAAGCTCTAAAAGGTAAAACACAATCCTGTGATACCATATAAGAGAGCACGGGAGTAAATAGAAGTCAAGGGAAAATGCAAAAGAGAGGGGAGGCCATAATCTAACACCTGATGGTATTCACAACAATTACTCCAGGATGTCAACACACAGTGGATTAAAGCACTGCTGACCACATCAAACATTGATTATTGGACCCAACCTACTTATAAAAAGTCTAGATTGAATCTAATAACTAAATGTTTATATTCCTAACCATTGTCATATGGAGAAGTGTGGCAGGTTCTTACCTTCAGCACCTGCTCTAGGTTCTCCAGTTTGCCTTGGAGCTCAGTTCTCTCCAACAGAGCGCAATCTCTCTCCACTGTCACTGTGTACAGAGCCTCCTGCAGCTGTTCATACTCACTTTTCACCTGTGTGTGTGCGAGAGAGAGAGAGAAAGAGAGAGAGAGAGAGAGAGAAATAGAGAGAGACGTTTTAATTAAAAATTGGTGACCACTTCTCCTTTGACCTGGTTGGAAAGATAAAAGGTCATTCTTACCCCCGTAACAAAAACAAATTTAGGCTCTTTAATTTTTTTTTACAATTTCACAATATGTTGGAGCTGTCTCTCTATTCTAATGTTTTTGATTTATCACTGGGGAGAATCTTTTAAAATGTTTCGGATACATATCCAAAAATTAACACCGAGATGCCTTTTATTGCTCTGAAGACTCCAATAAGTTTTAGTTATGCTTCATTTTGTCCAGCTTTTTCTCTGAGATTTATTGTAATAGTATTAAACAGAAATACTGAGAAAATTGTTACCAAAAAGTAGAAGTAAAAGCTATAAAAATACTCTAAAACAGTGGTTCTCAAACTGGGGGCCGGGCCCCAGTTTTATGACTTTTATAAAATACATTAATTTATCATGAATTTTGTGTAATTCAATAAAAAAATAAGGCTACTACCCAACAGCATTACTTTTTATAATTTAATGTTTTGTTTAATTAAAATGTTAAGTTTGAGAAAAAAAATTTTCATAAATTTTCTTTGGGGGGCCGCAAAGGTATGCACCATACACAAGGGGGGCCGCACACTGAAAAGTTTGAGAACCACTGCTCTAAAAAAGGCAAAGTCTATGGAGAACAAAAATTATAAATACGTAAATAAATAAATGTAGATATACGTAAATAAATACATAAATATGTAAATAAATACGTAAATAAATTTAGATATACATAAATATATGTATAAATAAATAAATGCAGAAATAAATAAATAAATAAATAAATGCAGAAATAAATAAGTAATTAAATAAATAAATAAATGTATAAATAAATAAATGCAAACATAAATTAATAAATATCATTTTGCACAATTTCATTGATTTCTACATTTATTTATGCAGTTCTACATTTATTTATTCATTCATTTAATTAATTACTTATTTATTTCTGCATTTATTTATTTGTTTATTTATACATTTATTTCTGTATATCTACATTTATTTATTTATTTATTTATTTACGTATTTATGTATTTATTTACGTATATCTACATTTATGTGTTTATTAATTAATTTATTTATTTATATACACTTAAGTAATTTTTCGTCCTCCATAAAGTTCAAAAAGAGGCACTTGTTTATTCTCCGTTTTAATGCAGGTTCATTCAAGCTTACAAAGCAGACAACACTGAACATTACTTGAGTACGATCTTTAGTTCATGCTTGCGTGACTGTGCAAAAAAAATGTCTGATAAAAAAAAAGTCTGATGTTATTACTGTATAGATTGATTGTGTTCATCAGAGGTATGTCAAGAACATGTTAATTACATGAAGCATAGTGGCCACAAAAGGGACATTAATGAGTGATCAATATACACCTGTATGTTTTAGTCAGCTATGTTTTATTAAAATTAAGCCGCAAAAACAGCACAAGTCGTTTTAGGTTATGCAGATGTGTAGGCAGAGGGCAGATATTATGCAAAATCCACTTTTACAAGGTGTTTGGATACAAATGTGTGGTGGCACTGGCAGTGTGTGAACAAACCATACAATGAAAAAAATCACCTTCCACTTCTTTTTTTAATCCCCATTAAACCAAAGCGGTGTCTGTTTTTATTCTCGTGTAAATGTGATGTCAGACTGATGAAGCCCCGCCCACCGACTAAGTGGTTAATTTTACCCAAAAGCTTTTTTTAAATGTGTTTGTTAGCACATTGTAGCGCTAATGCTGTTAAATATACTATTGTCTCAGACTGTATTTTCAACTGAAAGCGCCTGCTGTCTGTTGGTAAGGGTGCGAGGGCAGTAGCTCATTTGCATTTAAAGGTACAGACATGAAAACAACACTTTTTGCTCCCATCCAAATAGGGGCATTTTGGACATGTTATAACAAATGATCTGTGGGGTATATTGAGCTAAAACTTCAGACACACATTCTAGGCACACTTGAGACTTATATTACATCTTCTAAAAAAATTGCATTATTTGTGCCCTATAAAAGAAAGTTTAATAATGTAGTGGTTTATATTAGGGGTGACTCCAAATAGTCAAAGATTCGATAGGAGAAGCCTGATTTGACTACCAATCCAACAGTCGAATCATCGCAGATGCGTTATGAAATGAAGATCATTCAATTTTGTGCAAAATAATCTGATTTCACATATAACAGCTTTGTCCCAGTATATTTATATACAGCCTATTATCATATATGATAATACTATCCAAATAATATGTGAAAAAGTAGCTTTGAATAATTTTTTTTAAAAGTGCGTTAATAAATGGCAATTCTGGCTATACTTTCGTTATTTTAATAATTTATTTATTTTTATTTTACTCATAGATATTATGAATATTCAGTTATTTTTATTTGTATTCATATCTCTCTGGATTATCTCATTTAGCTATCTTCTGGCTTGTGTTTTGTTTCCCTGCACTTCAGGCATCTTGCACACACTTGTTCTGCACCTTGTTACTTCTGACCTTATTTTATTTCATTTTTAAATTTATTATAAAGGTAAATTCTGATCTGGTTTAAGTCTGTAAATTCTGGATTGCTTTTTGTTGTAACAATGTTGCGCTGTTGCGTGCTGGCACATGCAATAGAGCCAAATGTGCCAGATGCTCTCCATATCATATTTAAGAATTCATCAAAAGGTATAAGTGTTAAAATGTATTTAAAACAGGGTGGTTATCTTGTGAAAAGTTAAGCTACAAAACAGGCAAGCCGTTTCTTTAAATTTCGGTGACTAAATTTTTATCATTTACAGTACGAATAACAAATTATATGTAATTTGTCGTTTTTTCGTCATAACTACTTTGATGCGCTAAATCTCAAAATTGAATAAGCTGAACTGCAGTAGCCGGGGGTTCCCAGGCAGGACCACATTTGCTATTTTTTAGGTTTAGTTCTCAAAAGTGTTTTTGTTTCTTTGTTTCTTCTTGTTTTGTTGTTTCTGCTGCTTGTGAAAGAAAAAAAACTAGTGATAGACCTATATATCGGCCGGCCGATATATCGGGCCGATATTTGCGAGTTTTATGTGTATCGGCATCGGCCGATACATGGCTGCCGTGTTTGCCGATTTTTCCGGCATAATTTACAGACAGAGTGCTGGAACCCGCAAGCGATTGCAGGTCATGTGACTAAAAACAACCAACCTTTTCACGACAACATTGAAAGCTCGGCTTAACAGCTGATCATAGCTGAACAATGTGGGGTTTTTTTCATCTCTATGGGGCGGTTTCCTGGACAGGGATTAGACTAGTCCTAGACTACAATAAATGTAAGAACTGTGCAAACCAATAACATCTCTTTTTAACAACATGCCATTTTTTACATAATTTTTATGATGTAAATTGAGTGAGCAAAACCAGTATCGGCTCCAAATATCGGCTCAAGAAAAGCGGCAGCCTGTATCGGTCATCGGCTAAGGCTGGTGAAACAAAAATCGGTATCGGCATCGGCACTGAAAAATCCATATCGGTCGATCCCTAAAAAAAAGTTAACCATTGGTTGACTACCTGGCCTGGTCGCCCTCCCAACCCATGCACACACACATATGATTCGACTATAAGTTGAATATAGGCAAGATTCCACAATGCTGATTCCAAAATGTAAATCCGTAGTCGGGGACACCCCTAGTTTAGGTTGGAATCTCTGTTGGAATTTCAAGTACTTTGTGAATCTGAACACAGTTTAAAACATTGAGATATCATCCAAAATGCTCAAGAAGACCCATATGGGGTAATGTTTCAAGAGAATCAGTATGAGATTTCAGCTACAGTAAAATACTCCATTTACGGTGTTACATATTAAAAATGTCTCATTTCCCACGAATAGGGCAGTAAAAAGAACTCATAGTCTTCAAACTCAGGCACACTCTTTGCAGTGAAGCAGTATATTTAGAGGTAGAGAGAGATGAGGGGTTGACGTCCTGTATCGATCTCAGAGTCAGTCATGATAAAAAGCTGAGCTGTCAGAGAGAGGCAGCGAGTACACACTCCACACCTGCCCGGTCCGACACTCATCTCTTATCTGCAATCTGACCCGTACTGCTCACTGCAACAGCAGTTACGGCTGGGCGGACTCGATCTAGAGCATAAGTTCTCAAACAAGACGCGAGATGGTGCCAGGGGGACCCCGTTTTATGACATTTTATAAAATCTATTAATTTATCATAAATTCTGTGTAATTACACTAACAGACTGGACAGACCCAAACTGCACAGCTGCTAAGATAATGCCATTTCAAGTTATGGGACGCATCTCTAGATTCAGTGACGTCGCGTTTAGCTGTATACGTACAAATTGGCATTTTGGGAGCCTGAATCCGCTATTTTTTGAAACTGGTTCCCAGGCTGGATAATCTGAAACCGACACTCTTGCATTATCGCTTGTACGGCCAATCCGTATATTTTAGCCCTTTTCTCACATATATTATGTGTAAGTTTGCGCATACAATCCGCTTATTCGCTCTGGAGAAACCACACACGCGTGCATTTAAACAGCTATTTCAGATGGGTGGGTGGATGGATGTACTTGCCAGGTAAGTGATGCATGAAGGACCACTCTTTTCAAAACAACAGCAAGCTCACATGACTTGCCCAAAGACAACATATACTGTTTGTGTTTAAGCTAAAGGCTATAAACAATTACAATCATGGTGGAGAAAGGTTCATTCATGTTTTTGTGTATAGTAGTAAATGTTTAGAGCAACTTAATAATAGACCTACTGAAACGGAAATTTAAAGGTAGCTTTATCGCCCCCTAAGGTACTGAGGTTTGTTACCACCAGACAAACACAAAAGCGCACATGACTCATCTTCAACTGTATTAATAAGTAGAGTACCTTTATTTGGTAATTGTTTTCAGCAATTCCCTCTCTCTCTCTCTCTGTACCTGCTCTGTAACTGCATTCATAAATGTATAATGAGAGAGAAGGGATCTAGTTTTGCCACAACAACATTTGACAACACACCTACTTGAAAGCAATGAATGCAGCCTACCTATGATCAGCTCAGCGAGACAACACTGCTATGCCAGAACTGGATGCCAAAATCTCCCTACAAATAAGCACTGACACACATAACTACTGTATAAACTGAAGCTAGCAAATCTGCAATATCAGACATGCAAGCATGATACCGAATTATGGGAGATCAGAAAAATGCAATGAAGGATGGTGAATTTCTGGAGATATATGATTAAAGCAACACTATGTAGTTTCCATGTAAAAATGACTTACAGCTCCCCCATGTGGTTGAAAAGTGCAACAGTGCCTGGTATCAGACACTCTTTTGCAGGCAGGGGAAGGGGCGGGGCTGTGTGCGCTACCCTCCACCGCCACTTTCAGAGTGTGCTTGTAGCAGCTAGGAGGCTGCTCAGGTTGCAGCAACAGTACAATTTGTCCAGTCAAAAGTTGTTCTATCACTGAAATAATTTTAGAGACATTATTTAAAGGTAAAAAACTACATAGTGTTGCTTTAAGACTATTAAAGGGGAAACTGACATTAAGACTATAATCTGAAATGGAATTGTGAACACTACTCCCTGACTTTATGGTGCATCTTATAAAAAAATATTTATGCATTTGAATTATGGGACGCGTTTATCCAAAACAACCCATAGTGCATATAGATATCTTATAAATATCTTCTATGAGTATTCATTTCTTTGTTTTGCTGAACACAAAGCAATATATTTTGGGCAATGTTTTTAACCAAACCGTTTTTGAGTACCCTTGACTTCCATGGTAGTATTTTTCCTAATATGGAAGTCAATGGTGCTTCTGTTTCGTGTGTCATTACAAATACCTTCATTTGTGTTAAGCAAAACAAAGAAATTTATCCAAGTTCATAACAACATGAGGGTGAGTAAATAATGACAGAATTGTCATTTTTGTGTAAACGTCCCTTTAAACCATATTGCTGCTCAACTATATGAACCCAATCGTGTTTTTATATCATTCAGCAATTACAAGAGCGTAATATCCGCCAGTTCCAGAGAGCAGTGCGTCTTCATATCATCTCAAACAGCGTCAGCTGAGTCAGTGAGTCTCCAACAGACAAACACACACTGCTACGATACACCAACACACACACAGCATCGACAAAAACTTTTTGTGGGCAGACATTGTCATATAATGATTTGACAGGAAATTGCTTTTCTGTGACTACATCAACAAACCCACATGCAAGAACTTCAATAATAAACATTGCACAAAATATCAACCTGACCATACAGGAAATTACATTTTTACTCCTGGATTATCTACACAAGCTAGACAGACACATGGTGAATTAAATTAAAAAGTCAAAAATATGTTAATAATAAAATCTTAAAAGGGATTAAGAAACATCTGCTGTTTATTTACATAAACACTTTACTGATGTCTAAAACAGTGCGTTGCCAAATGCTCTGCAGGACAACTATGCAGTTACAAGAAGGATGATGGACATGAAAAACTAGGAGTCTGGAAAGGTGTTTGCCTCTGATCTTAAATTTAGCACATAAAGGTGCATCCCACTAGCTTGTGCATAGATGCAACAGAGGATTCACACTCAGTTTATCTAATACCAAACCATGCAGAGCATTATCTGACATGACTGCAAACATAAGACAACACCATTACCAATAAACATGTCTTTAAGCAGAATGTGGGATTGAAATGAATTACTTGTATCCTTTTCTTAAAAGTTCAGATTAGTGAGACTGTAACACTATGGCCCTATTTTAACAATCTAAGCGCATTGTCTAAAGCGCACAGCACAACGTCTAAATGGGCGTGTCCGAATCCACTTTTGCTAATTTAATGACGGGAAAAATGGTTTGTGCGCCAAGCGCATAGTCGAAAAGGGTTGGTCCTATTGTAATGGGAGTATTTTGCGACTCTGTCATTTTGAACCTTAGTTCAGGTATCAAAGTACTAACTTCCTGACCTTTCTCACAGCTGACATGTACACGTACTGCTAATTGGCCCTCTAATGGAAAACTGATGTTATTCACCTTTGGATTTGTGATAGTAACATAGATAAACCTTTTCATCAAGTAGCATACTTCTCCTAGCAAAACCAGCAAAAAATCAGAAGACGTTTACAGTATGTACATACAGTACACACTTATATGCTCTGTTTTAAAATTTTGTGAGCTGTCTACAGAGGCAACACTTTTAGTCCTCATACTGTACAGGGACGTGTGCTACTATAGTAAGAATCGAATTATGTTGTTTTGGCTAGATTTTGCACATAATGTTCTAAGGCTAGATCAGTAAAACACTTTGGGCCCTATATTAATGATCTAAGCGCATGGTCTAAAGCACAAGACACACAGTCTAAAAGGACGTCTGAATCCACTTTGTTAATTTAACAATGAGAAAAATGGTTTGTGCGCTTAGCACACTGTCTAAAAGGGTTGTTCCTATTCTCGTAATAAGTAATGGGTGTGTTTTGGGTGAAACGTTCAATAAACCAATGAGAGTCTCTTATCTTAACCCCCTTAAAAGCCAGTTGTGCTTGCACCAAGGTTTGTAAGCAGAAAAACTGTAAGCAGAGGAAGAAGACAACCAGTTTAAGATTGATGTTAAAAATTGCATTGTGTTTTAATTATTGAAATGGTTATTTTGTAATTATAACATTCACTGCCTCAGTCTAATGAAGGTGAATGGTAAAACGCTCAATATGACAAGCAAATTAAAGGAGAATTTCACACGTAGTAACATTAATCTTTATTGAAAGTGTGTCGTATTTGTAGTCAAAATGTAACATACATTTAGAATTTGGTGCCTATTTGACCGAGAAAAGAGGTGTTTGTAGTCTCACCCCTCAACAAAGATATTGGACTTCCTGCTTTCAATGATGCACAATGATGAGTTTTACATCACTGAAAGAAGGAAGTGCAACACTGAAATCTGTATTTATCCTGTTTTTGCGGCAACTGAGGAAATGATGCACGACCATTCACAAACATGACTGGGCTCTAACTATACAAAGCTTAATGCTACTGGGTGACGTGTCCCTTTAAGTCCCGGCATCCTGTAGAAACAGCCAATCATTAAAACCTGAGGGAGTGGCACTGTACAATATTGTGAATTACTTGCTAGTCTTTGTGCATGCACAGTAGCTGACGCAACCTAAAACAAAGTGTTTTTTTTTCCCTAATTTTGAGCTCAAGAAACCAAATGTATTGTATTTATTCTACGGTTGATCAGAAATATGTAGTTTTATTGTGACCTGAGCACAATTTTTAAGCTATCGCTCTCTAGTCTTGTATGACTGAAATAGCTGCCCGGTGGCATTGCAAAAATGGCTGCAAAGTGCATACACTTTTCTTAAAAAGACTGTGGTAGAGCGCTCCTGATCAGTCACTCACACCACATATAGGCTGTAGGCAGCGAGGAGGCTTACTGGGTTATGCGGTGAGTGTGGATACACCCATTCATAGATGAACTCATCAATCTCTCGAGCGAGTGGGTGGCCACTGATGTGCTCCAGCAGGGCAGAGGGACTCAATGGATTGAGTTAGGGGATGTAGAAACGTGTTGCGGGCAGCACAAGGCCTCCAGGTTTATGAAGAGAAATCCTCCGCTTCCACTCGAGTGGCAAAAACACCATTAACTCTCTCCACCAGAGAACAAACTATAGCCGGAACGGATTGCGATGGCGTTGTGCGTGAGTGTGTGTGGAGGGTTTGTGCTTTAGCCGAAAGCCTGAATGAGACCGACTGCTTACCTGCTCATACTTTGCTGCTTTCTGGATATCGTTGAACAACTGGAGATTCACGCGCACTTTCTCCTGCAAAGCATGCTGGAGCTCACTCTCCTGCGAACACACATAAACATTTATTTTTTATTATTTTGGACACATTTTCTTTTTAAACAATTCTTTGGCATGTGTCTGGTAGAAATATTTCCTGGCAGACACAAATAAACACACATTTAGACAGCAGGCAGCATTCCTGGTAAGAACAGAGGGATTTAAACCTAGCCAGTGTTAGTCAATGCATTATTTATTTTGTAAAGAGCCAGAGAGACAGACAGATAGAGACAGAGTGAATGATATACACAGAAAGTAAAGGAAAAAGAGAGGGGTAAATAAAGAGATACTGCAGACCATATGTATTAGACTAGGGGTCTCCATTTTTTTGTGAGCAAGGGCTACCACAACGGATAAAACAATCTGGAGGGCTACTTTTTGATATAGTCTACTCAAAACTTTTTTGCTTACTTGTTGATTTTATTTTATTTTACTTGTTGATATGTTTTAGTATTGTTTAAAATGTTAACATACGTAAACCAAGCCAAGCTTATATAAAAATATGTAATAAATAAATATTACAATTGCATGCGGGCACCACATTGGAGACCCCTGTATTACAGTCTGACACTGTAGATTTGAACTACAGAGATTAGCAGTCAACAGAAATCAACATGCAGCCTTCACATAACACCTCCAGAATATTCCACTGGAACAAAATATCCAGGAAAGAGCCAGAAAAAGAGAAATAAAAAAATGCATGTATGATGCATGATCACTGTAATCTCAAAAAAAAAAAAATGTATAAGAATAATCTACAAATATGCAAAAAAAAAGGTTTGCATAAGTAAAAATACTGTATTTGTGTTTTGAAAAATATTACTTAATAAAGGTTCTCAGCTCACCAAAGGTACAAAGTCATCAAACTCCGTGGAGTAGCATTTAATAAAAATCGAAATAAATGCAATATTAGCACTTTTTAAAAACAAAAAAAAACGCTTAGGTTACTCACGTAACCCCGGTTCCCTGAAATAACGGGAACGAAGCATTGCGTCAGTTAGCTGACGCTATGGGGGAAACTCCTGTTTACTCCGTGACTGAAGCCTATTGGTTAACGTCTGTACAAAGTACAGACCAATGACGTTTGAACCCGCGCGCGGGAAGCACACGCCCCCACACAAGCGCGGCCCAAGCGTCAGGAGCCCACCATTATTCGACTGAAGCGCGCAGCCGAATACACTCGCTGCGTAGACGTTTGTAGCACGGCAAGTGACGCAATGCTTCGTTCCCGTTATTTCAGGGAACCGGGGTTACGTGAGTAACCTAAGCGTTCCCTTTCAATACGGTTCACTTCGCATTGCGTCAGTTAGCTGACGCTATGGGGGAACGTAATCCCATCACGCCGTGCATACACAACGTACAGAAGTGCCTTACCGGAGAGACACTGCGTGTGGCCCTATACCCGGCATATTCACAGCTTTAAGCAATGTGTAAGCACCATATAAAATGTTGACGCGCACACGGTGGGGTTTTAAACGCACCGGGGGCACATAACATAGCACAAGACGGCGAGATACCGAGCGCGCCGCGGGTGTGCGAGATAAGTAAATTCAGAGTCACGTTGGTGAGCTCGCTGAGCGCACCGTGGTGTACACATAAAACGCATGAGCGTGCATGATTGAGCCGAGAGAACCTGCGCTCGTAGGGCAGGGACGTCTAAGCTGTACAATCTGACAACGTAGACGGCGAAGACCAGCCGGCCGTGTAGCAGATATCAAATAGATACCCCTGTAGACCAAGTCCATGAAAAAGCCAAACGCTCACAGAGTGGGCTCTATATAGGACATAGCTCATAGAGGGGCGTGAGCCAGTGCGATGGTTTCAACGATCCATCTAAATGCCCACTGTAAGCAACAGACATACATAGTGAGTGATCTGCGAAGCTCACGAACGGCCGATTTGACTATAATATGCGGCAGAACGGTTCGTAGCGTGGGATTATACAGATACCACAATAGTGTGAACCCAGGTGCGCCCTCGAGCGCATCGGGATGCATATAGGTAGTATTATAGTGCACAGATCGGTGAGCTGTCCAAGCGCGCCGTAAATGTGTATTGACTATAAATTGCACGGGCACAGGTGAACACTTGAATACATCGTGAATGCATATAGATGAATCAGAGTGTTATAATGCACAGGCCGGCAAGATTCTCAAGCGCGCCGTCATGTGTTCTGATAATAAGTTGTGCGCACACGGGTGAACCCTTCAGTGCACCGTGAATGCGTATAGATAAATCAGTGCACAGAACGCGCCGTGAATGTGTACAGATATGATTGATGAACGTACGGTGGGCACTCAACGCACCGTGAACGTACACAGATGAACAACAATGTATGTATGTGTCACAGCCGTGTATACAGATGAGCTTTTCCGAGCGCATCTTTAGTGTATACCGAAATGTTGTAGCGTGCATATGTGAGCTTCTCTAAGCGCACGGTGGACGCATATAATTAAAACCCATATCGTGCATACAGGTGAGCTTATGCGGCGCACCTTTAATGCAACAAACCTCACTAGTGCGCGAAGCAGGGATGTCGAAGCTGTAAACTGACAACGTGGACGGCGGGGACCAGCCGGCCGTGTCACAAATGTCAAATGAGAAACTTCTAAGACCATGCCCGAGGATCTAATCCATACATGGAGTAGACTTCATTGTCACGGGAGGTGATAACGTCAACGATCCATAAATAACCTGTATTGACAGGTGCGCTAGTGAGTGATCTGTGACGCCGATGAACAGCTGATCGTCTGATGTACGTCAGACGTATCTGTCATACAGGACCTTGGACAGTTCCAGAGCGCTGCGCCTCGGGCACCGTCCGCATCTGAGAAATGACAGACTTATGAATAAAGTGGATGGTCGGTCATAAAAGCGTGGTTCGCTGTTATCACCGCCACATATATATATATATATACGCAGGGGGAGAAAGCCGCCGTGCACGAGCCTCTGTAGTGAGGAGAAAGCTGTTCCACCTACAATTCGCGGGGGGAAGACTCTCGCTGTCACTAGACAGAATAGATCAGACTTTGCATAAGGACGCCTCGCGAAAGGGGTCCTAGCAGCTCGTGTCAACGTGTTATAAGGCACTTAATGTAGGTCGTGTCCCACGGATGCAATCTCTTCACGCCCATCGTAACGGGTTAATATGTCTGCATCTTGGTAGTTAAGCACGAGATGCGTATCACTCTGATTGAACATAGCTTATAAAGCGATGCAATGAGTTTATAAAGGAGATGACTCGCCAGCTTGTACAGGGGGCGAGATCTCAGTCTGGTTCGGTAAATAATGAAACCACCGTAGTTTGCCCGACCGCATTATCACAATAACATGGTCGAGAGTGCTGCAGTGCTAAAATCATCCCCTTAATGGACCGTATGTACAGTACAAGGTGATTGATATGAGACAAACGGGCGTTCCACGCGCCGAAGGCTGATTGCCGTCGTAAAGCGTGTTCAACCCACAGCAGATGCAGGCGATCTCGTAATGGTAGCACTTCATGCAGCTGTGTGTAACTTAAGCATGAGCTTCCCGGCCGTCAGCTCGGGGCGGGCCCTTTGCTTAGTCAAACTGAAGTGGACTTATGAACAGAATGCCACGATATTCAGTTTTCTGAGGCTCGTTAGAGGGGTACGTGAGCCCGTCTTAAACGAGATGCCGCGCGTCTGTCTGTGCACGCGCTTTGAGTTTTGAAACTTATTGTGGCGGGTAGCAAGCTCACTTGAGGTTGATATTACCCTTAATATCTCCGAGTATTGGAGCGGAGGTGTGAGCGTCTTCGGATCCGCTGATATAAATCAGCTATATGGCCGAAAAACGTCATAAACCGCTTGGCTGTAAGCCTATGAGTAGCCGTCCGGAGAGGGCGCGATTCAAATGCTTGGAGCCATGGAGAGGTCTGAGGCTGCGTCTTTCTAGGAAGAGAGAATGACAGCCGTAAGACCGTGCTCGTTTGCGCCGTCAGCATCGTAGCGGAGAAACTGAGGTGGGCTGCGAGCGAATTTGGCAGAAATGTGTTAGAGACACCGTACAGCCGTGGGGTGTCAATACACAGTATATGGTCAAAACGGGGTTTTTTCGGCAAGCGTCGATAGAATTATGGACAGCGGGCCGTGTGTGCGTATTACCGATTGCTTGTCAGTAAGGCGAGAAAGTGTTTAGAGACACCATACAACCGTGGGGTGTCAATACACAGTATAGTAAGCACGGAAATTACTCTTTTTAGAGGAATTCAATGCCGTTCGCCACTATAGTGAGGTCGCATAACCAACAGTATTACACAGTATGTTTTGGATAAACAGCACACAGAAAACATTTCAGGGCAGTCCAGCCGAGGCGCGACTTAACCCCTCTTCAGACAGTTCTATGTCGACGCAGCTGTGCTGCGAAGACCAGAGCTCGGCCGTTCGGGTGCACGAGCCTCAGTAGTGACGGTGACCCAAACGGCTCATGGAGCAGAGCAGTATGTCTAGGTGGTTTAATGTCAGACTGAACCCATCGCAGAGAGGAAGTCTGCCGTGAGGCCCGCGGTTTTGCCGTTTATTAAAAAGGGCAGAAAAACCGGGTTAATGTACCAATATTCAGCGCACTGATATAGGACGGGACTGAATAAAGGGAGGTATTCGGGCCTCAGTATGTAAAACAAATTCGTTCTGCCTCTGATTCCGTCTAAACCAGAGAGAAATGACCGGGCAGACTAGTAGTGAGCTTTCCGAAGTGAGATAGACTCAGGCCGGTTAAGCTCTATAATAAGTGTTTTAGCGCTCAGATAGAGGCGTGTCCGCCTTATCGAGCAGACGAATGAGATCGCGCCGCTCCAGGGGGGAGGGGCATGAAGCTCTGTATAGACGAATAGTGAGCCGGTTAGCTCTTATAATGAGTGTTCTTGATGCTCCAATAGCGGCGAATCCGCCCTATTGAGCAGACGAATGAGATCGCGCCGCTCCAGGAGGGGAGGGGCATGAAGCTCTGTAATCGTTGAACACTAGACAGCTGCATTTAGAGGCAGCGAGCCGTAAAGACTGCGTGCTAACTACGCCGTTAAGAGACCTCACCACTGCGGGGAAAGGAGCGAGGGACTCCGCGAGCGTGGAGCACGAGTGGCTGTGCTATGACAGGGAACAGGGGCAGATCCGCCCGTGTTTGCTTGTCGTATGCATCTTTCTAGTTTTACGGTTCCCCCGCTTGTTCATCTCAACAAGAGAGGAACGGCAGAGGGGAGCAGCAACACAGACAGAACAGCCATGCGTCATATAAACGGTATCACCCGATGCACTCGGGGGATTCATATGTGTCAGAGATCTCGCCACTGAATGTGAGAGGAGCGAAGGGACTCTGTAAGCATGAACGGTTGCGATGTGACAGAACACAGGGGGGGTTAGTCCGTGTGTGCAGGTCTATGCATCCATCTAGTCTCATGGCTCGCCGTGTGTTCATCCCGGGGAGAGAGGAACAGCAGGGGGAGCACGAAACATGGATAAAACAACCGAAGCATATAAGCGCGGTCCCGGCGTGGGAGGTGCCAGACCGGTGACGCGCTCGGGGAAATTCATAGCAGGGAGGCTTACTCAAGCCGCTGTGCTGGACGCTATTACAACAGCGCCTGCTCTTTTAGCTTACAGCTTTATATTAAAAATATTGATCTTACCGGGCGGCCGCAGGGGAGACCTCGTC
This sequence comes from Misgurnus anguillicaudatus, assembly GCF_027580225.2. Classification (NCBI taxonomy): domain Eukaryota; kingdom Metazoa; phylum Chordata; class Actinopteri; order Cypriniformes; family Cobitidae; genus Misgurnus; species Misgurnus anguillicaudatus. The sequence goes on from NC_073341.2 coordinate 20,146,726, forward strand.
AGGCATGTGTCCGCTGCACAGGGCTCGTACCACGGCAAGCGAAGGCTATCTTCGGTTCTCGGCCGGAAAGCGGCAGGGGAAGACGCTAGACCTGGATTCTGCTGTCTTCGGTTCTCAGCCGGAAAAGGCAGGGAAGACGCTAGGCCTGGACTCCGCTGCAGGGCTTTTGTCGACGGCGAGGTAAGGCTTCTTCTTCGGAGCAGCGAGAGGTTCGCGCTGAAGGAGAAATTAATGAGCTCCTGACGCTTGAACCGCGCTTATATAAGGACGTGTACTTCCCGCGCGCGGGTTCAAACGTCATTGGTCTGTACTTTGTACAGACGTTAACCAATAGGCTTCAGTCACGGAGTAAACAGGAGTTTCCCCCATAGCGTCAGCTAACTGACGCAATGCGAAGTGAACCGTATTGAAAGGGAACCCTGCTTAAAAGAGCCAGGAAAGAGCCAGAAAAAGAGAAATAAAGACAGAAAAAGAGATTAAGGGTACGTTTACACAACAATGATGCACCTAAAAACGTTATCCTTTGCACTTTTCACGCAAGACAATGTTGTTAAAATGATCACCATTCATTTGGATGAGGGAACAACAGCTACAAATGCTGTATTACGTATGCCAGGCCAGTAGTTGTCAATGTCACACATGTTATACAGTATATGTAAGGGATAATGTATAGGCAGCAAGTTGTTATCGCAGAAATCAGCGCTGACAGTGTTATCAGGACCCGATGCGAAGCGGGGGTCTTATATCACAATAAAGGGCCTTATTTTGGGATAACAATCATCTGCCTGTACATTATCCCGCTTATTGCATGGCTATTTACCTTATAAGTAAGGTACTAAGCAACATTAAATTTGATTTAAAATATTTTATGAGCTAATTTTTAGAGAATGCAGACCTTCAGCGAGAAAAAAAACATTTACTTTCAAATGTCACAAACACACTATTTGGTTTAATCATTTGTAAATGTAATGTTACATATGTCATTAAAATCTATATAAAATATATGTTATTTCTCTGCAATGATGTGAAAAAATAGGTCATTGAAATTTGGCTCCCCTGTTCTGTCAGAACTTGAAGGGGATAATACTTCCCCTTAAAGGGATAGTTCACCCAAAAATGTAAATTCTGTCATCATTTACCCTCTTTCATGTTAACAAACTTGTATAAATTTCATTGTTCTGATTAACACAAAGGAAGATATTTTGAGAAATGTTTGTAACCAAAAGGACCCCATTTACTTCCATAGTACTCTTTTTCCTACTATGGAAGTGAATGGGGTCCATTAACGGTTTGGTTACAAACATTTCTCAAAATATCTTGCTTTGTGCTCATCAGAACAAAGGAATTTATTGTAACAAAATGAGGGTGAGTAACAAATGAAATAATTTTTATTTTGGATGAACTATCCCTTTAATCTGCACTATCTAACCAAGGCACTGCCATTTAGTGCAAATATAAGCTTATTTGCACTTAAAAGGACACATTTTTGTTCACACCTACAAAGTGCCAAATTTAACATGTTATAATAAATTATCTATATGATGTTTTGAGCTAAAACTTCACATATGCACTCTGGGGACACCAAAGAATTATTTGACATCTTACAAAGTCTTGTGAAATGTCCCCTTTAAACTGTACCAGTCCAAATGATTTGCAGCATTAGTTATTAGTTTGAGCGGTTGTTATAACAAACCTGCAAATGTCCTGACTGGCCAATCAGAATCAAGCATTCCAATGAGACGTGTAATAAATATTAATAATGCTAATTGTTTTTATTGTTTTTATTGTTTATATTTTTATTTTACATACAGTATGTTACTAAGGCACTACGCATCAGACCATGTGCTGATTTTATGATTCAATCTCTGTATGCTTTAAATAGCTCTGTGTAATTAGGTTAACACCTCAAATTATTGGTTAATCTTGAATGCAGCACAGAATTTGCATACGCCCCCTAACCAAACCCCCATCCCATGCAGATTAAGATTCTTCCCTCACACACAGCGAGAAACTTAATTACACTCCAGCAACATCCATGTGGTGTGACTCTAGCATCACTTAAACGGGTTATCTTCGAGGAAGAGCCACAATTATGGGTTCGTGTGTTCATCTTCAGCTAAAACGCGTGAGAAGACTGGCTTTGTGTCACATTCCCCAGAGGAAAGTTTAATTGCTCTTTTATTGCTCAGATGTTTCAAAGCTCAAAGAGACACAGTGTAGTTTAAGTATTGGATGCTCCCCCTTAAATTATTTAGGTAATAAAATAAAAATAGGAACACATAGTTTACATATACTGTAATATGTGTATAACAAAAAATATAAAGACAAGATATGGTGGCGAGCCACAAAATGGCTAAATACATGTTTTGATAAGCTTCGCATTCGTGCGCCTCAGAAAAAAAAGTCACCGGTCGTCACTGTTATGGTAACATTTAGGCAAGATCTGCCTATAATTTTTGGTGATTTCATATTAAGTCTTATTAAACAGTGGAAGGAATACAATTAAAAGGATTTTAAAGGTCATTTTTAAGAACAACTGGGAAGCAGAAGACTTCATTTATTTATTTCTCATTCATGACTGTTCTTTCCTACAAGTCTAAATAAACAGACCATTAATTTCTTCTGCATATCTCATTAATGTTCCCAAAGTCACAACGCAATTAAAAGACTAAAAAAAGCCAATAATGTTTTATCTTACACTTTAAAAACTTCTTTTTCATACACACACATGCACATATGCGCTGAAACTTGCCTTGCCTCATAACACAAAATCACCTCTATTTCTCTCCAGTCGATCTCATCGAAAAAGCCATTGTGATCTCAACTACTGTCAATTGGTTGCAGTCACTTCCAATCTCTCCGAATTGCACATGGTGGCATTGGCAGCCCACACGCTACACATCGATCCAGACAGATTTTGAACGGATGATAGACCGAGCCATGGAAAAATGAAGTGACACGGTTTACAGATCTAACGATTAGAGATTAGAAACACATAAACTCTGATTCAAACTGAATGTGTAACACTAACAAATTGCATTAGTGAGACGAGGCACAATGCTGGTTCTGCAGCAGTGTCATCTTCATGGGCTTTAAATATATAAATAAACAGAAAAATAGGAGGCATGCCATGAGGTAGGTCGTTACAAAAATGAATTCTGCCAGAACAGCCTGCTAAAAATGAATTAGAAGTGAGGAGCACACTTCATATTGATGCAATATATAGTATGCATACGATTAGCAGCATGTGAATGTCCAGTATGCATACAATAACCAAATGACCTAAATGCATTTAATGTATTTGCCTAAATGTGCAGACACAACCGAGTACATATTGCTTTATTATTTCCCACAATGCAATGTACTTGATCATTCATTGACATTGTGGAAAATTATCCAATCGTAATGCCAATTTAACATTTAGCTCATCTCTTTTTTAAACACAAAACTGGATTAAAGAGGATCAATTATCCGATTCACAATTTTACATTTCCTTTGGTGTGTAAGTGTGTATTAGTACATGTTAACGATATGCAAAAAGTACAAACCCCAAAGTAAACCATGACGCGAGTTATCGTCTCCAACGTAAATCTCTTTTCTTGGACTACAACGAACACACGAATTGTAGGAAACAGTTTACCTCCTGAGATTGGTGGTGTAGAAAAGACCGACAATATCATAATTCCTCCCGCTTCGGAATCACAGCCTGTAAGTTAACTCCTGTCAGCATTGCGACCAAATCTTTCAAACATGGTAAGAAGCGTCACATTTCCAGCTGACGTCAGAGGTATTCAGGCCAATCACAACGTACAGATTAGCTGGCCAATCAGGGACACAGCGCTTTTCAAATCAATGAGTTTTGTACATAATTCAGGAAAAAAGAGAAATATGGAGCTACAAAAATGTACGATATGTGGAAAATAATGTGTTTTTTGTCCATTAACCACACAAACACATTGTATTACACCAAATACACACAACGTTGCTTTTAGCAAATGAAATAGGTGCTCTTTAAAATACATTAAACAATGGTTATGATGATGTGACAATGTCTGTGAAATTCAGGCTAAAGTCTAATAATCTAATTGTGGGATTAGGAGCATCAAATTTGATTTCACTCAACGATTTTTATCTTTGACATGACCTTAGTTAATATTAAATATATCAAGATTATATTAATTTTCACAGAATGTTCTTTACATTATGTAGAATGAGTTTATGTAGAAAACCGTACATTAGAAAAAATGACTTTAGCTGAGTTTTCATAGGCTGGCTCACAAATGTTAACGGCTGCATACTGCATAATTGTGGCTTCACATACTATTATAAAAACTGTAGGCTATTTCGTGTATACTATACAGTACACTGAGGAGAATGCAAGCATTGCATTCTGAACATAGCTTGTATGTTATTTTTTTATCCAGACATCCAGCTGTGTGAAATGTGTCCAGTCAGAGCTGGGGTAATGGATGTCAACCCCTTTCAGGAAATAAGCGACGCTGACCTTTGAGACGACACAATCTGTTCTGCTTGGCTCTCGTTCACCAAACATCCCACTCTTTTCGCAACTGTGTATCTTTTATAGTATCTTACTGAACGGTCTCAAGAGATTCCCTTGACACCAAGATTCACTTAGACTGAGATTGATAGTATTCGCTATGGACTTTGCGCCTTGAGTTTTAGGTTAAAACACTGAGATTCACAGATTCTAAAAGCAAGGTCAAAGGGTAAATAGTTTTTTTCTGATGAAAATGTCAGCAGCGTTTGCCTGTGCGAAAGCCTCTACCACTACAAGGGAACTGGGATGCGGTAGCTGTAAGGTGACCTGAGTGGTTTAGCACATTGATTTGTTGGTTTCTAGGTGGTTGCTTACCAACCCAAGTAAAAAAAAATTCCATCAAGTATCTTTCCTGATTCTGGCTCATGTTTGTTTTATTGCCAGCTTTATTGTCCACCAGTCGAAATTCATAAATCTGATCACATTTCATTAACAAGCACAACACAAACAGTCTGGGGCAACTTACATCAGTATTATAATTTTTGTAGGGCAGAGCGGGGTAAGTTGTCACACTTTTCACACTGTCTAACATTTACTGAGCATCATACATTACAATGGTGCTTCTTTGTGTAATAGACTACAGACTCTGTACTACATTTAACAATTATTTATTAAATACTAAATATAAAATATAAATCGTATTTACAAAAAAATAAAGCCATTTTATTACATGTGATAACAGTTCTGGCCTCTCATAAATTCTTTCATTCTTATTTAATCCACAATAGACCCACATTCATACTTGATTTTATACTGTATGCTATAAACATCTGTTGTTTCTATTTGCTTGACTGACAGTCACTGCAGCAATAGCGTTACATTGCAAATAATCTAAATTTCATTTTTAATTTAAAATGGCAAAATTCACCTAAAGTTAAGTAGTTTGCATCTCTGGGTTTGCTAATTATCTGTATTTTTGAAACAATATGCATTCATGTGTGAAGCACTAGAAACGCTCAAACAATGGCTGCGTCCGAAAACTGACTTGTTGCCTCGCTGCCTCATGAGGCAATGACTTCGGAGGCATGAAGTCAGCTAAGAGAGACGCTTTCAGACACACTTCAAAGGCAGCGTGTTTGAAATATAAACAGACAGCGCCTTTGGGATAACTAATCACATATTTGAAAACTACTAGTGTTGGGTGTAACGCATTACAAGTAACGAGCATTACGTAATAATATTACTTTTCTAAAGTAACAAGTAGAGTAACGCATTACTTTATAAATGTACACATTAAAGGGGTGGTTCAATGGTATTTCAAGCATTCTGACTTATTAACACAGTTATAGAGTTGTTTCCTCATGCTAAACGTAGGCAAAGTGTCAAAAAAGCAGTTGAACGTGTTACATAGTATTTCTGTGCCGAATGCAAGTTTTTTTTTTGATTACAGGTCCAACTGACGTTTCAGGGGTTTCTATACGTATCACTTCTTTTTATGGGCACTTCCCCCGGAAAACCCCGCCCACCCGTCAATCAGCGGGAGACGCTAGAGCTTGCAAACATCTTATCACGCCACTCAGCTTTGTTTAATTTCAAAACTCAACAATGGCACGAAAGATGAAGTGTGTTTTTGGATGTAAGGAGAAGAAATCCAGCCTTATGAAAACAATGAATATAGTTTATTATCCGGGGTAGCAGCGGAGTTTTGCGTGTGTTTGATCATGCGGTGGATTTTCCCAACCGGGTCATGACGAGTTGCATGCGGTAAGTAAGACTTCTGTCTTATGTTGGAAAAAGTTGCGTGCATATTATATAAATGACACGAACATGTAGTGAATCATAATAAGTTATAAGTGTTGTATAGTGTTGCATGACTCGTACTCGCTCCACCCGCGGTAGTAACTCCTCCTTCATTTTTTCGTACGTTATCGGAAAGATTCGGTAAAGCTAATCTTTCCTTTATAAATCTGATTAAACTAAAGACTCTTCGGAGATATAAAGGATGTCATACTACTCTATAGGCACTCCAGATTAACATCAGAAATGCAGAAACAGCATGTGTTACGTGGGCTTTAATATTTCAGTAACTTTTTAAAAAAAGTAATGCAAGTTACTTTTCAGTGTAATTAATTCAATTTAAAAATAAAATAATGTACTTAATTAAACGGAACATATTAACATAGAATTACGCACTCTGTGCGCCTGAGTGGGAACAGTTTGAGTCAGAAACGGAGATGACAGGCCAAAGCTTGACATTTTTGCGATCAAGGCCTGAAAGAGATCAAGCCTCAGCCAAGTAAGAAAATGTAACGCAAAAGTAACTTAAAAGTAATGTAAGTATTACTTTTCATGAAATGTAACTAAGTAAAGCAATTAGTTACTTTTTTGGGGAGTAACTTAATATTGTAATGCATTACTTGTAAAAGTAACTTTCCCCAACACTGAAAACTACAATACTAATTTCTACTAAGTTAACTCGAGTTAACTCGTCAATGGCGGGGAAAAAGTTAATAGTGGTTCACTTCTATTAACTTGTGTGCGGTTTGCGGTGAGGAAAACAGTGTTCACATCATCTAAACGAACTGAACTCTGACATGAAATGGAGGTTTCTCCAAATATAAAAAGGCATTAACTTTCAATAAAAAATAAACAAACTTTTGAAAAGTTGATAGCTTGTCAAGGTTCTGTCTTGTCTGGTGTGCAGGTCTTTTATTTTGAATTTCTAGTTCTCATGTTCATGTCTTTTAAATTTTAATATCGTTTCTCTGTTCCCTGATGTGTCATGTTCTCATTCGTTCCCTTGTTCTATGTGTCAGGTTTTGATTGGTTCACTGTTTGTATATGTAGCACTTATGTTTCCATTGTCTCTTGTTGGTTGTTTGTTACTGTTATGTGTTGTTTAATGTTCATGTTCATGCATGGATTACTTTGTGTCATGGATATCTGCCAATGTTTTTGGATTTATTAAAGTTTTCATCCGCACTTAGATCCTTCCTTTGCTTCATGTTCGGACAACACATTAAATAGCTATTGTAGCTATTGCTATTTGCACTATATTGCTCATTTACAAGAAAACATGTCACTTAGAGGGTTTTGCATCTGAGCCCTTCAATTACTTGAATACTGATGTGATGGAAAAGATCAACTGTTTGAGTTTCGTTCTGAACTATGACCAACCACTCAACAGAAACATGACCTTGAAATCCAACAAACAAGAGTATTTAAAGGTGCAGTGTGTAAATTTTAGTGGCATCTAGCAGTGAAGTGCACTGCTCACCCCTTGCTTTTAAAACGCATAGAGAAACTATGGTAGCTGCCACAGGAAAAACATGTCATCAACGGTGACAACTTCGTAAAAAAGTTTGTCCATTAAGGGCTTCTGTAGAAACATGGCGGCACAAAATGGCGACTTTCACGTAAGGGGACCCTCTGTGTAAATAGATAAAAATGTCTCATTCTAAGGTAATAAAAACATAATGGTTCATTATAATAATTTGAATATATTATTCATTATAATATTTATACACCCCTGTTAATATAGTTTTGGAGATCCATTAAAAATTACACACTCCACTTTTAAATTCGTACCGGCGAAGTCATGCCAGCCAATTCAGCAATACACATTCAGACACAGAGAAATCCACCTGAGGCCTAGTCTTGTCCATATGTTCACACAAAAAAACTGAATTGACTCATGAATTAATGAATGTATAACCATAGTGCTAATCATCTTTGACCTAATAGAGGCAAATGATAAACACATATGCATATGTTTTACTGAATAGACGGAAATGGCTTTCATACTAAGATGTACTACAGTACTATATACCCTATAAACAAACCTATTGGCATTATTAGATCAGAAGCAACAACAGAAATGTTCAAATACTTGGTAAGTAGTACATTCGATAAAAAACCTGAAATGTGTCATGAACACCAAAAACACCAATGGCAATTCTTTTGGATGCAGTCATGGCGTATGTATGATATAACACATGAATCTAGCTGTATTGGTGCACATGTGAAGCTCTGTACAACGTGCCTGTAGTAATCAGATGTAAATGTGATGAGTGAATAAGGCAGAGAGGCAGATGGCTTCTAATGAGAGATGATCCCTCCATCCCACCTTCCAAGACACAAGACAACCAGTAACAGTTTTTCATTACAGGCTGCTATTCTTGGATGAAACAACAGAGGAGAGGAGGGCCCTGCATCTGCTGGTTGATGCTAAAACTACGATATCACAGAGCCAAATAATGTCTTTCTCATTCCATGGCCATTCAAAAGAAGCTATTTATATTTACGGAAAACACTCTTTTGCAAGCAACGCATGAATTGCAAACATCATATTATATTACAGATGTTTTGATGGTTGCATTTCTCCAGGGATAACAAAAGCGTTTACAGCTCAGGATAGCTTTCTCCAGTATTATAAGAAGGGAAACGAGAAATCTGAAGCTTGGTTCTAAAGTATTTTTTCCAAGCTTTTTACAGCATGTACAAGGACAGCATTGCTTTGTTTTTTTCCCACATTTATTCCTTTTAGCCTTTCGGAAGGACACAAAGTGACCACAAAAGCACAGAGTGCAAGCTCTGAAGCCGAGGGGACAAACTGACCCACTCTGCTACTAACAGACACACAAACACACACACACACACACACACACACACACACACACACACACACACACACACACATATGAAAGCACACATAGACTTACAAAACAATGACACACACTACAACCAAGGGCACCATAGACATACACACACAAACAAACGTTTTAGGCACTTGAGTTTCTCTCTTACAGCTTTTCATTCTAGAGTATCTTTTAACCCTTGTGTGTGTGTTGTTAAAATGTACTACCTTTTTGCAGTGGCGGCCGGTGACTTCTTTATTCGAGGGCGCTCGATGCGAAGTTCGTCACAACATGTACAGTATGTAACCCGTCATGTGTTTGGTTCCTTTTTCAAAATATGTGTTCTGCGCCAGATACTCACAAAATCTCATGTGTAATCAGAGTTTACTGTTAAAGGAGTGTCTTGCGTGTATTTTGTGAATGTGAGCGTCTCTTTTATCATAAATGGTTTTGACGCGTGTGCAGCAAGCACTTATTTTGACAAAACATTTGATGCACATGGTTCACATGACGCAACAAACACATATTTTGAAAACGCAAGCAACACACATGACACGCCGAACACATATTTTGAATTTGCGCCCCTCGGATGAGCAGTCACGAGCCGCCACTGCCCTTTTGTGTTGTTTGTGGCCAAAAAAGCCACTAAATTAAATGACTGTAAAAAATTTTCAGATTAAAATTTACTGATCAAAACTACCAAATGTTTACAAAAATTCCATGATTTTAACTCTTTAATTGAAAGTTCATAAGTGATGTAACTTCCCAGCAAGCATGTTTGGCTAAAACAAGGCTAAATTTGGGCTGCCAGTGAAAGTCTGTAGACGTCCAACCATAGCCCAAAACTAGACAATGCATATACTTTTAGAACATGTAAAAGAAATGAAAGCAAACACCTTGAACACCTGTCGACTTTGCTTACATGTTGGAATATCATACATCTTCAAGTTAGGTTGGCAAAAATGGCATGTAATCAAATTCAAGGTTATTTAGGGAAGAAGTAGGCTACTCATAGCCGGACTATATTGGGTATATAGTTGGCCGTCATTTCAACATCTCTGTTTTTGCTTGCTGCGTATTTGGGGGAAAAATACACAAATGACAGATTTTCAATATAAAAAGTGATTGTGGATTAGCTTTTTTACAGTCTTGGGTATGTCAAAGTTTAGTAAAAACATCGGCTTTGATGCATTTTTTGTTTTTGTGCAGCATCAGATTTTTTTTGTCCCTAATTAGTTGTTCGTGGCTTTTTTTGCCCCATTAAATTCCATTATAAAGACATTTTTTGATTGCAAAGCCATGACACCATATAATCATGTATTCTTGATTGTTGGTGGTGTTTCCTTTTGCTAAGAGGTAAGATATGTCATTTTAACTGTTGATCACCATGTGGCACCATTAACCCTTTAGTAGCCTGTGCAAAAAACAGAGCTTCATTTCTGGCTTATACATTGAATTATATGGAGTATAACAACCCGAAAGAGTAGTGAATTTGGACACGGTATATTGTTGAGTTTTTGAACAATTTCAAAGCATTTTCTCAAAAAAATGTGACAATATAAGATTTGTCACCTAAAATTCATTTTATTTGCTGAAACACAGAAAAAGTTGTGGTCAAATTAAAAAACAAAATGGCCAAAAATGGCCTCAGCAACCCATAAGGGTTAAAACAGTGTGCTAAAGTGATATGCAGGAAGCTTTATATGACTAACTGACCAACTCTATTTGGTCTGATTATGTTTGAAGAATATCGGGGTCTTTAAGTATTAGTTCACTAAGAAAATTTCCTGATAATTTACACAACCCCATGTCATCCTAGATGTTTGTCGTTCTTTCATGAGTCAAAAAATTAAGTTTTTTTAAGAAAATATTCCTGTTTTTTCTCCATATTGAAGATTTCAATTGAACCCAGCGGTCCAAATTGTAGTTTCAATAAAGCTTCAAAGGGCTCTGAATGATCCCATCCAAAGCATAAGGGTCTTATCTAGTGAAACGATCATCATTTACAGTATACCCTCCAAAAAACAACTTTTTAACCACAACTTCTTATCTTGCCCTAGCCATAGGATGTGCATCCGCGACCTTACGTATTACGTAATCATGGCGAAAAGTCCACTATGAGAAAAATCTGGACTGTTTCCCTCAAAAAATTTATTTCTTTTCAACTGAAGAAAGTAAGACATATACATCTTGTTTGACATGGCGGTAAGTAAATGATCAAAAGTAATCATTTAACAGTAACCTAACGCTAACACTAGACGGAAATGACAGGATGACAAGAACAGTGTACAAGAATCTAACCCAGTCTAAACCAGACGTTACACTGACATCAAAACCATGTTAACAATGTGAGTTTTTCCACACAGTAATGCGTAAAGTTGAAATCTGTTCATAATCAAATATCATAAAATTACTAAAAGTCATAAAGTGTCAAGCAGACACATCAACATTAAATATCATTTTCAAGCTTGAGGTCTCTTACTAATTTAATGCTGTGTTAGCTTGCACAGTCCTCAATAATGGCTTCTCCTGATATCATGAAACTGCCATTAAAATAGCATCATTACCCTACTTAAACAGCACAACCAGATACTGTATTTACAACCCAGGGGTGTCAAGCCAATAAGCTTGTTTTTGCTACACTCAGATGAAACTCTTTTGGCTTTAGTTGCATTGCGATGAATAAAGATTGCATTCTATAAAAATAAAGCTCAAAGAGCTTGAAGGGACTTGGATGAATGTTCTGCCAATGCACAGCAAATAAAATTTAATAAACAAGCAATAGATGCTCTCAGGCTTGGATAATGTTTACGTGTGTATATGGACCTGCCAAGAGATTAGGCTCAGTGTATTTTTACAGTCATTACCGTGAAAGGGGAGCCTCCTGTGGTTATAAAGAGACTCCCAGAGGAGAAAAACATTTACACTGCTGATTCTCACACACTGAGAAACATGCGTCCTACTGATACACATACACATCACTGACTTACTGTTTTATTAGCACAATGTAATCACCACAGACTCATTTAAAAAAATCATTTTGCATTTTTAGCAAAAGAAAATATACATTATTTATAAATATTTTTATGTCATAGCACATCTTTAAAGGGATGTTTTATCAGATTTAGCTAATATCTTAGGGGGTTTTCACACCTGCCTTGTTTAGTTCGATTGAATCGTACCAGAGTTCGATTGCTCAGTTGGTGCAGTTCGCTTGGGCAGGTGAGAATGCAGCAATCGAACTCTGGTGCGCACCAAAAGCGGACCAAACAAGCGGACCGAGACCAGCTTGCAGAGGTGGTCTCGGTACGCTTTCAAACGAACTCTAGAGCGGTTTGTTTGTGGTGAGAACAAGATCCGAGATCGAACCGACCTAACTGCAAAAGTACTGCGCATTTTGGACTAAACCAGCTGCCGTAGGCAACTGCGCAGTGCATTATCGGATGAGGAAGTGTTTGTTGACCCTCTCTGTTAGCAATATTAGCAAAATGACAAATCGCGGACATACCTGGAGTTGCAAGGAGGTGCGGGCGGAGCCTCGGATTTTTTTTGTCTTCGCCGTTTGTAGTGCATTAAACCTTTGTTTTCAAGCCGCATCCGCGATTCATTCTGAAAATGAACAGTTTGTCTAGAGTGCTGTATACAAACAATGTATAACAACCATGGAGACATATTCACAGCGTGCAGCCGTTTGTCCATGGTGTCTGCTGTATTATCCTTCTTTTGTTTACTTCCGGGGGTTCCGTTGGAATTTCCCGCACGTTGTTCTGACCAATCGTGAAGCCGTTTAGGAAATACGTTCAAATATATGTGGCCAATGAGTGATGTTGATCTTATCACATGACAGAATTTTGGTTCGTTTCAATTGGTGCGGATCAGAGCAATCAGTGTGGTGTGAAATGGAACCAAATCTGCTAAAAAAGTTACAATGTATCATTTTTTGCTTTTGGTCCGGACCAAATGAACCAAATTACAGATGTGAAAACGCCCTTAGGGACAATTCAATCTCAAGTAAATATAAACATACTTTTACCATGTCAAAACCTAGAAATTATTGTGGAAAATCACTAAATATACATTTTATGAGATAGTTGATCTACTTCTTTTAAGCAATAAATGAGTTTAGAGAAATATGTTTACCTTTTGCTAGCTCAAAGATTATATTAAGAGTTTGGTTCGAAAACACAATAAACTGTCAGGACCCTGTCAGAATCATGTCTTAAATTATATCTAATCTTTGTGACGGGTTCCTGTCAATACCATGTTCTAAGTGGGAGATGCGTGGTTTTAGTATTGGTTTATTCTGACCACGCATTTCCCGGGTCTCGTCACTTTTTCCCCGATCCCTTACTTGTAATGATTTCCAGGTGTATTTAATTTATTTTGTCCCTATTTATTGTCCTTGTGTTTGCTGTTCTGTGCACGTTCGTCTTGTCGTATTCCTGTTTTCATCGTCTGTGAGTATTGAGAGTATTTAGTCTAGTCTGATATATCTTATGAAAAGTTTATTGTCGGTTTTATGTTAAGTTTAGTGTCAGTTTAGTGTTGTTTTACCCTGTCTTGTTTTGCCCCCTCGTGGGTTTTTGTTTTTCCCTGTTTGTTTAATAAACTCCTTATTTTTCGTCAACGTCTGCATTTGGGTTCGTTTCTTGTTATATTCCTCACATAAACGGCATTTAAAAAAAAAAGTTACCACCAAAATCAATAATGTGCCAGGTCAGTATTAAATCCGATATCTGCCGTGTTATTGTGTCATCTTTTCTTTTTTTTTTCTCCAAACCGCAAAAACGCCAGTCTTCCTTCATTGCAGAATGCAATAAATCTGCTCAACAAATCACAGCGCACCATTCCACGCATTGTAAACAATAAGGGCGGCGCTTTGGATACACACGAAATCCTAGTTTTCCTCATCTACTTTGTACTTCGTGATCAACAAACAAACAAAAACAAAATAGTAATTTTGATGGCATTGATAAACATGTGGTGGTTTTCTGTGGCGGGGAAGAAACGCAAGCCATCAAAATCTAATAAATGCCGGCTTTTATTTGTTCTCACACGACAGCATTACGTTTCCCTCATGCTAACACATCGACCCCAGGGGATCTTATGAAAAGCTTTCCATTATTTTACTCAAAGTCAATGAACATTGAGCAGGACCAAAACATTTTACAGCTGATAGCTGTCAAAAAAGTTCAGCAATGACGTCCCAAGGATGACAGCAACAATGATAGTGCTATTAATATGACAAAGTTAGTGTTTTAGTGAAATTGTTTTAATGAAATGTTTTAATCAGTGTATACCACTAGTCAACTAAATGAATATAACATGGCAAAGATGAATGCACATTTATATTATGATTCAATAGATTATAGGATTTTGAAAGAAAAAAACGTAATCAGTTTTTATTATAAACCTTTGAAAATCAAATTATGGATTTGAATTTTTAAATGTTGTTATAACCTAAACATGCTATGTGAAAGTTTGTAACAGAAAATAGTGGTTTTCATCTTGACACTTTCTTGGTATAGAAAACACATTTTTACCCAAATTAGTCAAAATGGATTTATTGCATTTTGGAACCAAACTCTTCATATGAAACCCTGAAAGCTCATGAAAATGCTTTCAATTTGTAACATAAAAATAATGTGTAAACACATCTGAAAAAAAATGGCACCATGCCGGGACCATGTCAGCATGTACTGTAATCATGGTTTACATGTTTCATTACTGTGCGTTTCATCACGACATATGACGACTAGACAGAGTCAAGACTCACAAGAACCAATGATCGTCTTGCATACCGATGTAAAGCCGGTATGTAGTCATTTTTGATCTAGATAGGTTTACATTGAAACTGTTTTAATATAACTAAGGAGTAGTAATGGATAATTCTAAACCTGGCGTTTGTTTTCAATTATATCTAAAGGAAGTGTCACGCTTTTCAAAAATGCCAGCAGCTGGCGTTTTTTTCTGCGCTCAGCGCCCAGGGTTGAAAAATGTTCAACTTTGGGTGAAAAGCTCAGCTCGTCAATGTCACTTCTCACACAGCCTTCCAATCACAGTGGACGAGGGGCAAGACAAAATATCACAACAACCAAGTGGCGCATTGTTCAACGACTGATATACAAAGCAGAAGTATCATAGCAACCAAAGGGCTACAAAATCGCTGGCAAGCGCCCACAGTCGGCATCCACCTGTATAGTGCAGCATATAACGCAGTATGAGAGTTACCTGTTAGGAGTTCTTTTTAAGTGTGTATTACTGATTACTATTGTATTTATTGCATATTTTATTTTATTTTTATTTTATTGTGTTTTTATTTTTTATCTTATATTTATTCTATTTATTTTATGCTTTTTAGTTTTCTGTTTATTTTATACTGTATGTACAGCACTTTGGTGAACACCTGCTGTTTAAAAAAGGTGCTCTATAAATAAACTTTGATTGATTGATTGATTTTCAGCCGCGTTTAAACATTTTGGTGAAGACGCCCCCTCAGTCTCTATAGCTCACTTTAAAGGGCCATGGCATGAAAATCTGACTTTTTCCATGTTTAAGTGCTATAGTTGGGTCCCCAGTGCTTCTATCAACCTAGAAGATGTGAAAAAGATCAATCCAGTAACTTAGTTTTGGTAAACCATTCTCTATAAGCACATGAAAAAATAGCTTGTTGAAATTTGGCTCTCCTTATGATGTCAGAAGGAGCTCTTATTATAATAATACCACTCCCTAATCTGCACTATCCAACCACAGCACTGCCATTTAGTGCAAAGAAAAGCACAATTGAGTTTTATTTGCAACAAACCACCATCATTGTGATCAGTGTTTGAATATCATCAGCTTATTTGCATTTTAAAGGACACACCCAAAACAGCACATTTTTGCTCACACCTACAAAGTGGCATTTTTAACATGATATAATAAATTATTTATATGGTATTATTTTGAGCTGAAACTTCACATATGTGCTCTGGGGACACCAAAGATTTATTTGACATCTTAAAAAAGGCCCCTTTAATGTCACTTATTTCACTTTAGAAATATTTACTAAAGTCAAACTGATTAAAATGTGTAGATATTCTTACTGGAAGACGCAACACTACTTATCATGCACAGCATAACACACCAGTGCATACTTTATTCATTCCATAAAAGACCACAAACCAGGAATCACATCTGAAACTCGGGGCACGACCCATTTAAAGGGTTTTTCTCAGCTCTTAAAAGACCCAGCAAGCTTCTCATGTGTAATGGATGAAAAGTCTTCCCCGAATGCAGAGGTGAGATGAATAAAGAAAAGAGAACCTCTTAAAAGAGTTTCCCTGGCAGTCAGGGGCGATTAGCTTCACCCTTCACCAACAATCTCTCTCACTCTCTCTCTTTTTTTCCTCTCATCTTTCTCGTTTCCACTATCTTGCTCTTACTTTTTGCTCTTCTGCTCGCTTTGTTTTCCCTGACAGTGCACCCTGCAGTCAGCTCTCCATGTCTAGAATAAGGGGAGAGAGAGAAAATGCCCTTGAGAGTCTTGACTATGTGTGTGTGGTCATACTGTACTGTAGAACGGTAGCACAGCAGGCCTTGTTAAAAACTAAAAGCCTTTTCAACATCTATAGACCAAGAAAATAGCTCCATCAGCGAAAGCGTTCAGCAAAAATGGTCCACATGGATCAAAATGTACCATGTCAATCAAAATCCAGTCTAATTATGATACCGAAGCACACAGTTCTCATGGGAAGGCCTGCAGAAATGGGACACTTCCCACAAGGTTAGCGTTTCCCTGTACGATTCCTACACCATGCTCCAATGTTGTGCCTTCGAGCGATGCATCTTAAGGTGACCTGCGCTCTGGTCACGTCATCAAAAACATTTTTCTCTGCAGTATAATTACATTTTTTTTGCAGAATTGGGCATTCCTTGAAACTTCTCCACAACTTATATATTTACATACAGTAATTGACGATGCCGTTTTGGACCAGCCAGCGTGTCTGCAGAGTTTAAATAGTTAAAATACAAGAGTTTGATGTACTGTGCAGCCATACTTTAATGCTCACAATGCAAATCTTCTTTTCCAGTCCACCCAGACCATTTCTAACCCTGCAAGCAGTTTCCATTGTTTATGCATCTTTCCACAAATGCACCATTATGGCGTAAAACCGTCTAGTAAGCAAGTCAGAAGAGTCTTGATATGAAACCCAACATGCAAATCTCTCTCGCAAGACCTGTAAAGTCACTCTCCAGGGTTTGACATGACTGACTCCTTTTCTTCACCTCTTCCTCGAGAACTTCACACTCCTTTCTCCTCCTGCTGATCTCAGTTTCCTGAGGAAGAGAGAATATAAATACTGTTAGGTGGATAGATGGATTCAATCTGCTATTAGAGTAGATGTGGCCTAATGAAATCATTAGGAAGCTGTATGTGGCATAATGCACAATCAGCTTGCGTATGGATGCATGTATGCGCCAGTGTGGGAACATTAAGAGAGCTAGCGGGCACCCAAAATACATCACCTATCTATAAATAGCAACCATTTGCTATAACACATTGCTACCATGCACAACTAAAAGTCACTATGTGATACAAAAGGTAAGCAGAATTGAAAATGTACATAGTACTGTCATAAACACACATCTATTCACACTTATAAAACTAACCAGATAATAGTACAAATTTTAAAGATTTTATTTGAAGATTATAGAAATATTTTAAAATCAACTGTAAGCTGTAGAGTATTTGTATATTGAATCTGAAAAGTGTTAACACTTCGGCTTAACCAGGTGCATCAGTTTGGGATGGAGCTATCTGTTTTACTAACCGATTTGATTTAAAGGTGCAGAAATCCAACACTTCACCTTTAAATAGGACGTCAGCACTGTCTTATCCAAACCTCAGCGTTAACACACAAGACTGATAAGTCTCCAATGCTGAGTCTCTAATTAGATCTCACTGTGATACACACAAAAACACACACATAGACAAGAGTATAGGACCATAATATAGGTCATTTTCAAAAGGTTTGCCTTACATCACCGTTTTAAAGGACACTTTACCTGCCAAGGTTTAATGACTTTCATTGGACTCCAGGGAGGTGGGTATATTGTGTGCGCCTGTGTGTAGGTATGTGTGTGTTAAGACTATACAGTGTGGACACCGCATCCTCATAATAAGTGAATCAGTCTTAGTAAAAGCTGGCCAGAGCTGTCTGCAAACATGTGTGATCATCCACGCAGGTATTAGTGAATGGCAACATAAATCCTGCTAAGTGACACATGGGATGGGAAGACATAAGGCCTAATACTAATACTAAATGAGAATGGATGAATGGATTAGAGAGGTAATGGTTGTTCAACTGTTAACTAACAAACAGTGCACATGCTGACAAAGAGACAGGGGTGACATTACAAACAAACCCCTTTAGTCACCATAAGTGCAAGCACCTAGAAACTGTAATTTGTGAATTAAGCTTAGCCTTTGCTTAGACTATTTGATTTGCATTAATGCTGGGTAATCCCTTTAACACAGGGGTGTTCAACGTTTTTCGGGTCAAGGACCCCTTAGATGAGAGGGGCAGCATGGAGCAGGGACCCCCTGATACTAAATGTGTAAAACAGAGATATTTAAGTAAGCAGTAAGGAACGAGAGGCTACTTTTTCGTAAAATGGAGTGTAGCGCAACTGTTGGCCAATCAGGATCATGGACTGGAACTAACAGTTTTATAAATAGGAACAAAAACAGTACATTAGCACTATTATGCTGTTGTTGTACATGCATCATTTTCTGTGTATTTTTTGTTAAAGTAGATTTAGTTTAATTATTATTTTAAAGTAATTGCAGCGTAAACCATTTTTATTTTATTTCTCGCTTTAGTAATAACAAATCTGAATAGCTTTAAAGGAAAACACTACCGTTTTTCAATATTTTACTATGTTCTTACATCAACTTAGACGAATTAATACATACCTATCTTTATTCAATGCGTGCAGTTAAGCTTTGTACAGCGCGTCATGAATGTGTTAGCATTTAGCCTAGCCCCATTCATTCCTTAGGATCCAAACAGGGATGAATTTTGAAGCCACCAAACACTTCCTTGTTTTCCCTATTTAAAGACTGTTACATGAGTAGTTACATGAGTAAGTATGTTGGCACAAAATAAAACGTGACGATTTTTAATAATAAAAAATGAGAACTATATTGTATGGCGGAAGAGCACTTAGTTTGCAGCACTTCGACTTCCGTCAATATTAATGCGCCCAAGGTCGAAGTGCTGCAAACTAAGTGCTTTTCCGCCATACAATATAGTTCTCATTTTTTATCTGCTTAAAAATCGCCACATTTTGTTTTGTGCCACCATACTTACTCATGTAACGGTCTTTAAATAGGGAAAACATAGAGGTGTTTGGTGGCTTCTAAATTCATCCCTATTTGGATCCTAAGGAATGAATGGGGCTAGGCTAAATGCTAACACATTCAAAACGCGCTGTACAAGATTAAGTGTACGCAATGAAAAAAGATAGGTATGTATTAATTTGTCTAAGTTAAGGTAAGAACATAGTAAAATATTGAAAAACAGTGGTGTTTTCCTTTAAGCAGCCGTCCAAGTCTTAACTTGGCACATATGGTCGGGTTGTGATTTTGGGTTTTTCCCATGATCTTGAGAATAGTATGTCATACAGAACCGTTTGCCACTGTACGTTAGTATTAACGACGGCAGTGGGGCTTCTGGCCTTAGTCAAACGACTTTCTGTTTTAAAGATCAAATGGGGGGCCCCATACATAGACTCGCCCTGGGCCCACAAATTTGCTAAAATCCTCAACTATAGGTAATACACTTAAACAGCAATAGTGAGCCTGTCTGGAACCGAGCTGACTTAAACCACATCACTGTGTGACACTTGCATTACATGTGAACGGCCCCTATGCTAATAGGATTTTGTTTCTCTCTCCCCGTCTCGTCCTCGATCCCGAGGACAATGAGACAAACAGACCCAGTAAATGTAAAAGTCGGCACACCTCTGATCTACTGGCTGTCCTTTAACGTGATACCCAGCTGATGCCTGACCAACGACCACCGGCAGAACCCGCTTAATCTCCGCTTATTCTCCTTATCCGTTTCAATGTATAAATATATATATCTCCCAAGGGTTTTTACCTCCTAGGACTTCCCCGGCTAAAAAGTCCGGGGTTTTTTTCTCCTAGGGGGTTTTTCAACCCGTGGAGGCAGCCTTCTTGGGCTTAACTTAGCACCCTCTTCTATACGTTACATTAGTAATACGCTCGCTTATAATGTTAATTCATAGCCGCAGCAAATTTAGCTGATTGTGCTATTGTGTATTATGTTGTGCTATCTGTCGATTTTCTGTGCTTTTCACTGCTTCTATTATATTATATATAATGAAACAATTACTAATTGTAAAAAGTGCTATATAAAAATAAATAAAATAAATTGAATTGAATAAGTGTATATCAAGCTTCTGATGTCCGAAGAGCTTTTGAAAAATGCTTGACAATGACTAAAGTTAGTGACTGAAGAGGCCATTAAAACCAAATTTACAGACCATCACTGGGGAAAAGTTTTTATTTTTATTCCAATACCTAAAGCCATTAAATCATTATAAAGAGATAGAAACTCCTTTGGATGTTACAACCACGGATACTCTGAGAAACGTATATACACCCTTCACTTTCAAAAAGTAGGGCAATATTTAAATCTCAATACCTAACCAACCTCAATGTGGTCAGGTGTTGTCAAAAACAGCTACGATCTGCAAATTCAATCTAAACAGCGGGAGCACAGGAGGGGGAGTGTAAACAAAATAAATCACATAAGACCATTCAAGCCTTGCTAGATTTTATGGCTAGGATTACAAACGCTTTGCCCACTCAAACAAGCAATACTGTTCAAAATGTGACTTTACAGAATCTGTCAGCACTAGTTTATTTGAAATATATACTCATTATGTTGACAGGTGAAGTCTGATTTTATACCGCTAAACTGGTGCATGTAAATGATTCAATTATTACTATAAATACAATTGTTCCAAAAACATTAATTTTTTATTAAACCTTTAAAATTTCCTTTCTTTTGGAAAAAACATCCCCGAGCACATACAGAAATATGATATATTGAACATGCTAGAATCTGTAAAAATATGTTTATACTATTATAAAATGAATAAAACATTTTTTTGTTATGTCCAGCCTTATTGATATCTCATAGTGTGTTGTATACGAGTGTTTGGTATAGTTACATAACACCCCTTGGCATTGCGGGTTCATATGTTGCCAGAGAGTAATGGCTGTATCATACTGTAGTTTGGCATTGCTCTTGTTTGGTGAAGCATAGAGTTATATAATATAGACTGGCAGATCTTGGGATTGGCGGTGTTTAATGGCTGTTGTACAGAGCAGTGGGTTGCCTCCGACATGGCTCTAAGTGTTTGTATGAATATTTAACATTTCATCAGCAGCCATTTGTCTTACAGCGGAGCATGGATGTTCATTTAAAGCCCTCCAGCCTCGCGTTCGGGCTGGCTCGGGCTGCGCGGTACATCGATACAGCACAAGCTGAGATTAAATGGATGAAGGGAGAAACCTTTTCAACACAGCCATCTATCAGGCCTAATCAGCCTTTTATATAACAGCTTCACCCTGATTCTGTTTGCATATGCTGTGTAACACTGAATGCAAAGCTGTGCAGCCATCTGTAAACTGGTGTTAATTGGTGCTCAGGTACAACTTTATTTTCGTCTTTATAATTTGCATGCCATAATTCTGAATCTTTTAAATCGATCAAAAAAGTAGACTTCCGTCATACTTTACCATAGTAGTATCTGATTTGATAGGTATTAGTGGTGTTAAGATCCTCCTAAAATTCCCCACTATTGACGGGAGCAGACAGTAAGAGGAGATGTGACTTGGTGCTATGTATGCTGGTTTGAAATTTAGTCTATTTTCATCAGCAACTTCTTGTAGTCTTAATATTAATGTATTAACAAACATTTAATTTAATGCAAACACAATGTGATATGAGTGTTGAAGGAGGCAGTTGGTGTCAAAAAGGGGTGAATATCATGGATCGGTAAGGCAAAACGCAGTCGATGCCAAACACAACTACAGCGAAAGGTTAAATCAAATACTCTTTGTACTGTAGTATTTTGCAATGGACCACAAAACCAAGTGGCACGGGTATATTTGTAGCAAAGGCCAAAAATACATTGTATGGGTCAAAATTATCGATTTTTCTTTTATGGCAAAAATCATCATATTCCATCATCATAAAATGTTTTAAAAAAGGTGATAAAAATTATATAAGTTAATATGAAATATTTGAGTTTGTAATATTTAAACTATTGTATTAAATATAAAATGTGTATTTTCAAATTATAAATGTATAAATTATTTTTTATATATGAATAATGAATAAATATATATATATATATATATACATATATAGATGCTTTATGCAAATGTATGTTAACAACAGCCTGTTTACATTTTAACAGAATCACCAGCCATTGTTTTGTATATGAATTTTCCTTTCAGAAGATTTTTCTTTCTCCATTTTTGTTTGCTGCTGCATCATTTGTGACATGTGCTGGCAAATTGAGTCGGAATTAGCAAATTAAAAAAAAAAAAAAAGTTGTTCATATTTTGACATTCTCTATTAAAACATAGAACAATGCATGATTTGTTGAAATATAACAAAATATGACAGAACTACACGTGTTTGAAGTTGAAAGAGTCAAATTACCACAAACATTTCCACATCCATACATTATATTACCACATCAATACCTTAAAATCACTGGTAAAACTAATAGATTTAGCACACACAAAGCAAAAACATCATCAATGTATGTTCAACTTTTTTTTCCTTTTGTTTGATTGACATTGAGACAGACTGCTTAAAATCTAAGTGATCTAATATAATGTTACACATCAGATATTTTTACCCAACAGTTAACCAAACATTTACTTAAAACATAACAGATTATAGAGCCTACCTGCGTGAATTCTTATCAAAACAGATATTTGTAAAACTGTAATTTTGTGTAGATGTCTATATATATATATATATATATATAGGGTGGAGAATGTTTGTTGTTATCTTTAAGTAATCAAGTCCAGGGGTTAAATGACGTTAATTGATAATGTATGTATAAAGGGTAGGCATAATAAGCATTGGCTTAAGCCTACACTTTTTTCGCTTATTATGTATTATTTTCTTATGAGTGAATAATTGATTGTAAGGACCGAAATAAACATATTTAATTAATTCATAAAGATCATATATTCAAAAAAGATATTTTGTAAATGTCCTTCCATAAATATATAAAAATATTATTATTTCGAGTGGATGCAGTGCTTAGGACTTCAGTTGGACAACTTTAAAGGCAATTTAATGGGGAAAAAAATAGTTTGCACACTCATATTGGCCTACCCTAATAAAGCAATAAGCCCCAAGAAGCAGTGTGCTACCAGTGCATTTTATAACAGCTAAGGGGCGTTGTTAGGCACGACGCGAAGCTGTTTTAAAATGGACTGTAACCCCACTGCTTCGCGGGGGTTATTGCGTTTATAAAACGGTTACTTCATATGTATAACGTTAGCGGGATTTTATAAAATAAAACACAAATAAGTTGTTATTATATTAGTACAAATATTACTCTTCCGCCAAACAAAGTAGTTCCTCAGAATCAAGAGTGGCTGAAACAAGAGCGCAGTTCCAAACCAAAACAGACACAATGAAAATATGATTTAAGACTGTGGTGTTTATTTTAATTTATACATTAACATTTATATTGTGCAACTGTTGAAGTGATGATCAAATATGCTTGGAAGCATGCTTAACTCTTTTCCCATCAGCGTTTTTTTTAAGTTGCCACACAGTTTTAGTTTAATGCCTTACAGAAAAATGATCTTCTTTAAATAATCATAAAATATCAAATGAAAAAACAGACCCTCCGCTTTCAAACAACAACAACAACAAAAAAGTTTCATCCTACCTTGATTTGTTCTCTTATCACCTCTCAATTTTTTTTGCTAAAAGCGGAGATAATTCCATTTATGTGAATAACTTTTGTAAGAGATCAGATTCAGAGCCTGATCAAAACACGCTGTTTTTAGTGTTGACTGAATGCGTCAGTGTTTAAGTTGGGTAAGATCGCCACCCAGTGGATAGCGGAAATATGAATTTGAGTTAGAAACTCCTCAGGGAGAGTTTTATCTTTATTGATGAGATGACTCAACAATATTTATTGAAATTTATCTGGATATCGCCATAATTGTGCAATTGTATACAAATAAAAAATATGATTAAAGACTGTGGTGTTTATTTTCATAAATCAGTACGCAGCAACAGTGGTGCAGTGATACTCCTGTAATGCGGTCGGAACCGTGGGTTTACCAGGGTATTTTATCACGGCTTAGAACACGTTTCAACCAATCAGAATGAAGAACCAGAACTGCCCGTTTTATAACAAGCCATACATCACTGGAAAGCTTAATTATTCAGCTTTCAGATGATGTATAAATCTCAATTTCAAAAAAACTGACCAACATATTTTGTCCCTTGATAAACTGAATTGCAGCCAGGTGATTCATTAAAAAGGATGACGAAATGAACTGCAATAAAAACCTGAAAAAATCTAAACAGAAATATCTGCGGGTTATTTACTTTTTTAGTAAGACCACAATAGCCACAGGTAAGAAACTTTGGTTGGCCTAACATTACCAAGGTTAAAAAACAAAAGCCTGAATACTAGAATTGTACATGTGCCATATTTGTAATAATAATAATAATGTAGCAGACTGACTCACAGCTAAAACTCACAAAAGGAAAAGTCCCTGTCTAACCACCTCACTCATGCTACAGCAAGGTCAGCTGATAAAAATCACATTTCGTATTAATATCATTTAAAGGAGCAGTATGTAAGAAATGTATATCAATTAATCATAAAATGGCCCTGATATATCACTAGACATTAAGAAATCATTTTCATTTCAAATATTTATATCACTGACAACAGTGGTCTGGCCAGGATATTGGCATTTAAAAAGTGTAGTTGCAGCCCTCAACTGATGTTTATGTTGTCATGTTGTGTATTGGCCACCAGTTGTGTGATTGCAGTACCAGTTTTAGCCACAAGTTTTGTGATTGCAATACCCGTTTTTGGCCACAATCCTACATACTGTTCCTTTAATATAAGTTAGCATCCAAGCTTCATATTCTCTAACACACAAAGCTCAGGCTTGCTGTAACACTGTCACAATACACACATCACTCTAATTGTCTTTGTCTCTGTAGTCAAACTACACAAACACATATTTTTTCTGCACACATAATTAAGATCATGGATGCATTTGACTCTGTACATGTAAGACTCATGGATCTGTTGGCACATCTCCCGGCTGTGATCCAAACACACTCAAATCCTCTCAGCTGTTCCCGATCACAGATCATTGGAAAAGGCTGACTCAATTGCATAATGTGTGTGAGAGCTCACTGCTTAAGGGCTGCTTCACTCAATGCTAGACACGAGTATTGACTCACATGAGAGAGAAAAACATGCACAGCAGCAATGATGAGAAGCACAGATTAAGGGCACATTCTGACATACAAAAAGGACAAGCAACATACAGGAATAAACAAAAAAAGAAAAAGAAAGAAAGAAGGAAAGAAAGATCTTTTCCTGCATTAGAACAATTATTTTATCATCATTTAGCCTGTTTACAGAATTAATCAATCATTAAATTATTAAAATAGCAATCATAAATTAATTATTCATTAAAGGGATAGTTCACCTAAAAATAAAAATAATGTCATAAATGTCGTTCCAAACTCGTAAGACCTCCGTTCATCTTCAGAACACAGTTTGGGATGTTTTATGTTTAGTCGGAGAGCTTGTTGACCCTTCGTTGAAAATATATGTACGTTATACTGTCCATGTCCAGAAAGGTAATAAAAACATCATCGGGGTGGTCCATGTGACATCGGTGGGTCAGTTGGGGGGTGTTGGAGCATTGGAAATACATTTTGGTACAAAAATAACAAAAATTAACACTTTATTCAGCATTGTCTTCTCCTCCACTTCTGTTGTTTAGAGCATGCATGAGACTAAAGTCATGTGACTGCAGTGAAGCGGATGACGTATGAAGTGGCTGACGTGTTATCTGGTGTGCCCCAGATGGTTTTTTGTGTGTTTTTTTGTGCGCCTGAGCTTCGTTTACAGTCTGAGGGAGTAAGTTTGAAAAAAAAAACTTTGCAAACATGTCTGAGGATAACACGTCATCCGTGTCACATGACTTTAGTCTCGCGCATGCGCTTCACAACAGACACGGAAGAGAAAACAATGCTGGATTCGATGCTTCAACACATTCTAACTGACCCACTGATGTCACATGGACTACTTTGATGATGTTTTTATTACCTTTCTGGACATGGACAGTATACCGTACGTAGATTTTCAATGAAGTGTCAACAAGCTATCGGAATAAAACATCTTAAACTGTATTTCCAAAGATGAACGGATGTCTTACGGGTTTGGAACGACATGAGGGGGAGTCATTAATGACATTATTTTC
Source organism: Misgurnus anguillicaudatus (assembly GCF_027580225.2). Taxonomy (NCBI): domain Eukaryota; kingdom Metazoa; phylum Chordata; class Actinopteri; order Cypriniformes; family Cobitidae; genus Misgurnus; species Misgurnus anguillicaudatus. The sequence goes on from NC_073341.2 coordinate 20,173,442, forward strand.
ATTTTTGGGTGAACTATCACTTTAATTTAATTATTGAACTGCATACTAAGTGCACTGACAAATCAAGACATAAATGCCATAAGTCTTTTTTTGCATTTAGTATATCTATAAATGTGTTTATTTCTATATACAGTATATCAGCTTCTCGCACTGACATAATTAACAAAACCGATTGTGAGACCTAAAGGGTGAATCCTCAACATTTATAAAAGGTGAAATATGCTTCGAAAGAGGTCATATCAATAAACACAAAGGCATTCAAGGCTCATCCAAATTCAATGTTGATGTAACATCCTGTCTTCTAGATGCCCTAAATGTTTAAAAGCACCAGACATATTAGTTGCTTCTGTGTGTGTGTGGTTCAATGATTGGTTTGAAAGGATAAAATGGCGTCTGGTTGAGCTGTTATACTGTAAGTGGTTGAGCAGCAAAAGTGGTTTTCATGTCCCACTAAATGTATATGATTGTTACAGGGCTGCCCTGACTGTCTATGGCACAAACTCTCTCTCTCTCTCTCTCTCTCTCTCTGTCTGTCTCCCTCTCTGAAATGAAGATAGGTGCTTCCCCAAATGAGTTAAAAAGCTCTTGATCGCACCTGAACAGCCCTAGCATAAAAACATTGCACTTATAAGCTCTCTCTGTGACATCCGCTTTCTTCCACTCATCCAAAAATCAGCTAAAACATTGTTTATGATAAACATTCAGTTTACATTCAGTAAATAATAAATAACAATGGGAAATTTAGAGAAAAAAATCCACCTCATTAAATCTGTACACTTTTGACACATTTTGTTGAAAATATAACATTTATTTTTAAACATTTCACTATTTTTCTACCTTTATTTCGGACCTGCCTTTGCATAAGCAGCACTGAGATGCCTTAAAGGTCCAGTCTGTTTTTTTAGCGGCAAATTGCAACCAGCAGCTCAGTCCCCAGCTTATCCCTCAGTTTCGAAACACATAGAGAAACTACGGTAGCTGCCACTGGACAAACGTGTCGTTGTCTTAGACAACGTAGGGACAAAATCTGCTCTGAAAAACAGTTTGTCCATTTAGGGCTACTGTAGAAACATGGCTGTGACTTCGATATAAGGAGACCCACCGTGTATGTAGATAAAAACGGCTCATTCTAAGCTAATATAAACAATACAGTTCATTATGTTAGGTCTTTATACACCTCTGATAATATAGTTATGTATATTATATTGCATTTCTGTCAAGAGATCTGTTTAAAAGTCCCACATTGCACCTTTAAAATGTTGCTGTACAGTATATTATGAACAGCTCACTAGGTTTTGGAAACAGCATGAGTGACAATTTTGTATCTCTAACAAACACAACTGGCTTTAGGTCTGGCATTAGATTTTCAGTAAAACACACAGAAGAGGAACCAAAATGAGATTTAACCATGTCTGTGACTCAGAAAGGAAAGCAAAGAGGCTTGAGCTTTGCTTTGAGTTAAGCAGAGGACCACGAAAACAGACCCGGCCAATTAAGGTAATGTAGTGGAACATACACACACAGCACATCACAACTAAAAGTACACACAGTCTCTCTCTCTCTCTCTCTCTCTCTCATGCACACACATACACACACACACACACACGCACACACACACACACACACACACACACACACACACAAACACACACACAGTGTGAGGGAAAAGTGCTGAGGAGGCAGCCCTGCAGAGACCCAGTGGATAACAAATTGCTTAATTTTCTGGTCTGCACACAGATTGGAGTGCAGGACCTGCACAGTTCAAAACCTCCTCCTCATTTCACAAACCACACACATACATGCCCTCCTTCTACACTACGAATCTGTCATTTCTATTTTAAACAACATACTTTCTCATCAATCTGTAGTTGGCATTATAGAAAACAAGGGTTGCATATTTATATGACAAACTTAGAGTACTGGTGATGGGAGCAGTACGTACAGTGTAAACAATGGGTTCTTTCAACCCATGGATGGGTAAAATATGGAAACCCGACTGCTGGTTTGAATTAACCTACAAAATGTTTACAATAAGTTGAGAAACAAAAAACAACCCAGCATTTCGGTTGAATTTTTGAACAATCTTTCTACAGGTCTTGCCATACAACCACAGATCAGCGTGACCAAAGCTAACTTTTTCTATTAATTTTTACTTTTAATTAACTTTTTGGCACTTATGCTTGCATACTATACTACCTTTTATATAATATTGTCAACAAACTAAACTTAAAACTCTAAACTTAAGTTAAGTCTTAAGTTGCACAAGAACATTTGAAGAGTTTGGTTCCAAAACGCAATAAATCCATTTTGACTAGTTTCGGTAAAAACGTGTTTTCTATACAAAAAAGTGACAAGATAAAAACCACTACTTTCTGTTACAAACTTTCACATAGCATTTTTAGGTTATAAAAACATAAAAAATTCAAATCTATAATTTGATTTTCAAAGATTTATTATAAAAACTGATTTTTTTTCACAAAATGCAATAAATCCATGACAAGTTTATTTTCAAAATGCTATAAATCTATTGAATCAATATATAAATGTGCCTTCATCTTTGCCATGTTATATTCATTTAGTTGACTAGTGGTATACACTGATTAAAAATATAAACATTAATGGCATTAATCAAAACACTTACTTTGTCATATTAAGTACACGGTCATTGCTGCGGTTGTACTTGGGACATCGTCGTTGAACTATTTTGACAGCGATCAGCTGTAAAATGTTTAGGTCCTGCTCGATTTTCGTTGGTTTTGCGTAAAATAACGGAAAGTTTTTCATAAGATTCCCTGGGGTCAGCATGACAGAAGCTTGATGCTGTCGGGGGAACAGGCAACCAGCATTTTCCATCTCCCGAGTGATTTTCGCGTAAATTATTAGATGTTGATGGCTTACGTTTCTTTCCCGTCACAGAAAACCACCACAGGATTATCAATGCCATTAAAGTATTATTTTGTTTTTGTTTGTTTGTTGATCACGAAGTACAATATGATGAAAACTAAAAGTCTGTGTATTCAACGCACTGCCATTGTTTGTTTACAATGCGTAGAATGGTGCGCTGTGATTTGTTGAGCGGATTTATTGCATTCTGCAGAAAAGGAGGAGTGACGTTTATTGCGTTTTGGGAAAAAAGGGAGAAAAGATGATTGAATAATGGATGACGGATTATTGTTTTCTGTGTAAATTAAGAATTTACTTTTAAATACTGACCTGATATAATACTGATTTTTTTTAAAATGACGTTTATTGCGTTTTGGATCAAAACTCTTCATTTGTAGTAATAGCCAGCAATACTTTGCATAGGTCATGTTTCTTTTATAACAAAAATCATTAGGAAATCATGTAAAGATCATATTCCATGAATATATTTAGTCAATTTCCTTCCATAAATCTCAACTTTATTTTTGTGAGTGGATGCATTTGCAAAGACTTCATTTGGCCAACTTTAAATTAGATTTTCCTTAATATTTAGATTTTTTGATCCAGCTGTTCAAATAATCTCGAACAAATATTGTACTGTACAGTACTAGCAAAAAAAACATACATCAATTGAAAGCTTTTATATTCAACTTTCGGAAGATATATGAATCTCCATAAAAAAACTACTTTTAACTTGTTTTGTGGTACAGGGTCACAAAGAAGTGAAAAAATGCAAACTGGATTGCAGCTATTAAAGGCGCTCTAAGCGAATTGACGCGTTTTAGACCATAAAACATTTTTTTGTTACATACAGCAAACATCTCCTCACTATCTGCTTGCTGCCTGTCCGCTGATCAAACTGTAAAAAAACGCGATCTCTGTAGACAGCTCAGGCTCGACAAACGGCAATATCAACATAGTGGCCAAACCTAGCACAACAAAACATAACAAAGTGTTCCAGCCAATAAACCACACGACGGATTTGGGGGTGGGGGTGGGGCGCGTTCATGAAAGCCCGGACGGGAGAGGGAGGGGGAGGCGTTAGCTACGCTCCGTTTGTTTGAAAACAGTTCAAACATCAACAGGAAGTGACGCCGCACACTATTCGCTTAGAGAGCCTTTAACACACTACACTGTCACTGAAGCATAAAAGTCATTTCCTATGAGAATATTGCAAGATATACATTTCCCTGGGTTCAAACTCATGACCGTTTGTGCTGTTCTAACAATGAGCTACTGCATAGAGTACATAAGCACTTCAAGTTCAATCTGATTGGCTGGGAATCAATAACAGTGATGGCCGCTCAATTAATCAAGTTTCTGCCTTGCTTTCAGTTCACTAAAAAATGCATTGTTGGGTAAAATATGAACAAACCCAACTGTTTGCTTTAAAGAGCGTCACATTTCCGGCTGACGTCAGAGGTAATTAGGCCAATCACAACGTACAGATTAGCTGGCCAATCAGGGACACAGCGCTTTTCAAATCTGTGAAAATTAAGACATTCTGGGTTGTTTCAACACATGGTTGGGCCAAACAGATATTTTCTAAGTTCATGTAAAACAAAGGGTTAAGTCTGTCAATATTTTACCCAACCATGGGTTGAAACAACCCAGAAATTTGACAGTGCCAGTCACAGGACAGCAATCAAGTAGTGGCATGAGAGCTGAGAGCTGCATGAGATGAAGGGGTGTGTCCTGGCATAAAATGTCTACTCTCTGATAAATAAGGTGACAACACTGCACTTTTTCTCTTGGTGTCTTTGAGGTTGTGACTTGCTCGGTGCCAATATTGTACTCTGTGCAATAACATTTCACCCTTCAGTTTACAGGCATGATAAAAACAACAATTGATAAATGAACTAATGAATTACATAAGCACTTTCATTTGGTAGAGACCCAAACTGAACGCTGTGAGTGTACCAATTCCTGAAAATACACACTTGGCTCTCAGCTTGGTTACTGTTGTCACGCTCACTGGTCCTTATCTGAAGATGAGACGGGAATGTCAGGGCATTCAATGTCTTCTCTAGAGAATACATAAGCAAGAAAACAACACAGGAAGTAAACACATCAGACGACCTGCTGCAAATCTGACATCTCACTCAGACCTTAGACTGATCCTGAATATAAACCGAGCATTTTAAAGATCAACAACGAGTAGAAAAAATACAAAATAAAAGACAAAGAAATAGATGTACAGTAGGTTAGGAATAAAGAATGATGCTTGACAAACGTGACCTTTCTCTATTCTGCACTTCTTTCTCCAGACAAATCACCCAGACTATTGCATTTCCTTTCTGTCCTGTCTTGGAGCTACAGACACCAATGACAAAACCAATATGTTGTTTTAGAAGATAATGACATTTTGTCTAGTGAATTACAGTTCAAACTGTGTCACGACAGCGAACGGACCACAAAAGGTTGATAAACAGTGTTGTGTGCACTGTCTGTATCCTGGCAGCTGAATATGCCCTGTGTTTGCCACTACCAACTAAATATAGCATCTGTCTGAAATAGCAGCTATCAGCATCAGTGTGATGTGCTGATTGGATAGACAGTCATGATGACAAGGCTGCATCAGAGGACTCTCTGTTCTCCAACATTATAAATCAATAACATGCCATGCCACATCACGTGCGTGATAGATGCATATGTAGCCTTAAAGGATTAGTCAATTTTCTTAATTAAAAAATCCAGATAATTTACTCACCACCATGTCATCCAAAATGTTGATGTCTTTATTTGTGCAGTCGAGAAGAAATTATGTTTTTTGAGGAAAACATTCCAGGATTTTTCTCATTTTAATGGACTTTAATGGACCCCAATACTTAACAGTTTTAATGCATTTTAAAAATGGAACGGCATTTCAAAGGACTCTAAACGATCCCAACCGAGGCATAAGGGTCTTATCTAGCGAAACGATTGTCATTTTTAACAAAAAACAAAACAAAAAATATGCACTTTTAAACCACAACTTCTCGTTTATCTCCGGTCTTGTGACGCGCCAACGCAACCTCACGTAATTGCGTGGAAAGGTCACGTGTAACATATATGAAACGCACATTTGAGGACCGTTTTAAACAATAAACTGACACAAAGACATTAATTAGTATCATTCGACATACAACAACGTCTGAACGGTCCTCTTTCTCCACACTTGTAAACACTGGGGCGTATTTTCAAATACGTCATCCGTGACCTCATGACATGATGACGTATTGCGTGAGGTCGCGCTGACACATCACAGGACTAGATATAGACAAGAATTTGTAGTTTAAAAGTGCATATTTTTTTATTTTTCTTGTCAAAAATGACAATCGTTTCACTAGATAAGACCCTTATGCCCCGTTTGAAATCGTTTAGAGTCCTTTGAAACTGCAATTTTAAACTGAATTAAAACTGTTAAGTGTTGGAGTCCATAAAAGTCCATTAAAATGAGAAAAATCCTGAAATGTTTTCCTCAAAAAACATAATTTCTTCTCGACTGAAAAAAGAAAGACATTAACATTTTGGATGACATGGTGGTGAGTAAATTATCTGGATTTTTTATTTTAAGAAAATTGACTAATCCTTTAATAAAACAGGTTCAATTAAAGGGGTCATATGATGCAATTTCATGTATTCTTTATTTTTAGTTTGTTATGTAGCTGTTTATGCATGCATAAGATCTGCAAAGTTACAAAGCTTAAAGTCTCAAACCAACGATTTATTCTACCTAAAAGAGATCGCTTGGCAGACCCCAACATGAACACGAAATATTTGCACCCTGTATCCATTTCTGCCCAAGCTAAATGTATTACAAAAATGCACAAGCAGACGAAAAGTGAAAGTAAAATATGAGAGATTCAAAGCCCTGCTGTTTTGCAAAAAAAAAAAAAACAGCTGTTATACGCTAAAAGCACAAAATCTAAAAGAGCATCCCTGCTCAGAATAGTGAAATAATGAACAAATAGAAAACAACCACCACAAGCAGGAAAAAGATGGAGAGACGTAGGAAAAAACTGAAGTGTGTTTGTCAGCAGCCCTCAGACAAGAGCGCGCACACGGTGACAAACTGTGCAGCCTTTATTGCACAGATGCCTGAGCTCAGTCAGTCAGCAGTCAGTCAAGCACAGAAAGCAACCATTAGTCTCTGATGGAGGGGGAGAGAAAAAGAGACAGGGGTGAGAAAACAAGAACGCTTTTAAAAATGATCAGACGCTTCTGAACCTCAAACAGAATGCCAACCCATACACACTTAAAATCACATAAACACTGCACTTCTGCTGACAGTTAAAACTAAACCACTTAAGACACAAGCATGACACTCAGGGGCTTTCACACCAATGTTGAATCTGATCACATAATTTGAAACTATTATGATGACAAGCAGATCTTGCCAATTATGAATACGTTACAGGGGTGTCAAGGGGCTCTGAGGCCGGCTGACAGTATATTTCACAGCACAAATGCTTCTGCTGATGATACAGGCCAACAGAAGGAACAGCATATGTTCATTTGATGGTCAATCCAATTAGATTGTCTGCTTGCTTATATGTTTTGGAGTTTTAAAAATACATCTAGAGCAATTATGTTTGTGCACCCTAGAGCATTTGTGCATGTCTGTCGAACTGAAGCGACAATGGTAAGAAAATAGGAAAAACTGTTGATTAACCAATACGTGAAACTGAAACGAAAAAGAAGTTGTGGCACGGACACGTAAAATGGCGGAAATACGTGACAATGCTGATTACAATGCTTAATACAAGCTGACCTCTGTTAAAACAGCGAATAACATCCTGTTGATGCATCACTCGTTTGTATCGCGTTAATGATCGCAAGGTAGTCAAAAGATTAATGGATACGTGTATTGTTACCTCTTTGCAGGGTATCTTAATTCATTTAAAAGTGTGTCATTTTATTCTTAAGACACAAATTTAAGATATTCTTAAGAAAAAAAATGAGAACTTCTTAAGAAATGTTTGAGAATTGGAACATTCTTACGCACTTCTTATAATTTATCTTAAGAACTTTCTTATTTTTTTGTCTTAAGAATGTTTTCGTGAATCTGGCCCCTGATCTATTTTTAACCAAAAGTGCTTACTGTCTGTTGGTAAGAGTAAGGAGCGGTAGCTCACTTGCATTTAAAGGTACACACGTGAAAACAGCACTTTTTTGCTCCCACCCAAATAGGGGCATTTTGAACATGCTAACAAATGATCTGTGGGGTATTTTGAGCGGAAACTTCACAGACACATTCTGAGCACACCTGAGACATAAATTAAATGAGTAAAAATGGGCATGCTTTTTGAAGTAAATATTGATATTTTGCTATAAACTAGTCAATAAATCATGCAATTAAACTTTTAATAGACTGACAGCCCTAATAAAAACACAAGCGCACATTGCAAATATTAATACACGCTGATGATTTAAATAGGCTTCGATAAGTGGTGTTAACCCTGAACACTTTATATCCAGATCAAAGGCACATACAGCACTCTATTCAGACAGATAAAAAGGTTTCAGACAGACTTCATTGATCCCATCAGTTCTCATATCAGTCCATATGTCATCTGAGAAGTTTATACGTACAAGAAACCTGGAGTCTCATTCATCCAGCACAAAGCAAGGTTAAAGCTCATACTCACTGTCATATCTGCTGTTCATTTATCATAGGGATGTCACAAAGTGAACTTATTCGGAGCTTAATACCTTTATGAGGTGCTAAAGTATCATGTGGCAGCTTTGTTGGCACGTTTAAAATATGGCCCAGCATTTTTATCTTCTACAATGCAGTTCTCCTGTGATGGCCAGAGTACATCGGTCAGCGATAGACCATTCTAACCTCCTGAGTATAGCAAGTTATTTGAGCAATCATGTCCCGCCAATGGAAAGGGTTTTGACTCACCGGGCTAAAAATAGACGAATCTTAGAGAGACAGAAACAAAGCGTAAGGGAGGTTTGAAGGATAAGAGCCAATCTTCACTGATTTAGCGCCTGATTCACAAAAGGCATTTGTAGGGATCACAGTTTGTTTGCTGTAATCATTATTGTAGGTTGGCACCAAAAAAGCACCCAAAATTTGTAAAACTGCTGAAAAAAAACAGTAAACTCAGAAATCACTGAGATCTTAAACATATGACTTTGCCATCCAAAAATAGTTTGAAATAACACCCTAACGCTACCTGGCAAAATGCAAATACTGTGACCCTGCTAATTAATAGTAATGCAGTATCTCGTCGGAGCCGATGGTGTAGTGGGCAGTGCTCCGACATATGGTGCAGACGCACTTCCGGCGACCCGAGTTCGAATCCCGGCTCGAGGTCCTTTGCCGATCCCATACCCCTCTCTTCACCCTGTACTTTCCTGTCGCCTCTCAATCACTTACTGTCTATCAATAAAGGCAAAATGGGCCAAAAAAAATAATATAAAAAAAAAAAAGTAATGCAGTATCTCAATCCTTTTACTACTGTATATTGGTACCTGTAGCTCAACAAAAGGTTTGATTCTCAGGAAACATACATATTGATAAACGTATAACTTGCTTGCACTGTAAGTTGCATTGGATATACAGTAAGTGGCTGCCAAATGCATGTAAATGTAAGTATCAATAGCAGTTATAGGCTACAACTCCAATGCTGAGCGGTGCAGATTGCAGGACAAACGCACCCTACTGTGCTGAAAGCAAACCTCATTCATCTCTGAAGCCTGATCTTGTTTGAAATCACACATCACTCACTCTATGCTCACATTCAGTCAACGCGTCAGGCCCTGGAGAGCGCTGCCTATCTAGTTTACAGTGGATGTGGCACGGCTGCGAATACAGAGTGATTGAATGTGAAAGGGCTGTTCAATGTAATGCGCAAAATGTTCACTTTCCATTATGGACTGGCCTTGGTGGTTCATAATGGTACACAAACACACAGCATATACACTCCGGCAAATGTGCACATGCATAAACATGCTACAATATAATTGCACGGTTGTGGATTCAGGGCGACACAATTAAATGTCAAAGTAATTTTTTTAACACACACAAGCTTATATACACAGTATAGATGGATGAATACATACAGATAAATGTCAGACACAATTTTTTGGTCATGTGAGATGACCTTAGGCTTAGTTGACTCCAGTTATCATAATGTATCTGCGTGTGTGTACGCATGCATTAACAAGTTTCCGTGTGTGTGACCAAGCATGCAATGTATTTCTCCCTCTGTCATTGTATTTTCTTCCTCTCTCCCTTATCCTCTCTCTCCCACCCTCCGAATCTCGATCTCTCCTCCTATATCTGCAGGGTGTTGTGTGTGAATGAGTCATCACTGGTGCAGAAGATCATCTGCATTCTTAAAGTTAGCCGAAATCTCCAATTTATACAGTCAATGCAGGTCTAGAATATCAAAATATAACACAAACACACATTTACTATTAAAACTGTGTGTGTGTCTTTTGTTTAGCTCTAGGGACACAGAGCTCTTATCTTAAAAACACAAAAAATGCTCTCAGATGCTCAAATATCTTGAAGGCAGGTGAGCTAATGAAAAGGTTTGGTTTGGTAAGAATAAAGAATGGTAATGCAAATGACCGGTGTCACAACCTTTTATCATAAATACATAATTTCGCTTTACATGGTTCCCACTTTAAGCCAAATGTCAAATTCCCTGACTTTCACTGAATTTTCATGACCTGGGTCTGAGATGCCGTGAGCCTGATAATGAAGTGTACACCGTGAGTTTATACTTTTTTTTTTTTGCTTAAATGCAATAATAACAATGGCAATAAATGTCTGTTTAGATTGTAAGCTTACTTGAAATCAATGGAGGCTTGGACCCGGAAATGGCATTCCTTACATCTTAAAGGTACTGTACAGTTCACCCAAAAATGAAAATAATGTCATTAATGACTCCCCCTCATGTCGTTCCAAACTCGTAAGACCTCCGTTCATCTTCCGAACACAGCTTAAGATGTTTTATATTTTGTCATAGAGCTTTCTGACCCTCCATTGAAAATCTAGTAACGGTATACTGTCCATGTCCAGAAAGGCAACAAAACATCATCAAAGTAGTCCATGTGACATCAGTGGGTCAGTTAGAATGTGTTAAGCATCGAAAATACATTTTGGTCAAAAAATAACAAAAATTACAATCGCGTCCCAACATCAATACAGGATTTCACTAAACATCTATTAAGCGAATCAAAAAGACATATCAAGTCCTTTAATGTTTAAACTACTTCAAGTGGCTCGAAAACATTTATTACACATGTAATAACGATCAAAGATCTCAGCGGGAAACTCCTCCACCCTCATGCCTCAAGGACCACCTCCAGAAAATAGAAAACTGATGGTGTGATTTATCAAGATTGTATGAGGATCTGTAAGGGATGAGATTGAGAACTCATCCATGCACCGTCCAACTGAGATTTCAACAGCATTTTAGTGAAACTAAAAGAGATTAAAGCTGGAATAGAGATAAGCGATGGAGGAAAGAGAAATGGATTCTGCTGTGTGGGGACATCAGAGATGATCGGACTTTCTGTAGCCTGGAGCTGATCTTGTTACACTGTTCTGTATTAACCAATACGAGTTCACAAGTAATGTGAGCTGCTGTCTCACACACTACAGAGGACAAAGTCTTTACCAACCACCTATTAAAACAGCTTGCGAACACACAAGCGTTTGCATAATATACACACACACAAAGTTATATGCGATAGACTTCTAATGTTTATGTATAATGTATAAATACTACTGAACGCACATCCTATAATGTTCTCTAAAACACACACAATTCACATTATTTGTTCTTTCTTTAGAAAAAAAGGACACTGCCAACTCGCCCTAAAAAAGTTTGCATCAGATTTAAAAAATGTGTCTGGACATTGATTCATGCATAAACAGACCAAGTGCTACATTACTATTTCTCTCTATTCTCTTACCTTTTCCCATGCACACACCGAACAGTACTGAAGTCTTATGTCTCTCATTGTGTTTTCCTCTCGTCACCTACTACAACCATCACACACACACACCCTCCAATAATACCAGTGCTCCTCCCTCAAACACTTCGAATGGACTAAAAGTTGTCTTCTAACAGACACATCTGAACACTAAAGAAGTTTTCAGACGCCAGGATGAACCCCATGGGTAAAGCTAAGCGCTGTCACTGTAACTCAATACGTACCTGTGTGTACTGATCCCATACCTGTTGATTGAGTTACAGAGGAGGTTTAAGCGATCCAAGTTCACATTAACCTTTAGCACAGACACATTGATGGATATGCCCACAGCCTTTTCACTTCCAAACAAACACACAAAAATAAAAAATAAGTTCTTAGTACAGAAGATTTGTTTCTGTAATATGAATAAACACAAGCACATTTCTATTCACCTTGCAGAAGTCCACGCGTGTTAGCTTGAGGCCATTTAAATGCCAGTGTACAAAGCATTTATTTAAAAATTTACAATATAGAATGTTTCTTCTCTATCCATTTTTGGTCAAATAGACCAAAAAAGTTGATGACTCAACCTGCACTACAGTTTTTATCAAATCAAATGCTCTCTATTTTGAGAATGTCCATCCCACAACACAATTACAGTACAATCACCCACAATACAATGATTACTACTATGGCTATGACGAGTTTCTTAGTCAGCTCTCTTGAACCTTTAATTAAGGGTTGACAAACGGGCTCTTCTGCAAAAGACACAGTTTGAGGGAATGCAACAGACTCAAAATTATGCTCACATTCTCTCTAGTGCTAAATTAGGGACCTGGCCATGGTGCTGAAACAAGTACACACTACACTGGAGGAACCGTCACACGCTACCTTACTAATCAACCCCCCTTTCCCATTTTTGGTGATATCAGGGTTCCCACATCTTAGTAAACTTCAAATTCAAGGACCTTTCAAGGACTTTCCAGGTCAAATACCCTCAAGGACTAAATGTGGGGACACATTTCAAGTGAGAGCAAGGTTACATCGTGTTACCTTTTAAGATACATTCTTACAGTTCCCTTTCGAGGTCCCCAAAAGTGTCACTGTGGTGACACTTTGGGGACGCCTCCAGGATAAGTGCGTCTGAATGTGTATATCAAATTCAACCAATGGTGAGGCTTAACGACATAGATAGGGTGACGCAGGAGCCAGGAAGTATTTCGCTACCTGAAATATTGCCAAAGACGGCATTACAGGGATGCAGGAAGTATGGCAAGGGAGACGCAGCATCTCGTTCCCTTCTCAGAGAACAACAGTTACATACATAACCCGAGACGTTTGTTATGTGTCAAACACAACTATGCAAAAAAGCATTTTGGTATGAATCAACAATCGCATACAAAAGATATAAGAATTTAAAGCAAACAGTTTAGCATGTGTGCTTAAAGGCGCTCTAAGCAAATCTGTGTGACGTTACTTTTTGTTGATGTTTGAACTGTTTTCAAACAAACGGAGCGTCGCTAACTCCTCCCCCTCCCTTCCGTGCTTTCATGAACGCGCCCAACCCCACCCCCAAATCCTTCTCGTCGTTTATTGGCTGGAACACTTTGTTATGGTTTCTGTTTGTAGGTTTGGCCACTTTGTATTTATTGCAGTTTGTAGAGACTAGGCTGTCTACAAAGATCGCGTTTTTTACAGTTTGATCAGCGGACAGGCAGCAGGCAGATAGTGAGGAGATGTTTGCTGTATGTAACAAAAAATGTTTTATGGTCTGAAACGCATGAATTCACTTAGAGCACCTTTAAAAAGTCTAGAATTTGTATGATTATTATCCTACATTACACAGGGAATAATATGGATTTTTTCCCAAGAAAACTTTTTTGCATAAAATACATTCAAGCACTTTCAATAACCTGTATCTATGTACGTATATTTTCAAAAACTTCCCAAGTCCTTGAATTTTTCCCCCCAGATTCACAAACTTTTAAGGATTTCAAGGACCCGTGGGAACCCTGTGATGTCCTTGAGATTCTTAAAGCGTACTTTGTTCCATTCTCAAAGGATGGCTTTATTATTGCATGAAGTAAGAGTGAATAAGATTCTTAGTCAAATCTCTTCCAAATGTCCTGAAACTGGCGTAGACTTGCATCCATACATCTAATGGTCAATAATTGGTCTCTGAAGCTCAGACCAGGATTTTTAAAACACAAACATATTTATCACATCTGGCTGTACTAAACTAACTATTAAATAGGGGTGTGACGAGACACTTAATCCACGAGACGAGACACGAGATTGGGTTTACAAGAACGAGATTTTATAATTTTTTAATAAATCCTTAATGATAAAATAAATGAATGGGAAACTGAAATCACATTATTTTGAAATGTTTTACTGTCCCTAAAAATTATTTCGCTAAATGATAATGAAGTAATTTAATATTTTTGGTAATAAAAATACACCCATGTGAGCAATAACCTTTAAAATTACATAGTAATGACGATGCAATAATAATTGGTTCAAATAAAGCATCAAAACAAGTAAACACACATTACAGTAATATGTAGCCTTTGTAATAAAAAACAGCATTACGTATTATAACAAATGCATGCAGGGGGCGTTAATGGACCTGCTTCTGTTAATTTCCCTTTAGATGCTTACTTTTAGCCAAACAACATTAAAATCCATTTAAATCTTTAAATCCCAAACAAAAAGCACACGCAGTAAAGACAGAATATAATACATACACATTGCACTGGAAAAGGTTTAGCCAGAAACGTAGCTTTATGCTGATATTAGGACAGTGGCCGTTTCTCAAACAGAAAGCTGCATCCTCCGGAGCCGCATATGCAGGGTGTATACGTCTTCAAGCCTGGTTTATTTCAGTTATGCATTACATTTGCAAGTCAGAAGCATATTACCACAATTTACGATAAACTAAATATAATAGTAAATTTCATAATCGTTAATATTCTGTGATAAATCTTTATGTATGCAGTCTACAAATGCGACCTCCAAAGGATGCAGCCTTTTGTTTGAGAAACGGCCAGCATTTTACCTCCACGAGAAATCGCAATATATTTTTAATATCGCTAGATCTCGTCGCACGAGATCTCAACACACCCCTACTATTAAACTAAACTAACATCTGAACACAGTATCCAATGTACTGTAGCACATACAAATGTGCAATCTCAAACTTTTAGCTCTTTAGCTCATTGTAGATATGATGCTTGTCAATTTTTTTCTTGGGCCATGCTTGCCCTTATTTGACAGACAGTATCTAAGTAGAAAAAATTTACAAAAATACATGTACAGGGTGAAGAGAGGGGTGTGGGATATGATGTTAACAGACAGTAATTGGCAGAATGTGGTCTTGACACTTGCATGTCAATAAAAAATACAAAAACAAAGTTTTCTGTTCAGCACTTTCAACATGTACCACAGAGTATCACAAATGATGAACAATATGGAAAACATACAAATAAATGAAAGACGATCAAAATAAAGACGATTGTCGAGGTAAGAAGGAGGAAATGGGCAGTAAAACATAGTACCTAAGACACCATAGTATTTACTACAGTATAGCGAGCTTGCGTTATATTTCGCAACAATTACATGTCATCACCCCAGAATGCACTATGCACAAAACAATGGCGTCCACACAAAAAGTGTTTGCAACAAATGAGCCAAATAAGTTTTAAAAACATATACGATCAATTTTCCTCACAAACAACAATTGCTTGCATACGCAGAAATCTGACACACATACATGCACTGATTTGAATGTCTCTTACGTCAACACCTTTTCTCTTGCACAAACACACCCACACAGACCTGAAAACATGTGTTAGTACACACATCCCTGCAGATACACACACACACAAAAACCTCCACTGACAGAGATCTAATTAAGGACTGTGAGATTGAACATATCCCTCCTTCTGATAGCGTAAAATTAGATGTTACAGATTTGGAATTGCATTCTCACTGTGATGTCTGACACTGTCTACCAAATGTGTGGCTCACTGCATTGGCGTCTTTGAGTATGTCAGGCCAAAATAAAAAAGAATGTTAATCCAGTAAAAAGGGTCAAAATCAAATACAGACGACCAAATATGCAAGAACACAATTTTTGCGTGTGAAGTTTTTCTCAAACGCGAGCTGGATGAGCTGACGAATGACGATGACAAAACCCTCTAAAATTTGATTTTAAAACTGCACGCGATGCTCAGCTGTTACAATACTGTATATTTACTGTATAACCATCTTACATCATTCATATCTACTATATAGTATGCCACAACCAAACTGCATATTCTAATTTTAATAAACAGAACTACGTCTAAAACAAACACACTAAATGCTGCTGGAGACTTGCCATTGGCTGTTGTATTTCAATGAATAAATAATGAGGTGAGTCTAAGAAAGGGGCTATTTTGGGCATGTTTTACTATTAATAAAGTTTAGTTTTAATATGTGTTGTGTTATTACGTTTATGTAATACTAAATTGCATTGTTTCTGATAAATATTTTAAAGATGCGTTTTGTTTTAGTTACCGTCATAGAGAACAGTAGTCTTTTTCCTGTGAGTTAAATACTGCTGAAAAGACCTCCAAAGCTTGAATAAGCTAATCAGATAATAATGGGCAGCGACGTAAACACTAATGTTTCCCAACAGAGGATGTTTTTTGTTTAAAAAGACTCCGTTATTTTATAGTTGGCTGGACATTTTTTGGGGGGGCAGAAGGAAAATCTGGGGGGGCAATAACCCCCCAGCCCCCTCGTAGACCCGGCCCTGCTTGGCATTAACATGCGTTTTCATCGATCGGATCACAAGTGGACAACGTTAATGCCAGGTGTAAACGGTGTACAAAACGTTTCAGCTCATCCACTTTCGACCACTTTCAACCACATTTCAACCCCTTTCGATCGGATTGCTTTTGTAGTGTAACCGCACATGTGGTAGAATGTGTTTGAACAGCCACACGTGACCGCCTCTCAGCCCATTTATCTAATCTGAGGTACTGAACACAATGTTTTATGTCTTTTCTGACTTCTGGTGCGAACACATGATGAACAGTGCTATTTTTAGCCTTTCATTAATAAAACTAAAGCGGCTGATCTCCGCAGTTTCATTTTGCAAGCGTGTGAAAGTTGCGCGATCCTTTTTCATCAATTGCGCTGAAAATTCAGAGAAAGCTCTAACATATGCATCTACAAAACACTGTGCAGCATGTTTAACATGTTACTTACTACAGAAGCAGCAGACTCCGACATAATATTAGTCCATATAAAATCATCATTCCCCCTCTCCTGTTTAAATGACAGCGGAGAGACTCGCCCACCGTCTTGACAGACCACCCCCTCAGTATTCAGGACAGAAGCGGTCGAAAGTGGACAAAAGAGACGGATTTAAATACCAGGTGTAAACGTGATGTGTCTCTCTCGTTCACTTGTGATCCGATCAATGAAAACACATCTTAATACCAAGTGTAAACAGCCACAAAACGCACAACCTTGAAGCGGATGGGCTACAACAGCAGAAGACCTCACCGGGTACCACTCATCTCCACTACAAATAGGAAAAAGAGGCTGCAATTTCCACGAGCTCACCAAAATTGGACAATTGAAGATTGGAAAAATGTTGCCTGGTCTGATGAGTCTCGATTTCTGTTGAGACATTCAGATGGTAGAGTCAGAATTTGGCGTAAACAGAATGAGAACATGGATTCATCATGCCTTGTTACCACTGTGAAGGCTGGTGGTGGTGGTGTAATGGTGTGGGGGATGTTTTCTTGGCACACTTTAGGCCCCTTAGTGCCAATTGGGCATCGTTTAAATGCCACGGCCTACCTGAGCATTGTTTCTGACCATGTCCATCCCTTTGACCACCATGTACCAATCCTCTAATGGCGTCTTTCAGCAGGATAATGCACCATGTCACAAAGCTCGAATCATTTCAAATTGGTTTCTTGGACATGACAATACAGCATTCAACAGACCCGTGGTATAAATATATCTAATTTTTAGGTACAATCAAATTGGCTTTACAAGTTATTTCAACTTAAGCTGTGTTCACACAGCCAGCGACTAGCTGCGGCAGAGCAACAAGATCTTGTTCATCTCAATGGAAGCTTGGTCAGCGATTGTTGGCGACAGTGGGTGTGTCCAGAGACACAAGAAAATTTATGCAAACGATGACCGACTTTTGGGAGTTTACGTCATTTGTTTTTCATCAGTTACTCATTTGATTATGATTGTTACAAGGACAACCAGAATTAGGAATCCCTCCTAACAACCTCATTAAAAGAGAGGAGAAACACACTGTGACTATGTACTGTATACGATCTATAGAGTATATATTCCATAAGCCACTTTGTAAACACTGCGCAAAAAACGCACTACATAAATATTGTACTACACTTCTATCACTTACTAAAATGTGTCTAGAAATACCCCAATATAAGCATGACATTCATATCCCCAATTTGCTTGGCGAGTCAGAGAGCAGGAGCTGTTTTCTTAATACACAGACAGTAGAAAGTCCTATGGGGTGTCTCTTACATCACAGCTTCTTTGATTTCACTTTCTGTCTCTCATCCTCTTCCTTCCTCTTCCATCTTCTTTTTCCACCCCCCCCCCATCTCACCAGCTTTTGCGTCACGCTTTCATCCTCTGCGGGATTTCAGCATGCATTGCATCTGGAGGAGCAGCGCGTTTTGAGTTGCACTTTTGCATGCACGTGCCCAATCACAAGTACACACAAGAACAATAAGGCAAGTCTGACGTGTGTGCGATCCCCAAGATCCAAACCACAGCTAACTGGCTAGAAAGAGGTTTTTATGATCTTGTTAAAACAGGTTACATTATTCAAAGCACCATTTATTCAAAGAGAAAAAAGGGACAATAAGAGAGAAAAAGAGAAAGACTGATAGAAAAAAGAAAACCCACGGGCTGGGTAAAATTTTAATGAATTCTTGCAAAGTGGGAAGAAAAATGATTGTAAAAGTTGGCAGGAAAGGAAAAGATTTCAGCTCCAAAGATTTCTCCTGTGTCATTGGTTCTTCTCTCTTTTCTACACATCTAAAAGGAAATATTCAGAGAGTGGGGAAAAGTGAAAGAGCAGATATCTTCGCCCATATGTTTGAAGCGTCTGCCTCATGCTTTGATCATTTTTAATAAGGCACAATTAACAAATATTTTAGCAGTTTGCTGGCTGGTGTTAGCTACCTTTGCTAATGCAGTGGTTACTTATATGGTGATGTTTGATTTTGGAGTCTTTGGGAGAGGAACTGATGTGACACACCTTCAGTTGCATGCCAGTATGCTGACAGTATATCATTGCAGATGATCAAACTTTGATACAAGTGCGGTGTATATGGATATGGGTAGGTAACCCTCATCAACTGAAAGCTAATTGGTAACTTTGTACTAAGCTGCTATTGAAAGTTACTAAGGGGACTATTTTCGGGCAGTGCGTAATATCATTGCGCCTCCTGGAGCCATGTTACGACAGCAATGTCCTTCATTATTACGGCAGAATGAGAGGATAGTTCCTAGCCATATCGGCCTTGAAAATCACTACTTTTAATTTTCCGTCGGTCTTAGTACAACATGTATCTACAGAAGAGTCAAGTTTGAAAAAGGAAAAATATCGAAACTCTTTGGTTATTTTTGAGCGTGATGCTAATGGTCTAATCAGATTCAATGGATTATGCTAAGCTATGCTAAAAGTGGTACCGCCAGACCCGAACATCAGCCGAACGGATCCCAAAATGGAAAATGAGCATGTTTTCAATGTTTTCAAAAAATGGACAAATAAAAAATCATTGACGTTTGTAACTTTATTAAGGGTTAAACTATATTTGTATTATACAGTAAATACTATAAAACAATTATTTGAAATGTTATTACTTTATTTAGCTTCTGTACCTAAAAATGACAAAACATGATGATAAACATGAAAACGTCTAAATAAATAGGAAAATATTAAAATTGATATGTTTGGTATTTTTTTCACAGAACTATGTTTTTGGTATTACACCGAGAGTAAAGTACCAAAAAAAGATAACGGTGGATACAGCTAAGGCTGTCACAATGATTAAATAATCGTATTATCACAATTGTTTGACATCATCGCGATGATTTCAAATCACCACAATGATTGCACAACTCTCTAAAAAACAGAAGGGGGAGCTGTAGCGCCTGTATACACGAGACAGTATTAGATGGCGTTCCTTAACTGACAGTGTAATGCAATACATTGCAAAACCATTCAATACAGAGGAAAAAACAGCATTTAAAGAAATGCTGCGAAACTTTGATAAGCAGTATGAACTATTTATCATTAAATAATTACTTTTAAATATGTGTTATGTGTATTAATATTCACTGCTAGGTAAACCTTGCAAAATATTTAATTTAAATAATAACAACAATGTATGAAAAATATTTAATGAACAAACAAAATGTATGAAAATTAAAGGCGGAGTCCACGATGTTTGAAAAACGCGTTGGAAAAGGAGACGGGCCGACTACCAAAACACACTTATAGCCAATCAAATCAAATCAAATCAAATGCCGGTTTGCGTATGTGTGGGGCGGGTCTATCAAAAGAAGGTCCAGATTCTATTGGGGTAGGGGCGTGTTTGTTTAGGTGATTTCAAATATCAACATTGGCTTTCAAACATCATGGACTCCGCCTTTAAATGACAAAGCAATAAAATAGACAATTAATCATCATAACCGGCAAAAGTTAAAAACAGGCAATTAATTGTCAGAATTGTCATAATTTATTAGGCAATTAACCGTCAGCCAAATTTCATAATCGTGACAGCCCTAGATACGGCACCGAATTTCAAGTACCAATACGGGTACCATACCGATTAAAATGTGAATTGTACCCGACCCTACTTTTGACAAATGAATTTTGTGTTTTTTATGACTTTCGACCCTCATTGGTAAGACAAAATCTAAATAAGCAACTTACTGTAATAAAAGCAAAAGTCTGTAAATGTCAACATCACCATTAAGCTCTTTTTAATTGATACTTTGGGTGTACTTTAGGGGCTCCTGTGCCATCCAAGCAACTGCTATTGAGATGAATGAGAATGTTAACAAAGAGCAACTTTTACCTGGTATTACAGGCCTCCAAGCTAAAGAATGTAAAAAGGGGAAAAGGCAGACAGGGACAGGATATAGTCTGGCCAGACTGGCGCTTTGTGAGTGTTAATACGAAGGATAATTACGTTAAAGGTCTGTGGAAGGCTTGTAATGTGGTCAGCATGGTGATGCAATTTAATTAGCCTTTATATGAACATGTCCGGAGTCTTGTTTAATAGACGTGCATGCATAAAAATAAAGAAAGTTGCTAGACACATAAACAACATTAACTCTAAGACTGTTGTGTTGCAGAACGCATGGCCATCAAGCAAATTGGTTAGCAACAATGGGGGAATGTAACATCAACTAATTAATATTCATGAGCAAGCAAATATATATTTCTAATGTGAAGTACTCAGTGATTCATGTATGAGCCAAAATTAAGTCAGAGCAGGACATGTGTATAATGCTGTAATGTACATGTGTTAAACAAATACACACCTTACTGTTCATCTTGTTAACGCACACACACAAACATACACACACAATATTAAAAATGTCATTCTGCACTGATGGTTTTCATTAACACTTCTTATCACACATGACTGATAGCACAAAACATTGTTGCCAAACATTGGACTTAGATTCTAAGGACTTGCTCTCGCTCTCTCTCTCTCTCTCTCTCTCTCTCTCTCTCTCTCTCTCTCTCTCTCTCTCTGCAAAATCAGATGCACCGCCCCTATATTCTTGTTTCCAGTTACTGAGCAATAAAAAATGTGACACACCAAAAAAGGATAAATGACATGCTAATGGGAGGCTTTTATAAAATGCTGTTTCCTAGCAACTAACAGGTGAGAAGGGCTGCAAATCTATGCACCCACAGCAACCAAAATCATGCTGAGATCATGGGAGAACCAAAAAGAGAAAAATGAGAGAGACTGTCATAGATAATGTTAGTGTAAAAGTATATAAAAGTACACCACCTGAATATACAATGGCAAAATAAAGTGGTAAACTGGTTTTCTACAGTGATTTGCCATAAAATGTGATTTGATTCTCATCTAGGTCACAACAATAGACAAACACAATGTGCATAAGCTGACAACACACAAATAATTCAAGTTTCTTCTTTTTTGAAAACACCAATTAAACATTCACAGTGCTGGAGGAAAATGTAAGTGAACCCATAGACTAATTACTTTATTGAAAGCTAATTTGTGTCAGAAACTGGCAAAATGGATTCCAATTAATAAAATTACTTTAAAAGGTGTGGTTTAGTGCAACTTTGATTGATTAAAAGATGCTAAAACATTTTAAGATTGCTACCTCCGCCATTGACGAGTTAACTCGTCAATTAAGAGAAAACGCTTCCCTTCCAATCACGAGTTTTCTGGCAATCGGTATTTCCGCTATTATTCACCAGGTGGCGCTCTTACCCAACTTATAAAATGCTGAAGTATTCCCTTAGGGCATCATGTTTTGATGATAGCTCTGAATCTGATCTCTCTCAAAAGTTCTTCACAAAAATCAAATTATCTCAGCCCTTTGCTCAATATTTGGTATTTTTGAATATGAGAGGTGATAAAAAGAGACCAAATAACGGATGAAACCTTTATTTATTTTTTTATTTGAAAGCAGAGAGTCTTTCATTTGATATATTGTATGTTTATTTATTTAAAAAATAAATTTTTAAACTTTTGTGAAAATCATAAAAAAATGCTGGCGCTGAGTGGCAACTTTTTTTTAAATGCTGGCTGGTAAAGAGTTAAGAAACATCAGCTCATATGAACCATGCCTCTCTAAAGATATCTGATCAAGGGCTGTTGCACTCCATATGGATGAAAAGGGATACAAAACAATCTCAAAATGTTTAGACATCCATCAATCTACAGTAAAGACAAATTGTCTATAAATGGAGACATTTCAAAACACTTTGTTTTAAGATGTCAAATAAATCTTTGATGGCCCCAGAGTACGTATGTGAAGTTTTAGCTCAAAATACCATATAGATCATTTATTATAGCATGTTAAAATTGCCACTTTGTAGGTGTGAGCAAAAATGTGCCATCAAATTCTGACATCACAAGGGGAGCCAAATTTCAATGGCATATCTTTTCACATGCTTGCAGAGAATGGTTTACCAAAACTAAATCTTTTTCATATTTTCTAGGTTGATAGAAGCACTGGGGACCCAATTATAGCACTTAAACATGAAAAAAGTCAGATTTTCATCTCATGTCCCCATTAATACTGCCTTCCTAGAAGTGGGCGCACAGAGGAGATGACTCCTAAGGCACAATACAGAATACTCAATGAAGAGTAACAGCTAAGGCTTGAGACATCCTTGGAACTGGCACACATCTATGTTCATAAGTCTACCATACGCAAGTCTTTGAACAGGCACAGTGTCTATGGCAGAACACCAAGGAGGAAGCCGCTGCTCTCCCGAAAAACATTACTGTGAGCCTGAAGTTTGCAAAAGAACAGCTTGGCAAACCCCAGTGCTACTGGGAAAATATTTTATGGACTGATGAAAAGTTGAATTATGGGAAAAATACTATGGTGCAAAAAGCACACAGCTTACCAACAGAAAGCATCACTCCAATAGTAAAGTATGGTGGAGGGAACATCCTGATTTGGGCATGCTTTGCTGCCTCAGGGCTTGGACCACATGCCATTATTGTGGGGAAAATGAATTCCCAAGTTTAACAAAATATCCTACAGGATAATTTCAGGGTGGCTGTCCGCCAGTTGAAGCTCAGAAGTTGGTTGACACAGCAGGACAATGACCTTACAGGGGACATTTCACAAGACTTTTTTAAAATGTCAAATAAATCATTGGTGTCCCCAGAGTATGTATGTGAACTTTTACCTTAAAATACCATATTGATAATTTATTATAACATGTTAAAATTGCCACTTTTCAGATGTGTCGCTTTTGGGTGTGTCATTTTAAATGCAAATGAGTTGATCTCTGCACTAAATTGCAGTGCCGTGGTCAGATTAAGGGGCGGGATTATCCCCATCTAACATCACAAAGGGAGCAAAATTTCAGTGAGCTATTTTTTCACATGCTTGCAGAGAATGGTTTACCCAAACTAAGGTACTGGGTGGGTATTTTCACATTTTCTAGGTTGATACAAGCACTGGGGACCCAATTATTGCACTTAAACATGGAAAAAGTCAGATTTTCATGATATGCCCCCTTTAAGCATCAAAGTAAATCCACCACAGACTAGCTTAAGAAAAACAACATGCGCCATTTGGAGTGGCCTAGTCATAGCCCAGACCTTAACCTGTGGAATGATCCCAAGAGAGCGGTTCACACTAGAAATCCTACAAATGTGTCTGAATTTAACCAGTTTTGTAAAGGGAAATTCTTCTGAGACATGTGCGGGTCTGATTCAGAGCTACTGAAAGCGCTTGCTTGAAGTAATTGCTTCCAAAGGACTGGAGGTTCAACAAGCTATTAAATCCAAGAGTTTTCTTGCATTTTCCTCCAGCACTGTGAATGTTTAATGGGTGTTTTCAAAAAAGACACAAGAAA
Organism: Misgurnus anguillicaudatus; assembly: GCF_027580225.2. Classification (NCBI taxonomy): domain Eukaryota; kingdom Metazoa; phylum Chordata; class Actinopteri; order Cypriniformes; family Cobitidae; genus Misgurnus; species Misgurnus anguillicaudatus. The sequence continues at coordinate 20,197,938 of NC_073341.2, forward strand.
CTAGAATTATTGTGTGTTGTCAGCTTATACACATTGTGTTTGTCTATTGTTGTGACCTAGATCACATAGCAAATCACAGTAGAAAACCAGTTTATTCCTAGGGGTTCACATACTTTTTCTTGCCACTGTACCACCTGCAGCGAAAAACCTGTTTGTGTACATGGTTCATTTTTTATATTGAAAGCCACTGAAAGAGGAAACCAGATGCCTCACAAGCATTTCTATTAGAAAACAATGATGTGACATGATTGTAAGCTGGAGTGGAGCGCGACTGTGTGTAATCAATGCAATGCATTTAGATCTGGTCCAGCACTTCAACAAGAAGCCTTTAGGTTCTCTCTTCACTGGTATCAATACATGTGCGTTTGTGTGCATAACACCAAAACATTACCCGCAGCTTTATATCTTTTTAGATTTAACCCATTAAATGTAAAATCAGCATCACAACTGCCATAAGGTTAAAAATAAAAGGATGGGTACGTACAGACCAGCAGTTTGTGTTGTTGTTTAACCAGGAAGAGGGCGGAGGTCTCAGGTAAGAGTTTGTATTTCCTGGCCTCTAGCCAGTATGCTTCCACGTGCTGAGGAGACAACTCGCATATATAAAATGGAAACACCTCATTCCTTGGTTTCTGAAAAAAGAAAAAAAAACATATATAAATAAATTGCCTACATATATGCATTATATAAAATATCAAACCATACAATACCAAACTATTTTACAATTAGTATTTTTAGTGGACATTGATTTTCACGAATCATTAGTGGTCATCTAAATGAGTGGCATCAACTAAACAGCCTTTTACTGTGTGTGTGTGTGTGTGTGTGTGTGTGTGTGTGTGTGTGTGTACACATGTTCTTTGTTGGTAGAGTTAGGCTTTTGTGGTTCTTGCCAACAGTGGTGGTTTCCTGTAAGGCCTGACTTTAGCAGGTGGCCAATGAGTACAAAACAACGTTACACCATCATCATGTCCTTAACACATTAGCAGGGACCATTAATACTCTGGCAAGCAAACATGAGCTTATCAGTGTATCTGTTTGAACATGCATGTGTGTATTTGTATTTGTAACGTCTCAACAAAATGGTTCACCTGCTCTATATAGAAGAGAAAGAGGAAAAAACTAACCAACAACAAAGAAAACACAAAAGAGGGTATAATAAAAACCACCACCACATACGCAATATGAATACTATGAATGCAAGCAGATGTTCGGATTCAGCACAGGCCTCATATATGAGCCTATTAAAAAATTATGGGTAAAAAAGAAACAGTCTGGCCACTTTTCTCAACGTAACACAGCAGGATGTTAAAATTCGTCTTTTTACTCAAATTGTTAATATAATTTATAACAAAAAAATGTTACATTAGAAAAATGCATACAGGAAGCCTAAAGGAATATTAGGAACACCTGTTCAATTTCTCATTAATGCAATTATCTAATCAACCACTTACATGGCTTCAATGCATTTAGGGGTGTGGTCCTGGTCAAGACAATCTCCTGAACTCCAAACTGAATGTCAGAATGGGAAAGAAAAGTGATTTAAGCAAATTTGAGCGTGGCATGATTGTAGGTGCCAGACGGGCCGGCCTGAGTATTTCACAATCTGCTCAGTTACTGGGATTTTCACACACAACCATTTCTAGGGTTTACAAAGAATGGTGTGAAAAGGGAAAAACACCCAGTATGCGGCAGTCCTGTGGGCGAGAATGCCTTGTTGATGCTAGAGGTCAGAGGAGAATGGGCCGACTGATTCAAGCTGATAGAAGAGCAACTTTGACTGTAACCACTTGTTACAACTGAGGTATGCAGCAAAGCATTTATGAAGCCACAACACGCACAACATTGAAGCGGATGTGCTACAACAGGAGAAGACCCCATCGGGTACCACTCATCTCCACTACAAATAGGAAAAAGAGGCTACAATTTGCACAAGCTCACCAAAATTGGACAGTTGAAGACTGGAAAAATGTTGCCTGGTCTGAAGAGTCTCGATTTCTGTTGAGACATTAAGATGGTAGAGTCAGAATTTGGCGTAAACAGAATGAGAACATGGATACATCATGGCTTGTTACCACTGTGCAGGCTGGTGGTGTAATGGTGTGGGGGATGTTTTCTTGGCACTCTTTAGGCCCATTAGTGCCAGTTGGGCATCGTTTAAATGCCATGGCCTACCTGAGCATTGTTTCTGACCATGTCCATCCCTTTATGACCACCATGTACCCATCCTCTGATGGCTACTTCCAGCAGGATAATGCACCATGTCACAAAGCTTGAATCATTTCAAATTGGTTTCTTGAACATGACAATGAGTTCACTGTACTAAAATGGCCCCCACAGTCACCAGATCTCAACCCAATAGAGCATCTTTGGGATGAGGTGGAACGGGAGCGTCGTGCCCTGGATGTGCATCTCACAAATCTCCATCAACTGCAAGATGCTATCCTATCAATATTGGCCAACATTTCAACCTTGTTGAATCAATGCCATGTAAAATTAAGGCAGATCTAAAGGTGAAAGGGGGTCAAACACAGTATTAGTATGGTGTTCCTAATAATCCTTTAGGTGAGTGTATAATTTAGTGGTCTCATATATTGGACTGTATATATCATCAGCATTTGAATTCAATAGTTCAGGTTACTATAGATCTTTGATGAGACCAGAACTTAAAGAGAATATTGTATGTGAAGCCTGAATCTATTTCACTTAAAAAAGGCAAACTGCGTCCTAATATAAAAAAACAAAAACACCCCAGAATCACCCAGCAAACAGCTTGAAGTACCTACAGTACATGTGTGGCATTTAAGATCTCCAGATACTCACACCTGCTTAAGCGTCCGCTCTTAAATGACCGGGATAGGTGAGTTAGCCTAACAGTTAGCTTAGCTCTTCAGATCACAGGAAGTAGAAAGAACAAAAAGGATGATTACTAATTCATTGTGCCAGTCAGGTGTAACGGAGGGGATCCTTTGTTCTGGAGAAGATTCAGAAATGTTACACTGTGAGACAAATTCATCTACGCTTCATCTCCAGGGCTAAAATTAGACATGGATGTAAATAGATGCAAAGAGGAAAACTGTTTGATCATTGACAAGTGTGTGGGTTGACCAGCAGGCATGCTGTGCATAGCTTGTTTGTTTAAGTTGTGGCTGTTTGTATAGTAATGTAACTGAGCATGCATGTGTACGTCAGTGTTCACGTCATAACTGATTAGCTAATGTCTCTTGTTAAGGGCACGTGGCTTCTTCTCCTGTAACATTTCTTCATTTTTTTTTAAGAACGTCCAAACAAACAACCAGCTATTTATTGCAATAGGTAGATATCAAGCTTATCATTTTCATGGTCTTATTCTACTCCAAATAATGTTTTTTTATTATGGCCAACCATGCAAATTGTTTAAAAAATAAATAATAATCCAAGTACTTGACTGTGGTTAAACATTCTAAAACCAGTGATGGGATGATTAGACCCCCAACCAATAGGCTACTGGGCAACACAAGCTCAACCCTCCGGCAAGCCAAAGCAGTAATGTCGGTAATGTACACAGGCATCTGGACATTGGCAGTCCATAAAGAGACAGAATGGATGTTCTGGCAGTAAAATGAGAGAAAGAGAGTGGAGGGAGGGGGTGGATGTGAAAATGAGAAAGACCTGATAAATTGGCAGAGGTATGATAATGTCACCGTGTTTACCTTTAGCATTTAAAAATCTCACCAGCTGAGTTCACATGACGTAAGTAATTAAAAACAACAATTCATTTTCCGCTCAATCACTGTTCACCGCACATCACATTGAGAACAGTTACTGTTTATCTGTAACAATTTGAATAAGAACGTTTTATTCAGACTAAAAGTGGGTTTACAACATTTTCTTTTGTGTTTTCACATACAGATGACATCGTTGTCAAAATGATCCCTGTTTAAAACGATCCGCAAAAATGCATATTATGCATGAAAGCCAGTACACTGTAAAAAAATCCTTGTTAGACTTAAAGGTGGTGTGTGTAAATTTTAGCTGCATCTAGTGGTTGCGAATTGGAACCAACAGCTCATCCCTCAAATTCAAAACGCATATGGTAGCAACGTAGGGAAGAAATGCGCTCTGTATTACAGATTGTCCGTTTAGGGCTACTGTAGAAACCAGGGCTTTGAACCAGATTTTTTCCCAATTGTTTTGTTCCGAACAGAAACAGTATTTTAATGTTTTCGGTTTTCGATTCAACCCTAAAATTGACGTTCCTGAACCGGTTAGAACAAAAAATAAAGTTCCCGAACCGGTTAATAACGTTCCATGTCAGCTGTGGGACATACAAATAAGTAGGCTGATCATTAGGACATTAAACTTAAATTATTAGTCTATATTTTTCCTTAAGTCTTCAAACATTAAAAAAGGTTACATTATGTAAGCGGCATAACTGTTATTCTGATATGCCTACATTTGTTTCAGCATTATACATGAATTAAGACGAGGACAATTTCTGCCATGTTGTTTATATAACAACTTAAACAAATGTTTTATTAGAAAAAGAATACTGTGGTATTTTGAGATCATTTTGTTTGTATGTGTCCTGTCAGGAACAGAAAGATTGTTCGCTTGCTTTTTGAAACGCATCTCTCCGTGTTTGCACTTTTGAGAGATGCGCAGACGGAAAACAAATTCCAAACGGCCCTTCGGGCAGAAAATGCTGCATAAACAGTCACTCCACATACAGTTAAGTGAAAATTATGTTGTTTTTCAGTGCTTTATATAGAAAATTGCTCCATAAGGGCAGTTTTTTTTAGTTTTACCAATAATTAGTATTAAAAAACAAACATCTTGAGATACTTGGTAGCCTACAATATTTACCTCTTATGATTGAGCATTATTACACGGCTCTCTGGAATGCTTGATTCTGATTGGCAGTTGAGACATTTGCAGGTTCGTTCTTTTCAAATAATAACCGCTCCAAAGTAATAACAAATAGCCGGTACTACTTGTAAGAGTAAAATCGCTCCGCGCCAACAAAGATCAATAAAGATTACTGTTTGGCGCCATCTTGTGACAAACACTGGAGAACCACGACAAGACACAGACAGCTTACTGAGACTGAACTTGACAAAATAGAGCATGACAGCTACGAAGCCAACACACAAAAAAATACAGAATGGGCATTAAAACTTCTCAAAGACTGGCTAAAAGAGAAAAAAATGGATGGAGACAGACAAGTATGAAGCAGAGGATCTTAATAAGGTATTACGATAATTTTATGCATCTGTGCAAAGTTTCGTGGAAGGATAAAAATGTTAATTTAAAACAAATATGCCAGTAAAATGTTTCAAATTCATATTCATGTCCAGTTTTTTTCTTATGTGGCAAGTAGCCGTGTACTAAGCGGGATAATGTAGAGGCAGCCGGTAGTTATTGGGAAAAAAGCCCCTTCAGTGTGATACAAGACCCTCCGCTTCGCGTCGGGTCCTGATCACACTGTTGGGGCTTATTTCCCGATAACTACCGGCTGCCTCTACATTATCCCTTACTTAGAGACTTGGGCTTGAGTGTAGGTTACTTGCTGGTGGCAAGCTTCGCATTTTTTGAACTTCACCGAGTCATATTGCACAGAAATCTTGTCAAAGAAGGGAAAAAAATAACTGTACTAAACGGTTACCATTATTTTAAATAAACGTTTCTGTTCTGGAACTTATATTTATTTAAAAGTTTCTGGTTTTGTTTCTGTTCCTTGCAAAACATCAAAAGTTTCTGGTTTTCGTTTCGTGAACCGGTTCAAAGCCTTGGTAGAAACATGACGGCAGCTTCCATGTAAGGTGACCCGCAGTGTATGTAAATAAAAACGGCTCATTCTAAGGTATTATAAACAATACGGTTCATTATGTAAGGTCTTTATACACCACTGATAATAAAGTTATGTTATGTATATTCATACAGCACACATCTCTGCTACAAATGATCACTTATCCATCTTGGACAATTACACCAAACGTGACAGAAGTGCAAACGTTACAACTTATCCCATAGATGGGGTTAATTGTAACAGGCACGGGGTTAGTTGTAACACTTGCTAAATATTAAGTTTGCAAGCAAATATTTCAATACTATTTTGTCTATATACTTAAAGTGGATATTGTTTATATATCGGTCTATAATAGACAGATATCCACACTGTATTCATTCATCCAGCCCTTTTCTAAAATAGTTCAATTATAAATGGATACAAATGTCTAAATATGTGAGAAAAAGCAGCACAATTATGACAAACATACTACAGTTTCAAAGTATGATTTCAATCTTTGACGTGACCTTATTCAATCAATATTAAAGATATGAACAAAAATACATTTGACAAACGATTTCTGATAAGACAGGCACATTAATTTTGTTGGCAGCCAGCAATCATTCGTTTGTAGCCCATTTAAAACAATGTTAAGAATTACGCTAACGTTAGCGAGTTTCATATCGTAAGTGCTGAGGGGTTAGTTGTAACCCCGCTGGGTCAAAATATATTCAAGCCCACCAAAAAAGTTGCTAAGAGCTGCAGACATATTTCAAAACGATGCTATGTTTTAGTCAACAAGACACTGATTAATATGATATAGCATTGGATTTGTTATCTTACACACCCAACTTAGAAACCGAAAAAAAAAACATATGATGAAAAAATTTACTTACATGCCACCAAAACACTCGTTCATCAATAACTCTCTGGAAAAACATTATACATTTACCATAATTTGCGGGAGATCGTCTTTTGGCAGCGTAAATAAAATGCCGGAAAAACAAAACTCTCAACCTTGTGCAATAATGTAAACAGTCCGTGTTAAAACTAACCCCACGTTAGTTTTTGCCTCGCACACCCCTAGTAGTTGATACGCTTTAGCTATGATTTGAACTAAGGTAATTTATTGTTTTTTTATTTTGCTCAGAAATAATCTACTTTAGAAGGACTCTTTTGTTATTGATTCTTTGTGGAAGTCTACAGAAGTTACGTTTGGGCCACAAGCGCCATTTGTTTATGTTGTGGCCACTGACACCATCTATAAACAGTGTAATTGAAACAATCCAAACATTCAGGACGTCTACACTCTTGCCTTAAATAAAGCAAAAACCTCTCGGTTAAAATGGCGTATGATGGTTCTTTAGTAACATTTTAAAGGGCGGGCTATGCAACAAGAAACAATCAGTGCAGATTAGCAAGGCGCCACGCTAATTCAGCACCATAAATCTGATCACACCAATGGCTCAACATCCATCTTCATCCGCCCCATGGAAACAAACAAAGGCCTGATAATTCCATCATTGTGTCACTGTTTGCAAAGCAGAGCCGTGATCTCCCGATTATCAATATTAATAAGCGTGTTTGCCTCTGTGAATATGCTTAAACCTTTTTTCCAACAGCCTTTAGGCCATTTATATCGAGGTCAGGCGTGGCATCCCGCCAGCACAGGCAAACGTTCGTCTGATGCCAGTGTGTCGCCTGTTACAGTGAAACTCTACAGACAGGAGTGTCAATCTAGAAGGCGGCCACCCCTCCTCATCGTTTGCCTAATTGCTTTTCAGTGAGGGCAAGTCAAATTAAATCTAGCCTATTACAGCTATGCTATTCAATTAGCCTTTGCTACTGTCGAGCTCTGAGAGGCTGAGATAAAGATTCTGCGCTCGGCTTCTCCGTATGCTGCTCGCATTAGCATGGGACCACTGGAAAGCAAGAAAGGCACTTCAGTGAAAGATTATAAAGAAAACATCTGACCACATTCATTAAGTGCTGTCATTCTGCAGCTTTCAAGCACAAGAAAGTAAAGGGATGCAAAACTTTCATGTGTATCAGAGTTGTGGTGCAGTATATCAATCGAAGTTTAGAGACACCTGCTCATTCTTTAGTACTAACACTGAACACCCAAAAAAACACTTCCTGCGTGATTTAAATGTATTTCTTATTAACCAGAATGTAAGAATCACTTGGGATAATGTAAATACACATGTGAACAAAACACTGTGCTAATGATGGCATGGAGTTGATCAGTCTGTGGCACTGCTCAGGTGTTATGAAAGCCCAGGTTGCTCTGATTGTGGCCTTTAGCTCTTCTGCATTGTTGGGTCTGGCATTTCGCATCTTCCTCTTCACAATACCCCATAGATTTTCTATGGGGTTAAGGTCAGGCGAGTTTGATGGCCAATTAATAACAGGGATACCATGGTCCTTAAACCAGGTACTGGTAGATTCGGCACTGTGTGCAGGTGCCAAGTCCTGTTGGAAAATGAAATCTGCATCGCCATAAAGTTGGTCAGCAGCAGGAAGCATGGTCATGTGCATAGTCATGTTAAAACAGGAAGGGGCCATCCCCAAATTGTTCCCAAAAAGTTGGGAGCATGAAATTGTCCAAAATGTCTTGGTATGATGAAGCATTAAGAGTTCCTGAGGCCATGGAAGTGATCGGAATACCTGAATTCAATGATTTGGTGTCACGATAGGAACCAGGAAGTAAACTGAAGGTAAGTAGAAATGTACTTTATTGTAACACACATTTAGGCAGAGACTAAACAGGTGAGTATTTGGTAATAGGCAGTTGATAAGAGCACTTAGCTGAATAAATAATAATGTCTCCTGCAGGAGAAGGATACTGGATTTTCGGAAGGGTTCGGATGAAGATATCAGGCGTTCCAGGTAAGTGAAGCGGGTGAGTCTCAGCGTTCAATAATTAGACCAGACGAGGACTGAATGTGAAGGTGAGGTATATAAAGGGATATGGTGATGGGACACAGGTGGTGGTGAATAGTAGGCTATTCAGGGGAGAGTAAACGAGTGGGAGGAGTGAATGATGATGTGGATGGTGATGGTACCCTGACATTTGGAGGGGTGTCCCAAAACTTTTGGCAATATAGTGTATATCCATTAACACATCAGAGGTCTCTCTGGAGCTCCAAAAATAAAGTTAAATTGCAATGTGTGAGGAGAAAATTTGAAATGAAGGCAAAGAACTGAAAAGATTTGTCTGATGGCACCGTGCGATGATATTTGTGCTGGCATAATGATGTGTGAAATTAAATTGATCAGAACAGCAGTGAGAATCAATTAACCCTGGAGAGTAAACAAGGGGACCTTTTTCTTCACTTTTATATCGATCGGGAAAACACAGAAAAATAGCATGAAATTATGAAGAGTCAAAACCTTAAAGGAACACGCCCAGATTTTGGGAACTTAGCTTATTAACTATAGCTAGCTGAAGCCATTCACTTTTAGTCTTTGTGCTAAGCTAAGCTAGCGGGGGCTGCGTCAGACAGAGTTACAGCACGCACGGAGATGAGAAAGGTATGTACAGAGTTAATCTAATCAAATGCCAAAATTTAAGTCATTATTCACAGAAAATGTTACTTTACTTAAAAAGCTATATTCATGGGCAAATAAAGAATTAAGATGTAGTTCATACTCATTTACTTGTCTGCATCTCTTTTAGCAATTGGAACAGCTGTTTCCAAAGTGTCCCAGATAGCTGAAATCCCTGACAACATCACATCCTGAGTCAGTGCCCAGTGTGCTCTGATACAGCAGCGTTACATTCACCCAGAGAATGTGGAAGCTTTGGCACATATGACACATACAAAAACCAAAAATAACAACTCATCATCTAAAAAACATACTGTTTCTCACTGCCTAAAGGCCGAAGTATGGTCCATTTTTAAGCGTATGTGAGGGTCTGCGTACAGTGCGAGTGACGCAATTTTTGTCATCATAATGTCCCAGAATGTACGCAGGGTTTCCCGCAGCACTTTGGAGTTCGAGAGGCCCACCTAAGCTTGGAAACTCTACCGCCTTAACTAGGTCGTCCAAAAAAAAAAAAAGTAGTTACACAAAAGGCCGTCAAGTGCATCTCGGAGAATAACGCGGACGCGATTCACAGTGGCTCAGGGACGGCAGTGGCTCAGTGGTTCATGTAGGTTGTCTACAAACCGGAAGGTTGGTGGTTCAATCCCCGGCTCCACCGGACCAAGTGTCGAGGTGTCCTTGAGCAAGACACCTAACCCCAACGGCTCCCGACGAGCTGGCTGGCGCCTTGCACGGCTGACACCGTCGCCGGTGTATGAATGTGGGAGTGAATGGGTGAATGTGAGGCAAATTGTAAAGCTCTTTGGATGGCCTTCTGTTAAAAGCGCTATATAAATGCAGTCCATTTACCACACCATGTGCATCCGCGCCACACGGCCAAAATGAGATAAAGACGTGGTCCGAGGATAGCCAGTTGATAAAACGCGTGTCCATGAGAACTGTGAGTGGACTTATGTTTTGGGTTTATTTAAGCCTTATATTGTATTAGTCTGTAGTTCTTGCAAATTTAAAGTTAGCTGGTGATATTGTTGTTTGAGCAACCTGCTAGCTAGGTTTCACGTGCCTTTTGATTCGATATAATTGTTGAGCGCTCTTGCTAACTTTATTATGTGCATTATTTACATGCTACAATAGTTACACTCCTTTAAGATAATGTAATTAATAGTGGGAAATAATCAGTTTTTACAATTTTTGCGCTATCTAAGATAATGTAATTAATAGTGGGAAATAATCAGTTTTTACAATTTTTGCGCTATCTATCATCGTTCGCCAGACGTTCTACAACATCTGCTTTAGTTTGTGTTTATTACCCCTTTAGTTTCACTTCATCACGCAGTTATTCCTGTTAGAGGTAAAACATTTAATTTATTAATAATTTAATATGTGTTCATTTTCTGTCATAGTTTCTAAATTATGTGTCAAATTAAGCTTTATTTGCGTGTTTTAAATAAAAATATTTTAATTTTCATCATGACGCGTATGCCCCGCCCCTTTGATTACAACGCCCCCGGCCCCACCCAACCATCCACCTTAAATGACACATTTTCTGCGGCAAACACTGGTACGAGTCAAATAAACTATGCTTAGCAAGGTTGTGCTTTCGACCGTGCATGTACATTCACATACACATAAAAAGCAGACTATACACAGGCCTTTAGCCTAAAGAAACCCAATAAGAGCAAAAAAAGAAGAAACTATACAACTGATTCACTACTTTTTCGTTATTCACCATAAATCGTGTTATAATCACATCAAACATTGTGTGCTGTTGGCAAGGTGTGAGCTATTCAACATGATCTGACTTGCATAAACTAACACTGGAGGAAGAACCATAGCCATACCTCCCAAGTAAGGGACTTTTTATTGTGGACCACAAATAAATAAGTGAAAAAATAGCTACACTCCAGAACATCTTGGTAAACACAAAACAAACCACTGAAAAACATTCAGCTTAACAGCAAAGCAACAGCATGGCAGCCTGGTACTGTAATTGTTAGTTTATGCCAACTTTTTTTTAACAAATAGAAACTTATTGTAAAGTGTTAACAAAATAATTCATGGACAATAATTTTGTCTATGTGAAAGAGTTGATGGACATCCAACAGGAAATGACCTTGAGTCAGCAGCACTGTCAGATGTGGTTAGATGTCCATACTGTAAGGAGACAGCGATAACCAGAAAAATAAGAGGGATGATGGGAACATTTCTTTTATATGGGAACTGCCAATCTTTATCTTTACAGTACAGATTGAGAGCAGAACTACAAGAGTACTGCACTGGACCAAAGCCAGTGAATGCTATGGCTATATAAATGGCTATTTCTATATAACAATGGTGTTAAGAAATAAACAAACATAAATCTTTCAATACTGTCTATTTTGCTTTTCTTTATGTGTACTTTTAGAACTGTAATGAAATAATTAGCTAAACATTTTGATGCAGCAATTAACATTTACTTGTGTATAAAATCATAAACACTTATTCAACACGAGCATCAGACACCAAGACCACAAAAACAAACAAGCTGTCTTTCTCCAAAAAGTCTCCGGAAGCGACACCAGATGTCCGCCGGCAACACCCAGGGAGGGTGTCTCTGGATGATTATAGGGTGAGCTTTGATGCTTTGGCTGTCACTGACAACACTGCAGTATAATAGATGCTGGATCCCAAGCTGGGCTTTACAGAAAGGTGTTACTTCATATTAGTGTGAATCCCCACATGATTGGATCAACAAGTTTTTGCATTAATATGCTAAGGTCAAAAGCAATCAGAGGCAGAGCTAAATCCTATCTGGCATGAAGCTTTCTACTCATGCTAACTACTGATCTTCTAATCATGAAAAATTGCAACTGGCACCCCCAAGGACACCCACGTTCCACAATATTCTTAAATAAGGTCCTGTCCTATATTGTGCCTTTAGACCTTACAGTCCATATTGTACACAAATATGTGACCCTGGACCACCAAACCATAAGAATATATTTTATGAAATGTTGGGTTTTATTTAGGGATCGACCGATATGGATTTTTCAGTGCCGATGCCGATTTTTGTTTGATCAGCCTTAGCCGATGTCCGATACAGGCTGCCGATATTTGGAGCCGATACTGCTTTTGCTAACTCAATTTACATCATAAAAATGATACAATGATGATGCCAAATGTTACAAGTCTCAATTTTAAAAAAGTAACATTTACTGAACTTAAAAAAAAAACTATATTTAACAAATATTAAAAACAGGTAACTAATATAACTAGTTTTAACAAACATGCTTTACTAAAAACATTACTTGTGTCCATTTTGAGGCAAAACACAGGGCAGTGATGTATTTTAAGATATGTTAAAAAAAGATTTGGACAGTTCTTACATTTATTTTAGTCTAGGACTAGTCTAATTCCTGTCCGGAAAATGGCCTCATAGGGATGAGAAATAAAAACCGGCTTTGTCCAGCTGTGATCAGCTGTTAGGCCGAGCTTTCGATGTTGTCATGGAAAGATTGGTTGTTTTTAGTCACATGACCTGCAATCGCTTGTGGCTTTCAGCACTCTGTCTGTAACTAATGTCGGAGAAAATCGACGAACACGGCAGCCATGTATCGGCCGATGCCGATACACATAAAACTCGCAAATATCGGCCCGATATATCACTAGTTTTATTAGGATATGGTCAATATTTGGTCAACTATTTGAAAACTGAGGCTGCAAAAAAAATCTATATATTGAGAAAATCACCTTTAAAGTTGTACAAATGAAGTCCTTAGCAACACATATTACTAATGATAAATACATTTTTTTATATATTTATGGTAACAAATTCACAAAATATCTTAAAGGGGACAGAGAATGAAAAACCATTTTTACCTTGTCTTTGTTGAATAATGGTAGTCTACCCACATTCACAAACATACAAAAAGTGCTAAACATGCTAAACATCTCAGTCTCATAGAAATTCCTCTTTTAGAAATGTCAGCCAGAAAACAGGCCAATCTGAAAAACTGATGCTTATGACATCACAGGCATCTAACTGCCCCTCCACTTTAAAATAATTCGCTACATTTTTTGAGTGGCAGCAAAGTCAGCCAATCAGTAATGAAATTGCAAGTCAAGCCAGTAGGGGGAGCCAAATAGGTGCAAAACCACTTGTTTAAAATCCCCCACCCTAATAGAGCTATCTGAGAGAGGTTTTTAGGAAGCTTCTAAGGCAATACAGACCCAAACTAAAAAAAAATTGTCTACATGTCACATCACAGAACAAGGATAAATACTCCGTTCAATCATTCTGTCACCTTTAATGGAACAATTCATATTTTTGTCCTATACAATGGATTGTTGGCTATTGCTACAAATATACCCATGCTACTTATGATTGGTTTTGTGGGTGAAGGTTCACAGAAAAAAAATGATGTTTTGGGGGGTCTGAAAACAGAAACTTAAAAAAATAAGATTCAAGTGCATTTTTTTAAATAAACACTGTAACCATATCTGTGTTAACTACAAAAAAATGTCGCGGGAAATGCGCAAGTTGAAAAATCTGAACTTCGACGGATTTCCGCGCCACGTTAACCAATCATGACCTTGCTGTAGTAGTGGCGTGATTACAAGAAGCGAACGGAGTCTCAGCGGAGTCGCAGAAGCCCATCCCATGACGCGAATTTCCGCGTGAATATCTCGAATGACTAAAATTTCACGTGCACATGAAGCGAGTAAACTCAAATGTTTAAGCGTCCAACTACGTTTTTGTCGCCTATACCATGGCTGGTGTGAACGGATCATAACACAACTATAAGGTTAGAAAAATGTCATCACGAAAAATGGGGGCTTTAAGGGCAGGGTTAGGTATGGGGTTTCATTAATGCTTTTTCATCATAATCGTATGATTTATTTTGTACGAATTTATACAAATTAGCTACCTTGTAAAATAAGTATAAAAATCCTGCGAATTCAGGTTGATCGTTTTGACAACATTGTATCTTTTAATAAACATTTCCTCTAAATTTGATTGGTTGGCTTCTGTTCAGTTTCCATTACATGCGAATGCAGGAGTGGCAATGAAAGCTTTAGCAGAACTTTCTCTTCTTAACTTTGGCTTTGATTGATGTTTTCCTCATTTTGTTTTTAACGCATATCTTGAGATCAAATAATGTTTGGCAGGTCCCTTGTTGAAAACCCCTTAATGCATAACATAACTATCTCTGTTTAATCTTTGTATAATTAAAAATATCAAAGGTGAAACATGGCCTCTGAGGAGAACCTCGATGTGTCTCTTCTTTTTTACCTACAGAACCCTGCATGAACTGATGACAGGCCAGATCTGTGATGCTGAAAAGAGAGGCCTTTCCTCCAGCAGATCTAAAGCAATATGACTGTCCCAGTAGTGAGAGATCAGGGCTAAACACAAAGTCAAGGTTATCTCAGTCGGCCCTATGGTTGCTGTGTGTGTTTTCATTTGTCCCAATTAAGGCTGATTAAACAGCTGGAAATTACATTGAGGTTGAGGTTCTGTCTCATCTACTGGAACACTGAGTCTGTGTTTCATTTATTACCCTATCATTAATATCAGCTGGCACTGTGAAGTGTGTTATATGATATAGGAGTTCCTCAGACACTCAAGCTTACAGTAGGATGTCCCTACATGTATGCAAGACAAACATGGATTATTTGCTCATTATACCACGGGTCTGTTGAATGCTGCATTCTGATTGGCTGAGAAATGTTCTATGGGTGTAGAACTCCGCTTCGCGTCGTGCCGCATTACCACCTTGGTGTGCATTATTTTCTTATAATTCAATGGCCCGTTGTCAATTATTCCTTACTTATGAAAGCCCCTTTGTTAAACGACAGCCAGATAACAAAACATAAGCATCCAATTGAAATCAGTAGCATGAAACATGTTTACATTGTCTATTAGATGTGACGTGTGTTGTGTGGTAAAGCTGTTGTGATTCTCAAATCCCTTCTCTACATTTTTATGCAATGTAAAATAATATTGTACTTAAATTTCAGGGCCTATAGAGATATAATAATACCTACACAGATATATAAATGTATACATGTACCAGTATGTACCTTAGAGGTGCCAAAATGCACTTTTTGGTACCAATATTTACCAGTAATATAAGAAAATTAAGGTGCAAATGTTCCTTTTAAAAGGGTGTCACACCAGCTGGGAGAACCATTTTTTGACCATTTATTGCTGGCAGTGAGTGTAGTTTTAGTTAATTATTAATATTCATTAACAAATATTAAATCCTAAGATTGTAATATAATGGCTGCATGCAACCTTATTGTACCCAAGGTGGGTGGTCACTTAAAAGCCAGCACATTCCTTTAAGACCTCAATGCTATAAGCCAGTGGCAGCCGGTGATTTTTTTCAAGGGTGCATGATGCGAAGTTCGTCACAACATGTATGTAGTCCGTCATGTGTGTGGTTCGTAGTTCAAAATATGTGTTCTGCGTGTCAGGTGGACCTATGCGCATCACGTGTGTTGTCAAAATAAGTGGCTGCTGCAGACACGTCTAAAGGGTTTATGATAAAAGAGATGCTCGTGTTTGCCAGATACTCGCATAATCTCATGCGTAATCAGAGTTTACTGTTAAGGGAGTGTCTTGCGTGTATTTTGTGAACGTGAGTGTCTCTTTTATCATAAACGATTTTGAATCATGTGCAGCAGGCACTTATTTTGACAAAACACGTGATGCACATGGTACACATGACACTCCGAACACATATTTTCAATTTGCGCCCCTCGGAAGAGCAGTCACAGCCACCACTGCTATAAGCTCAGGGGAGGCTTGCTCTGAAACTTTACCTTCAGGTTTAGCCACGAAAACCTTTAAGTGTAAACGAGCACATGCACGCACACACACACACACACAGACCCAAACATCTGTTACCACCCATAAATACAGCCTCCTCCATTATCTCCTAACCTCATTTGTATGCAAACACCAGCCACTGATTGGCTGGTCTTCCTCTTGTTGTTAACACACTCCCTCTGCATTTTCTTTCCATTACCCATCTCATCCTCCATCTTTCTCGCAGCCTTTTACCATGTCTGCATGGTAATGCATGTGCACACATACTTCATAATTCAAAAGCATGTCCATTTCCCCAGCGGCTCTCTCCGAAGGCATACGCCGTTGACTGCTGTCCGTCACAAAAATCACAACTCAGCACGGATACCAAGTGGACACTAGTAAATCCTTTGCATGTACCTAAAATAATCCAGAAAGCATTTGGGACGAAATGAGCACCTTCCAAAATAGATTTAGATGATGGGTGTACACTACAGCACTAGAAAGGTCAAATATTACAACATTCATATAAACATATCCATGGTGAGATCCCAGATGAGCATTACTGGACAGGACAAACGGGGTGAGGGAAGCAGTTATGTAATCTGCACATGACTGCCGCTGTTCATATAAGTAAAGCAGGGCTGGGGGGAAAAATGGAAAGAGCGAGCGAGCGAGCCACGTGCCCTGTACTGCCAGCAGGGCACTAAAGCATCACCAGAATCTGGATATTACAGCACAGCAGGCTACACCAGCAAAAGGAGGGTTTCTTAAAAGTTTGTTAATCATATTAATACTTTGATTTATAAGAAACCTTTTATGCAAATTGCAAGTAACATCATCACTCCTGACTACTCCCCCTTTCCCTCAAATTTTCGTCAATATTATTGCGCCTGAGGTCGCAGTGCTGCAAACTAAGTGCGCTGGTGCCATACCATATAGTTCTCATTTTTTATCCGCTTAAAAAAATCGTCACGTTTTGATTTGTGCCACCATACTTACTCGTGTAACTACTCATGTAACAGTCTTTAAATAGGGAAAACATGGAAGTGTTTGGTGGCTTCTAAATTCATCCCTATTTGGATCCTAAGGAATAAATGGGGCTAGGCTAAATGCTAACACATTCACGACGCGCTGTACAAAGATTAAGTGCACGCATTGATAAAAGATAGGTATGTATTAATTCGTCTATGTTGAGGAGAACATAGTAAAATATTGAAAAACAGTGGTGTTTTCCTTTAAATCAATGGCACTTACCAAGCAAGCAATTTTGTGTCTATTGTCTAATAGCGTTCCAAACACAGCTCAGATGTCTAGGCTAAAACAAGCCAAAATTTGGTCTGTCGGTAAAAAATGAATAGAAGTCTAACTACAGCGTAAAAATAAATTAAAATAAATAAATAAAACCAAACACCTTGTAAATCACTGTTGACTGCTTACATGTCTGAATATTAAACATCTCGCAAGTGTTTAAGGTTAAAACAACATGAAATCAAATTCAAGTTTATTTTGTCTAGAAGTGGTTAACTCATAGCTGGACTATATTGGCTGTATAGATGGTGAAATGATGGCTATTACTTGCTGGGTATTCATAAAACACAAGCAGTATTTCAGTTTAATTGCCCATAAAAACATTCATAAATTTGTAAGGAAACATCTTATTTATTGAAATGTGCCAATCTACAATACGTAAAAATGAACAGAAATATTGCTGGATCTACCAAAACAACTACTGGATAAGGAAGTCAGTATAACACCTCTTAAAATATCCTTCAAAACACTGTGGATCTATGGATCGACCTCCTATCGCCCTCTGGCTAAACTAATAGCATGTGATGATGCAGTGAGTTTTAATTTATAAGTGCGACAAAAATCGACTATAGTTCTCCGTCTATGGTGTAAGTTAGGGTTAGGACTACCTGTTTGTCCGAAAAATGGGGTTACATGGGCCGTAAAAGTGTTTGTAAAAGTCATTATTTTTCAGTTCTGTTTGGTTTCATCTCATCTTACTGAATGTAGTTAGATGTTATGGTCTGTGCCTATGTTCGCAATGACATAAATACACTTATTTTTACTGATGTCATAAGTAACACAAACAGAAATCTGTGTGGGGGAGTTGAGACTTACAAAGATTATGAAAGGGGATCAAAGGATTTTATATTCTTCTTGATATCTATGACCTCTGAGAGAAACGGTTTCAAGCAATTGAGACAGGTTTATACCATAAGTCCTTTACCAGCCACAGCAAAGAACCATATTAGTCATGCTGTACAAACTAACAATACTTCAGTGCATACCAGAATACTTCAGTATTCAGTATTTCAGTATATCAAACCAGAATACTTCAATACTTCAGTGCATACCAGAAGTCCTTTACCACAGCAAAGAACCATATTAGTCATGCTGTATAAACTAACAATACTTCAGTGCATTTCATATTATATTTTTCATAAACTGCACTAATACTGTAGCAGTTTTAATACTACATATTCATAAAACTGAATCCTATGTATTTATAAACAGTCAGATCACAAATGTGTCCACCAGCAATCAAATAAGATCCTAGTTACTTTCTAAAAAAATCCTGACAGGGCTCCAGACTGCCACCAAATGGGAGCATTTTGCCACCTAAATTTGAGAGTGTGCCACTGAATTTTACATCCAGTTGCACATGTGCGACCAGTAAATTTGACTTTTTTTGTGATGTGACACTGAATTGGAAAACAGCACATTGTACTTTCTGCATCTATCATTAAAGTATTCATTAGTAATACAGTGAAAATTAGTAGAAATGTGAATATTTGGATAGCATGTTGATTTACAGTATGTGCCCCTAAATTTTCTGGTTGCGCCCCTAACATTTTCCGATGGGGGCCACTGTGCTCCTAGTGAAAAAAGTTATTCTGGAGCCCTGCCTGATAATTTACTCACCCCCATGTCATCCAAAATGTTGATGTCTTTCTATGTGCAGTCGAGAAGAAATTATGTTTTTTAAGAAAAACATTCCAGGATTTTTCTTAATTTAATAAACTTTATTGAACCCAACAGTTTACAGTTTAAATGCAGTTTCAGTTCAGTTCTTTTTATTTAACCAGGTTAAAAAACTCATTGAGATTAAAACTGATTAAATGCAGTTGAAAATTGCAGTTTCAACACAGGTTCAAAGGGCTAAACAATCCCAAATGAGGCATTTAAGGGTCTTATCTAGTGAAACGATTTTCATTTTCGGCAAGAAAAATAAAATGTATGCATTTTTAAACCACAACTTCTTGTCTTGCACTAGCCGTGTGACGCACCAGCACGACCTCACGTAATTGCGTAATGATGTCGAAAGGTCATGCGTTACATATGTGAAACCCACATTTTAAAGGCGGAGTGCATAATGTTTGAAAAACGCTTTGGAAAAGGAGACAGGCCGACTAACAAAACACACTTATAGCCAATCAGCAGTAAGGAGCGTGTCTACTAACCGACATCCTTGCCGGGTTGCGTATGTGTGGGGCGGGTCTTTTAGGGTGTTTTCACATATGTTGGTGCGCACCGTGGTGCAGCCTCGGAGCACACCAAAATACATTGTATCATTTTTCAGTTAGTGCGGTCCGTGTTCACATATATATATTTTTACTGTACTCGAAATGCCGCACCGTACACCATGTGACAACAGTCAGCGCTGTCATTGGTCTCTGACAGCTCTTACCGTCTCATGACCACCCCCACGTTTCCACGACAACCAGCCTGACAGGGAGAGCGCAGCTATCAAGATGTGGAGATAAACGATGCACGTCTTTGCCAAGTTTCTTTGCTTTAACGCGAAATTGCGTAGCTGTTCTATTAAAGCCTTTCTCACGGAGTCGTTTGCTAAAAATCCCGTAATGTCACTATTTGTGTGTGGAGGACTGCTATGCATTTATAAAATCATCAGCTCAAACGTAAAGGAGACAGCGAATCTCTTGAACGGACCAGGATTGGCTTGTTTGTTGTAAACCCACAATATAACACCCGGCTCACGTCACGACGGAAGCCCAGTGGCTCAAACATGTGGAGAACTTCCTGTATTTGGTTCGGCCCGAGGTCCAGCAGTGTTCACACAACAGGTGGGTCGCACCAGAGTTCGGCAACAGCCGCTCCGAGACCACCTGTTTAGAGCGGTCTCGGAGCGGCCGTTTAGTGCGCACCCGAGTGCGGCTGTTGTGTTCAAACTGACCCAAACGAACTGTACTCGGAGCGACACGTCATTTGGGCCGACCTAAACAGTGTATATCTGAAAACACCCTTAAAAGAAGGTCCAGATTCTATTGGGGTAGGGGCGTGTTTGTT
The DNA here is from genome assembly GCF_027580225.2 of Misgurnus anguillicaudatus. Lineage (NCBI taxonomy): Eukaryota > Metazoa > Chordata > Actinopteri > Cypriniformes > Cobitidae > Misgurnus > Misgurnus anguillicaudatus. The sequence continues at coordinate 20,218,364 of NC_073341.2, forward strand.
TAGGTGATTTCAAATATCAACATTGGCTTTCAAACATTGTGCACTCCGCCTTTAAACAATAAACTGACACAAAGACATTAATTAGTATCATTCAGCATCATAACAACGACTGAACGATCCTCTTTCTCCACACTTGTAAACATTGGGGCGGTAGTTACACATACATCATGCGTGACCTTCCGATGTTATAGGTTGCGTTGGCGCCTCACACGGCTAGTGCAAGACGAGAAGATGTGGCCAAAAATGACAATTGTTTTGCTACATAAGACCCTTAAATGCCTCGTTTGGGATCATTTGGAGCCCTTTGAAGCTGTGTGGAAACGGCAATTTTAAACTGCACTGAAACTGCAATAAAGTCTATTAAATTGAGAAACATCCTGAAATGTTTTTCTTAAAAAACTTAATTTCTTCTCAACTGAACAAAGAAAAACATCAACATTTTGGATGACATGGGGGTGAGTAAATTATTGGGATTTTTTAAGAAAGTGGAGTAATCCTTTAAGTCTAAATAGAATCAGGACAATACTATATATATTGACCGTTTACAACATGACATCTAGTTTTATTTAGGCAGACCGCATTGTAAAGGACCACAGACTAAAGGCAGAGGTTGCATAACTGTTGCAGGTTAAGTATGCATGCGACGCAAATATTGAAAAACAATATTTTTTCAATCAATTAATATTTTGCACTTGAGCAAAAAATTATTTCCATACCGTATGTCAATTTGTACAATAAAGCATCTGCTTAGTGCCAATATTAGTACAGAGACAGCAAAGATACATGTCTTTTAATTGAAACACCATCATCGTCAACACAACTTCAGCAAACACTTTTTCACCTATTTTGTCTATATATTGTGCATGTAACACATGCAGTCTTGACACATCACACTACAGATAGTCATATTGCACTAAAGTTACACCATGTCATTATACTGTAGCCTATATTAATAATTAAGCAGCACACAAGGGTGTGTGTGTGTGTTTTTCTGCCTGAAATGGCAATAGTTCTGGTCACTACACCAAACGGATTTGGTTTAAGCAACAAAAAGCAAAGACAAATATGTTAACCTGGCTGGTAAATGAATTTACAGTTAAACTATTAGCTAAAATGTGTCCCAGACAGTACAGATATTCTGTGTCAAAGTGAATCTATTAGACAATTGATTTCGTATTACAACCCTACAGAAAAAAACAGATGGAAATAGCATAAGCTGGTGACATGGTTATCTGGTCTCCCAGCCTGGTTTTTGCTGGTGTAGCAAGCTGGTCTAGATGTGTTTGGTCACTTTTTAAGCCGGTCAAGCTGGACTTCGCTGGTCAGGCTGGAGGACAAGCTCACCCACCAGGTTTGAACTGCTTTGCCAGGCTGGCAGGACCAGCTTAAACCAGCTACTGCCACCTTAAACCATTTAAAACAGCAAACCATCTTAAGCTGGTTTTAGCGGGTTTTTCACAAATATAAAAAATGTGTCTAAAATATCCCTTACCATGGTACAGTGATAGTACTTCTATTTAAGGTATCTTACAAATTGATTACCATATCCATATAACATGGTCTGTTTATCTTATTCCAGTGTAACAACATGGTACTACCATGGTAAATGTGCAAAAATAAGATAGTATTGTACTTTTAGCACTTCCTTACTTGTAGCATTTATAAAGATGATTTGTAAAGTGATAGTGACTGTGACATACTGGATCCAGAGGGAGTTTTAAAGATTCACAAGTGACTGTAAATAGAGGACTATCACTTTAATAGTACAACCCTATGTGGGAAACATCCATCACTGCTGCAATCTAAAATGGCTTTGGCAAAAACTACCCCACATATCCATGTGTTTCACACACACACATTCCCTGTATACTGTTTTCAGCCTCTGTAATGTAGCACACTGCACTGCTCTCTATATGTTTATAATAGGCTACTACAGAGCGTACTACCGCAAGAGACATCATGACATTTCCATTTTAACCAGCAACATCCCCATCTAAACAAGCATGCAAACCGTGCTCTAACGCATTAAACCAGCATTCCCGACCCAAACATGCAATACCAACAAAGCTGCTCTCAGATCAGCTGATCGTGCGCGTGAATACAAGCGACTCTACCTCTTCCGCCGTTAAAAGATGACTCCGGTAAAGACGGCCGTGTCCAACTGTGTCATATTAAAGGACGGCTGACGGCTCGCGTCCGCGGTATCCGGGTTTTAAATGCATCATTAGCGACCGTCGCGAAGAGAGAAGCGCTGGAGCGCGCGGTACGGAAGAAACACGCGCACGCGCGCGCACTACTGGAAGAGCGCAGCGCACGAGTACACAGCCCGTAGCGCTCGCTTGAAGCGCTCGCTCCCGTTGTATCCGAGTAGCCTACTGTGTGCTGAATTCAACGCAAGATACGCGAACGACGCTGCCCTGTACTACACAATTTCTCTATCTCTCATGCACACGCATACACAGGCGTGCACTGCTTAAATTTGACGTCTCTGTCTGTCATGTAAAAATGTAGGCTATGCCTCATCGGGGTTTTAAGAGCATCACTGATGAGCATCCTGGAGGCTGCTGGAAGGGCCTTGATGGGAGATGACAAGGTCAAATGGGGTGTTTTAAATTTTTTGCCTATTTAGTTCTCCCTCTTAAATGTATATAAAAAGATACTATAATACTATACTATGGTAAATTATTTTAAATTTCCTATACTGTAAGGGTTTTGAATCTTACCATAGTAAATATTACAGTAGGCCTACAGTTTATCAATTTGCTATACTTACTACTACAAAATACTATTGTATACAATACAATAGTAAAATAACTGTAACATACCACATATAACTATATTAAATATAATAGTGGGCACTAACTTTTTTTTGTCACAGCTTGTACAAAATACTGATGTGCAATACATGCTTTACCCAATCTCTCTGATTTGAATATTGAATATTGATTTATAATGTGTCTCTCGTGAGGAACACTGTGAACTCTCTCTTTTCTTCCTCTCTCACTTACGCTTTCCACCCATGAGTGAGCTTGACCAATCATTTATTTCCCATTGTGCAGTGGCAGGACCATTCCCAACATCTCTGGCCAATCAGAGATCAGGGATGCAGGACCAGCAGGGTATTAAGGAGGATTATTTGGACAGTTCAGGGTTTCCCCAGGCTTGGCATTAAAAGAGTAAGACAAGGCTGCCCTCTGTCTCTCTCTTTTGGTACTGACGTTCTTGAAATGCTGAAAGCAAGTTGCCAAAAGGTGAAATAAATGCATGCTGTGCACAAGTGATACACAAGGAGTCCTAATGTGAACAATTTAGGATTTTAGAAAGAAAAATCTGGAAAATAGTGTGTCAATGACTAACAAAATGGAAAAGAAGCCTGATTAGTTTCCATGTTTGGGTAAAATATTGACAAACCCACTGGCTTTAAAGGAACACTCCACCTTAAATAACCAAAGAGTTTTCGATATTTCTCCTATTTAAAACTTGACTCTTCTGAAGTTACATCGTAAGACCAACGGAAAATAAAAAGTTGCGATTTTCCAGGCACATATGGCTAGGAATTATACTCTCATTCTGCCGTAATAATCAATGACTTTGCTGGCACAATAATATTACGCAGTGCCCGAAAATAGTCCCCCACTATTGAAAGTTACCAAGGGGACTATTTTCGGCTGCTGCATAATATCATTGAGCAGCAAAATCCTTGATTATTACCCCAGAAAGATAAACTATCGAAACTATTTGGTTATTTTTAGCGCAATGCTAATGGTCTAATCAGATTCAATGGATTGTGCTAAGCTATGCTATACGTGGTACCGCCAGACCCGGAGATCAGCTGAATGGATTCCAATCAAATGTTTAACTGGAAAATTGGCAATATTGAAAAAAAAGTGTCTTGTTAAAGGGACAATAAGTAGGATTTACCCCCATCTAGTGGTGAAATTGTATTTTGCATTCAAACGAACAGTGCTCTCTAGCGCCTCGCTTTTCCAAATGCGTGTTGCAACTACGGTAGCTGTTTTGTAATCACTGATCCTTGTCCATTTCTGAATGAAAACACGTTGTGGAAACGCGTTGGTAGGCTAGTGCTTTTTGTCCCTATCTCTTATTATAGTTTATCAATATGGTGGAACGACATGGAAGCCTCTTTGGACTTACCCGTTCAATGTAAGTAAAGAGAAGAAATTCTAAGCTTACAAAGAAAAGTCAGATCACTGGCTGAGGTCATTTGAGACCAACGAGGGCATATTTATGAATAGAGTCATTGATTTTGATTAATAAAACACTTAAAACCCTACTTAATGTCCCTTTAAATTAACCTGTCCTGGTTTGCTTTAACCCAAGCTGGGTTGTTTTAATATGAACATTTTCTAGGTTTTGTTCAACAGTTGGGTTTGTCAAACAACCCAGACATTGCTGACTTGGCAACTGTGGCAATTAGGACTGTGCCTGTAGGACTTTATTTTCTCTAATAAAAGGAGACAAGTTTTTTAACAATACTGAATGGGGACAGATGCTTTCAAGCTTCAAAACGAATGAAAAAATGCCATAAATGTTTCAAGGCAACATTATTCATCCATGACTGTAAGTGTGCAATTTTCATCCTCTTCAGTCTTAAACAGAAAATGTGTCTGCTCACAAGCACTTTAGTTCAAAGTGATTAAGAGACTGAAGCAGACTGATGAGTGGCTGCTCAAAGCAACTAGTCACATGTTCATTTGATTTTAATTGTTTTTACAGTACAAGCACGCAGCTTCATCAGATGGTGATTTTTCTAGAGAGAAGATGGATGAGGAGGGGTGCATGTAAAGCAGGGGTAAAATAGGGTAAAAGAGGAAGTAAGCATTTGCTCCAAAGAAGGTCAAGCCCTTAAAAAACCAAACCATTCTCAGGAAACTAATCTAGTAATCCCTGTTGACTCATGATTTGTGATTGCCTGTGACCTGAAAGATAAAACATTGCTAACACATTTAATACATAACATACTTTTATAAACCTAACTAATCTCAAACATCCACATATATTATGCATCTGTATTATTATTCACACCGACAATGCTGGATACAAAGCTATCAAATAAAGTACAGTATTAGGATGGTCAAAAATAGTCCCAAGCTGTCACTAGGGCAGATATATTTTTAAAAGGTCCTACATGTACCAATTTAAGTACAGATTTGGTACCAATACCTGTATATACCTATAAGGTACTAATATGAACTCTATAGGTGCAAAGTTGTACTTTTTGAAAGGGTAACATTTTTTGACCAAACGCTGGAATAACATGAATCATCACGTTTACAAAAACTCTGGTCAATGTCTGCTCGAAAGTAAAATGGGGACATAGTTTATACATTATTAAATGAAAATGTACAAAAGTTGTCACTGTGATGGTACCTTTAAAAAGATCCTAATATGTACCAATTTGGTACAGATATGTACCATTGAGGTACCATTATATACCTCTAAGGTACCAATACAGTATGCACCTTTTTTTGGTACAAATGTGTACTTTTTGAAGAGGTACCACCCCAGTGACAACTTTTGTACTTTCTTGTCCTTTTTTTTCTAAAGGTGTACCAAATGCTTAGAAATTCTGAAATGAAATGAAATAATTTTTTTTTCTTGTTTTGCTGGCAATACATTTTGTAATGTAAAACTCTGTATTCAATTGGAATGATGCCCAATAAAAGCATTTTCTGTGGTCAGACTTTTCGACCCTACAGTATGTGCGCTGTGCTGTGTGATGTTTGTCATTTTTACTGTGCTGAGAGACCTACTTTGGCCTTGGTCCCAGATTAGTCTTGTTAGAGATGATTGACAGCTGGTTTTGGACCCACAGTAGCTCCCTTTGAGACCATTTAGGCACCTTCACCCCACAGTGCATTTTGACCCCCATCATCTTCTACAAGACAGAGAGCCACATGTCACATGTACATACACTCAGAACTCACTCATAAGCACTCATATGCACACATACTACACTGTACCAATACAGAATACATGCTTTATGTTGCGTATATTCATTACCAGAGATTTTACATCATGCAAAGACCTGATCATAAACTTCCTATACAGTATGTACAGTAACAAATGGAAACTGTTCCTGTAAGAAAAATCAAATAATCCCTAATATAAAAGTAAATGTAGTACTTCTAAGTGGTGACACACAAAGGATGTCAGCCAAAATGTGCATAACAAGAGAATCAAATCTATCAAAGCCTTGCTCTAATGTATATAGTTTACCCTCAGAGCTCTAGTCAAACTTCCCTGTGTCTGACAGTGATCTCACAGACCCCGTGTGTAACCAATCATGTGGGATTATTAATTTCTCTTTACTTCACTAGAGTTACATAAGAACAAATGCTGGATTATTTTGTTTCTGCACAGAAAATGGCAATTTTTAGAGGAACCAGAAAAGGAGATTATCTCCTTCAATGATCTTAGAAAAGATCTTAAAGGCGGGGTACATGATCTCTGAAAGCCAATTTTGAAATTTGAAATCACCTAAACAAACACACCCCTACCCCAATAGAATCTGGACCTTCTTTTGATAGACCCGCCCCACACATACGCAACCCAGGCAACTATGTCGGTTAGTACATGCCCCTTACTGCTGATTGGCTACAAGTGTGTTTTGGAATTCCGCCGACTCCCTTTTCCAAAGTGTTTTTCAAAAATCATGCACCCCGCCTTTAAGCAAATGATAACAGAGAAATAGCAGATGAACAGATGTGGAGTAAAAAAGTGCTAAGAGACCACATGGCTTGACTGGGCAAGGGCCACAGAGTACCTCAGCTCAGACAGTATAACTTATTGAGGACAATATTGTTAAACAATCTATTCAACTAGTGAAGAAAAACCCCAGCTGGCCTCCACAAATCAATTACACACAATATGTCTTTCAGTTAACCTGTGTCCTACATGAAATTTTACAGCGATACAACTGTATTTTAAAGTAGATGTTGAGGGTTTACCAGCATTGCCATAATATTCATCAGGACCCTGATTTTACTCCATTTTGTTTAGCAAAATTTAAACATATTAAATATATAGGTATGCTGAGGAACTTGGGCATCGGAAGCAAAACAATGTGGGTGGGCCCAAAGCATTTACTGGAGTAGATGCTATTGTATTCTGGTGTCTTTAAATTGACTATTTACAGCCTAAAAAACGTTGTTTACCTTGTTGTGTCGCAGAAATGCAGCAGGCGAAAATAGTGAAACTGACGTTTAAATCAAATGGGCTCTGAAGAGTCAACTGGAGTTTTGAGGAAGAAGCAGCGTGGAAGTCAAGGCTGTAGCTAAAACGCGGAATGGAGTTCAATTTATTAAGGGATTTCGCACTCTAGTGGAATGGATTTGACTCACGGCACACTGACAACTGAACAGACCGGCTATGCGATAAATTAGAGAAAAAAGAGAGCGGGTCGAATTTTGGTCTTAAAGGTGACATTTCACAAAACTTTTTTAAGATGTCAAATAAATCTTTGGTGTCCACAAAGTACATATGTGCACAAATTGTCACTAGGTGTGTGGAATAATGTGCCGTTTTGGGTGTGTCATTTAATATGCAAATTAGCTTATCTCTTTACTTAATGGCGTTGGCGTGGTTGGATAGTGCATATTAAGGGGCGGTAGCATCCCCTTCTGACATCACCCGGGGAGCCAAATATCAATGCCCTATTTTTTCACATGCTTGTGGAGAATAGTTTATCAAGTTACTGGTTTGATCTTAGAAACATTTTCTAGTTTGATAAACGCACTGGGGACCCAATTATGGCACTTAAACATGGAAAAAGTCAAATTTTCATGGTATGTCCCCTTTAAAGTGTGTTTCGCTTGCCCATTTTTGACCAGTTTAAAGAACTTATAGAAACTAAGTCAACTAAAACAAAATATCTCTTTAAGATTGTATTCTAGGCCTATTTGTTAACATTAATTAAACATTTTGTATCTCTTAACATTCGTTAATACACAATTCACTCTAAAAACAAACGGTGCTATATAGCACCAAAAGAGGTTCTTTACTCGAAATCATAGAAGAACCGCTTTAAGTGCCATATAGCACCAGTGTAGAACCATATGGGGGCCATATAGCACCACATATGGTTCTACTAGCACTACGTGGTTCTACACAGGTGCTATATGGCACTAAAACGGTTCTTCTATGATTACGAGCAAAGAACCACTTTTGGTGCTATTTAGCACCATTTGTTTTTAGAGTGTAGTTAATGAACTAACATTAACAACTGACATTTATTGGCATTAGCTAAAATTAATAAAGTTTTAAAATCATTAAATGCTGAGAAACTATATTGCTTAGTTCATGTTGACTAATATTTACTAATGCTAACAATGTAAACCTTATTGTAAAGCATTACTTATTGTTCTTAAAGCACTAATATAAAATTTCAGACACTACAGAAAATTCGGCAAATGAAATTAGGTATAATTTAAACAAACTTTATCAGTCAACCTCTGCAAAAAGTTTAACATAATAACATGCATTCATACCTGTACATAACTCACAAATTCCTCGATGTCCGACTCTTTCTAGTAGCCTACATCGTTGGTCAGCCAATCATTGACACAGACTGACACTGTTTCATCACTGTCTCTCATCTTTCCAACTTTATATCTTTATTCACTCAACTAGGTCAGGTGAAACCTTTATTTATTTTGTTTGTTTATTAATGTTCCTTGTGTGAATGCTCACTTACTAGCTGTCTCTGAGGCAAAAACATTTTAGTTACATAATGCCTGAACCTCTGCACTCACAGCTCAATAACACAGCTATGTCCTAAATGTATCATGGCATGAGCGTCAGTAAATTAGCTATAACATAGCGTGTAATAAAACTTTATCATACACACAGCTGATACAATAAAATACAGGAACTGTGTCTAGACACTCTACTGTGTGTATGGCAGATTATTCCAACTTGAATTCCCATCAATGTGTGCACCTGCTTCAAATTTATCTCACATACATGTGGTGATGTCATCATAGATGTTTCATCAAAAAAAACAGAAAACTTCAAATATCATTTTCCATTTCTCATTGTAAAGAGCCCATACCTGCACATACAGTGGCATTAAAGGTTTGAAAAATAATATATTTTATATATATTTTATATGATTTACTTCAATAGTACACTTATGCTATTACTGTAAATGCCACTCTTGCACATTTTGTTATAATGCCCAAACATTCATACCCCAAAACCTTTTTGTGGTCACTATATCTTCTCTCATATAAATATGTTAGTGGTAGGCTGTGAATGATGTATAGGTGATTAATACATTTATGACATAATAACAGAGTATAACACATTTTAACAGTGAGCAAGTTATATTTATTTTACAATACACCATGTGAATATTTGACTATAACTCCATGGTTACCTTTCTGATGGTCACATAAGACACAAAAAGGAACAATATTAAGTGATTAAAATATGTTTTGTAACATTGTTCATAGATCTAACATCATATTGTGTGGATCAATCATGTTCAAACCAGTGAAACAACAAACTGTGTTGAACTCATCAATACTGAGTACAATCCCTTGCTCAGTAAAATCTTATTAAGTGCACTTTGCTGGACTGAATTTATCTCCACATTTCTCAGTCAGACCTCCCAAGGCACAAATAACTATTTTTGAAGTAACAGATATCAAAAACATTACAAACTGTGCAAAGTTTGAATAGCAGTATTAAATAAATAAAAGAGCAGGAAAATGACCTCTGGTTGTTATTGTAAAGGGGCACAGATTTCAAATCATAAAAAGAGCAGAAATCCATGCTGGCGTTTACACAATTCATAAGTGCAAAATAAAATACATATTCAAGAGGAAATTTTGAGGTTTTAGTGTTTAGCTATATACAATCATTGAAACATTTCAAATGACATACAGCTTAGTTTCTCAAAGGCAGTCATGTTAAGAGAAAAAAACCCAACCAGCGCTTCGCTACAGGTGACTATTCGCTGTAAACTCCAACGATGATGATGAGAAGAAGAAGAATTACGCACGCAGCTCCACAAATGGCAACATAAACTGTTTTCTGGGACAAACAAACAAACAAAAAAAAGAATAACTATGGTGCATTTCCAAATCACATTTGTGTTAAAAGCATGCACAGATCTTTTAGTTATTTATTAGAAGCACATAAACTGACAGAAAAGCAAAATGCTTTCAGTAAACATAAATGATTTCATTTATTCTTTCTCACCACAAAAAAGATTTTAAATAGTGAAATAGTAAAGTGAGAGTTTTAGTCACTTGGCCCAGCGTGTTACCTTGGGAAGCATGGTTAGGCAGGATTAGTAGCAGCAGTGTTTGAGGAAGTAGTGGTTTTAGTAGACAAGCCGACAGATAAACCAACAATCATTGCTACCACAACAAGAACGGCCAGAACAATCACGGCAAGAATTATGTATTTCTGTGCAGGACGAAAGAGTGAAAAAGTTATAACGAACACATCCTTAAGCTTAAAACTCTTTCATAAAGCTACTACAGCATGATACACCTAGTTCAATAATAATATTATGAAGCAATGAGAACCCTTTTGTACGCAAAGAAAACAAAACAAACAACTTTATTTAACAATTTGTTCTCCTCCTTGGTTGTTCAGTGCGCGTTCACGAGCAGACTTCGGTGTGTGCTGCTGATGTGACCTCCTGACGCAGTTGCCAGCGTACAGGCACAGAATAAGCTGGCAAGTACTTTGTACATTTATACGGGCTGTTTAAAGGAACACGCCAACTTTTTAGGACTTTAGCTTATTCACCGTATCCCCCAGAGTTAATTAAGTCCATACATACCCTTTTCATCTAAGTGCGTCCCGTAACTCTGTCTGACGCACCCACCGCTAGCCTAGCTTAGCACAAAGACTGGAAGTAAATGGCTCCAGCTAGCATACTGCTCCCAATCAGGGCTTTGAACCAGAATTTTTTCCCAAAATACGAAACAGTATTTTAACGGTTCCGGTTCAACCCTAAAATTGAAGTTCCTGAACTGGTTATAACAAAAAAATAAAGTTCCCGAACCGGTTAATAACGTTCCATGTCAGCTGTGGGACATTCAAATAAGTAGGCTGATCATTAGGACATTAAACTTACATTTTTAGTCTACATAATTGTCCTCAAGTCTCTATCTTGTCATCAAACATTAAAAAAGGCTACATTATGTAAGCGGCATAACGGTAATTCTGACATGCCTACATTTGTTAAGTGCACTTAAACACTCGCGCACACACACAGACGGAGGACGAATTCCAAACAGTGCTTTGGGAAGAAGGTGCAGCATAAACATTCGCTCCACATAAAGTGAAAATTACATTGTTTTTCAGGGCTTTATTCGCCAAATGTATATTATTACATCAAGAGTTCTGATCTTTGAAGGGCATAGGGATAATCACGTTTGATTGGAGTCGGACCAGCCACATTCAACCGGATGTGCGTACAAAAAATTGCTCACTTTAGCGCCAATTAAATAGTTTAAAGTCACTTAAGTGTTAACATTTGCAAGCCTTTGAAACATGTGCAAATGATCAACTTTCACCCTATTTAAATTTTCGTATTAATCCGCGAATGGCATACGAGCCGAACCATGGGTCGTGATTTATTTGGATCACGGATCAATTGCGATTCGTTACACTAGTATTAAAAAACATCTTGAGATACTTGGTAGCCTACAATATTTACCTCTTATAATTGAGCATAAGAGACTTGGGCTTGAGTAGCTACTTGCTCATTTCTCCGATGAGTCAACGATGACCGGAAGTGAACTTCACTGAGTCATATTGCACAGAAATCTTGTCAAAGAACCAAAAAATTAACGATTATGTTCCGGAACATATATATTTTTAAAGTTTCTGGTTTCGTTTCTGTTCCTTGCAAAACATCAAAAGTTTTTTGGTTTTTGTTACGTGAACCGGTTCAAAGCCTTGCTCCCAATTTTATATATTGTGATTTTTATAGTCACAGCGTGTACACATAACAAAGTCACAAGAGACACAGCCATCTTTTAACCGTATACATACCGGGAACTATATTCTCAATAAATACTTCTTCACTGCAAGCAAATCAATCAAGTAGCCCAAGTAGCAGTGCTTTGCCTTTTAAGAATATACTGTAGTTCCCAATATATTCCCAGAACAAATTGTTCGGGGTTTTTTTTTGCACACAAAAGTGTTCTCGTCGCTTCATAATTTTATTATTGAACTACTGATGGAACGTGGACCTTTTTGGCGATGTCTTTCATTCTTTACTGGGAAAAGAATTGTAAAACAAACTGTCGTCTATGGGACAGTCACAAGCCTCCTGGTTTTCAGAAAAAATATCTAAAAATGTGTTCTGAAGACAATCGAAGGACTTGGTGGTTTAGAATAACACAGGTGTGAAGTAACCCTTTTAGGTTTACTGCCAAAATAAGTTTGTAACCAAAGCACTATTGACTTCCATAGTAGTATTTTTTCCTGCTATCAAAGTCAATGGTGCTTCTGTTTCATTTCAAATATCTTCCTTTGTGTTCATCAGAACAAAGAAATTTATACAGGTTTGTAAAAACATGAGGGTGAGTAAATCGTGACAGAATTTTCATTTTTGGGTGAACCATCCCTTTAAAGCTTTAAAATATTTGTTCTTACCCTGCGGGCCCGTGTTTGGTATCTCACAGCTTTTTTGGTCTCCACTTTAGCTTGACCGACATATTCTACTGCATTGTTTACATTTTTTTCAATGTTGTCAATCATCTCACCCTGTACAGTATAAAATATCAAATGAACAAATGCTGCATGAATTATTCAATACGTAAACCTATAATAATAAAGGAGGAGCTCAAGCTGCACCTGTGTCTCCACGAGCATTGCCATGTCCACAAACATGTCATGCAGCTCTTTAATGCTGGACTCCAGACGTAAGATGTCTTTGTGTCTAGACTCGATCTCATTGAGGGCCTGGCGGGTTATCTGGGAGTCTGAGATGATCTAAAAAGGAGAAAAGAAATCATGTTAGTCTTTTGTTTAACTTCTCAGAAACTTTTATGACTGAATCAGGTATGGGTGAACTATTTCTTTACACCAGTAGTTCTCAACTGGAGGCTGGGGGGGGGTCAACATACTTCCAAGAGGCAGCTAGACAGCTAAAAATCAAGATATTTCCCTACATTTGGTTATTTTTATAACAAATAAACATGTCTAGCTATGCCAAGCTCTAGTATATTTTCTTTGATAGAAATTGTTAGTGGGAGCATTCAAATATTGTTGTGGGTCTTGAAGTTAAAAAGGTTGAGAACCCCTGTGTTACACAGACCCTCAAAGACAATGCAGAAAAAATCCACAAGAGGGTGCTAGATAAAAAGTTATGTCACAGTCAGGTCAGACGTGCAATAAAACAGAGCCCACAGTAAGTGACTGAGTTTTGCAGAAGAGTTTCAAATGATTCATTCATTCTATGAATGGAAAGCAATGCATGATTAGGAAAACTCACATCAGAAGTGAAAACAGATGCGTTTCCATTCTCCAGCATTTCTTCCAATTCCTCATTAGTTGTGACTTTTCCAGCTAAAGATTCAGAACATTTAAGAGATTAGACAAGAAATGCATCCATCAGCATTAGGTATTTTGTTGGTGTAGCTCAACTGGTAGAGCATTTTGTTTACGATGCCATGCCAATGCAGAGACCATGGGTTTGATACGTATACGTATACTGGTGTACTGGTACTCATGGGTAACTGCCAATTGTTATTTCAGGTCATTATACACATTAAACAGCTTTCTCTGTAAATTAACCCCAGGTTAACATGACATGGTGACCAAACAATAGAGCTAATAGGCTAGTCCATTTGTATAATTGTTTGCCTTTGTGTCATGGAATGGTGTGTACACAACAAAGTAAACCTTTTGTACTGTATTGATTTAGCTGAGAAAAAGTGAGAACAATATAGTGACCGAAAGCATCAATGTAAAGGTCACTGGAAAAACACGCAGACGCACGCATGCACATGCACACACCTATAGCCAATGTGGATGTGACTGGTGTAAACTAGTGAAAGTTAATATAACTGGGTCTTTATGCAAATACAAAGAGTCATATGACTCACTATCTGGGTCACATGACATTCTGATCTTGCCTGCCCCCACTGTCCCAAGTTACAGCGGATTCCCAGGAGCCCTGGCTGTCACCAAGGTAGCGCTTGCCTGGCAGTCTCCGGTGACACCCTGCTCCATCTCATGTGTTGTAAAGTAAAAATAGTACCTCATTAATCTACTCTCATTGGGATTAATTCAATGCAGGCAGCATATACGATATGCGTACAACACCTTACGTAGTCCACTTTTATTCTTTAAAAGTTGTTTTAAGATGCCCTTCCTATGTAAACGTTTTTTTTTTTTCATCAATTCTGACAGATTCTGACTCATCAGCTGACCAAAATATTTTGATAAATGAACCAAAGATAGACTATGCAGGATTTTCAACATTGATAGACCTATACAAATAATATCATTAGTTACTTTCATTACTAATGATACCCTGTAAGTGTGTGGTGGTGTTTGTTTTTACAGAAACACTATCCTATGCATGTATTTTCTTATTTTTTTATTGTTTTGAGGTGTTTATGATTTTGGGATCATACATTTGAGAGGGACAATTTGCCAACAATCACACACAGGTGAGGCAAAGCAGCCATAGCATAAAAAGCATAAAAAAAACATTGTATACTGACAATGTCCACCAGACAAAGTACATTTTTAAAGCAGTGAATCTGAAGCACTAAAAAGCACATAGGGTTGCCAGGTGTTCAGTTAGAAAGATGTGTTGTTGCCTCTGATAGCCTACAATGTATGTACAAGCAGTTTATGTTCACACTACTGCAAAATAACCTCTGAGGTCTGTTCAAGTCACTTTCATCAGCGCAAGATGGCAAAAGTACCTTATTTAAATAAATTACACAAAAAATAGCAATATTTGGTAACTCTACATAGCAGTGGCGGCCGGTGACTTCTTTTTTTGAGGGCACTTGATGCGAAGTTCGACACAACATGTATGTAGCCCGTCATGTGTGTGGTTCGTAATTTCAAAATATGTGTTCTGCGTGTCGAGCGATCCTATGTGCATCACGTGTTTTGTTAAAATAAGTGCCTGCTGCAGACGCGTCTAAAGGGTTTATGATAAAAGAGACGCTCGCGTTTTCCAGATACTCGCATAATCTCACGCGTAATCAGAGTGTAACGACTGAGCCAGATCAGACACACAACAACTTCTTGTATTTCATAAATATAACTGCAGACCCTCACCCAACAAGCAGGTCTGTAACACTACCCCCAAAACTGCTTTTAACACTTCAAAGCAAAACAGATCTCTCGTGACTACAGCAACACATCAAGATTAGAGTTTTATGATCACAAAAGAATGTGGGAGATTTTGGGGCAGACAAAGAAACTTTCTATTTATTCACGCATGTATTCACTTATAAATGTATAAGGGAAATGTCTTAATCAACTATTTCTAATCTCATCATGGATTATGTTCTTGGTGTTTATGTTATATTAGTATATTAACCCAAACTAGTTTAAATGAATGTTTAGTATTACTTACTTAATTCAAATCATATCTAGTCCTTCTTTGGTATCTATGTGATCTATTTTTGATTTCCTGAATGATAATATGCTTTATGTTTAGGAAACTCATCTTCCTAATAATATTATGAAACTCTTTATCATTTCCATCTCAACATCCAATTGAATTCCATATGCAAACAGCATATATTTGAAAACCTCTACACGTATGACCTCTGATTGGGTCAGACACTTCTTTAGAGGTGTGACCTCTTCACAGCTTTAAAACCCCTACCTAAGAACACACCAGGAGTTCTGTGGAGTTGCGAGATGAAGTTCTGAGGTGGGAGTTGTTATCGGAGTTCTTATCTCTTAAGTTTTTCTTTCTGGATACATTTGAGTCCTTTCAGGATTCTCATCAGAATGAGGATGCGAAACTAGACGTTTCCAGCGTACCTCTAAGTTTGTGCCAGGCCTTGGCCTTGTCTTTTCATTTTACCAAGGATCATGTGAATCAAGCTGGTTTTTCTCCCATCAATCCTCTCAGCCAAGATCAACTGAAGCCTCAACAAGCTACATCAGGACACTTTCTTTTAATGGGCAAGACATGCAAGTATCATACTTAGTCTTATTCACTGATGCATCACGCATCATTATCCCTTTTTAACTTAGGTGCATTCGCATTAAGTAACTGATGGTTCGTTTTAGGCTTTGATCTGCTGAATTAAAAAATACTGCCATAACTTCATGCTTTATTCTTTTATTTACTTAAACCTTTACCTTCTTCCAATGCTGGAACATTATGTATGTGTGTGTGCGTGCGTGTTTGTATGTTTAGAGTAGTATATGTTTAGTTAGTCAATGAAGTCTGATTTGTATCACACATGATGTTGTTTGTAGTTCATGCTCATAATCTGGAGTCACTAATCATTAACGGTACTGCTACCTGCTCTTAAAGCTGTTGGATCAATTTTAGGATATTCATCTCCTTAGCCAAGATACCATATCCTAATATAGTCTTTAGTGTCTTACTAAACATTCGCTGGACGAGTGTTGGCCAGACACCCAAGACTTTTATTTGATCAGATCCACATGCTTATAATTGATTACAATTCATTGTAAGTACTTTACATTTGAGCTGATGTTTGTTTCCCTTAATTGGGATGGTGGAGAATGTTTTTTAAATATTAATAATTAATCATAAGCCCCTCCTTTAAAATCGCTACAAGAGTTTACTGTTAAGTGAGGGTCTTGCGTGTATTTTGTGAACGTGAGCGTCTCTTTTATCACAAACGGTTTTGGCGCGTGTGCAGCTGGCACTTGTTTTGACAGAACACGTGATGCACATGGTTCACATGATGCAACAAACACGTATTTTGAAAACACAAGCAACAGACATGACACTCCGAACACTTATTTTGAATTTGCGCCCCTTGGACGAGCAGTCCCGAGCCGCCACTTCTACTTAGAGAAAATAAAGAACGAAGAATGTGCATCAGGTGTGTTTTGCTTTTTTAAGTTTACAGTTAATTTATGAAGCCAACATAAACTGTAACGTTATATATTAATTGCTATATTACAATTTTATCATATTTTGTACAGATGGCTTATTTGGCTGTAAATAAAAACCCTTAAATAAAAAATAAAAAACAACAGCCGTTGCTTCTATTGGTTCCACCATGTTTCTTAAAGACACACCTCCAACTCGTAAACTCGAGGCTGAAACTCATCCGACCGACAAGACTTGAAAGCACCATTTGTTGTAATAGAAAGAGATAAAAATGTCTTGTTTGTGGCTATTTTGTTGATGTATGTGTGTGACTTACTGATCTCCAGCTGTCTCTGAATCCTGCTTTTGCTCTTCTCTCTAAAGGACACTTGGGTTTCATTGTACTGCGTCATCACCTCCACAAACTCACGAGACAAGTTAGTGTACTAAAAAAAGAGAGCGAGAACAGAACAGTTATCAATTAATTTGATATAAAAACTTAACTTTAAAGATTACAGCAGTAACAATGTGAGATTCTGCACCTGAGTTTTCTGGATGCGTACATCTACTGATGCTTGGCTCATCTGCTCCTCTGGAGGAAGACTCTGCTGCATGGCTAAACACAAATCAAACTGTGTCAATTCTTTAGCCATTTACTAGAAGACCAGTACCATAAACAAAACTATTTTCTTCATGTTTCTTATTTAACAAACACTCTAGAATCGTTTGTAATGTGTCATTTTTTCAGCCAATTCTGTAGCCTATAATTTAAAGGGATAGTTCACCCAAAAATGAAAAGTCTGTCATCATTTACTCATATTCATTTTGTTACAAACCTGTATAAATTTCTTTGTTCTGATGAACACGGAGGAAGATATTTTGAGGAATGTTTGTAATCAAACCGATCATGAGCCCCATTGACTTCCATAGTAGGAAAAATTATACTATGGAAGTGAATAGGGTTCATGATCGGTTTGATTTCACACATTCCTCAAAATATCTTCCTCCGTGTTCATCAGAACAAAGAAATTGATACAGGTTTGTAACAACATGAGAGTGAGTAAGTGAGTAAATTAATTTTGGGGTGAACTCTTCCTTTAATCTTTCCTATCTTAAACTTTCATCTTATCACAGACAAGCAGAACAATCTCTTACATTTAAGGCTGTTTCGGACGACATTGGCATTTTTCTTAATTTCCACTGTGAGTTGTTCCAGCTCTTCTTTTGTTTCTGAAAACAAAGCCATGAATGAATTCATACAGATATCATTACAAAATAAACCCTACATGGTGATCCGGACCGAGGCTGTACATTACATTACCTGTACATTACCATGATCATTATCATTGTGCGAAAGCTGTAGCATCATTGGCTGTCAGTTTTCAAGTGTGTAAAGTTTACCAGTCATTACACAAGAACAACCTGACCATAGATTGCTGGAAATAACCTGAATCAGGAAGCCATGATATAATTTTGCTTTGACAAGATGCTACTGGAGTTACACAAGCCATTGATTTGAGCATTTCTGCTGTTAAAAGGAAATAATATATTTAAATATAAATATAGTACTTTTTTTTACAAGATGTACTATAAGTCTCAGGTGTGCCTAGAATGTGTCTGTGAAGTTTCAGCTAAAATACCCCACAGATCATTTGTTACAGCATGTCCGAAAATGCCCCTATTTGGACGGGAGCAAAAAAGAGCTGCTTTCATGCGTGTAAATGTAAATGAGCTACCGCTTTCGGTTAAAAATAGATGTGAATCCTGTGAATACAGTTTGGAACAATAGTATCTGGGTGATTCTCACAAAACCATTGAAACACCACGGCACTAATGATTTTAGCTTAAAAATGTGTAATATAGTAACATTAAAAAGCATCAGAATTAACACAATACTGTGTTCTACCTTGCACAATGTGTGATTTCAACATTTGAATTTATCATTGGAAATTTTATCTCATTTTCTGCTGAAATTCTCATTACCGCAATGTGTCCGGCTGTGTTTGAACATGCGTTATGTTGTAATTTAATCAAATTAACACAAAAATATTAAGAAAAAAAAATGGATGTTTTGCTAGACTACTTTAGATGACAAAAAAATATTTACTGAATATTCATGTATAATAATAATGAAGAAAAATTAGGAAAATGATGTGTCCATGCCTGATGTTCTCATCCTCCGCAACACTTTTTGAGAACAGTTGAAGCACACATACAGAATTTTAATAAAGTTTGATTTTGAGTGACCAAGCACATGGACCAGTTACTTCAAGATGGCTACCAGGTAAGATCATTTTTTTACAGTTAATTTGAAATATTGTCTTGTCAGAATGCTTACACGACATTTTGATTATCATTACTGCAACAGATGCTTATTAAATGTTAATTTAATTAATAGAAGCATAATACTTTGATTTTAAATGCATGTGCAGAATCTCCAAATTATGTTCTTTCAGGTTTGTCATGTCATTTTGAAAATATGTCAGTGTTGATGTTTTCTGACTGTTGCGGTAATGAGATTTTTTAGGACTAATTTTTTAAATTATGTTACAAAAAGTGTTAAATGATAAGTAAAAGTTTTTAAATGAATGTTCCCATTTACTCCAGGATTTGTTTTTCAATGTCTGGTGGTAAAAAAAGTAAATTTAACCAATTTTTACATTTTCATGCTTGACATTTTTAAAACCAAGTTTTCGTGAGAATCACCCATCTATAGCCGCATTAGTGCAACAACAAACACATTTAGAAAAGCTTTTGGGTAAAGTTAACCAGTCAGTCAGGGGCTGTAGGCAGGGCTTGTTAGTGTGACATCACATTAACAAAAGAATCAAGCAACATGTCTAATGAAACGGCTTTGGTTTAATGGGTATTTAAAAGGAGAAGTGGGTGGATTTTTTCATTGTATGGTGGTTCTGATAACACACTGTCAACACATATTTATGTCCAAACACATTTTGCATAATATGGACCCTTTAACATAGAAACAACATTTTGCATCAAAACTAAAAAAGCCAAGGCTTAACTCTCATAATTTAGTAACTGATATTAAAATAATACATTAAAGATCATTTAAGAATAAATAAAATGAATTTGCAATAAAAGTCGGATATTAAAGTTTTACACTACAGAAGGGTAAAAAGTGCCTCTGGGCATTCTCTTAACATGAAAGAGAAATATTACACATCAACAAGGCTCAAATAGATCATGGGTTTGTACATTATCTTGAGGATAACACATTTTTACTAGTCTTATGCAGAAATATCACACTTGTGTACAGGAGACAATAAGCATAGAGATAGCCTCCCACCCTCCCAGATGTCTTTATCTGAATATCACATTCCTCACATGCCCTGCTAGTAAAAACTAAAACAAGCCCAACACACACACACACACACACACACACACACACACACACACACTTTTTACTCTAAGAATGTTATGGGGAAAACACAATTTTCCACATGCCCAAACTTGACTTCCTATGAGGACTCTTTTTCCCAGCTTTGAGGGGAAAGCAGACCCCTGGGCCTCATTTCATTTTGTGTTTGTATGGAATAATCTAGAACGCACGGCAATCAAAAGTCTATATAAGAATGCCTGTATATGTGAGAAGTGTTTATCATAGCATATTACCTCCTGCAATATATAAACTGGGCAGAGAAAGTACATGGTCTCGTGCTTTCACAAGGCATTGTGTAGCTGGGCAAACAGAAATGCTTGTCTGTTTTAGAGCCCTTAACATTATTTGTTTATCGATTGGATGTGAATGACAAGGTTTTACGTGTATTCAGACAATACTGAAGTTGCCACGCAACAGTCAGGTGATGTGAAGTCATTAGTTAGGTAATATGATACATAATATGATATAATATTATTAAAAAAATTACATGCACGGTATAACCTACCATTGTATGTTACAATCCCAGGTAAATGTGAGGCATGCGATCACATACACCTAATCTCGTAATTAGGTTATGAGACTTTAACCTGGATTTAACAGACAGTGTCACAACTGACTTTGTGTGTCATTTGTATGCCATCACTTAGCTTTAGTAAAATGACTTACTGTTATCAGGATTGGGGGCAGAAAGAATCAAACTATGTTTCTTCTTAACCTCAGTGACCAGAAAGGAGATCTTTTTAATGACACATCTGACCTCCTCCACCTGAAATAAAGCAGAGCACAGTTCTGACATCTCTGTCCTATTCCTGGACAGCACATTTCATAAAGAGGAAAGAGCATGCGTACCTTTCTGAAAAAGTCCTGCATGAAGCCATCTCTCTCCATGGACACAGTGACAACCCCATCATCACTGACACTCTGCCTACCCTAAAATGAAGAGAAATGACGAAAAAACTGTGGACTCCAAGAACTGAGATGCTTGGGCATTATATCGAATAATTGTAATGCCAAATTCAAGTATGTTTAGCATTTTGAGTTACTTTATGTTAAACGTGCCGGTTGGGTTTTAAACCAGCGTTTAACAACGTTTATTGACCATTTTGGAACTCACCGCATTCAAATCAGCCAGTCGGTCCCTCATAACAATATCGTTTCGGATGTCGATTTATCCTCTGTTAACCGAACACGTCAGCTCTGCTCCGTGAGCGTTAAAGTCCATAATTCTTGGCTAAACTGCGACAAATGCACGTATTTCGGAAAAGTAAATAAAGTCCATTAACGAAGTAACCATTGGAGCGAGCAACTAGATAATAAAAGTACAATAGCTTATAAACACGTTGTTTTTAAGTTCAAGACTCACTCAGTTATGAAGGTTTACATGTTTGTTTGGTTGCTTGAATGATGGGGTGGGCGCAGCTACACGAGATAGGGCGGTAGAACCATAGCAACGGAGCAATGAAAGTGGGCGGGGCTTGGAGTTGACGCGGGTACGGTAGTGGGTGCATCCCAATTCAGGGACTGCGTCCTTCGAAGGCCGCATTTGAAGGCCAATGACGTCACCTGGCCGCGACTAAGGCTGTCCGTATTTGAAGGCTCCTTCACATGCAGCCTCCAAATGCGGCCTTTGTTTCCCCTGAATCCAAGGATGGATGGATAGATGGATCCTTCACAGCCTTGGCTATCCCAAGATTCAATGCGCGCTTTTGACATCTGGGTATTTTGAAATAAACATTTAGAACTGTAACCGTTAGTAAAAAAAAGTAGAACTGTAGTTAAATAAAAGTGTATATTAAAGGTCCTTGTCACGGTTTTATTATTATAAATCATGTTTTATTGATGTGAATTAATTGCTGCAATATTGTGCATGTTGCGTTTAACTCCTGTATATTTATAAGGTTGGTAAATGTTACATACTGTTGGGTAGTTTAATTTGCATCAATGTCATATTTTCTCAAAAAAAAAAAAAAAAAAAAAAATCTGGCTTCATATTTATTTTAAAATTCTGATAGGTCCTAGCTGTTGCCCGTTGATGGTCGTGCTGGCCTTATGAAAATTAACCATTACCACAGTTAAAAAAACTGTCGTTAAACCATGGTTAAATTTCATAAGGGCAGCTCGTCATCAGGACACACAACAGCTGAGACATAGACGTTTTGGCAACCAGTGGGTTTCAAAAACCACTGTTAAAAATATAAAAATAGTAAGTTAATTAATTCACCAATAAACATGGTTACTACATTTTTACAACATGGTTAATTTTCGTAAGGGTGGGCGGGAACAGCAAGTGACGCTAGTGTTTCAGTTCTCTTCGTAGCATTTTTTTTTTCTTTTTTTTTGCTTCTTGGACTTTAAAAGCTGCAGCTTCAAATATCTAGTTTTGCTTTCAAAGCCAGCGGCATTAGAAGGATAGACCCTGAATTGAGATGCACCCATTGTCTGTTTAAATACTTTATTTTTATAACTACAATATATTCAATAGCCATTATAGAATAGACATGAATTATTATTAGTAAATATAGCCCAGTATATACAACGCTACAAAATAACACTACTTTTACTTTTCACTGCGCTGAAATAGTTTGCCCAATCACAGCGAGCGGTGCATTTAAACAAGACAAAGGTGGTGGCTAGAAGGGATACAGCTAAGGCCAAAATCTCACAAGACGAGTGTCGTTTTCGTTTTTACCATAGACCAACCCCCGGCCCAAACTCAACATCTCGCGAGAGTTACATCTACATGCCACACAATTGAAAATTTGAACGATGATAAGTTTAAGTGTACAGTAAAATATGTTGAGTCAATAAGGATTCGTTTATTACCAAACCCCAATGTCCCCTCTGCAGGAATGTACTGTACAGAAGTTGCTTTAAAACACTCATGTTTTTGTTCTATATAGTCTTTATATTAACGTAGTGATGTAAATTTCAAAGCAGTACAACGCCCATGCATGTGACTACTAAATTGCTTTCCAGCCCTGTTCTCACCATAGACTCTGAGGTTACTTCCTATCTGTACCCACGAATTTGTTTTTGTTTCTTTCAGGTTTACAGGGAATTTCTTCCCTTTTTCTCTGCACTACAGTTTTAACTTTAATTACTACAGTCATCTACAAGCAACTGCATGTTCTTCATTTTGCAGCCAAGTGCAACAGTTACGTGTTTTTTGGTAATATTATAAATCACTGGCAAAATATTGTACCCAAATCAAATGCAATACGACTTGGTGATGGTGTTAAAGATCATGTTATACTCTAATCATACAACATATTAAAACACTGGAATGGCACTTTCACTAGCATTTAATTTTTTAAACATGTAAACCATACAAGCAAAACGTGCATGCAGATTACAAGCACATTTAACAAACATCAAATACAACGTTAGCTTTTTTTATTTTATATTCAGCATGTTTCATTAGTAAAGCAACTAATTGCTACACAGCCTTTAAACATAAATCCAATCTCTTTAAACATAAAAATACAGTAAGTAATCTTACTGTTAACATAAGACACTAAAAACTTAACAAAAAGAACTCCATACAATTGCATTCCCAAAAAGTTTGATTGTAACTCTTTTTTATGAACATATTTCACCATAAACATTCTGAACATATAAACCAAAACCTCTTTTCTGCTTCATGTCCCTGTACATTACTAAAGCAGGTTACAAGTAGTACAAGAAGTCATCCAGGTTCATGTTTGGTTCCTTGTGAATGCTCTGCCCAACCAGGAAAGCCAGTTTATGGGCATACTGACAGGGCGCAGGCACTCGGACAATCCCCTTAAGATAAAGAGAGAAATTAATACGTTGAAGACTGTGAAGAGGTACAGCATACATCATCTTGGCATCAGTATAACATTGATGTAGAGATCTGAGGTTACCTGCCAGTTGTAATACATGTGACAGAGTTTGTAGGTGAGTCTCTGCATGTGATCGGGTTTGAGGCCGCTGTTGTCAAACACCACATTGTAGTGAGTAGGTGCAACACAACCAAAGCGCACAGCCTGACTTACTATGAAGTAATCGTACCTGAAAGCACCCAAATAGTACAAAAATTAGAAAAGAAATGACATTTGATATAATAAAATGTATTTTAATGTTGCTGTTCTATACGCACCACTCTGGACGAGTGACTTCGGTGTCAATGACCGTTCCAGGAGGAGGGTTGGCGATTTTGCCATCAATGCGAGCAAAAAATCTGGAACTGATGCGCTTCTTCACCACAACTACTGACAGCTTGGGCCTGTAAGCAGATTGTGTAATGTAAATGTAAATACAGGACAAAATTCAACACTCCCCAAATGCCAATCTGTTTGCATGAAGTGCAGCTTACTCGTAATCCACCCCCATGGTCTTAATGGACTGCATGATCTGAGGGACTTCATATTCCACTACACTCTTTAGCATGCCGTCTCCAACTCCATCTCGAAACACAATGATGCGCGAGGGCAGAGAGTTGTTGTACTTCAGATAGGCCTTCAACGCAGCTAAACAAACAAACAAACAGTTTTACTATTGATACATTTTTTTCCAATCAAATTTATTACAACACTAAAGAAAATAAATAGTAATTTCTAACACGTTAAAACTTAAATGTAAAAATGTCACACCTTGCAATGGCGCTTTCAGTGCATCGATGATCTCTTGACCACGGTTTTGCAAGACACACCTGGAGAACCATCTTTGAAGATAGCAAATTACATCAGTTAGATAAAACTGCATATTTTGATTCAATGGCTAAAATTCTTCAAACTAGATCTTAAAAACATCCCACTACTTGTCTTAACAAATGCAAATGTCTTTTGTTGGCATTTTTTTTATCTTATAAGAATTACAAATTAGACTTGTGATGTGACCGAAATGGATTCCTTCATTACATTTTCCTTTACTCTGCAACTGACTACTGTTCAAACTGTACAATACCTGGACATGCCCTGGTTCAGACTAGCCACCAGTGCTCCAATGGATCTCTTCCCTGCAGCCGTATCGTGGTAGCAGTCAATGCCTACAATCATTAGCTGTTTGAGCTGAAATAAAAAAAAAATTTATTGTGGAGAAACAATTTTGCTACTGAAAACACCTTTTATATAAACTATAATAGGTAAAACAATAGACTGGTATATATGTGACCCTATATATATGTGAATTAGTCAAAGTAGTCAGGATGTTAATTTTTTCCAAACGTTTTCCTTTTTCATGGCCTTAATCAATATAAAAAATATCAAGGTTATTTTTTCACACAATGTTTTATTTTGTAGTAGGGGTGGGCTATAACCAAAATCTTATATCACAATCGTATTCATTTTATATCATGATATCAATATGTATCTTATTAAACCTAATACGTATCTTATCAAAGTCACCCTGGACCCAATATACACACACACGCGTGGGCTTTTTCAACTATTTACGTTCTCTTAAGACATAAATCGTCATTGTTTATGAGGATACTTTTTTAAGCCTGTGTATTTAAGGCCAAAAAAGCTCACGAGCTTAAAGGACAAGTTTGGTATTTTACACTCAAAGCCCTGCTTTCAGATTGTTTATGATGAAGTAGAACGGTTTTGACTGAAAGTTGGACATATGATGCTGGCCCGAGAAATTTCGGTTTCTGTTCTATCACCCCATCACCTCTACAATGGCTGCATAGGTGCACTGGAACAATCCTTCCTAAAATGCATTAAACTTTCGTTTATAAAGACGTGAAACTCACCGAGTGGTGTTCACTGATATGCTCACACCAAAATCGCTGCAAAAGATGCTTTCCAACAGCTGTTTTAGCATTCGTTGTAAACTTGTGGACCTATTTTTTCCAAACACCTCACACCCGTATATTCTTCCATTGAGAGCTTGAATAATAGACACTCCAGCCCAGTTGATGGTGATAATCCACTTTTGCCATTTGCAAGAATACAAACAACGTTCCCAGCGTGGAGTAATACCGTACCTCACAGCACATCTAATACAAGTCAATGGAGTTGGACAAAAACTATGATAAAACCTGTTGGAAAGTATCTTTTGCAGCGATTTTTGTGTGAGCATATCAGTGACCACCCCTGACCACTCGGTGAGTTTCACGTCTTTGTAAATAAAAGTTTAATGCATTTTAGGAAGGATTGTTCCAGTGCACATTTTCAGCCACTGTAGAGGTGAGAGGTGATAAAAGAAACACCCGAAAATTTTCGGGCCAGCATCATGTGTCCAGGTTTCGGTCGAAACCGTTCTATTTCATCATAAACAATCTGAAAACAGGGCTTTAAGTGTAAAATACCGAACTTGTCCTTTAATGAACATTGCGTGCTCCTCTCACACAAAAACAGCTCGCACACTTAGCCCCATTGTTTGTGTTTACAGCTTAGAATCACTTGTTTTAAATCTGCAGTGTTTAAATACGTGTACAAACTACATTTTCGTGAACATGCGCACAGCAACTTGACGTGGTAGCGTAACCTCAATAGAGATGATAGAGTCCAAAATCTCTACCAGTTTATCAAACCAACCAGTTTATCGCTCACCCCTATTTTGTAGGATGATTTAAATAGTAAATCACAAATCATAAAGACAGGATCATATATGATACAGTGGGACTTACTGGGATTTCTACACTCCACAGCTCTCCTCCCATTTTGCAGTTCATCTGCAGGGCAATCTTAGTGGCCACTGTCATAAGTGCCTGTGGTTTGCTGATAGTGCGAGACACAACACACTGACTGGGAGTGGGGCAATCCACACACAGATACTTCTTCACAGTGTCATACTTATCCTTTCGGTTGGTAGGCAGGATGACTACCACCTAAAAAAGACACAAAACTGTAAACCACTTGAATCCATTTGTATTTGAATGCAACAAGCATGCATACATGTGATGCTGGACTCACCATCTGTGTATCACGTGTTACATTCTGTTGAAGGGCTCTTAGTAGAGACTCCTGACGGTCTTCATACTCAATCCTATGTAGGCAAGAAAGTAAATTAATGCAAACAGAAAGGGACATTTTTAACAATTAAATGTGTCTCTGCTTTCATCTCACATGATGGCTCTCTGCATGCGGATTCCCATGGGCCCTGCCACTTTGTTGAGAGTTTGAAGCAGAGAATTAGCGACGTCTGCATTTCGGCGCGTGAAGAACATCATCCAATTGTCCAGAGGCATGCAGCTTATCAGAGGGAGACCTCTCATCTCTTTAGTCCAGTCAGCTGTCCATGGGCTGTACTCAAACTTAAGAATGAAACAGAACAATAAATACATCTCAACTAGGGATGCTCCCATCAGGATTTTTGCAGCCGATACCGTTTTGTTATCTTCGTAATTGGCCGATATCAATTCCGATACCAATTTTTTTTTTAAGCTGATATGCAAGCTCTTTGATGACTGTAACTGTTAACATTTTATCTAGATAAAGTAATACCGCAGATGTTGCTTTTGTTATATTACTTGCAGCAATTAGGTATATTATTGTTATAATAGAGAATCAAATAAATAAGCCCAACAAATATTTCTTCTGCAAAGAGATATTTACCGTATTTTCCGGACTACAAGTCGCATCCGTCAAAAATGTGTTTTGAAGAGGAAAAAACATATATAAGTAGTACTGGACTACAGGTCGTGTTTATTTAGGAAATTATTTTACAAAATCCAAGCCCAAGAACAGACATTTAATCTGGAATGGCAAGTTATTTGACTAAACAATGGCACATAGAAAAGCAGACTGAATAGGTGTCAGTACATGTTAACGTAAAATTACCATTTATTCACCGAACACAATAGCATATCGAACATACCTGGGAGGCTGAGTAGGCTAAATTAACACGACAAGCCAAATCAAGTTCAAAAATTCCTAAAGTCATTCCACATCACTGAATCCATTGAATTACATAAATACAGGAGCAGCTGTAGACGGTAACGGTTTCTCTTGGTTCATATGAATTAATTTTGACACACAAGTCGCACCTGACTAGAAGTAGCAGGACCAGCCAAACTATGAAAAAAGTGTGAGTTATAGTCCGGAAAATATTGTAATATCTCTTCAAAAGGTTTATGTCTCTTAAAAGTAATGAAAATAAATCCCTTCACAGTCTTTACTGTATGAATTAAATATACACGCACTCGTATGAAGTACAACAGTGTCTTAATCAAGAGCAGAGAGTGATTTTATTGAGAGATGAATTATGTTACTGTAGCTTTAAGACGTGAGAGAGATCGCTCTGTTCACGTGCACTGATGACAGGCTGTCAGGTGTACGCAGACAAGAGCGGCTGTGAGGAAAAAGAAAGTGTAAACTGTCAAAACTTTTAAACGCATGCAAATACGGTAATAAACTTTCAGCATAAGGATGCAATTCTCGGCGATAGATATGTGTTGATAGGGATCTGAAGACGTGTCGCGGAGCGCATCCTCATAGAAAATACACAGATCTCTCTAAAGGCAGAGAGAGAAATCCAAATCTGCACTTTGCACGAGCAACGGGTTAAAAAAATGCTTGCACTACGTAAAAACTGTCTCTAATTGCAGCTGCATTCAGATTCCCTATGTTGACAAAAGTAAACAGAAAGATCGGTTCTGCAAATTTAGCGAGTAACGATCGAGTCATTTAATGCCATTATTGGCCGATCGATCGGAGCGTCCCTACTTAAATGTAACTTTATTTTAGTTTTAATTAGTGTTTTATCACATCATTAGCGATAGAAAAAATAAACAGCAGTGTGACCTTCATAATGGCAAGCAACTTCTGTCCCACCTGCAACACGTGTGCATTGAACCCGGAAGTCCTGTACTATAACGGTTTGTTGCGAATAACGTACCGTTACACCCCTGATTGTCACTATTGGGCTCGCAGTTCACATAGATAGGGTTTGTCATCCACCACCAAAGACCAAAAACCTTAAATATGAATCCCTTACCACTCTTCCTCCCTGTATGATCCTTTCAGAAGGCAGAACTCTTCCATTCAAACTCAGGAGCTTGTTCTCAAAGCTCAGACCCCAAGTGCTCAGTTCATTCTGCACATCTGCATTTCTGTAAGGAGAATGGGGAGGATAATTTATGAGAGCAATTTCATCTGTTGGGGCAAGGTCTATATTAAACTGCAGTGAAAGTTAGGCACATGACATGCAAAAATCAACCTACCACTGCATGCACTGTTGTAAGAAGTAACTTACTTCACCAATTTAGTTTGCAAATACACACCTGTACCAGGATGGTTATAAATCCTACCTGTTGATGTTGGAAATGAGACGATTGATTCTGCCTTCTCTTTGTTCAGGACTCAGTCTTGTGTGTGAGGCTAGATCCTTCATGATGTTGAAATCAGACCGCATCTTATCAGTGAGACCTTCAGAAAAAACAAACTCACATTCGATGCGTTCATGTGAAAATTATATAACTTTCTAAAAGTTTTCATGAGAAGATCCTCTGTAAGTACCAGTAAGGTAGCAGAACTCTGGAATGAGCAAGGCAGGTCCCGGTGGAGGTCCACCTGAGGGTCCGAGACGCTTCACATGACTAACCAGCAGAACCTGGTTTCCATCTGTTATGTCCAAGCCATATTGCTAGAGAGAGTAAATTGAGTTAAACAATAAATGTCAAAAACTGCTGTTAAATGCTTTTTACGTTTCCATTTTATTTCCTTTGAAATTACCGTCTTGAAGTAGTTCTTGAAAGAAATGTCTGCATCTCCCCTCTTAAATGTGTTGTTGGGGTTTTGGTCCCAAGCAATGTCATCAACCCTGTAGGTTTTGTTATTGTACCTATAATAATATTAAAACAGCACAAGACAATTAAAATAAAGGAGATTGAACAAAAAATACACTCAAGTTCTTTATGAATCATCATTAATAACCCTAAAAACACTACAATATTATAAGTATGTAGACTCAAAACTATGTTAAAAAAGTCCCCTTTAAAACATCATATGTGGGTGTAAAATATGTGCTTAATTTACTTAGTGAGGACTATCAGGCCCACAAGCTCCTTGGTGCAAGCTTCAGGGAAGCGTTGGTCTCCACACTGCTGTCTTAAACTGTACATGAAGTCAAGAACCGTCTCGCTGCGCAGGACCTTGTGGCTCACATCGCTGCACAGCATGATACTGGACTCATACTGAAGAATGGTGGTCACAAAACCAGGCCAAATGGTCAGCCTGTAAATAATTAAGACAGTGTTTAATTCATTTTTGACAACAGCTGGAAAACACGTGCACACACGAACAATGCTTTGGTTTTAAAACCTGTGTTGGGGAATGTTGAATGGATCATCAGGATTGTAGTAATGGCGACCAATCTGTTGCATGTTCAGCATCCTCAGCATTCTACAACAGAAAATCAGCACAAGTTAAATACCACTTAATATACATCACCATTTAAAACGTGTAATCATGCTGCTGCAATGATTACCTCCTGAAGAGGATATTGTAAAACTGCAGGCATACAGGAGAGGATGGAGGAAGCTCATTGGTCAGTGTAAGTGTGATCTCAACCTTCTCTCCATTTCTGGTCTCACTGCACAGGATTGTCTCCTAGAAATAAAGCAATCTGTCATCAACCACCGTATCCACTCCATATGCAGTTACTGGTTCCAAAAATCACCAAATCACAGTCACTAATCTTAAACATACAGTGTTGTGCAGTTTGTTAGGAAGAAAGAGAATGGCTCCATCAAAGGTGTGTGCTCTGCCCAGAGTCTCCTCATGCTGGAAAAGCAAAGCAGAGCGCAAGCGACGGGACTCCATAGCTGGCTTAAAGTCCACATGGTACTGATAAAGAGCCCACAGAGGACGTGATAGCAAACGCATGAAATTGGCTCTCAACTCAATGGCAGTACCCGAAACACCTTAAAACAAAACGTTTAAATCAAATTTAGTATTACGGTAAATGATTGCAACTACAGCTGAATATAGTCACACATAAGCAAGCAAAATCTA
Source organism: Misgurnus anguillicaudatus (assembly GCF_027580225.2). NCBI lineage: Eukaryota > Metazoa > Chordata > Actinopteri > Cypriniformes > Cobitidae > Misgurnus > Misgurnus anguillicaudatus. Next base: position 20,249,730 of record NC_073341.2, read on the forward strand.
CAATATGTATGTCAAATAAATCTGAACAAAATGTATTTATAAAGTCTTATTTGTTATCAGTTTGACGTTACCTGATTTGGAGTCCTTCACATGTTCCATAAGCTGGCGAGTGTGAACGCCTGAATCATGTAAATCCCGCCTGCGGCCACCTCTTTCCCCAATCTTTACCTGCTGAAAACCTGCAGAAATCTGGACCATCGCTGAACAGAAAAAGTACAATATTGTTGGGATATTACAGGTGAAACACTACACTGACAATTCTAATAGCAGTATTACAACCCATGAATCTATAGCACTGAAGAAAGCGAGCATAAATATTTTAATATAGTTTCTAATGACACTTTATGTGTGACACTTGGCTTTCATGTTCACCTTCTGCAGATAGAGCTCCAGGTGCAGTTCTCTGTCTCCCTCTCCCCACCAGTTCTCCTTCAGATGAAGGCAAAAGGGGTTTTGCAGCCTCTTGTTTCTCAGGTGGTTGCTGTAATCGAATTAGAATACGTTTATGTCTGTAGTTTATTCCATGCTATCACTACAATTACAACACAGGATAAACCCTTACTGGGCCAGGCGCAGCAGCCTCCTGACCACGGCCTCTGCCTCGAGATCTTGCTCTTGCGCGGCCCGTCATTTTGGTTTTGGTTTGGTTTCTTTACAAACTCTGTAAATAAAAGAAAGAGAGGTTTATTAGTGTAGCAGAAATTCAAAGAGATATTTATGATCATTATGTACTATTTGTACAATTTAATTTAATTTTAAACAAAAAGTCTGTTTGGGTTTACTCAAGCCATTGGCATTGACTTTCTCCACAAATGCAAAAAGAAACAAGAATAATTTTTTTAAATGTTAGAAACCTTTTACTGTAGTTTACTAACGCTAGCTAGGTTGACTTACTAAATGTGATGTTACAATTGCATACAGATAATGCTTTTTTATGATGGCGATAGTTTAGAGAGCAATCCACCTTTACAAGAACAGTGTTGGTAAGTGATTCTTAATCTTGACTGCCAGGTGATGCAGTACTTTCAGTTTTATGACTGTAAGCTAAAGCTTAAATTTTTATTTTGCCTACTTTATTCAGAGTCAAATTCATATCCTGAATTTATCATTCGAATGCTTATCGATTTCATGTGATGTCACGCTGGAGGGTAAGAGAGCGCTATCTGCTGTTGTCCACAAGTTAAGAAGTGAGTGAATTCTTTTGTTTAGCCCAAATACAGAATTGTTGTAGTGCAATAAAATGCACTAACCGATGAAAAGACAAGCCTGGGCTTTGTTGCTACAGAATGGCGGCAGTGAAGAGAAACTATAAAGGAAGAATTTTTGCCATAAATGTGTTGCCTCTGTTCATATACACTCGTCTTTACAGAGACCACTAAATATTTATTATATGTTAATATGTATTAGAAAACAGGTAATAAAGGTGCTGGTTGGCTAAGGTTTTTAAGATATTTCACGATAGAGATTTATAATTATAAATAGGGATGTGCATGAATGGTCAAATTTTCGAATATTTGATCTGGAATAATAATTTGAGTAGAAAAAATGCTATTCGAATGTTTGTTATTAATGCGCCACCACCGGGTTAATGCTACTGCTCATTTAATGCTTTTTCATTTCATTTGTACTGTTTTTTACAGACTTTAAATGTAAAATATACATGAAAATAAATTTGTAGGTATTTCTGATTGTTTTGGCAATTCAGATTGCAGATTTAGAATCTTAATGCCGGGTCTGTTTTTGGCCACATTAGCGCATCATGCAAGATTTGTTACCTTTCTGTTGTTTAGCCAACTTTATTTTGTTAATAACGAGACAGATATGGAGAATAAAACGAAACGGGGAACATATGCGGTGCTCTGTGGAAAATAAACTGGATAACTGCAGATGGCTGTTTAACAGCAAACAGTAGCAAAAGCTCAGTCTTTGCCAAGTGTTGATTAATTAAGCTTGTGATTTGCACAGTCAACAATAAGGTATCAAGCCAGCTTACGTTATTTTTTAAAATAATATTAAATTCAGATATTCTTGTTTAGGGCTGGGTATTGTTTAAAATCTTTCGATCCGGTGCCAATTTCGATACCTCCGTTTCGATGCCGGTACCTAACGATACTTTTTTCGATACCATATGTTTTAAAATCCATTGAAACATTAACAAAAATACATTAAACACACAACTTTTATTTTTCACCTTAATTTAAACAAATTCTGGTAACACTTCTCAGGCGCGAGTATTTCATAAGCATTGAGAGACACAAGCTGCGCGCGTGGGTCAAGTTTAAACACCTTGTCGAGACTGTTGTGGGAGACGCGCGCGCAAAGCCTTGCCATGCGGAACCAGGTGCGAGTAAAACAAGCAGAGAATTGAAACCCTTCGTAATTTTAGGAGAAGCGCCATTTTGGTTGATGTGCCTTTCACAGAGACAACACGGCCATACTTGCGCTAACTCTATTGGTAAGACTGTCACAAAGACTTCTCATATTGCATCTTTTCTACAATTGTGTTGGGTGACTGCAAGTATTTTCAGAAATCCTCCCCGTCACGTGGTGGACAGCCAATCGCTGACGCTTTAGGTCCTTACACGCAAGTACAGGCTCACAGACACAGCCGCTTTTGGAATCTAAATTTGGCATCAAAAGAGAAATCATTTTTCAATACTCAAAGTATCAAAGTTTTTCATTCGATACCATAAAAGTATCGATGTTCGGTTCCCAGCCCTATTCTTGTTAAATCCTTTTAATGTTCTTATCGGATAACCACGGAGCAGAGTTTTCTCCGCAGCTGGCATTATTGTAGTCAGAAGAACAGGTTTTCACGGGAGCAGGTGGGCTAATTATTAGGGGTGGGTTGATACCACTTTTTCCATAACAATCTGATTTCGATACCTGAATTCTGAGTATCGGCCGATACCGATCTGATCTTAGTTTTTCTGCGTTTAATTCACCCTACTCCAGTGCATTAAACACAGCATTCAATTTTTGTGACCTTAAATATCTATAATATATGTGTTTTTTGCATAAAGCTGTCGAATATATTAGGAAGACTTTGAATATAGTGTATAAAAATGTTTATGGTGCTTTTATTATAGTCTGACTTTTCTATAGCAAGACAGTGGTAGCTCACTGTATTGGATTTGGATCGGCCCTGTTGGTCCGATATGGCCTGACTACGTCAGACTTTGTACTTCCTCTAAATTTCATTACGCTTCTGTACTCAGTCTGAGATACCTCCCATTCTAAAAGTTTTCCTCCAGCATCAATACTGCCGTCCAATCAACAGGGTTTCTGCAGGGTTTAGTCAGTCAAATTTAAGACTTTTTAAGACCTTTTTATGACCATTATGATTTAAATTTATGACCTGGTTTTGCTGCAAACTGCGCGCAGCCAATTGACGTATGAAACATCATCACGGAGCATTACGGCACATTACGGTGTTCATGGGAAATGTAGGAAGTAATGCCAGAGGGATAAATGACGAGCTTTATGTATCATGCATGCAATGCCTCATGCATCACCGGCCTAACTGGCTAGTAAGTTTTTATTAACACCAGCCAAAATGAATTTCAACCCGCATTTGGCGGGTTGGCGGGTGTTAATTTAGAACCCTGCTTCTTACACAATGTGCAATAGGCTTGATACCGATTGTTAGCTATGGGTTTAAGCCAACTACTAAACGCACCGTCTTCGAGCCATAGCCCGTTAAATGCACACTTTCCCATTGTGATAGACCCAGAGATTTCAGTTAAACTAAGCTGACCCTCGAGAGTTCAGAGTTCGCGCGGGACCACGGGTTTCTGAAGTACTTCCGACAAGTCTGTTTTCTGCACTGCCGCATGGACCTTGTAGTCCTGGAACGCTGTGATTATCCCACCCAGATTCCCCAGACAGGCAAAACGAGTGAATGCCGCCGCCAGAGCATTTTTGTGGGGAAAGGCAACAATGAATGAACGAGTATATAAATTTAAGACGTGGCTAAATGTAACTTATGACCTTTTATGGAAAATCCGGGTGTTTTTATGACTTTTTATGGCCTAAAATTTTCATTAATAAATTTAAGACGTTTTATGACTTTTTATGACTCCGCGGAAACCCTGAATCAACGATCAGAAGGCGGGCTGAGAGCCGCGACGTAGACGCTAAGCGCCAAATGTACGGTTGTAGTTTATAGTGGACATGGAGGCACAGAAAGCTATTGCTCTGTTGTGGAGAACCGGCACTTGCCAACTAAACCCGAACAAGAAGAGTGTTTGTTAAACATTTTGAATGGTGATTATGTTGTTGCCCCACTCCCGACAGGTTTTGGGAAAAGTTTAATTGATCAACTATTACCGATCGTCAGTGAGAAACTGTGTGCAGCACAGCTTGGCGTGCACAATGATCGAGAAATCATGGAAGGAAATTTCATTGTTCACAGTTAATGGTGGAGGACGCGTGATGTTCCTGATTAATCAGAAAATAAGGTAGGAAGATTTAATTTACATATGGTTATGGCTGTCTGGTGGAAGAGTTTAAGAGGAGAGAGGGGCGTTCCTCGACTTAGACATGAGCGGAAAGACACCGTAAGGATAGTGTTCAACTAGCTCTGGCACAATTTACTTTACATAATCTGCAAAAGTCGTTCACAGCCATGTTAAAGGCGGAGTCCACGATGTTTGAAAGCCAATGTTGATATTTGAAATCACCCAAACAAACACGCCCCTACCCCAATAGAATCTGGACCTTCTGTTGATAGACCCGCCCCACACATACGCAACCCGGCATTTGATTTGATTTGATTGGCTATAAGTGTGTTTTGGTAGTCGGCCCGTCTCCTTTTCCACTACGTTTTTCAAACATCGTGGACTCCGCCTTTAACTCCGGTATTTCGCTCGATGGGTTTGTTTTCACATCATACGTGTGTTTTACAGCAGAAATTCGATGTGGCTGAGCCGGCGCATAACGCACATCATATCCAAACGTTATGTGATTGGCTTACGTTTAGACCAATGATTTTAAACTTCAGACAAGCCCCTCCCACGAGAAGGAAAACGATTGTAAATTATGCCCAGCCAGACTCTGTCTATGAAGCGAAGCAAAATAGCAGAGGAATATATTACCAGGCTAAGTCCGATACCTGATCCAGCAAAAAAGGTCTGGATCGAACCGATCCCAAGTATTGGATAGGCCCACCCCTACTAATTATGGTTGTCTTTCTTCACAAAACCATGTCCAACTAAATAAATAAGATATTCATATGCCGACTGTGCAGTCTGTTATGTGGCCTATGTTTTTATTTTGCTCTGGGCTTTCACTTGGTGTTTAGAGTCTATTTACATGATAATAGCGTACTTTATGTCAAGTCCTCAAACTTTAAATTTCGCTTGGGTTTGGGGTAAGGATGTAATATTTGCTATTATATCAATTCTGGAAGATCAAACAGTACTGAATTCGTACTAACAACCGACTTGAAATCAAAGATTTAACTCAGCCTTCACTCCGCGCAGGGTTTTAACGTCATTTTTCTGTAGGCTAAATTTTTTTAACAATGTTTTCAACTTACATATTATTTTGAAAAAAAAAAACATGGAGTGTAATTGCAATTGTTTTCATGCAATTTTGACCTGAAGCTGTATTTTAGAAACTGAAGTCAATTAGGACTCAGCAACTTACCCAACTTTGGTCAAATTTAGCTACTTTCATTTTCAAGGTTTTGTCCTTGTAGAACAGCGGTATTAAACTTGTGCTTAGACTGAACTTTATTGTTACTGTCTCTCCTTGGAGAGCCCAATAAACTGCTGCCTTGTCCTGCAACCCCCCCTAGTGGGTCATGTGACTAAAAACTATGGATTGCTAACATTCTCTCCGTTTCTGTCTAAAATTAACACATCACTTTATCAAGAAATTATTTTTTCATGATAATAATTCCTAGTACAGTGGGAGTGCATTAATGGTTGTTGGATAAAGCAAGAGAGGGCAGATCTTTGTGAATAGTTAAAAAGTGAATATTTTAATCACATCTTTTATATTGCTTTTGGGTGACGACGTATCACTTTTGATGTTTGCTTTTGTTGGAAGTGAATGTAGACATGTTTAAACAACAGTAAACACATCCAAGATACAAAGGCATATAACTGAGTGTGTGGTGAGATCGTAACAAGGGCGTGGTGATCTTGAACCTGCTTACGTCACGAGTCATTTTTTGGACCCACCATCCAATAGGAAAATTCAACTGCAGTAGCCACCGTTCAACCTCAAGAGGGCAGCACTCAGACGTTTTTACACCATATATTGTAGTATTGAAACACTTTATATCCAAATGACAAAAAACCTGCTAAAATCAATGAACAGCACTAATAAAGCCCCATTCTTACAGACCATTAACTAAAAAAAGTTGGTTTAGGGTTTAGTTACGCTTTAAGGATAGGAGCCTCATGAATTGATTCAGAATCAATTGTTAGCGTTCCAATTAGAATCAGAATCAAGTCTGGACTACAGATACTCAAAAATACACGTTATACAGTACAAATATTTCGAGTGCCCCTTAAATTCATTTCAAGAACCAAGATTATCCCCTATTTGTACAAGATTGCAGAAGAATTTTAGAAAAGCGTAATATACTATGAAATCTCACACAATGCGAAAGTTTTAATTATTAGACCCCTATTACTTAGAACATTATCACACGCACGTGTTTGAGGCGGAAAGGCCACGTGACCTTACAGCCAACCGATGGATTCATCACTTATTAAGTTAGTTCAAGTAATTTAACTGTTAATCGCAACTCATTGATTTAAATACTAATACGGTTATCTTGAATTTTAGCAGTACTTTATGTTATCCACGCATAATCTTAAATTAAGTATCACCAACCGAATTTATCGAACGTTAGAACGTCTTGAGGCTTTGTCTAACGTTAGTTTGTAATTTACAGGCCCAACTTTTAATCCCTACCGAACAATACGCTTAAAAAAAAAAACATCTGTTTTAAAACATTTAAATACTTGTAATCATGTATACATATTTTTACCTTAAAACTTACAAAGTCTACACAACTACTAAATTAAGTTAATAGCTTGATTGACGAGGTAATTAACAACACTTAATTTCATTATTTAAGCTTTAGAAACACTTTTAAAACACTTTCACATAAATAAATGCAAGCATTTATGCACAAATCCTCAACACAATCATTCACAACCTTACCCTTCCTTCCAAAACGCCCAAATGAGGTACATTAATTGCAGGCAATCCGTTAACCTGACTTCACTTGTATCCCTCCGCTGCTTAATGGAGTAATAATCTTTATCACTTCCTGTTTTTCACAATCTTTCATGCTATAAAATGTTATGGTAAAAGTGGTTAATTTTATGAAATATTTTTTTTAAAAGAAACATATATCGATGCAAAAGGATGGTTACCTAAACTATTTTATTCGGAAGGATACACTCCTGTCCAGCGGCAGAAGTGTTCCTGTGACGATTTAGGTTATTAGTTCGCAACTCACCACCAGATGACGCTCAAACACAGGACACAAGAGGTCACAGAGGTAATGCTAACTAAATGCAAAATAACTATCTACTATTATCAGATTTTTTATTTTATGAACGCACATTAGGATATTAAAAGTGTATTGGCAAGTATCTGCACTATAACACGGGTTTTTGCCCACTGATTCTAACCAATCTGTAAAGCTAAAGGAAAATATTCGTTAGCAGTACACCTACACAGTAAATACATTTACGTTTCGAGGCCACAACCCACATATTTTGTAAAGTTTGTAAAGCAAACAAGGGAACTCAACATATGATCAAATTCCGAAAAAAAAAGTGGGATATTATCACTAAAATGTGTGGACTAGATGTTCAGTGTGGTTGGGTGTGTTTCAGTTAGGAGAAATTCATAAAACATACCAGGGTTTGGCTGCATTTGGTTTTTATTTACAGTTTTTTAGTTGCATAGCCTACAGATGCAATGAGATGTCATAGTGACCATTGGCATGTCTCTATCATAAAACATGGCAAGGATGTAAACACAGCCAAAAGAGCACCAGCACATAGGCTACTTATTTTTATGAACCATGCATAATAGACCAATATGCAAACCACATAAATCCACTTTGTACAAGCAATGGGTTACCCCAACATACAAATGATGGCAGTGTCTTATTTGCTGAGAAAGCAAAAAATGAACGTCAATTTGTTGTTTGTGACTTGCGAGAATCCCCTAGAATAAACCAATTGCAATACCCTTTTAATATAAATGTAATATAAGGGAGGCTTAATAGATAAAACATTGCATTATACTGGATGTTCTTTTAGTCGGATACTCTGCTCTCTGTTGTTCATCAAGCCTGTGAAAGTTATATCTGCTAGGCAAGACAGATTTAAACCAGCTTTCCTCATCCCGCAGTGCAAAACCGTCTGTTTGCATCAGCCATCATTTGTTTTGATTTAAACTAGATCAGAAAAAAAGATCAGAGATGTACAAAAACAGGCTTCGACACAAATACTCCAAGCTTGTTTTTTCTCATTTCTATCATACTCCAAAAAATTCCCAGCACATGTCAGGAGAGATCTGCCATAATATATGATGTTTTTGCAGCTGTAATATTTGCTTGGTTTTGCTTTGTGAGCTCAGATTTGAGACACAGGACTAATGAATGTAGGCGGCATAAATGCTGATTCGGGCCCGGTGATGTTTTGATGCATACATGTGTTGCATCATAGCATTTAAAGCGGCTTATCTTTTTAGCCTGCTTTTGATCCTTTCACTTTTTTATTTTTACACTTCGATCTGTCACAATGTGAGATCTGACACAGAATACTGCACAGCGCACACAAAATTTTAAGTAAATAATAAAACTTTCATTAGCTAATTTAATAAAAGCGTAAACTTTAAATGTTTTTTGTTTTACTAAAAAATGCATTTTCACTTTCTAGCGCTGTACTGAATCTCAAAATTTGTTTTTTATTTTTATAAGGGTGTCCATCTGTAGGCCCCCATTTTCCAGATTTTGTCCTTTCTTGTTGCTTTACTCAGACTTTGATGAAAGATTAATGATTCAAATTTTATCTCTTTTTCTCTCCCTTTCAGCTCATCTAACTTCCTACTGTTTCCAGAGAACCCTCACACCTTCATCCCTTTATCTTTCTCGACTGTGAACTTTGCACCTTTAAGGGCATTGAAGATGGATCTACGACTGGCTTTTGTGACATGATCTAACAATGATCAGCGATTCGGCCAAAGTAAGATCAGATTCACCATTTACCTGCACAACAAATGACATGCATGACTTTTAACCGAAGATATTTCTTATAATTTTTGAAGACATGAAACAAAACATAAAATGTGTAAGTATCGGTATAGCTTTATGCAAACATACACGTGAAAATTATCAAAACCGAAGTCTCATTTGTTTGATTTGAGAGAGATCGTCGGTGCTCATGGGCTTATTTTTTCTTCATCTTCCAAAAATAGGATCATGATTAAAGGCGGGGTGCATGACTTTTGAAAAACACGTTGGAAAAGAGAGTCGGGCCGAGTACCGAAACACACTTGTAGCCAATCAGCGGTAAGGGGCGTGTCTACTACCCGACATCGTTGCATGGGTTGCGTATGTGTGGGGCGGGTCTATCAAAAGAAGGTCCAGATTCTATTGGGGTATAGGGGCGTGTTTGTTTAGTTGATTTTAAATATCAACATTGGCTTTCAGAGATCATGCACCCAGCCTTTAAGATATAAAATATTTAATGTATATATCAAGAATGCTGATTAAAAGAAGACTTTGAAAATAGCAATTTCATTATAGCATTTCTAAATCTAAACTCTGTAGGGTCTACAAAGGTCTAAAAGGGTTGTTTCTATTCTTGTAATGGGTTTGTTTTGGGCGTAACATGCAATAAACTAATGGGATATCTCTCATCCCCTTTAAAAGCCAGTTGCGCTCGGGCCATGGCGGATTCCCTAAAAATTACTTTAGCTGGATTTAACAGACTAGTAATAGACAATGACTATTATCAGATACAGTACTGGATCTTTCTGAGTAAAATGTGATGTATGGTTATTGGCAAAACATCTCTCTAGTTTTTGGCTAAAAATAGGTAGCAGACAAAGACACGGTCACAACACGCATGCAGACACACATACATTTTAAATTTGATGCTCATAATTAAAATTGCCACATTTTCAGTGTGAATTAATTTTTCCTGTTCCTAATACTTATTAAAATCCTTTATGCTCAAATAAGTGATCCACAACCTCTAACAGTAAGGGGAAAAGCTATGGAACAGGGGCAAAGTTTGCCAGATAAGACTCCTTTAATCTGGAAAAAACACCAAATTACTGCATTATCTTCATGCCGAACAGCAATGACCGACATGAAGGGGCTTCTTTGAACTAATAAGTGGAAACAAATGGCCTTTGAGATAAAAATCCTAGAAGCTGATGACTACAATGGACACTCATAATATGTCCAAGTTCAGTTAATTCGCCGTGTCCTCGCTGTGTGGAATGAAATGACTCGGCTTTGATTGATGTTAGCGTGACCTCAAAAGCAATTTTTAATGGATGTTGCTTGTAATATTAAAGTAATTGTAAGCCACCGGAGGAAAAACATTTGTTTTGAAAATAGCACACAATATTTACACTGTATGTACAGAGATAACATGTAAGTCTAAAGTTTGCTGTATATTAGTATCTGTTCTTTAATAAATTAACATAAATGCTAATTATTAAAGATCATATTTCCTTCGTAAAATAATATGAGTGTACACTATTTCTAAAGCTACAATTTTACATAAATATGCACTTAATATTTTGATATTTTGCATTAAACACACTTGACTAATAATAGCCTTTGATGCAGTTCAAATTATGACTTCTCCCATGCACAAAACCATTTCAAGAGAAATATATAATAAATATTAATAAACATACTGAATAAAAGTCTACATATAAATGCAAAGCTGATCTAATATTAGTCCAGGAGTCATTCTTAGTTGTAACGTTTTACCAGTGTATACAGGTAGCAATGTTAACAGCCAGAATGAGACTGATCAGTTGTGACACATTTTGGATATCACTGCACATTAAAGGTGTCAGTCTGATTAGCAACGCTCATGTTTGAAGAAAGTTAAATAAAACCTGCGCTTACTGACAGACCCAAACTGTAATCTGCTCTGTGTTATAGCAGCTATAGACAGCTCCACTTTCATACGTTCTGTGTACTTCAGCTAATGAAAATGACCTGCTGGCTCTTACCTCTAGGGGGTGGATATCTATGTGGGTTTTACTTACAGATAAGGCAATTATTAGTTTCTGTGGTTCACCTACGGAAATGTTTTTAGATTACATGTACAAACAAAAGACAAGCCCACTTCCCCACATATATCTCTAGTGTAGACAGAGGTGTTTTTCTTGGCAAATGATGCTTCCTTCACACTTGATAAAACAGATCAAGGCCAGGCAGCATTGTGCCAGTTGTGCCGTGTGGGCAAGCATATAAGGGATAAAGCTGACAACAGGGGAGCAGAAGATAAACACAAGTTAAGGTCAGTCTGTAACCTGGTGTTCACGGAAGTGTCCTGTTTGTTCTTAACCGAGATGAGTTTTAATGAAATCTGAGCTCTGTATTGATGTTAAAAGTTCTGCCAGCAGACGATAGGGGCGATCAGGCTCTTACTTTTGGATAAGAGTGCCTACATCCCTCAGGAGATAAGAAGAAACATAGGCTTAAGGGGAAAGTTCACCCAAAAATGGAAATAATGTAATTAATGACTCACCCTCATGTCGTTCCAAACTCGTAAGACCTCCGTTCATCTTGGGAACACAGTTTAAGATGTTTTAGATTTAGTCCAAGAGCTTGTTGACCCTTCATTGAAAATCTATGGACGGTATACTGTTCATGTCCAGAAAGGTAATAAAAACATCATCAAAGTAGTCCATGTGACATCAGTGGGTCAGTTAGAATGTGTTGAAGCATTGAAAATACCTTTTGGTTCAAAATAACAAAAAGTACGACTTTATTCAGTATTGTCTTCTCTTCCTGTTGTGAAGCGCATGCGCAAGACTAAAGTCACGTGACTGCAGTGACGTAGCTGACATGTTATCTGGTGCACCCCAGCTTTTTTTTTGTGCCCCCGGGCTTTATTTACAATCTGAGGGAGACGCACGCTGTAAGTTTGAAAAAAAAAAACGTTGCAAACTTGTCTGAGGATAACACGTCATCCGCGTCACTGCAGTCACGTGACTTAAGTCTCGGCATGCGCTTCACAACAGACGCGGAAGAGAAGACAATGCAGGATAAAGTCGTAACTTTTTCTTATTTTTGGAGCAAAATGTATTTTTCGATGCTTCAACACATTCAACTTGACCCACTGATGTCACATGGACTACTTTGATGATGTTTTTATTACTTTTCTGGATATGGACAGTATATCGTACGTAGATTATCAATGATGGGTCAACAAGCTCTCGGACTAAATAAAAAACATCTTAAACTGTGTTTTGAAGATGAACGGAGGTCTTGCGAGTTTGAAACGACATGAGGGTGAGTCATTAATGACATTATTTTTATTTTTGGGTGAACAAAAAGTTGTTTTGAAAGAAATAGGAAAGTTAATGAGCAGGAGCATTTTTTATTTTCATAAATGTGAATTCATAAGAGGTATTGCGTGTACAGTGGCTTGTAAATGTATGAATGTTGTTGCATTTTCATTAAAAAAATCAACATAATTTTTATTTATTTATTGTTAGGTTTAAATAATAAGAGAACAAAATAGTTGAAAATAAAGACAAAAATTATTCTGATGGTTTTTACTCAAAAGTTGTCTACAGCCCTGATTTGGGTTAAAAGTTTTAATGTGTTTTGGGATCATTGTATTTTGAAGGTATTTTAGTTAAATGGCTCAGCTGTGTTACTCTTCACAATGCCCCGTATGCTTTAATTTTGGAGACAAATGCATAGAGACACCTGTTCCGATTCAAACTCATAAGAAAGAGTCATTTGAGCATCATTTCAGCACATGCTTGTTGAGTCTAATGTAAGCAATGGCCAAATAAGTCCATATCCATCCTGGGATCTCTAAGCTCAAAAAGAGGCCCGCATGCACAAACATTAGGTTACTCCGCAGTTGTTCTTTTGTGCAGAGGGGCAGGAGTGAGAGTTTTTAGTTAGGATGGGGGTCTCATGTTGACCATAGCGGAGCCCCGCCGTGCCCCCCTTCTCTCGCTTGTTCCCCCCACGCTGAGCAGGGAAGCTATGTGATCTTTTTTCAAAGTCAACAAAAGAGTGAAGACACAGCTGGGCGGCAGAGGGGAACAGAGGAACGGAGCGTAGCAACAGACTCCTGCTGGGGAAACTGGGACTGAACTACGCGACCAATTCACATGAATCAACTGTCAGACGGATTGTTTAGGAGCTTTGTGTACAGCGGGAGACAGTTTGATTCATTTTGATTCAATCGAAATGACTCGCTGGATTCTGTGACTTGATTTATGGTTCATAAGGGGACCATTCTCATCTTTAATCAATTGTGGCATCTTGGAATGAATATGTTTGTACTTGTAGAGTTGAAAAATATTCAGTTCTTCTGCCGTTTAACAGATTCAGCGCCATTTCTGAATGGCCTGAGGCCAGGATTAAGTGGATTTGAAGCAAAGTTTTTGATTATCTTATTTTTGACGGAGGTGACATTTAGTGGCTTTTGCATCTGAGCTTTAGGGGCTGGACACACCAAAACTTTTAAACGCGGCTGAAAACGCCTTGAGGATGCCGAATGCCAACTGTTTTTCAGCCGAGCGCTTGGGTAGCTCTGATACTTTAGCTGTGAGCCGGTTGGTTGCTGTGGCAATGTCCCGCCCCTCCTCCACTGTGATTGGATGGCCGTGTGAGAACTGACATTGACGAGCGGAGCTTTTCACCCAAAGTTGAATCTCTTTCAACTCTCGATGCTCAGCGCCAAGCGTGAAAAACCGCAGAGCGCCGGTTTTCAGTGCGGGAAAAAAAACGCTAGCTGCTGGCTGATTTGAAAATCACAGAGTTTCCATTGGAATCAATTGAAAACATGCGCCGGCCGCGGACTTAAAAGCTTTGGTGTGCACGCCCCCTTACAGTATAATTAGCATTTTTGCAGAATTGGGAATGTCGGAATTTTAAAAAATCCCCTACACTCTCTCAGAAATAAAAGTTGTCACATGGGACAGTACCCTTTCAAAAAGATGCACCTTTGTACCCCAAAAGTGCATATTAGTACTTTAAAGGTACAAATAGGCAGTTCAAAGATACATATTTATACCTAAATGGTACATATTAGGACCTTTTTTAAAGGGTACTGCCCCAGTGGCAGCTTTGTACCTTTATTTTTGACTGTGTAACAACATACAAAAAATGAAATTTGATAATGCAGTTTTGGACCCAGCGATGGGTCTGCAAAGTTAAACCCCAATATTTAGTGAAGTATATAAGTTTTTTAAAATACTGAGGATCACTTCAAATGTTCTCAGAGTCAGAGGTCTGTTTGACATGCTTCATGTTACTTTTAAGTACATATTTAAATACACCTGCACACACAATATGATTTGGATGATTTATGAGTGTTCTTTTACTAGCAAGGGCCACCTGAAAGTACTCATGTATAAGTCACTTTTTGGCATGTTTACAATATTTGTAAAGATCTTTTCAAGCACACCCAATGAAAACCTTGCCTTCCATAGTATGACAGAAACTGGTTATGCATTGTTGGCGTAACATGTAAAGTTAAAAGTGCCAAAGAATGCATTGAAAAATATTGTTAAATTGTTCTCTCATATCTACATAGAAGGTATGTGGCCTTATTAAGTGCAAAGATTATCCAGAGACATTTTTACATGTCCATTTACAACCCTATGATTTGCCTTTAGAATTAAATAGAGGGTATGCATTGATGTCACTTTTCCACGTGATTACACCGGAGCACGTCCTCTTGAGTGGCAAACGTTCAATAAAATGGCTGGTTTTCATAGTTGCTGCTGCAAAAACGCCAGTAAAACTGACTATTTTCAGCTTTACTTAATTTAGTTGGACTTGATAGCAGAGGTGGACAATTCTTGGTTACATTAGTTACATTTTCCAAGCATTTGTGCATTATAAGGGTGTTTATCTTGGGAAAAAAATTACTTCACTACAGTCTAAAGCATAGAATCATACTGTGTGTTCTTTAATATTGCATATTAAAATTTATTTAATACCTAACTACATTAAAATTGTGTACTTTTACTTGAGTAAAAGTACGTTAATGTACTTAAATATTAAATGTTAAACAAAAATTTGTATTTATGAAATGTAATAGAGTAAAAATTATGACATATGGTTTGGTATGTATGTTTTTCAAAGAAAAACATGAATAAAATACAAATACTTGTAAAATCTCTGCTTGATAGTGACCTTAGCAACTTGTCAACCCACCTGTGGTCTGTGGACGTTGGCATGAATGATGAATTTACTTCTCTTTCTGTGTTTTTTGGCAGTCTGTAAAACAATAGCTCAGAATTCTTGTTAATCTGTTAGTACAGTCTATCACACAACAGCTGTTTCTTATTTAGAAGCGTTTTCCCCGTGTTTTCGCTAATTTCACACTGTTCTCAAATGCTGCCGCTCTGTCTTTTACCACTCAGTGGGCATAACCGCAGTTACTTTCGCCAAAGGTGACGTCATATGCATACCCTCTATTACTGCCTTTTTTGAAAGGGTTATTAATAATAATGTTGAGCTTTGTTCTGATTGGCTGTTTCTCAGAGCAGTTCAGTTCAGTAGCTCTGTGTGTGTGTGTAAACAGACCTTACGTTTGAACCTGTATTAGATGAGAATACAGATTTTGAGGAACGATCAATTAATCTGAGATTGTTAATGGACATTTCTGAGTGGTACATTTGCGTTTTTCAGTATGTACCTTGGCCTGTTTTCCAGCGGTCATTCATGCACAAGGTTTACATAAGGAGGAAACAATTGTGTTTGAGGTTCACGATATGTCATTACCATGTACAGAACTGCCTAGATAAATACAGTTTTACATTCTACGGCACCTTTAACATGCATCTTCTCCGAGTCCAAATGATGACTTTAACAAAGGCGTAGGATGAATGAGCTGTAAGGACACAGGCTAAGGCCAGAAGAGGAAACAGTGTGGGAGAGAGCAGAGAAAGGCCACAGAGAAGTGAGCATCAAAGACAGTGGATCTCAGCGTGTTCCTGTAGCACTGTATGAACTCTACACACAGTAAAACCCCTGTGTGCAGACACATACCACCCATCTCCTCTGGACACCAGTAATTAAAACCATCTCCTTTACCACCCCATGCAGCATCTCATTCAAAACCCTTCAGTTTTTATCGTTCCATTGCTTTACTCAAGCACCCACCCACCCCAAATCTCCCATTGGTGTGAGTTTAGGATTGGACTGCCTGTTTGTCCAACCAATGGTAGACAGGTGCAGGTTTCCGTTTAGCATTACTTGTTGCATTCAGTATAGCAACTGTAATGTCAACTAACAAACATACACACCCAAAAAAAAACACACTAGTTTGATGCCTGACATGGCAACAACTCATCTCACTTTTGCTCCACTTGGCACCCAATAACAGCATCATAACCTGACCCGCTTAACCACTGTGTAGACCAATGCATCTCTCCCAGCCTGGCACATCTACAAAGCGGGCACTCCAAGCAGCTCGTATCAGACTGGCACAGGTGTGATAGCTAAAACGTTTGCCCATTCTCCAGCCCGTGAGCCAAATCAAAGCAAGAAACCCAGCTTTCAGTCCATCACAGCTGCAATGTATAACATGTTGAGAGGCGTGCGAGAGTCATGTGAGGATGGGGGTCTGATTTACATTTTTAATGATACATGGAGACAAAGGTTCAAAGGGAAGCACCGTGGGGTGAGAGGTATGGCTTGATGTTGCTAAATTCAAGATGTTTCTGAGGCTAAATATTGGAGTTATGGTTTTGAGTGAACAGTGAGCAAATGCATGTCAGATTGTTTATGCAGGTCACAGAGGGGATAAATTGCTATAGTGTTTCTTTGCTATAGTGACATCGCCGGTCAGTGTTTCTTATCGTTTTCTAAACAGGTGGTTTGCCATGATTCATGCATTTTTACACTTTTAAAAGTAAAGGTGCCTTTATTGAGACAGGGCAGTGAAAGTGAGACATGCAGTATTGCTTATCATGGCGGCACCCAAAACTTGTGGATAAGAAACTGTCTTGATAATGTTCCTATGGGGCTAACAATCCAACTCTCTGTCTTTCTCTCTTTCTCAGAAGATAAAAACGAAGCCACAAGCTGGTTCGCTGCCAAACGCAAAGTCGCGAGCAGCTAGCTAACCGACTCTCTCTCTTTCTCTCATCCTCTCTTTCCATCCTCGTTTTTTCTTTGAGAAAGCCTTTGAAGTTAGCAGGGGGGCCTGTGCTCTCGCAGTGATGGTAACGCATGATACTTTAAGCGATTCTTTTTCATCCATGCTAGCTTAATGAAAGATTAATAGGCTTGATATTTTCCTTGTTTATGTTTTATTTAAAAAGTAAGCTTTGGTCCTTGGAACCTGTTAAAACACTTCTTGGCAGAAGCAGTAATGATTTTAGGAATCTGTGGGTATCTCATCTTTGTGCACACCAAATTAAAGTCATAGGTGTTGATTTCACGTGTGTGTGTGTGTGTGTGTGTAGGAGGGTAATGCTATAGTCTTTTGGCACAGCATGTCGATTCCAAAAAACCACATCCCGGTAAAGGTCCCAGGTTCGACTCTGGGATGGGGACCTACAGTAGTAACAATGCTGGGATCAGTCCCCTAACATGCCCTGTGAGAACAAAAGGCAAGAACAATGCTGTAAGGGGTGTGGCGTAGTGATGTCACATGTGTCGTTGCATGATGTTATCGTGCAACTCTTTAACTCTTTAAATGCAAATCAATGTTCACAACGAAAAATGTCTGGAAACTGGAAAGAAGCAGGTTAGGGAGCTGTTTGCTGTCCTCGCTGAAGCTGAGATGGTTTGCCAGTTTAAAGGATTTGTGCATTTTCTTAAAAAAGGTCCAGATAATTTACTCACCACCATGTCATCCAAAATGTTGATGTCTTTGTTTGTTCAGTCGAGAAGAAATTATGTTTTTTGAGGAAAACATTCCAGGATTTTTCTCATTTTAATGGACTTTAATGGACACCAATACTTAAGTTTTAATGTAGTATAAAATTACAGTTTTAAAGGACTCTAAATGATCTCAAACTAGGCATAAGGGTCTTATCTACCGAAAGAATTGTCATTTTTGGCAAGAAAAATAAAAAATATGCACTTTTAACCCACAATTTCTCGTCTTCCTCCGGCTGTGTGACGTGTCAGCGTGACCTCAAGTAATTGCGTAATGATGTCGAAAGGTCACGTGTTACATATGAAACGCACATTTGCGGACCATTTTAAACAATAAACTGACACAAAGACATGAATTGGTATCATGCGACATACAACACATCAGAACGGTTCTCTTTCTCCACACTTGTAAACACTGGGGCGGAGTTTCGATACGTCATCCGTGACCTCTTGGCGTGATGACGTATTACAGAGGATGACGAGAAGTTGTGGTTTAGAAGTTCTTTTTTTTTTTCTTGCCAAAAATGACAATCGTTTCGCTAGATAAGACCCTTATGCCTCGTTTGGGATTAGGGTGGCCATTCGTGCCAGTTCCGCCGGACACGTCCCGAACATGTTTTCAGGTTCGTTCTCCGGAAGTCGCGTTGCTCGATCGTATACGTCATCACATTTCAGTTAAAATACAGATTTATTTCTTTTAAGACATACAATCATTGTAGTTTCATTCTTACCTTGAAATGTAACGGTTGCTTTCTGAAATTGAACCCGAAATATTAAACGTTGATGACGTATGCGGTCGACCAACGGGACTTCCGGAGAACGAACCCGAAAACATGTTCGGGACGTGTCCGGCGGAACTGGCACGAATGGCCACCCTATTTGGGATCGTTTAGAGTCCTTTGAAGCTGCGTTGAAACTGCAATTTTAAACTGCATTAAAACTGTTACGTATTGGGGTCCATTAAAGTCCATTAAAAACGGGAAAAATCCTGGAATGTTTTCCTCAAAAAATAAGACATCAACATTTTGGATGACATGGTGGTGAGTAAATTATCTGGATTTTTTTTAAGAAAATGGACTAATCCTTTAATAGACCAGTATGCGCTGTGCTAGTGCATTTTTTTCTGAATTGTGCTTAAACAAGCATCGCAGGTCATAAGCAATATAAGACTCTGTAGGGAAAAAAATCCATAAAGTACATAATAACATTAGGCCCTACATGTCACACCTTGATGTCACGTGTCTTTATGTGCTCATTTTGAAGAAATAATGTTCAGGATTATATTCAGCAGCTGTCATACTGCTACTGAAATTCCCATAGAAATTATCACAATTAGTTATTTTAGGCAAAGTCAGCTCACTGGCTGTCCCATAGGAAGCTATAAGCAACAGGACAAAAGCACATGCATGCAAATAACTCAAACATTTTGGGTGCATCCCTTTAATTACACAAGTTATGATATTGATGTATTTTATCAAATTTCATAAAACTGGGGCCTCCATGGCACCATCTTGCGCCTCCCTAGGGGTGCTCGGCTCGCCCCCTAGTTTGACTCCTGTATTGTATCACACCTTACTGTAGCTTCATTACCTGAAATACGGCTAGCAATAGGTGCTGCCAATACCACAGTGGTCTAAAATAATACCTGGAGAAAGCTAGACATTCATTTTCTATCTTAATGGAAGTTTCTTGGCTTTTGCTGGGCCGTCTGAAGACACAATTTGAAATCTGACATCTTTGCTCCCTGGACAACAGATATTTTGAGCCAATCACCTGAGCTGTAATTGTCATGTGACTAATAACTACAAAAAATGATGTCATGATAACACCAAACTGTAAAAAGAGAAAGATTTGGATGAATTTTTAAAAAAGTACTTCAATAGGTAACATTTTTACCTAAAGTGAAACTAAAGTTAATTTTTAGTTGTTACCAATTAAAGTAATTTTGAAGTTGATCCAACTCCTCACTTTTTACAGTGTAAATGCATGGCACCATAAGAATTATACACAGTCCTTCACTTACTAAAAATGCTGGGTTGTTTTAACCCTTGGTTGGGTAAAATATAGACAAACAACCCAGCCATGGGGTAAGACAACCCAGATTTTTTTGTGTGTGGGGACTATCATTTCCAAAATATCTGGAAGGTAGTATACATACTGTATGTATATTGGATACAAGATTAATTTAGTCTATAAATAAAAATTAATTTCCATGGTGTATTTTTCTAGTTTCTACCAGCAGGGGCTGACAGGGCCTGGGTAACCATCCACACGTTGACATGGTCTTTGTGAAATAATGATTGACTTTTATTACCTAAAGGCGGGACATTTTTTGCAGTTGCTATATTGTGTTGTCATACTGTGTTGTCAAGTGGCCCGGCTCCTCCTTATGCTATCTCTGGCACAATAGCACACAATAGTGGTATTGAGCGGTGTTGATCTGTTTAATAGAAAAGCACATATGCTAAATCAACACCTGTGGACTGCAATGGCATCTTCTACAGAATCTGATATGACACAACAGCTGAGTCTACAGTGTGTTTAAAATCTTGTCCGTCAAGGTTTACAGTTCAAGCAAACGTTAGTCTGAGAAACTGAGAACCAGAATAAAGCGTTCAAATTTCTGTAGAGAACTGAACAGGTGTCCAATGTGGTGAAATTGAGCAAATAAAACCAAGTTTAAAAGTTACATTGTAAGCGCATTAACAATACTTTAAATATAAAACAAAGCATAATAAATTCAATTGAGTTTTATTGCTTTCATTTAATTGTTTTCCATTTTCATTTGGAAAGCTATTAAACTGTCAGCAGTATAATTACAAAGCTGAAAATGAATGACTGTGTTGTGTGTGCGTGTGTGTGTGTGTGTGTGCGTGTGTGTGTGTGTGTGTGTGTGTGTGTGTGTGTGTGTGTGTGTTTGCAGTGTCCACTGTAAGGAGAAATTAATCAACTGAAAAATGTGAATAATGAAATCCAGTCACAGATGCCACAGTGGCAGCTGTAAGTCTTTTCTCTTAACTAGT
Organism: Misgurnus anguillicaudatus; assembly: GCF_027580225.2. Classification (NCBI taxonomy): domain Eukaryota; kingdom Metazoa; phylum Chordata; class Actinopteri; order Cypriniformes; family Cobitidae; genus Misgurnus; species Misgurnus anguillicaudatus. The sequence goes on from NC_073341.2 coordinate 20,270,850, forward strand.
GCCAGCCCTGTTAGTGAACACTGTGTGTTTGTGTGTGCGTATTTGTGTAAGCGTGTGTTTGTATAAGATTCAAAAGGCCAAAACATTATGACTTTTCTTTAGTTATTCTTATCGCTATCTCAGGACTATGTTTTGTTTCTCATTCCTTTTCTCAAGGTTTCTTTCTGCCGTAAGTTTTATGCACTTTGTGTCACGACCTGTTGAACTGAGGAAGAAAGAGTGAACTATAGGAGGGCGGGGTGATGGAGAGTCTTATATGACAGTGATAAAGTGTTGCCTTCTGCAACACACCATTGATGTGTGTGTGTGTGTGCTGTATGTGAATACATACCTGTGTTAGTTTGGAGAAAATTTGTCCCCAGAGCCGCAATCTTTCAAAACCTATTTTTATAAGGGTTTATACGATTTATTTTTTTTTGGCAAAAAGTTATACTTTGAGATAAGGTATAATTATAGTTTTGTTTACTAAATGTTTAGCAAACAATGAAAACAAAAAGTCAATAGAAAGTTGCATTAAAATAAACAGTGAACTTGAATACATAACTAAAAAGCAAATGTGCGTGTATGGATGTGTGCGCATTTGTAGGAACAACATTCTGGATAGAGGCGTTGCTATTTCAACCTTAGTGACCCTACTCTTGTTAAAAGGTCAAATCCTTGAATATCAATGAACTGGCTCTATCCAGATCGACTCTTTCAATAAGACCCCAATACTACCATGCAATCCCTTTTTTTGACCTTTAACCTCCTTGAACTGAACTCCGCTGTCCAATGAGCTTAGTAGCAGGACCTTATTCACAGAGAGATGCTTAAACACAAAATATTAAACACAGAGACAAATATACACTTTTGTGATGCCATAAGTCGAGCCCAGTCTCCTGAAGATGCGTATAAATAGCACGAAGTGTAAAACTCGTGCAATACATACGCCAAATTCCACTTTGGTGTGCATATGATACGCAAGTCCTTCCCATTCACTTAAACAGTGCATCTTTTTTGTCGTTTTATTTATTGGTTTCTCAATTTTTTGCTATTTTTTACCATTTTCGCTTGGGTTTAGGGTTAGAACAACTTTTTGTTATATAAAAATGACATCCTAACACAAACCCCAACTCTAACCCCAAATCCAAGCGACCATGGCTTAAATATGGACAAAAACATGGAGAAACCTGTATATTAAATAACCTCATTAAGGAAATCTAAAATCTAACCCTAAACCCAAGCAAAAATGGTTTAAAAAACAGAAAAAAATTGAGAAACCAATAAATAAAACGACAAAAAAAGATGCCCCGTTTAAGTGAATGGGAAGGACTTGCGTATCATATGCACGCCAAAGTGGAATTTGGCGTATGTATTGCACGAGTTTTACACTTCGTGCTATTTATACGCATCCTCAGGAGACTGGGTAGTTTTACACACACTTCATAAGCTCATTATTCAAGTGTATTTGATATTTTGACAGAAAACTCTTAAATTAAAGCTTAACCAAGTTGATAGTTACCAACTGTATAAATTCAAATGTTAAATTAACATAATTAAGTGACTAATTCCCCCTGACTATATGCAGTAACGTACATGCAGTGATGCTTCACATAATAATAATAATTAATAAACAAATATAAACATTACATAAATATGAAATACACAAATAAACGGCTACAACACACACACATAATATGTCATCCTTATTTGCAGTGTTATAGTAGGATTACAGACCTTAAGGCCTAAGACTATTAAAACGGCTGTTTTGTTTAGTGAGTGATGATTTCATTGTGTGTTTCTATTACGCATGAATGCAACAGGATCAGGATAAATTAAATCTCAATCAGAATACGCATGTTATGTTTGCTTCAATGCATTAGCATGTCAGCATCTGTGCATGCACATTTGATGCATTTTGCAGACCCCAGTTCTGTCCTCTGTGTATATCTTGTATGCTGTCAATTGTGGCTGATTGTTTTGTTAAGATCAAACACATTGTTTGTTGCTTTAAATTATGTTTTAACTGTAGTTTCAGTAAACCATAACATCCCAACACCTATCCTGAGGAAACACCCACACCCACCCGTCCTTCCTAAAATGAGCATGATTGTCTAAACCACAACAGATGTGCAACGCTGGCATGATATATTTCCATATACTCTTATTATTTCTGCAGAATATTGTATGACGGTTGTGGGCACAGGATTATTGATAAAACATGCAGTACACAACAAAGCACTGTTACAATACTGTATCAATGCAAAACACAAGACTTGACTTTATTACTGTTTTGAACCATTTAGTAGTAATATAAGTCACAATACTGTATGTATATGAATTACATGGGTGATTCTCACGAAAACTTGGTTTTAAAAATGTCAAGCATGAAAATGTAAAAATTGCTTAAATTTACTTTTTTCCCCACCAGACATTGAAAAACAAAGTCTGGAGTAAATGGGAACATTAATTAAAAAAATTAGTCCTAAAAAAATCTCATTACCGCAACAGTCAGAAAACATCAACACTGACATATTTTCAAAATGACATGACAAACCTGAAAGAACATAATTTGGAGATTCTGCACATGCATTTAAAATCAAAGTATTATGCTTCTATTAATTAAATTAACATTTAATAAGCATCTGTTGTGGTAATGATAATCAAAATGTCGTGTAAGCATTCTGACAAGACAATATTTCAAATTAACTGTAAAAAAATGATCTTACCTGGTAGCCATCTTAAAGTAACTGGTCCATGTGCTTGGTCACTCAAAATCAAAACTTTATTAAAATTCTGTATGTGTGCTTAAACTGTTCTCAAAAAGTGTTGGAGAGGATGAGAACATCAGGCATGGACACATAATTTTCCTAATTTTTCTTCATTATTATACATGAATATTCAGTAAATATTTTTTCTGTCATCTAAAGTAGTCTAGCAAAACATCCATTTATTTTTTTTTCTTAATATTTTTGTGTTCATTTGATTAAATTACAACAAAACGCATGTTCAAACACAGCCGGACACATCGCGGTAATGAGAATTTCAGCAGAAAATGAGATAAAATTTCCAATTATAAATTCTTATGTTGAAATCACACATTGTGCAAGGTAGAACACAGTATTGTGTTCATTCTGATGCTTTTTAATGTTACTATATTACACATTTTAAAGCTGAAATCATTAGTGCCGTGGTGTTTCAATGGTTTCGTGAGAATCACCCACTTGTTTGATTGAACTGTCAAGGTTTAATGCAACTTTCTAATTTCTAAATCTATCTAAATAGATTTATTTAATCTACTGAATCTACAACGCTTTAAATCCACGTAAATATTAAACAGCAGGCAGTATACAATATAGCGAACACTCCTATTTAGTTCGACATATCAGAACATAGCCAGTGACATGGAAAGATAAAGAATATAAAACAAAGAGCATTTGTTAAATTCAATAGTGCTTATGGCATTTTCTCCTCCTAATTGTCTCCAGTTGTGTCCTAGGATTGGGTAAGAGGAAAGGCGACATTCATGGACCACTGCAAGGAAACATATGTTTTGTGTTGTTTGTGTCAATGTAAGTGAACTAATCTTCCCCACTGAACACTGTTCTCATGGGGAATACAATTATTTCTAAACAGTTTTAATCAACAAGGACATCTAAAAACAAAACCATGACTGAGTAATAACGATGACTGATAAAAAAATAATAATAGATGTCTGCATGCAAGTATTAAACTTTTTAAGTAAACAAGTGAGTTTCAAATTAAATACATATTTAAACACCAGTATATGCTTCCAATGAATCCGTAATAGATGTGCTGTATCTCACCTGCGTGTTTGTACTGTATTTCTTTTAATGAAAATAAAAAAAGGAAATATCATAAATGTATAAACAGAAGTAATCAATCTTCTGCTTTATAAGCTTAAACTGTATATGAGCCCAATATTCTCCCGTTCAAAGCGTTCACGTGTCCAATCTTTGAAACAGTTTAATCTCTCTTTAGCCTCAAACACTAATTATGTCTTTAAAAATGATGTCTGAGTTTTGACAGTGTTTTTCATGGTAGAGTTATGACACAGCCTGTTTGGCATGTCACAGCCTGTTTGTATTTCAACTTTACCCAAACCTTTTTTTTTGGCCTGTGCTTTTTTGTTTTTAAGAAAAAGGGAAGCAGGTGTTCTCTTTGTGTAACTGGGCGGCAGATTTTGCCCTCAATAAAGATTTCCTCCATTTGTGGTTGATCTTATATCCAAATGATGCTCTTTTTGGGGAAACAATGGAGGCAACACCGCCCAGAATCTTTTTCAACAACAAATAATTTTTCATTCATTACAATACTTCTATAGACAATCTGTCATAAGGTACAAAACATGTCCTTGCGGTTTTAACTTTGTGGTTGTTGATTTTGGGAGAGGCGGATTGGTGGGTTGGAGGTTCCACCAAAAGAAGATAAAGAAACAGTTATGTTATATATTTGGTAGCTGTACATAACATACCATCACACAACTTTTGTTGTTTTCGCAGTACTCTTTTGCTATTTTCATGACCATGTGATAATGATAAGTAGTTTAATATAAAATAGACCAAAAGCAAACAACATTTACTCACACATGTGGCGCTCAAAGTTACATTTTACAGGACTGAATGCCCTAAAGTGAGTGATGTACGTATAATCATAGGGGAACCATTTTAAGTGCCCTGCGTATAACCCTATTGTGCTATATAGAACCATATCCGGTGCTTTAGTGGTGCTATATCACCCCCGGATGGTTCTTCATAGGTGCTATATACAGTAGCACAAAAAAATGGTTCCCTATGATTACGAACTTTTAGTGCTATTTACCACCAATTCTTTTTAGAGTGTGTAGTAAGCGAAAGTAGTAGGCGAGGCGAGTAGTATGTCCGAATTTGTAGTATTCCAAAAACAGTATGTGAAAAGTACCCGAATGAACTACTACTACACCCGAAGTGTTCATTCCCCGTGAGCCACGGGGAAAGGGGTTATCCAACGAAAAAGAAGAATGAAAGGCGTTGTTTTATTTAAAAATGTCTAAAAGCAGTAACGCGGCTCTATTCAAATGCAAATAAAGCAATAAACCCCGCAAAGCAGTGGCTTACCAGTGCATTTTATAACAGCTAAGGGGCGTTGTTAGGCACGACGCGAAGCGGAGTGCCTAAAACCCCCTTAGCTGTTATACAATGCACTGTAACCCCACTTCTTCGCGGGGGTTTATTGCGTTTATAAAACGGTTACTTCATATGCATAGCAGGGTTTCACAAAATGAAACACAAATAAGTTGTAATTATATTAGTACAAATATTGCTCTTCCGCCAAACAAAGTAGTTCCTCAGAATCAAGTGTGGCTGCAACAGAGCGCAATTCTCAAGCAACACAGATGCAGCAAAGACACAATGAAAATATAATTTAAGACTGTGGTGTTTATTTTTATAAATCAACATTCATCTAAAATATACATTAACATTTATATCGTGCAACTGTTGAAGTGATGATCAAATATGATTGGAAGCATGGTGAACTCTTTCCCCGTCAGTGTTTTTTTTTTAAGTTGCCCGACCCAGTTTTAGTTTAATGCCTAACAGAAAAATTATCTTCTTTAAATAAACATAAAATATCAAATGAAAGAACAGACCATCCGCTTTCCAACGACAACAAAAAAAAGTTTCATCCTACCTTCATTTGTTCTCTTATCAGTTATCACCTCTCAAATTTTCAAAAGCGGAGATAATTCCATTTTTGTGAAGAACTTTTGTAAGAGATCAGATTCAGAGCCATCAAAATTCACACGTTACGCTAAATCCACCACAACGCTGTTGTGTTGAGTAAATGCGTCAGTGTTTAAGTTGGGTAAGATTGCCATCTAGTGGACTATAGCGGAAATATCCATTTAATATCCATTTTCCAGAGAACGTTTTCTCTCTATTGACGAAATGACTCAACAATATTTATTGACATTTATCTGGATATCGCCATAATTGTGCAAATGTAGAAAAATGTTAATATGATTAAAGACTGTGGTGTTTATTTTCATAAATCAGTACGCAGCAACAGTGGCGCAGTGACACTTGTGATGCGGTCTGAACCGTGGGTTTACCAGGGTATTTTATCCGGTAAACCAATCAGAATGAAGAACCAGAACGAGCCGTTTTATAATACATATTAAACAGCTGTCCATTGTGGTTAAATTGCTCATTCCAGTTAACGACTAACTTGTTGTTAAGACAACGTATGTCACGTGATGTATCAACATGGTGGATGTAGTATGTCCGAATTCATCAATATAATTTGTATTCATACTTAGTACCTACTGTTTTAAGGGTCTATGAGTAGGTACTTCATCAACAGTAATTCAGTACCTACTGTCACAGTATGCCATTTCAGATGCAGCCAATATATTTTAGTGTGTTGCTATGCAGTTGCTAAGGTTTTTGTTTTTTTAAGTTGTTGCCATGTGTTTCCTACCCCAAGGTACCACCCCAGTGACTTTTTTACCTTCTTGAACCTTTTTTCTGAGCGCCTAGGTCAAAGACCCTGCCTCAAATCTGTGTAATATTCTAGTCCCAAGGTGCTCCTATGATTACTCTGTGAACACATAAGATCCTTCCTTTGTGTGTGTGTGTATGTGTGTGTATGTGTGTGTGTGTGTGTGTGTGTGTGTGTGTGTGTGTGTGTAGTTTGGGGACTCATCTCCACCATTAAGCAACAATAAGAGCTTGAGCTCTGGAATTCAGATGGCTTTTCATTATCTGGGCACTTTGCAGTGAGGATTAGAAAGAGGGGCAGATTAGTGTGTGTGTGTGTGTGTGTGTGTGTGTGTGTGTGTGTGTGTGTGTGTGTGTGTGTGTGTTTGGGAAGAATTAGAAATGGGGCAGATTAGACCCCTTTACAATCCCTCAATCGTGCTCTGCTAAGTCACCATGGAAGACATCCTGCTGCCATCTGACGCACACACAGAGATCTTAGAAGCTATACTATTATTGAACACATTTTTTCACATACTCACTATATCTGCCACTAAACTTGACGTTAACATAAACATGTTGCCAAATGTCGCATACTACAAACGAATTAACTCCTGCAAAATGCGGGTAGTGACAATCGCATTTACAGAAACTCTGCATAGTGTGTACATAACCAAACTGAACAACTACTAGTTAATAAAGTGTTTAAACATGCATCATGGACATGACAGGTCTCTCTTCTTAAAAAAATTAATTCCTAGATGGGGCAAAAGCGAACAAAAAAAAAGCTAAATAAACCGAAATAAATGAAAATGCTTTACCCCAAAGATCAAAATATTGGGACCGACACCTTCACACTATAATAACACCAAAACTTGATCTCTTCATGAGCCAAAAGCTATAAACGGTTAAGCGCCAAAGCGGTACGTGAGGACCTGGCAACACTGCAAGACTGCGCGCTGTGCAGCAGCAACACAAATGCGTACAATACACAATGCCAAGACAGAGGTTTAATGCAAAACATAACGCTGTTCAATTATTTTGGTCAAAGCTGTAAGTGATAAGCACGCGAGACGGCAGAACGTTGCTATGGTTATCTCTGTGTCCATCATTACATTTTCGAGAGTGAGTCTTGTTAAATACAGACATGAAATGAAAATTTAGGCATCTAGGGGTGAGATTACGAATTGCAACCAACAGCTCACCCATCAATTTCAAAACGCATATGGTAGTCGCCACAGGACAAACATGTTGTCGTCTAAGTCAACGTAATGGTATGGCTCAAGGTAATAAAAACAATACAGGTCTTTTTACGCCACTGATAATATAGTTATGTATATTATATTACATTTCTGTCAAAAGATCTTTCTAAAAGTTTACACCTTAAAGGAATATTCCATTTTCTTAAAAGGAAAATCCAGATAATTTACTCACCACCAAAATGTTGATGTCTTTCTTTGCTCAGTCGAGAAGAAATTATGCCTTTTGAGGAAAACATTGCAGGATTTTTCTCACTTTAATGGACTCCAATGGACACCAACACTTAACACTTCACTCAACACGTAACAACGGAGTTTCAAAGGTCTATAAACAATCCCAAACGAGGCATAAGGATCTTATCTAGCAAAACGATTGTCATTTTTGACAAGAAAAATAACAAATATACACTTTTAAAGCACAACTTCTCATCTAGATCCGGTCGTGATGCGCCAGCGTGACCCCACGCAATACATCATGACGTCAAGAGGTCACAGAAGACGAACGTGAAACTCCGCCCCAGTGTTTACAAATGTGTTTAAAGAGGACCGTTCCTACGTTGTTGTATGTCAACTGATACTAATTAATGTCTTTGTGTCAGTTTATTTTTTACAATGGTCCGCAAATGTACATTTTATATATGTAACACGTGACCTCCCTACGTCACTATGCATTTACGTTAGGTCGCGCTGGACCAGATATAGATGAGAAGTTGTGCTTTAAAAGTGTATATTTGTTATTTTTCTTGTCAAAAATGACAATCGTTTTGCTAGATAAGACCCTTATGCCTTGTTTGGGATTGTTTATAGTCCTTTGAAACTCCATTGAAAAAAACTGTTAAGTGTTGAGTTAAGTGTTAATTGTTGGTGTCTATTAAAGTCCATTAAAATGAGAAAAATCCTGCAATGTTTTCCTCAAAAAACATAATTTCTTCTCGACTGAACAAAGAAAGACATCAACATTTTGGATGACATGGTGGTGAGTAAATTATTTGGATTTTTCTTTTAAGAAAATGGAATATTCCTTTAACGCTGTAACTCTTCAGTGCACTATAATAATAATTACCAGGTGAATATCAAGCGTTTGTTTTAGGTTGACCTGGCCTGGCTTATAGTTCGATGTGAGTGTGAGTGTTTACAAGGGTGTTGCTTCTCTTGTTTACTTTCCAATAAGTTCTCCACCTCTATCGCACATCAAACACACATACACCCTGAACCCTTTCACTCCCACACTCTCTATCATAACACAGACACACATCAAACAGCCAGGCATACACATGTATAGACAAACATGCCTATTGTTTATTTTGTAATAAAGATCTTATCGCTCATTTTCTATGTAAAGGTTATGTCTCGCTCTGAGCTGTTTGATGGCCGCCTAGGAGTTATGAACGTATTTGTTGTGCGCCTGAAACGGTGAGAAAGATTATATGAAATGTGCCCCTGCTGCAGGGCAGACGGGTGTGTTGTCATTGTTCCAGATTCTTCTGTAATGACTCTCAACTGATAATTGCAAAGGACCACTTTTCTCCAAAAGGTTCTTACACAAAACCATGAACGATTGAGGCCCATTGCACCTCACCTTCCCTGATAATTACACAATGTTCACACCAGTATGTGCATCCACACGCCACTCTTTTCATGTTTCATGTATATGGTTTTGCGACAAAACACTATTGTGTATTCACATTCATCTGTGCATTTTATAGGTAAAACCACACATCTCTGCTGTTTTATACAGCTTTGATCAGTATTTGATCTAAATGCAAACAACAGCACTAAATCCTAATCCCGGCTTTTTGCACATAAGTGCCAGTTCCAGTTGTTTTAGGACCATCATGTACATTTCAACATATTTAAATAAATCCAGTCAGGTTCATTACATTGAGTTGACATTATTGGCACTGGCTTACTAAAAAAATCATAAGTAAATCTGCTTATTGTATCTTCATGACTAGTCTATAGCAGTATACAGTACTGCCTATATACAGTACACATGGGGCCATGACCCTAGATTTACAAAATTGTGTTTATGAGAAGTAATGCAGTGGTACTGGTTTAATCACATGTCTGTGAAGGCAGTCGAACTAGTAGTTCACACATTACTTTAGTCACTTCCCTATTTCACTTGACAATTTATTGATACATGTTACAGTATATCCAGGCATGATAGTATATTTTGTTATACTGCATTGTTCTATTGTTATAGAGGTTATGGGTAACACTTTACAATAGTGTTGTATTTGTTAACAATACTTAATACATTAGCTAATGTAAACAAACAATGAAGAATAGTTCAACTGCATTTATTTATCTAAGTTCATGTTAATTTAAGCATTAATTTTAAAAAGTTGTAACTTAACACGAGTTAATCCACAATGCACAAACAATTGTATGTTAACTAACATTATTACACGGCTCGTTGGAATGCTTGATTCTGATTGGCGAGTCGTGACATTTGCAAGTTTGTTATTCCCAGAAAGCAACTACACAAAACTAATAACACACGGTAACCGGGATGCCACAGATCATTTTGACAGGTACAGTTTAATATTTGTGTGGCACGTTGTGAATGTGTTAGCATTTAGCCTAGCCCCATTCATTCCTTAGGATCCAAACAGGAATGAATTTGGAAGCCAACAAACACTTCCATGTTTTCCCTATTTAAAGACTGTTACATGAGTAGTTACACGAGCAAGTATGGTGGCACAAAATAAAACGTGGCAATTTTTTTTTAAGAGGCTAAAAAAGCCCTTGACCTTCAATCTCAGTGCCCAGTAATTTTGACGGAGGTTTGAGATATGTATAAAGGCTAGATGCCTCGCCCGCGCTGCTGGCCAATTGAGTGGAACGTCCGCATTTGGCGGCCATCTTACCACAGGCAGCTCGCTCACTCGTGGCATTGAGTTTTAATAGTGCAGGTACTTTTAAATGACCACAACTTGCTCAATTTTCTACCAATTTTTAAACGGTTTGGTTTGTTATAAATGTCAAAGATGTACCTATGACACTGCATTAAAACATGTTAAAGCATCCAGAATTATAGCCATTTTAATAACGTTTGTAAGAAACCAAACCGTATGAAAATTGGTAGAAAATTGCGCAAGTTATGGTCATTTAAAAGTACCTGCACCATTAAAACTCAATGCTATGAGTGAGCGAGCTGCATGTGGTAAGATGGCCGCCAGGTGATGACGTTAGAGACTCCGCCGTAACACATCTAGCCTATATAATACATATCTATGGGGATTGCTCCCGGAAAGAGGACCTAGTAACATTGCCGTAAGATACCTGGAAAGCCCTCAGTGTGAATGAGACGCAGAAACAATGCCGTAGCCCTCAGTATGAATGAGATGCAGAAACAATGCTGTAAGGAGCGTGCCGTAGTGAGGACGCGCGTGTCATGGCAACATGAAGTTATGGTTCAACTCTTTAAAATCAGGGATTTACATGCAGATCAACATTCACGACGAGAAATGTCTGCACACTGAATTGAAGCAGTTATAGATAGCTTGTCACTCTCCGTGCTGAAGCAGATATCATTCACCAGTGTATAAGAATTGCGCGTCACACGCTCATATGAGGTTATAATAAACAAAAATGCACGTGTGTCATCACAACAATATATATCGTTTGGCTCTTCAAAACTGGGTTTTTACATTCACAATGAGAAATGTCTGCAAACTGGACTGAAGGGAGCTCGTCAAATACCCAACTCTGAAACTGAGATCATTGACCTAACACACTAGAATGTTGCGTCACGTGCTCCTTTAAAATCTTATCATAAACAAAAATGCACGCAAGTGGTTTCTGGAGAGAGAAATAATGGATAATAAGCTAACTTCAGACACTTCAGAGAAAAAAAACTACCAGTAGGACTTCACGTCACGTGTCTTTCTGGGATATTTACGGCAAATTATTGGCAGTGTGAATGAACCAAAAATCTAACGATCCCGGATGCATTTCCGGTGTATTTTCCATAATGTCTGTGTGAAAAGGGCTTTAGTTAAATCTATAGGAACTTAAGTGCACTGTAAGTCACTTTTGATTAAAGACGCTACTACTGTAAGTCTTTTCAATAGACAGCTTGGATCTTCAGATGGAGCGATCTGCCTTTTGGGTGGAACAGGAAGGTTTTATACAGCCTCTTCATCTTTAGCAACTCCCTCTCTGTAATCTCTTTCATGCACTGTTATTTTAAACCATTATACAGTGACAGTTTTCATAGGCAATGCGTATAAAGACTTGAGACAAGAGAGAACCCCATGAAAGGGTTTTAAGTTTATAGAAAGTTATTGAAAGGCAATGTAAGATGCTGACAACTCACTTCAAGAAACAGAGTCATTATAAGTGTGTGTTGTTCCGGCGTATTTATGCACGAGACAATCAGAGCAATGCTCCTCTAGAACAGGTCCTGACTGGAAAACAGGTGCTGAAGGGCCTGTTGTGATGAGTCGACAGGCGTCTTCAAAAAAGATCTGATCAAAGAGAGCTAACCTGACCTGCAGTCACTCAACCTACAGATTTATGTTAGCGCTTTAGCACGCTTCGTGCGCAATTCAGACCGACACCACGTACAGGTCTAGGTTCCTTATCGTAATGTGTTTCCTGAGAAAAAACAGTTGGTGCAGGATTACATAATAACAGGTTGTTCTTTAAAGGAATAGCTGACCCTTATGTTGCTCCCAAACACATAGTAACACAAGTGAGCCTATACTGTAGACCAAAGCACTGAACATGACTGAACGTGATTCACTGACATCATGTTCACAAATGAGGTTAATTAAAATTAAGGCAAGGCTCTGGGAAGTGCACGTCAACTTCACATCCTCTGGATTTTCCTGAGTACTTGACATAACAAAGTCAGGAAATTTTTTTATGTTTAAAGCTGTTAACACATTGGCAATAAAAGTTGATTAATAAATGGAATTTCTTTTAACATTGCCAGTACTTGTGATTCACTCAGGGTGCACCGAATCATTTGGCCAAACCCACCAATAAATACCTGATGATTCATAAGACAGATTCTGCTGGTTTGATTCTGATTGGATGATTGAGCTTACTTACAAGAACATATTAACAATATTAAATGTAAGGATGTGATGAATATGTGTGGATTATTTTCTTAAGAATAATTTAAAGGGAAACTATAAATGTTAACCAGCCACAAAGAGCACAGGCACAAGTGAGAAAACAGACTTTTCAATGCTGCAAAGCTCCGGATGTGACATTAAAGAGAGACATGGCCACTGTCCTTTACACTTGAGCTCTTAGCTCACTTCAAAAACACACTTTATCTTCTCTTGGTAAACCGGTCTTTAATTCTCAACTACAGAGAAAGCACTGCAGGGAAGAAAAAAAAGGAAAACGTGAGATTGTCTTCAGAAGGTGGTGGAATGGTAACTGTCATTGATATTTACAGTTCGACTCACACACCTCAGGGCCCAGAGTCCAGGTGGCCCTTAAACAGACTTGTGTGTACACAATGTATGTGTGTGTGTGTGTGTGTGTGTGTGTGTGTGTGAGAGAGAGAGAGAGAGAGAGAGAGGTGTGTATGTGTATGTGTGTGTCAAATGAGGCCTCTTTGATTCATGTGCCTGAATTTTGAAACACTACAAGGACGTTGCAGAGACTTGAAAAGCCCCTGGGCAAAGTACAGAACACACACTTCAGTCAGGCCTTCATCAGATCAGACCTGTTTCAGATCTCTTTCTCACACACACTGCACTTGACACGTAAAGTGAGCAGAGAAATCTTCAAAACAAACCCTAATCTTATAATCACCGAGTGTTATAAATAACGGCCACCGAAATGTTTGTACTTCATCGAAATTACAGCGCATATACTCACTGTATATTTTGCTAGGGCTTAGAGAGAGTCGAACACGAATAAAACGAAAACATCGCCGTTTCAGCTGACTTTGCATTTAATAAATATTTTGTCAGATTCGTCGTTGCTGTTAATATGTGGACAGACGTTTATTTCACCTTTAATAAAGTTATGACAAAAAAATGTGCTGATTTACATACATTTGTGAACACCCAGCTAAAGTCGTGTTTTCTCATAAAATAATCGTACATAATATAAAGAACATTCTGTGAAATGTAACCTTGATATCTTCAATGTTGACTAATGGGGGTCGCTCACCGGCCGCGCAGCTCAGCGTCGCGTCGCATCTAGGACAACTCGGAGGTATCGTAAATCAGAAGTGCACATTAAATAGCGCGAGCTTTGTCAGATACTTCAAAATGCAAAATATACGTTAGCAGCCAATGTTAATCGTTAATGATTTGGGACAATTATGATGTTATTTAATGTTAAACTATGTGAGTGGCGCTCTGTGGCATGACAGGGATTTGAGCAACTTCCTGAGTCGTAGCTGGGCGGCACAGACAGGCGCCACCTGACGGCGCCGGTGTGCGTATACTCATAGAAAACAATGTGTTTGAGTTTTTTAGAACGGCGTGGTGCTGAGCTGCGCGGCTGGTGTGCGACCCCCTTAAGGCTATATCAAAGATTAAAATTTATGTTGATTATGAGGCTTATGAGAATAATTGGATTTCCCTTTTTTTAATAGGGTATATGTGGAACGTCACGTGACCAAACCGGAAAACAGGGTCGATCGCTTCCAGTTGAGTGTATGTGCTATCGTAGCTTGTTGTTGTTATTCATAGTTTTATTATTTGTGTTATGTTTTTTTATTGTAATATCTGAAAGTATGTCAAAACTATAAAGTACAAACATTTTTGTAATTTTTAGGTTCAAGATGTTAATGAGCATATCCACTGGATATCCTTTATTTTAAAAAAAAAACACAACACATAATAATAATACTACGAATAACAATAACAAGCTATGATAGCACATACCGGCAACCGGAAACGATCGACCCCATTTACCGGTTTGGTCAAGTGACGTTCGGTTGGCAATTTAAAATAATAATGCATGTTTTAATGTATGTTTCCTTTAAACAAGAATAAAAAGCCAGTATGAAGATAAATCTAAAATACCAGATTTTCACAGTAGACTCTATTAAACAAAAAACAAGTACATTAAATATTAAGATATTGCTATACATCAAAAGACACCTGATAAGAAATGTGTGTACTTGTGAGTTTCCTGCTGGGTAGAACAAACTGCTTCCTCTAAATGCACAAGTGCTCATTTATGTAAGTAAGCCTAAATGTTTGATTCTTTAATGATGTTTCTTCTCCCACGAATAAAAATCACATGCAATTGAATAAGAAACACAATTATTAAAAGTGAAACTCAATGAACATGACTGGGCATGTAATGAAACAGATGCACTTTCCTTTTTATTGCCTTGCGTGTTTAAATGTTTAGCTAATGAGCAGAGCCTTAAGGTCAGACTCACCTGTCTAAACGTCCTCTGTGGATTCAGGCTAATGACAGATGTGATCAGATTACTGAAGTGTGCATTTCAAACATACTTCTGCCTTCTCTAGGCAAACAGTTTTGTGGTTAGTTCATTAAGATATGTGATTAGACTGGTATTGACGTTTAAGGATAATCCTGCTATTTAAAAACCTCATGGTAACATCTTAAAGGGGCCATGGCACAAGACTTTTTAAGATCTCAAATCAATCTTTACTGTCCCCAGAGCACATAATGTTAAGTTTTAGCCATATAAATTATTTATTATAACATGTTAAAATTACCACTTTGTAGGTGTGTGCAAAAAAGTGCCGTTTTGGGTGTGTCCTTTAACATGCAAATGAGCTGATGAAATTCAAACACTGATCATGGTGGTTTGTTGCAATTAAAATTCAATTGTGCTTTTCTCTGCACTAAACGGCAGTGCTGTGGTTGGATAGTGCAGATTAAGCGGTGGTATTATTATAATATGAGCTCCTTATGACATCATAAGGAGAGCCAAATTTCAACGACCTATTTTTTCACATGCTTGCAGAAAATGGTTTACCAAAACTAAGTTACTGGGTTGATCATTTTCACATTTTCTAAGTTGATAGAAGCACTGGGGACTCAATCATAGCACTTAAACATGGAAAAAGTCAGATTTTCATGCCATGGCCCCTTTAATAATGTTTTGCTCTTTGGCGTTTTAAAATTAAAGCTGTAGTTTTCATACTTTTTAATTCCAGAGTTAATCTTATGTTGCATGTATACCTACATATGTGTGAGACTTCATAGTTTACAATTCAACATTTACTTTAAACAAACCCTTAAATTTTTTTAATGAATAGCGCACTATAGGGGGTTTCCCGGACAGAGTTTAGATGAATCGAGGACTAGGCCTTGGTTATATTAGGACATTTAAGTACACAGTAAAAAATACTTTGCTGCCTTACATTTTTTTGTTGAATCAACTCGGATTTACAAGTAATTTCAACTTGCTATTATTTATCTTGACTAGAGATGAGTTGTTATAACTACAGGTGAGTTGTTATAACTTATAAAATTAAGTTGACTTTTCTCAACTATATTTTATAAGTTGTGACAACTCATCTTTGTTGACATGACTTGTAAATCTGAGTTGATTTAACAAAAAAATGTTAAGGCAGCAAAGTACTTTTTACAGTGTAGTTTTTTTTTACAAAAACTGGTGTGCATATTGAAACAAACCAATGGCGCTGACATATGTAAAGTCAGTACAAGGTGTCTTTAAATGAAGGTAGCTCAAACTGGCATTTTAGTCTGGGACTAGGATAAGCCCTGTCAGGGAAAACGCCCTAAAATGATTCATTTTCTAATTCAACTTTGACACTATTCGATTTGGTGTTAAGACTTCTGTGGTTTAAGAAGCTAGCATGCAGTTTAATAGGAGATGAGCATAGAGGAGATTCATATGTGATTTTAGTAACACTTTTAAATTCTACTCTATGGCAGCAAAAAAAAGACAACCTAAATCAAAAGCTACACTTCAAAAATGACCTGATTTGATGTTATAAATAAAACAGAAATAATGTGAAAAAAATCCCTTGAAACCTGAAAAGACCAAAACAAAACAAACTTTAAAGCTTTCGATTCAGTATTGCGTATCAATGAAAATGGAAGTGAATAGATACATTTTAATAAGATGCATACAAGCTAGCGCATTTAAAAAGTAATTTTAAAAAGAAGAGAGCAAAAAAGCTACAGTACTCAAATGTGACTATATTCATATCCTTTGATGTAGACTTTTTATATTATGGACCTATTTTGTCATTTTTCAATAGCTGTCTCTAGAGCTCAGTTGGTGCATTGTTTTAGATGCACAAAGGTCATGATTCGTTGGGAATACACAAACTGGTAAAAAGTAAACTTCAAATGCACTGTAAATCAGGTTGGATAAAAGTGTCTGCAAAAAGCTTACAAGCCAATAAAATAGCCGCTCTGGGATTTAACAAACCCACAACTAAAAGCTCAAAAGCTGTATCTCATGAACTGTCAGATAGTGTGATATGGTCTTGAAGGTTATAATCTTTAAAACTTTAAATCAGTGGACTGATCATACAAACTTCTAAGCTTCTCAACGTTTTGAAAGATATGACTGATGAAGCATATTAATGTAATCTGAGTCTAGTAATTCCCAATTGACTTGCCTTTAAAATCTGATTAGAGGCACTCATGCCTTGTGAGAGAAAAACATTGAGGCATATTTACATTCCACACAAATAAGGAAATGGCTTTGTGATTCATGACTTCTGTTTCAAAATGTTTAAAACTAAAATGTTTTTATTTATTCTTATAAAATATGAACCTTTAGAAATATACACAAATGTCTGTGGGACATAAAAAGATAATAGCAAAACAAACCAGGGGCACGAACTCACTGTACAAAACAACTCAAACAACAAGTTTTCTCTTTGTGTCCGCAATATTTAGTGCTTAAAGATATACTTTGTTCCATGAAAAGGCCTGACAATGGGCAGTTCATTCTCTGCCGAGGCCTTATTGAGCAGCTGCGCTCCAATGTCAATGCACTTGTGTATGACACGGCCTTCATTTCCATAGAAAAGCCACACGACTGCGCCACAGAGGAGCCGTTTTTTCCCGAGCCATTCACACCCATTGTTTGTTGAGTCCTTTCATTGTCTTTAATCACAGCCCTACAGTATCAGAGAGTGTCTTTCTCTCTGTCACTAAGGGAAACAACTATTGCACATGATACAGGCATCCCAACAACATGACGACAATAGGGCCAGCTCCCTTATCTTTGTTTGAGGGAAAACATGTTTCAAAGTCTGCAAAGTTTTCTGAAATAGTACAAGCATTAAGAGCTTAAGCCGACCTTGATCTTGTATTTCAAACAGAAACTGTTTAAAATGCTGCATTTAAAAAAAAAAAGTCTGCATTAAATAAATATAAGAATTTCTGTGTCTTTGCTTCTGTCTTTATAGTCAAGCATTTACTTGTTTGGCTGTTTTTGTGTATTGAGGCCCAGCTCATACACATGTGGCAGGAGGACCTGCTGGTTCATACTTGGTTTTATGTCCTTTCAGTGCAGGATGAGGCTTGAGGTAAGGACCACTGCCCGTAAAAACACACGCAGCCTTTCTCCTGGTCTTTTTCTTCAGTTTGCGGCTGAAAACGTTCTGCCAAGACTGCAGCGTTTTGGAGGTCCAGATCCACATGCCGCTGGTGATGCCCACCACAAGCAACATGAAAATTTTAACCATGAAGATCTCCACAGCTGGAATGGAGGTCTTCATCACGCACTCCTCGCCGCTCTTACCATCCTCAACGCACTTCTGCTCACTCGCGAGAATCTTCCAATAATCCATGTTAAGTCGCTCGTAAAAATAGCAAGCGATGACACAAGTGGCAGGAACTGTGTAAAGAACCGAGAAGACGCCGATCCTGACCATCAGCTTCTCCAGCTTATCTGTGTTCTCTCCTTCTGTCTTCATAACCTTGCGGATGTGAAAAAGTGCCACGAACCCTGAGAGCAAAAAGGAAGTGCCGATGATGAGGTAGCAAGAGAGGGGAATAAGAACGAAACCGGTCAAGGCTTTGACATCCATGCTGCCAACGTAGCACACCCCTGTGAGCTCATCTCCCGCCACCTTCCTCATAACCAGGATCATGATGGTCTTAATGGCTGGTATAGCCCATGCCGCCAGATGAAAGTAGCTGCTGTTGGCTTCGATGGCCTCGTGGCCCCATTTTTTCCCAGCTGCCAGGAACCACGTAAGAGTAAGAATGACCCACCACAAAGAACTGGCCATCCCAAAATAGTACAGAATAAGGAAGACTATGGTGCATCCTGTGCTCTCCAAGCCTTCTTGGATGATGTACTGCACGCCAGTGTCGCGATCACAAGCCACGTTTTCGACCCCTACAAAAAGTCTTATAAGAAAGCCCACTGAGTAGACACAGTAAGACATAGAGAGGAAGATGATGGGACGCTCTGGGTACTTGAAGCGCTGGGGGTCAATGAGGAAGGTGAGTACGGTAAAGGCGCTGGAGATAAAGCACAGGATGGACCAGACGGCGATCCACACCATAGAGAAACGCTTGTCGCCTTGGCTCCAGTATACGTCAACATTAGGGTAACATTTGGGGGCACACGACTCGCTCTTCTGCACATAATGAAACTTTCCAGGGTTACTGCATGTTGTCTTACCGACCCTCTCCTTAATGGGCAGTTCTTGACTGTTACCTGGACGAGGTGGTCTGGAGTCGGGTGGCTGAGTGTGGGAGCCCTTCAGGGGCTCGTCCGTGCCATTATTAGGGGCCTCCATGCATAGGTTATGGGGGTCATTTTTGTTCGGCAGCTTGGAGCAGTCCAGCGAGTCCGGCCAGCGGAAGTTAAAATGCTCCATGATTGGAGAACACTTCTGCCGAGCTTGCTCGCACATCACTCGGCACGCTGGGATGGGGGTGGATACCTGCTCCGTGCACATGGGAGCATAGAGCGAGCACAAAAAAAACTTCAGATGGCTGTGGCAGCCGATACCGATCAGCGGCGCAAACTCATGCAGCTTGATGGCCGCCTCGCCTTGATCCTCGTGTCCCATTAAGTTTGGCATGACTGTCAAGTTGTAGCCGATGTCCTTGCAGAGTGGGATAGCGATTTCCTGGCACCTTCCTTCTGCGGGACGGTCGGGGTCTATGGAGCTGATAGCAAAAGAAACTCCAGCCACACACAGCAGCGCAAGAGCGCCCAGTCCAACAGTGCCAACAAACATTTTATATTATATTACCTCATGTAGCAGAAAAGAAGATATGGGAGTCTTTTAAAATAAGGCTCTGAACACTTTTTGCTTATTTAAGTTGTTTCATTGTTGTTGTTTCTTTGTAACTGACCGTGTCCGTATCCCCAAAATGTGAACTTTAAGGATTGAAGTGCATTAGTGAGAAACCCAGTCTTGAGTTGAAAAGAATGTCCCAAACAATGTTAAGTTCAAAAAAATCTGCCAGCAAACTGAAGAAAGCTCAAAATTAGAAGACTTTGCAGTTCATGTCCACAGATAAAATTCCTGTCGTTTTTTGCTTCTTTGACGGTTTATTTCCTTCACGAGACTTCAGACTTCGCTTTAAACTCCGGCTCGCGCTGCTTTCCACATTCATCCTCCGCAAACGATCCAAACTCAACCAGTGCGTTCCACGCAACACAAAGCACGGCGTAGTTTTATCGCATTCACGAAGTTTATGTTAATGTTTATGAATGAATCCTCTCTGTAAACTGGTTTTTATCTCCTCCAGCTCGCCTTCCGTTGCTCCGTGTCGAGTTGCTCGCTGCCTCGCGCAGTCTGAGCTCCTCCGCTTCAGTCCTGAACTAACCTGCCAAAAGATCCGCCTTCAAAGACAGCTGCTTTACATAAGAAAGACCGAACTGACACACTGATTATCCTTAAACCGTGCGGAACTGCCTGTGTAGACCTCAAATCCTCCTCACCGTTTCAGCACAACATCACACTTAAATTGCTCTCTGGCCATTTGTTGTTGTTGTTGTTGTTGTTGTCGTCGTCTTCCTCAGATGATTTACAAAAGCGCGTCAGACATTTACCGCGCATGTAAGTGGCAAAACTCTCACGGAGGACGACCAAACGGGGTTTCCAGTCAAGATATGTCGCCTTTCTCTCTACAACTGGCGATTTTCACGGTCCTACCATTGTGGGAAGAAAGAAAAGAGAGTTTTTATTTCTTCAAATTTCCCCTCGCTTTTTATTGTTAGATAAACTGCAAGTGTTTGCTGTGTGTGCGTTAAAATTCACTCCATGCAAATATTCGGGTGCATCCCACTTCAAAATATTTTAGTAGGCTATAGTTTAGTTTAACTATTACTTTAGTAAAATAAAGTATACTACAGTATTTTCTACAGTTTATTAATTCACTATAGTTAATATACTACATAATAATATAAACATTAACAAAGTGCAGTAATTACTCTATTTACTATAGAAAACAATACTAAAGTTTTTCATATGCAATATAACTATAATTTTTTATTTGAAGAAAAACTGCACAAACGAACAGCATGTCCAGAACTGACAGGAAGTAAAGCATTGACTAAAATTGATTCTGTTATTTTCCCAATGTTATTGATTACAGCATCCAATCTCATGGGGCTTGACTCAATAAACTTTGCACATGTGTTGTTTGTAATTTTTTGCCAAACCTCCTCAAATTCTTCCCAAAGCAACTTCATTTCCAAGCACGGTTATACAACAAACATACAGTACAAAATATTTAATACATTTTTAATATGTTCAAATAAAGTGTGAAGTAAATTTGGACATCACTACTGTACATTCACTTATATGTGCAAGTCCCAAAGTGTATTTCAACAAATATCTGAACATTAAAGACACACCTGTTCCGCATTCACTTGACTTATCCCTAACTGTCCACTGTTTAATTTTGTTTATATAACAAAAATCTCCTTTAATGTTTACCATCTCACAGTCACACAAGCTTCAACTCGATTCCAGTTTTCCTGCTGGCTCCTACAAAAACTTAAAATCTCCCTCATTTGTAAATCACTTACTGGATAAAAGCATCTGCTACATTTTTCTTTATCACAATAAAGTATTCATTACTACAACGTCCATGCAACAAAGACTGTGTTGTGCTAGAAATCAACTGAACAATCACATTAATTCCTAAGTTTTGTACACAACACTGAGTGCTTTGATGCAGTACATTCGTTGCATCAAATGCATATGCAAAATGTTGTTCTCCATATTATGCAGCAAAAGAACAAGTGGCCTTGTGAGCAGATGTGGGTGTGTATGATATTAAAGACATTCTTAACCTTTGCTATTACAGCTTTTATTCTTTACCCCCCTGCTCTCAATTATAAATAGTTGAATGACTACATGATAAAAATGCCTTAAGGACTCTTAGACAAAGGACTCTCAGTCCTGTTTCAGTGGATTCATCTTTACTCATGCTGGTGCTAAGGGCTGGCAAGCCACGACGTTGCTCTCAGGGCTGTAACCATGGCATACCCCTTAGGGGCATCTGTGCATGCCAAACCCCTCATAACACACCAGTATTTTGAGATAGTGAGATGTCAACTGTCTAGGAGAAGGGTTAAAGGAACACGCTGACTTTTTGAGACTTTATCTGATTCACCGTATCTCCCAGAGTTAGATAAGTCCATAAATATCCTTTTTGTCTCTGTTCGTCCCGTAACTCCGTCTGACACACCCACCGCTAGCCCAGCCTAGCACAAAGACCGGAAGCAAATGGCTCCAGCCAGCACACTGCTCCCAATAAGTGACAAAATAACGGTGTCATGAGCAATTCGGTCCCCCCTGGCAATTTGGTCCCCCCTAGGACCCCGATTGGTACCTAGCACTAATGCCTGGTCAAAAATTTGTCATTGCAATATCTCGTCTGCGTTAGCGGTCTAGCAAGCTAATTACGTTGTACAAAATAGAAGCATACAAATAAAAATAAAAAAGTTAACAAAAAAACAATATAATGAACTAATATTCATGTTGCAGATACGTCAGAACTTTTGTGTCATCATCTGCTTTACAAAAACAATACTTTTATTTTTGTAAATTATTAACATACCTTACGAAATGTATTTTTTATAGTAAAAGTGTAGTAATCATGGCTTATAAATTATAATTTTAATGTTTGATTTAACTATGTATAATCATGTTTTGTATAAGTAATTTATTAACTTTACACAGTACAAAAGTAGAAAGGGTACCGTATATAATATCTAAATAATAAAATGACACAAGCAATGTGTAGATCTCACCACCTATAGCCTCATTTATATACTACTATATGAAACATATCATTTAAAAGACATCAATTGTAATTTTAACAACGTTCTAACTACATAAATCATAATGCGATTTTGTAGGAATTGTAATAAGGCGCTAAGAAAACTACCCATGAGAAGTTTTTTCAGCCAATGGAATCACGCGGGGTCCTAGGGGAGACCGAATTGCCAGAGGGGACCGACTTGCTCATGACAACGGCAACATTTTTCTATTTATATGTCACAGTGTGACTATACAAATAAGGTCATATACAAATTACAACATATAAATATATAAATAGGAAAATGCTGGCGTTATTTTGTCACTTATTGGGAGCAGTATGCTAGCTGGAGCCATTTACTTCCAGTCTTTGTGCTAAGCTAGGCTAACCGTGGGTGCGTCAGACAGCTGTCAGATGTACACATGGCTGTTTTAATGTTAAATTAAACAAACACCAACAGATGTTTGATTAATCAATTATCACATATATATATATATGTGTGTGTTTCTATTGTCGAAAGTCAATACATATTTCCTAAACAATGTTATAAATCAGTATGCTTTCTTTTTTATTTCTTATTCTTCTGCTTTTAACTTACAAAACTGTTGTGTGTTAGTAGTCATTGACAAAAGCAAAACTCAATGCTTTAGCCTCTGCTCAAAAAATTATGTGCTTTTTACGTCATGTGGTGCCTTAGGTTTTGTGCATGACTAGTTTGTTGTAAAAGATCATCAGAATTATGATCTGAGATCTTTTAAAGACCATTTTAAGGGCATCCTGGCCCTCAATTGTTACAAATGCTAACATAGCATCTCAGTAAAATAGACAATAAAATAGATTTCTGTGCAGAATGCATATATCACTTTGATGCTGTTGTTTTAATTCGGCTCTCCTGCTTTGCTAATTGGTTGATGTCCTCATGGTAACATTATGTTGATTATTTCAGATTTCAGAAATAAGTTTACAGTTTGTTTCAAGTTTAAGCTTACAACCAGGATTAGCTGCTTCTTGACCATTGTTTTCACTTATCATTTCCATCTGATTTTAGGGTTCAATAATTGTTGGGGTTTGGGATGGGTTTAGGTTTTATTTACAGATTAAGTTGTCCTTGTGTTAACACAATATGTTGCCATCTCTCACTTGACAAAATCAGGTTAAGCGTTTTAATTCGTAACCTTAATTGTTTACAAATTTGTACTAGACTTGTATGTTTTGTGTTTAGTCCAAACTGATCTCACGAAATGCTGTGTTGTAGTCACGAAAAATCTGATAAATTTATT
Source organism: Misgurnus anguillicaudatus (assembly GCF_027580225.2). Taxonomy (NCBI): domain Eukaryota; kingdom Metazoa; phylum Chordata; class Actinopteri; order Cypriniformes; family Cobitidae; genus Misgurnus; species Misgurnus anguillicaudatus. Next base: position 20,295,036 of record NC_073341.2, read on the forward strand.
TGTGTCCATGGCACGAAATTCAGCTTTTTTGGTGCCTTGAGCACAAAAGTCTTTTTTGTGTTACTTGCACAAATTTCTATAGAAAGTTTTTCGTGTCCATGGCATGACTTTCTTTTTTGTGTAATTTAATGTATTATTTTCTCATAGTTTTTTGCTGTTTTCTTACCATTGTTGCTTGGGGCTGGGGTTAGAATCACTTTCTGTTTTTTAGACATCTTAACCCAAACCCCAACTCTAACGCCCTCTCCAGGTAAGAATAGTTGTAAAAGCGGAAGAATCAATACATAAAAGTACATCCAAACCCTAAATCTAACCCCAACCAAAAATGATTTAAAAATAGGGGAAAAATGAGAAAACAATACACAAAATGACATGAAAAAGAAAGTCGTGCAACGGACATGAAAATCTATTTATAGAAATTTGTGCGACTGACATGAAAACTGCATTTGTGCTCAAAGCACGAATAAATCTGACACAATGGACACAAAAAAATATTTATAGAAATTCATGTGAGTGACACGTAAAAGACTTTGGTGCTCAAGGCATGAAAAAAGCTGAATTTTGTGCCATGGACACGAATAAATTAATCAAAATTTTCATGACTATAACACAACTTTCCATGAGATCATGTTGGTTTAGTCAGCGAGTGACAAGTCTCTGTTTTCATGGCAACTATGAAGAACCTCATCTAGCATTTAGACACCGGGTCACTTGGGCGCTCTCTCATGTTACCCAGTAAAACTGTGATTTATCTGTACAGCACCCGATGGCCGTGGTTTTCTGGAGATCTTTGACAGAACACTCTTAAGAGCTTTTTTATGACAGCTTGTAAAGTGCTTTTCAACATATTTTAAAAATGTTTTCCAGCTAAAAGGTCCAACCTGCTGGTGATCTGTGTGGTGTGTGAGACACTTTACAAGGCTCAGATAGTGCCTCCTCAATTACTGTTTGACTACCAACAACAGTTTCACCATAAACTGGACCTATATGCCTCAAGGCGGTTAACAAACTCAATATAAAACACGTAAAGCAGTGCTCAGGACTATTTAGTGCTTAATTCCTGTCATCTGTAATACACAGCTGTTCTGTTATTATTGTTAGCTTTAGATTAACAAATTGTTTGCGTTTTCATCATTTGTAAGTTGTTTTACATAATACTGTCATCTTAAAGTGCTAAATGAATGTAACATGGCCCAGGTTAGAGCACATTTACATGACAACAATTGTACTAAACTGAAAAGTTTTTCTTTAGTGTTTCAGAAAAAAAAAATGTGTATGACGATAAAACAATCCCTATTAAAACACGGTATTGTGCGTGCCAGGCTAGTAGTTAATAAGTACAGTATTAACTAAGTAATACGCGATAAGTACAAACAATCATAACAGAAAAGGCCTCTTACAGATGATGAGGTAGGTTTATTAATACAAGTGACCCTTGACTATTAAGCAGCAAAAATGTATAAACTGTTGGAGAACAGTTCATAAACAAAATATCTTGAGTAGCATAAACACACCATTAATTTTGCTACATGTACCATTGTTAATATAGTTGTCAAGTACTCTCACACATGCCTGTGCTATACACGACATGTGTTTTGTCATTTACACAGAATTAACACATGGTTTTCAAAAACTTTTTCTAAAGACCCTAAAACACCACTGCCATGCAAAGCAACAGTCAAAATGTTTTCAGTTTTTGGTTAAAAATGTTGAGTAAAAGTCACAATGACATTAAAAACATAAAACGAAATGATCTCCCTTTACTTCCGGTCACAGGGTATGACAGGTGGGCGGGGCCTGGGAAAAGACTGCAGCGATTAGCAAATAGCAACATGATCTAACTTCCAACAATCCAATCAATTCTCGATGGACGAATTCCAGCCCTAACGTTTCTTCATTTCAGAAGCCGTTTCACTCGGATATATGTCACAACAGGGAAAAAAGACAATTGCTACCTCCTTTCATTGTGACTTTAATCTAAAAATATAAATTCAATATATATTATTCAGAAAAAGGGGTGTTTTCAGCCCAAACAATGTTTAAAACTATTTTTAAGACCTGCTGAAACTTTTTAGGTTGTAAGCTAATATTTCATATTTCCACCTGTGTTGGAATTTGACATCAGATCGATGTTGGATTTTGAATTCAGATCAATGTCTGATTTTGACTTCAGGCCAACGTTGGATTTTGACGTCAATACCCAATTTTGAGCAAATGTCAAGGTAAATTAAGACACTTTAATATCTGCAGAAACCCTTTAGGTTGTTAGCTAATATTTCATAATAAATGTCCACAGACTGGAAAAAACATTTATATTGTCATACTGTATCCACTTGTGTTGGATTTTGAATTCAGATCAACGTTGGCTCCTGATTTTGGATTAACGTTGGATTTTGATGTCGGATAAACTTTGGATTAATGGAGAATTTTGATGTTGGATCAACGTTTGATTTTGACGTTGGATCAACGTCAGATTAACGTTGGATTTTGACGTTGGTTTAACGATGGATCGACGATGGATTTTGACGTCGAATCAACGTTGGATTTTGACGTCAGATCAACGTTGGATCCTGACGTTGGATCAACGTTGGATTTTGACGTTGGATCAACGCCGGATTTTGACATCAGATCAACATTAGATTTTGACATCGGATCAACATTGATTTTTGACGTCAATACCCAGTTTTGAGCAGATGTCAAGGTGAATTAAGACTATTTAATATCTGCAGAAACCCTTTAGGTTGCAAGTTAATATTTCTGCAATACAGAAGGGTACCTCAGCTGATGAAGCAGAAAGGCAATGGCTTTAGCCACCGGGCCACCCCCCTGTGCACGGCCCTGATTATAATGATGAACAAGTATGTACAAATGGAATGTGCTTTAATATGTAAATGCCATTCTTCAATGCATTTGCTAATACTGAAGCATCTCACGATGTATAACATATCACAGCAATTAATGACGTACAGGAATGCCTTATTAGCTAATAGAGCTAAGAGATTGATGCATAACTACACAAAAAAATGCCACAGACTTTTTTCCATTTTCTTTTAACACTTTTTCTTTTCTGTGATTGTTTTACAGACCACAAGGATAACACTTTGAAGAAAGAATACGAACAGAACAGAGAATCATGACCATTCAATCTTTATCATCAGTAGCCTTGGCAGCCACTGTTTTCTCTTTCATGTTTTGTGTCTGTTTATTTCTGTGTCTGGCATCCACCCTCGCCGTTTCATACTCACCCAGTTCTACAGTTATCTTTTACACAAACACACACATGCACACAAACTTTATCTCTTCCAAAGCACAGCAGCAGCTAGCTAGGCTCCATCTTGCTGGAAATCAGAAAGTGTGAGATAATGCTGTAACTAATAAAGAAAAGGGAGGCCCTTTGATGGCTCAGACTGAAAAGATATTTCATGTTTTTTGTGTGTGAGGGATTGGAGAGATGTGTGATTCTATGGAGCTTGTGTGCACCCCTGCTGTTCCACTCTGCCTAGAAGCTGGCCCCCCTCTGGCTAATGTTATGGAGAAAGGAAGGCATTTTAGAACTGCCTCACCCCCTCCCTCAGCCCCCCGTTTTTCTTTTGTTCCCCTTTGAAGAATGACTTTAGACATTTTATTTACATATTTAACCATGGATGAAAGAAAAGAGGGTTGAGAGAAAGAAAGCTCCCCGGGCTCCAGTGGGAATTTTGATAAGTTTAAATGAATGGAAATCTTATTAGCTATTTTTCCTTAGAGTCAAATGTTTTTTTCCGCCATATGACGTTTTACATGCCGAAAAGGTGGTATAACATGAGAGACCTAAATCTGAGATTAGGTGGACATACAGGTCGCCCTGATTCGAACGTTCCCGACAGATTTATCCTCTTGAACTAAATGTCTTTCTTACACCCTGATCCTCCTACTACTGTCAGCGGCAGTCAAAGTGAATCTTTTTGCAGATTTCAAACTGTGCATCGGAGAAGCAAGTAACAACTTGAATCGTGCAGCCTATTTTTATATTGGAAGATGTGTGTGTGGTTTGAAGAGAGAAATGCTGGTGTTGGTGGTGGATTTGGTTCATGTATTGTATTGGGGTGCGCCTCTAGCAGGGCATGTTGGTTATAGATACAGGAGGGACATGGGGTTAATCTGCTTACCATATCTTTGTTCTCCTCTCAAACTTTCAAATTTTACGCTGAAATAGGCTGCATGCTTATAGATGTGTTCCCTAAATTCGGGTGCATCTGAATAATCCTTTCTTTCTTATTTGGGGGATCTCAAATAAATCAACCTGCATGCTTTATGATTCTTTACTTATGCATGCATTTGAATTACTTTATATTGTATATCTGTGTATTTAAAAGTGCAATCATTTACATTTTGTTAACCCATAACCCACCCAATAGAACAAGTTTTGGTCTAAATACTAACCAGTGCGCCCCAAGCCTCTTGGGGGCCCTAAGCAGAATTTGTTTGGGGGCCCCACGCCACCAATTTTTTAATTAAAAAATTAAGAAATTACAAACATTTATAAAAAGAACAAAATTGCACTTTAAGTAAGGGCTAAAATTAGCATTAGGTACAGAAATCAAATCAAATAAATCATAACACTGTCTTTATTGTACAAATTAAATATAATTATTATTTTTTAGAGCAACAGAAGTGATTTTCTCTTTGTCTTGTATTGTTTGATTAACATTAATGACACAGACTTAAGTAGGTTAATTGAGGTTACTGTCTCTTTAAGAGAAGCACAGACCTGGTTTCTTCCTAATCTATACATAAACCTAAGACAGAAACAAATGTTTTTATTAGAAAAAGAATACTGTGGAGATCTTTTTTTTTGTATGTGCCCTGTCACGAACAGAAAGATTTTATGTTCGCTTGCTTTCTGAAACGCGTCTCTCCATGTGTGCACTACCAAGTGCACTTAAACACGCGCGCACGCACTCACAGACGTAGGACGAATTACAAACGGTGCAACATAAAAACGTTACGTTGTTTTTCAGTGCTCTATTCCACATTCAACCGCATGTGCGTCCAGAAAGCTGCTCACTTTAGCGCCTTTTTGCCGGTTAAATTGTTTAAAATCACTTGAAATGTTAACATTTGCAAGCCTTTGAAAAACGATAACTGCAAACGATAAACTTTCCCTATTTAAATTTGCGTATTAATCCGCGAATCGCATGCGAGCTGAACCGTGGGTCGACTAGCTGCTCAGCACCAGTTAGACATACTGTAAATAATCATGCAAACATACCTTTATCTTGCCTTTTTCTTCGTTCTCTTTTCGGCACCAAAGGGATACATCTTTTTTGTGACATGGCTTATCATTTACTACAGTGACATGCGCAAATTATTCATTTATTCAATCATATTTATTAATTCATATTACTTGTTTAAGTTATTTAAATGTAAAAAAAGCGATTGGGGGTCCCCTGTTGGCCAGGGGGCCCCAAGCAGCCACTTAGTTTGCTTATGCCTTGGGCTAGCCCTAACTATCTCATTGCATTGGATGCAAACTGTTTACAAACTCTGTATGCTCTGTGTTTTTACCTAAGGAAAGGCTTATCGAATAAATTATATGAATTTTTGAGCCTTTTACCTTTATTCAGAAAGGACTATGAAGAGTGAGACTTTTTAGAAGTGGAGACTTCTGTATGTACTTAGAGGGTTTTGCAGCGAAAGACAGCCAAATTGGTTACATAAGAATTAAAAGACTTAAGTGACATTTGTGACTAAATAATAATGACTGTATTTAAGCATAAGAGTCTGATGAAACAATTCTTATGTCAGATGCACTTTTAATTGCTTTAAGAGCTGATTGTGGCCAAAACTGGTACTGCAATCACAAAACTTGTGGCTAATACTGGTACTGCAACTCCACTTTTTAAATGACAATATCCTGGCTGGACCGCTGTTGTGAGTGATTTAAGTATTTGAAATGAAAATGATTTCTTAATGTCTAGTGACATATCAGGGCCATTTTATGATTAATTGATATACATTTCTTACATACTGTTCCTTTAGTTTCTACTGTAGATTTTTTATTTGATGTGAGTGGATGTCTTGATAATATATTTGTTGTTTAAAATCGTTCAATTAGCAAAAAATATTTTGTGCACCTTTAAGAAAGCCACTCTTCAGTGAGTACCAAAGTACAAAAATATTCAGATTTTAAGTCTGGAGTCTCCAAACAAATTGTAATGCATTTAAATCAGATCTCTCTGCATGAATGTCTGTGAAATTCATCTTGACTGACCAGCAAGAGATGAAAGTTATACAGCTGCGCAGACACATGTATCTGAGAAAGAACTGAAAAGACTGCAAGATTAATCCTCTAATTGCATCCTCTCTTTTTCATCCCTTGTTCAAAATGTGATCTCTTTAAAGAGTCAGATGATTTGAGGAAGGCTTGTGAGCTCTTCAGTTAATAATTTAAGTTCTCCGCTACTTCAAAGCATGCTGTGTTTTTGCACACATGGTTTTAATGGTTCAACAACACATAATTTATTTACGATTTTTAATTTGTCCCTTTATATACCAGGCACACAATCATCCAAAACCGCTTTGAAAACATGCACAGGTTATCTGGCAAAAAGCAGTAATAGTCAAAATTCATTGCATGAGATCAAACATATACTTGTTTACAATTCAATGTTACATTAAATTAACTTGTTTGTGATATATGGCCTAAGCTTAAATACTTCAAGAGAATATCTGTGACCCCAGGTTAAAATCTCATATTGTAATGTTATTTTGACACTAGGAGCAACAAAGTTTGATTTCAATCATTGAGTTGACATTGGTTTCAATCTTTGACATGATCTTATTCCGTCAAGTGTTCTTTACATTATTAAGGATGATTTTATGCAGAAAACAGTAAATCACAAAACAATGACTTTAGCTGGGTTTTCACAGACAGGGTCACATTTTATAACACTTAAAGTAGGACCAGATCACCACTAGAATACTTTAGTGTTGTGTATGACTGATTTGGACCCATTGAAGGGGACATTTCATCTGACTGTTTCCATGTTTAAGTGCTATAATTGGGTCCCAGTGCTTCTATCAACCTACAAAATGTAAAAAGAACAACCCAGTAACTTTGAAATTTGGCTCCCCTTGTGATGTCAGAAGGGGATAATACTGCCCATTAATATGCACTACAACATTCACAGACACATTCTCTAAGCACACCTGAGACTAATATTACATCTTGTTAGGATGGGCATAATATGTGTCCTTTAACAAAAACATCAAACCCAGGCATTACCTGCAGATGGGTCAATTTGCAGTGACTCTGATGTGGCTGAGATCTACTGTAAACACATGAGATCTGTGTAAACATACAGAGTGCATGTCTTCGCTCTGCTCTGACCTCATCCAGCTTTCAAGTGGCCATCTAATAACAGAACTGAGACACTTCAAGTGTTTTCACAAACTCTAGACAGATCAGCCAAACAGTGAAATGACATGCATCCATCACAATCCAATGTGTTATCTGAAGAGTAAAATGTAGGCCACTTAAAAGATTCAATCTTTAAATGTGGGTTGCAAGTGAGAAACATTGGTATGTATGCAAAGAAACCATTAACACAACAACAGCTGCATGTGAAGAAACAATGTAATAAATAAAAGATGTTCAGAGAAGTTTCTTAGAAGTTTGGAGCGAACATATTGCAGCACCCCCCTTTTTCATTTTTATATCTGGGAATAAGCAATGACAGTGACAATTTAATGTAACACTGAATTGTAAACAGGTTTGTTATATAATAAGTTAAATATCTTTAGCGTGGGATAGAGTCATTATATTTTTACATTCACTACATCACATTCTGGATGTTCCAAGAGCTGTAAAATAAATGTAGGGGAGAGGGGGGAACAACCATACGCTTTTTGGTTTTGGCTCAATCATTAAAAAAAATTGAGTTTGATTAATTACATTTTTACACAAGCAACACACACATCTCTGCTACAAATGAGCATTTGAGGTTTGTTTCTATTGCTTACCATTCTTGAACAATTACACCAAACGTGAGAGAAGTGCAAACGTTACAACTTACCCTATAGGTGGGGTTAACTGTAACAGGCAGGAGGTTAGTTGTAACACTTGCTTAAAATTAAGTTTGCAGGCAAATATTTTAATACTATTTTGTCTATATACTTGAAGTGGATATTGTTTATATATCTGTCTATAATAGACAGGTATCCACACTGTATTCATTCATCCAGCCCTTTTCTAACAATAGTTCAATTATAAATGGATACAAATGTCTAAATATCTGAGAAAAAACAACACAATTATGACAATTTTTTTTATATGTGAACCAGTCTGTAATAATCATACTACAGTTTCAAAATCAAATTTTGAGATAATGAGCATTAAAGTCTGATTTTAGCCATTCATTTTATTATGATTTCAATCTTACGCTGCTAACGCAATGCTTTACCACAGGAGCCGAAATTCCCAAAAGGCCTCAAAATTGGCCTTAAAATAGCCAAAAGGCTTTAGGTACAACCCAGTCATGTTTTTCTGCTTGCTGGTCAGAAATAGGCGTTTCATGGAGAAAGGACATTACAGTATCATCCTCAGAACCCGGTGTACTGTTTTGGATGTAAAAACTTTAGTCTACATTTCCAGAAAGGTCTTTTAATTCTGTGTCACCAGTTCAGTTTGAAACATAAAATTGCAGTTTGCTTTAAATTTACATAAAATAAAAAAACTGACATACCACTTTTTCCACTAACATGGCTATACTTTACCTCTTTTCGACACAACTAAGTAAATGCAGACTAGCATGGGTATAGGGCGTATTAGTGTCAGTCACTAATCAGAAAGGCCTCTGAGAGTTTCTGCCCCTCATCCTCTTTCTGTCATCTAATCTGTTTCTGAGTGGCTAGACTGGAATCAGTAGTCCTTGGGTTGGGGGGGTGTTATGGAAAGAGAGAAGGATGGAAAAAAGAGGATCTGGGGACACCCCACTGGTTTTGGCTCTGGAGGGACCATTCACACAGAAAGCTTTCTTGGGCTATTCCCACAGTACTCTCACACTGAGCGGACACACATGCACACAAACACTCGCACATACTCAATCCAGTCAAATTAAATTAGAGAACTCTTCTCTTTCCCTACTGAAGTGCTGGTCTTTTTATTACCAGTGACCCCTAACTCCCCTTTCAGATAAACCCACTTGTTCAAATCTGCCGAACACAAACACATATACACAGAAGAATGAACATTTGTGTGACCATACAGGCAACATTAAAGTTGAAGTTAGTGATTTTTGCGCTAGTATTTTTACTAGAGGATTTATTGTATTGTATTGTATTGCACTGTACACTGTCATAAATAAATAAATACAATTATAAATAGTTGAAATATGTATCCAAACTATCAATGGGGTTGTACTCTTTTAAAAGCTTTGCACCTAAAGAGTTCACATTAGTATCTCAAAGGTACTTTTTGTATATGTTCCTAATTGTACATATTAGGACCTTATGGGGTGAGCGGGGCACAATCTAACAGCGTTATTTGTAATGCAACTACTTTACATATTTCTATGGGGCCGAGCAATCTGTGCTTTTGGTCTTTTTCTCTTACTGACAGAATATGATCTCCTGTATATTTCTAAAAAGTTTTGATGTGTTTTGCTTAAGATATTGAACAAAGAGTATTTTGGAGGCATGGAAGTAAATTTCTTCATCTTACGTTTTTTTTTTCGATTTCTGATTTGGGTGTGTAAGTCACCAAATCCAACCTTATACTATCTTGTTACCTAAAACATAACATCATTTTGAAACATGTCAGCAAATCCTAGTAACTGATAGCTGGGATTAAATTTTTCTTTTACACAGCGGGGTTAGTTGTAACTCAGTGTTACAAGCCTCCAGTATAAAATGAAAACAATGTAAATACTATTAATCAAAATGATAACTGATAATACAATATCAGGAGAAATAACTCACAATTATGATTTTTTTGTCTAATGTATGGTCCTTTTCAAAAAAATCTATTTATATGCATTGATGCACAATACATGGATGGTGAGATGAAAGATCATGTATGGATGAATGTGTGTATATCTAGGCAGATATATAAACAATATCCACATTTGGTATATAGACAGAATTTTATTGAATTATTTGTGATTAAACAAAATTTTCTAGCAGGTGTTACAACAAACCCTCTGCTTGTTACAATAAACCCCACCTATGGGGTTAGTTTAAACATTTGGACTCATATCACTTTCGCTGTAAATGTATGATAACTGTGGGTCCCACAAACAGACTTTAAGTGTTCATTTGTAGCAGAGATGTGTGTGTTGATTGACTGATAAATCTAACTTAAATATTTTTTGAATGATAGAGCCAAAGTCAAAAGGCGTTAGGTTGTGCCCCGCTCTCCCCTACTACCCAGATGACCGCTAAGGTGCATATTTTGACAATTTTTTCTACATTAAGCCTATAGTCAGATTTTTTATGTTTAGATAAATGTATGGGAACAGTCAAACCATAGACTGTAAAAAAGATGGATGTAGTGTCCGTGACGTCACCCATAGGTTTCTGGAGATCGTTTTTGAAGCTTAAAGTATGCGTCTTGGCCGCCTGTCACCGCGCATCACTTGCGGATATCCGAAAATGTATAAAGAGGCGGGACGTGGGTAAAGCTGAGGTGATTGGTTGCTGAAACCACGCCCGTTTAGCTGGACTCTAGTGACGGCAGTGGCTGTTCTACCGTCACTCAAGTGGCCACGCCCTTAATTATGCAGAACTTTAAAGCTAAATATAATTTAAATGGATGAGTTACAAAAAATCCCCCCTCACAGTTGTCATGAAGGTCAAAATTAGCTATACAGACTCAAAAACACTTTTTGCTTCAGGCTGTAAACACATTATTTTCTACTGTAAAGTTGGCTATTTTAACATGTGGGTCTATGGGAATTGACTCCCTTTTGGAGCCAGCCTTTAGCAGCCAGTCGATGAATTGCAGTTTAAATCACTTTCGTATTGGCTTCATCAGAGAGATCGGAAGGTTGCCCCAATTGGGTCAAACTCACAGCCTTACAAAGTATAGTGTATATGACTTGATGCATGCGCATTGTGACAAAATGCAATTCATCTCCTGGGCTAGATACTACATTCTCCTGAAGCGCATGATCTACACGTACAATATACGCAGGGTTTCAAATATTTCGTAGTGCGCTCTTCTGATGAAAAAAAAATGCGGACCCTTGCGCATGTGTGAAAAATGGACCAATATTTCATCCTTTTTCCATGTTTAAGTGCTATAATTGGGTCCTCAGTGCTTCTATTAACCTAATAAAAATGTGTAAAAGAACCACCCAGTAACTTTTGGTTTTGGCAAACCATTCTTTGCAAGCATGTGAAAAAATAGGTCATTGAAATTTGGCTCCCCTTGTGATGTCAAAAGGGGATAATACTGCCCCTTAATCTGCACTTTCCAATCACAGATCAGCTCAAAAACAGCACATTTTTGCTCACACCTACAAAGTGGAAGTTTTAACATGCTATAATAAGTTATCTGTGGGGAATTTTGAGCTAAAACTTCACGTACGCCATCTGGGGACACCAAATATTTATTTAACATCTTAAAAAAGTCTTGTAACATGTCCCCTTTAAACAAAGGACTGTAATAATTCAGACAGGTTTTACAAACATTCCCCCATCTAAGGTGGTCAGGAACACAAAAAGTTCCACCCCAAACTCATGCCATTGGGTGGTTGGTATGCACAAATGTTGTGGCACATAACCACTAATTTTCCACTTTTTGGGGAATCACTGTACTAATACACTGTACTTCTACAGACTTAATTGGTAGAGCATTGTATCAGCGCATACTGATAAAATGTATACCATGTGGTGCACTGTAAGTCACTTATGCCCAATGCATAAATACATTTAACATCTTTAAGCTGGAATGGGAGAGGATATTTAAAACTGATTAAGTTATACAAACTTTAACCCTTGCATAAATACAAACCTTTACTGTAACCCACTACATAACATTTTATAATTAAGCAAGTGTAAATGTACATTACTGTGCAGTCAAATCCATAATGGAAAACTGAAATCCAGTCTGGGAAATGTACGAGCAGAATAGATGCTGTGAGTTTGTGTGTCTATAAGAGGAGGGGTGTCGGTGAGAATTTGGCCAGCTGTTCTTTGTGTCAACCTGTTACTTCCCTTGAGAAAGGAAACTATGTGAGCATCAGAGAATCTGAGAAAGTGAATCTCTTTATTACTGCCATTACCACAGTTTGTCTCTCATTCTTCACTCTATTCAGCTGCGAACCCTCTCGCTAATGCATTTACAACTGTCTGCTTGCAATGGGCCTCAGCCAAGATTAATGTACACAGAGAGAGAGAGAGAGCCTACCCATGTTTTGACTAACAAAAGCTAACTGCGGATCTGAAACATCATGTCATAGTGTTAAGATTCAAGCACACAGAATGTAGCTATTCCCAAACTAGCATTGCGCTGGGTTGCTCAGGTCAGAAGAACCTTTGAGGCTGCGAATTATCTCAACAACGCCTTTGACTGTTTCATCCTTCAGACCTGTAAACCGCTTGCCTTTAAAGTCTGATGAAAGAGAGAGAGAGGGAGTGTGAAGATAGATTAAAAGGAAGTCCTTTCCCATAAGCTCCAAGTGGAAAGCTGCTTGTACTTATTCTCTTATATCATAAGTACGACTATCTGCAGGCCTTCTGGGAAAACTTTTAGTGGTGGACTGTGAGTCAACTTGAGTTTGTAGGACTTAAGGATAAACAAATCTAATGACTGGCTTTAAGGGAAGTTTTAGGTTTGCTAAAATACCTAACGTGACTCTTCAGTAGTCTTAATTTGATGATTTAGAGCCGTCTCAGTCCGTCTGAAGAAATTATAGCAAGAAAGGGCATTTTCGGAGCATTTATTTTTGGGGCTGAGCATGAGAGACAGAGGGAGGGAAACGGGAGATGATGAAAGAGAGAAAGAGCGAGATTTGGAAAAAGAAAATCCGCCAGAAAACTTTCCTCTCCATTCATTATAGTGCATGGAGGCCAATTCATGCGGTGGCAAATTGAGATCAAAGCCAAATTAAAGCTGACTCGTTCAAAGGCAGATAAAACTAAGCGAGCCCGCAGCAAATATTTCTTCATTGATTTCTTCCTCCGTCACTCTTTTTTTGGTTCTTGCGCTCCTCTTTTCTGAAAAAAAAACCATTGGATTTTCTGCTGAGAGGAAGAGGCTTTTAAACGTCCTGCAGCAAAGTGTTGAAATGACTGAGCAAACAAAACAACAGCCCAGACAAAACACTAACAATGTGCCTTTTACAGTCGAACCGCAGTTGAGAAGGCAAACTATGTTTGATTTGTTTTTATTAGTGTTTGACTAGTGTGGACCAGAGAAAAACTAGTTGACTGATCCATAACCTTTTAAATGATGACCAAAGTTAAAAGGCGAAGTATCATACTGGTGATCCGTGCAAATGCATATTTTTGCATTCGTTAGTCATTGAAAATTCCCTAGCGCTAGTATTAGTCTTCGTCATGTTAGTATGGTGTCCCTCCGCACATGTGTAACAGACTCTCTACATGGGTAAATATGACAGCATATGACATTGTTATTATAAACTCATCCTTAAAGTATTTCCGCAGTCTGTGGATTGTAGTTAGCAGATCTGAGCAATTATAGCGGCGAAACCGAGGAGGATTTTTATTCAAAGGAACTGTGTGGGATAAGATGGTGAGATGTGATATTTTCCCTCGCATGTTGTCTTTTCACCCGAGGTTCGGCGTTTCCTTTCATGCAGCCACATGTGGAGCGTCTCTCCCTCTGAAGTTGTGTTTGGATTAGCCAGGACAGGGGAGCAGGAGGAAGTGAGGTCTCGCACATTTTATCTGGAACTGTGTTTGCCTAAACCTCTCACAGAAATTAAACAATTCCCTCACACACCACGAGAGAAAGGGAAGAAAAGCATGAAAGTGACATAGGGATGGAAGTGTAGTGTGGAGAAAAGACAGCGGAAAGACAGTTAACAGAAAACAGGGCAGTTCATGACAGAGGGGAGATATTCAAGAAACAACTATTGTAAAAATGTTGGGTTGTCGATGGACAGAACCAACCATTGGGTTATGAATGTTGAATTGTTTAAACCGAAATGCTGAGTTGTTCCAACCATTTAGGTAACAACAATAACCCAGTGTTGGTATAACTTAACGAGACACGCAATTGCCAATGAGATTAGAAGTTATCGATAAGCCATCATATTTGAATTTAACATGCTAAACTGTATGTTTACTTTGATCGATCACATAATAGAAATAAAATATGAATAGTTTTGGAGTGCAGATAGCGTCCCTTGATGGCAAACCCCTTATATTTACATTAGCTCCACCCAGAATTCAATGCACAGAATTCAATGGCTAGAGTGACACATGCAGTAGAGCGTATGGTTTGTAAAATTGTCTTTTGACACGATGTCCCCGGTTCAAATCTGCTTTTTGCCGACCACGCTCTTCTCCTTTTTCCTATCACATATCATGTACAGTGCCTAACTAGTGTTTATTAAAGGAAAACACCACAGTTTTTCAATATTTTACTATGTTCTTACCTCAAATAAGATGAATTAATACATACCCATCTTTATTCAATGCGTGCACTTAATCTTTGTACAGCGCGTCGTGAATGTGTTAGCATTTAGCCTAGCCCCATTCATTCCTTAGAATCCAAACATGGATGAATTTTGAAGCCATCAAACACATGTTTTCCCTATTTAAAGACTGTTACATGAGTAGTTACACGAGTAAGTATGGTGGCACAAAATAAAACGTGGCGATTTTTTAAGCAGATTTGCAGCACTTCAACCTCGGGTGCAGTAACAGAAGTTTGAGCGAGGAGGAGTAGTCAGGAGTGATGATATTACTGTGAGCCGAGGTCGAAGTGCTGCAAACTAAGTGCTCTTCCCCCATATTAATTAGTCTTGAGTTGAGGTAAGAACATTGTAAAATATTGAAAAACGGCAGTGTTTTCCTTTCAAAATAAAAGTGTTTATTGTATAGGGTTAGGGGTCGGTGTAGGAAGGGCTTTTATTCTTCCAATAATGCAGCATCCATTTAATAATTTAAAAAAATATAATCATTTACCCACTATGTTATTATTGCATCATGTTAATCTACAAAAGTACTGAGGTGCATATAGTATCTGCCAATAATTACTATTTACACTTAAAAATTTACATTTAAAAATTTAAATTAATTTAAACTTATTTTTGCATGTTAATAGCATATCGCTGTGAAAATTCTAATATTGTCACTATAGTGTAAATCGAATTGATATTTGCACTTGGTGTAAAAAGTTGCTGCCTTAATGATGGATGTTTGTGCTTTATGGAGTGTCACCATCTTGGCTCTCATATAAGAAGATAACAGGACAGCATTTTAATATTATTTTTAGTATTCACCTGAAGAAAAGAAGCCATCTGTAATGGCACAAGGGTGAGTAAATTATTATATAAAAAAGGTTAACATTTCCTAAAGACCCAACTCATTTTAAAGTTGACAGTTTGGGCATGCCCAGTCACCATTCACTTGCTTAAAAAATTCTTTATAGGAACGCACCAGCTTTTTTGGACTTAAACTTATAGGTCAATAAGTCCATCCATACCCTTTTCATCTCCGTGCGTCCTGTAACTCTGTCTGACGCACCCACTGCTAGCCTAGCTTAGCACAAAGACTGAAAGTAAATGGTTCCAGCTAGCATACTGCTCCCAATAAGTGACAAAATAACCCCAACATTTTCCTATTTATATGTTGTGATTTGTATAGTCACATCGTGTACAAATAACAAGGTCATGGACACAGCGGAGTGATTTGCTCGCAGCACCTGAGAAGCCCTGTGGTGAGGAGCAGAGAGTTTGCGCAAGTGTTGCGCTAATCATCTGGCCAAGTAGCAGTGCTTCGCTTTCTGAGAGTATAGTTCCCAGTATGTATATGGTTAAAAGATGGCTATGTCTCATATGACTTTGTTATTTGTATACGCTGTGACTATACAAATCACAACATATAAATAGGAAAATGTTATTTTGTCACTTATTAGGAGTAGTATGCTAGCTGGAGCCATTTACTTCCAGTCTTTGTGCTAAGCTAGGCTAGCGGTGCGTGCGTCAGACAGAGTTACGGCATGGACCGAGATGAAAAGGTATGTATGGACTTACCTACCTCTTCGGGATATGATAAATAAGCTAAAGTCTCAAAATGTCGGCGTGTTCCTTTAACATTTCTCCTCCTAGGATTCATGTTAATCATCCAAAAAACATAGAGCTTAAAAATAAAATACCTTGAAAAAGAATACTCAATGCTCCCCCAGCAAAATACAAAACAGAATTATGAAAACTTTTTCATAGATGGATTATTTTGTACAATTAGGTGCAGCTTACGCTCAGAAGATTTTCATATGAGAACTGCTTGACAGCATTACCAGCTCAGGTATGAGGACAAGCAAGAACAGTCATGATCTTAATTATAATTGTGTTTTGCAAGACTGGATGCATATCAACATTACTGCAATGCCAGTTTTCACACAAAAAGAAAACTTCAAAAGCACCTAGTTTTCCGTCTGTAATTTGCACTTGCAGTTGAAAATATATCTCACATATAATTTTAAAAGTATGTTGCACGTTCTGAGGCACGCAATAATCTTTTTCAGTACACAGTCA
This sequence comes from Misgurnus anguillicaudatus, assembly GCF_027580225.2. Lineage (NCBI taxonomy): Eukaryota > Metazoa > Chordata > Actinopteri > Cypriniformes > Cobitidae > Misgurnus > Misgurnus anguillicaudatus. The sequence continues at coordinate 20,311,745 of NC_073341.2, forward strand.
TATTATATTTGTTGTATTTTAGACAAATAAAAGCTTGTTCTGGGCAACTATTAAAATGTTTACTCTTTAAAGTCTCATAAGAAAACTAACATTTGCACTGAAACAAAACTATAGTTCAAAGTTTTCGTGTACAGTAAAGGTGTTTCTCTCTCTGTCTCTCTCTCACACACACACACACACACACACACACGCACTAAAAAAACTAAGAAACCTTACACATGGAGGAACATGTCGAGGACCTAACACCTGGAAGAGCTGAAAGGAACAGAGGAAAATGGCTTTTAATCTGTCCGAGATACGGTTTCATAGCTGTGAGCACTTAACTCATCTCTGCCTATCCGACCCCCTTCTGACACCCCTGTGCGCAAAGATTACTGTACCCATGCACATACCTGCAGCTCTTATATCAAAACACCTGCCACTCTGCACACAGTTATAGCCATACACACACATAACAGGAAAAACCCTGTGGCCCTTTTCCTATTTCTGAAGTTCAACAAAGAAAGAGGCCCTGAAATCATGACACCGTAGAGGGGTCAAGATATTCAAACAATTTCCTTAGACTGAATAATATACAGGCCACAAAATCTGTGACAAAACAACCTTTCACCTGACAAAACAAACTTTCATGCACTGTGAAAAGTAAATGTTGTGAAAAGTTTAAAAATCAAGGCTACTGAGATATTTATTTTCTTTAAGGGTCCTCGGTAAGGGTCCTTTTTTAGTTGATTCATTTCTTTTTCACCTGGACAGTTAAAGATTTCAGAATTTCTATTATCCATTTGTAAGTTTTATTTATATTAATTAAAATAGTTCATTTAATCTATGATGCAGAACTAACATTTGAGATAAAGTTGATACCTAAATTAAAAGGTCCTACTACCTAGGTACAGATATATACATTTGATTCCAGTATGTGTACCTTTGATGTACTAATATAAACTCAAAGCTGTACTTTTTAAAGGAAATACACATAGATGGTAAAAAAGTTGGACGATGCGATGCCGCATCCTTCCATTGTAGTGAATTGAAACAAAAAATATTTGACCAAGGGCACTGCCATGTTACATAAAAACGTTAGTTTGGAGCCAGGGTATGCACAGGAGGAATCGGTCGTGGAGCCAGAGGCGGAGCCGCGGTATCAAACTTCCGCCCAAATGCTTGCACGCCCAATTCAACCAAGCCAATCATAACGACACGCCCTGTTTCTATAGCATGAAATTACTAGCTAAAATGAAACTTATTACAAAAATGATCAATTGAAAATAAATCTGCATGATAACTACCTTAAAGGACCAAAATTATCTTCCGGAAAACTTTATTGGAAGTGCAAATATTTTTTAGAGCCGAGTCCCATTCGCTTGCATGGATATGGCGGGGTTTATGACTTGTACTGCAGCCCGCCACCAGGGGGCGATCAAAGAGCCAGAGGCTTCACTTTTCAAGATGTATGAGGCACACCCATAGACTGTAAAAAAAGATGGATGACGCCCGTTCGCTCTCTTCCACTGGTGAAAAGTGAAGCCGTCAGTGTCCCGATACGGTGCTGACATCTTGGTTCTTGAGTCTGCGCAGTAGCGATTTCGGGACCAGTCCTGCGCAGTAGTGAGCAGGAAGTAAAGCCGCGAAAGCAAGGCCCCGCCCTCGCTCTCGCAGAATGTGCATGTCACAGCTATCAATCATGATATGACACCACCATTTTTATATCATTAAATAACTAACTAAAAACAAACTTATTTTAAAAACACTTGAATTTACATCAGCGTGATAAAAACTACAGTAAATGACACAAAGCAGCTTCGGAAAAAAGATAATTGAAGTGTAATTAAATTGTTTAGTTTGTCTCAAGTCCTATTGAATAACATGGGGAGGCGGGTTTATGACCTATACTGAGACCAGTCACTGGGGGGCGATCGAGACATTTTGGCTTCACTTTTCAGGGCTTGTGCAGCACGCTTGGGCACACCCGGTATATCTCAGTGACACCTGGGTTACATATTGTGACCATTTTTACTGACAGCGCTGATTCACTTGAACAAAAACATTATCCTCTGCATAAACTTTGCTTCAACTAAAAATTTGACTGGAAATTGCTTGACACAAATGTTAAATAATAGACTTCACAATGTGTGTGCGTCATTTCAGAATACAGTCAGCAGACAGGTCTGCAAATGCTTCTTCGAGGCACTCAAAAGCATTCCCGAAATACACATCATAAATAAACGCACTATATAGTTTGATAGAAAGTGAGACTACACCCTTCTTCCACTCTGCATCACACGTTGACATGCGTCAGAAAACAGGGTCAGGTACGTCGTTCAAAAGCATTCGCTTACAGAAAGCGAGACAGTGATCTATTGAGAATTGCTGCTCTCAAAAGTATTTGATTAAACATCATATGGAGAAAACACACACGGCGCTGTTTTAATCCTCTTTCTTCTAGCTCGCTTTCGCCCTTTCTTTTCCGTCTCGAATCTCGCTGAAAAAGTGATTAAAGAGAAGATTCTGTAGCGTGACACACAAACACCTTTTGTAGGGACCCTTTTGGAGTGTGTGAGCTTTTATAGTGAAGAGACTGACTGGATGAATGAAAGGAATCGATACACAAACGCAATGACACAAAAAGACGAGGAAAAATCAGGCCTTGTGACTTTCTGTGTGCGTGCTTGTATCTGCCGTGTCTTTTATATGAATTCTCCTTAGAAGTCTGCATAAATGTGTGAGCATATTCTTCTCAAGCTGCAGGGAGACACGGAGCTTTGAAATCTGGATTATGAAAGAAACGACATTGATTAAAAACATTGTTCTCAATGACAGGAGCCCTTCTGTTTTACGCTATAGAGCAGGTGTTCGTGTAGAGCCTTGATATTGCATTCCCTTTTAAAAAATGTAATGCAATCTTAAATTAAAAATGTTTTACAAATTAAAAATTCTTACTTAAAAGAGATATAGCATTTTTGTATTTTTTATTATCAGTAAGTCTAAGCAAGTTTTAGTATTAAGAGCACTTGGTACATGTTGTAATGTAAGTTTATATGTAAAAGAATTATGTGATTGAACACAATTATGATTCTGTTTCATCTCTGCTGCAGATGTTAGGAGAAGTGGGGCTTGAAAGAGCACGGGTGCCGGCTGAGGGGTGTCAACAGGCCTTCTGTCAAAGCGTCTTTGAGGGCCGTGTCAGGTGCTTTGATTGACATGCCTTCGCGAGCAGACATCCTCCTCTTATCTGTCCAGGGCGGGTGACAGGTGAGTTCCACATCAAATGCAGATGAATAGAGAGAGGTACAGTGATCCCTCACACATGGAGCGGAGGATGACGCATGTTTGTGCCAGGTTGAGGGACAGCGATCTTGGTGTCACCTTCATACACACAGTTTCGACAAACCATTTTAGGTTATCAGTTAGTTCAAGCAACATTCAGAAGTAAAATGCGTTGCATATAAAGTGTTAACACTAATTCTTGCTGATGCATCCCAGGCAGTGTTGGGGGTAATGCATTACAAGTAACGCGCATTACGTAATAATATTACTTTTCTGAAGTAACGAGTAAAGTAACTCATTACTTTATAAATGTATACCTTAATATTTGAGTTACTTTTTAAAAAAAAAGTAATGCGAGTGACTTTTCAGTTTAATTAATTCAATTTAAAAATAAAATAATGTACTGAATTAAACTGAACATATTAACGTAGAATTACCCACTCTGAGTGAGAACAGTTTGAGTCAGAAACGGAGATGGTAGACCAGAGATTGACATTTTTGCGATCATAAAAACACCTGCAAGGCCTAAAAGAGATCAAGCCTCAGTCAAGTAAGAAAAAGTAACGCAAAAGTAACTTAAAAGTAATGTAAGCATTACTTTCCATTAAAAGTAACTAAGTAACGCAATTAGTTACTTTTTTAGGGAGTAATGCATTACTTTTAAAAGTAACTTTCCCCAACACTGATCCCAGGCATCCAATTCAAAATGCAATTAAAGTGCAAATGTTTTTCCAATCATCCGTTTTGAGTAGTTTCAAAATTTATTGCATTTGGTAGAAGTGAACTAATTATTTCCTTTTTTCCCCCCATGAATTTTATTTTAGGTTTTAGGGGTTTTAATAACAAAGTTATCCAAACTCAATTGCAAGCAAGACAACATTTAACTGTACAAACCCAGCAAGCAAATATGTGTTTAAACTAGCCATTCAAAAACAAAGTCCAGACAAGCAGGCCAGGATTAACACAATGTAGTGCCCTATTTGAAGTTCCCACATATTTTAAAGGTGTATTGCACGGCTCCATACTAACTTTTAAGTAGCACTGTACCCCTTCACTGAAAGTTTTAGGAGCGCATTAAGAGGCACACCTTAAGTCAGCATGCAATGCAATTATTCTTCCCCAAAATAACTGTATTACTGACAAATACTTTAATAATAAATAGACTTAACTCTCTATGCATTTATTGCCCATGTCCTTTTCATGTATAATTGATCAAACTTTCAGAATAGGAAGTTGTGAACCAAATTCTAGCCGTAAGATACCCCAAAAGACTCAGTTTACAACAAAAGGTAGCCTACAACATATCAGCTAAATGTAGATGTCTTTTAAATTAGGCATAGAGATTCCCTATGCTGATATTAGGTCAGCAGATAGTATACAATCACTAGGTTGATATTGATTTGTTGCAGGTCATGATTTTTTAAAAACTATATATACACAAAAAGTTATATCCAGTGTTATCCACTTAGCATATTGTAATGAAATAAGTGTCATGGCCTTGCACTTCCTTTACATGTTTCTCATCTTTTATCCAGTTTTCCTTGCCAGTGCACCTGATGTCTAAGACCTTTATTCTCATCTATAATGTTTTTGGTATTAAAGTGCACCTATGGTTCGATTCACGTTTTTACATTTTCTTTGGTGTGTAAATGTGTATCAGTACATGTTAAAGGAATATTCCATTTTCTTGAAGGAAGAATCCAGATGGTTTGCTCACCGCCATGTCATCCAAAATTTTGATGTCTTTGTTCAGTCCAGAAGAAATTTTGTTTTTTGAGGAGAACATTGCAGGATTTTTCTCATTTTGGTGGACTTTGATAGAGCTCAACACTTAACAGGTTTTTTCAACGGAGTTTCAAAGGACTATAAACAATCCCAAACAAGGCATAAGGGTCTTATCTAGTGAAACGATTGTCATTTTTGACAAGAAAAATAAAAAATATACACTTTTAAAGCACAACTTCTCGTCTAGATCCGGTCCTGAAAGCGTCAACGTGACCCCACACAATACATCATGACCTCAAGAGGTCACAGGAGACGAATGCGAAACTCTGCCCCAGTGTTTACAAGTGTGTGAAAGAGGACCGTTCCTACATTGTTGTATGTCAACTGATACTAATTAATGTCTTTGTGTCAGTTTATTGTTTACAATGGTCCGCAAATTTGCGTTTTATATATGTAACACGTGACCTCCCCACGTCACCACGCATTTACGCTAGGCCGCGCCCGACCGGATCCAGACGAAAAGTTGTGGTTTAAAAGAGCATATTTTTTTATTTTTCTTGTCAAAAATGACACTCGTTTCGCTAGATAAGACCCTTATGCCTCGTTTGGGATCTTTTATAGACCTTTGAAACTGCGTTGAAAAAAACTGTTAAGTGTTGAGTTAAGTATTAAATGTTGGGCTCTATTAAAGTCCATTAAAATGAGAAAAATCCTGCAATGTTTTCCTCAAAAAAACATAATTTCTTCTCGACTGAACAAAGAAAGACATCAACATTTTGGATGACATGGTAGTGAGTAAATTATCTGGATTTTTCTTTTAAGAAAATGGAATATTCCTTTAACAATATGCAAATGGCCCACCCCCAAAGTGAACGATGACGTGAGTTATTGTCTCCAACGTAAATCTCTTTTCTTGGACTACAACAAACACACAGATTGTAGGCAACAGTTTACTTCCTGGGATTGGTGATGTAGACAAGACCGACATTATCATAATTCCTCCCGCTTCGGACTCATAGCCTTTAAGTTAACTTCTGTTAGCATTGCATTGTGACCGAATCTTTTTTTAAAACATTGTAAGGAGCGTCACATTTCCGGCTGGGACACAGAGCTTTTTAAATCGATGAGTTTTGTACATTTGTAAATTTTTTAGCAATGAAATGGGTGCCCTTTAGTTCTCATGCTCTCTCTATCTCTCATCTCTGCAATGTCTAATGACCGTTCCTTGCCCATGCCTAAATTCACCACTGCACACTTGTGGGCTCGTGATTTACTTGTCTTTTAACATGAAATAACAATGAGAAGAAATTCCAAATTTGCAGGTAGCACATGTGCAAGTAATTTTAAAAATGTTCAAAAACTTGGTCACATTCTGGAGCCCTTGGTGCTCCCCTATTAGCTAGTGCCCCAGGGCACTCACCCAATCCCGTCTATGGATAATCTGGCCCTGCAGACAAGCCTAAAACAAGGCAAAATTTGGGCTCTCAGTAACTAAATTCTGGTTTATTTTACTAGAAGTGGGTTACTCATAGCTGGTGAAATGACTGCTTTTGCTTTTTGGGTAGCAATGGGTCTAAGGCACCTGTGATAGATCTCAATTGCAGGGGCTATGTGGTAAGTGCTGAAACCATTTGATAGGCGGCATTTGCTCATAGATGTGCAAGAACTTGCACGTTTACAGCTTTTTCCAGGACAAACGGCACATATCTGCTGCTAAACAGACAGTAGTCCACACAGAGTTAAGCCATTAAAGTGAAGCCTTATCAAATCAAACAACTGAAGCACAAGTTTACTGCATCTTTATCAGCTTACAGTATATTGCCGACTGGAGAGTTCAACTTTAATGCTTATGCAAATACAGTCACTCCTAAAAATACTTTTAGCCAAACTTAAAATGCATCCATGTCACTACATACATATACAGTATGTACTGTGTAAGCCCACCATGCTATATTAGATTTGTTGTTTTTGCAATTGTATAGATTATATATAATTATTTCTTAGGCTCTTTTATTATAATACAACTAGAAAATACAGGAAATGTGTATGTAGTATTAAAAACAGTTAAAAGTATAAGCTGAAGTGTCAAGTAAACTCCTCTTCCACTTGAGCAATAGCAGGAAACTGCAGGATCTTTTAAACCTAAATGAATTAAACCTAATTCTAATCAAATGACTTCAGGACTTCAGTTTCCTCAAAAAAGCTCAAGATGTGTTTCATGTCAAGAGAGGTCACACTAAATATTGATCGATGCCTGAAACAATTGTTTTTTGTTTTTAATTTTGTATACATATTTCCTGTATTTTCTGTTTGTATCTTAAAAAAGAGTAAAAAATAAATATGGATGGACATTAAAACTTTGCTAAAACAACAAAGCTGGCCTAAGAATTTTGCACAGTACTTTATATATATAACTGCAAACAAAACAATTTTGTTTTACAAAGTGGTGGTCTTAAGTTTATTTTTTACTTAATATTTTACATTTCTCAGGTTACATTTGAGCAAATGGCTGGGCTGGTCCATATTTAAAACAGCCAAGTTTTTTTATATTAAAGCTATGGACTTAAGCTTTACAGTAGAAACTGCCTTTCTAGAGTAGAAACAACTTTGTCTTGATTTTATCTTCCATCTTAAAAGTATATCTACAATTTCAATTTAAAATACTTTTCAAACTTTTTAAGCATTATAAGTGCGGCTATTCTACATTTACTCTTATCATACATTCTTGTGCCACCATGTGCTGGATCTCTACACACAGAATGCGTTTGAATAACTCACATAAAATATATCAATTTAGTTTCTAGAGGTTGAAGCAGAAAGGTCAAAATCCTTACCACAAAATCACCACAATGAGAAGCAGTGATGAGTCTTTAAATGATCGAGCGCTTTCCATTATCACCTTTAGCTCTGTTTATACACTCACGGACGCGCTCACACACACAGAGAGATACATTCAGGATGTATTGAAAACACTGTAGGCCATTGAGGTTCTCCAAGCTAATTACACTGTTTGGAGTCATTTGATGTATTTATTTACAAGCTTTGACTCTTTAATTGAAAGAGCAGCCAAAAAATGTTTAGGGATAAACATTAGCCCTAAACTAATGTGTCCCTGTAGTCAATAGGACGGTAAACAGTGTGAACATATGCCTCTGAACAACCATTTGGCTCAAATGCAAAATTAGTTCAAAAAAGGAAATAATTAAAATGTATTTATCATCTGTCCTTTTTTGAACCACCATGACTTTGGTTTTATTGCTTTATGGATCATTCTCCCAAATATTATTGTGATAAAAGACTTTCTAGAATTTGATATCTAACTGATGTAAAGTCTAACTAATGGGGTAAATCTGTATTTAGCATTTTTTAATTGTGGTGTTTATTGAGGATCTTTGTTTGATGTCCCCAATGATGCACATTCGGAGCACAAAGGCAAGAAGTTAAAAATTATGCACTATTTATCAGACATGTAAAACGCTTTCTGACAAAAAAAAATGAACGCATTCTCACACATACAGAGACCCACATAATTTTCTCATCAAACAAAGCAGAGCTTCTGTGGCTCTTTGCCATCCACACAAAAGACTTGGCCCTACTGAAAAGAAACTGTACTCTTTTTTTTAATATCTGATGTCTTGTTAAAGATTCACTAGGGGAAAGTCACTGTGGAGCCCAATAAGGCATCTGTTGTCTTCTGCGCATTTCACAAGATGGGAGGGAAATGAATTTGTGGACGATAGAGAGAGAGAGAGAGAGAGCGGAATGATGTCTGTTTTGCTTAATACAAACTGTAAAACAGAGTGAAATTGTATGTAGATCTGCTTTGATGTAATTTAATCTTTGTGTAACCTTTTGGTACAATTACATTTATGTTGTAGAGTGTGGAAATGTCTAAATTGAGAAAATTCACAGGTTGGCATAATTACTATTAATTACTATTAAGTTTTATAATTTAATATTATATCAGAGCAGAATACCAAAGCATTTCTTGCATTCTTGCAATTACCTCTAAGCAGCTAATTCTAAGGCAATATTTGGTCATTTAACCACAAGTTCCCACAGGTGTCTCAGCAGGGTAACCACAGATTTATGTAGCTCAACTGACATGTCGTCGTCTGAGACAACATCGAAACGCACTCTGAAAAACAGTTTGTCCGTTTAGGGCTACTGTGGAAACATGATGGCGACTTTCATGTAAGGGGACCCGCGGTGTATGTATAGACTGTAAAAAAAGACGGACGTAGTGTCCGTGATGTCACCCATAGGTTTCTGAAGATCGTTTTTGAAGCCAATAGTAGGCAGTGCCTGCCGTTGCCATCTTGGCCGTGCATCACTTGCGGATATCCGAAAATGGGTAAAGAGGTGAGACGTGGATGAAGCTGAGGTGGCTGGTTGCTGAAACCACGCCCGACTAGCTCGACTCTCGTGACGGTAGTGGCTGTTTAACCGTCACTCAAGTGGCCACGCCCTTAATTATGCAGAACTTTAAGGCTTAATATAATTTAAACGGATGAGTTACAAAAATATTCACCTCCCTCGCAGTTGTCATGAAGGGCAAAATTAGCTATATAGACCAAAAACACTTTTGGTACCGGGCTGTAAACATATTTTTTCTGCTCTAAAGATGGACATTTTAACATGGAGGTCTATGGGAATTGACTCCCTGCCTCTAGTGGCCAGTCAATGAATTACAGTTTTAATCACTTCCGTATTGACTTCATCAGAGAGATCGGAAGGTTGCCCCTCGGGTGAAGGTAAATAAAAAGCGGCTCTAAGATAATAAAAACAATACAGTTCATTATGTATAATCTTTATTCACCACTGATAATAAAGTGATGTATATTATATTACATTTCTGTCAAGAGATCCTTCTAAAAGTTACACATTGTACCTTTACAGTTTACATCTGCAATTATAGAAAATATATATTTTACTTTATTTGAACAGTACAAGTTGCTTTATCATTTTAATCATAACAAAGTGCCCTTTGTGCCAACTAGTTATGCTCAAAATTTATTTTTGTTTTTCTGAAAAAATATGTCTGTGCTATATAGCCTGTCACTTGAAAATAAATGCTATTTAGTTTGATATTTTGATATCTAATGGAATCACATTCATGCATTTAAGTGTGGCTGAAAAGCTTTATTTTGTATAGCCCAGTCAGCCCTGCTAAAACAGAGATTTTAGACATTTATTAAATGAAACCAAGACATTAAGCTGCCAGCATCAGTGTTAAATGAGATCACAGAAGCTGAGGTCAACTTTTAATAGTACAGTGTCAAAGAGAAAGCATGGCAACCAGAAGAATGGCAGGCAAAAAAATGGAGCTTCCATTGAAATCGCTATTCAGACAGTCAGAAAGAAGACAAATGGACTTCCTTCTCTCTCTCTCTCTCTCTCTCTCTCTGTAGACAGAAGCAGGAAGGAAGATTTACCCAGCTTTGCACCGTGGGCTTTGCCTGGCTCTTTCATCTCTTTGTAGTTTTATTAGAGTTGTCATTAGACTTTATGGCTGGTGTTTGGCCTTTTTCACGAGCTGTAGTATTTAGAGGATGTGTGATATGATCTCTAGGTTGATTGTGCTTTTTCAATGGGCATCTGTTAAGCTCTGATGTCTCATGGCCCTCTAAGGACCATAAATGCTTGCCTCCCCTAAGCACATGCAATTAATTTGCTTTTTGGGTAGAGCCCCCCTGAAAGTTTCAATACGGTCCGTCAATAAAAATAGTTTCAAGTCGTCACGGTAATATAAAAAAAATATTAAAAGTTGATTTCTTTGTCACCATGAATTTCAATATTGGACTACACTAAATATATACATAATTAAAATGAAGAGTTGTTTGGGAAAAATATGGACAAACCCAAGTGATTAACTAAAATTTTTTATGTTTGACCCAACCATGAATTAAAACACCCAGCTTCGGTAGTTACAATTTTTTTTTGTCCACATTTGACTCAATTTTCAGTTGAGTTTAGTTTTTAGTGAGTTACAAAACTAGTTGGGTCTCCAACATAGTACAAAAGCTGTGAATGAGGAGTATGTGTGTAATAATGTGTGTTTGTAAGCCATCACCCCTTCTGTGCCCTCTCACTCCCAATAACCACGAGCAGTACAAAGAGGAACGCTCGCCGAGAGCCAGCAGGGGCACCGCGGCTGTCATTACAACCCGGCCAAGGAGAGCAAATACCAGGCCCTAGCAACCTACAGAGGGGAGGCGAGAAAACATAAGAGACTCAGAAGTAAAGAGGGGAGTTAGCTTAGTAGTACCATAGTGAATGACCTCAATGTGACTCTTCAGCTTCTCAACAATCGCTCTCAGCCAGCTGGAGATGAGGTGTCGAGGGGGCCCTCAGGGAAACCCGGCCGAATTTACTGCCGACTCAGAGATGGGTGAATGAAACCCAATCAGCTCAGGTTCCTGCTCAGCATGTGCCCCGAACAAGAGGAAAAAAGAGCCGCGCAAGACTTAGCGCTAATGCAGCCGTAGCAGCCATAAAGAGAGAGCGACGACACTTTCTCACTCACAGACAAACACCCTCTGCATTTTTATTGTCCTCCTTCTTTAGTTCTCATCCTTTTCGCTTCACTCGAAAGTCAATTCATCACCTCTTCTGTTCATTTACTGCTGTTTGCTCCAATGCTAAACTCAGAGAGAGAGAGAGAGATCAGCTTGACATAAATTATGACTATGAGTAACATAGTAGAAAGCAAATTTGCCTTAAATCTCCCATTTCTAAGGCTACGCTTACACGACAACGATGTAGTGAAAAAAAGTTTGCGTTTCTGAAAAATTTGACATACACACAAGAACACTGTCAAAAAGATCCGCATTTAGACAAATCCACGAAGAAAGCAAATTTGGCGTAAATCTCCTGTTTCTTCGGCTACGCTTACACAACAACTATGTAGTGAAAAAAGAAAACGTTTTTCCTTTGCGTTTCTGAACAATTTTACTCACACACAACAATGCTGTCAAAAAGATCCACGTTTACACAGATCCACGAAGAAAGCAAATTTGATGTAAATCTACCTTTTCTAATGCTACGTACACACCAAACGGGGGGCATCGCGTTACTCCCTCTAGATTACTCGCGGGATTTAACTTGGTGTCATGTGAATTTTTGCCTCAAGTTGAATATTTTCAACTTTTTTTGCAGGGTCGCGTCTGATCGCCTCTTTACATTGACTTTGTATGTATCTACTTGCGCAAATTGTTGAACTCGCGTTTGGCTACGCTTAAAAGACAACGATGTAGTGAAAACTAAAAAGTATTTCCTTTGCCCTTTATGAAAAATTTCATGTACCCATGGCAACGCTGTCAAAAAGATCCATATTTACATGGATCCACAGAGACGACTAAATCTGCTGTATTACATACGCCAGACCAGTAGATGGCGATATTACCTTGTAAAGAAATTCTGCAAGCCTGCGCACATAAGCATTTGTCTACAAAGTACTAAATACAAACAATGAAGATGGCAGTAGCATTGAGCTGGTACGTTTTATACTACAAGTGACCTTGGACTATAAAGTGCCAAAATTTGATAAACTTTGTTGGAGAAACGTTAATAAACTCAGTATCAAAATTAGCACAAACTCAGTCCTGTAGGCCGCCATTGTTTTTTGGTTGTATTCGCACTTGACTAGCCTGAATTAACATATGCGCATGATGTCACAGTTACCGCAGATTTATGTTTACATGAACATGACAAGGTTATCAAAAACTTGCCCTTTGAAACCCGTCTTCAAAGGTTTGCATTTTCAGACTCCAAAAGGCTCCATCTTGTAAACGAACAGCTGAAATGCGTAACAACTTTCAAGTTTTATAAGGCTGCCCCTTAGTTTCTTCTCCAGAAATAAAAGAATCTAAAGGGGATCGCACACCGGCCGCGCAGCTCAGCGTCGCGTCGCGTCGCGCCTAGGACAACTCGGAGGTATTGTAAACCGGAAGAGCACATTAAATAGCGCGAGCTTCGTCAGATAGAGTCTACCTCAAAATGTAAAATATACATTAGCAGCCAATGTTAATCGTTAATGATTTGGGACAAATATGATGTTATTTAATGTTAAACTATGTGAGTGGCGCTCTGTGGCGCGACAGGGATTTGAACAACTTCCTGAGTCACAGCTGGGCGGCGCGGACTAGCGGTGCCGGTGTGCGTATACTCATAGAAAACAATGTGTTCGATTTTCTTAGAACGGCGTGGCGCTGAGCTGCGCGGCTGGTGTGCGATCCCCTTTAGCCTCTTCCAGAGCTTCAGAAGAAATCTCAACGTCTGAAAATTAAAGAGCACCTATTTCATGGCTAAAAACAACGTTATTTTGTGTATTTGGTATAATACAATGTGTTTGCATGGTTTATGGTTAAAACACATTATTTCCCACACACCTTACATTTTTGTAGCTCCAGATCTCACTCTCTTCCTGAAACGCATGGATTTGAAAAGCTCTGTGTCCCTGATTGGCCAGCTAATATGTACGTTGTGATTGGTCTGAATACCTCTGACGTCAGCAGGAAGTGTGACATTCCTTACCATGTTTGTAAGATTCGCTCACAATGCAAAGCTGACAGGAGTTAACTTACAGGCTGTGAAAAAGTGGGAGGAATTATGATAATGTCGGTCTTTACTACATCACCAATCCCAGAAAGTAAACTGTTGCCTAAAATCCGTGTGTTCGTTGTAGTCCAAGAAAAGAGATTTACGTTGGAGACGATAACTCGCGTCATCATTTACTTTGGGGTTTGTACCTTTTACATATATCGTTAACATTAACTAATACACACTTACACACCAAAGGAAATTTAAAAACATGAATCGGACAATAGGTGCTCTTTAAACCTTATATGTTCAAAGTCTGTACTCAAAGATCACAGTTTCAATATGAACAAAAAAATTAGAAGAACCTTCATGAACTATAAAATGACAATCTGTAAGCAATAAAATGGTTCTCTGTGTAAAGAAGAAAAAGTGCGGAGATGGAGGGGTATAAGAAAGGAGGAGAATGACTCGGAAGAGAGGATGACAAAGGAGAAAGGAGAGAAGAAGGAAAGTAGGTATAAGGGGAATACAGAGTGAAGCAGCTGTCTATTTAAAGCAGGTTGTAGCGATGCTCAGAGCAACCCCGCTGATCAATTAGCATATCTGAATCCTAGCGCCGCACGAGGTTCCCGCGCTAGCACGCTGCTAGGTGGCACTTCTGAGGGAGACGGCTTTTGAATGAGCACACAGGAATCCAGCAAACGCTATGTGTTCCTAACCGTTTGAACAGCCACAAAAATGATTTGAAGTTCCAACTTCGAGCTGAAGAGAAAAAAGTTTCACTTTTTGGTTGTAGAGAGGGAGGACAGACGTATTTACTTGTTTTTTTCTCCATGTTTTATCATTCACTGTGATGTTCTTCTCACTCTAGAAGTTCCTTTGGGGTGAGGGATTCAAAATGATGGATTTTCTTCTGAACTGTCAGCACAAAATTTGAGTGACTTCTGGTTTACTTATTGTCTACATAAGATCACAGGCTTTTCTACATTATAGCTTGTACATGTCACATCTAAAGATGTTAAAGGTCACGTTCTTCCTGATCCCATTTTTCAAACTTTGGTTAGTTTGTAATGTTGCTGTTAGGGCATAAATAATACCTGCAAAATGTTAAGCTCAAAGTTCACTGCTAGGCGATATATTTTCTTTAACAGAATTCACCTTTCAAAGCCTACAGCGAACGGCCAGTTTGGACTACAGCCCTTTACTTCCCGATTGAATGACGTCAATAAAAGAGTTTTTGACTAAACTTCGCCCACAAGAATACGTCAGTCACCAGCTACGGCTCAAACGGCTCTGGCTAAGCTAAGCTGCTGTCGAATCACAACACACTAAACAAACTACACAATCAAAACTCGTTACATATTACTGAAGGAGGGACTTCATAGAACAAGAAAGACATCAGCCCGTTTTTAGGACAGTGAAAACAGCGCTATACAGATAAGTAAATTGTGGGAAAAATACAGCGTTTTTTTACACGTGAAACATGAACACATGTTATATTGCCCACTATAAACACAATCAAAGCTTCAAAAACACAGAAAGAATGGGACCTTTAAGGTGCAGTCATACTATATTAGACACCCCGTGAACACAGAGAGGAGGAACACAATGCATAGAGGATTAAGATCCTGCCACAAGTTTGAAGAATACAAAAAACTTTAAAAGTTATTTATTTAAAGATGACTTCCTGTTACTCACATTCATTGTGGGGTCAGAAGTAAAGGTGACCGCAGCTTAAAGGTGCAATGTGTAACTTTTAGAAGGATCTCTTGACAGAAATGCAATATAATATACAAAATAACTGTATTGTTTTTTTTTTACCTTAGAATGAGACATTTTTATCTACATACACCGTGGGTCCCCTTACATGGAAGTCACCGTCATGTTTCTACAGTAGCCCTAAACGGACAAACAGTTTTACAGAGCGCGTTTCGTCACTATGTTGTCTCAGACGACAACATGTTTGTCCTGTGGAAGCTACCGTAGCTTCTCATTGCGTTTCGAAATTGAGGTTGGTTGCAATTCGTAATCTCACCACTAGATGCCTAAAAACACATTACACTTTTAAGGCCTCATTTAAAAAAACATTAAGTTTAAACCTATGAATGTGCTTAAATGCATCATGTACTAAATGCATGTATGGTGTAACTTTTTGGTGTGAATTAATTGAATAATCTGTGACCCAGTCTGTAAAACACCAAGTTATTTCATGTGATGAACAGTAAATCATCCTACATAATGTAAAGAACATTCTGTGAAAATATAACCTTGATATCTTTAAATGTATAGTCTGTGATTTTGAAAATGCTAGCTTTAGCCTATTAGCACAAAGGGCAAACGATCTCAGACATCCTTCCTGCAAATCACCATCCAAACTAAGCCACGTCTCCTTCAAAACACATGAAGGCGACAGCAGACCAGAAACTAAATGACCAGAGCCAATGTACTGGAGCTCAAACTATCATAACATTCATACACTTAACATTGCCATACGTGTCATTTTTCCTGGACACGTCTTGGCCAGGATTTCAGACCATATTTGTGAAAAGAAAAAACAGGTCAAGTTTTTTCTCTTTTTCTCTTATTTGAGATAGCCTTGAAGTTGCTCTCCCATCAGTCACAATGCGCAGCTCTATTGATGGGATCCAGGGAGGGTATTGACGGTTCCATAATTTTTCCTGGCACGTCTTGGCCAGGACTTCGGGTGTGTCCCCCGGAAGTCGCATTGGTCGACCGCGTACGTCATCAAGGTTTAATATTTCAGATTCAGATTTCAGAAAAGCAAACGTTACATTTCAAGGTAAAAATAAAACTAAAATGATTGTATGTCTTAAGAGAAAAAAATCTTATTTTGATGTTTTCAACTGAAATGTGAATACCTAAATGACGTATGTGGTCGACAAATGAGACTTCCGGAGGACACACCCAAAATCCTGTCCAGGACTTGTCCAGGGAAAATGACACATATGGTCAACCGAGTATATGAGGAGCAACATGATCTCATGGAAAGTCGTGTTATAGTCACAAAATTTGATTAATTTATTTGTGTCCATGGCACAAAATTCTGCTTTTTTCGTGCCTTGAGCACGAATTTATATTTCGTGTCAGTCGCACAAATTTCTATAAATAGTTTTTTGTGTCCGTTGCATGACTTTCTTTTAAGTGTCATTTTATGTATTGTTTTCTCATTTTCCCCCCTGTTTTTAAATCATTGTCGCTTGGGGTTAGATTTGGGGTCACGATGTACTTTTATGTATTGTTTTCTACATGTTTTCCTTCCACTTTTAAACTATTCTCGCCTGGAGGTGGGGTTTGGGTTAGGATGTCTAAAAATGTAACAGAAAGTGATTCTAACCCCAAGTGGCAATAATAAGAAAATAGGGAAAAAACGATGAGAAAACAATACATAAAATGCCACGATAAAGAAAGTCGTGCAACGGACACGAAAAACTATTTATAGAAATGTATGCGACTGACAAAAAACTATGTCTTAAGAGAAATACATCTTCATTTGATAATATTTTCAACTGAAATGTGAGTACTCTGATGACGTTTGACGTAAGCCTGCCATGGACACATAAAACTATTTATAGAAATTCGTGCAACTGACACAAAAAAGACATTTGTGCTCAAAGCACAAAAAAGCTGAATTTCGTGCCATGGACACAATTAAATAAATCACATTTTTTGTGCTATAGCACTTTTCCTGAGATCAGTCTGATGAGAAGACTTTCAGACAGCATAACAAAAATGTTTTTATATAGAATTACATATTTTACCGTTAATATTGATAAGGCCAAAGATTGAACTCAAACTTTGAGGCTCCAAATCTCACATTTAGCCTGGATTTAACATGCAGGGTCACATTGATAAAATCATGGTTTTAATATAAAATTAACCATGTTTTTTGTTTTAACTGTAGTAAAATCGTGGTTAATTTCCATAAGTGAACAACTAACGTTATCCCCCATAGGCCATCTCCATTGCTCTGCTTGTAAAGATGCAAAAACTCAAAGCCTGCTTATGCTGGAAAATCCCTTTTTCAGTTTCATCAGGAATTCACGCTAACGCTAAGATAGCAACAGTGCGTCTAATGTCTGAGACTTTGTCCTGAGGGTATGTCACCGATCAGATCAAGGCAAATCAACAACAGTGATGATAACAGCGCGTTCCCTCCCACATGCTTTAAGAAAGTGAAACGATAGCTACGGTTTGTTGCCCTATTGAATGCTTCAGTCTTTACAAAGGCGTCGCTCCTCAGACGACCCTAAAAACAGCCCTCTGTGTCAGACTGTCGAAGCGCAGACCATATTTGTGAAAAGAAAAACAGGTCAAGTTTTTTCTCTTTTTTTCTCTTATTTAGGATAGCCTTGAAGTTGCTCTCCCATCAGTCACAATGCGCAGCTCTATTGATGGGATCCAGGGAGGGTATTGACGGTTCCATAATTTGGGCAGGGGAACACAAAAAACCCCAGCGTCCCGCTGTGCACAGCGTGTCACTGCAAGCAGCGGGAGTTTCGGATTTTATTAGCCTGGGAGAGCAGCCCCACTGCAAATAAAGCACATTCAGACAGCCACCGATCTCTGTCACAAAAACAATATCATCATAGCATACCGCTCGAAGCCCCGCCTCCTCTCTGTCATACGCATACATTCGGGCACATGCAAATGTAATTCAGTGCAACTCTTTCTCCGTGTTCATCAGACATTCAGTCTTTTACTTTCCCCGTTAGCTCGCTGCGTATGATCGGCATCTCGTTCCAAGTTTCTCAACATCTCTCTCTCCTCCACGCCACCCCCACCCCTTCCCTCTCTCTTCATAGTGTCTCTTTCATTCGGCCCCCACAGTTGGACACTTCACTCTTGGAGGTATAGCAGTTCAATGAACAGGGCTACAAATGAGCTGATTCAAAAGAGCTAAACCTAGTATAAAACCCCCCAGATATATTAGATTAGCCCTCCACCTGCTGCATTCACTGTGCATGCGTGGCTTTGTTTATGTAGGTTGCCCTTAAAAATCCTTAGCACATATAAAGTGAATCATTATGTTTTCCAAAATATATTTTTTGCATGATGTGAAAGAGGCACATGCAATAGGCTCATACTTAAGGGTTAAGAGAAGCCCCGTGACCCTCAATCTTTGGCGTCTCAATGTCTGATAATGCAACTCTACAATGCATAGACCCCCGCGTCCACATCCTTGCAAACGTATGTGCGGAGGGCAAGGGTTTGCATTTTTACACCACATGGTGTCCTGTTGAATCATGCAGGGTAACAGGATCTGCTATATAAAAGATACAAGGTGCATGTTTACCAATGTTTTAACTATCCGAGGGACAGATAAGCACTATGCTGTATTTGCTAATGCAGACTTTATTAAGTGATTCAATTATAAACCTAAAGAATTTTTTTCATACCTTTTTGTAGGCCTTTGTATGCAATACATGTAAGATAAACACTACATACAGAGACTGCTGACAATTATTTAATTTCCACTACGTAGCTCTAAAGGAGCAAAGCATCATTTACAAAAAATAATAATAAAGTAATACATTTAAATTTATCTGCTGCCATTGTGGTTTTGCCATATGCTTTGAACAGAGTCTGAAAATGTGTGACAAAAATACATTGTGGATCATTAGGGCAAAAGGGAAGCTGTAAGAAACGGTTAAGTCTGCATTATTACATAGCCCCAATGTAATGTAATGATGTATGGGTGGGTGGATTGTGTAATTTCAGCCTGTAAATTTATTTGTGTGACTAAGTATGCAGACACAACTTTATCCCAAATCATTGGAGGGTTAAAATATATTTACAAAAAAAATTGTAGATTTTTTTGGTTCTTTGAAACTCTCTTTAATCTGGCCACATTCAAAAAAGCTTTTCAAACATCTTACATAAATTATGCTCTCAGTATTAAAATCAAAGGCCATTGCCACAAATCCCAGAGCTGTGAGAGAAAACTTTTGATGGATCGAATGAGAAAAGCATTTGATAAACATATGACATATTTCAACTCTTTAAGTGTTACTGTCTGCTTTTCAAACGTTTCACATAGATTTTGTTATGAGACTGACATGTAAAAAGTTTGATTTCTACTTTATTCACTGATATACAGATAAAAATGCTTTAATAACATTTTAGCAAATGAATAAGCTATAAGGGAAATACCTGTCTATAACACGACACAAAATTGAAAAATGTACCCAATGAATGACAACTTTTTCCCTTATCTGAGTAAAACTGACTAAACGGTTTGTCTAAATGTTTGTTTTTATCTATTTATTTACCAGATCTTTTTTATGACAATCAGTCGATTTTAAAAGTTTTGGGGAATTTCCACCTAAATTGTGGAATTGCACTGGCTGGCATTTGGCGCCCTCTACCGATCAACATAGTTATCGACCTTTCACTTTGTGAAATGTCAACAGTTCATATTGCTGGTATGACCAGCATAGGATGCTGGTGCTAATGCTGTTTTGGTGATGGTTTAACTTCAGGTGTAATCTGAGTTTAGCGTTAAAGGGAACACAAAACTTTAAGATGTCAATAAAGTCTTTAGTGTGTCCAGAGTACGTATGTGAAGTTTTTGCTCAAAATAACTTCTAGATCATTTATTATAGCATGTTACAACTGCAACTTTGTAGGTGTGTGAGCAAAACATTTTTTTCTTTTAAATGCAAATGAGTTGATCTCTGCACTAAATGGCAGTGCTGTGGAAGGATAGTGCAGATTAAAGGGCGGTATTATCCCCTTCTGACATCACTAAGGGGGCCAAATTTCAATTATTTATTTTTTCACATGTTTGCAGAGAATGGTTTACTAAAACTAAGTTACTGGGTTGATCTTTTTCACATTTTCTACGTTGATAGAAGCACTGGGGCCCATTTATAGCACTTAAACATGGAAAAAAATCGAATTTTCATATGTTCTCTTTTAAAGGCAAAGTTCATCCAAAAATGTGAATTCTGTCATCATTACTCATCCTCATGTTGTTATAAACCTCTTTAAATTTTTGTTTTCTGATGAACACAAAAGAAGATATTTGATAAATGACGGTAAGCACTCAGTTGACGGTACCCATTGAATTCCATTGGATTTGTTTTTCTACTATGGAAGTCAATGGTTATCATCAGTTGTGTGCTTACCATCATTTATCAAAATATATTTTTTTGTGTTCATCAGAAAACAGAAATGTATAATTTCATTCAGCTTTCTGGAATACCCTCTGTTAAAACCAGACAACTAACTTGTATGAAGCTGTTTTTCAGTAAGGAATGTTCATCCCTGTACTAAAGTTATCATCATTGTGATATGTCTTTGAATAATCTTTTATTATTATCACACAGGTCCACGTGCTCATCTCCACTGAAGCCTTTGCAGAGAAATGAAACAGTGACTGCATGTTTGATCTACAGTCGCCACCTGGTGGTGATAAAAATGAATGGCATTAACAGAAAGTCTGACTTCAACATGTTTTTGGTGGTATGGTATGGTTCTTTATCTTAAAGGTAAATATAACAGTGAATGAAGATAATTCTTAAATAGTGTTTAGATGTAGTTCAATAAAGTTCAGAGTATCAGTGAAGCAAGTTTGAGAGATTTCTACATAGAATCTATAATGTAAAAAATATAATCTTGATATCTTTAATAAGGTAAATTTTTAATAAGGTCTATCTCTATTTACAGTTGTTTTATGCCACATTTAACCTCTAGGCTTCATTGTTTCTTACCAAAGATAAGAAATTTGTTGCATAATGCATAAAATTGGTTTGAGGCAGAATAAATATTTGTATAATATTAAATATATATATTTTAAATTGTTTCCTCTAATCTCATACAGTATTTTGTCCATGACATGTCAAATGTCTTTTAATGTGTTTGGGAATTAATATTAAGTAGTGTTTGGTGAATTTAACCCTGCATTAAACCCAGCAATATGTAACTCTGCTGATGCTTTAACTGCTGTAAGGGATGAGGGATTATTATCTAACTTTGTAATTGTCTGTTTTTACCATAGGGTTTTTACTGACTGCCATATGACTCTTACTGACATACGACTGTTGTTGAGCAATAAAAAAACTTTTTGTTTGTATCATGCATTAAAATATATGACATTTGATGCTTTTTGATGATTTAAATAAAATCTCCATACAATCTGAGCATGTCTGTGTTTAACTCTCGACTAATACTTTTATTCTTTTAACATTACTGGTAATTAACATAGTGCCATCTAGTGGTTGTAAATGAATAACACAATAGGTCTAAATATATTAATACAAAATAGCATCTATACATACTGTAAAATACATTTAAAAAAGTAGCAATAAGCATTAAGACATATTAAAGAGTTTTGATATTCATATATATCTACAATAAAAAGTCCAAATGTTGTTAATAGTTTAAATTAAACAACACAGGGGACATAAAAAAATAATAAAAAACTCATCAGAGTTGAGCCGTAATTACAGAACAGTTACAGGAGTCACACAACGAGTGTGATGATGATGATGTCATAATGGTTCCATGACAACGACGCGTTCTATATGGTTATTATCATGGAACCATTATGACATCACAATCGGTGCCTATAAAAAGGCTCAGCCAGATGAGACCGGTATCATTTGACTGATCTGCACGCTTGCCTTTGGTTGACTCCGAACGCTACTGTACAGATTAACAAGTGAATTTGCAGACTTTCCAAAAGTTCGCAACTTTAAGCTGCTTGACGCACTGTGTACGGACAGACAGTTTACTTAGATTTCAACCCTCTGTGAACCGAGTCTAAACACAGTTAAGTCTCTCAGTTATTCTTCAACATCATGTTTCGTCCTGTAACACCATTGTCCGACAAGGACATGGAAGGAACAGATGTTGAAAACACGGATTTAATTCGGTCGAATGCTGTGCCGAACTTTGACGATGTCCTTGATATCGGATTTTCGTCACAAGTCGGGCGCGCTGCCGGTTGTTTAAATCCATGTGGAGGAGAGGAGGAGGAGGATGATGAGGAGGAGGATGATTATCCAACACGTACTGAGGCGAAATGCCAAAGAGGTAAGATGCAAGTTAAAGCAAAAAGTCTGACTTTCATGCTGATAAGTTTACATACAGTTATTGTGTTGTTAATGCACGTGTACATGTAGACACACCAGGTGGTGCTCGTGAACTTGACCCGTCGTTTTTCTTGACCCGCAGAATACGCAGACAAATTTTGACTCATTTAACAAAAAGCGACCAAAATTCAAAAAACATCCTCGAAACTTAAGATAAGAACTACGCCGTATGAGGCCTTGTTATTTAATATACCTCACGAAAATTAACCATGGTTATTTAAGTGGTGACAATGGTTTTACAACAGTACCATTAATCATTTTTGTTGGATTTTACGCAAGCCGAGGTTGTGTACTATTTTTATTTTGCTTGCTTGTTTTCTCTTGATCACGACTTAATTTCTTGTTATCTCAAGTTTACAAAAGTTGTATTGTTTTGTGATGTGATTAAAGCTTATGTGTACTTGATATATGTACGTGAACGTGTTGTATTATTTGTAGACAGCAAAGGTTATTTTTTTTAAGAAATTAGGTTTTATTGAATCAGGGATTAGTTTAAAATGTTGAATTTAGGGACCGGCTCTAAAGTTACGCCTTAATATACACGTTTCTACTTTTTTTCAGCATTTAAATGGAATGACTTTTAGTCAACAAACAGTCACAAACCCATCTTTGTTCATATGGTTGTCAGCTATAATGTACACTTTTACTTTTTTTTATATATGTGACCAGTCACTGAAAGTAGGGACACAAGTCGGATCTGGGCCATTTTGAGTTATTCACAGTGCAGTTTCTAAGCTTTCCAACAATGTGTAACACATGGAAATCTGATAAGATGTGGAGAAGTTGTGGCCATTTGAATATAGGAACTCAGAAATACTCAAACCCAGAAAATCAAGACGAAAGGGACTCTTCTTTCCAACTGGGGGAGACAATAGGGCTCATTTACATCTAATTTAGCTAAGCCACACCCCCTGTAAAGCTGTTTTGAGATACAAATGTTCTAGCATCATTTGTAGTATTTTATGACAGAAGTCCAAATGACAACATGCAAAAATAAACATGACTTTTTACCTTTGGGTTGATCACAAGTCGAATCCAGTCTGTGTCAGATTATCCAATGACCATTTTGTCCACAAATGCGTATAATCCGTGAAATATAGATGTAACGTTATATTGTTTTCATCAGATTTTGCATGAATGTCTGGTAATACAATATAATATACAATCTGAGGACTATTTACATCGTAACGTGTAAGGGTATATGATTACACTCCGTTAAACACATGAACACGCCTTCAAAGTTTGTATTTAAAATAAGGAGGTAGTTAAATAGATCATCCAAACAGCGCCATCGAAAACGCGACCTCCTTTAGAGATGTTACCAATCACTCGCTCGTTCCTCCATCAGCCAATGACTTCATGGAAAATATTGATAGACAAAACATGTAGGCAATTATATTACGAATTCAACGATCTCTGTGCAACTTCTGTGTGTTTGGACTCATGCTGTGCTGCAAGAACTGACAAAGAGATGACGACAAAGTACCGCGAGAGCGAGTCGAAATTAAACTACTCCGTAAAATTTCTTGAAGAGCTCTCGCGGTACTTTGACGTCATCCGACTGCGGCGCCGCATAAAGTCAGTGACGCGGCTGACGTACGATGCGGCTGACTGTTATTTGTTCCGCCCCAGCTTCTTTTATTTTACTTTTGTTCTGTGCGACCGAGCCCAGTCTGGGGCAGTGCCGGTCCTAGATGCTGGGGGGCCCTAAGCAAAGCTTTGTGAGGGGCCCTCTGTCAGTGCATTCAGACCTTGATGTCTCATAGCCTATTTGTAGTAAAACTAGGGTAATACAAATCGTAATCAATTTGCCCAAAAAAAAAAAAACATTTTCATAACATTAATAAAATCATTAAATCATGGCTAATTTTCCTAAATTAGTAAATATACAAAATGATACCTGGTTGAAAGACGGAGATGCGCACCTCAATCAGCTATTACATAACAGAGCGAGACCAGAGATGAATGTGCTCATAAACGGAGTAATATGCAAATAATTTGTGCATCTTTGAATAACTGTAAGAATATTTCCTTTAAATATAATTTTTGTCATATAAAGTTTTGAGAGATAATAATGTTTTTTCCACGGTTATTGCTTATTTATTTTAACGTGTTTGGCGCATTACCTCAGAGTGTATTTCAGTAATATTGCTTTTTTTCCCGCTAATAATAATACAATTTACATGCCAATCCTGCTTCCTTGTCTTTTTATTCATTTCATTATGCTGTTATATTAAGTTATGTGGATATTTAATGGCATATGAGACGTTCATTGCCGTTATATTATCTCGTCTAATATTCAAATCATATCCGGAATAATGTTTGCATCTTTGAATAACTGTAAGAATACAGTTCATTTAAAAATAATTTTTGTCAAAGTTTTGAGAAATAATAATGTTGTGAGGATATTTATATATTTCAGTTGAATACTTTCGTCTATTAATATGGAAATCTAATAGAAATCTAATAGTAGGAAATATAAAATGTGATACTGCAAAGTTACCCTTCTAAATTTTATTTATTATATATAGCAATATGGAGATAAACCTTTGCAAATGTGCTGATTTTATCCATTCAAGTACTGACCACCAGGCTAGAGAAACATCCTTAATCCACACTTTCTATCAAATAGTCTCAGCTTGATGGATCAATCCGACCGCATATGTACTGAAATAAACAGGACAGGTATTCGGCGACGCGGCTTTTCACATCAAAGGCCGACAGGCTATGGCAATTTGGAGAGGGGCCGTTCAATAATCCCCCTATATTTAAAAAAAATCCTAAACATGGTTGAACCTGGCGAACAGGTTGAGCACTTTTATATACCCTACTGTGTTGAGCAAAGAGGCTGCACAGTTTGACCAGCGGGAAGCGGCCGCACATCAGGCCGCCAAGCGGGGTTGCTATATAACTTGCAATGTATATTATCCATTATCAGACCGGCCCTCGCAGCCTCAAAACACTAACGGCCCACCGGGAAATGTCCCGACTCTCCCGATGGCCACTCCGCTACTGCTGTTAGTTAGTTGTCAACTAACCACATAATGTATTATATTATACACTGAAAAAAAAATGATTCATTGAATTTAATCAATTTTTTAAGGTAAGTGGTTGCAATCAATTTATTTAAGCTACATTTAAACAAAAAAGATTAGTAAAGTAAAATAAAATATAAAACTTTTGTTTAAATGTAGCTTAAATAAATTGATTTCAACCACTTACCTTAAAAAAAATATTAAATTCAATGAGTCATTTTTTTCAGTGTAGCTGTAAATTATTCCCATATGCACATTACTTTGAAACCCTGACTGATAAACTTGCTGATTATAACATGAAACATGTATTTGCTGATAAGTTGTTTTGATTTAAAATGTGTTGTGAGAAGTACTAAAAAATTAACCTGATCTAAATGAATGTAATGAATCAAATTAAATTAAATATAAATACATACTGTTAATACACAGGGGTTAAATTGAGATTTGTTATGTGGGGGGGAGGGTCTCTGTGGGGAGGGGTACTTCGAGGGGTAACACGTTAAATACTGATGACAGCAAAGCCACTGGTGTGTTTCAATGACATTCTGGACCTCTGATAGGATTTGATAAGTTTCAGCTTTAAAAGAGCATTTCACCCATTGAAACATTAATCTTTATTGAAAGTGTGTCATATTTGTAGTGGAAATGTAACATACATTTAGAATTTGGTGCCTATTTTACAGAGAAAGGGGGTGTTTGTAGTATCACCCCCTCAACAAAGACATTGCACTTCCTTCTTTCAATGATGCAAAATGATGATTTTTACATCATTGAAAGAAGGATGTGCAACACTGAAATCTGTATTTCTCCTGTCTCAGCACCAACTGAGGAAATGATGCATGACCATTCAAAAACATGACTGGGGTTCTAACTATACAAAGCTTAATGCAAATGGGTGAAGTGTCCCTTTAAAGCTGTCATAGAGGTTGACCCCAAATATTTTAAAAATAGTGTCTGATTTTAAATATTGGAAATCTATGAGTTTGACACCCTATATCCATTTGTTGCACATGTCATTATGCACAATTGATCAAACTTTAAAGGAAGTTAAAATAATCAACCTCCTCGAATAATTCTAGGCATAAGATGCCGAAAAAGACTCAATTAACAAGATAAGGTACAACACACAGTACTGTATCAGCAACATGTCTTATAAATTAGCCATAGAGATTCGCTATGCTGGTCAGCAGCTAAAACAATCATATAGTTAGGTTTGATTTAATACATACATTATTTTATTGAACTATACAATGAGTTATATCCAGTGTTATC
This sequence comes from Misgurnus anguillicaudatus, assembly GCF_027580225.2. NCBI lineage: Eukaryota > Metazoa > Chordata > Actinopteri > Cypriniformes > Cobitidae > Misgurnus > Misgurnus anguillicaudatus. Next base: position 20,338,698 of record NC_073341.2, read on the forward strand.
CAGTTAACATACTGTAATTAAACGAGTGACATATACTTTAATCCTTTACAAATTTCAAGTCTTCTGATAAGTTTTCTCGACGTGGGCACCATTCTTACCCGTCTCTCTCTCTCTCTCTCTCTCTCTCTCTCTCTCTCTCATGTCAAATTATCCTGCGCCAGAGCGCGGTCTTGAAGTTCAAAGGGAAAAGCGTGTGTTTTCGCGGCAATTGCGTCACTCAATTCGCGTCATTTGCATCGCCCCATGCTAGGGCACGTGTGGATGCGTCTTTGCATTGACTTTGTATGTAATCTGCTCGCGCAAATCCTTTATCTTGTTCCCTTGCTTCACGTTTTTTCCCCTTTATTCTGCCCCAGACGGATAGCTTTGCCTTTGTTTTAAATCAATGGTGGGCATATAATATGCGCATCGTTACCAAATCACTCTTCTGTGCATGCACGCGGCCGTTTCTAAATTTGAAGGCTGCAACCTCCGGATGTCGCATATGCACGCTGCATACGTCATCAAGCCTGATTTATTTAAGTTAAATAAGCATTTCATTTGCAAGTCATAAGCATAATATAACAATTAACCATTAACTAAGAATAATAGTCAACATTATAATTGTTAATATTCTGAAGTACGTTTTTATGACGCATATGCAGCCTACAAATGTGACCTCTGAAGGCTGCAGCCTTCGGATTGAGAAACTGCCTGCATGTTGTCCGAGTACATATCAGTGATTTAAGAAATCATTAAGTATTTTTAAAAACCCCCATAAATTCGGAAGTTTGCAAATTATTTAAATTATAGCGTCTTGTTTTCATTAAACATAATAATAATTTTTCTTTGATATAATGGTTTTAAATCATTCTGAGATCAAGGGGGCCCTCTAGTGGTATGGGGCCCTATTCAAATTGCGTAATTTGCGTATAGGAAAGACCGGCACTGGTCTGGGGAGACGCACGCTATAAACTTGTAAAAAAAAACTTAGCAAACATGTCTGAGTAACAGGGCAGACCCGTCACTACCGTCACGTGACTTCACGCACGAGCCGGAATAGAAGACAATGCTGAATAAAGCCGTAATTCTGCTATTTTTGGACCAAACTGTATTTTCGATGCTTCAACACAATCTTACTGACCCACCGATGTCACATGGTCTACTTTGATGATGGTTTTATTACCTTTCTGGACATGGAAACCATACATAGATTTTCAATGAAGGGGACAGAAAGCTAACTAAATCTAACGTTAAAACATTTTAACTGTGTTCCGAAGATGAACGAAGGTCTTCCGAGTTTAGAACGACATAAGGGTAAGTCATTAATTACATTATTTTCATTTTTTGGGTGAACTATCCTTATTTAGTAGTCACGCTGTTCCCTTTGGGGGCGGAGGCGAAAACAAAAGCTTATACAGTATGTAAATATACACACAGACAATGACGCCCCCCCGCTGCACGCTAGAATCTCTGGAAAAACAAGCCTACTTTAACCACAAAATGTACGCTTTAAAATATACAAAAACTGCTATCTCAAACATGGAGAGGCTTCTTCATGATCTCAACTAACAGATTCTGCAATAAAACGAAAATCACAAATTTTGGAAAAAAAACTTTGTTTCTCATAACTTGTGCTGCCGACTTGTGTCCCTACTTTCCGTGATGGGTCACATATTTATTAATATAAACTGTTACATACTATTGAAGATAGAAACGTGTACATTATTACTTTAGAGATGATTCCTATATTCACGCAGATTATGGGGTGGTTACTCGGGCAGAGATTAGCTTAAACAAGGACTAGAATTGGCCTTAATTTATTACTAAAAACATTACTTGTGTGCATTTTGAGGCAAAACAAAGGTCCCTGGTGTATTTTAAGATGTGTCAGTGAAAGTTGTTTTCAGTTTGGACAGCTCACATTTATTAAAGTCTCAGATTAGTCTAATCTCATTTAGATTTTTGGATTGTCAGGAAACAACTTTTTGTTATGCCGAGATCACCAGAAAATAAAGTCATGATCACAAGAAAACAAGCAAGCAAAAATAATAATAATGCATGGCCTCTCTCGGCTTCCATACAATTTAGACAAAAAGAAAAAGGATAATTTCAAATAAAGGCATTAATTTATTTTAATTGTAATTGCAGTGTTTGGAGGAGACGAGAAAATCCCAACAAGTAAGATGAAAATGAAAGCAAAATGTGGCTTTAATCCTGATAAGTTTACATACATTATTCTTAATGCACAGCCACAGATAGACACTGGGTGGTGCTTGTGTACTTTTTACCTCATTTTATTTTTCCTTTGACACATGACATCACTTCTCATTTAAGCATTTTCCAATACAGAAAGCCAAGTTTTGACATACAGTTGATATATTGTATACAGTTAAATAAACAATACATTGACATTAAGTGACAAGTTTTAGACACATATTGATCACTTTAGTTAAAGCAATAATTTCATAACATTATTTATTGAATTGCAGGGTTGGGATCGAGATGTGATGATGACGGAATGGATTTTGTCCTTCCGGGTGCCGTGCCTGACATTGTCCCGAACAACAGATATTTGTTAGACAGACACGCCGGTAGTTCACATCAACGAGGAGGAGTAAAGGAGTTTACTCCTGCATTTGAGGAGGCGAACAGCCCCAAAGGTCAGATGGAAATTTTGTGTTCTTGACAATCTTTCAATCTGTGCCCTGTTTGTTTCTCAAAAGTTTTGTTGGCCCTTGTAGATACTAATATCTTACTACATTAAAGTCAGTAAAATAAAGCATCATACAATAAGAAATTATGTTTTTCTAGTGTGTTTTAAACTCTTATTTTAACAGCATTATTAATCCAAAAAATCATTGCTGTATTTTCAGGAATTTATTATAAAGAATTAGATACTCAATTACATATACATATTTGATTAAATTGTATCTGGGTGGACAGTTTGTTAAATGTGTTTATTAAGTTTTATCACTGACCACAGTTCTTTGTCATTCTCTTTTGTCATAATGAATTTTCTGATAATTTATCATTTGTTTTTCTTTTGTTTTTTGGTGTAGAAAAATCAGTAAAGAAGGCATGGAAGAATGTAAAGCACCCATGCCTTCAGAATGATAAGGTGGAAACACTGATTCCTTCAGAGGTTTGTTACATTACATTTACTACAACTATCTGTCCATTTATAGACATGTTTCCATCCAGGTTTTGTTATCGACCAAGTGAATATTCGTAAAAAAGGTTTTCTATTCAAATGGCGATAAAATTGTGTCCGTGGTGATGTCACGAATGAGGAAAGCGAATTGTCACATAAGTTTTTGTGTATTGCAAAAAAAATCTGACCTTGAGCTAATTATTTTTTTCTCTAATGCTTTTACAATTAAAGCTTAGCCAGGTCGAGTCTGATGTTTGTGGTCTCGGTAATTTAAAATAAATGTGCTTTCACCAAAGGGACCTGATTATGAGAAGAAAAATGTGAATATTTAAACATTAATAACATGAATCATTTTATGGAGAAGCGGTTGCGCGGGATGAAGATCTATCATGTGACATTACATTTATTTGTGTTAAAGCTATTTTTTTGACAAAGTGTTTCCAAAATATTTTTGAGGTATTGACATTGCGTTATGCGCTAAAGCTTTTTTGCCAAAAAAGCCTTGGATGGAAACATGGCTTCTAAACATGGCTAAAAACATTTATCTATCTGTCTGTCTGTCTGTCTGACCCACCTTTGGTCTTCTCCACAGCTTAATGCGGATTCAGCTAATCCTTATCTAAAGGATGATGCTGGTCTGGTGAGCTCTGAATTGCACACTGAAATCAAACCGGACAAACAACGAAAGGCTTTCTTTGGCTGTCTCTGGAGGGGCAAGGTGGAGTCAATGCCGACTCCCCAGCTTAAAGCCGATCCAGCTATCCCTAATGTTAGGGAAGTTGTTGATCCGGCATCTCAGTCAAAGACCTACGTTGGTCCAAAGAATCAAAAACAAAAGGCTTCAAAGAGCCGTAAATGTAACCTCCAGGGAGAAAAAGTGACTGTTGTGCCAACTCAACAGCCCAAGGCTATTTCAGATATTCCTGTTGGCATGGATGTTCCTGCTCTGGCCAGCCCCCAATCGAAAACAAAGATTCATCCGGATAGTGGCAAGAAGCAACACATCCTTGGAAGCTTCCGGAGGGGCAAAGTGGAGTCAATGCCGATTTCACAGATTGAGGCTGATCCAGCTATCCCTGATGCCAGGGAAGTTGTTGATATGGCAGATTCTCAATCAAAGATCGTTGGCTTAAAGAAACAAAAGGCTTCAAAGAGCCACTTATTTCACAACCCCAAAGTGAAAAAAGATGCCGATCCGGCTATTCCTGATGCCATAGATGGTGCGGATCTGGCCAGTTTTGATGGCATCGCTGCAGCTAATGCCAGGGTACAGAAGATAGGTGCCATTCCAGCCAATATCAGGCTAAAGGGTGGCGGAAATCCCGACCCAAATAAAGCTTCTGGGTCAAAAGATGATAAAGATGTCAGACCAAAAGCTGTTGGAAATCCCAGACATCCTTGGATTCCTAACCCAAGTAGAACTAAAAATCTTGGACCAAAAGAAGATGGAAATCCCAGGCCAAAAGCTCTTGAAAATCCCTTGCCAGAAGATGATAAAGTTGTCAGGCCAAAAATTATAAATCTTCATCAACATGCTTTTAAACCACCAAGCGAGAAGAAACCAGATGATTCCTTAGTGCCTAAAGGTGAGTGTACCGACTTCATTACTCCTAGGGTGGGTTTCAACAATATGTGAAATGATTTCTTGATCATATTCTTCTGTACCTGGAAATGTATGCTGTACCTTTCATCTGTGAGTATATGAGTGTTAACCTTATCATTTTTCTATGTGTTTTTCAGACACTTGTGAATCTAAATATGAACTGTTGAAGAATGAAGTGCTTGGGCGCGGTGGCTCTGGCAAAGTGTTCAAAGGGATCCGCAAATCGGATGGCACTCCGGTAATGCACTCGTATTCATATCAAACACAATGTTTGCTGAAACGATGTTTTAAAGTTTGTAGATCCTCAAACTTTAAAGTTATGTGTGCAGTGTCAGGTGAGCCGCTTCAGTCAGCTCAAGGGAAATTAACTAAGTGTTGTTTTTCTCTTTACAGGTTGCCATCAAGCAAATAATCAAACGAAAAAGTGAAATAACTCTTCAGATTGTAAGTTGTCATAAAATTTGATGAAGTGAAATAGACATAAAATAGACAGTATAGCGATTACGCACAAATACAATATATTTGTTTTATCTAATTGAATTGTAATTTGTTGACCATTTTTTCTCCAGCCCGGATACCCCAAACCGTTCATTACAGAAGTGGCGCTGATGCTTAAGTTAAAACATGCGCCCTTCTGCCCCAATGTCATACAGTTGTATGACTGGTACGAGACTAAACACTATTACATGCTCGCGTTGGAGTACCCTCAGCACTGCGAATCCTTGTGGGATTTTGTTAATAGTGAAAAAAAACTAAGTGAAAATACAGCAAGACATCTCATGCATCAGGCAGTACTGGCAGTGAAACACTGTCTGGATTCTGGAGTTTTCCATACAGACCTCCATGCCAGGAACTTCTTGGTGCAGAAATCAACAATGAGCCTGAAGTTAATTGACTTTGGGCTTGGACATTATCTTACGTATAAGGCCTATAATTCCAAAGACTTTATGGGTGAGCTGAATTTTTTTTTATAGCAGAGTATTGAAACCTGCTGTTAGTGCAGGGTCATCTTTTACAAAATGACTCAACATGATGTTTTGTGTACAGGAGGTTCATGTTGCACCCCGCCTGAGATTAAAATGGAAATGAAATACTACGCCGTGCCAGCAAATGTCTGGGCCTTAGGTGCTTTGCTGTACTTCATGGTGCTTGGAACTTTCCCCTTTCCTTTAAACGCCTTGTATTCTGGGAATCTGAAGTTAAAAGAGAAGGGTTTATCAAAGGGTGAGTGAAAATGACTTATCAACATGCACACACAAGACCTCTGATCAAATCCACAATAAATATTATCAGAGGATACAGTCTGTCTGGCAAGATGTTAGATTATATTGTGTTTAGCTAAACAGTCATTTAGTGGCTTGCCAATGTATTACATCACTGTGCCATCATCTTAACCTGAGGTACTGTCTGTCTGTGACCAGGTGCCCTTTAGATGATAGACAGACAGACTTTTTTGCAGTATTATTAAATGACAACAAAAGCGTCTCTTTATGCCATGATTATTATTGCCATTTGTGTGTCATGATGACTAACCAGGTCTCTCCTAAAACTTGTACAGAAATCTGTGGTCTGATTGAATGGTGCATGGCCCTGAATCCAAGTGATCGTCCGACGCTCGAGCAGATCTTGGATCATGACTGGTAGAGACAGGGGCGGAGTGGGACCCAAAAATCTACCAGGAAATTTCATAGACCACCAGCCCTACGTGGTCAAACAAAAAAATGGTTCGCTGTAAATAAGCAAATGCTGAAATCTAAAATTACAATAAAATGACAGCAAAACAACATGAAATACCAAGTGTAATAATTATTATTTAAAAGATCTTAAAGTCAACAACAATTCCCTAGTTTTACGTAAGCTAAAGCTTACTTTGGTTGCAAAGCAGTTGCTTATAAAATTATTAAGCCTGTTTGGAGAGAGATGTTTTATGTGACAAAATGTCAGTCATCGTGTGATAATGAAAATATAACGAGGCTTAGACTAACTTACATGTACTGAGCAGGTGTTGTCAGTGAACAGACTGTAAACTGTTGGCTAAGTTACATACACCCATGAAAAACTGAGGCTGATTATCTGGGAAACAGCAGTCAAGTTGTCATTGTTTGTGTCAAAGTTGTGCATTTGTTGTAACATTAAAACAGGAGATCAGACGTTACTTTGTGCTGCTCAAAATGATGCTCAGAGCTCCATTCCTCTGTGGGTGTGCGAGGCTATGCTTTTTTATTGGTTGTTGCGTTAAATCTTACCCAGATACAACAGTGCTATTTTCTGATTGGCTATTGTGTAGCCTCTATCTTTATTTTTTTGATTGGCTGATAGAACTCCAGGGGAGACGGGCTTGATAGAGAAAGCGATGCAGCCAGATACATTTTGAGCTCTTAAGCAGCATATTAAATATATGATAAATAGTTTTAGTGTGGCCGGAGTGCATGACTGAAAACACGGCTGTTATGAGACCAGCCCTCGCAGCCTTAAAACACTACCGGCCCAACGGGAAAAGTCCCGACTCTCCTGATTGCCACTCCGCCACTGGGTAGAGAAAAGCTACTCTTTTACAAAATGAGCTAGGTAACAGACAGGGGCGGACTGGCCATCTGGCACACCGGGCAGTTTCCCGGTGGGCCGACGTACTTTTTGGGCCGCTACATCTCATACTATCTTTGTCTGAGCAGCCCAGTTAGCGTCTTTTAGACAGACCGGCCCACTGACATTTAAGCAGCAGCCCATTGGTTCTTTTTTTTTAAATGACATTAAGCTGGCCCAATGACTGCCCAGCCCAGTCATCGTCCTTCTTTTCCTAGATAGACCGGCCCACTCAGCAGCAGCCCATTGGTTATTTTTGATTGACATTAAGCTTGCCCAATCACAACTTTGGTCTCTGCGCAAGCGAGCGTGCATCGTCGGTCAGTTCACGTGTCAAAATAGAGAGAGAGAGAAAACGCAAGGGAGGCACAGAAAAACTGCACGACAAAAAGAAACAGGCTTTTCAAGCAGACACTGCAAAATGTGTTAAAATTTCACAGCAGGACCTTCAACACGCGTCGCTGGTGATGATGATGATGATGGTGGCGGTGGTGGCCAGGGCCGGATTAACAAATTCTGGGCCCCTGGGCACAAAGACATCATGGGCCCCTCCCACCCCTCTTCCTATCAACTCCAGAGGCGGACACTAGGCTACTTAATTTACTTTTATGTAGAAAGTAAAAATACTTTAAGTTTTCGTATTTTATCAGTGTTTTTCTTTGAAAACATACATTCCTATTATCTTAATTTTAACTCCACTACATTTAATAATTTCAAGTTTTTGGTTTATATTTAATCTTTAAGTACATTAAACATCTAGGTTTTTTTTACTTTTACTTAAGTAAAAAGTACTTCCGTACTTTTACTCCAAAAGAAAGTAAAAGTACACAATATTTATGTAATTAGGTATTAAATCCATTTTAATATACAATATAAAAGGAATACACAGTATGATTCTATGCCTTAGAATGTACTTGTTCTGAGTTCGTTTTTTATTCTTGCCATTTGCGAAAACGAGTCAAAAAAGTCTTAGGCAGGGGCGTTGCTAGACATAAAGCTCTACTGGGGCACAGGCCCCCCATTTTTTGCTGACTTTTTTTGAAAGCCTGCTGTGTGCAAGAAGTGTGCAACACTTCTATACAATGTCTTTTGCTTAACCCACAATTCTACAGTGCAACAGTTACTGCGAAAGATACATATACAAGTGTAATCTTTATCATACCTAACATTATTAACATGTTTGGAGGCATAAATGGCATAGCATGTTTGGAAATAATGACAGCAGAGAAATATTTTCTACAATATACAATGATAGCAATTTTATCATTTTATGACTGCTATACTAAATAATCTCAGTCATAGTTACTGCTAACTGTTATGTAAGTTAGTGTCCTAGAGTTAAATATTAGTAAACTTAATACTAAATTCATTTGAAAATACAGAACAGTATAACACATACATGTGTTGATTTTCTCAGCAACAATGCAATTTTTTATAGACTTGACAAAAGGTTTTCCTGAGATTTTTCCTCTAATGTTTGAGACCTGACTGGGTGAGGATGTAGTTTGTCTAACCTCCCTTAAACTCATCATCTCTCCTTTCTTCTTCCCTTTCCCTGCTTTACACAAAACATTTCTGATGTACATCTACAGGTAAGGGATAATGTAGAGGCAGCCGGTAGTTATTGGGAAATAAGCCCCGACAGTGTGATCAGGACCCGACGCGAAGCGAAGGGTCTTGTATCACACTGAAGGGGCTTATTTCCCAATAACTACCGGCTGCCTCTACATTTTCCCGCTTATTACACGGCTACTTGCCACATAAGAAAAAAACTGGACATGAATATGAATTTGAAACATTTTATTGGCATATTTGTTTTAAATTAACATTTTTATCCTTCCGCGAAACTTTGCACAGATGCATAAAATGATCGTAATACCTTATTAAGATTAGTGATCGACCGATTTATTGGCTGGCCGATACATCGGGCCGATTTTAGCAGGTTTTAGGTGTATCGGCATCGGCCGATGCGCGGCTTGCGTTTGCCGATAGTTTTTCCCCGGCATTAATTACAGACAGGCGTCCACAGGCAGCTCTGTGTTGCTTGAGAGCTGCCTGCAGCCCGTGCATTGCCCCTCCCCCCCACTAGCAGAGCGGAGCTCTGTAAGCCTGCTCTGGTAAGTTTTAAACTTCAAAGCATCTTTTAACTGTTTGACTGAAATATTGCCATATACTTTGAAAGTGTAAACATGTTACTCTATATGTGCGTGCAACCATAGCTAAGTTTGGTGATCCAAATGGAAAACGCGAATGCCTATAAAATTGCTTGCCATTGTATTTAGGGAGCCTCAAATAGCTTTTAGGCTAACCGTATGCATACGGCAGCTGTTACGAGCACTGGTCATAGGATTAAATAATGCTGACGTTGTTCCGTGATTTTGTGGTATTTGTAGGAGTTTTATTCAGCGACCACCAGTCTGACGTTTGGTGCTCATAATGCCTCAAGCGAACGCAGGTCATGTGATCAACCGAACAGCTGATCATAGCTGGACAGGGTGGGTTTTAATTCTCATCTGCATAAATATATGTAGTAGTAAAAGGCTAAAAATCAATAGTTTGATAGCTGATAGTTTCTCGTCATTGTGGAGAGCGCAGTTCATGGTTGCATACGTTCATGGTTGTTAACGCGGAATTTCGCGAAATTTTCGTCAGCGAAAAAAAAAAAGAAATTCTTCGCTAAGCACTTAGTTCAGAGCAGTTCCCACATGACTGTTATGTGACCCGAGAAGTGTTATTTTGTAAGTTTTGTCAACATTTCCGTTCATTAAGAGCGCAAAGGTACATGCACTCTCTCATCCATGTCTCTCTCACTGCACCTCTCTCACGTGCACGCGCTCTACTATCTGACCGAAGTCTGAACACAAATCCTCATGTATTTGTTCAGTTTTATGCGTTTCAAGCGAGCTGAGGCAAACTAACTATCCCTCGCATTTATTATAGGACCCTAGGGTGTGTGAGATACAGAAGTGGGTAATGCATGTTATTCACAATTCTTTTTAAGTTGTTTTTTGATCAGTATTGCTGTTTACATTTCCCTTGTCTTCTTATGAAAGACATTTGCTCTACAAGAGATTAAGTTAAGTGCACTAAAACTTAGACCTAAGCATTAAATAGGTTGTAAATAGGTGGTTAGTTTCAAGGAAAAAGTACAGTGTTCCCCTTGTTATGCTGCTTGGTTGCTGCTACTGTGTGCAATAGTGTACTTATTTTATTTATGCTTAGTATTTTCAGCAGCACTGAATTTTCTTGTTCTACCTCACCTGTTTTTACTATTTGTTAAATATAGTTCAATAAATGTTCCTTTTTTAAATTAAGAGCTGTAACATTTGGTTTTATCATTGTGTCATTTTTATAATGTAAACTGAATGAGCAAAAGCAGTATCGGCTCCAAATGTCGGCTAAAGAAAATCGGCAGCCTGTATCGGTCATCGGCTAAGGCTGATGGAAAAAAATCGGTATCGGCATCGGCACAAAAAAATCCATATCGGTCGATCCCTAATTAAGATCCTCTGCTTCATACTTGTCTCCATTTTTTCTCTTTTAGCCAGTCTTCTGCCATTCTGTATTTTTTTGTGTGTTGGCTTCGTAACTGTCATGCTCTATTTCGTCAAGTTCAGTCTCAGTAAGCTGTCTGTGTCTTGCCGTGGTTGTCGAGTGTTTGTCACAAGATGGCGCCAAACAGACAGCAATCTTTATTGATCTTTATTGGCGCGGAGCGATTTTACTCGTGCAAGTAGTGCCGGCTATGCGTTATTATTTTGGAGCGGTTATTATTTGAAAAGAACGAACCTGCAAATGCCTCAACTGACCAATCAGAATCAAGCATTCCAGAGAGCCGTGTAATAAAAGCCAATAATGATCGAGTAATCAAAAAGATTATCATTATTATTAGAAACTTACTTTAGTCTGGTCATGTTTTCATAAGCTAACTCACTCGCGTGGCGTCACCTTTTGAATGCGGTTGTGCGCTGATGAACGCAAAGACACGCGCAGACATAGATATGTGCGTGCTCGCGTCAATGGGACTGCTTCGTCGCTTTTACAAGCGTAAATTGGGTAACTACATTGCATATAGACCCATTTTTGCCGCGATTGTCTTTGCAAAGGATTGCACTAGTTAACTGCCCCAGTAAAAGGGGTCTAGCGAAGCCCCTGGTCTTAGGGCAACAAACACACTGTCAGAAGTCGCTTGTCTTTTGTGCCCCACAAAGACGGGTCATTTATATTTCCACAGGTTGTGTTGAGCTGTTGACACTACCCAGCTAACAATTTTACGTTATAAAAACGTTCCCGGAACGTCTTACGAAAGTTTGGAAAACGTTTATTTTTTAACGTTCTTACAACGTTAAAAGCGTCCAGTTTTTTAGACGTGGTATTAACGTTAATGTGTGGTTATAAGAATGTTATTCAAAACGTTTTTAGAAAGGTTCAGTCTGTTGTTATATTAATGGTCTAATAACGTTTTTAAAAACGTTATTGAAACGTTCCATTCACCATTATATTCATGTTTTCAGAACGTTTTTCTAACGTTGGTAACAGGTTATAAAAACATTGTTTAAACGTTCTTACACAGTACAAATGTCCAGTTTTTTAGACGTAGTATTAACGTTATTGTTTGGTTACAAGAACGTTTTTAAAAACGTTTCTAGAATGGTTCGGTTTGTTGTTATGTTAATGTTCCAAGAACGTGTTTCAAAATGTTATTAAAACATTCCAATCACCATGATATTACTGTTCTAAGGATGTTTTTAAAACCGTTCTTGAAACGTCCATTTGCCATTATATTAATGTTCTAGGAACGTTTTGCTAACGTTTGTAACTGGTTACAAAAACATTCGGTTGAAACGTTCTAGGAATGTTAAAAACGTCCAGTTTTTTAGACGCAGTATTAACATTATTGTTTGGTTACAAGAACGTTTTTAAAACGTTTCTAAAACGGTTCGGTTTGTTGTTATGTTAATGTTCTAAGAACGTGTTTCAAACGTTATTAAAACATTCCAATCACCATGATATTACTGTTCTAAGGACGTTTTTAAAACCGTTCTTGAAACGTCCCTTTTGCCATTATATTAATGTTCTATGAACGTTTTTCTAACGTTTGTAACTGGTTACAGAAACATTCGGTTGAAACGTTCTTGGAACGTTAAAAGCGTCCAGTTTTTAGACGTACTATTTACGTTATTGTTTTTAAAAACGTTTCTTGAATGGTTCTGTTTGTTGTTACATTAATGTTCTAGGAAAAAGTTTCAAAACGTTATTAAAACATTCCATTCACCATGATATTAATGTTTTAAGGACGTTTTAAAAACGTTCTTAAAACATTCTATTCACCATTATATTAATGTTCTCAAAACGTTTTTCTAACGTTTTTCTAACGTTTGTGACAGGTTATAAAAACATTATGTTTTAAACGTTCTTAGAACGTTAAAAGCGTTCAGTTTTTAAGACGTAGTATTAACGTTACTGTTTGGTTATAAGAACGTTATTTAAACGTTTTTAGAAAGGTTCAGTCTGTTGTTGTAATAATGTTCTAAGAACATTTTTAAAAACTTTATTAAAACGTTCCATTCACCATTATATTAATGTTCTCAGAACGTTTTTCTAATGTTTGTAACAAGTTACAAAAACATTATGTTCTAAACGTTCTTAGAACGTTAAAAACTACGTTTTGACATTTTTATAAACTTTGTTTGGTTATGATAACGTTATTAGAAAGTTTTTTTAGAACGTTCCAGTCTTGTAATAAAAATGTTCCGATAACTTTAAAACATTATAATGTTTCATCCCCATTATATTAACGTTTTCCTAATGTTTGCATTAAATTATAAAAACTTTGCTGAAGGTTTTTTTGGTTATAAGAACATTATTCAAAACATTTTTAGAGGAACATTCAAGTCACTTGTCAGGGACAGAAGACAACAGAGGCAGAGAGTAAAATCAAACTGTTTATTAAAAGTTGTGGTAAATTGTAATGGTAAAAAATGAAAGTCCAGGCACAAACACACCACTCAGTCACAGGTGTATTCCAGAGTATCCAAAATGATCGTGATTAGTAATTGGGTGATTTTGATCTGGTGAAGTGAGTGAGGGAAAAACCTGGCAAATCCGTTACATCACTTATATAAACAATCTTTTTTTATATATATTTAAAAAAATAACATTTCTTTCACTTAAATATTCTCAAAGTTTTTTATGTAAATGTTATTGCAATTATATTTGTCTCTAAAATTCCAATATAGAAATTATACAATGGAAAGCTAAAAGATTAATCATTAGCCTTCCCCCCCACACAGTTGAGTCAAGACTGGAACATTGAAATAATCAATTAGATTAAAATAAAATGTGACTGAATCACAAAAACCAGTCATAAGTAGCACAGGTATATTTGTAGCAATAGCCAACAATTCATTTTATAGCTCAAATTTTTAGATTTTTATTTATGCCAAAAAGCATTAGGATATTAATCCAGGACTAGGCATTTTTATTTTTTTCTCATCCTTACATTTACTTAAATTTCTTTAAATCTAGGGCTGGGCCGATACAACTTTTTCATGTCTGATATCGATGTCCATACCATAACCTTGAGTATTTGTTGATACCTAAACCTAACCAGTTACAAACGTTAGAAAAACGTTCTTAAAACGTTAATATAATGGCAAATGGAACGTTTCAAGAACGGTTCTAAAAACGTCCTTAGAACATTAATATCATGGTGAAGGGAATGTTTGAATTACGTTTTGAAAGACGTTCTTAGAACATTAACATAACAACAAACAGAACCATTCTAAAAATGTTTTTAAAAACGTTCTTGTAACCAAACAATAATGTTAATACTACGTCTAAAAAACTGGACGTTTGTACTGTGTAAGAACGTTTAAACCTAATGTTTATGTAACCAGTTACAAACGTTAGAAAAACATTCTTAAAACGTTATGTTAAAAATGTTAAAAATAAATGTTTTCCAAACTTTCGTAAGACGTTCTGGGAACGTTTTTATAACGTAAAATTGTTAGCTGGGATACTGCATATCGGATCGACTCACCCCAATTTAAATCCCCAGAAGATACATTTTTATGCTAACATTTTTAGAGTATTCCACTATGCAATGGTAATGTTGTAATGCTAACAATACAATTATAACGTTTTCAATGCTACCATTTTAAGAACCTTACATTGCATACACAATGGTAAAGTTTTCAATGCTAGGGTATGAAGAACTTTCTGTTGACTATGCAATTATAATGTTTTTAATTTTACTGTTTTAAGAACGTTACATTACATACACAATGGTAACGTTTTCATCAGGGCCGCCTTAACCTAATGTTAAGAGGTTTTGTATGCCCCCCTTCCCCTCGATTTATGGTCTATTTTTTTTAAGTGTAATATCTAGGTAATCTACATATCAAAATACATTAGTTTCTTTGGGTGTGCAGAATGTTCTGATAACAAAGCAATTATAACGTTTGCAATGCTACCGTTTTAAGAACGTTACATGACATACCAAATGGTAATGTTTTCAATGTTAATGTTTTAAGAACGTTAACTTACATTAAATACACAATGGTAACGTTTTCAATGCTAGGGTGTGCAGAATGTTCTGCTAACAAAGCAATTTTAACGTTTGCAATGCTACCGTTTTAAGAATGTTACATTACATACACAATGGTAACGTTTTCAATGTTACCGTTTTAAGAACGTTACATTACATACACAATGGTAACGTTTTTAATGCTAGGGTGTGCAGAAAGTTCTGATAACAAAGCAATTATAACGTTTGCAATGCTACCGTTTAAAGAACATTATCTTGCATACAAAATGCTAATGTTTTCAATGTTGCCGTTTTAAGAACGTTACATGACATACAAAATGGTAATGTTTTCAATGTTAATGTTTTAAGAACGTTACATTACATACACAATGGTAACGTTTTCAATGCTAGGGTGTGCAAAATGTTCTGCTAACAGAGCAATTTTAACGTTTGCAATGCTACCGTTTTAAGAACGTTAGATTACATACACAATGGTAACGTTTTCAATGTTTATGTTTTAAGAACGTTATATTACATACACAATGGTAACGTTTTCAATGCTAGGGTGTGCAGAATGTTTCCTGTTTGCCTGTCCTGAGTGTTATATGATCTTGATGGTAAGGGTGACAAGCTTTAAACCACAAATCACAACCAGTCTTTCCAGTTTTGATTTAGAAATTGAGATGGTAAAATCCCCTTGCAATCCCATTTAAACATTATTTACTTGTATAGACTGAAAAAATAGGCTGGATTTACTTATAGTGCATCATTTTTGCATCCATTTTTTTTTTTTAAGTATTACATGGAATTTTAACCAATTTATGCAATTGCTCAAAATTTCAAGTAAAACTTTAAACGCTTTAAAAAGTCTCACAAACTTTGGTCTTACTGTACTAATATAATATGGCTCATTTTAATTGTAGCTTGCAGAATTTCTGACCTGGTTTATCCAGCAGTACCAGCATCTAGTGGTAAATACTGTACTAAAACAGTTCACATAAAATAATTAAGTCCATACTCTACCTTATATATAAATATGAAAAATTTTGTAAAAAATATTTTATAAGATGTAAAGGTTATATTATCATTGTAAAACACTGCGGGTAACTAATACTACATATTTAACCAAGTTATTTAAAGTTTGTAATTTCAGTTTCAGTTTAAGGTTATATTACTCAAAGTAGGTGAGTTGAGATAACAATTTAATTGTGTTAACAAAACAACATTTTTATGTGAAACAAATAGCCACAATCAAGTTAAGTTAAAACTTATATAAAAATCTGTGTACTTTACCTAGAAACTATCATGTCACAGGATTACAGCACAGCCTATTGGTTGACTGCTTAGGAGGAAAACAACCTTTCTGTACGGAAGGGTTTAGCTTCTCATGAAAACATACTGTTTGGGAGCCATGCATGTCCGGTGTGTTTGCTGATCTAGTTTAAAATGGAAGGACTTATAATAACACTCATCATCACCTGTGTCCACATTGAGGCCCAAAGTAAGTCAAATCATATTCATGTTTCATCATGTATTTTTTGGTAACATTTATATGGTGGTATAGATAAACATGAAATGACTTAATCAATATATTAAGTTGCAGTAAATCAAAACTTGATTTAAGATTTAGGTCAAAAGTAGCTGCACATCACATGTTGCTTTCACAGTAAATATAACGTAAGGTGTAAGGATTGTTTTAAATATACATTAGTCATCAATGCATTTATATAAATGCTTTATCTTTCATGTCATCATTTATCATTTAAATCACTAAATCATTTACAAATTAATCAAGATCAAAATTTTCAGTATTTAACAACAAGCCAATTTTTTGAAGCTGTGAAATAAACACCATCTAAATAATAAACTTTAGGTTATCATGAATATGGAGTGATTAAAACATGTGGAGACAATATAAATCTAGACGATTTTCTCGTCACACTTGATGATGAACTGGTGGCACACGTGGACATGGAGAAGAAGGAGAACGTTTACACAGTACCTGATTTCATTGGCCCTATTCAGTATCCCTCACTGTATAAGGATGCCTTAAGAGCTTTAGTTATTTGCAAAGAAGCAGTTGAAGTGTTAAAAGGAGCGTATGTCAATTCATCAGAGCAAATCGGTAAGTATTTCACACTCGCTTTACATTACTATAAAATTGTATTTGTAAATTGTATTTATTTACTTAAATAGTAAATAATAGACATGAAATTGCCAACTCCATGGAAAAGATGGTTGTTTTACTGTATCTTCTCTAGAACCTCCCTGGAGTTCAGTTTATACCAAACAAGATGCAGTGTTAAACGTTGAAAACACACTGATCTGCCACGTTACTGCGTTTTTTCCTCCACCTGTCACAATTACATGGACCAAAAACAATTTGAATGTGACAGACGGTACAACTCTCAGCCGGTATTATCCAAACAAAGATGGGACCATGAATGTGTTTTCTAGATTGAGTTTTATTCCAGTGGAAGGAGACATATACAGCTGCACCGTGGAGCACAAAGCTCTCGAGGAACCTCAAACTAGAATATGGGGTAGGTGTGTCTTTAATACAGTAAAATGACATGTGGACTATGATATCATGATATCACAAACTGTGTGTTGATCTTTTACAGAAGTAGAGATAAAGGAGTCCAGTTATGGTCCATCAGTGTTCTGTGGAATTGGACTGAGTTTTGGACTGATAGGATTTGCTGTTGGAATTTTCTTTATTGTCAAAGGAAGCAACTGCAACTCATACTGACAACAACTACAACTGACATCTGGTGTTTGATTCTTATATAAAAGATGACATTTTTTATTCATGCTGATTTTTTCTCATGTTTTTTAAGGTTAATTTAATTGAAAACATATAGGGGCGCTTTCCCGGACCAGGATTAGCTTAATCCAGGACTAGGCCATAGTTTAATTGGAAAATATAACTAGTTTTAACAAACATGCCTTACTAAAAACATTACCTGTGTGCATTTTGAGGTAAAACAAAGGGCCCTGATAGATATATAAGTGCAAGTTGTTTTCAGTTTGGAGAGCTCTTAAAAATGTTTAAGTCTAGGACTAGTCTAATCCCTATCCGGGAAACCGCCCCATAAGACTTTAAATAGAAACGCGAAATCCCATACCAACTTGTAGGGACAATACAAGGCCGTTCAACTTGCCACATAAAATATGTCAGTATCTCCAATGTCCATAATACACTTTAAAAAGTAACTTTGCTGCCTTGAAATTTTTTTGTTGAATCAACTTAAATTTATAAGTTATAACAACTCACCTGTAGTTATAACAACTCATCTCTAGTCAAGATAAATAATAGTAAGTTGAAATGACTTAAATCCGAGTTGATTCAACAAAAAATTTTAAGGCAGCAAAGTATTTTTTACAGTGTGTAAAAATTACTTCAATTGGTATCACCTAAAAATTTTAACATTTCTCTCACTTTAGGTGAAAACTTAGTTGAAAATATATAAATATTTCAGGTTTTACAAATTGAAGTATTTTTTTTACGTTTATCCAACTTGGAGACATTTATAGTGTATTGTGGACATTTTACTTATAATATTTTACTTTTAATATTTTAAGTTCCAACTTTTTACAGTGTAGATGAAAGTATCCTATAAAATCACTTCTCTTTAAATTGTCAATGCATTTACATGGCAATAAATGCAATGAGCTCAAAGGTTACATTTAAAAATCTGTTTTGAATTATGATAAAGTAGAGCTTTAAATAATCGCTGTAAAAAGTCTTTGTTTCTTTATACCTTATTTTTGTAATTTTTTTGTGCATTTTTTTGTGTGTGTACTTGTAATAAACTATATAAATCCTGCACAGAATTTAATAAAAACTAATTTAAAAAAAACTCCATCAGAATAGACAATGAGGGTTTGGAGGCTGTCACAACACAAGTATAAACAACAACCACAAACAGGAAAAATCTTTAAATGCTTTATTAAATAATACAGGAACTCAAAAGAAACTGAACTACAGAGCAACTACACAAGACACATGTGAACATAATGGGTAACAGACTAGTGACTAATGAACTTAAACAAGAACTGACAAGGACTATAGCAATAAACACAAAACTGAAAGCAACTTTGAAAACTAAATATAATCCTGACAGTGGTGGGGAAGTTCTTGGCAAAAACAGAAATATTCTGCATTTTAGTCATTGGACTTTACCTCAAAACTACTAATATAAATGAACAATTCATTTTTAACAATGACATTTATCAAAAAAAAAAGAAATCAGCAAAAAACTTTCACTTCATTATTTAACTGTTGTGCGAATGCATGTCCAGATTAAGTTGCTTAATCATGTGACCTTTGTGTGGGTTTGGCGTAAGTCTGAATTTCCTGTTTGATATGTCACAATGTGAAACTTGGCTGGATCACTGGGATGGCAGGTTTTTGTTTTAACTGAACCCGTGCTCATTATTCTGTATGCCAGGACAACAGCGCTCATTAAAAATGCAGTATAACTTTGTACTACACTTTGCCATGGTTTTGCCTGCTTTGTTTAAAACAGGTAAGACAAATGATATGCCTATATATTTTTAAGTAATAGAAAGACAGTGGAACAGGATATTCAAATTTAAAAAGATGGCTTTAAAGTTAGAGGAAATGCTATGCTGTGTTCCTGCATAATGCCTTTATCGTTGCTTTTTGTAGTTCATGGACATTATGGATATTATGTACTTCTCTGTCGTGAACTTGGCTCGCTGGAAAATGTTGAGTTTATCTTCTCAATATACTACAACAAGGCTGAACTGATAAGATTCAACAGCACCGAGAATAAGGTTGTTGGTTACACTGAATATGCAATGAAATGGGCAGATGATTTTAATGCAAAACCTGAGTGGCTACAAAAGGAGGGAGAAAAAACTGTGGCAAGCTGCAAGAGCTATGGAGCGCAGTTTCACCCTTTGATAGATAAAACAGGTGAGATACTTCAGAGCTTTGTTATAATGACATCAGTGACAAACCACAAAATGGGGCAAACATGATAATCAGTATAAAAGGCATAAATGTTATCCTTTCATGCTTACAGTAAAACCAAAAGTCACTATCCAATCAGTAAGGCAGGCCAGTGATAAACATCCAGCCATGTTGATATGCAGCGCTTATGACTTTTACCCAAAACTGATTAAAATGTCCTGGTTGAGGGACGGTGAGGTGATAAAATCAGATGTGACCTCGACTGAAGAGCTGGCTGATGGAGACTGGTATTATCAGATCCACTCCCACCTGGAATATTTCCCAAAACCTGGAGAGAAGATCAGCTGTGTAGTGGAGCACCCCAGCTCCAGTAAACCCATCATCTACCACTGGGGTAAGAACATTACTCTTTTGAGCAACGTTTGCAACCAAACTGTTTAAACACCATTTGCTTAATCCGTCTAGTTTTTAAAAGTAAGACTTTTTGTCAGGAATAGAGAGGACAGAACCCAATTGCAGACAGCTCTGAACCAAAAATACAACATAAACTCGAGGGGTTAAGCAAGGCAAGAATTAAATAATCACAGACAGTGTAAAACAAGACAGACTCCTGGCGGTGACACACAATGATCCAGCACAAGACATCAGACACATTGGCATTAAATAGGGGAGAACTAAACTAAGGAACGAGGACACACGGGTGAAGGGCGTTAACTAATAGAGGGTATGCACTGATGTCACTTTTTCACGTGACCACGCCGGAGCTCGCCCTGTTTAGTGGCAAATGATTCAACAAAATGACTGGTTTTCATAGCGGCTGCTGCGAAATGCACCAGTAAACTGACTATTATTAGCTTAAATTGAATTTAGTTGGCCTTAACAGTCTCCCTAACAACAGTCTGTGGACATTGGCATATGGCCAGACATTGCTTTCCCTGACACATTATGTTTGTCTTACCTATAGCACTAAAAAACCATCCCACCTTTGTACACAAGGCTCATCATAATGGTTGTTTTTTTAATGAAGGCTCACTGACAAAACTTTGTAATTACACAGAATTAGAGTATTAATTTATGTGCATTTCATGTATTTTTTGTAAGACTTTTTATCTCAAAATTGTACATACCTGACACATGGCTACTGCTACTCATTTACTTCTCCTTTGAGTGTCAAAACATTTAACAAAATGGCTGACTGTTCTAGCGGCGGCCACGGAAATGTCAGTATAACTGTTAGTTGCACTTGATAGTGACCCTAGCAACTTGTCAACCTACCTGTGGTCAGTGGACGTTGGCATGGACGATCCATTTACTTCTCCTTTTGGTGTTTTTTGTAAGTCTGTAAAACGATAGCTCCGAGTTCTTGTTAAAGCAACACTATGTAGTTTCCATGTAAAATTGACTTACGGCTCCCCCATGTGGTTGAAAAGTGCAACAGTGCCTGGTATCAAACACTCTTCTGCAGGCAGGGGGAGGGGCGGGGCTGTGTGCTCTACCCTCCACCTCGACTTTCAGAGTGTGCTTGTAGCAGCTAGGAGGTTGCTCAGGTTGCAGCAGCAGTACAATTTGTCCAGTTAAGAGTTGTTCTATCACTGAAATAATGTGACGTCACAGGCATACCCTCTATAATGAATAATTAACAAGGAAATGAGGGGGCGGGTCTAGACTTAAGGTACACTTAAGGTCTAGTAGGAGGTACAAAAAACAAACACAAGCCATGTGACGTTCCACACAAACCAAGACAAGTGAGGGCTGCCATGACCCTGTCACATGAAACACATGAAAAGACATACAGGGCTGACAGGATCATGACACTCTGTGTTTCATTGTGTTGTTTTTTATAATAATTTCTTTCTGAATTCTGGTGCTTGGGCACCGAATAACAAGACGACAAAAAAGTAAGACAGAATCTTGGTTTGTTTTGCAGATTCCTCTTCATCTGAATCTGAGTCTGATAAGATAAAGATCATTGCTGGAGCTGCAGGTCTTGTGGTGGGAATCATCATGATTGTTGGAGGACTCATCTACTATTTAAGAAAACGCAATGGTTAATATTCTTTTTAATATACATTTATATTTTATATACAGTAGGTAAAATAAGTATTGAACATGTCACCATTTTTCTCAGATAACAAAATTTTAAAGGTGCTCTTGTCATGAAAATTTTACCAGATGTTGGTAAAAAAGATCCAATCCAAACATGCAAAGCAATTCAAACCATAGATGTTTTTTTTAAATTAAGTTGTGAGTAATAATGATAAAGTATTGAACACATTGAAATGCATTTAATACTTTGTACAAAAGCCTTTCTTGGTAATGAAAGCTTTGACATTCCTACTATATGGAGAAATTAGTTGCATGCATTGCTCAGGTGTGATTTTGACCTTTTCATTCTTTCACACAAACAGTTTTCAAATCTTGAAGAATCTGTGTGTGATTTTTAGTTCTTTCTATAGATTTTCGATTGGATTCAAGTCAGGTGATTGGTCTGGCCATTCTAGCAGCTTTATTTTCTTTCTCTAAAAACCAACCGAGAGTTTTCTTGGCTGTGTGATTGGATTAGGGTTTACCAATCATGAGATGTTTCTTGCATGACACCTTGGTAATGAGACATTATTTTATAGGCCATCAGTTGGGACTGAACCAGCTAATATTATTTGCCTTGACAAGGGGCAGGATTGCTTTTTATTACTAGCCATGTTTACATCACCATGATTTTATGTGCATTTTGAAGTATTGCATCAAAAACGAGTGATTGAAACAGCAAATTTCAAATAAAAATCCCTTAATTCGCAAAAAAAATATATATATTTTCGCTTGAGATGGTTTTTGATTTATGCGAAATGAATAAATGCAAAAAAAAGGGAAATGGAAACGCATTTGCCGAATTAATTCTGACATAGCGAACATTAAACCTTAAATTGTCTTTAACATTTATGGGGCTCAACATCATCTTAATGCCCTTGCAGCTAGTGCCTTCATCAAAAATATTGCATTCCTTCTTCTGTACACAGCATTAAGTTTGGCAATTACAAGCTGGACTGCTAGTAAATTTATAACTTTGCCCGTCGTGACTACGTGCAGTCATGTCTCCATTTTCCACACGTACATTGTTTTTTTTACTGTTGGTTACTAGGTTACCAATACCACCAACATTGGCTTGAACAACTGGATGAAAACGCACCTAATATGCATTTGTTTGTTTTTTTAAAAAGATACGCTTCACATTTGGATGGAAACCCAGCTGTCTTTGCTATCCAAGTCTTTTTGCACCTCCTTTTTTTTTAGGGGTCCTAAAGTTTTGCTTTTGTCATTTTACATCATTACACACAACTTAATTCATGGACATATGGTTTGGTGTGGGTTGCATATTGTTACCAACATCTGGTGAAAATTTCATGTCAAGAGCCCATTTAGAAATACAGGATTTTAACTGAGAAAATGATGTGTTCAATACTTATTTTTCCTGCTGTAAATCTACATTTATTCAATATTAATTGATGTACTTTTCTTTATTAGCTCATGTTAATACAGCTACAGTTCAGGACACCAGACTCACCCAACCTTTGCAGACACCGGCTGGAGATTGAGTGACAGACTGTAATGCATCAAACCTTGGCAAAGGTCTTCAAAAAAAAGAAAAAAGAAAATAAACAAATATAAAATAAGAATAAGTAACACTATAAAATAAGTGTTTACAACAAGTGTTTACAAGTGTTTGAATGAGATTTAGTGTCTGCTTGCAGAAAACGTTCAAACCTCCTACATCCTGCCCAGTCACTTTGCACCTTGTCTTATTCCTACTATGGAAGTCAATAGACACTATCTGCTGTGTGTTTACCATCATTTCTCAAAATATCTTCTTGTGTGTTCATCAGAAAAAAATAAATGTTGTTTAAAACAACGTGAGGATGATTAAATTGTCGTGTATTTTTTCAGGAGAATCAGAGACGGTTGAGATGTACAATTCTCTTCAAAGTATTTTATTAAAGAATTGTGTCAGACAGCTTGAAACACAATACTGGTCATAGGGTGTACACCTGGTAAAATGATAATGACAATGACCCCGTTCTGAGTTTTTCCAGCATATTATATAGTGATCAGATAGTGGTCCAGCAGCCCCTGCCTTTCTTTCACTCTGTACTATCCCAATGCTCAGCAGACTCTTGCCTTTAGGCCCCTTAGCTCCTTGTCATAACTCATGACAACTTGGTGATGCTGTGGCTTTATCTCTGTTCCCTTCAAGACATACATAAATCCTCACACTGGTGGTAAAACAGTGTCTTTGTTCTCTAACGCATCATACAACCATTTCGCTATCCTTACCAAGGACACCCTTATCTCCTCCAGGCCCAGCTGTGGAACTACACATTCATGTTCAAGCAACAGAGAGACAACTTTATTCATGTAGACATTAACCATGTAAACACATTAAAAGCATACCATATAAAACATCTATACTAATCTGTAAGATAAAACACTCAAAGTTTCTCTACCATATATCCCCCCCTTCGGAAACTAAATGTTTTCGATAACCACCCTGCAAATACGACTGCTGACAGCAGAGAAGCCGGGCTAGGTACTTTAAAAAAAGAAAACCTATAAAATTATAAAATTAGGGCCAGACCCTCAGTCACTTCTCTAGTTTCAACAGTCATTTCACACGAGTTATCCTTTAAATGATAATTAATAACCTGTAAAAAAGAGTAATGATTAACAACATGTAAAAAAAAAACATAACATTTAATTTTGGATTAAAAGCAAGCATATTATCTTTTCAAAAAATTATTTTCACTTTCTGGTAAGCCGTGCTAGGTAGATGTTTTACCTCCACCCCCAGGAGATTCCTGGACCATCAGTCACTTACCAGGCTTGTTACACTGTCATCACACCGTGGACAGTGATGCTTAAAACCATCCCTTTCCCTATTTTACACACAATGCAGGTTTGCAACTTGCATTACTAATATAAGATTATAACTTGTCATAAAAATAATAAATGCAAAAGATAATACCTTGTTAATAAATGATAACAAATACAAAAAAATGATAAATGTTAATAAAAAATAATAAATGCATTAGTATAGGTGACACCCTATGTCCAGTTTAACATGACCAGTAACATAATGATTCTCACATGAGAGTGTTTTGCTCTGGTGGGCAGTCCACACAGAGTCTTTCTAAGAAACATGAATTCTATATGTATACGTGTAGGGTGCATCTTCCAGCTTTCGACGGTCTTCAACCCATGCGCTTTGCACGCGTAGAGGGCCGTGTGAGGGAGGAGGGTACTAGAGCCTCGTTGGTTCCCCATCACACATGGATGTTGTCCTCAAATTTATCTCCCTCGTCGTCCTCATTAATTTGTACCCGTCGGTACATTATCTTACCCATTCCTTTGTCGATAGTTTTCTCAATCAAACCCCTGATACATGGTATGCAACAATAACCACACAATACAGCTACAGCAGTTGACATCAGTAAAGAAGTTATCAGTGTACTCCATTTCCCAAACCATTTTCCATCATTTTTGTAAAAAGGTCATCTATTCCAGCATTCTCAGCCAATTCATTAGACAAGGCAGTCAAAGCCCTTATAATGCTCTCATCGGGGCAGTATTATAAAATATAAATTTTCAGCATCCATCATCTATAATTTTTTTAAACACCACCCTTTTCAGCCAACCACATATCTAATGCCAGCCTGTTTTGTTGTGCCATCAGTGACGTTAGTCCCATTTGTTCAGTTATCCCCTTAACGTAATACAATTAATTAATCCAATCCACATTTTTATTGAGGGTTGACCACCAGAACTGACCCAAAACTTACAACAATCTGATTTCTCACTTTGTATTCATCTGGCACCCCCCTTGGAACCCCTATGGCATCTATATACTGTACACTCTATATACACATATTATCATAAGATCCACCAGGCAGATTTCTTTTCTGTCTGTTAATACTCTTCACAGTTATTTTATCATTTAGGCCCCCAAAATCAGGTAATGAAAACATTTGAAATGGCATTATTAATTGTACAAGGGTACAGGTTCCCTTCCAATTTACTCTCGAACTTGGGCTCTGTTTACACGTACATGGTTATATTTAAAAACTGAGACATTTACCTTCGTTTGTGCCCCTCGTTTACATGCAAACGGAGAACTCGTCTCTGAAACCGATTGTTTCTAAAAACTCCGGCCAGAGTGGAGATCTTGAAAATCTTCGGTTGCACGGTTGCATGTAAACTGAGACAAATGGATGTTTAAGCAGGCAACGTAACAGAGTATGCGCCAGAGCTCGCACCTACGTCAAAAGTGCGACCTATGTTTACATGTGACTGTTACTCTGAATGCTTCCAAGTTCGTGCAAACTCGTTTCGTGTGTTTGTATTTGCAAATACAGCTGCTCCATTATGTCGAGGCGCAGAGACGAGTGCTCGGAGGTCAGCAATTTTACGCGTGTTTTACTTCATGCGGCGCTGCAAAAATCGACAGACGGATGATGTCAAAGTCATCACCACCTTCTCTTGATGGCATATATGCACGGGTATGTGTAAATAAACACTTTTCTGAAAACTGACATGTGTGCACGATATTATTTTTGAAACCGGAGAGGTTGAAATGTCCGTTTATGAAAATAGCCGCCCACGTGTAAACATAGCCTTGGCCTTAAATTCATGTCAACACACATCCACCATTCGTCTGCCCTTCCTGTGGTCTGGCCTATAAACCAGCTTGCCTTGTATCCCTCTTTGTCATTTGTAACATCAATTTGACTGTGGCACCACCCATCTGTAAAATTTTCGTGTCCCATGGTTCTTTTAAAACGTGTATAATTACTCTTATAAGCCTGTACATTTGGTGGGAAAAACATTTTCATTATTAGAACAAATAAACAACATTCATGCAATCTTCATCCTCCATATCCTTAAATGCTTTGATCATACATTACCCATTCATTGTGATCTCCAAATCCAGTTTCTATGGTTCATCACATCACTATCTAAAAAATAAGGTTACAGTGTTTATTTATCATATGGTTATTTCAACAAGATGACATGGAGACAGTCGCCGGGGGTTGTCTTCTCAGGTACCTGGATGCAATGAGAATTATGATACCACAATTTGGAAACTTTTACCTTAACAGCTGTTGGGCTAGCTTCTGTGACCTCATACGGGCCTTCTTGTCTGGGTTCATCCCATTTACGCTGGTACACTTTGATCTACACCCAGGTTTCTACAGGAAAAGGTGTTGCAGTTTCTTCATCACCAGGTGTCTCTGTGGTCCTGCTTTCAATCTGTAAAATAGCTTTATGTTTTCTCATTAGTTCAGCAATATATTCATTAACCCTCTGGGGTCTAAGGGGTTTTGACATGCACTGACATTTGTGCTTTTTTCAGTTGCTTAAAAACATATAAATGGCAAAAGTCTCAAAACACTGAGTTCAGCACAAACTGGGCTACAATATTATATGATCAACATGTATGTACATGTTTGTATTTTTGAGAGAAAAATGTTTATGCGTGGTTTTGAAAAAGCTAAATTTTTAAGTCAGTGATACAAGTCCACAAAACTCAATTCTAAACATGTTTTCCCAAGACTTTCCAAAACAGGATCTAGTAGTCTAGAGTTTTTCTTCAAAATGATGTGAAAATCATCTGGCCTGCTCATTCACGTGAAACAATATATTGATTTACAATTTCTAAGACACATTTGCTTGGGAAAGGCCGTATGCGTGGAGGCATGAAAGCTCCTGAATAATCAGTGATTGACAGCTGAGGAACAAAACAGTCGCATAATGAGCCACATAATGAGCCTTGTAGGAATGTTCAACAGGAATGTAACTTTCTCTGTAGTAAAACCATGATAAGGTTTACTTGGGAATTTATAACAAAAAAATTATATATATATATATATATATATATATATATATATATATAATGTGTGTATATATAGAAATATTTTCTATTAATTTCACAAGTATACCTTTTAAAACCATAGTAATCATAGTAAAGGTACTGTTAACATGATAAGGTTTACTTAGGAATTTATAACAAAAAAATTATATATAATGTGTGTAGAAATATATAGAATTATTTTCTATTAATTTCACAAGTATACCTTTAAAAACCATAGTAATCATAGTAAAGGTGTTACCATGATAAGGTTTACTTGGGAATTTATAACAAAAAAAGTATATATATATATATAATGTGTGTATATATAGAAATACATAGAAATATTTTCTATTAATTTCACAAGTATACCTTTAAACACCATAGTAATCATAGTAAAAGGTACTGTTTGGCCATCGTAAAAATTAACACAAGTATAGTTTTTGGTTGGCCAGCGACAGGTTTACTTTTGTGCAGTAAACAACTCTAAAGAAGAACTGCCTATTGTGTCTGGACTCTTATTTGTGTTTTAGTAATCATTATAGTAGAAACACACACAACAAGGGACAAGCGTGACAAACTTGTTTGTTTACAGCCGCCGCCGCCATTACTCCCTCACGTGTTGATCAATAAACCAGTAATGCGAGTGATCCTGTGTTTAATAAACTTGCTGTGCGGAGATATAACCTTAGACGCAAGTAAATAAGGATTGTACTGTTTGCAATCGTGTATTTTATATGAATACCAAAAACCGCATTGATTTCCTGACTCGTGTGTTTGTGTGCATTTCCCCTCGCGTGAAATGTTTGACGGAAGAACAAAGAAACACTCGCGTCTGGAGATATTGACACACATACGCAAGTAAATAAGGATTTAGATGTCATGTTTTGGTGCATTCGGATGAAACAACAAGGAATGGAGAGACTGTATTGTGGATTGCGTATCCATTTACTGCAGGAGGCACAAGTTATGCATATGGATGTCTCTGCTCACTCACTTCAATGGCGCGGGGGCGTGGCGATCTCTTCTCATTACAGATAATCAGGTAACATTAGAAAGACGGTCTCTCTCCTACTTCTCATACAGTTTACACCGAATGACAATATATGTTTTCGATCTCACTTACATCATTTAAAAGCTGATATTCCAAGCATTATGTAGACATTTATCTTTTGTTTCTTTGACATGTATTCGTTAAGTTACAGTTAATTTTTCTGACGCGTTTGAGAAAGGACTTCCCTGAGGGAGAGAGAACAAAAAGTGCATCATGTTTATTTTCTTAATTTTGCGTAAAGCACAACATTCTGTTTTTATTGGGAGTGGACAGAAAAAAATAGACACTTTAACATTTTAAATGATGTATAAATCATATCTGTATGTCAAAAATCAGCAGAGTTATCCAAGTCTCTTTGCGGAGTGATTGAAAAATAAAGAGTTTGCGGCGCCCGCGCCGCAGCCAACCCCAGAGTGTTAATTTCATTTTTTAGATCCTCCTCATGCTCCGAATTCATTTAATTTTGGTTAGCTTTGAACATTGGTCTCCCTGTGACCATTTCATGAGGGGATAAACGCGTTTCCCTGTTAGTACTAGATCTTATGGCCATGAGCGCTATTGGTAAGGCCTGACCCAAATTAGTTTAGTCTGTGCACAGATTTTGGCTATTTTTTATTTAAGTTACACCTCTCAACCGCCCCTTGAGACGGATGATACACTGATCCAAATTTTTGGGTTATTCCTACCCTAGCAAGTGCTTTTCTCAACAGGTTGGCCTGAAATCCTGGTCCATTATCTGCCTGCAATACCTTGGGAAGCCCAAATCTTGGGACCACTTCCCTCTTAAGTGCTCCAGCCACTGCTTGCGCACTCTGCGTTCACACTGGATAAGCTTCTGTCCATCTCGAAAAAACACATTTTCTCCTTAATTGGGTGGATCATATATACAAAATCCATCACTAAATGCACAAATGGTCCTTCCACACTTGGAAACAGACGCATTGGATGTACTGCTGGTTTGACATTTCTTTTCATATATGTGTCACATTTAGGGTTGCCGCGGTGACGTAATTTTCCCACCGGTTAATCAGCGCGTCACAAACCCGGTGATACCGGTGTCACCGTGTGGGAGGGGCTTATAAATGCGCATGCAGACGTGCACATTTTACTTTCACTTTTGAAGTACGCAACTGTTTAAATGCATGGCTTGCGTACGTTGCGTTAAATTGCGTATGAATTTGGATGCAATGCGAGTGCAACAGCTGGTTTAATTAAGTGCTTGAGTCAATGTGCGCAGGTAATTCTCAAAGAACCAGCCAGTCCCAAGCAGAGCAACCGGCTACTTCTCCATAAAGCGCTGCTTGAATGATAGGTTTATTATTTTTCTTGATGATAAACACAACAACAAAACAATCTCGCTTATATTAAACATCATATATGTATATTATAACAAAAACGAGTAAGCACGCGGCTTCTGCCTTCGTCTGGTCAGTCAGCTCGCCTCGCAAACTCTGACAAGAATAAATGAAATCTGACACCTGCTGCTCTGTGACGTGACGCGCGTTCAGCTCCGCTAAATTCAGGCACCAGACACATTCAGTTTGCTCTCTCTAACGAAACTAAATAAATGATTAAATTACACGAAAATATCAAAACGACGGTGAAAGACGGTGTCGCGGTGGGCAAGTGATCTAACCGGTGAGAGGCTGAAGCACCGGTTATCACCGTTTCACCGACTATCGCGGCAAGCCTAGTCACATTCTGACAAAAATTAGCTAATTTTGTTTTGCATATTGATAAACCAGAAACCCTGTTGTCTCAAAATCTTATCTATCATCTAGGGCTGTCACTTTTGTGAAAAAATCATTTTCGATTTTTAATATATAAGTGTTCAGTGAATCGATTGTAAAATCGATTTTCCATATCTAAAAAGACGTTTCCATTTTCAACGCCAAATAACGGACAAACGTGAAGAGAGCGCTGGAAACGCACAAGTCAGCAATATTTCTTATTTTTTGTCATTAAGCTTCGTGCAGAATAACAAACAGCAACAGTAGTGCAACATTCTCGAAAAAAATATGCAGAGTGGACTGATGCCATAACATAAATAAAAAACATTACTGCAGGCTTCAAACCGGCTGCATTTATGATTTAGGCAATTCAAAAATTATTTTAAATAATGATTCAATCCATTTCAAACAATTGTTCAAAAACGAAACTTTAAATAGACTTACTTGAAGTTGAGAACAGGCTGTGTGTTTTTTTATTAAACGTAACAGACACTTAGGCGGCACTAGGCAGGCATAATGAAATGCGCAAAAAGGCTAGGGCCATTACAAATTATTGGTCAGGAAAACAAGTTGATCATGAAAATTTTTGGGGTCCAGAGCGTTTTATATTCATGTCCATCTGTTGAGAAGACGCGCTCCGACCGCACTGATGTCCCAGGGAAACTCGGGTACTTCGTTGCCAGCTGCGCAAGGTGGGGATATGTCGTACTGTCAATCTTCCACCACAAAAGCGGTTCGCTGTCAGCTGGCAATGGTGGCTCATGTAAGGTCTGTTTCGTTGCTCTCTCGTGTTGCGCAGGTTCATTGACGTTGTCCTCCATTTTCTTTGAAAAACACTAGATGCAGATATTGAAAGCGTGAAACTATAGGTGCGTAAAATTGCTGGGTATTTTCTGTCTAGCTTTCGCAACGCCTACTGCACTTTCGGAATTCTTCATTTTATTTTTCTGCTTGTTTGTGAGTTTCATTATGTCTATATTTTTAATTGTTTAATTCTTTAAAAATTAATAGTGTACATATTTGGTAAAATCGATTACCTATTTTCGTTTTCGAAACTTTTTTCGTTGGTCCGATCGATTGTGCAATCGATTTTCGAACGAAAAGTGACAGCCCTACTATCATCTCCCCCCTTGCGCGATGTTCACTACCATGCGTGTTCATCATTACCATTTTCTCCATTCTAGATGGAATTAGTAATTGTTGTTGCTCTGTTCTCCACAAACCTTTTACATTAACAACACCTCTGCTTTGCCACTCCATCTTTTCAATTTTTGTCGCTGTATTTTTGCATGTCTCTGATTTCATCTACAGGTACGTCTGCGGAAATGCTCACCTGTTCACTTTCAGTCTTTTTACCTGACCTTGTCACTACCATGGACATGGTTTCAGCTCGCTTTGGTTTTGCCGCGCCTAATTTTGCTTCCTCATCTGCTTTTTAATTTCCTTTGTCAATAAACTAATGCCTTCTGTTGTACAAATGTATGGTGTGCCTTCACTACAATATAACAACATCTGTCTGATTTTTTCCCCCATGTCCTCACATTTAAATTCCCTAAATTAATTTACCCTACTGACATATTCTGGTATTAACTCTGGTATGAACTACAATACCCTATGGCTCCCATTAATTTCATCATTTGCTTCACTGTGTTTTGCTATGGATAGTCAAGCATGGTTCTGTGGTGTTAGTCACAAACTTCTTTTTTCCCTTCAAAGATTACTTTTTTTAGTTATTGTACACTGGTTTTAGCCAATATCAGCTTTTATTTTGATACTTTTATCCGCATGTCATACAGTCTGTTCAAAACTTGTCCTGTTAATTTCTCAAACCCCTCTCTGTTGTTGCGTGCTATCAAAATATCATCTACATATTGCAAGCATACTCCCTCTCATCTCTGGGGATAACTAGCTTATCTTTTAGCAATTGGTTAAACAATGCAATTACCTGCTCCTTTGTGCTGCTGTCCTGTAAAATTATTTGCTTCTGCTGTATACCTGTCTCTGTCATTTCTAATGGAATTAGATACCAACCTAGCTCCCTGTTCTCCATCCATCCTTCCTCTCCTTCTTCCCATTCAATGGAATGACTTTTTTACATAAGGTCCTGGGTCCCTAGTCATATGATTTCCCCACACTCACACTGTCACATAGGCGTGGCTTCCTTCCACAGCAAAAGTATCTAGCTTACAACTGCTGATCCTCACTGCTACTCCAGCCTCACAAAGCAGCACTCCTTCACTTCTCAACTCAATATCTTCTCCTAATTTGAATCTTTGTTCATACTCTAAATCATCTCATTTGAGGCAATATTTCATTGTACAGTGACCCTCAAATCTTGGCTTTCGTCCCTGAAAATCTTTAATTTTTTCCCTGGCGGCCACCATCATTTTTTCTAATTTCCTAATCCAATATACTTCTAGTCTAATTAAAGGGTTTAGTTCCTGTTTAGTTATTTTGGTTAGACACTGCAGTGTTAATCCCTGTGGTGTGGTTTTGATGGTAGCATCAAATTTACACAAAATGTCCCTTCCAATTAATGTGATCGGAACCTGAGGTGCCATCAGAAATTGATTTACAACAGTTTTTCCTTCTATCTGAACCATAATTGGTTCTGACAGACACATTTCCATCGGTTTTCCAGAGAATCCCATTGTTCTAACAGATGATTGTGATGCAACAACCCCAGGTACCAATTTTGGATCAATTGAGCTGCATGTAGCCCCGGTGTCAATTAAACATTCAATTTTCACTCCATTAATTATGCATGTTAATTTAGGTTCTTCCCAATCATTTTTGGATAATGTTACCTGTTGGTTAATGGGACCCTCCGAACACCCCTATTGCATCCATGTGTTTTTGGACAGTCACGCCTAGCATGAGTATTCTCCCCACATCCCCAGCAAACATTGTTTTGCACAAAATATGGACCCAGATCAGCGGATGCCCTGTTCTAAAAATATTCCCTTCCTCTACCCCTTGGCCATCTTTGAAAACTAATTCATCTACTCTGTCCACTAGGTACCATTAAATTCACAACTACTGGTTGAGACGGGGCTGCGCCCGGGGGGTGATGCCATGGGTTCTGATTTTGGGTTTGATCCGCAGCTTGTTTTGGCAGATCAGCTACCTGTTCAGACTTGTTAGGAGGGTGTGTTGCAACCGATTTGCCCTGAGAGTGGCTCGCTGACTCTTATGACCTTGCCCATCCCGCTACATAGGTTCCCCTGGGGACTTTACTAATGTCTTTGTTTCTTTTCTTTTCTTCAAGACTAACTTGAGCCAGCTTTCGTTCAGTCTCTTTAGCTTGTTGCTCTAAGTCTCTTTCGTGTCTCTGGTGTTTGGCTGTGTGGCATTGCATCTAGCCCTGGGGTGTCACTCAGTTTGTTTTGCACCGACACTGGCAGTGCGTCCAGCAGTTCCTTTCTGAACAGTCTGGTTTCAAAGTCTCCTGGGTCAGTGGGATCTTTTCTCAGCGCCTGCCCTCTCCATGTGTGCTTGTTTTTAGCAAGCCACAGTTCACAGTCCGCCTGACCCTGTGCAGCGTGGGGTCAGTTTGGTGCTGTCAAACTTGACAGGGTACTCAGTTCTCAAGGCACCCCTAAGTCTGCCTCTGTAACAGTCAAGAGTCTGGCCGCCAAAATCAGACGAAACCACATTCTGTCCCATACCTGCTAACTACAACACATCCTCCATTTCCCTCAAACTAGTGATTTTTGCCAGTAAGGCTTTTATGTCACCCACCGCCAACCTTGTACCTTGCGTCTCTTTCTCCAACGCACCGATCCAGGGACCAGCACCATCTCTTAAACTTGGCAACAAATTTATTATAGTCTCTAAATCCCTATGAGCCCATGGGACATACACAGCTGTTTTCCCTTCAATACGCAACGGAAATACACTCACACCTGGCTCATTCATTCCACCTCTAGGGGTGCTTTTCAATAATGGGGATCTGTCCTCTATTGGGTCAAAGTCTAAAGCTAATGTGTCCCTATACTCTAAATCTCTGTTTCTCTCCTCTACCAACATCTTAGCTCTGTAAGTTCTTAATCCATCAGGTCCTGACATTTTTGTCATATCTATACCACCTTTAGAGGCTGGGTACTCTTGTGCCATTTTTATATTTAGCCAGTCATCAGTGTCTTGCTTTCTCTGTTCCATAGCCTGCATTGCCCTGACCTTTTGTTGCTTAAGCACCCTTTCTTTTGCTATCTCTCTATCCTGCCTTTCTTGGTCCAAAATCATCCTTTCTTCCTCTTGTAATATTTTACCCAGCTCTCTGTCCTGCGATAGCCCTGCTAAACCCAAAGACTTCACCTCTTTAGTTAATTCTGTTATTTCCTTTGCTCTCTGTTCAATTAGTCGGTCCAGATGTTCTGAGTCCTGGTATACTGACTAGCTCCTCCTGCTGCCTGACTTTGTTCACCGAATGATCCTTCCTTGCCTCTATGCATCTCATCATACAGTTCCACATTTCCCTCAACTTCTAATTCCCCTTTAAGCTGCATAGTTCCTTTAATAACTGGATACAGTGCGCTAGCATTTGGTGAAGCAACAGGGGTGGTTGGGGCTGGAGTGAGAGCAGTGAAGGGAGAGAGAGTGGGAAAGGGAGGGCGACTCTCAGAGAGAGCTGTGAAGGGAGGGCTGTTTGTCTGTGCGGTAGAGGGAGGGCAGTTTGTGTGTGTGTGGTAAAGGGGGGGGGCATGGATTGAGGAAGGCAGAGGCAGTGGGCAGTGCATAGGGCGGTGGCTTAACTGTGTTAGTTACTACAGATAATTGGTTTGCAGTGTCTACTGGTTGTTCTAGAAATCATGTCTTTTCTGTTCTTTCTTTGTGCTTTGCCATCTCTTGAGCTCTGACTTCTTCTCTATCAGCCATCACTCTTTCAGCTTCCTTACTCCAGCAACCTCTAGCTTTTTCCCACAATTCCATTCCATCTAACAAAGCTTTTCTCTCTTTCTTCTTTCCATCTTTCTTGGTTTTCAAATCCTGATTAGCTATATAATTAGTCATCCAAATTTTCATACTCTTTATTTTTTCTTTATTCCATGTTCCCTGTTCTAGCCAGTGAAAGGGAGGCTGCTCTCCTTTCTTATATTTGTTACTTCTGGTATACCATTTTAGATCATTACACCACTTAGCCAATGCTTTACCATCAAAGCCTTTGTCTTGTAAGTTACACCATTCTACCGGGGCCACAGTGATAGCACGCTCTAATTCTTTGGTTGCTGCTTCCATGTTACACTAAATGGTTGTTTGCTTTATTTATTTAACAATAAATCAATGCACTTCTCTGCACTATAAAATGTCACAAAGGGTCCCACAAGTATGTAAATGATCTCCTTTTCACCAGTCACTTTATCTGTCACACAACCACTTTTAAGATTTGATTCAAATTTAAACTTAGCACTTACAATGCTCAGTTCTCTATATCCCACAATTGTCTTTGACACATTAATCTTACAACTGGATAAACTTCTCATCTCAGGCCAACTAAAACTAACACAAAAGATCTCTCTGATTAATTGGGCTATTTTAAATGCAGACGTAACTGTATTGATCTCAGAGGCTTCTGTTTTAGTTGTTAAGCTTCCTTCTGTTAACTTTTCTTTTGTCAAATCAAATACACTAAATAATGACTTTTCAATATTAGATAAAGATTTCAGGTTCCACCAAAATTCAATGTTTTCAGTAACAACTGACATTCAATCATAGACAATATTTTTCACACAGGATAACTCTTACCCCTAACTTTCAAAATCAAAATTCTCATATGGGTTGAATAAAATGCAGAAATACTCTTGGGTTGTTCTAAAACAATTCACTTATGGTAAATCCTTACCATGCAACAATTAATAAACACTTTTTTAACTTAAAGTTGGACCGAAGCTTTTTCCCTTGTCTCTCCCGTGTTTATTTGAGAGAGTAATTTATAGTATCATAGTTCATCGATAAAGCACCCTTGAACACTGTGTCCATATCAGTGAGCTCTCTATAGTATCATAGTTCATCGATAGAGGCACTCATAAACACTCACTCAAGCAAGCCACTGGTTTTTCCCTCACTCCAGTAGTCTCTCTCGCTCAACCTCGTTTGCACGTTCTAAGCTCCTTGGAACACAAACTATGCAAACTCTTCATATTTGTTTTACAGAGCAATTTATAGTATCATAGTTCATCGATAAATTACTCTCAAATACTCATTTAAGCAACCCACTGGTTCTCCCTCAACAAAAATCTTCTCTCTTATCTCACTTTGTTTCGTAACTTACACCAAGAAACAGCTCACAATCAACCGACTGGTTTTTCTTTCCTTTAAAAAGATATATCCGTACTCATCTCAGATACTCTTATTTAAATCAGCCCACTGGCTTTACAAAATTTAGATTCAACTGCCCTCTTGGCAAAATTAATGTTTTAGTTTGAGTCCATAAAATCAACAAAATTTAGTATAATTAAATGCCCTCTTGGCTATTAACAGTCAATGCCCTCTTGGCTATGTTAATATTAATTTCCATCAACTGTTTCACAGCTGGGTCTTCTTGACACTCAGATAAGAGTACACTTTACTCGGAAGACCAGGTTTCCCTATTAGAGATAATTTATCTTGTAATATCATCCACAAGTCCCTTCTCATTAATAGCAATACTAGTTCGTTTATGAGTTACAGAGAGAATTAAGGAATTCAAATGAAAACGCTGAGCTGTCTGTGTTTTCCAAACAGAGTCAAAAATCTCATCAATGCAGGTGAAAAAATGCCATAACGCTTTGCTTACCTTAATTTAAGAAGCAAGCGGCTGGCCAACCTTAGCAGTTTAACACCCACAAAGAAGAAACAATCGACTCAGGTTGGAGAACATCTCCCCCGACCGTGAACGGCCTCTGAACGATCCCACTCGGTTGTCCAATGTTCTCTCTTGTAACCCTGCTCGCAGCGTCAATATGTCGTGGATTTTTTTCAGGAGAATCAGAGACGGTTGAGATGCAAAATCCTCCTCAAAGTATTTTATTAAAGAATTGTGCTTGACAGCTTGAAACACAATACTGGTCATAGGGCGCATACACCTGCATTGGCAAAATCATGATGACAATGACCCCGCTCTGAGCCCTTCAGTGATTTAAATAGTGCCCCAGTTTTAGTAGCCCTCCCATTCGAACAATCTGTACTGTATCTCTGCGACCTTCAAGTTGCTACACAAAAAGACAGCCATTGCTGGTAAAACACAGTGCCTTTGTTTCTAAAGCATCATACAGCTATCTTGCTATCTTCACCAAGGTCACACGTCCCCCATCCCGGCCTAGCTGTGGAAAAACCCTGTCATGTGCAAGCATCAGAGAGACAACTTAATTCATTTAGACGTCAACCATAAAACACATTGAAAGTGTACTTTGTATAAAACATTTATACTTATCTTAAGATAAAACACTCAAAATTTCTCTACCATACTGTTAACTTCTGGAACGTTTTGAGAAGGTGTGCACGATTCAGAAAATTTCAAGATTCGATTCGATTCCAATTTTTAGGCTTTTTCGATTCAAAAACGATTCACAGTATGTAAATGTAGTTTACTTTTTCCTATGTGACTGATTGTAGTAGATTTACAATTTTAAAGAAAATAAACACAACAAATTAAATGTAGTTTGATATTACTTTATGTCTTTATGCAAAAAAAAAACTGATATGAAGCAATTAGATGACCCCTTTAATCAAACTCTATTAAATACAATAATATAGTATATTAATGATAGACAGTGCAGGTTTATAGATTATAAATGTGACTGGTGTTATAATGGTTATTATTTCTATTAGATAGAGCAGAAGCAGGAAAAGTGCCTCTCTTTCTATTTCTCTCTTGCCGATTAAAAAAAGCTAAATCTACTCATTATTTCAGATTCAAAAGTCTACTTGCTGTCCCAGTGACAGGGGACTTTACATACCATCTTTGCGTTTTGTAAATCTTGAGTCAGCTTGAGCTTTGCTCGTTCATTGCAATAGGTTTTAGAAAATATATGGTTTATTAATAATAATAGAAAAGAGCTAGCTTTAGCGTGGTAGCGCTCACGGCCACTCTCCGTTCGACTCGGGTTTTACACACAATATTAATCAGACTCGGGACCCGGAGTAATTAACTATGACTGACCCGGACCCGACTGACCATTTCAAATACAAACCCGGAACCATATGGGCCACGGGTGCTCCGTGAAGTCCTCTAATGGTAAAACTTTGCTCAAGTTCAAAAACATGAAGGATACAATGTGACACGAGCTTGTTCGCGTCGCATCCGTGAACGCATACAGAACTCATTATGTCGCACACAAAATGTCAGTATTAAAGAGTGTCATCATCACGGAAAAACAAAAAAGACAAAATTTGATGCCAGATTTACTTGGGCACTTGTTAACATGGGCAGCGCTGCACAGCAATGTGTGGGGAAACACTGTGACAAGAGTGTGCAGGCGTCAGTGTGACTTCGACGCGCCATCTATGGGAATACTGAGATAAACTCATTACAGGACGATAGTAACACGGCGTTAAAAAATATATATATGAATCCATTTTTGGAATTCTATTAATCGATTCTGAATCGGCAATGCTGGAATCGCGATTCAAATGTGAATCGATTTTTTTGCACTCCCCTAGTTTTGAGTGATGGAAAGTTCATTACATCTTTTCAAGCCGTAAGTATCATAATTCACTTCTCCTCAAGATGTTCAGTGTTGATTAAATAAGCTAAAACAATGAGTCCTAATAAACGTTGCTTTTTGTTTAAGTCCCACTTGAAGCAGGAGATTATGAAGATGGCTTCATTGCAGGATGACAGTTTAATATTCTTCGCCGATTGTGAGGGATACATTTCGGCTTATAACATCAATAATTACGCCCCGCAGCCTGAGCCAAAACCTCCTCAAAGTATGACATGTTTAAGTTGCCACTTAAACGCGTATTCAAGGTATACATTTAATCAGTATGTGTGTTGCCCCTGACCTATACAAGAAAACATATGGGGCTTTAAGGAATAACAAACTTGAAGGACAATCTCCTAGTGAAGACTTATATTTAAATGGATTCATTATGATCTGAGCAAATACTAATGTTGCAGGAGTGGTCTAAACAGTCTGAACTTCACAGGTACATTTGGTCAGGACATTTGCGACCTACAAAACCCATCGTTATTGGTGCAGCCGTTCCCCCTGAAGACTGACGAAAAGCATAAATAAAGAACATAAATACTTAAAGTTCAATTTTATTTTTTAAAATGTGCAGAAAAATCTGAACCCTGTGTGTAAATCAAAGGAAAGGGAGTTGTCAAGCAACACAAGAAGAAATGACGCTGAATCATTTTTATTAATAGATGATTACAGTTGTGCTAGAAGTGGAAAACTACAAATGTAATGTAGGGCTGAACGATATATCGTTATCGTATCTATATCTAGATATGAACTTTCAAGATATTACTATCGAAAAAGCCACGATATAGACGATATAGATTTCCCCTCTCCGTGCTCGCCCCGCCCTGCATACAACTCTGGCAGTCACACAACGAGCATCATTTTTACGAGTGCCCTGGCTTGAATGCACCGCTAAAGACAGCGCGCACACACTACAGAGACAGCGGAGAAATTAAAAAGAAAGAAAAAAAGTGCGGGAGATAATGCGGCCGGTGGTAGTGCATCTGACTTGGTGCCAAAACATAAACCATCTTCCATTTTTTGGAGGTATTTTGGATTCAGAAAAGACGATGTAAACCAGAGTGACGTGTTGTGCAGGTCGTGCTTAACAAAAATTGCGACTAAGCAAGGTAGCACAACAAACATGTTTCAACACCTGAAACAACACCATCGCGTGCTGCATGAAGAGTGCATGAAAATGAGAGAAACAATGGGGACTTCTCAGTCATCCCAAAATAAGCCAAAACAATGAGTCCTAATAAACGTTGCTTTTTGTTCAAGTCCCACTTGAAGCAGGAGATTATTAAGATGGCTTCATTGCAGGATGACAGTGTAATATTCTTCGCCGATTGTGAGGGACACATTTCGGCATACAACATTAAGAACTACGCCCTGCAGCCTGAGCCAAAACCTCCTCAAAGTATGACATGTTTAAGTTGCCACTTACTTAGCGCATTCAAGGTATACATTTAATCAGTATGTGTGTTGCCCCTGACCTATACAAGAAAACATATGGGGCTTTAAGGAGTAACAAACTTGAAGGACAATCTCCTAGTGAAGACTTATATTTAAATGGATTCATTATGATCCGAGCAAATACTAATGTTGCAGGAGTGGTCTAAACAGTCTGAACTTCACAGGTACATTTGGTCAGGACATTTGGGACCTACAAAACCCATCGTCATTGGTGCAGCCGTTCCCCCTGAAGACTGACGAAAAGCATAAATAAAGAACATAAATACTTAAAGTTCAATTTTATTTTTTAAAATATGCAGAAAAGTCTGAACCCTGTGTGTAAATCAAAGGAAAGGGAGTTGACAAGCAACACAGGAAGAAATGATCCTGAAACATTTTTATTTTTATTAACAGATGATCACAATTGTGCCAGAAGTGGAAAACTACAAATGCAGTGTAGGGCTGAACGAAATATTGTTATCGTATCTATATCTAGATATGAACTTTCAAGATATTACTATCGAAAAAGCCACGATATAGACGATATAGATTTCCCCTCTCCGCGCTCGCCCCGCCCTGCATACAACTCTGGCAGTCACACAACGAGCATCATTTTTACGAGTGCCCTGGCTTGAATGCACCGCTAAAGACAGCGCGCACACACTACAGAGACAGCAGAGAAATTAAAAAGAAAGAAAATGAGTGCGGGAGATAATGAGGCCGGTGGTAGTGCATCTGACTTGGTGCCAAAACATAAACCATCTTCCATTTTTTGGAGGTATTTTGGATTCAGAAAAGACGATGTAAACCAGAGTGACGTGTTGTGCAGGTCGTGCTTAACAAAAATTGCGACTAAGCAAGGTAGCACAACAAACATGTTTCACCACCTGAAACAACACCATCGCGTGCTGCATGAAGAGTGCATGAAAATGAAAGAAACAATGGGGACTTCTCAGTCATCCCAAAATAAGCCAAAACAATGAGTCCTAATAAACGTTGCTTTTTGTTCAAGTCCCACTTGAAGCAAGAGATTATTAAGATGGCTTCATTGCAGGATGACAGTGTAATATTCTTCGCCAATTGTGAGGGACACATTTCGGCATACAACATCAAGAACTACGCCCTGCAGCCTGAGCCACAACCTCCTCAAAGTATGACATGTTTATGTTGCCACTTACTCAGCGCATTCAAGGTATACATTTAATCAGTATGTGTGTTGCCCCTGACCTACACAAAACAACATATGGGGCTTTAAGGAGTAACAAACTTGAAGGACAATCTCCTAGTGAAGACTTATATTTAAATGGATTCATTATGATCTGAGCAAATACTAATGTTGCAGGAGTGGTCTAAACAGTCTGAACTTCACAGGTACATTTGGTCAGGACATTTGGGACCTACAAAACCCATCGTCATTGGTGCAGCCGTTCCCCCTGAAGACCAACAAACTGTCAGAACAACATAAATAGAGACAGCGGAGAAATTAAAAAGAAAGAAAATGAGTGCGGGAGATAATGCGGCCGGTGGTAGTGCATCTGACTTGGTGCCAAAACATAAATCATCTTCCATTTTTTGGAGGTATTTTGGATTCAGAAAAGACGATGTAAACCAGAGGGACGTGTTGTGCAGGTCGTGCTTAACAAAAATACTAAGCAAGGTAG
Source organism: Misgurnus anguillicaudatus (assembly GCF_027580225.2). Lineage (NCBI taxonomy): Eukaryota > Metazoa > Chordata > Actinopteri > Cypriniformes > Cobitidae > Misgurnus > Misgurnus anguillicaudatus. The sequence goes on from NC_073341.2 coordinate 20,380,950, forward strand.
CACAACAAACATGTTTCACCACCTGAAACATCACCATCGCGTGCTGCATGAAAATGAGAGAAACCCCAGGGACTTCTCAGTCATCCCAAAATAAGCCAAAGCAAAGTTTGATTGCTGACGCGTTCAGTAGCGTTACGCCGTACGAGTCGACGTCCACATGACACAAAGAAATTACAGACGCTATAACATACCACATTGCAAAAGACATGGTACCCGTGTGCACAGTCTTTAAAAAAATGGTTCGGACGCTGGACAAGCGTTATAAAATACCATCCCGAACACATTTTAATCAAGTGGCCATCCCGAAACTTTATAATGAGTGTAAAATGAGTGTGGAATCCGAGCTCCGTGAAATCGATCATTTCGCCACAACCACGGACCTGTGGACGAGCCGGACAACTGAACCGTACATAAGTTTAACAGTTCATTTTATCACTACAAACTTCGAACTCAAGACCCACTGTCTGCAGACATCATTCTTCCCCGCGGAGCATACCGGGGATAATATAGCAGAGGAGATGAGAGGTGCGTTAGCAGACTGGAACTTGAAGGAGGACCAACAAGTTTGCGTGACGACAGATAATGCGTCGAATATGATAAAGGCTATGGAGGTGAATGGCTGGACGCGCCTTCAGTGCTTCGGACACAGGCTACAACTGGCTATGGGATCGTTATGTTTATTTTTAATAACTTTGAGACAGAGAGAGAGAGGTCTGTCTGAGTGAGTGAGTGAGTGAGTGAGAGAGAGAGAGAGAGAGAGAGAGAGAGAGATTATTTTTTTGATTTTTCAAAAAAACATTTATTACATAAAATGGAACAGACTACAACATATCAGCCATTCCAGAAAAAGGAGAGAGGGAAAAACATCAACCTAACAAAAAGAAAAATGCAACTCTTCTTCAACAATCTCACAGAGAGTCCCATTAATGCACCAAATTGATTCAAACAGTGAAAGATCATGCATTAATTTATAGTAATGGAAATCAATAAAAATTCTGGACTTCACAAGTCTTGAAAAAGAGAGAGAGAGAAAACAATCTGCATTATTATGTGGTTATTAAGCTGTTGTAATATAATCATGAATTATTTTTGTACATCTATTTTTCCAAGAAAACGCAGTGAAAGGTGACAGCCGGATCACATGGATTAAAGTGAAAAAAATTCTTCTGACTGAAATTTTTTACAGGCCAAGTCATATTTCTTTAACTAAAACTTAATGTAGGCGAGACCAATAGCATTTTAAGGGGAGATTTTTTGCCATGTTTAAGTCTCCTGTGGCATAATAGGTTGCTGTAGTTTGCATGGCATTTAAGATGAAGGCGAAACAGCTAAATAACTCACTATATAAAAAGAAAACATGAATATCATCACCTTTAATGAATCTTTTATTAATTATTTATTAATTGTAAATGTATTTATTTTAGCATTTACTAATAATTTTTTAAATCAAAGTTGAAACTGTTAATATTAGTGAATGCACCATGAACAACCATCAATTACTGTAATGACATAAACAAGAATTCCTTAATGCTTATATACTCTATATTTCAAATTATTTGTTCATAATGCAATTACTAATGTGAACAAAACAACTTTTTAATATCATATTATTCAGTACCCATAAACGAATAATCCAGGGTCTGTTATGTTCACAAAACAGCTTACAGTCACAGCTCTAATACAGTAACGTTATGTATGAATATAAACCCTGAACGTGTAACTCGAGTTAAACTCTTGTACAATTCGCACAGGATGTCTGTAACCATAGTGACTGTTGTTAATTGAATGACTGTACATTTATCAACAAATTATTATGTTACAATAGAGGCAGCGCTGATGAGCTATTTTATGCGCAATGGTTCTGCTGTTTACTTTCTCCTAAGACCTAAATGGTCGTGTTTATATGAGGATACTTGCAAAGACAGGATTTTTGACGCATATTTGTATTTAAGGCCAATAAAGTGGCAAAATACTCACAAGCTCAATGAGAAGCGAATGCGCGGCTTACGTGTTCAGCTCTGACACACAAACAGCGGACGCATTAAGCACTGTTGTTTGTGTTTGAATGGCTTAATATCACTTGTTTATAAATTGTGGCGCTTAAATATATGTACAAATGTTACGTTTTTTGAGACCACACGCAAATGAAACCTATATGGGGAGGCTGCAGACCTGGAGCCGGTAGATCTACGCCCCTGACAGTTTTACAGACAGTAAAAAAATCCATATAGTCCAGGTCTGGTCATCTTGGTTTTTGTTATTGGAGATAAAAATAAGGATCATGGGTTTAAATAGTTTTGCATTATGATACGAGTGTAAATTAGCGTGTTTTCCTGTGGCATTTGAAATCGATTGGACCCGGAAGCGGCGCATGATGACGTCACACATAACTATTTATATTTATTTATAAAACGGTTAGTTCCAATCCTTGATTCTGATTGGTCAATAGGTGTGCTTTATTCATGATAAAACACTGCTATGACCGCTTCACCCAATGGTTCTATTTAATATCACTGCGCCCTTAGCAACACCCTAAGCAACACATAAACATATAATGAGACAAAGTCTGAGAACAATTTGTTGTTTTTATTTGAGCTTTCATGTTGTTCGCAGTCTGGGACTATTGTTTCCAGCGGAAGGAATGCTTTTATTGATTTAGCTTCATGAAAGTTGCACTAATATTTTTTAAACTTTTATATTGTGTGGTAACCGTTTTAAAAAGCAATAAGGTACTCGAGGCAAGTGCTGTATCGTGAATAAGTAACAGCTGAAGGGCGTTGTTAGGCACGACGCGAAGACAAAATGAAATTTCTTCTACACAGTATCATCATAGGCTTTAGTAGTTTTTCGAACAACAAATTTGTTCTCCATCTGCAATATTACCCAAGAAATATTCATCAGTAAGTACAGATTGAATCATTTTCTTTGTCATTTTTGACACACATTGTATCACACAAGTCAAACACATTCATATCAGCAAAAGAGCAGATAATATTGGAACGAATATTTTCAACAGTTTCTCCCACCAAGATCCTCCAAACAACCATTGCGTCATATCCTCAGTTGTAACATAACATTGTCTTTTTCCATGGCGTCGCGCAACTTTGTGAGATTGTTGATGGCCTGTTCAATAATTGCCCCGTCTGCATCATTAGCAGGAATGAAACTGCAACAACTTGCTCCGATAATCCGGCAGACACCTCAGAGGGAGGCGGTCAACTGGTCAAGCACCATACGGTCTTGAAGTTCCATCATACGTAGGGCTGTCAGTTCCTCACGAATGCCTTTCAATGCAGCTTGAGTAGAATTAACAAACTGTTCAAACCTGTAATCTACCCGACCAGTAGATAATGGTATATGGTCAGTCCACATAGCCAGACGAAGTTGGTTTGGGGATTAGCACCCATGGCGTTGGGTGCAGTGAAATAATCGGTACATGTGCTTCCTTTCCTGGCCTCAGACTCGTTGAAAACTCCTTTGCGGTTCGTTGTACAAGGGGTGTACGTGATGTAACAGTTCTGCTCCGGAACTCTTCCAAGGTAGCCGTTGACAACACCCAATGTTAGATTATTTTCAAAACAGATGAACTTTGTTCTTGGTGATACATGAATTGGACCATGCATTCTAACACTTTAATCTTCTGGCAGGTTCTTAAAAGTCAGTGTGTTTAAATCCACAGGAGGTGGCCTGCGATACTTTATAGTGGCATTCAATAATATTGGTGAATAAGCAGATGTCACGCATTCAGGAACCAACTCGTTGGTATTCCGTACCGGTTCAGGTTCCACGTGAGGATTCGTTCCTGACTTGGGCATCTTTGAACAAACGTAGCAGTTTGTGTGGTTTCCACTCCGTGCGACGTCCTTCACATAACGATACCACATGTTGATCTCGTAGGTGTTCTGGTAGTTTCCATTCTGTTGATCCATTCCTCTTTCTTGACTACTCCATTCCTCTCCGTTTCTCCTCATTCTTTTGTTGTTTTTCTTCGTCCCACCAGGGTCTACCTCACACACCAGCACGATTGCCAGGATTACGATAAACATCTTCAAACTGTCAGCCATTTTTCTTCTGCTCTGTAGGATCCTAAAACGGCGGAAAAGGGATCAGTTGGTTTCTTCACTAGGTTTGAGATGTCCAGCTAATCTGAGTATCTCTATACGATACACAGCCTACTAAAAAGGCTGCCCCCCTTTGTAGCCTAGTCTTCCCCACTAGTCCGCATCCAGGGGTGAGCTTTCCAGAGCTTTCAGTCTCTTGATGTGGCTGAGATGTATCCACGAAGGTCTTTCTGCAATCTTCACTGCTGTAGGAGTGGTAATGAGGACCTGATAGGGACCGTCCAACTTCGGGCTGGACCAGGTTTTTTGTTTGATGACTTTGATGAAAACGTAATTGCCTGGTTTCACAGCTGCTTCCCTTCAGTGTAATAAATGAAAATGACCATTGGCCTAAATTTTTAAGCAAATTTCTTGAAGGCTGCCGTCATATATTTCTGCGCAAACATAAAAACAAAAGAAAAGAAAACAAAAGAGCTCCATGGCCAAAAAACAACTTTGTTTAAACAGATTTGTTAGGAAATATCTTGTTTTGACTATTGCTAGAAAATAACTAGTTTTGACTCCCAAAGAAACTATAGAAACCATTAGGCGACCAAAAGATCACAAGCTAAACATTTGCCCCCCACCCCATATCATCATGAGGTGGCCCCCTCGTCACTAAAAGACAAAGTTCTTCTCATGACTCTATCCCACATCTCATGTCTAAGATTTGGGGAGTATAATGAATGAATGAAAAAATAAAATGTTATTTAAAATAGTGTTATATAAAAATAACTTTTATATTAAAACCATTTGCCCTGGCACAGTATTATGTTGTCGTATTAGCCATAAAGGAAGCAAAGCTTTTCTTTGTGGGGAAAAACTTTACACCAAATGAAAAAATCTATAGTTAAAACCCTTGTATTTCGATGAAAAGTTATGGTCACACTGCAATTCAGAAAACAGCCCTGAGGTGTTCTGCTTAGAATTGATTGGGGTGCCGATTTTATGTTTTTGAGAATTTGTGCATCCGCAAAAATTTTGTTTGCATGATTCCTAAAACCCCCTCTCCCATTTGCATTAAAATGTGAACACATTTGAAAATCGCCTAAGCGTCTGACACTGTGTATCTGTTTGACCAAATAAGGAAAAGGCTTTTGGAGTTACGAATCGGTGTTAAAATTATTATTTTAAATCCATTCTCATTTCTCCTTTCTGGAGCATTGGATTTGAAAATCAGCTATGTCTGTGAGCTGTGAGTAGTTGGTCACCATAGATGACACATTGGAGCAGTAAGAGTCTGTCTGCCGTTCATGCGACTGGCAACCGTAGCTGCCTGGTCAGCAAGGGAACTCCCTTTACCTCACTGGTATCTCCCTTCAGGTGGGCTTTTACCACAACCTGTTCCCGGGACATCTCAGAAAACCTCTCTGCTGCCAACCTGCTCAAGAGTTAAGCACAGCTTCCCAGACATAACAAAAAAAAAATATATAAATGTTAGGTTTTCTGTTACTCATCAATTCACATGTTTTTTGTGATTTTTGCCTTTCATTTCCCTTTTTGTCCACAAAAGATAAACGTAATTGTAACAATCAAATTGGAATTTTTAAGTGACAGGTTGTCTAAGTATTCATCAACACTTAATGTTTGTATTATATCTACACAGTCACAATCATGGCTGTTTGGAATTGCTTCAGACAAACCAAGTAATTTAGCTGGATATTTTTATACAAATGGCACATGCCCTACAAACATTTTTTAAGTAAATATTAAATCTATAGGCAATGAAATGCTCTTCTATTAACTTTACCATAACCATCCCCGCTGTTGAGACATGACAAAGTCAATGGCTCAAAATCGCTGCATTAAGTGCTTCTCTGGTAGGGTCATACAGTCCATGATATTGGGGAGGACCTGTTTGGTAAGTGATATGGGCATTGATATCAGGGGGTGCTACAGGGACATTAGAGGCTGCTATGGGAACTGCAGGAATTAATTCTGGGCTTTCGTTTTGTGGCAGGGGAAGGAAAGGAGGCGCAGGTAAGGGAGGGGTTGGCCTTGCTCCTAGAGCAGTACAATTCCTATGTATGTGTACAATTCTTTGTGCTCTGCAAATGGCAAATAAAACTTTGAACTTTCATTATAGCCATTATCATAATCAATCAATCAATCAATCCATCAATTTATTTCCAGAGCACAATTAAACACAACTGCCGTTGACCAATGTGCTGTACAAAACAAACATAAAACCAATATAGGACGACATAAAACCCTAATATCACAATTAAGAGCAGGTAAAACACATTACCAAGGAACTGAGGTCGTAAAACATACGCAAAAAATACATAAAATATTACTACGGCAATGAGGTCACTAGTCATGTAGCGTAAGCCAACTCAAATAAATAAGTTTTCAACTTAGATTTCTTCTCTTTCCTGTTTTGAAAGCTGCTTTCATTTCTAACATTTCCACCAATGACCTACATTCATCTACATTTAATTTCCCAAACCACTGATATTTCTTTTTCCATATTTTTCCATATTTCTGATATTTTTTTAACTCACAAAGTCAACTTTCCCCGGCTCAGCAACATGGCACGAAAATACTTGTGCATGCAGGCCACCAGCTCTCCCTCAGAGAGAATTTTTAGTGCATCAGGCAACATTGTGAGTTGTCAGAGGTCCTGTCTGAAGCCAGACATGGTTAACAAGCTAGTGTTCCTGGCAAAGAATCTGTAGAAGTTGTGCTGCCTGTAACTACCTCTCTGTTAGTAGCAAATGCATTTTCTGCATACAGTTATGTGATCTTTTTAAGAATATAAATGTTGCACTTCAATGCACTTTCAATGATCCACCAGCTGCTGCATTTGTTATTTATTGTTAAAGCAGAGCTGCAGTAAAATGTTTGATTTGTAATTTTTTTTATTTTAATTTATGTTAATGTTGATGACTGGCAGTGAGTTCTTAAAAATAAAACTACACTTTCCACATTTTTTTGTCTTATGATGTTTCTATTTTTCTGAGAAATGCTTGGTTTTCACCGAACCCGTAGCCGTATCGCATCGTATCGACATCGAGATATCTGGCATGAATCTCGAGATATGAAATTTTGTCCATATCGTTCAGCCCTAATGCAGTGTAGTTTGGGTCGTTACAGTCTTAAAGAATTCACTATAATAATAATCATTCAACTTTAGTTATATGAGATTTTTATTTGGCCAGATTCCTATTATAAATGTGACCTGTCGATTTTGGTCAATTTGGTATTTTTCATAAAAATCTGTACATTACAGGGGACATTTCACAAGACTTTAAGATGTAAAATAAATCTTTACATATGTAAAGTTTTAGCTCAAAATACCCCACAGATAATTTATAATAACATGTTAAAGCGTAACTAAACCCCTGGTCAGAGCCTGACTCCACCCACTGGCAATATTTGAAAAATGCAAGAAAAGTATGCAGATCCCAACAGAGATAGAGGGGACGAACTAAGCTCGTACCAAGTGTGTGGTGAGATCGTAACAAGGGCGGGGTAAGCTTGAACCTGCTTACGTCACGAGTCATTTTTTGGACCCAACATCCAATAGGAAAATTCAACTGCAGTAGCCACCGTTCAACCTAAAGAGGGCAGCACTCAGACGTTTTTACACCATATATTGTAGTATTGAAACACTTTATATCCAAATGTCAAAAAACGTACTTAAATCAATGAACAGCACTAATAAACCGTCATTCTTACAGATCAGTAACTAAAAAAAGTTGGATTAGGGTTTAGTTACTCTTTAAAAATAAACACTAAAATAAACACTAAATGGCAGTGGTATGGTTGGATACTGCAGATTACGGGGCGGTATTATTATAATAAGATCCCCTTCTGACATCACAAGGAGAGTCAAATTTCAATTACTTATTTTTCACATTCTCGCAGAGAATGGTTTACAAAAACCAAGTTACTGGGTTGATCTTTTTCACATTTTCTAGGTTGACAGAAGCACTGGGAACCCGATTATAGCACTTAAACATGGAAAAAATCAGATTTTCATGATATGTCCCTTTTAAGCTTTTAAGCCCATATCTAATTATTCATGAAATATCTCAAATGATTTTTATGTGTGCGTTTTCTGAGAGGTGTACCATCCTAAATGTTTACCCCATTAATACAAAGATGCAAGCATCCACACATGTCTTACATTTTGGTTTGGATTTTAAAACATGCAGGATTTAAAAAAATGAAGTGCAGGACTTACTTGATGCTAAAAGAGTTATAGAGGCGTCAAGATTTGAAAATGTTCTTCTTCACACTAACTGACAGATCCGAAGCATGCACAAACCTGGATATATACTGTACATATTAGGGCTGTGCCGATACTTCGCGTTCCCCATTAAAAAGACCTGCTAGAAATCGATAGTGTATCGCAAGGCTCAGATTCTGTGTTTCATGCACAGCTTGTGCGTGTACTACGGCTCTGTGATCAGTAGGAAGTCCTTATCAATCTAAAATCACTATGAGTTTGAGTCGTTTATAACGTGCATTTAAAGAAACAACACACGCCAAACACAATAATTCAAAATATTTTTATTATCATGAAAATACCTGAAACAATCTGAAGAACAGCAATATAAATATCCCTTTAGACATTTCCTGGAATAGTGTTTGGTATGCTACTTCTTCTGTGGCACAAATGGCATTGCTGCACGAGAGCGCCCCCTGGCTTTTGGATGTGGCTGCATTTCACCGTAACTCGTTCAAATTCATTCATTGAGAAAACGCGCATTTGCACGATTAATCAGCACAGCCCTAGTACATATACAGAATTATAGTTTTAAAAGTATCTATTTTGACAAGAATTCACACAGACACAGTATAATCTGTCATGTCTTAAGTATATGTTTGATCTAATATATCTAATATAACTTATATTAGATCCTTGCATTACAGATCTTAAAGTTGTCTGTGTCGATGTCAATCAAACAATAAAAGAAAGAAAAAAAAATATATATATATATATATATATTGATATTTATGTGTGCCAAATCTATTAGTTTTACCCGTGATTTTAAGGTATTGATAGAGTAATTTTGTTTTCAAACCTTCAATCTTTAAAGCAACACTATGTAGTTTCCATGTAAAAATGACTTACAGCTCCCCCATGTGGTTGAAAAGCCCAACAGTGCCTGGTATCAGACACTCTTCTGCAGGCAGGGGAGGGGCAGGGCTATGTGCTCTACCCTCCACCGCCACTTTCAGAGTGTGCTTGTAGCAGCTAGGAGACTGCTCAGGTTGCAGCAACAGTACAATTTGTCCAGTTAAAAGTTGTTATATCACTGAAAAATTTTTAGAGACATTATTTAAAGGTAAAAAAACTACATAGTGTGGCTTTAACTTAAAAATTGACTTTGGTGACTCAACAAGTTTAGCTCTCTCTCGTTTATTGTCAGATTCCAACAAATAGTACATTGTTTTAAAGGTTATTTAATAGAGAATTTCAAAATCGAAATAACTCATTTTTAACACTTTGCTCATTACAACTCATTTTACCGGCATGGGTCACAAATGATTAACAGATTACAGTGTCTTTTATTCTGTATACTGTAAATGTAAAACCACACTTGACCTTGGTATAAAATCAGAGTAAAGACCTCCTTTTAATCATGATTTAAATGCACAAGGTCATCACTGAAGTGCAATGAATAATTTTTCACAGATTAACTTTTTCTTGTATTCGCAAGATGCATCTTATTAAGTAAAATCAGCAAGATTCATCAATCATAGAGATAGAAAATGAAGACTTTCTATAGGCGGAGCTTGCGGTGGAGCAGCCCCCCCCATTGGCTAGAAGGGTTTTTATAAAATAAATTATATTCCACATAAAATATATATATTAATTTTGTTTCTTATACATTTTAAAACGTTAATTTTAAGAAAATTGGCCACAAAAGTGGCCATCTGTAAATCGCTTTTGTCCAGCTGTCCAATCACAATGGAGGAGAAGCGGGACAAACAGTACATCGACCAATCAGAACTAGGGATGCACCGATACCACTTTTTCCATCTCCGATCTGATTCCCGAATTCTGAGTATCGGCCGATTCCGATACCTGCCGATCCGATACTACTGTATTTTTCTTCAGCAATTTAAATTACACACAGACACAGACACACTATATATATATATATATATATATATATATATATATATATATATATATATATATATATATATATATATATATATATATATATATATATATATATATATATTTATATTTATATATAAAATTATTTTAAAGTAAAAAACTATAATTTAAAATGATTTACAAGTTACAAGAACATTAATAATTATTAACCATGGTAGTGTTTAGGAGAAGATAAAATAGGCACGTTTGATCAAATAAGTATGCTAAATATATTTTCCTTAATTGCGCAAAAAGTCACAGTAAAAAAGATTTAGTGTGCAGATGGTTATTTTGGGAATTATGCACTTAACTGGACCTTTTATGCACATTTCGCGTGCAGAATTGATGCGCCTAAATCATATTGAGTGCGCAATACTGCGCTTCCTGGGTGCAGCACTGATGCTCTAGAAGCGTCCTCACACTCACATGGGAATCCTCGCTCCGCAATGGAAAGTTACGTTCATAACTATTAAACTGAGACTTTATAAAATCAGATCTTTAATAAAGGCTAACGTTACAGTTAACTTGTGTGTGTGTGCGTGTGTTGAATGACGCGTTTTCATCCATCCGCTTCTCATCAGTGGATTAACTCAGTTTGCAAGTAAGTTAACTTACAGTGTTTCTGTGAACATTAATATCTTTAAATGTGCGTTTGTTCCTTCACATGAAGCTATTGAGTGTAAGATGACTTTGATTATAGTGCATAAAAACGTTTATGGTGCTTTTATAATACTTTGTCGTTTTAATCGCTATCGGTTGTCAGTGACAACCATGGGTAACGCGCAGTATCGGAATTGGATCGGTCCTGTTAGTCCGATATCCGATCCAGCAAAAAAGGCCGGATCGGCCCCGATACCGATCCAGAATATCGGATCGGTGCATCCCTAATCGGAACATCTTTCCTCTACTACTGAAAAAACATAAAAGCTAATATATCTTGTCATTTACAATATATAACAGCCCGTGCTTACACAATATGATTATGCATTGATTAAACAAATTATCTGCAAAATCTGATACTTATAAAACAGTACTTCCGCGAAGGTTTGAATAATAGCAACCAACGCACATAAGCGCCTCCAAAGCGCCCTCACGCGGTCATTTATGAGAACAGCGCCTGGCGTGTGAAGCTGGCGAGTTTATTTATCCTCAAAAGATTACAGAAATTAATGGGCTAGTGCAGGGGTTTTCAAACTGGGGGGCGGGGCCCCCAGGGGGGCCGCGAGATGGTGCCAGGGGGGCCCCAGTTTTATGACATTTTATAAAATACATTAATTTATCATGAATTCTGTGTAAAAGCACTACTTTTTTTGTATAATTTAATATGTGTTTTAGTAAAATGTTGAGTTTAGAACAGTGTTTTGTCACAAATTTTCTTTGGCGGGCCACGAAGGAATGCACCATACACAAGGGGGGCCGCACGCTGAAAAAGTTTGGGAACCACTGGGCTAGTGTACTACTGTTCACTGCATATACATTTTCTGTTTCGTTTTTACTTGTATTTTAATTTAGGCATTGAATTTTGTTGTGTTTTAGAAGTAAAGAAAATGTCCTAAATTAACTAAATTAATTTTTTCTTGCAATGCATATTTGGGTAAGATATCGTTATTGTTTATAAACTTTAATTCATTATGATTAAGGACGATTCAATATTTGATCACTGTTTTATAATAAAAACAGGAGTTTCTAAATACAGTTGGACTCATTTCACTGATTATTCATATTATTAATAAAAACATACAAATAATTGTCCTCATTCTTTTCTTTTAACTGTGTTACAGGTTAATTAACTTTTTCTGCATCTTTGAAAAAGTTGCCAGTCAGCCCCGCATTTTTTAGGATTTTTCATTGACAAGGAAGCATTTTTTTTCTTAATTGGCGAAATAACTCACCAGTGGCGGGGGAAAAAGAGAAAGCTATTATCATGTTTTATATCTAACATTCATGCTATTTTAATGTAATCAATGAAAATGCATAGCACATGTACTGGTGTAAAACAGTGTGCCCCCCAGACTCAAATGTCAAGCTACCGTTTACTGTCAAGATACTTTTTTAATATACCCTGCCTTTAAAGGTAAACCAGAAACTTGTTATCAGCCACAGGGAAAGTAATGAATCAGCGAAACGTCCATATAATCTGATGAAACTTAATCAGATAAGATATTAAGGAAGTGTAGGGAGGTGTGGGGTATTTTAAAGACATGCTGTTTTTTAAGATGTTCTAAGTTCACAGTGAACTTGTAAAGCTTTCGTAAAGTAAGCACACAGCAACAAATATGTAAAAAAATTCTTCCGCCAAGCAATGTAGTTCCTCAGAAGCGGAATGGTTGGTTGCCAAGCAAAGCAGACGCAGTGGCGCAGTAATATTGCTTTAATAACCCATCACAGGTGTAACAGGAGTCAAAGGGCAAGTGTCACATTTGGCAAAAACAGGAATGAATAACAAATACATTTTCTCTTTCATCTGGATTGACGCTTTGGGAAGTGCCACTTAAGGACAATTAAACAACTTTTGAAATTTGCCTTAACTTTGCATAACGAATGTTTGAAAGAACAGTGAGATATACCTTGATGATTTACTGCTGCCGGTCGGATTTCTCAGCATCTCATGGGGCGAACTAAGGAGTCACCAAAATGATAAAAGATAATCAATAAAAAAATACTTTTCAAGTGGAAGTGTTCCCAAGAAATGTATTCCTTGTGCAAAAATTGTAAGTTTAACAACACCTCAGTAAATCAGTGTGTGTGTGTGTGTGTGTGTGTGGGGGGGGGGGGGGGGGGGGGGTCGGACACTTCCGTTTTTTAAAGTGTATATAAATATTAATATATCATTGCATTTAGGTCCAAAATGACTAACTGAATTCCAATAGATGGCGCTGCAGTATTATTCATTGCTGCCCTGATATGAATGTGTGAAAAATGAGCATGGCCACGCATGCACACACACACACACACACACACACACACACACACACACACACACACACGCATATACATCTATACTATTTAAGCAAATATCTATGAAATATGTGTGCATGCATATACTAATGTGAAATACATCAGTCAAAAAGCATCTTGAAGAGGTTTTGCTAATAAATGCATGTAAAATTAAATGATAGGAATCAGTGGCGGCTCGTGATGCTCTTCCGAGGTGTGCAAATTCAAAATATGTGTTTGGAGTGTCATGTGTGTTCCTTGTGTTTTCAAAAAAGGCCTATGTGTTTGTTGTGTCATGTGAACCATGTGCATGACGTGTTTTGTCAAAATAAGTGCCTGCTGCACACGGGTCAAAATCGTTTATGATAAAAGAGACACTCACATTCACAAAATACATTCAAGAAACAGTAAACTCTGATTACACATGAGATTATGTGAGTATCTGGCAAACGCGAGCATCTCTTTTATCATAAACCCTTTAGACGCGTCTGCAGCAGGCACTTATTTTGACAAGACACACATTGTCTTGAGATAAAACATTTAATTCAGGCTATATTTCTGAAATGGTCGTAAGCTGATTTGCTTATTGCTTTCACATGACTACAGAAATATAGGTCAGACACTAAGATTACACCAAGATTTCTGACTTTATTTTGTGTCTTTAGAACCCTAGAGTCAAGGTATGCGTTAACCTTAAGAGTTTCATTTTTATTTCCAAATACAATGACTTCAGTTTTGTCTTTGTTTAACTGGAGGAAGTTTTGACACATCCAACTTTTAATTTCATTTATGCATTTACATAGAGAGTCAATGGGCCTGTAGTCATTGTGACAGGGCTAAATATATCATCTTCATAGCTGTGGTATGCAATTTGGTTCTTTTTCATTATTTGACCAAGTGGGAGCATACAGGTATACAAATTAAACAGAAGCGGTGCAAGAATTGAGCCTGTGAGACTCATGGATGTCCACTCAGATTCATGGTTAGTTATGTTCACATAACCTCTCCCTTTTAGGTATGATTTAAATAGTGTGTTTTGCGTCCAATCCTTGATGTGTACATTATACACATTCAAGTTATTTTATGTTATAAATACCTAGATAGTTATCTTTGTATTAATGTATTTAATATCATTATTATTAAGATTTTACAGGTCAAATAATGTATTTGTCATGATTTTGATAGCCTGGTTATAAAAAAATACTGCCAAGAAAGCATTTTGGTTTTATGAACATGCAGACAAACATGTCGCTGTTCTGATTTATTGTTGTTTTATCAATGACAAAAGTAATTAGTAGCGTTACTTTTAAGCCTTGTGTTGCAATCCACATAATATATTTAACAAAGCAATGAATGTTTGGTCATTTCTTATTTAAAACCCTTGTCTATAGCTTAGCTACAAAGTGTAAATATGAAATGCAAACAGCAAAGGTGAAAAAAATAGAAAATACATTAAAGGAACAATAATATCGTCGCTGCCTGATGAAACTCAGGTATGTCCAAAACGGTAACTTTTCAGAAAGTGAAAAAAACACCGTATATCAAAAGCAGTTGAATGTAGCGTTGTCATACTTGGTACGGCATATTTACATGTAACCCTATTCTTGCCAGTGTCATGATATAATCCACATTTGACCAAAATTGAGTTTAAATGGACATGCGTGCATATTTTACAGTAACTTTGATCGATACGCGTTCTTCCGATCATTAATTAGAATGGCCAAGTCGCGTTTCGTATTGACAGATGAACACGCTCAGTTTATTAAATAGCCTACGTCTTAGTTAAATACGCTTACTTTATTCAATATTAATTATAAGTGTATTAAATGTCTCTTGCAAACCATTAAGGGACAATGAATCAATACACTGACATGGTAATGCTACACAACAGTTTGTGTTGAAAAGTGGTGGGGACAAAAGATCTTATAAAAACATTACTGCAGAACGGGAAAAATATTGAATAACGCGCATCAAAAATGGGCATAGCGTAGGCCAGTCAACAACAAGAAAATACTCAGCATAAATTTATAAACCCTCAACAATGTCGAATGCACACATCACACATGTAACAGTCCCTGCAACACCAGCTCAACCAAACAGTGCCAAAGCACCATACCGTAGAAAACAGCAGCGCGTTTAATAAATGATTACAATGAATTTCATTACACATGTACAAGAAAACACACCATAAGCATACAACGCAACACATGTGAGACTAGACCACAAAACCAGTCTTAAGCATCGCTTGATTTTTCAGAACATTTTAACCAAATGCTTTCAAAAAGTGGTGGGGAAATCCCCAGCGTAAATATCACCAATGCTAGACAGATACTTTGTTTGCACAATCCTACCGTAATTAAGTAACTCCTAGATGTTAGACTGCCGTCCGGGGGAAACGTTTACCTCGAAGGAAAGTCATTGTCATGTTTATTCGACTATATCCAGTGCTGAGGTTTGATGAAACTTTAAGAGACCGGCGAGATGCTTCACAGGCGGAAGATATGCGGCGTGATTGACAGCTTTGACACCAAATGGGTACGTGAAAATCAGATGACATGATTTCACAACTTTTCATTGGCTATTTAGGTATGTGACGCATACTGTATATGGAAATGAACCTGGACATTCAATCTGTCGAAAAATCTCAAAATCGGCAAAATGAACATACGTGAGTTTCATCGGACAGCGACGAAATATACAATGCACATCAGGGAACTACACTAACCTTTTCCATTGGTGGCACTTGCGCTACCAACTTTTTCAGTTACTGGCGCAAAATATGATTTGATCGCATATATTTTTTTCAAGTTATATTAAGGCGCTCTGGATAATAATGAACAATAATGAAACTGTATTGCATACAGATATGCTTTTTATTTTACTCGCCATCTTTTAAACCACATGCCTTCTTGTTTTCTTAAACGTTGCAGTGTTTCTCACAGATCTGAAATTTACTTGGTGGTGGTAACCGGTAAAAA
Organism: Misgurnus anguillicaudatus; assembly: GCF_027580225.2. Taxonomy (NCBI): domain Eukaryota; kingdom Metazoa; phylum Chordata; class Actinopteri; order Cypriniformes; family Cobitidae; genus Misgurnus; species Misgurnus anguillicaudatus. Next base: position 20,397,083 of record NC_073341.2, read on the forward strand.
GGGCAATCATTACCCACTGACAAATAATGGTCTACTATACATGTGACGAAGAACTATAATGTGTGACACAACACAATACTTTGATTTATTGAAAATTAATATTAATTTCACATTATATTTCATCAATCTAACCACCCCAAACTTTCTTTGCTATTAACAAAGCTGACACTGTTTGTCAAAGCACCACGAAAACACTTACTGTTTTTGCACTGATATATGAAGCAATTAGACCCCTTTTATCAAACTCAATATAATACAATACTATGTATAGTATATTAATAGACAGTGCAGGTCTATAGATTATAAATGTGATTGGTGTTATGACTGATGTTATAATGGTAATAATTTCTATTAGATAGGCACTTTTACTGCTTCTGCTCTATCTTTCTATTTCTCTCTTGTCGAAGCTTAATCCACTCATTATTTCAGATTTAAAAGTCTACTTGCTGTCCCGGTGACAGACTTTACATTGCTTTGGTCGTTCAGTGCAATTGGCTTGACATTAGCATTGCTTTTTGCTACAATATCTGTCCAAACTTAATATGGATATGGTTTTAGAAAGGATATGGTTTATTAATAATATGATTATTAAAAAAATGTGAGAAAGAAAATGCAGCGCGTGCTCGTAACAAGAACCATCGCCATAGAAACCGAAGGCACGCTGAAACTGCACTCGAGCTTTAGCGCGGTAGCGCTCATGGCCGTTTTCCGATCGACTCGGATTATAAGCACAACATTAATCAGACTTGGGACCCAAAGTAATTAAACTAGGACCTAACCGGACCCGACAGACCATTTAAAATATAAACCCGGAACCATACGGGTCCCGCGTCCTCAGTGAAGAAAGACCTCTGCTCAAGTTCAGAAACATGGAAGACACTGCACTTGCGTCGCACCTAATTCATTGAGAAACAGCTGAGCACGCAAACGCACACTCATAGGGAGAAACACGATGTGAAATGAAGCCAACGTGTTGATGGCTCGGAGCACGTTATAAAACGTATTCTTAAAATCCACATTTCTGTTTTAATAAATGCTCATAGTAAATCATAGCATATTGTCTAAAACATTAGGTAGCACATTTGCGACCGATTAAAAATTAGGGTCGCAACGGCAGTTCAAAAGGTCGCAAATGCGACCATTTTGGTCGCAGTGTAGCTCCCTGCACATAGAGTATATCGTCGCTGCCCGATGAAACTTACGTACGTCCAAAACGGTTACTTTTCAGAAAGTGAAAAAAAAACACTGTATATCAAAAGCAGTTGAATGTAGTGTTGTCATACTTGGTACGGCATATTTACATGTAACCATATTCTTGCCACTGTAATGATATAATCCACATTTGACCAAAATTGAGTTTAAATGGACATGCGTGCATATTTTACAGTAACTGTGGTCGATACGCGTTCTTCCGATCATTAATTAGAATGGCCAAGTCGCGTTTCGTATTGACAGATGAATACGCTCAGTTCATTAAATAGCCTACGTCTTAGTTAAATACGCTTACTTTATTTAATATTAATTATACATTTATTAAATGTCTCCTGCAAACTATGAAGGGACAATGAATCAATACACTGACATGGTAATGCTAGACAGCAGGGGCGTCAGTTTGTGTTGAAAATTGGTGGGGACAAAAGATCAGATAAAAACATTACTGCAGGACAGGAAAAATATTGAATAACGGCGCATCAAAAATGGGCATAGCTAGGGATGGGCACGAGTACTCGATTGCTCGAGTACTCGAACGTAGCATCGATGATCGATCATGAAAACGATGATCATGTGGGTTTATTTATTTATGTATTATGGATATGGTGGCATTTGGCTAGCTGGTTAGCATTACAAGTGCATCTGATAGTGAAAATTGGGTCTGGAGATGCGTGTTTGACGTTGTGTCGAGCTACGCAGACCGGCGTATGACATCAGTTACGTTACCATGCGTGATTCAAAAACAAACGGCGCGGCGGCAACTCGCCGATCCCTTGAAGCAACCCGCCGATGCGCGCAATGCACGGCAGCCCACCGATCCTGTGAAGCCGGCCACACCTCACCTCACATCACTGAGGCACTATGGTTTAAAAGGATGCCGTGATTTTCGGAAATACAGTCAGTCAGATGCAAAATGTACAGCGCCGTCGAAAGTTCAATGGGTTATCATCAAATATCAACAGATACCAAAGAGCCATACGAGCATCTTGAACAGGTAAGGGACGACGTCATGACACAGCTTATCGCTAAAATGATAGCAAAGACTTAAAGCTGCTTAATGTTATGAAGCTTGTGCTTTGACTGGACATGTTTAAAAGCGCGCTGTTTATGATGCACAGCAACAACGGGAGTTAAACTTTCTGTACATAACTTTGTTGAAAACTTAGATGAAGTCTTGCATTTTATGCAGACAGATGCACGTTGTACATTTATGTTGTATAAAGGCTTAATATTATGTAGAGTGCGTCATGTAGAAAGCGCTTCGGTTTGTGTTTATTAACCCTTTAGTTTCACTTCATCACGCAGCTAATTCCTGTAAGAGGTTTCTGTTAAAACCTCTTTTTAATTCATTAATAATCTAGTATGTGTTCAGTGTTCTCTCATAGTTTATTCAAAATTAAGTTTTATTTGAGTGTTTTTAATAAAAATATTTTCATTTTCACCATGACGTGTACGCCCCGCCCCTTTGATTGCCCCGCCCCCAGTTAATCGAGTACTCGTGATCGAAATGAAAAAATGACATAAATGCACATCCCTAGTCATGACACAGCTAATCGCTAAAATGATAGCAAAGACTTAAAGCTGCTTAATGTTATGAAGCTTGTGCTTTGACTGGACGCGTTTAAAAGCGCGCTGTTTATGATGCACAGCAACAACTGGAGTTAAACTTTCTGTACATATTAGTTGAAAACTTAGATGAAGTCTTGCATTTTATGCAGTCAGATGCACGTTGTACATTTATGTTGTATAAATGCTTAATACTATGTAGAGTGCGTCATGTAGAAAGAGCTTCGGTTTGTGTTTATTACCCCTTTAGTTTCACTTCATCACGTAGCTATTCCTGTAAGAGGTTTCTGTTAAAAAAACATTTAATTCATGAATAATCTAGTATGTGTTCGTTGTTCTCTCATAGTTTATTCAAAATTAAGTTTTATTTGAGTGTTTTTAATAAAAATATTTTCATTTTCACCATGACGTGTACTCCCCGCCCCTTTGATTGCCCCGCCCCCAGTTAATCGAGTACTCGTTCTTCAGACCTATGGATTAATTGAAATGAAAAAATGACATAAATGCACATCCCTAGGCATAGCGTAGGCTAGTCAACAACAAGAAAATACTCAGCATAAAACCCTCAACAATGTCGACTGCACACATGTAACAGTCCCTGCAACACCAGCTCAACCGAACAGTGCCAAAGCACCATACCGTAGAAAACAGCAGTCGTTTTAGTCAATGATTACAATGAATTTCATTACACATGTACAAGAAAACACACCATAAGCATACAACGCAACATATGTGACTAGAGCCCGACCGATTTATCGTTTTGCCGATTTTATCGGCCGATATGAGCATGTCGCAGATATATCTGTATCGGCGTATAAGCCGCAGATATGCGCCGATATGAACGTTTGTTACAGAACAAGTTAAATGCATTTGAAAGATGTAAGTACTTGTTTGTCCAGCAGAGTGCGCCCTACTGGTTGCTAATGGTGACCCAGGTCACTCACTGTAGTGACACCATCCAATCCCCCACCCCCTTCACTTCAGTCAGTCTCTCAGTTCAGGTGGCATGGAAGCAGTCACGCAGTGTCTTCTTCACAACATTGTTACACCTGGTATTAAGACGCGCTTTGGTCGATTGGATTGTAAATGGACAAGAGAGACGCATTCCCGTTTACATTTGGTGTTTTTAATCCGTCTCTTTGTTGACTTGCGAGTTAAAACGCAAGCGGGAGAAATGACGCGAGACGGAGAAATGACACGTTTGAACTACGCGCAGCCGTGCACTTATATATCACTATATGGGATTACTGCTGCTTGTGTTGTTAGTTAACATGCTAATTTCAGAGCAATTGATTCAATAAGCTCGCGCAACTCTACACCCTTGCTAAATAAAAGAGGCGGAGCGAAGACGCTTTAGTTTTATAAAAGTCTAAAGTTTGCACGGAACCCTGGGTTTGTGTTATAAAAACGTTGTGCATAACATTAAACATAGCGTACATTAGTATGTGCTCCGTCAAGCATTGTCTTCGTAACGGTGAGTGGCTAACAAATTTGTGAAGTACACAACTTACTGTAAAGCTAATAATCAATGACTTCATAAGTTTCTCTTTGTAACGTTATTCTTGTCAAAACTGCAAATGATGCAAGTTTTATGTATTTTGTTCTCTTTGTGTTTTATAGTTATTTATAATAAGTCAAGTTTACTGTTTAGTGCACTGATATCCGACTCATTTTGGATAATAAAGTTTATTGTTAACTTCTTGCCTATAGTATCTTTGTCACATTAATATAAGTGTTGGATCACCACATTTGTGAGTGATCACCACATTTGTGAGTGATCATTGAATTGCATTGTATTTATTCATATACAGTATATTATGTTAAAGTATATAGTGTATTCTATGTACAGTACTGTAGTATAATATACTGCAGTATGTGTACTGAACCATAATATACACATAAAGATATCGGCCGATATATCGTTATCGGTCTTTTTTACTCCCGAATCTCTGTATCGGCATCGGCCCAAAAAAACGCATATCGGTCGGGCTCTATATGTGACACTACAAAACCGATAAGCATCGCTTGATTTTTCAGAACATTTTAACCAAATGCTTTCAAAAAGTGGTGGGGACATCCCCACTGTAAATTACACCAATGCTACACTGTAAAAAAATCCAACTTTAAAATGTTCATTCAACAAAGAACATTAAGTAACTTGAACAAAGATTTCTTTGTTGAAGGGCGTCAATTGATTATTTTGTGTTCACTGAATGAAAAGAGCATAATCATTCAGCTAACAAATATTATTTTGTTGACTGGACTTGTATAAGTTTGTATAAGTTTTTGTCCAATTCGTTCACCCAACTTGCCAAACTGAGTAATCTGAACAAGCAATTAAAAAAAAAAACAATGGTCGGAATGGTTCCCAGCATGCATTGCGACATGTTCACTTCTTTGGTTAATATTTACTAAAAAAGATGACTGCTTTAATGTTTGCTGGATTTATTTATGTTGTTATGTTATTAATGTTAGTTATATGTTGTATTTTTAGAGTAATTTTTAAAGAATTATGTTTGTTCATTGTTACCATGATTGAGAAGTGTGTGTTCAGTAGGGCCCTATAATTTCCACGATCACGGAATTGCGGACGGAATCGCGGAATTGGCTAATTAACACGGAATCTAGTATTAACGCGGAATTTTGCGGAATTTTACATATTTTGAATAAAATTATGTTTTTGTGTGGGAGACGAACGTATGTCTGGGGGAAATGCAGACCGGGGGGAAGTAAATCTGGGCGACACGCCCCCTCCCGTCGTTTCAGACCCCCTCCAAAACACTGAAACCATGGTGAAGCGGCTCTCCACGACTCTGCTTTCGTCAGCGAAAAAATTACGAAATTCGACGCTAAGCACTTAGTTCCGAGCAGGTCTCACATGACTTTTATGTGACCGGAGAACTGTTATTTTGGAAGTTTAGTCACCACTCTGTTCACGGTGAGCGCAAAGATACATGCACTCTCTCATCCATGTCTGTGATCATCACTGTACCTCTCACTTGCCCGCGCTCACGCATCTGTCCGAAGTGCGAACACAAATCCTCATGTATTTGTTCAGTTTTATGCATTTCAAGCGAGCTGAGGCAAACTAACTATCCCTCACATTTAAAATATAATCATCTGCATCATGGCGCCGCCGCGCTCTGTCTCTCGTTCGCTCGCACGTGCAATGAGCTGCGTGCTCATGCTGTCCTAAGTCAGATCACTATCCTGTGTATGTTTGTAAAGTTATATGCATTTCAAGCGATTGTGTATAAAATATGGGTCGCGATCCGCTGGATTGATATGTTGAAGGCACCACTGCTTTGACACCTTGTTGTAGCCTCCTGCAACAACACTAAAAAACAATGCATTGAATTGAGTTGTGTGTGTGTGTGCGCGCGCGCGCGTGTGCGTGTGTAAATGCATCTTTTATAGTCATTAAGTAATTCTGTTATCCAGTTTTTCCCCCAAATCATTTACATTTTAATCATTAACATTAAATGCACACTCTTTTTATGACTAAAATAAAAGTAAAGGGTAAAAAATATAATTTCCCAAAATTAAAACAGATAAAACGGAATTAGCAAAAATTACAATGGAGAAAACGGAATTTGGGAAAAAATAAAACGGAATTTGGGAAAAAATAAAACGGATTTTATAGGGCCCTAGTTCAGTGTAGAGGTCAGCACAATGAGTTAACGCGAATCATTGTTGCCTCACAGCAAAAAGCTCTCTGGTTTAAGACAGACAAAGACTTTGATTATGAGACCTTACTGTGTACACTCACACACTCAAAAACATGTAGATTAGTTAAATTTGTATATACTAAATTACTCTTTACCAAACTTAGCCACTAGTTGAGTAAACATAGAAATTTGCTTATTACCTAATCAGTTTAAGTTGGTTCAACTTTTTGGTGTAAGTTGACATTACATATGTAACCGAGACGTTAGGTGAACTACATCATCCAAGAGTTGAGTAAACTCAAAAAAGCTGTGCAGCAAGTTGCCTCGAAAATTTAAGTTAAGTAAACTTTTTATTTTTTACAGTGTAGACAGATACTTTGTTTGCACAGTCCTACCGTAATTAAGTCACTCCTAGATGTTCGTCTGGCATCCGGGGGAAACGTTTACCTCGATGAAGTAAAGTCATTGTCATGCTTATTCGGCTATATCCAGTGCTGAGCTTCGATGAAACTTTACAAGACCGGCGAGATGCTTCACAGGCGGAAGATATGCGGCGTGATTGACAGCTTTGACACCAAATGGATATACGAGAAAATCAGATGACATGATTTCACAAGTTTTCACTGGCCATTTAGGTATGTGACGCATACTGTATACGGAAATGAACCTGGACATTCAATCTGTCGAAAAATCTCAAAATCTGCAAAATGAACATACGTGGTTTTCATCGGACAGTGACGATATGGTGGTTACAGCCCTAGCCCAAATGAAGGAAAAATAATTTCTGCCTGTCTGAGACTATAGGGATTAAAATCTACTTTCCAAGATTTGTAGAATATGTTACAGTCATATTTATGGCCAGTACCGCCGCTACCTATACGCAGAGTAAGCAGTTTGCATAGGGCACCAACTCCCCTGGTAGGAACCCATTCTCACCAATGTTTTCTCATTTGTTTTCTGTTTTTTTCCCATTGTCGCTTGGGTTTAGGGTTAGAACTAATTTTTGTTATATAAAAATGACATCCTAACCCAAACCTCAACTCCAAGCGACAATGGCTTAAATATAGACAAAAGCATATAGAGAAACCTGTATAATAAATAACCTGCTTAAACAAATGTGAAATCTAACCCTAAACCCAAGCGACAATGTAAAAAAAAAAACAGAAAACAAAGGAGAAAACAATAAATAAAACGACACGAAACGATTCGCCATATAAGTGAGTGGGAAGGACTGGAGTATCATATTAGTGTTGGGCGATATGCCCTATTTTCAGATCGTCCTATCGTCAGCCTGTGAGATCGGCGATACACGATATTATCAGGGGCGTGGCAATAGTTTACTCTTTTTTTTATTTGTTAATTTTTACTCATTATAACAAGTCACTTGATGGGTGGACAAAAAAAAACAAGACTGTAACACCGTCTTGACCGCAACCTTCTTAAAACTGATGCCATTAAAGCGAGCGCGTCATTAAAACCCTATCATGATTACTTAATAACTGTAAAAACATGCATCTGCGCACGCACACACACGTGCACGCACATACAAACTATTCAATGCATTGGTTAAGTGCTGTTGCAGAAGACTACACGTGTCAAGCAGTGGTGCTCTCATGAGGTGCCTTTTTAAACGCATCGGTCCAGCGGAACGCGATCATATTTTAAACACAATCATATATTAAACACGAGGGACGTGTTGCTACAACTCATTGAAATGCATATCATAAACAGGATTAATACCTAGTGATCTGACTTCGGATGGAGCGCAGCTCTCTCCACGTACGCGAGAGTGAGAGAGAGGCGCCAATATGCAGCGGGTCATATTTTAAACAAAAAGTAAAGTTTGCATCCGCTCGCATGAAACGCATTAAACTGAACAAATAAGGATTACTACTTTAGTTTATGTTTAGACTGCAGACAGACGCGAGAGCGCGTGCACGTGAGACAGAGAGAAGCGCAGCTGCTCATGACGCGGCGCGCTGGATTTAGTGGTAGAAGGAGACCGTGACGCGCGCATTAAGTGCAGGTACGTGCAAGAAGGAATTCTCTCTTTACAAGCTCTCCGCGCAAAGTGAAGCCCACAAACCCTCATGTGAGGACAAGCATGCATTGTCGGTGTTTAATATAAAATTATGATGATAATAATAATAACCATTCGCCAACTATCGTCTTGACCATCGCCATGAAAGCCTGCCATTGGCGATATGTCTGAAGATCGTCGATACACGATACTATCGTCTATCGCACAACCCTATATCATATGCACGCAAAATCGGAATTTGGGGTATCTATTGCACGATAATCACACTGCGTGTCATTTGTACGCATCTTGGTGAGAACGGGTAGGAAAGCCATACTATGGCCGTATTTTGTGCAGCTTACGGTTGCAATAACCGGCGCAGTATTGATTCCAGATCACATGGGATTACATTTCACAAGTAAGATTGAACAATCATTTTGGTTATTTTACGTTATTATTTATAATATTATGTCATTGTTCAGCAGGAACTGGTACTCTTTCTAATGATCTCTTGGTGTTTTCTCTTCACATTTAAAGGTTTCCCAGTGATACAGGCATGAGGAGGCAATGGGAAATTGCTATAAAACGGGACGGTTTTGTTGTGACAGAGTCTTCAAAGCTATGTAGCTATGAGTATACCGGTATAGAGGAACAAGAGGGGAAACGCTGATTCGTTTTTAACAACAGCCACTAGATGGCGCTTCAGTAGCGTGGCCGCTATTTGGAATGAAAATTCTCACAGCCAATTCATTCTCAATTCATTCATATTAGTGTTAATTTTAGCAGCAAATTCTGATTTAGTCTTAGTCTTTTGAATAACACACCATTTAGTTTTAGTCTTATTTTAGTCATCTGAAATCTTTTAGTCTTAGTCTAGTTTTAGTCGACGAAATATCATAAGAGTTTTAGTCTTAAGCCCGGTATACACTGTGCGATTTTAAATAGTCCTTTAGGATTGTTGCTTGCCTCACTGTGTGATCAATATCGTAGTTAAGTCCATGTCACACTGTATGATCTCAGTTTCCATCAATGTCAGACTGTACGAGTAAAAAGACTTTTAAAAATCGGACGCACGCAAACAAACGTGTCCGCAGTTTTACGTCATCGATCGACGACGCTTGTGCAAACACACACTGAAGCGAAGGCTAGCAAACCGAAACAACATTTACCATTCATTTTAATAATAAGCATAAAAAGAAGGAGACGAGTACCTGGCATTTGAATTTCCAGCGTGGTTTCTCTCCAGGCTGCTTCATTTATATCCTATCATGGTACAGTGGTGATGACACGTTGTACAAACACACTTTATCTTTCAATAACTCCTCAAGTTTCTCCTCCTGCTGTATAGTCCACCTGGCTCTTTTGGCATTTGTCTGTGTTGATTTGTTGTTGTCGCTGTACTAATTGCATCATCGGGTTCTGTGCTTCTATTGGTTCTTGATCTGCCGGTTGTCGTAGGAAGATGTCACACAGCAGGATTGTGTCTCAAAATTTCTGACACTGCCAGATTTTTGTCGGAGGATAATTTTGATCGCAACGGTCATTAATCGGCTGTCTGTGAACATGTCAAACTAGCGATCAAAGACGGCAGATTTTAGCCTGGGATTCCAGAAATCTTTTAGGATTTCAAAATTTGTCCCAGACAGCTAAATCGTGGCTGAAATCTCACAGTGTGCACCAGGCTTTGGTCTAGTGTTAAGTTTTTTAGTCTGTTATGGAATCGTATTAAGGTTTGAATTAGGGATGCTCTGATCGATCGGCCGCCAATCGGTATCGGCCGATAATGGCATTAAATGACTCGATCGGTGCTCGCTAAATCTGCCGATCTCATAAACCGATCTTTCTGTTTACTTTTGTCATCAAAAGGATCCTGAATGCGGCTGTAATTAAAGACATTTTTTACGTAGCGCGAGCATTTTTACAACCTGTTGCTCATGTGCAGCGTGCAGATTTGTATGTCTCTCTTTGGCTTTACAGAGATATGCGTATTTTCTATGAGGACGCGCTCCGGTAAACAGCGCGAGGCGTCTTCACATCCCCATCAAACAGCGTATACAACACATATCTATCACAGACAATTGCATCCTCAATCCAAAAGTTTCTTATTTGCATGCGTCTTAAAGTTTTGAGCGTTTAAACTTTTATTTTCCTCACAGCTGCTTGTCTGCGTTCAGCCGCCGCCCACACACAGCAGCCTGTCATCAGTGCACGTGAACAGAGCGATCTCTCTCTCACGTCTTAAAGCTGCAGTAACCTAATTCATCTCTCAATAAAATCACTCTCTGCTCTTGACTAAAGAATTTTTATACTTCATACGAATGCGTGTATATTTAATTAATACAGTAAAGTAGTGATCGACCGATTTATCGGCCGGCCGATACATCGGGCCGATTTTAGCAGGTTTTAGGTGTATCAGCATCGGCCGATACGCGGCTTGCGTTCGCCGATAGTTTTTCCCCCGCATTAATTACAGACAGGCTTCCACAGGCAGCTCTGTGTTGCTTGAGACTGCCTGCAGCCCGTGCATTGCCCCTCCCCCACTAGCAGAGCGGAGCTCTGTTAAGGCCGGGGTATACCTTTTTTCCGTGTCCGCGTCCGGCTCGCGCGCGCACGCGTCCGCACAGCTTTTCGGGTATACTCCCCGCGGCTACACGCGGATGGCAGCGTTCGACACTATACGCAATACAAATGTTTTATAATTCAAATTATTAGTCTAACAGGCTGTCAGGGCAGCACTGATTTGGCGACATTTACAGTACATTAAAACATTAAGATAGGTGAAGAAAAATATCTGATCCACCATTGCAAACACAGTTTAGAACAAACAACAAGACAACAAAGAACAGGAATCAAACAAACATGCTCCAGGGCTTTCTGTTCTGGGAAGAAGTAAAAGTTAAAGAAGAAAAACGATAGAGTGTGTGCAAATGCAGTCTATTTCCTTTGTATAATTGTTTATAGTGGAGTGCCCTGTCTAAATATTTTCACGCGCATGCGCTGTTGTACGCGGACTGTACGCACACTGTCCGCGCGGTCTCAAATTTTGGGCTGCACGCGGACTGTCCGCGTGGCCGGCCGCGGACCCTCTTGATGACGAAAATGACGTCATGCGGACGGCGCGCATACGCGGACGTCCCTAGTATACTTTCGGCTTAAGCCTGCTCTGGTAAACTTTAAACTTCAAAGCATCTTTTAACTGTTTGACTGAAATATTGCAATATACTTTGAAAGTGTAAACACGTTACTCTATATGTCCGTGCAACCATAGCTAAGAAAGTTTGGCGATCCAAATGGAAAACGCGAATGCCTATAAAACTGCTTGCCATTGTATTTAGGGAGCTTCAAATAGCTTTTAGGCTAACCGTATGCATACGGCATAGGTCATAGGATTAAATAATGCTGACGTTGTTCCGTGATTCCGTGGTATTTGTAGGAGTTTTATTCAGCGACCACCAGTCTGACGTTTGGTTCTCATAATGCCGTAAGCGAACGCAGGTCATGTGATCAACCGAACAGCTGATCATAGCTGGACAGGGTGGGTTTTAATTCTCATCTCCATAAATATATGTAGTAGTAAAAGGCTAAAAATCAATAGTTTGATAGCTGATAGTTTCTCGTCATTGTGGAGAGCGCAGTTCATGGTTGCATACGTTCATGGTTGTTAACGCGGAATTTCGCGGAATTTTCGTCAGCGAAAAAAATTAAGAAATTCGACGCTAAGCACTTAGTTCAGAGCAGTTCCCACATGACTTTTATGTGACCAGAGAACTGTTATTTTGTAAGTTTTGTCAGCCTTTCGGTTCATTAAAAGCCCAAAGGTACATGCATTCTCTCATCCATGTCTCTCTCACTGCACCTCTCTCACGTGCACGCGCTCTAGCATCTAACCGAAGTCCGAACACAAATCCTCATGTATTTGTTCAGTTTTATGCGTTTCTAGCGAGCTGAGGCAAACTAACTATCCCTCGCATTTAATATAGGACCCTAGGGTGTTTGAGGTACAGAAGTGGGGCAATGCATGTTATTCACAATTCTTTTTAAGTAGTTTTTTGATCAGTATTGCTGTTTACATTTTCCTTGTCTTCTTATGAAAGACAATTGCTCTACAAGAGATTAAGTTAAGTGCACTAAAACTTAGACCTAAGCTTTAAATAGGTTGTAAATAGTTGGTTACTTTCAAGGAAAAAGTACAGTGTTCCCCTTGTTATGCTGCTTGGTTGCTGCTACTGTGTGCAATAGTGTACTTATTTTATTTATGCTTAGTATTTTCAGCAGCACTGAATTTTCTTACTTGTTCTACCTCACCTGTTTTTACTATTTGTTAAATATAGTTCAATAAATGTTCCTTTTTTTAAATTAAGAGTTGTTACATTTGGTTTTATCATTGTGTCATTTTTATGATGTAAACTGAATGAGCAAAAGCAGTATCGGCTCCAAATATCGGCTAAAGAAAATCGGCAGCCTGTATCGGTCATCGGCTAAGGCTGATAGAAAAAATTGGTATCGGCACAAAAAAATCCATATCGGTCGATCCCTACAGTAAAGTCTGTGAAGTGTTTTATTTTCAGTACTTTTAGGAGACATAAGCCTTTTTAAAGCCATATTAAATTTCTCTTTGCAGAATAAATATTTGTTGTGCTTATTTATTTGAGTCTCTATTAAAACAATAATATACCTAATTACTGCAAGTAATATAACAAAGGCAACATCCGTGGTATTATTTTATTTAGAAAGATTGTAACAGTTCCAGCTCCAAAGAGCTTGCATATCAGCTTTAAAAAAATCTGTATTGGATTCGGTATCGGCCGATCACGAAGATTACAAATCGGTGATCGGTATCGGCTGCAAAAATCCTGATCGGAGCATCCCTAGTTTGAATATGCAATACAGACACAGATTTAATGGTTGTTATAGAACACATGTATTTTATTTTATTCTTAATGTCAAAAAAACTGACCGTGGCTTTTTCACAAAATATCACATAAAATAAGCCGGGCCCACTCTACCTAAAAATATACATGGTCCCTGAAAAAGATATGCATTGGGTCTCATTCATGAAACATTCGTAAATATATGAGTAAATATGTGAGTGATTTGCACATAAACACACCTTCCCGAAAACTCTCCTCCTGATTTACAAACACTTCGTAAACGTCAGATTTGATAGTTAAATGTGTGTATTTGTTAATGAATTCCAATCAGTCGTACATGGGACCAATGTTCCCTCTAATTTTTTTCAGCACTGAGCAAATTCTTTTTTTTTCTGAGCGCACATTTCAGTACTGTGAGCAATTCGCAACCACACGACCTGCCGAAAATGACCACGAGCCTGCGTTAACCATAGGAGATTCAAAGAGATGACAGTGTAGCCTGTAACGGGGTTTAGTGTATACACGCGTATAATGTTCATTGTGGGCCTGTGTATAAATCCCAATACATGTAATTTACACTCTCTTTGAATTTACCTGTGCCCGGTTGCATGAAACTCCTTAAGTGAGGGTTTCCCTGAGGGAGAAAAAATCCCTGAGGTAAGGGATTTATTTAAGAGCGTTGCAACAAAGGTCTTAACTGTCACCCTTACCTAAGTGTTTATACTAAGTATTTTACGGCAGTCTCTGTCAAAACACGGCAGCGGAGATGAGGTTGCTGTAGTTACAAAATCTCACAGCGGTAACAAATCAACGCACGCAGCTCAACAGACGGCGGATTTGTGTACAATGAAACATCGCAAATAACAGACTGTAAAGTGCCGCATGTATAAAACCTCAAAGTAATTCAAACTGGAAACACTTTAGATTGACGGACGATCAAACCGCTATTCTCCTAATAAATACGCATCACTTTTCTCTAGGGATTATTTTGATCGTTAGAAATGCGCGTTGGTACTTCATTTTCTTAAATAACCATACAATCAGCCATCGCGTGTGACGTTAAGGGACCTGTTATAGTCCCTTAAGTTTTTAAGGGAAAATTGGACTTAAGGACTTTGTTGCAACGCATAGCAGAACTTAAAGTAATACTTTAGCATTTAAGGGTAAATACTTATTGACAGCCTTAAGGTTCACTTAAGGGTTTTTCTTGCAACCCATTTTTTATTAAGGGCACCCTTAACCTTATATTTAAGGGATTTCTTAGCTTAAGGACTTTCATGCAACCGGGCAAAAAATCAGTTCTCATATACTACAGTGCAAATAAATAAATAAAATACTTGTAAAAGTGTAACACTGTTTCATTTTGTTTGTAATCCAAATTCATGATTCACTTAAATTACTCAGTTGGGTTAAATTCATGAATCAATTGATTCGGTTCAAAGGACCGTTTGTTCCTTTAAATAGTTCAAATAGTTCAGTTCAGCTAAGTTTCAGCGAATTCACGTCCTAGTAGTTGTCCGAAACAAAAAGGAAAAATATCCTCCTACCAGTTCTGATGAGTTCAAAGCACAGTTCTGGTTGGCTCGCCTTTTTGTATACACCTTCAGTATATACTTAATTGTCTCGCGTGTCCAAGATGGAGCAGGAGAACTTCACAGATGTTCGGAATTCTCACAAAAAAACCCAGCCTTGTAAAAACACAAGGCAGAACATTTATCAATAAGCATCATGTAAACATTTCAAATATCAACCTAACTCAGGGTTTCAACACTTACTGAACATATTGACACTTAAAATGTTATTTTTTAAATCACATTTACGTTACTTGACTGGTAACTTTCAAATGTAAATAGCTTCAGGTCGTTCGTTATATACCAACGGCCAATGTAAACAAACTAATAAAACTCATAGTTTGCTGCCAAATTTGCAACACTTATGCCATAATGTCAAGTTAATATTTAGAATATAACTCACCAAAGCATACATTTTAACTTCTTATTTAAAAGAAGTTCATTCGCAGTGTTTTGATGCTCTGTGATTCTGCATCTGCCTCCTTTCTAATTCTCTATTTTGCTCTCTCCTCACTCTAGCGACAGCTTTTCCAAGTTATCGCATCACTTCAGGAATCCAATAATTTGTTTTAAATCACTGTTTTGAATCACTTTTTCCTCTTAATAAATATTTTAGTTTCTTGAGATCGCTCCGTGCAGCTGCTCATCTGACTCGCTCTCACTCTGTGCTCGTGCTGGCACCTGTGTGAACTGAATGCGCTGCTACCATTGGCTCATAAAAGTGTCTGTCACCGTAGCAAGATCAGCGATTGGTTGAAAGTTTCTTATCCTTCTAGAACACTCGCCTTCTCTCTCTCTTAATTCTTTTACAACAGCAAATGCATCAATGTTTATGTGCGGTCTGAAAAATGTGCGCGGTCTGACAAATCTATTGCGCGGCCACTTTTGGCCTGCGCGGCCGCGAGCGCGCGCAGCTTAGAGGGAACATTGAATACGAGTGATGTATCCTCGAAAATCATGTATAATTAACATTTAATGTGTACTACAATTAAATATGAATTTAGTGTGTTTCTGTTATGCTTCACTGTTACAAATAACCGCGTTGGCGATCTTTTTTGTGATTTTAATATAGTAAAAGTATTATGTTTTTAGCAGATTGATAGCCATTTATATGGCCATATTGTTGCTACAAAAATAAAAGATAAAATGTGTTGCTGTAGTTGCTATAGATAACCACAGTTGTCTTTTGGTCACCATTAACTGTTTATCTTTATTAAATGATTTACTGTATTTCCATCACTCCCTAGTAAAAAAAAAACGTTATACACATTGTAAGTTTAGTTATCAATTCACATTACAGGCTGATATTTACCTAAAATAGCTGTAACCTATGCAAGCAGATTGACAGCCCTGCTTGGTTTGGAACTGTAGAACGTTACATGAATCACGTGACCGCGTGGCGGCGAGATTAAAGCGTTTCGTAACTCTTTTATTATACAACTCTGGTTACGATGTGCTGATTTAAAATCATTTTGAGATACAATAAGCCTAAGCAGAACTGATATGAAAACAGCGATTGAATCAATTGAACACGTTTAACCTGATTTATATAGAGTAATATACTTTGTTTCAAATTAACTTACCAACATGCGTTGTTAAATCTCATGATGTAATGTAATGCAACTCCTAATGTAATGTTACATGGAGTTCTTCTCTTTAGCGACCCAGTGGACGTTTATTTTTCAAAACTGTAGCAATACGTACCTGTTGGTACATGTGGCGCTGCAAAAAAGTGTGCAGATGTACGTATTTCCCATGAGACCAGGTTGTGCAAAGCGCATGGGTTGAAGACCGTCGAAAGCTGGAAGATGCACCCTACACGTATACATATAGAATTCATGTTTCTTAGAAAGACTCTGTGTGGACTCCCCACCAGAGCAAAACACTCTCATGTGAGAATCATTATGTTACTGGTCATGTTAAACTGGACATAGGGTGTCACCTATACTAATGCATTTATTATTTTTTATTAACATTTATCATTTTTTTGTATTTGTTATCATTTATTAACAAGGTATTATCTTTTGCATTTATTATTTTTATGACAAGTTATAATCTTTTATTAGTAATGCAAGTTGCAAACCTGCAGTGTGTGTAAAATAGGGAAAGGGATGGTTTTAAGCATCACTGTCCACGGTGTGATGACAGTGTAACAAGCCTGGTAAGTGACTGATGGTCAAGGAATCTCCTGGGGGTGGAGGTAAAACATCTACCTAGCACAGCTTACCAGAAAGTGAAAATAATTTTTTGAAAAGATAATATGCTTGCTTTTGATCTTAAATTAAATGTTATGTCATTTTTTTACATGTTGTTAATCATTACTCTTTTTTACAGGGTATTAATTATCATTTAAAGGATAACTCGTGTGAAATGACTGTTGAAACTAGAGAAGTGACTGAGGGTCTGGCCCTAATTTTATAATTTTATAGGTTTTCTTTTTTTAAAGTACCTAGCCCGGCTTCTCTGCTATCAGCAGTCGTATTTGCAGGGTGGTTATCGAAAACTTTTAGTTTCCGAAGGGGGGATATATGGTAGAGAAACTTTGAGTGTTTTATCTTACAGATTAGTATAAATGTTTTATATGGTATGCTTTTAATGTGTTTACATGGTTAATGTCTACATGAATAAAGTTGTCTCTCTGTTGCTTGAACATGAATGTGTAGTTCCACAGCTGGGCCTGGAGGAGATAAGGGTGTCCTTGGTAAGGATAGCGACATGGTTGTATGATGCATTAGAGAACAAAGACACTGTTTTACCACCAGTGTGAGGATTTATGTATGTCTTGAAGGGAACAGAGATAAAGCCACAGCATCACCAAGTTGTCATGAGTTATGACAAGGAGCTAAGGGGCTTAAAGGCAAGAGTCTGCTGAGCATTGGGATAGTACAGAGTGAAAGAAAGGCAGGGGCTGCTGGACCACTATCTGATCACTATATAATATGCTGAAAAACTCAGAATGGGGTCATTGTCATTATCATTTTACCAGGTGTACACCCTATGACCAGTATTGTGTTTCAAGCTGTCTGACACAATTCTTTAATAAAATACTTTGAAGAGAATTATACATCTCAACCGTCTCTGATTCTCCTGAAAAAATCCACAACAATTTAATCATCCTCACGTTGTTTTAAACAACATTTATTTTTTTCTGATGAACACACAAGAAGATATTTTGAGAAATGATGGTAAACACACAGCAGATAGTGTCTATTGACTTCCATAGTAGGAATAAGCCAAGGTGCAAAGTGACTGGGCAGGATGTAGGAGGTTTGAACGTTTTCTGCAAGCAGACACTAAATCTCACTCTGTTAGGACGTCGGTTTGATTGGTTGCTTTGTTTCTGTGTTTTCATTGTCTGTGTTTATGTTTTACAGCTCTGCTCATGCGCGTCTGTCATTTGGGTTCTTCATCAGCGTGATTTCCTACACCTGCGTCACCACACCTGTTAATTATTTACCCCTCGTTTGGTTGCTATATCAGTGCCCTTAGCCTTTTGTTCTCTGCGAGTTCGTCATTGTATGTGCCTTGCCATATCTCCTGTCCTGTCTTGTCTAGTCGGTCTAGTTCCCAGTATTATATAACTCTAGTTACCTGTTTATTTTGTTATTTTATTTTACTTCAAAGTCTAGTTATTATTCATAGATCCAGTTTATTTCTTCAGTTATTTTCCGAATTTTACCTGAGCTCTCTGCTGTCACCATCTGCCAGGTTACCCACTGCTGTACCATCTCTGAGTGGTTGCCCTCTCACTCTCCGCTGCAGCTTTGGCTGCTGGGCTGCCAGAGGCGCTGTCCAGTGTACCCACGCAGGGTCTGTAGCCGCGGTCCGGCTCGCCCGGTTAAATTCTCCGCGGAAGATATATTATTCACCCTGTCATCGCGCAGTGGATTATTCACCCTGACATCGCTCAGTGGATCTGTCACCCTGTCTCCAAGCAGTGGATTTCTCAAGTTGGCCTTCGCTCTCTGGAACCTTCACCCTGTCTACGCACAGCGGAAAATCTCACCCTGTCTACGCACAGCGGAAAGTCTCACCCTGTCTACGCGCAGCGGATCTTTCTCTCTCTTTGATTTATTCTCTACATTTTTCACCCAAGCTCAGCCTTGTGGACATTGACTGCCTTTAATAAATTATTATTTTTCTGCAATTGGATCCTGTCTCAGTCTCCCTCTGTAGTCCCTGACACACTCAAACACTTGTAAACACTTGTTGTAAACACTTATTTTATAGTGTTACTTATTCTTATTTTATATTTGTTTATTTTCTTTTTTCTTTTTTTTGAAGACCTTTGCCAAGGTTTGATGATGTTTGATGCATTACAGTCTGTCACTCAATCTCCAGCCGGTGTCTGCAAAGGTTGGGTGAGTCTGGTGTCCTGAACTGTAGCTGTATTAACATGAGCTAATAAAGAAAAGTACATCAATTAATATTGAATAAATGTAGATTTACAGCAGGAAAAATAAGTATTGAGCACATCATTTTCCTGTCAGGGCTCTTGACATGAAATTTTCACCAGATGTTGGTAACAATATGCAACCCACACATGCAAAGAAATCAAACCATAGATGTCCATAAATTAAGTTGTGTGTAATGATGTAAAATGATAAAAGCAAAACTTTAGGACCCCTGAAAAAAAGGTGGTGCAAAAAGACTTGGATAGCAAAGACAGCTGGGTTTCCATCCAAATGTGAAGCGAATCTTTAAAAAACAAAAAATGCATATTAGGTGCATTTTCATCAAGTTGTTCAAGCCAATGATGGTGGTATTGGTAACCTAGTAACCAACAGTAAAAAAAAAAACAATGTACGTGTGGAAAATGGAGACATGACTGCATGTAGTCACGACGGGCAACGTTATAAATTTACTAGCAGTCCAGCTTGTAATTGCCAAACTTAATGCTGTGTACAGAAGAAGGAATGCAATATTTTTGAAGAAGGCACTAGCTGCAAGGGCATTAAGATGATGTTGAGCCCCATAAATGTTAAAGACAATGACAGCGGAAACAGTTAGACAATCATTCCTGTAGGTTTAATGTTCGCTATGTCAGAATTAATTCGGCAAATGCGTTTCCATTTCCCTTTTTTTGCATTTATTCATTTCGCATAAATCAAAAACCACCTCAAGCGAAAATATTTTTTTTTGCGAATTAAGGGATTTTTATTTGAAATTTGCCATTTCAATCACTTGTTTTTGATGCAATACTTCAAAATGCACATAAAATCATGGTGATGTAAACATGGCTAGTAATAAAAAGCAATCCTGCCCCTGGTCAAGGCAAATGATATTAGCTGGTTCAGTCCCAACTGATGGCCTATAAAATAATGTCTCATTACCAAGGTGTCATGCAAGAAACATCTCATGATTGGTAAACCCTAACCCAAACACACAGCCAAGAAAACTCTCGGTTGGTTTCAGAGAAAGAAAATAAAGCTACTAGAATGGCCAGACCAATCACCTGACTTGAATCCAATCGAAAATCTATAGAAAGAACTAAAAACCACACACAGATTCTTCAAGATTTGAAAACTGTTTGTGTAAAAGAATGAAAAGGTCAAAATCACACCTGAGCAATGCATGCAACTAATTTCTCCATATAGTAGGAATGTCGAAGCTTTCATTACCAAGAAAGGCTTTTGTACAAAGTATTAAATGCATTTCAATGTTTTCAATACTTTATCATTATTACTCACAACTTAATTAAAAAAAAACATCTATGGTTTGAATTGCCCTGCACGTCTGGAGTGCATCTTCTTTTACCAACATCTGGTAAAACTTTCATGCCAAGAGCACCTTTAAAATTTTGTTATCTGAGAAAAATGGGGACATGTTCAATACTTATTTTACCTACTGTATATAAAATATAAATGTATATTAAAAAGAATATTAACCTATGCATTTTCTTAAATAGCAGTTGGGTCCTCCAACAATCATGATGATTCCCACCACAAGACCTGCAGCCCCAGCAATGATCTTTATCTTATCAGACTCAGATTCAGATGAAGAGGAATCTGCAAAACAAACCAAGATTCTGTCTTACTTTTTTGTCATCTTATTTAGCACCCAAGCACCAGAATTCAGAAAGAAAATTATTTTAAAAAACAACACAATGAAACACAGAGTGTCATGATCCTGTCAGCCCTGTATGTCTTTTATGTGTTTCATGTGACAGGGTCTTGGCAGCCCTCACTTGTCTTGGTTTGTGTGGAGAGTCACATGGCCTGTGTTTGTTTTATGTACCTCGTACTTTCCTGTCTTAAGTCTAGAACCCGCCCCCTGGTTTCCTTGTTAATTATTCATTATAGAGGGTATGCACGTGACATCACCTTCGGTGAAAGTGACTGCGGTTACGCCCACTGAGTGGCAAAAGACAGAGCGGCAGCATTTGTGTACAGTGTGAAATAAGCGAAAACACGGGGAAAACGTGTCTAAATGGGAAAAAGCTGTTGTGCGATAGACTGTTTTAACAGATTTAACAAGAATTTGGAGCTATCGTTTTACAGACTACCAAGAAACACCGAAAGGAAATGTAAATGGATCGTCCATGGCAACGTCCAATGACCACAGGTGGGTTGACAAGTTGCTAGGGTCACTATCAAGTGCAACTAAATAAAATTTTTGCTGATTATTGTCAGTTATACTGACATTTTCGTGGCTGCCGCTAGAACAGTCAGTATTTTGTTAAATGTTTTGAAACTCAAAGGAGAAGTAAATCAGTAGCAGTAGCCATGTGTCAGGTATGTAAAATTTTGGGATAAAAAGTCCTACAAAATATACATGAAATGTACATAAATGAATAGTCTTATTCTGTGTAATTACAAAGTTTTGTCAGTGAGCCTTCATTAAAAAACATCCATTAAGATGAGCCTTGTGTACAAAGGTGGGATAGTTTAATAATGTTAGGCAAGACAAACATATGTGTCAGGGAAAGCAATGTCTGGCCATATGCCAATGTCCACAGACTACTGGTTGTTTGGCAAGTTGTTAGGGTAACTATTAAGGCCAACTAATTTCAATTTAAGCTGATAATAGTCAGTTTACTGGTGCATTTCGCAGCAGCCGCTATGAAAACCAGCCATTTTGTTGAATCATTTGCCACTAGACAGACTATTAGATATTTGTATTCATGCAGAAAACAGGAGCACCACTGACTTTCACAGTACAAGAAAAAAATACTATGGAAGCCAATGGTGCTCAAACAGTTTGGTTGCAAACGTTGCTTAAAATATCTTAATGTATCAGATCCATGTTCTTACACCATGGGTAGATGATGGGTTTACTGGAGCTGGCGTGCTCCACTACACAGCTGATCTTCTCTCCAGGTTTTGGGAAATATTCCAGGCGGGAGTGGATCTGATAATACCAGTCTCCATCAGCCAGCTCTTCAGTCGAGGTCACATCTGATTTTATCACCTCACCGTCCCTCAACCAGGACATTTTAATCAGTTTTGGGTAAAACTCATAAGCGCTGCATATCAACATGGCTGGTTGTTTACCACTGGCCTGCCTTACTGATCGGATAGTGACTTCTGGTTTTACTATAGGCATGAAAAGATAAAATGTATGCATTTTATATCATGTTTGTCCCATTTTTGTGGTTTGTGGCTGATATCATAACAAAGCTCTGAAGTAGCCTATCTCACCTGTTTTATCTATCAAAGGGTGATACTGCGCTCCATAGTTCTTGCAGTTTGCCACAGTTTTTTCTCCCTCCTTTCTTAGCCACTCAGGTTTTGCATTCAAATCATCTGCCCATTTAATTCCATACTCAGTGTAACCAACAACCTTATTCTCGGTGCTGTTGAATCTTATCAGTTCAGCCTTGTTGTAGTATGCTGACAAGATAAACTCAACATTTTCCAGTGAGCCAAGTTCACGACAGAGAAATACAAAATATCCATAATGTCCATGAACTACAAAAAGCAATGATAAAGGCATTATGCAGTACAGGAACACGGCATAGCATTTCCTCTAACTTTAAAACCATCTTTTAAAATTTGAATATCCTGTTCCACTGTCTTTCTATTACTTAAAAATATAAAGGCACTTTGTCTTACCTGTTTCAAACAAAGCAGGCAAAACCATGGCAAAGTGTAGTACACGATTATACTGCATTTTTCATGAGCGATGTTGTCCTGGCATACAGAATAATGAGCACGAGTTCAGTTAAAACAAAAACCTGCCATCCCAGTGATGTCAGCCAAGTTTCACATTGCGACATATCAAACAGGAAAATCAGACTTACAACAAACCCACACAAACGTCACATGATTGAGTATTCGCACAACAGTTAAATAATGAAGTGAAAATTTTGTGGGTTTTTGCTGATATTTTTGGATATATGTCATTGTTAAAAATGAATTGTTCATTTATATTAGTAGTTTTGAGGTTTTCCCCCGTAATGTCCAATGAGTAAAATGCAAAATATTTCTGTTTTTGCCAAGAACTTCCCCACCACTGTCAGGATTATATTTAGTTTTCAAAGTTTCTTTCAGTTTTTTTGTTTATTGTTAAAGTCATTATCAGTTCTTGTTTAGTTTAATTAGTCTCTCGTCTGTTTCCTTAGTAACCCATTATGTTCACTTGTGTCTTGTGTAGTTCAGTTTCTTTTGAGTTCCTGTATTATTTAATAAAGCATTTAAAGACGTTTTCCTGTTTGTGGTTGTTGTTTATACTTGTGTTGTGACAGCCTCCAAACCCTAATTGTCTAATCTGATAGAGTTTTTTTAATGAGTTTTTATTAAATTCTGTGCAGGATTTATATAGTTTATTAAAAGTACACATACAAAAAATAACAAACAATTTACAAAAACAAGGGATAAAGAAACAGACTTTTTACAGCAATTATTTAAAGCTATACTTTATCATAATTCAAAACAGATTTTTAATTTTAAATTTAACTTTTGAGCTTATTGCATTTATTGCCATTTAAATGCATTGGCAATTTTAAGAGAAGTGATTTATTAGGATACATTCATCGGTTACACTGTAAAAAGTTGGAACAACTTAAAATATTACTTCAGTTGGTAACACCTAAAACGTTTTATGAAGTAAATTGTCCATAATGCACTATAAATGTCCATGTCTCCAATGTCCATAATAAACTGTAAAAAGTAAATGTTGTATAAACGTAAAAAAATACTTCAATTTTCAACATTTTCAACTTAAAGTTTTCACCTAAAGTGAGAGAAACGTCAAATTTTAGGCGATACCAGTTGAAGTAATTTTTTACATTTATCCAACTTTTACTTTTTAAAGTGTATTATGGACATTGGACATACTGACATATTTTATGTGGCAAGTTGAACGGCCTTGTATTGTCCCTACAAGTTGGTATGGTATTTCGCATTTCTATTTAAAGTCTAATCTGGACAGGGATTAGACTAGTCCTAGACTTAAACACTTTTAAGAGCTCTCCAAACTGAAAACAACTTGCACTTACATATCTTAAAATACATCAGGGCCCTTTGTTTTACCTCAAAATGCACACAGGTAAAGTTTTTAGTAAGGCATGTTAAAACTAGTTATATTTCCTAATTAAACTTAGGCCTAGTCCTGGATTAAGCTAATCCTGGTCTGGGAAAAATAAGCATGAATAAAAAATGTCATCTTTTATATAAGAATCAAACACCAGATGTCAGTTGTAGTTGTTGTCAGTATGAGTTGCAGTTGCTTCCTTTGACAATAAAGAAAATTCTAACAGCCAATCCTATCAGTCCAAGACCCAGTCCAACTCCACAGAACACTGATGGACCATAACTGGACTCCTTTATCTCTACTTCTGTAAAAGATCAACACACAGTTTGTGATATCGCGAAATCATAGTCAACATGTAATTTACTTTAAAGACACACCTACTTCCCATATTCTAGTTTGAGGTTCCTCGAGAGCTTTGTGCTCCACGGTGCAGCTGTATACGTCTCCTTCCACTGGAATAAAACTCAATCTAGAAAACACATTCATGGTCCCATCTTTGTTTGGATAATACCGGCTGAGAGCTGTACTGTCTGTCACATTCAAATTGTTTTTAGTCCATGTAATTGTGACGGGTGGAGGAAAAAACGCAGTAACGTGGCAGATCAGTGTGTTTTCAACGTTTAACACTGCATCTCGTTTGGTATAAACTGAACTCCATGGAGGTTCTGCAGAAGATAAGACAACCATCTTTTCCATGCAATTGTATTATTTACTATTTTAGTCCACAAATACAACTTTATTGTAATGTAAAGCGAGTGTGAAATTACTTACCGATTTGCTCTGATGAATTGACATACACCCCTTTTAACACTTCACCTTCTTCTTTGCAAATAGCTAAAGTTCTTAAGGCATCCTGATACAGTGAGGGATACTGAACAGGGCCAATGAAATCAGGTACTGTGTAAACATCCTTCTTTTTCTCCATGTCCACGTGTGCCACCAGTTCATCATCAAGTGTGACGAGAAAATCCTCTATATTTATATTGTCTGCACATGTTACAATCACTCCAAATTCATGATAACCTAAAGTTTATTATTTAGAGGGTGATTACAGCTTCAAGAAAAAATGGCTTGTTGTTAAATACTGAAAATACTGTAAATTATTTAGTCATTTTAAATGATATTAAATAATGACACGAAAGATGAAGCATTTAATAAATGCATTCATTATGTAGATGACTAATGTATATATAAAACAATCCCTACACCTTAGTTATATTTATGAATGCAACATGTAATGTGCAGCTAATTCTGACCTAAATTTTTTATTTGATTTACTGGCATCATAATAGATTGATTAAGTCATTTCACGTTTATCTACACCACCATATAAATGTAACCAAAGAATACATGATGAAACATGAATATGATTTGACTTACTTTGGGCCTCAATGTGGACACAGGTGATGATGAGTGTTATTATAAGTCCTTCCATTTTAAACTAGATCACCAAACACACCGGACATGGCTGGCTCCCAAACAGTATGTTAAAAGTTTTCATGAGAAGCTAAACCCTTCCGTACAGAAAGGTTGTTTTCCTTTTAAGCAGTCAACCAATAGGCTGTGCTGTAATCCTGTGACATGATAGTTTCTAGGTAAAGTACACAGATTTTTATATAAGTTTTAACTTAACTCAATTGTGGCTATTTGTTCCACATAAAAAAATGTTTTGTTAAGATAATTAAATTAACTCACCTACTATGTGTAATATAACCTTAAACTGAGAATTACAAAATATTAATAACATGGTTGAATTTGTAGTATTATTTACCCCCAGCGTGTTTTACAATAATAATATAACCTTTACATAATATAAAATGTCATGAACGTAGGCATTTTTCATTGAATTTGGAGTTTATAACAATTGTTAGCATACAGTATGTTATTTGTTAGCATAAAATAGCACAATGTTTCGAAGTTTGATGTATTTTTCCCTATTTTCAACCTATTCACAAGATCTACAAACACCTTTTACTTCTGATTAAATTGTTTGCATTAAATTTTTCAGATTTATATATAAGGTATATGGATTCAATTATTTTTTGTGAACTGTTTTAGTACAATATATTTACCACTAGATGGTACTGCTGGATAAACCAGGACAAGAAGTCTGCAAGCTATAATTAAAATTAGCCATTATAAGACTAACCTCTGTGGTGCTGATACACAGGCAAATCATGTTTAAAGGAGGTAGCAAGGGGATTGTATCTCAATTTCTAAATCAAAACCATAAAGACTAGTTGTGTGAGTTTAAAGCTTGTCACTAGGGATGCTCCGATCAGGATTTTTGCAGCAGATACCGGTTACTGATTGTTGTCTTCTTGATCAGCCGATATCGATTCTTCAAGCTGATATGCAAGCTCATTGTAACATTAAAGTAATACCACAGATGTTGCCTTTGTTATGTTGCTTACAGTAATTAGGTTTATTATTGTTTTAATAGAGAATCAAATAAATTAGCACAACAAATATTTTTTCTGCAAAGAGATATTTAATATGCTTTATTATTTAATAAGGTTGTTGATGTGGTCAAAAAAACCATGCAAATTGACTTACCATGGATGAGAATCAAGGGCATGGGAAAGATAGAATGGCTCCATGTGAAGTTTCTCTATGAACACGTTTATCATCCCGTTTGCATGAGAACTTTGAGGAAATACCTGGAAAAAGAAAAGAACACTGTGATTCGGCAAGGTAAGTGAGTCAGCTCATGTTACTTCAGTTTAAATAGATATCTTACACAAAAACTTCTGTTTCGTTTTTATTCCACGGTTAGTCAACTCTGGTCCTGGATGGCTGCTGTTCTGCAGATTTTAGTTACAAACAAATACATTTGTTTGCAATTTTTAAAGGTGCATTGTGTAACTTTTAGAAGGATCTCTTGACAGAAATGCAATATACTATGCATAACTATATTATCAGTGGTTTATAAAGACCTTACATAATGAACTGTATTGTTTTTATGACCTTTGAATGAGCTATTTTTATCTACATACAACTTACATGGAAGTTGCCATTTCATGTCCACCATGTTTCTAAAGAAGCCCTAACTGACAAATTGCTCGACAAAGAGCGCGCTTGGTCACTATGTTGTCTTAGACCAGGGCAGGGCCGGAGTGGGACTCATTTTTAGCCCTGGAGTTTGATGCCTTAGACCAGCCCACTTTAGTTCATGACGGACTATATTAAAGTAATATATTTAAATCCTCAGTAGTATATACTGTAGGTGTTATGAACGACACAACTCAAGGATCCCAATGCAGAGGGTTTTTAATGAAATGAATCAGTGGGTATGTATAATAAAATAATCAATGTCTTCATGTATAATTGTGTGTGTGTATGTGAAAAATGCAAAAGTCACAAAGTGGGAAACACTGTAGGACATCCGCTTAAAACTTGCTGAAATCCTCACAGGGCACAGAGAGGGAATCCTGGTGGGAGAGAGAGAGAGGCGGTCAATACATCAGCAGAATCCGTGCTGGACAGCGCACTGCAGAGGTCCGAAAGATGCGCAGAATTACGCGCCCGAAAGCGCACTGCGACTGGACAGCGCACGGTGTGAAGCAGCGCTCGAAGAGACCACAGACAGAGAGTTCTCAGCTGGATAATAGAGACACACCAATCGGGAGAGACTGACGGCAGGACGGGGAAATCTGGAGACAAGGCAGCAGAGAGCTCGGTGAATAAATCGAACGAGAAACAGATAACAGACTACACAGGACTAGAACTAGACAAGCTAGCGGGCAGGTACATACAAAGACGAACTTGCAATGAACAAAGGAAACGAGGGGAATTTAAATCAAACCGGATTGGACAATAATGAGAATCAGGTGCGGGTCGCAGGTGAGAGAAGTCAGAGGTAATGAGATCACCAGGTGGAAGACGCGCACGTGTGGAGCTGTCAAAACAAAAACACAACACATAGTGAAACAAAGACAAAGCAGCCAATAAGACCGAAATCATAACAGTAGGTATGCAACAGTGCACTGTTCTCTGAAGCCTTGCAATTCATTGTATTTTTCAAATATATAATTTACAATTCAGTGCAAAAAAATCAGTACAGTAGCCTTAACATGTTTGCCATGCATCCCGGACCCTACCAAAAGGTATTTTAATAATATTCAATTAAACTTATTCAAAAACTACTGAAAGGGAACAAATGTATTTGTGTTTTCTCCTAGATTTCTATTTTCTTAAAAAATTGTGGGTCTTGAGATTAACTGTTGGTTGAAAAAGCTTGGAAACCACTGATATACAACACACAAGCAAGATTTATCAAGTATGCAGGGAAAGAAGATAGAAAAATAAGATCTTTATCTTCATTTTTTAGTACTTAGATCACGTGAAACAATCGTGGATCGCGATTTCTGTGATCGTGGCTTTTCATTCGTGGTCCTATGTCGTACAATGAGAGAGGTTCAAAGACGGCCGGTTTCCCGGTCTTGTGTCCAAAGATAGCCTATATGATAGTTTTCTGACAGTTTTCAGAAGTTCAGCATGATCACCGCAAAGTGTGTTTGCTGCTACGACCTGCGCGCTGGTATTTGTTTACCACTAGCGCATGCTGGTGACTTTGCGCTAACGTGCGACGCAGCCGAAGCTTCCGCGTCATCATCGTACAGTCTACATGCCTCTCGTACGCGAGTTTAAACGATTCATGTCGCACAGTGTGATAAGGTAATGATCTTATAGGAGGGCAAAAATCCTGCAGTGTATTCCGGCCTTTAGACGATAATGTGTTTGTCCTGTGGCAGCTACTGTAGCTTCACTATGCATTCCGAAAGGGAGGGGTGAGCTGTGGACTGAGCCATTGGTTGCAATATACAGTCTCACCACTACATGCCCCTAAGAATCTACATAGTAAACCTTAAGTAATCCCGAAGACTCAAGATGTGTTTGTCTAGGAATGGAGCTAAACTCTACAAAGTATCCCTGATTTGTACTGATCTATGAACTTTAGGTAGCATGCACACCAGAGCATTTATGCCAGCGGCCGACATATGTTTTCAATTGTTTCCAATGGAAGTGCAGTGCTTTTTAAAAAAGCCAACAGCTGGCTTTTTTCACGCTGAAAGCCAGTGTTCATCTGAAAAAAAGCAGGCAGTCGGTGTCCGCCTGGCGACCCGCCGAACACATACGCAGCCCCGGTAAGGATGTCGGTTAGTAGACAAGCCACTTACCGCTGATTGGCTACAAGTGTGTTTTATTCAACCCAGTCTCACGGCATTTTGTGATTTGGTCACGTAATTTAATCTATTTATTCGTGGCAGGAAGTTCCAGGAACACGTTTATTTTGTTATTTTTGTAATTCCAGCACGTTTTTTTAAACTTATGTATTTCAATTGGATGCATCTTTCGATATAGCACGATTTTTTCTGCCAGTCGGGCTGCAGTAGGGAAGCTCAACATATTCACAAGATCTTATCAAGACTGCAATACATAAGAATAAATAGGAATCGGCAACAATTAACGATCTATGCCAGCGCAAGTCAATATTTATCTGGTCATTTTCAACTGGTTTTTAATGTTAAAAGTCCCTCGCAGTCAACAGCTGTTTCCGGTGAGTTCAACTGCAGGATCAATAGCATTCAGCGGTGAGTTTAACAACGCTCAAATGTGGGTAAAATAACATTCAGAGAGGAGTTTTATTAAAACAGCGTTCAACTGCATGTAAGACAACATTCAGAGGTGAGTTTAACAACGCTCCACGGCGCGTGAGATTAAGTATTTTAAGCGTTTTCTGATCATGTAGTGCTTTATTAGACGTGATTGCATGCTGGGTGTTAAATAATTTTTATCAAATGATCGTTGATGTTAATTAATATAGATCTAAATATACATTTTACTTGTGTTCGATTAATTAATAAGTTGTTTAAGTATTAATTTGTTTATTTAAAGTCCTGTAATAACTGTGACGTCATCGAATGAGACGAAGGTCCATGGCTATTTCAACTCGGAAGTTGAGATGAAGGTAATTCTTACATTTACACAGCAAAAAAAATGTTTAATCGTAACAATAAGTTGTGTTTGGAACATTATAATGTATACGGTAGCAATCTTAGGATGGTAAATAAAAGAAGTCATTAAAAATAACTTTGTTGCACCACATATGCAGTAGGCTAATAGCAAAATTAGCTTTAATTCATTCTGTCGCAAATAAGGTAACAAATCATGCAAGATTCAGGGAAATGCAAGATTTCAGTAGTGATATGTTACCTATATTACACTAGCTCGCAACTATTAAGCCAATTTTAGCCAACATGATCAGACGAAGAACAGTGTTGCCAGATTGGTTTGTTTTCCAGCCCAGTAATTATTTAAAATCCACACAAAATTATACAATAAACGGTCAGATATGATCTATAATAAAACAATACAACTTAATTCATAACAGCACCATTATTGGGAATCATGTTTTAATATGAAATTATGAATAATTTAATTGCTCTTTCAGAGATTACATAGGAGCCTACAATTTACATTGCAACTGTAAAATTATTTTCCATTTCTGTCCTTTCCCTAATATTTTAAAAATTCCACCTGCCCAAACCCTTTTTATTGCACATAGTAGCCTACAACCCAAAACCAACCAAATGGGTGCAAAACTTCCCGTTTTACAAGACTGATGAAGAATACTGGTGAAAATATAATATGTATTAATCTGAAATGTTTTTTTTCTCTCTCATCAGGTCCTTCAAATTTGCTTGCTCTTTATCTTCTACAATACACACACACGCGCACACACACACGCGCACACACACACACACACACACACACACACACACACACACACACACACACACACACACACACACACACACACACACACACACACACACACACACACACACACACACACACACACACACACACACACACACACACAATAAAGACACTTTTAAGAGCCATGTCTGTCTTTTTAACCTGTCTGTGCTCTAGTGTAGTGTACTTTTTGGTCTCTCTGTAGCTCCCTGTCTAATTCTCTTTTAGTATGTTTACCTTTGTATTTGTTTTGTCTGGTCATCTTTGTCTATCTGTTTGTATTTGTGCATATTTTTGTGCATATTTAGTCATGACAAGGCCCATATCTGGTAAGCAGGAAAACTTTCCATGTCTGCTTTGCAAGCTTGTCCACCAAAAAAAGTCAGGTCACTGGATAGCCAGTGGGGGAAATCTGTCCTTAAAAGCAGAAATGCTGGGCGTATAATTAATTCTGCCTGTATTGCAGTAAGTGAAAGTGTTCATATTTTAAATGAAGTGCGCATGTTTTTCACATAATATAAGACTAGCACTAGGGATGCACCGATACCACTTTTTAGGAATATGAGTACGAGTATTTGCATTTCAGTACTTGCTGATACCGATACCGAGTACTTAATAAAAAAAAACATGATTTAAATTTACAGGTAACAGCTGTAGTCATGTACTTTAACAAAAAAAACAAGGGACTAGTTTTACAGTTTGTTGTAAACTCTGCCTCTTTGGACAACACAAGAGGCATTAACCCCTTACACGCTGCTCAAACATAGACATTTCTCAGACCGTGGTATCGATCCATGGTATCGGGGGACTTTTAACGAGTACTTTAGAAAATGTGGTATCGAGGCCAATACCAGTATTGGTATCGGTGCATCCCTAACCAATATGGTCTGGCTTTTACAAACATAGGTTATTTCATACATGGAAGAATCCATATTTACCTAAATTGTGTTGAAGAGTATCAATAAGTTGTGTTGCCTGTCAAGTATTAAGAAAGTTATGATGTCAATGGTAGAATGAGTCTGGAATTAACCATTGATTGTATCCACCTTATTTTCGCGTCGGTTTAGGGTTAGATTACGCAAAATTAAACAGTGTACGCGAAATTAAACAGTTGTCACCTGGCGTTGGGGTTAGAGTTAGGTTTGGGTAGGGATGTCATTATGTAAATCTAACCCTAAACCGACGCGAAAATGGTAAGAAAATAGGAAAGAGAATGCAACGGACGTAATAGTATTGAAGTCCCCAGTTCGTCAAAAAATGACGCGAAAGGTATACCCTCCCCGTCACATATTGACGAATGGTCAAGTGTCGTCAAATATTGACGACATGGGGTGAGGATGGGTTGTACAAACACAGTAAATCTCTACAAAACATATTATGTTGTATGTGGCACACGTGCACTCATGATCTTTATCCACACATCCATCCAGTAAAACCTTTCATAGTGCTAGTGAACAATAAACACAATAATTGTTCAAAAACAACTTCGAAAATAAGGTTACAGTTCAAAAGTCATATGTTTTATAAAATAATCTTTTATGGTTACAGCTCATTTACTTTTTCATTTCAGGTGCGAAAACTTGAGGCTGTCGGATACAAGTCAATAGTATTTACTGGGAAATGGGATAAAAAGGACCTGCCAGAGAGCCTCGCCGTGGAGCTGCTGGAGAGCATCGTCATGGAGCGGCCGGAGAATCTCAACAAGGAGTCTGAGGCTGTATTTGCATTAAATCTTGTTCCTCTGTCCTCTTATGGCATATTTAAGAGTTAGAATGAAATTTGGTATTTTATTGTGATTACTTTTTAAAATGCTTTTTTAACAGCTTTCAGTGCATGTCAGAAATCTCTGTTCAACATTATTTAGTAAACAAAAAAAGTTGTCCTAACAATTTTTCTCTTTAATAAACTAATCAGACTTTGCTTTACAGCCATTTGAAATGTGCATTATTTTTTGCATTTCCATGGGCTGTTACTGGGCCCCTGGGAAAGGGAGGACAGTAACCCTACACAGATGTACCCTCTTCATCATGGATAACAATCTGTGCTGAGTAACATTTTTATCTGAACAATACTTTTATTTCCCACATTTTCCAAATTCATATCTTGATCAGAATACAGAAATACAGAAACAAAGTCAACAGATAAGTCAGGCAAGTCATAAAAATCATGCAATGCAAACAATCACAATATAAAAGACAATACTACTGCATTATTATCACAAATGTCATTAACATAGGAATTGTTGTAACATCATGTGACAAAGATACATTTAATAAATAACACAGAAATCAAATTTAATTCTAATTTTGAAAATAATGAGTCCATATCATAATGATTTTCAGGATTCAATTTTATACAGCACACTACAGTTCAACCCAAACAACCCAAACACACAACCCAAAAAAACTCTTTTATAAATATTTGTTTATAAAAAAATAAATGTTTGAACATGACTTTGCATGCAGATGACTTAAATTATCAGCAAATTAGTCAATTCCTTTATTTCTCCCAATCAAATAGTTTCTTCCGAGGCATTTTGTTTATATCAATATTTTATAAGCTTTCGCATGTGAAGTTTTTCCCAATCTTAATGGCAGTGGAATATTAATAGAAAGTCGGATGAGAAGAAATCTCTAATGTAATACAGTGGTTGAGAGTTGGGGACATCCAAACACTTTTGGCTTTATCATTTAAAAGACATTAAAAGTTAGATGAATCATTTCTTTGCACATTTAACACACACATCTCACGTTACCCCATAGGTGGGGTTTATTTGATCAAACAGAGGGTTTGATGTAACACCTGCTAAAAATAGTTGAAACAAATAATAAAATACAATTCTGTCTATATACTAAAGGTGGATGTTGTTTATATATATGCCTATAATAGATGAATGTGTGGATATCTATCCATCCACGATCCTTCATCTAACCATAATTGTATTATGCATCAATGCAAATAGATTTTTTAAAAGGGCCGCACAATTAAGACAAAAAATTATAATTGTGAGTTATTTCCCCTGATATTGTATTAACAGTTATCACTTTGATTAATAGTATTTACATTGTTTTCATTTCATTATCATTGTATACCTGACTTTGTTACAACTAACCCCGCTGTGTAAAAATGTTTTCAATCCCAGCTATCAGTTACTAGGAGTTGCTGAAATGTTTTAGTGATTCAAATAATATAAGGTTGGATTTGGTGACTTACACACCCAACTCAGAAATTGAAAAACCATAAAACATTTACTTCCATGCCTCCAAAACACTCTTTGTTCAATATATTAAAGAAATTCATCTTCTGTTAGAAAAAAGACCAGAAGCACAGATTGTTTGGCCCTGTATAAAAATATGTAACTGTGTTACAATCAATCCCATGTTTGTTTGTGCCCCGCTCACTTTAATTATTGCACTTAATTTCCACCACTGACTAGTTGTAGAAGCATATTGTACATGTATACAGTACATGTCTATTATGTGAATAAAGAGGCTACATAAGGTTATGAAAAGTAGATTTTATTAATTGCTTTATATCGACAGTTAGAAATCTTTGTCCAGAATAATGGAAGGTATCACAGTCTTGTGGATTACAGACCGTCACCAGAAATGTCAAAGTCACTGTCGTACTCATCAGCTGAAGCACTATACAAGAAGTTGATGTTCTCGGCTCCCGACAAAACTTGTAGGTAACAGTCTCTTGCTTGGCGAATCTTAAAAGAGGAACACAATAACTTTAATCAGAAACTTAATAAACAGACATCATTGTTGTGTACAGTATATTTATTAGGGCTGCCCCTATAAGGCCACAAAATGTTTGCTGGTCAGAAGAGTCATTGTTTGTCATCAATTAGACAATCACAGATAGCAAGAAACAAAAACCTTTAATGCACAGCTTTAAACACTGCTAACACACAATTTAAAACATCTAAAACAAACTCTCCTGACGTCATTACCTTCTGATATCGGCGAGTATTTGAGATGGCTAAATTGTTAAACGTTTGCTGATGTCAGTGCATGGCCATGAGAGTCAGCATGTCTGCGCGTCCTGCAAACAGAAAATATGATGTCAACATATTTATTATATAACTAGTGGAGTATTACACCTGCTAGTGCAGTTGTTTTACCTGCTTTTGAAATGTGTTTTGTGGTCACTGGAATCCTAAAGAGGAAGGCATTGCACTGTTCCACCTCCTCTCCTAGTGTTAATCCAGTACCATCCTGATATGCCATACTCCATTTCACCTGGTTAAAATAAATAAAAAGATCCAGATGTTTGCCGATGTTCAATTAATTTTCTATTGCATAGCAACTTTTTCTTACCTCACATTTAAAATCATGGGCTTTGGCATGAAATACTTTATGTTAAAGGAATGGCTTTATGTTAAAGGAACTTGGGTGGAGTGATTGCTCGCAGCACCTGAGAAGCCCCATGGTAAGGAGCAGAGAGTTCGCTCACCATACATTCACACGAGACAGAAGCGTTAACGCTTGACGAAAAGCTTGTCTGAAACGTGGCCAAAAGACAATCACCGTGGCCGCAACACATGCTCCGGTCTACCATAAACTTAATTGGCTGGCTCTGCCTAGGATATTTGCATAAGACAATCTGATTGGCTGATGCACACTTTGCCACTTGAAAAGTTGAGAAATGTTCAACTTCTACAGCGAGCAACGCATGACGTCACCCATTAAAAGTGAATGGGAAGCGTTAACGCTTACGCCCTGTGTGAATGTAAAGTCAGATTGAGCTAATCACTCTGCCCAAGTAGCAGTGCTTCGTCTTCTGAGAATATAGTTCCCAGTATAAATATGGTTAAAAGAACGCTGTGTCTCATATGACCTTGTTATTTGTACACGCTGTAACTATACAAATCACAACATATAAATAGGAAAACGTTGGCGTTATTTTGTCACTTATTGGGAGCAGTATGCTAGCTGGAGCCATTTCCTTCCAGTCTTTGTGTTAAGCTAAGCTAGCGGTGGGTGCGTCAGACAGAGTTACAGCATGCACAGAAATGAAAAGGGTATGTACGGACTTATCTAACTCTTTGGGATACAGTGAATAAGCTAAAATCCCAAAAAGTCTGTGTGTTCCTTTCAAAAAGTGCTGGAGCTCTGAACAGTTTTTTGCAACTCTTTGAAGGTAGGGCCAATATTTGCAGGTTACATCCATAAAAAAGTAATATGTCTTCTGGCAATCTTTTCTTGCAGGTATAGGGGATGGGCAAAAATCTCCACACTGTACATATTTAAAGCACAGAGCAGCACTCCGTGCCGACATACCACAACTCCAATCCCTCCTCGTCTATCTTGCTGGCAGTTTTTGGGAGGTCTCTCTGGCTGCTGACCACTCCCCTCCACAAACACCTCTTCCACTGACCTACAATATGGAAAATGGTGAAAATAAGACTTTCCTACACAAACTATTCAAAAAGAGGATATTGTAGTCCTATAGTGTAATTATCATCTACAATTTTACAAGTTTGGTAATATCCTCATCCTTAGCTATGAAGAAGCCTTCAAAGATGTCCAGTTCCTCAGATCTAAAAAAAAGGGGCAAAACTATTTATGATAACTTATTGTCTAGGTTTACTTGATGCACATTAAAAAGCTAAGTAAGGTAACTATATACAGTAAGATTGTATTTGTAGTTAATGCATTAGCTAACATGAACTAACAATGAACAATCCTTCTACAGCATTTATTAATCTTTGTTCATGTTAATATCTGCATTTACAATACATTTATAAAATTAAAGGTTGTAACTGTTAAGTAAGGAATAATTGACGACGGGCCATTGAATTATAAGAAAATAATGCACACCAAGGTGGTAATTCGGCACGACGCGAAGCGGAGTGCCGTTACACCGCAGGTGTGCATTATTTTCAAATAATTCAAAGGACCGGAGTCAATTATTCCGCTTACACCACGGTTACCACAAACATTGCTCTGGTGCCTATTTTTAAGACATTTGAAAAGATAGGTTTGCGGTTTACAGAAAAATAATCAACACCCATAGAACATTTCTCAGCCAATCAGAATGCAGCATTCAACAGACCCGTGGTATAACATGAATTAATGCACCATGAACAAACATTAATAACTGTACTGACATTAACTAACATTAACAATAATTTTATTAACAATTAATACATGATGAAAAACGATATTGTTAATTGTTTGTTCATGTTAGTTAATGCATTTACAAATGTTTACTAATACAACATTATTGTAAAGTGTTACTATTTACTTCTTAATACAAACACTGTGTTACAAAGTTTGGAGTACCTAACAGCATTCTTTAAACGATATTACTTGTGGTTTCCATCTACTGAAACGACAACCATATCTGGAGTGCATGCAGATGAAGGCTCTTACTTGCATATATTGTCCACCTTGAATCGCACAGCCTCCCACTCAAAAAACGTTTCTGAAAACTGTCTCCTGAGATCTTGCCAGCCTATTAAAAATAAGGAAATCAACAGCTAATAATGTGCAATAAATACATTAGCACCAAGCAGCTTTTCAACCTACAATTTTAATATATTATCAATACTGTAGGATAAATACTCACACAACCAAAGCAGACAGTTCGCTGATCCAGCATTCTTAAAAATGCTTGACAGGACAGTCCTGGTGCCGCCATCTTCATTTCTTCAAATGAAAACAAGATGTCTATTGCATAAATTGTGGCAAAATGAAGGGTTGCCGGCCAGTAGCCAGTTCTGTTTAGGTATTTTTTACCATTTATACATTACTTTCTACTCTTCATACATTACTAAAATGTTGAAATCAATTATGAAAAGATTTTTAAGATTCTACTATAACAGAACAAAACAAAGTTCTTCACATTCTTACCATTAATTGTGACCACAGCAACTGTTTTTCCTGGACAGACCCTTAATGACTCTGGTGAACAACCACAGATTTTGTCAGACATTTCCACAGGTACAAGCCGCATTGAAAAACATTAGTGGAGGACAATTAAGATAATTTGTTTTGACTGAGTAATATAAGATTGTAATGGTGGTGTAGCAGATTGCTGAAAAAGTACATGAGATACGCTTAAAATGCTGACTGAAACGGAGTATCCACATAAATTCAACACCAAACAATGAGACAAAAAAATATAATTGAAATAGTAGCATTTTACTTTAGTTTAACTATTCTGAAAATGATATATGTTGTATATACATAATATGTGCATACACAAAACTTACCACAATGGGAAAGAGCCTTATCCACCACAACAGTTGTTGAAGGCAATGGCTGGAAGAATCCAGCAGTCATGGCATCTCTGCTATGGAGGACTAGCCTAGAAATCTAGACGCACCCTAGCGGCCGCAAAATATATTTGCTGCCAGGGTTTAGTCTAGGATCTCACAATACACTTAACCAAAATTTGGTCAGGCCAATCACATCGTGTGTAGCGTCTGTGGGGCGGGCTTAACATGATGACGACAGAGCTGCCTGCGACGGTTCCTACTTGAAAACAAAGAATGTCTGCTGCTGCTGGCGAACAGCTTTCTTTTGAAGCGGCTTTGGCCGCAACTCTGGAGGACTTAGACTTATGTTTTTCTTTGAGAGAAGAGCAAATAACCCTACTGAAGTCATTTTTAAGCAAGAAAGATGTGTTTGGAGTTTTGCCGACTGGTTACGGTAAAAGTTTGATATACCAATTAGCTCCACTGGTGGGGAAACGCATGGGACTCAGCCACAATCCACTTGTGATTGTTGTTTGCTCTGATTGGTCATAGCGCTATCCTATTGCGTGCAGAGACATTTTGAGGGACAACCTTATATCCCGCCCCTTGCATTGAGCCGTTTGTGTGAAGAGTTGCCAGACCTTACATCTTGATGTAGGTCTGGCTAACCAGGCTAATGGAGGACATGATGATGTCACATTCAGCACAGAAGAAGGGACGAGGTCGTCAGTCACAACACTGGATAACAGCTGGGCTTCTCCCACACTCTGGCAGATGTGCTGCCACATTTTCTTGTGCCACAGCCGTGTTCAGCAGACAGGGTCTCTCTGCCCTCCACCTCTCTGAAAAGAGAATTTGTGTGTGCTCCAGTTTGAGGAAGCCTGAAGAGGATCTCTTGGGGTTCCAGGAGGTGATGCGTCGTTACTTGAGAAATCGTTCAGTGAATACACTCTGTTAAAATAGTATAGAGTATACAAAAACAATACTTTTATATTTCCCTTTATGTACATATATTTACAGCATTTAATTGTACTTCATGGAATGGCTTTGAGTGTAAAAGGTCCAGCATTCTATCAAAATAACCCACTGTCATATTCTGTAATTTAAACACATTGAAGTACACACCAACAGTCTCTGGAGCAAAGGCCACCTCACAATGAGTGTCAGGAGCATTGGGAGGATCAGTGTTCCGAATGTGATCAGCTTTAGAGGATAAAAACGTCACAAAGCAACATTTATCTATAATATACAATAAAGTATACATACATACAAAATTCCAACTTGTCCCAAGGCTAGCGGCACAGTCTAGTTACCAGTCTGAAATGGTGCAAGCTCTTTGTTTAAATGTCTCGTTTTTACTGTGATTTGAAGCTTTGATTGTGTTTACAGTGTGCAATATAACATTCAGTGTGTTTACGTTTCACATGTAAATAACATATTTTTTCATACGATCTACTTATCTATATACCGCTGTCTGATGTCTGCCTTGTTCTATGAAGTCCTGTAAGTAAACAATGTACATTCTAAAAATATATATTTAAAAAATAAACAATGCTTACCTTTCTTTTGTTGATTCCTGCTTGACCTTGCATAGACAATATTTCCATCAATCTCCAATGCACCCTCGGCTCAGGTGTCTTCATTGGTGCTACTGCCTTTCTTGCAGTTCACCAAGAAAGTCATCAAGACTTTGGAGCTCATCCTTTAGTTCTTGACCATCAACCAACTTATCCAAGATCAAGAGATGTTCTTGGAGTTCTGAATGGATGGACATGGTGATGAGTAGAAACACAAACCTACAGAAACACTCAAGACAGAGAGCACTACAGAAAGACTGACAAGTACAGTTTAACAAGACAGACACTGACGTAAAATGTAAGTGTGTGCGTGTGTGTGTGTGTGCGCGCACATACATTTTACATCAGTATTCTTTTCATCTGTGTGGGAAAATTGGAAAATAAAGCTCAAATCTATGTGACATTGATTTTAAACAGTTAAACTTGTATAATGTATACTGATCGTGTTGGCTAAAATTGGCTTTAATTATTTCATATTAAAACATGATGAGCCACAATAGGTGCTGTTATGAATTAAGTTGTATTGTTTTATTATAGATCATATCTGACCGTTTATTGTATAATTTTGTGTGGATTTTAAATAATTACTGGGCTGGTAAACAAACCAGTCTGGCAACACTGTTCTTCGTCTGATCATGTTGGCTGAAATTGGCTTAATAGTTGCGAGCTAGTGTAATATAGGTAACATATCACTACTGAAATCTTGCATTTCCCTGAATCTTGCATGATTAGTTACCTTATTTGCGACAGAATGAATTATAGCTAATTTTGCTATTAGCCTACTGCATATGTGGT
This sequence comes from Misgurnus anguillicaudatus, assembly GCF_027580225.2. Classification (NCBI taxonomy): domain Eukaryota; kingdom Metazoa; phylum Chordata; class Actinopteri; order Cypriniformes; family Cobitidae; genus Misgurnus; species Misgurnus anguillicaudatus. Next base: position 20,437,806 of record NC_073341.2, read on the forward strand.
GCAACAAAGTTATTTTTAATGACTTCTATTATTTACCATCCTAAGATTGCTACAGATTATAATGTTCCAAACACAACTTATTGTTACGATTAAATTTTTTTTGCTGTGTAAATGTAAGAATTACCTTCATCTCAACTTCCGAGTTGAAATAGCCATGGACCTTCGTCTCATTCGATGACGTCACAGTTATTACAGGACTTTAAATAAACAAATTAATAATTAAACAACTTATTAATTAATCGAACACAAGTAAAATGTATATTTAGATCTATATTTATTAACATCAATGATCATTTGATAAAAATTATTTAACACCCAACATGCATCACGTCTAATAAAGCACTACATGATCAGAAAACGCTTAAAATACTTAATCTCACGCGCCGTGGAGCGTTGTTAAACTCACCTCTGAGTGTTGTCTTACATGCAGTTGAACGCTGTTTTAATAAAACTCCTCTCTGAATGTTATTTTACCCATATTTGAGCGTTGTTAAACTCACCGCTGAATGCTATTGATCCTGCAGTTGAACTCACCGGAAACAGCTGTTGACTGTGAGGGACTTTTAACATTAAAAACCAGTTGAAAATGACCAGATAAATATTGACTTGCGCTGGCATAGATCGTTAATTGTTGCCGATTCCTATTTATTCTTATGTATTGCAGTCTTGATAAGATCTTGTGAATAAATGTTGAGCTTCCCTACTGCAGCTCGACTGGCAGAAAAAATCGTGCTATATGCACGAAAGATGCATCCAATTGAAATACATTAGTTTAAAAAAACGTGCTGGAATTACGAAAATAACGAAATAAACGTGTTCCTGCCACGAATAAATTACGTGACCAAATCACGAAATGCCGTGAGACTGGGTTGAATATACAGTACTGTTATGAAAATACCAGACATAGCGTTAAAAAATACAGATAAATATTATATAATATTAATCGTGTTTATTGTCTCCATGGTTTTAAAACATCAAAACATCTTTATTTGCCTGTTATTATAAAAACAGCGATCGATCGTTGCACGTCACTGTTCAAGTACACGTCTGACTGACAGCTGATCTCTGACATCTTATGAGAGTCCCATATTGACACTTTCTAACTCTAGCGCCCTCCGGCTTCATGTTTGAATGAAACAAACTGAGTGTGAATGACATTACCGCCCCTGCAGAAATTTGAAGTAAACACATAAAATTAAACTAATATTTCTCCAAATATGAATTAAAAGCCCCGATGGATGTTGTTTTATCGAGTGCTTTTATGACGATCACGGAGGAGTATTTTTATCAATGAGTGCGGCTGAGGTCATATTTCAAATTAAAGGCATGCACCGTTTTTTATTTTCATATCTCCTGACAAAAATGAAGAAATTACTGTCACTATAGGATTTTCAGAATAAAATAAAGGTCAAAAACTAAATCTTTAGTCTTATCACTTTTTAATGATGTATAGTTGTTTTATGTAAGTATATACTAACAGTAATTTAAATTATGTAAATAAAGAGCTCTTCAGTGCGCTGGCATCCTAGTGCAGGCTAACAGGATGAATTGCTTGTTATATTGCTAATATGTGCCTTAAACATAAGGCACTTCAAATAAGAGCATTTGCCAAATTAATAAAAATAAATGTGTTTCTCTGTCACAAACACATTTTACTTTATCACAATGTTAAATTACAATGAAGCCTTAGAAAGTCTGAAGTGTTGCTTTATATTTACCTCCAAGTAGGAAGAGTTTCTTCTGGAGGCCTTACAGTAAAACATATATCTGGACTGGCTTGAATCAATTCTTGGAAGACGTCCTCCTCCACATTGGTGTCAGTGTCGTCAAAGACTTGAAGAGATGTAGTTCTTGTAAATCCAAATTTGTTTTTAACTTAAAAATACAATAACAATTATTTTAATTTATTTTCATATTTAAGTCAAACATTTAAGGCAAATAGCACATATCAAAGTGTGAGTTTGCAAAAGCCACTGTTACCTACCTTGGTAAGATTGTGGGTCAAGGTCAGGTGCGGCCGGTTCGTGGGAAAGTAGACGTCATTGATAATTATCCTACTCCAACTACCAAAAAGGAATTAATGCGTTTTTTGGGCATGGTGGGATTTTACCGTTGTTTCTATCGGAATTTCTCTGTGGTGGCTGCGCCTTAAACAAATTTATTACGTGGGACCGTAAAGTTCCGTTGGAATCATATTTGCCAGGAGGCTTTTGAGAAGATTAAAATGTTGCTTACAGAAGCTCCTGTATTGGCGGCTCCGAAATTTGACCAGCCTTTTCAATTTCAAGTAGATGCAAGCAACATAGGCACGGGTGCAGTCTTGATCCAGAAATCCGAGGAAGGTATTGACCTTCCAGTGGCTTTCTTTTCCCGGAAATTTAACTCATACCAGTTAAATTATTCTTTAATTGAGAAAGAAGCACTGGCTTTAATATGGGCATTGCAACACTTTGATGTGTACGTTGGGGCGACGGAGGGTCCTTTGGTCGTCTATACTGACCATAACCCATTAACTTTTTTGCGCTCCTTACAAAGCCCAAACCAACGGCTTATGAGATGGTGCCTATTTCTCCAGGCTTATTCATTAGAAATTCGCCACATTAAAGGCTCGGAAAACCTAATTGCTGATGCCCTGTCACGTATTTATACGGTATGAATGTTCTGCTGGTGCACCTGTATTCTTGTCTCTCTTTTATTTTTTATTTATTGTTGGTGGTCTTTTTTTAGGAGGGGTGTGTGACGGGTCTCTGGCTTCCCCGCTGCGGCCGGCCAGTGGGTGGAGCTACCGATACATCATCTGCACCTGTTGCTCGTTATCTTTCATTATTTAAGTTTGGGGTTGATTGTGTTTGGGAGAGATTTCCGTTTGGGTTTTTCGTTTGGTTATTTTGGGTTTTGTTACTTCACTATTTTGTAAGTATTGGTTTGCTAATTTTGTGGTTTCAAATACATTTGTTCTTTTAAATTGTCAAAAGCCTTAGCAACTTCAGTTTAATTATTATTTCCCTTAAATAAAAGATTAATTGTTATTTTGGGTTTCACTGCGTCCTCCTTTTTGTCATGACTTGAGCCGGTTGTGAAAAAACCAATTAATTAGTTTGTTTAGCAAGAAAACCAGAGAAACACACAGCTCTGTGAAAACTACATTTCATAAGTCACACTCATTTTGTACATATTATACACACAAATTTACATCTGTACAAAACCCACTGGCCTTAGGTTGAAAAGCTTTAATTTAACTTCTTTTGCCTTAATGCCAAAACTATTTATAAACCATTCACTTTTCTTTGTAATGAGAACAGTCATTTAAAAAATGAAAATGCTAGATGGGGCAGTGGCCCAAAAGCGAAAAGGGCACTATGGGGGGTGGTACTATTATTATGGTTTTAATGAAGTATTATAAATATGATGTGTTATATTTCTAGCATCAACTTAGACAAGTGATTATAATGGGAAATATAATAACAAGAATTAAAGTCTGCTAAACATTCAATATGATTTACCTGTTGGCTTGATGGAGCTTTGAATCCATGTTTGCAATGTTGAACTGCCTGAGGGAGAGCTGGTGGCCTGCATGCACAAGTATTTTCTTGCCATGTTGCTGAGCCGGGGAAAGTTGACTTTGTGAGTTAATCTCCACCACAGAAGGGGGTCCTCGTCGTTGTCAATTTAATTAGTTTTATATATGAATGATCATTACTGTATGAACAACACAATTCAGCTAAATTTAATCTTAAATTTTTACTAAAATGTAAGATAATGCATTTAAATGGAAGGAACTCTTCTCATTTACTCCATTCTAACCATTATTTTTACCTTGTGTTCCATCATCTTCATCTCTGACACCAGTCTGGCTTTGATGTACGTCGTTGAACCTGATGTATTGTGTCTTGTATCTTGGATCTAAGAAGGATGCCACATCCAAGAGCTTTTGTGTAACTCTCTCTTCATACTTGCTGTTCAAGTACTCCAAAATTTTCTTTTTTAAGGACTTGGTGATGTCTGTATCACCCTCCACTGGTGCCAAGATGGTTGTGTTAAACAGGCTGAGTACTGGTTTGATGTGTGAAACACTAACGTAATCCTCCCCTGACAGAGCATCCATGAATTCAAGCAGTGGTCCCAGTGCCTTGCTGACTAACTCCAGCACATCCAGATCTTGATATCCAAGAATTAGGTGCAGGGTGTTTCTGTCCTCTGAGAGGACCTCGTGGAGTGCTTTCTGCTGCTCCAGAATCCTGTTAATCATGAGCACCCTAGACCCCCATCTAGTTTGACACTCAGTGATGAGTTCGTGGACTGGAAGGTTGAGGCGCTTCTGGGCTTGCTCAAGTGCCACTCTCTTTTTCCAGCTATGTGAGAAGTGGCACACCAACTTTTTGCAGACACCTGTTGCACGGCTGATCCGGCTGTCACCTTTCACTGCGTTTTCTTGGAAAAATAGATGTACAAAAATAATTGATTAAATATGATTATATTACAATAGCTTAATAACCACATAATAATGCAGATTGTTTTCTCTCTCTCTTTCTCTCTTTCAAGACTTGTGAAGTCCAGAATTTTGATTGATTTCCATTACTATAAATTAATGCATGATCTTTCACTGTTTGAATCAATTTGGTGCATTAATGGGACTCTCTGTGAGATTGTTGTAGAAGAGTTGCATTTTTCTTTTTGTTAGGTTGATTTTTTTTCCCTCTCTCCCTTTTCTGGAATAGGTGATGTGTTGTAGTCTGTTCCATTTTATGTAATAAATGTTTTTTGGGAAAAAAAATCTCTCTCTCTCTCTCTCACTCACTCACACAGACAGACCTCTCTCTCTCTCTCTGTCTCAAAGTTATTAAAAATAAACATAACGTACCTATTGCCAGTTGTAGCCTGTGTCCGAAGCACTGAAGGCGCGTCCAGCCATTCACCTCCATAGCCTTTATCATATTCGACGCATTATCTGTCGTCACGCAAACTTGTTGGTCCTCCTTCAAGTTCCAGTCTGCTAACGCACCTCTCATCTCCTCTGCTATATTATCCACGGTATGCTCCGCGGGGAAGAATGATGTCTGCAGACAGTGGGTCTTGAGTTCGAAGTTGTATACCTTGAATGCGCTAAGTAAGTGGCAACTTTAAACATGTCATACTTTGAGGAGGTTTTGGCTCAGGCTGCAGGGCGTAGTTCTTAATGTTGTATGCCGAAATGTATCCCTCACAATCGGCTGAGAAAATAAATCTGTCATCCTGCAATGAAGCCATCTTAATAATCTCCTGCTTCAAGTGGGACTTAAACAAAAAGCAACGTTTATTAGGACTCATCGTTTTGGCTTATTTTGGGACGACTGAGAAGTCCCCGGTGTTTCTCTCATTTTCATGCACTCTTCATGCAGCACGCGATGGTGTTGTTTCAGGTGGTGAAACATGTTTGTTGTGCTACCTTGCTTAGTCGCAATTTTTGTTAAGCACGACCTGCACAACACGTTACTCTGGTTTAAATCGTCTTTTCTGAATCCAAAATACCTCCAAAAAATGGAAGATGGTTTATGTTTTGGCACCAAGTCAGATGCACTACCACCGGCCGCATTATCTCCCGCACTTTTTTTCTTTCTTTTTAATTTCTCTGCTGTCTCTGTAGTGTGTGCGCGCTGTCTTTAGCGGTGCATTCAAGCCAGGGCACTCGTAAAAATGATGCTCGTTGTGTGACTGCCAGAGTTGTATGCAGGGCGGGGCGAGCGCGGAGAGGGGAAATCTATATCGTCTATATCGTGGCTTTTTCGATAGTAATATCTTGAAAGTTCATATCTAGATATAGATACGATAACAATATTTCGTTCAGCCCTACACTGCATTTGTAGTTTTCCACTTCTAGCACAATTGTGATCATCTGTTAATAAAAATAAAAATGTTTCAGGATCATTTCTTCCTGTGTTGCTTGTCAACTCCCTTTCCTTTGATTTACACACAGGGTTCAGACTTTTCTGCATATTTTAAAAAATAAAATTGAACTTTAAGTATTTATGTTCTTTATTTATGCTTTTCGTCAGTCTTCAGGGGGAACGGCTGCACCAATGACGATGGGTTTTGTAGGTCCCAAATGTCCTGACCAAATGTACCTGTGAAGTTCAGACTGTTTAGACCACTCCTGCAACATTAGTATTTGCTCAGATCATAATGAATCCATTTAAATATAAGTCTTCACTAGGAGATTGTCCTTCAAGTTTGTTATTCCTTAAAGCCCCATATGTTTTCTTGTATAGGTCAGGGGCAACACACATACTGATTAAATGTATACCTTGAATGCGCTAAGTAAGTGGCAACTTAAACATGTCATACTTTCAGGAGGTTGTGGCTCAGGCTGCAGGGCGTAATTATTGATGTTATAAGCCGAAATGTATCCCTCACAATCGGCGAAGAATATTAAACTGTCATCCTGCAATGAAGCCATCTTCATAATCTCCTGCTTCAAGTGGGACTTAAACAAAAAGCAACGTTTATTAGGACTCATTGTTTTGGCTTATTTTGGGATGACTGAGAAGTCCCCGGTGTTTCTCTCATTTTCATGCACTCTTCATGCAGCACGCGATGGTGTTATTTCCGGGTGAAGATAAGTTGTTTAGGTCCCAAATGTCTGTTTGCCCAAATGTACCTGTGAAGTTCAGACTGTTTAGACCACTCCTGCAACATTAGTATTTGCTCAGATGTCAAATTATGCATTTTCCCATATTCGATGATCATTTAAATTAACGATCAATCAATCGAATAATCGTTAACAGTAATAGTGCAATAAGCCATTACAGCAGTGGCAAATAGCCAATGACATAAAAGTGTGCAGAAAAACGCCAGCTTCCTCACGCGAATTAAAAGATTTTATTTTGTCTAAATAATATGCTAGTGGGATTGTAAAATGAGTCAATGTATTTGGTGTTTTGATAAAAAATCATCAATTTAATCTCGTAACGAAATATAATGACTAATAGACACAGTAAACTCCGCCTCATAACGGGCACTCCGCACAGTCGCATGCATCCATGACAAAATAAAAGTTTCATTATCATCAAGTGTTATTTTTCTAGTTGTTCACCTCGCTTTCTGAGTCGTCGATACACCGCTTGTTGTAATTATATCCAAGAAGCACACGAAAGGGCACTTTTCCCGTCGTTACCTCAGCTTTAGACCTGCGGCGTACTTTCAGCAAAGATGCTTATGTTATGAAGACTTCAACCTTCCATTAGAAAACCCGCAACAGAGTTTAGCGTGTAGCGCCTCAGCCAGTCATGATGATGATCAATGATATATGTTGCGGGAGTTCAGAGTGTAACGACAGTCAGTTACAGTTTACATTTAACAGTTTCTTGCCAGAATTTAAGTTTTTCATTTTAATCTGTTTATTAAAAACGGCTTCTGACTGGACGCCTTCCCTGTGTAAAGCAGCGTTATCAGCGCTGTTATGCTAATCTTGCAGGCTTCCCTGAAGAGGGTCTTTGCTTTCAGTATCCTTTCCACACTATTCCTGAGGTAAATGCGGGTGACGCCATCTTGAGCTCAGATGGGTAAAACTTCCGGTGAGCCACTACAGCTAATAGTCTTGCGAGGGATACGAGTCTGCCGTTTTGACTGGCATTTTAATGCTTATTATGAAATCCAGGAAGATCGGCATAATTTGTGCAGTTAGGGGTTAACATAATAGATGATACAAACGCAGTAAACCTTTACAAAAAGGTTGTTTTTACTATAATACACGCACAAGAACTGAATGTTTATGTGGCGCACGTGCATCTATTAACTGTATCCACATATCCATCCAGTAAAACCTTTCATAGAAACTGACAGTGAACAATAAATACAATAATTATTCAAAAACAACGTATTATGCAGATAAAAATATGCTGATTTATTTATTCTGCTACTATTATATTATTACAAAAATGAGATTACAGTACATAATATATAGCCTACGACATTAACTGCTTATTAGTTAATGTTTATAATAGTTCGTGATGTGTTACGCATACCGTTACTTTTGTTGTGTTTTAAATGAATTATTTAAGCAAATAATTTCATAAGCTCATGTCTTATTTTCTGTATAATATTTTCATAAAACGAAAACTGAAAACATGTAATAGGAGTTGAATATGTTTATTATGGTTTGTTTAAATAACTTACATTGTATTGAATGAGAAGCATAAGTTACTGCTGCTGTCGGATCGCGTGAAGCTTGATGTGTAGCCATAAAAACTCGATAAGTCGATTAAAAATTGCCGTTTAAAAAAAACTCACCCCAGGGACAGTTGTGACATTTTAAACCATCACCTGACACGTTTAAAAACAAGAAGTCTCTGTATATTCCATGTATTAAACACTCGACTGACTGTCCCAGTGTAGAGATACGGCATGTCTCTGTGCTTTTATTTGCACATTGAAGACCCGTCACCCCCGAGGAACAACATGAAACGATTGAATATATCTTGATGTATCAGGACACTTCTTAATTTCATCCTCACACTGGTTCATACATGAAATTATGACCGTAATCATCATGGAAATCACCGGCTCTGGTCCAGTGACAGTACGCGTCGGAAGTCGCACCCACAATTCGCGCAAAGCGTCATGGGGCGTAGGAATAGTGTGGTTAGATTTTCGGCATCGGACCCTCTCAGATCCTCTGCGGATCCAATTTTGTTACGTTAGCAGCCAGCCTCGTCTCGAATGAGACAAAAAGCCCAAGTGTGTGTTTTGCATTGAGCATCATTGGGATCATGGCTAGTTTAACTTCTTCGCGCTTGGTTAGTTTTTTCATCAGCTGTGTATGTGCTTTGCGCAGGCGCCGGACACACGTGCTTGCTTTTTCGACAATCGTTAAGTTTTATCGATTTAATTCTTATCGACAATTAATCGAAGATCGATTAATTGTTAACATCCAAATCCATTTAAATATAAGTCTTCACTAGGAGATTGTCCTTCAAGTTTGTTATTCCTTAAAGCCCCATATTAGTCCATATTAGTACAGTGGACGTAACTATCAACTACAAAAGTGCAGCAGTAAGTAAACATGATTTTTAATGGTATGGATCAATCTTTCTGGGTATGTAATGATTGAGCTAAAGTTTAGAGCTGCTGTGTGCATCATGCCATCCAGAACTGAAGCCCGGAAAATGCCCCTATAAATTATAATGTGGTTATAATGTAACGCTATAGCCTATAATGTAAGTGAGCATCTTATTTATGTTTTTTTTTTCAATTAAATTTTATTTATATAGCGCTTTTCACAATTTGGTACCTTTTAGACCTGTGCGTATGTGTTTAGTCATAGCAGTGATTAACAATCCCTACTGAAAAATTCAGCTAACACCAGCATAAGCTGGTAGCTGTTTTTTGCTGATTTAAGGTGGCAGTAGCTGGTTTAAGCTGGTCCTCCCAGCCTGGCAAAAAGTGACCTGGTGTTGGCTCATTACGCTGCTTGGCTGATCAGCCATTATTGGCATTAATCTCCCATCCAAAATATGGCACCCCCAAGGTTTTGGGTCCATAGGTTCACTTCCCCCTTTCCACTTCATAATTTGGTAAAAGACCTGAAGACTATGGAACTTTGCAGCTGCTGACATTAGTGGGAGAGATTGAGGTTCCACTGGAGATGACTATCTTTAATAAAGAATCGCCTGTATCTTAGCATGTCCAGTGATTCATCCTTTTGCCCCCATACAGTGATACTAGAGCTTTTTCACCTGCAATGATGATGCCTTTTCCCACATTTTCCTGTGACTGGCTAAACACCTTAGCTTTTTTGAGAAAGCTAGTGTCATTCTTTACTTTTTTCAGTGCCATCCCTTTCCTATGCCAAATAGACGAGATGTAGAATTACAGCCTCAAAATGATTAGGGTTGGATTGTTTGAAGAGCTCGATGTGTCATCTTGAATGGAAAAAGTCTGAAATCATTTAGTTGCTTTTAAATAAATATCTATAATACGGTAGTGTTTTCGTTCCCTGATTAAAATGTAAGTATGGAAAACAATCAATTACACATTCTTAATAAAAATGTCATTTAAATTCTGAAACATAAGAGGATTTTATATAAACTGTTTCAGCACTGACCCATAATAGTGTCCCAACAAAATAAATGGCCAATTGCACTGCATTGTAATTAATGTATTTTGCAATGCAATTTTTTTACCCATATCAATGCTGCAATGAAACCTCAGTTACATTTATGCTGTTATACTAGTGACCTATACTAGGGAAGAAAAAAGGTATCAGTCTTTCTTGGATTTTGTTAATGCATTTACTGTGTTGATGTATTTTCTAACTTAACATGCATTTAAATTGTACAGATTTTGCTAGTGCTGCAATTCAGATTGCTTTAGTGAGGCAATTTTATTAGATGAATATAACCCAGAGGGGAAGAACCAAGTAAAGAACAAACCAGGAAATGATATGGGGGTGCCCGAACCAAAAGCCACAGAGAAGGGGTTGAGGATCCAGGCTGGATAAAAAACATAAAAAAATGTAAAAACAAAAACACAAAAAAAACCACAACCCTCCCCTTCTGTTCAGGCTTGTGTTTCTCCGTGACCCTGAAGATTATACCGGCGGGGGTTATACAGCTGGCAGGAACTAACATGCCAGGCAGTTTTCAGGTTAGAGGCCAGTCTAAAAGCAGCAGGATGATTGGATGAACATTGGGATGATATATTTATCATACATATGAATGATGTTTCTGCCTATGCAAATTAGGACATATTAAATAAGTGTAAACCTCATGTGGATATTCAAATTCATTTCAAAAGAAATTGTAATACTAAAAAGTTACTTTATTTTTTTTGGCATATTCGATTAGTGTATATTGGGCGCCAATGCATTTGCTATTTAGGCTATGTCCACACGAAGCCGGTGCATTCCCTATCCGGTCATATTTTCCTTGCTCTAAAACAGTGTTTCCCGGCCCTGGTCCTCGGGCGCCCCCTCCCGGAGAGTTTTGGTTGGCTCCTGGTTTGAAGCACCTGATTTGACTCATCAGCCGCCTTCTAAAATTGTAAAAATGTGTCCCTAACAAGCTGGTGAGTTAAATCAGGTGTGTTAAATAAGGAGACATCTAAAACTTTCTGGGAGGGGGTGCCCGAGGACCAGGGTTGGGAAACACTGCTCTAAAAAAATAATCCGTAAACACGAAACCACTGAAACCGACTGAAAGCGTGTAGTATATATGCCGGACCAGTATGGGGCGCTGTAATTCTGCCACAGATATAGTTTAGAGACAGAGCGCAGTTATGCAAATTTGAAAACCACGCCCACCGGGGGGGGACGCAATCCAACCGTCTCCATTGACTTTGTATTGTGAGAAGCCGCCTCCTTGTCATTTCTGGCTTATAACAAAAAACTGAATAATGCCTTAAAGCTGCTGTGTGACAATATGTACAGCTAACAAGCCAAAGAACCCAGAAATAAGTTTTTATAAGCTGTCGAGCCGTAAAACCCAGCTTTTAAGGAGAATAAAGTGGACTACGTTTCCCCCTATTGGACGCAGTTTTACTAATAGGAGTACTATGAAAAGTTGCCTGTTTCCATTTCTGTGTCTTTAAACGCTTGTTTTTTTGAAGTTGAAAGCTTATAAAAACGTATTTGGTTTTTTTGGGTTGTTAGATGTACACCTTGTCACACAGCAGCTTTTAGGTATTAGTTTTTTAGTTTAATCTGTAAATACGTTTTTATAAGCTGTCGACCCCAAAAAACGAGCGTTCAAAGACACAGAAACGGACACAGGCAACTTTTCATAGTAATACCATTAGTAGAACTGCGTCCACTACGGGGAAACGTGGTCGGTGATCCACTTTGTTCTCCTTGAAGACTGGGTTTTGCGGCTCGACAGCTTGTAGAGACTTGTTTCTGGGTTCTTTGGCGTGTTGGCTGTGCATGTTGTCACACAGCAGCTTTTGGGCATTGTTCAGTTTTTTGTTATAAGCCAGAAATGACAAGGAGGCGGCTTCTCGCAATACAAAGTCAATGGAGACGGTTGGATCGCTCCCCCCCCCCCCGGTGGGCGTGGTTTTCAAATTTGCATAACTGCGCTCTGTCTCTATAGGACGCAGTTTTACTAATAGGAGTACTATGAAAAGTTGCCTGTTTCCATTTTTGTGTCTTTAAACGCTCGTTTTTTGGGGTCGACAGCTTATAAAAACTTATTTACAGATTAAACTTAAAAACAGAATAATACCTTAAAGCTGCTGTGTGACAAGACATCTAACAAGCAAAAAAAAAATACGTTTTTATAAGCTGTCGACTTCAAAAAACGAGCGTTTAAAGACACAGAAATGGAAACAGGCAACTTTTCATAGTAAAACTGCGTCCAATAGGGGGAAACGTAGTCGGCGATCCACTTTATTCTCCTTATAACTCACATTGTATTCAACTGAAGAAAGAAAGTCAAATACAGCTGGGGTGGTATGGGGGTGACTAATTCAGTGGAGGCAAGGATACAGAAATCGAAGGGGTGGTAAATGCCCCATTCCCAAATGGCAAATCGCACCCCAATCAAAATTGCTGTCAAAAGCAACACTATTTATTTACTATAGGTCAGTGTTTCAACTTAATAAAAATTCAGATGCAAACTTTTTTTGTATACATATAAAAAGTGAAAGATGTTGAAGAACATTTCCAGTTACTACACAGCAAAATCACCCCTATTAAATGTACACTCCTGGTGTATATATGGGTACCACCAGGTCTGGTGGTACCATATAAACACCAGCAGTGTAGATTTAACACTGGTGATTTTGCCGTGTATGTCTTATTGCCTTCGCTTAGTGAACTGAGGTTACATTAGGTAACCTGAGATGTTCCCTTTCGAGTAAGGTTCACTCATAATATGACGCTATGAGGGATTGTGCAAAACCAAGCTGTGTAAAGGTGGAAAAATTAGCTTAGCTGAGGCAGAGCTAGTGATGTGTGCAGAACAGTTGCATAATATAAACTGATAGACAAATTCCAAACATCGTTTTTCTACTTTTGCAGGGCACTTTGGGAAGGGGACACTGTATGGGTGTTCCAAGCGAAATTGAACACCTGAATGTCTACATGAAGTATATTTTTAAGTTTAAGAGCACATGTATAAGTGTTAGGGCAGGACAAATGAGGTTTAAAGGTTAAAAAATTAAAACTACACAATTATGTATGTTAGTTTTGGTTATGCAGTTACTTTACAAATTAATCAACTACATAATTTTTGTCATTGTTTTCCGTTTGATCTCTGAAAACATGTTTGGATAATGTTTGATGCATGAGACAGTCTGTAACTCCATTTACTGACCTTCAGAAAAATCACAGCAAAATCACAGCCATGTGAATCACAATATTGTACTGCATTTTGTTGCTGTTCTTACATACGTACAGTTAAAATAAAAACACGTGTGCAGTTAAAGTAAAAACTTTACAGGTGCAGCCCAGTTTCACATATCAAAACATCAAACTGGAAAATCAACCTTATGACAGACCCATAACTAATGTTTTTTTGCATTTACGTTCATCCATTATTATTCTTATTTTCCATTATTATTTTTTTAATCTTATATCGGGTCTGTATTGTCTTCACATACAGATAAGGTAAAGTATCAATCTCCAGGTTTTCAGAGAGCATTGTTGTAAAGCAGTACATTTTTATTTGAATGTATTTTCTACACATTAGTGAGGTGTCCGGATTTGTGTGTAAATGCAAGACATCCTTACATTATGCTGTTCAGTTTGTTAAGTTTTGTTGGGAAATGATATAGGAATGTGCAGATGTGAACGTGCTGTTTGTAAGGTTTAACTTACACTAGGATTTGTCATCGCTTGCACAAAAATAAAACACAGGACACTTTGATACAGCAAAGAATTTACACCCTAAAATACAGCCTGATTTTCACAAGATTTAACTGTTTTTGTTGTTTTAATTGCTGTGAAGTTTTTCTTCCGAAATGTATCAATAGTGACTTACAGCCACACACCTGCTAAATGTAATGATTTCACTTTGACACAAAATCTCAGCGTGAACAAACATGACTTCAGAAGATAAACAAATATGTTGTGATAGTTTTACACAACACATTATAAAAGCACAACATATAACGTTTGGTCATCCTGAGATGAGATCAATATCAACCATGCCCTCAGAACAAAAATAGAAGTGTCTTCTTGATATAGCGAAAACAATTACTTCATGTATTTGTCATTTGAGGGTTGACCAAAGCAGCCAGTGGGCTAGTATTATGACATAGCTCCATACAGCCTGATTTCCGAAAAGTATTTTCTGTTAGAAACAATACCTCCAGATATCATGGACTGCGTGCTACACAGCCTTACAAAATAAACAAAAGCAACATCTGAACTCAGTTCATACCGACAGAAGATGTGTTCAGCATGCAGATTATATCAGTAATCTATGATAGGTGTACCTTTGTTCATCTGTATTTTTTTACAGAAGCTTCCTCATTTCTGATCTCTGCTTATATTGTTTTTGAGAAGCAACATAACAACATTTTTCATGCATGTCATTCATCAATAATATATTCTGTTGAAGTTCCCCATACTTGTTATTTTATATTCAGCTTTTTTGAGATACATGCCACTCTCTTATCAACTGATTGTCATTTAACAAAAACATTTATCCATATGCCTTTTAAAAGTTTTTTTATTTTTGAGATAATCCAACATTTGAATTTTAATGCATTTAGCGTCAGTGCATCAGACAATATCCTGTCTAAACAAATGGTCAAAATATGTACCGCAATTGTCACTGCAAAGTACAGCTTTGCACATAAAGAGTTCATTTTAGTACCGCAGAGGTAGAAGCAAGCTTATTAAAACCTCAAAAATACATTGTACCAAATGTATACATAACTATACCTAATGGTACATATTATGACCAGTGACAGCTGTGGTACATATTTTGACAATTTTTTCCAAAAGGTGTAAAAGGATGACAAATAATAATATTCATTAATTTTTGTAAAACAAAACCAAAATATTTTCCTTTATACAATATATATAGGCTATACTATATATATATATATATATATATATATATATATATATATATATATATATATATATATATATATATATATATATATATATATATATATATATATATATATATATAATATAATTTTAACTATACAACAAGTCAAAGAGCTCTATTGTACAAGTCTCAAGCATTAATGTGAAAATCATTGGACAAGATCAGGAGGTTTGGAATTTTTGTGTAAGCATGTGTCAAGAATCACAAAAACACAGTTGTTTACACTTCTTTTATGTACAAAATAAACACTAGTTCCTTGTCATTATTGCTTTTTCTAAACAAGAATAATTGTGTTTAAAGATCTCTGGAGACCTTATTCATCATGTCTAATGTCTGTGGTGTAACATAGTCTGTAACTTAGTGTCCATCTACTGGTCATCATTGTCAACCAGTGTTTGTAGAGGTCGAGTGAATCTGGTGTCCTGACCTACAGCTGCTATAACATGTGCTATAAATGAAAGACCATCAACATATAGAGTCATTAAGATAGTAGTCATTTTAAATCAGGACAGATTTATATTAGCTTAGTTTTATAATGATTATGCTAAATTAAACTGCCAGAGGACTTTGCAATCCAATTTGCTTAAAAATCTTTAATCATGCTGTTTTTTTTTTGTTTTTTTTTTTTTTTTAAAGCAATCCATGTCCATACAGCTTAAACTTTAATGTTGCATTTCAAGTTTACATTTTCACTCCAAGCTTATCTTTAGACATGTGTGTACACTAACCTGTGCGTTTTCTTAAATAGTAGATGAGTCCTCCAACAGTCATAATTATTCCCAACACAAGACCTGCAGCCCCAGTAATGATCTCTTTTTTACTAGACTTAGGCAGAGAGGAATCTGTGAAACAAACCAAGATTTCTAGCTTAAAACATTGTTCCCCAACTCACTGAGATATTCTGGTCCCTAGATATTTATCATCTACCAGGCAATACTTTTCTGATCATTCACAAAAGTTGCTTGTCTGGATGGGAAACACGTGACTGCCCTAAATCACCTGTTGTCATTTAGATTCGGATTTGGGATATTCCCACCTCAAAACATCTGACATCGGAAATGACGTCTGAATTAAGTAATATTTAAAGTATTTAGTAACATTTAAACATTAATGTTAAATATTTAAAATGTTTAGGTGGTAAATATCATAAATCCTGTTGTCTGTAACATATGCAATGGCACTAAGAAAATGTTTTCAATCTTTATTTGTCCTTAAACAGAAAGCAAACTTCAGGAAAGGTTTATCTATAGAGTCTTTGTAGTGCTTTGTGACCTGAGCAAATCTCATAAAGACAATTGACAAGTTTAATTTAAATAGTATTTTTTGATCAGACTCAATAAAATATATTCTCCCCAAATAAATAGTTCTGAATGGTCTAAAGCTGGGATTAAGCGGATAGAGTTGGCATACACAAAAAATTCTATTATTTAGAAACTATAACTATTAAAGTACTACTGTATGTTAATAAGAGTAATGTTCTTACCCCATAGGTAGATGATGGGTTTATTAGAGCTGGCGTGATCCACTACACAGCTGATCTTCTCTCCAGGTTTTGGGAAATATTCCAGGTGGGAGTGGATCTGATTATACCAGTCTCCATCAGTCAGCTCTTCAGTCGAGGTCACATCTGAAGTTATCACCTCACCATCTCTTAACCAGGTAATTTTAATGTGTTTGGGGTAAAATCGATAAGCGCTGCATATCAGCATGGCTGGTTGTTTACCACTGGCATGCCTTACTGATTGGATAGTGACTTCTGGTTTTACTGTAGGCATGAAAGATGAAGTTTATGCCTTTTTTATTGACTATTGTCATATGTGGATTTATAATTTCTGTTGCAGTGGTCTCCAACAAGATTGCCCGCACGGAGTCTGTGATTTGCCCACCAAAGTAAATTCTATTAATAGCATCAATTTTACTATTTATTTATTACATATTTTTATATAAGCTTGGATTCTTTTATGTATGTTAACATTTTAAATAATGATAAAACAATTAACAAGTAAAATAAAGTAAAGCAAAAAAAATTTGTAGACTATATCAAAAAAGTATCCATTGTGGTAGCCCTTGTTCACAAAACTGTTTGGAGACCCATGTGAATCTGTTGTCTAGTTTCAACAGTGACTTATGATAAAGTAAAAAGGCTCAAATGTCAAATCTCACTTGTTTTTTCTGACAGATAGTGAAATATTGCTCCATAGCTCTTGCAGTTTGCCACATTTCTTTCTCCCTCCTCATGTAGCCACTCTTGTCGTTTATTAAAATTATCTGCCCATTTCATTGCATATTCAGTGTAACCAACAACCTTATTCTCCGTGCTGTTGAATCTTATCAGTTCAGCCTTGTTGTAGTTAACTGAGAAGATGAACTCAACGTTTTCTAGCGAGCCAAGTACACGGCAGCTAGCTTGAACATATGCAAAATGTCCATGAACTACAAACAGAAAACAATCATCAATGCATCACAATTAAATAACTAAATATAACAACTATTTCTAGACAGATTCTGATATATATAGACATAGTTTCACTTTTATAGCAATCTATTTAAATGATAATCACTAGGTACTAAAGATACAGTCATTGAAAATATAAAAACATACTGTATCTTACCTGCTTCAAGCAAAGCAAACAAAAACATGGCCATGCATGTCAAAATATTATGACGCATTTTTGCAAGTGCTGTTATACGGACATACAGAAAAAATTAGCACGGGCGAACTAAAAGTAAATAGCTTATCAGCCGAGACTGTGGTGCCAGCCTAGTTTCACATACTGGAAGTCAAACTGGAATATCAAGCTTATGGCAGACCCACAAAAAAGGTCACATGATTGAGCAATGTAATCTGGGCATTCACAAAAGAGTTAAATAAGGAAGTGAAAGATTTTTGAAGATTTTTTGATGAATAACCATTGTTAAAAATGAATTGATTCACTTGAATACTTTCCCTCTGATGTAATACGACCAAAATGCAGAATTTTTCTGTTCTTGCCAAAAACTTTGACTTTGCAAGGTTTTCTGATGGATAGTTTTTTTATATATATGAAATACACAATGCACATCAATGAGCATAAAACTTTAGACATAAAGAAACAAAAATATTGTTGAAATATTTTCATATCAGCTCTAATTGCAGCTACTATTAAAAACAAGACTCAATATTAAAGCTTTATTTCAAGTAAATTATATTACCATTAGGTCAACACATTTGAGTCTTTTTTTAAATCTTGGTCTTTAACTGCCATTCTTAAGAAAAGTACATACAGTATGTCAGATTACATCCTTCAATATCAAAACCATAACCTTATACAGACTTTTTACAGTTTTAAATAAGTAAGTTACATGAAGAGTATAGTTTTTGTTACAAAAACACTAAAGAGCTTAGTTGAGATTTATCTTTTTTGAATTTGTTGTGCCACTTTCTATGTTGTGATAATGTAGTGAAATACAGTATAATATTATAGCATGTCTTAATATGAAGACTGTACTTCTGGAAGATTCCAGCAGTAAGTATTAAACAAACATCCATGCACCCTGATGTTCTCTGTTATATATAACAAAACAGTGGCCATCCATATAGTATTATAATATAGTGCCCTAAGTTAAGGCTTAAAATGTGTTATACAGAACATATACAGAACATTAGCACCTCTGTATTTCACTTTCACATGAGAACCAAACCCCAGAACTCATACAGATAATTTTAAGGCTCCAGTTGTTGTCAGTATGAGTTGCAGTTGCTTCCTTTGATAATAAAGAAAATTCCAACAGCCAATCCTATCAGTCCAAAACACAGTCCAACTCCACAGAACACTAATGGACCATTACTGGACTCCTTTATCTCTACGTCTGTAGAAGATCAACACACAGTTTGCAATATTGCGAAATCATAATCAACATGTTATTTTATTTTCATTTAAAGACACACCTACCCCATATTCTAGTTTGAGGTTGCTCGAGAGCTTTGTGCTCCACGGTGCAGCTGTATACGTCTCCTTCCACTGGAATAAAACTCAATTTAGAAAACACATTCATGGTCCCATCTTGGTTTGGGTGATACTGGCTTAGGGTTGTGCTATTTGTCACATTTAAATTGTTTTTGGTCCATGTGATTGTAACGGGTGGAGGAAAAAATCCAGTAACATGGCAGATCAGTGTGTTTTCAACGTTTAACTCTGCATCACTTTTGGAGTAAATTGAACTCCAGGGAGGATCTGAACGAAATAGAAGACATTTATCACCGCATTTTATTGTTTTTAATGTCTACTAACATGTTTAAATATTACTAACCAAGTTGCTCTGATGAATTCGCATACAACCCATTCAACACTTTAACTATGTTTTGGCATTGAGTTGAGGCTTTTTCCGCATCCAAATATAGCCATGGAACCTGAACAGGTCCAGCAAAATCAGGTAACGTGAGAACTTCTTTCTTCTCTTTGAAGTCCACGTGTCCCACCAGATCAGCATTAAATGTGATGAGGAATTCATTTTGATCTGCTCCATCCCCACATGTTTCAATCAACCCATATTCATAATAGCCTGTAATTCAAAAGTCAGAATTAATAACATTAATTAATATATGCAGGCAAAATATCTTCTATTCAGATCACTTGAAATTTTTAAAACTTAGAAAACAATTAATTACATCTCTAAATAAGAAAGAGTAAAACATGAATGTATGATTTGACTTACTTTGGGCCTCCGTGTAAAGCACACAGGTAACAATGAGTGTAGTTATAAAAAATCCCTCCATTTTTAAAGTATATCAGCATGCAGTCAGGACATGTATGGCTCCCAAACAACACTGTGTGTCAGAAGGTTTCATGAGAAACTGCAAACCCTTCCGTACAACCAACGTCTTTTGTAGTCTCAAATCAACCAATAGGCTTTGATGTTATCCTGTGACATAATAGTCTCTAGGGAAACTAAACCATTTTTTTTTATGAATTCATAGGCATTTGTTCCACATAACTGAATTTAGTTTTATCAACCTAACTAAACTGCTATTTCTTTCAGATACTTTGTGTAGCAAAGTTAATGTGTTTAAATTAATGGAATTTTTTTAAAAGTGACTCTTGTACAAATGTCTTGTAGTTAAATACTATCTAGCAATAGCACACATTTTGTGCAAAAAGAAAACTTATTATACGTCAGAAAATATAATAAATAAAAGACATGTTTATTAATTGATTAATTCAGTTATTATTATTTTTTATGAGCTGAACTTAAATATTTTTTATGTAAAAGGCCTATTTCTTTCAAATATTGGCTGCGTCCAAAAACTTAGGTAGCTGACTTGTTGCCTCGCTGCGTTATGAGGCAATGACTTTGGAGGCATAAAGGCAGCTAGAGAAACGCTTTTGGACACTAGGCAGCATGTTTGAAATATAAACAGAGAGCGGCTTTGTGATAACTAATCACATATTTGAAAACTACAATACTAATTTCTCGCTAGAAATGCAATTAATGTTTTTTGTTTGTTTGTTTTTTATATATATATTGTGTTGTTCTTGTTTTGTTTTTTTTGCTTTCCCTTTTTTAATGTTGTACCACTTTAAGTTTTTTTTTTAAGTTAACTACTTTTATATTATTATTATTATATATATTTTTTTGTTATAAAAAGGCTCTCAGAATGTACAAGTGAATTGTATGTCAAATCCTATGCTTTAATAAAAAAGACGCTTTGAGTAGAAATGCAATTTAAATGTGTAAAAAGTGAAAATATACATTTATTTACTAAATTTGTCCAGCCGCTTTCTTGGCCGCCATTTAATTTTTCGAACTCGACCAGGCTCGACCAATCACATTCCCCATGCGCACACACACATAGAGTTGTGGGACGAGATCTCAGGAGTCAGGAAGTAAACCTAACATTGCATTCGGACCAGGGGCGCCGCTAGCAATTTTGGGCCCTATGAAAGAATAGGGGGTCAGGCCCCCACCATACCCATTTCGCACCAAACATACAATCCAACCTACTGTAGCTATTCAAAATCTTTTTCTGTAATTTAATAATACAGAACTATTTATTTTGCTATTGTTATGACCACAATTATCAGTATTTATAGACACCTACAATGTCTGCAGCTATGATAATTTATTGTGCAATGTAAATTTAATTGAAAAATACAGTACATTAATTGAATATTCAGAGAAAATGCAACGGTCTTAAAGTTTAAAGATAAATGTGACCATGCCTGTGAAAACCCAGCTGAAGTATTTCTTTGTGATTTACTGTTTCCCACATAAATTCATCCTACATAATGTAAAGAACATTTTGTGAAAATATAAACTTCATATCTTTAATATTGACTGAGTAATGTCATGTCAGCGATTGAAATCATAGTGAAATTAATGCTTGAAATTAAACTGTGATGCTTTTTATTTCACAATAAGATTTGAGACTTTAGTCTGATTTTCACAGGCAGTCTCAGTGACATACTGTATACTTGAGCTGTTACACACACCAAAAACATTGTAACATTTAAAAATGGCGAACAACAACAATGCATCTTTTCTATACAGTTACCTTATGGCTCAAATAAGACTGCGCCAAAAGTGCTTGACCAAAGCTTGTATTATAATTATTAGCGTTATTAATAAGGTAAAGAACAAGTTTCACACACCAGCAGCTTCAGTAAAGCAAAATAACGACAGATCATTGAAACTGTGAACTTGAGAAAACAGCTATTTCTTCAGACTGTTTTTTAATCAACGGGACTCTAAAATGAAATGAATGACAACTATAGCAGATTACAACATATATTTCCATTGATTTCTTAAACCTGTTGCAAGGTGAGAAGCTTTAATATACATAACTGGACTAGTTTAGCCTTAGTTGCATTTCAGTTTTATCACAATCAACTCGATTCACAACTGCATAAAAATCCTTCCTTGGCATATTGCGTTTAAAAACTTTGGAGTGTTTAACCGATCGCATTTCTAGTTTATGTTAATTAACTTATACGGGCTACGTTAATTAAAACAGCTTATAAGGGCTGACTTCGCGTTAGAATCATAACACAAAACAGGGAACGTAAATCAAGGCGATGATGAGTGTTTTTTTAAACTGTGGTGAAGAGAGCGAAGACTTTACAGTGGAAAGAAAACTGCATTGTATTGCTCCAGCTTCACATTGTGTAAACTGCATTTATAGTAAGGATGCGCATATATGCAGATATGATAGCAAATAGCAGTAAATACACACACCTTGCTCTCTTGTGAAGTTCACGCGCACTGTGAGACCGTGGATTGAAGACGTAAAGAGTAAAGACGGGGCGGAGCTAAGAGGGCTCAGCTTAAGGGGGTTGCGTTTGCGGCACAGTCCTTGGCTGGGGCCCTCAAAAGTGCATGGGCCCTTAGAATCGTCCTAACTCCCCCCCCCCCCCCCCCCCCTTACGGCGCCCCTGATTCGGACATGCCTTGTTGCCTTCCTGCCTTGGAATGCTGCTTTAGACAGATTTGTAAACAATATTTGAGAGAAATAGGCCTTATCTGTACATAGATATAGTAGCATTATATCTTGATTTGTTAAAAAGTAGCCTAATAATTGGTTTACTTTTGTATTTTTTTTGTATTTGACATGTTGAGCACATTGACATGCAAATCTTATGCTGATGTAGCGTTGAGCATTATTGAGAACTTATTCAACAAAGTGAAAATTATTATAAAAGGAATAATAAAATGTCCCAATCAAATTTTACAATGATGATAGTCAAACAAGATTTACATATTCTCTTGTTTATTAAACTTATATTTCTTTATAGTGGATTATACCACTGCAAGCTTCATTTTTTCTTTTGATTATATAAATTACAATGTACAGCAACGGAATAATCAACCTTTGATGATAATTGTGACATCACAGGTGTCTTTTTTTCCAACATTCTACATATCTACGGCAGATACAATACTCTGATGAACAAATGGTGCACATAACTTTTTTAAGTTGATGACAGGCATCTTTAAGCGACTATCTGGTGGAGTTACTTAGAGAACATAATGTAATCCAATATAACAATAAACTTCATTTAAACACAAGTAAAATGCCTTCAGACCAAAATGTTTCATGGACAAGATATACACATATGAAATATGCAACCATCACGAGAACATTGACACACGAGGAAAGTGTACATCTTGCAAATACTTCAAAAATCATTGTGTATGGAATAATATAAAAAATACAGCAAGCAAACTATGAATACTAAGGTGCAGATAGTGTTCTTAAATAATAATACTGTATGATTTCAGGCCATACATGGGTTTAGTGTTTTGTGTTGCATCTTGTGTACATTGAACATACTCCAACTTTGTTGCCACACACTTGACAGTTAATTTTCAGGTTCATTCAATAAAGCTGGAAAAATAAATTATTTTGAGAAAATTTTAAAATTAACTGTTGCTAGATATGTGGATATAGTGGGTTAATTAAGACATTTTATTATAAATATTTCAAAAACTTAACATACTTACTTGGAGTGAGAGCGTAAGTACTATGTAAGGTCCCAGCGCCTCGCCCTAGATAAGAATTACAGTTTAAACTATGATAAATAACCATGAAATCTGAATAACAAAGGTTGATTTTCTCCAAACACAATATAGAGGTTTGGTATACTTTAACAGAACATTTACCTTTAGCATGTCTCTTCCTCCACTTGATGATTGCATATATGATGAGAACAGCCACAACTATTAACACCAACACACTGACAACTATAAAGAGTTTGTATGATCCCAGGTCAATGACTTCTACATCTGTAACTGTTGTGAATAAAGTGTAATAATTATGAGAAATAAAATCAATAAGCTAAATAGATACTACATAGTGTCAAGTGACTTGCAGACCATATACAAATAATGTTTATATTTAATACATTTTTTAAATTAAACCTAATGTCCACTTTATTATCAATATTCAAAGAGTGGTTTGACTAACTGCTTATTAGTTTTTTTACCAAACGTGATGTCGAGTTTGTTGTCTAAGCTGAGATGCTTTGCTGTGCAGTTGTAGTCATGCAGTTCTACTGCACTGATCACTAAACTCTTCCTCATCTGATATGTCCCGTCTCCATTGGGCAGAAGGTCTCCTCCAGTGATCTGGACGTCATCCACAGCCTGACCATCCCTGGATAGGGTCAAGTTCATGTGACGGGGGTAAAATCCAGTTGCCAGGCAGGTGATCTGGACCCCATCAGTGTCTTTAAGGGTCTTCTTCAGAAGTCTGACCCTAGGTTTAACTGTGGATAAGAAGTGTAACTTTTAAAATTCCAAACCTTTTAAACCTATATTGTAATAATTATTTATAAAGCATTTAATTGCATTGTTTTTTCTGCTGTCTAGGTAATATTTGTGAAATGTCATTTTTGAGCTATTGTATCTTAATTACTGTTTATTGAGATTAATTCAACTGAATGTCTCACCCTTTTTCATCACAATGTTTTTCTCCATGTTCAGGTACCTCCGCAATGTTTTAAAACAAATGGGATGATAAATGTTTTCATACAGAAACTTAACATGTAGTCGATGTAGTTGATCCCATGTTATCATCCGTGGGATTTTCATTTGAATGTCATCTTTCTCCATGTTAAAGGTCAACTCCTCTACATTTTGTCCATTGAAAGCATCCCATCTCTGAATTTGTCCTGGTTTATCATTGGCTAATAGTTCACATCCAGCCAGTCTCTGATAAACATCTACACCTTCATATAAACAGAAAGAATTTTAATTAAGACAATTACTGCTCATTGAAACTTTATGTATTAAATAACCCCAGAAAAAAAGTTCACCCTTACATAGTCATAGTCATAGTCACTAACCATTTTGTCTAACTGTTTTAGATGTAGAAAATAAATCAATTGTACAGTTATAATTTACAGTCAGATCCTGAAGGGGCTTTCATTGCCTTGTACCACCTGACTGTATATTTTGACTATGTGCCAAAATACTAAATTTCATTTTTATTGTTTTATAGTTTACAACACCACTGTTTGACATAAGTGACCAGAATGCCTACCCTCATTCCCTACTTTGGTTGAAGTTAGAATCAGGTGTTGGGCGGGGTTAGGATTAGCAAATTAGGTGAGGGCGCATAATGTGGCAAGGGTTTTATCGGCACTACACTACAAAATCGAACCGGCAACCTTCAAGGTACAACCCTCTATCCATTAGGCCTTAACTGCCCCCATTAGACCATGACAGCCCTCATGCTGTTAATAAAAAATGTAAATGTATCAAAGTTACATTTATCCTAAAAGTTTTGTGTGGTTTTATTTAATAATAAGCTCACGATTTGTGTGATTCAGGTGTTGCGTCAGGTTTGATGCTCTCTTTTTTATGCTGTCATATATATGTCGAAAAATAACTTCAGCATCACTTTTCTCTTCGTCAAAGTACTTTGAATCAGTAAAACTGCGATAAAAAACACTCAATGCGTTTGAGTCATAATACGCTATTTGCACATCATCCAGCATCAGTACAACACTGAATTCAGGAAATGGGGTCTGCCCAACAGCATATGTTGCAAAAACCATCAGTGAGTGAGAACCTGTGGGTAAACAACAAGCAAACTAGATCATTTCTGAGTTAAAACAGATTTTTAACAGAGTTTTAACAGAGTAGACAATCAAAGTACACCAAAGTTAAGCAAATGTATTGAGAAACTTTTCTTATAAAACATTATCCTAACAGTAGGAAGGTGCTTTGAAGTTACACATTAACCAAATGTATGGTTGTTACGTGAGATTATAGCTCGTCTCACTGACGCTCTGTACACTAAACCCAAAAAACTAATTTTATCTAAGCATGTATTTCAGTTTTAAGGTTACAGTTTTGTCAAATGCTTACACACTGAAACACAGGCTATTTGGTTAAATCGGTGCAAGCTATTTAACAATTCACAAAAAACACTATAGCCATTTAAAATTAAGATCATACTGTATTTCTAGACATATTTGTGGCTTTGCACTTCTGACGGTCAAATTAGTGATCGTAATTACCTGCATTAATGACTGTTAAGCATGACGACAAATACAGCAAAAGGAGCATTTTTATCAGTGCTGCAGTCTTTCAAAGTTTAAAGTAGACAAATATTCCCAACACAGATGATTTACTCCTGTAAGCTTCCAAGGCAAGAAACACGCAATAAATGAACAATAGAACTGTATTAATCAAGTATTAATCAAATAGATTTCTTCTTAAGTCTGTTTGTTGTGTTTATCTGCGTCTCTACTCCGTACACTTTCATTTTCATTTTAAAGGCGCTCTATGCATTTTCCGTTTTTGTCAAACAGCGACCCCTAGAGTCGTAAACATTACAAAATGCCATGACAAAGTTAATTGTGTACGTTGCATTATTTCATAACATTGGCCTTTATAATTTCACTATACATGATTATTGCTATTTATCATAATAGTTTGCAAAGTGTGCATGTTTACACTATTTACAACCTCTAGGCTTATTTATGTCCTGATATGTGAGATATTGACAACTGTTGTCATGATAATCGCATGACATACTACAAGCAAGCGCAACAACATACATGAATATATATATATTAAAGAAAAATGGCAAGGAAATCTGGGATAAGGACATGAAAGGTAGACATTTGTATAAAATTAGGAAATAAAAGACTAACAAGAGCATAAGGGGAAGAAACAGGAAGGAAGAGGTTATGTTAACAAGATTAAGGCTTGGTCATTCAGGATTAAATGCAACATTAGCTTTAGTAGGAGTGCATGGGAGTGGTTTATGTGAATTTTGTAAGGAAAAAGCAAACTAGATCATTTAAAACGTTAAAATAGTATATTTTCAACAGTGCAGACAATCGAAGTATACCAAAGTTATGCAAGCGAGAAACTTTTCTTATAGAAGCATATCCTTACAAAAGGGAGATGCTTTAAAGTTTCACTATAATAAAATAAATGGTTGTTACGTGTGATTGTAGCTTTTCTTAGTAACCCTCTGTACACTACAGCCTAAATAACTAATTTTGTTTTATCCAAGCATGCATATCAGTATTTCAGTTTTTAGGTTAAAGTTTTGTCAAATGCTTACACACGGAAACACATGCTATATGGATTAAACATCTCAAACTGATACAATGTATTTAATAAATTAATTACTTTTTTAACAATTTACAAAAAAAAACACTATAAGAGAGTTAAGAATTAAGATCGTAATTACCTGCATTGATGACTGTTAAGCATAACGACAAATACACAAAGATTTTCATCAGTGCTGCAGTCTTTCAAAGTTTAAAGTAGACCAATATTTCCAATGATTTACTCCTGTAAGTTTCCAAGGCAAGAAACACACAATAAATTAACAATAAAAACAAATAGATTTCTTCTTAATTGTGTTTATCTCACATCTTTTCTCCATTTTTTTCACTTTCACTTTTCATTTGAACTTTTTATATAATAAATTCAATAGATGGCGCTGTAGCCGCAGTGTATTATTCAGTTGTTATCTTGACATGAATGAATTATAAAAAAAAATCAACGCAGCAAGTGTTGGACTGCAAACTACTACATCACTAAAAGGCAGCATGTATGGTTTGCCAAAAATGTGTTGCCTTTTTAAAGTCTTCCTACTTTGTTTTCTACACATTTTCATGATGGATAGGTAAATTATCTAGCAGATAATCTAGCAGATGATTTGATAATTGTAAAAATGGCTCACAATCACTGTAAAAAAATTGCAATTGCAGCTGGGTTGCCGGTAATTTACCGTAGATTTAAATTTATATTCTTTAGGCTACTGGCAACATTTTGTTCAAAGTTAAATGAACATTTAACATTTACAAGTCTTTGTCTTTACAGAATAAAACTAAAATAACAGCATCAAGCAAAACATTTTGGGAAACAAAATCTGAAGCAAAAAACAGAAAAAGGTTGATGATGATTTCTGGTTGTTATTGTATAGTTTTACTCTGTACAGATAAAGACTTGTTAATAACATAAATAACATAAATTACATAAATTGTTCTAGTCACCTCCAACAACATATTAATATTACTAATAGGTTAATGTTAATTTTATTAGCCAAACAGAAAGGTCTTTATGATTTAAAACATAAGCATTCAAGTAAACTTAACAGTAGTGTACTTGAAGCAAAAATAACATTGTATTACTAAGCCCTATTTGTATGGTAATGGTGAGGATGTAGATATTTTCATATTTTCGTGCATTTTAAACATAACTGAAATTATGAGAAGTATTGGAACAAAGTTTTATTTAAGAGTTAATAGTGACAATATACACAGTTATAGTGTATGATTTTTTTCTATGAATAAATTGATTAATTTGAGTAAAATTAGTTGGAATCCTGATAGACTCTTGCATCTTTCATCCAGTGCTGCACTGACGTTTCTGGATTCTGAGTCATGGGAAAGGGATATAAAAAGATATTCAAGGAATTGAGAATGCCAATTCAAGTAAGCAGGCGCGTGAAGGGAAATGTGCTGCAGGGTCGAGTCGCCAGAAGAAAGCCATTATTACGCAAATGCCACCAAATATTCCCCTTTCAATATGCCAAACAGCACAGAGACAAGCCTCAAACCTTTTGGCATGAAGTCATTTTGAGTGATAAGACCAAAACTGAACTTGACACAACCGTAAACACTACATTTGCAGAGGAGTCAACCTATGATGACAGGTACACCATTCCTACTGTGAAACACAGAGGTGGTTCGCTGCTGTTTTGGGGATGTGTGAGCTACAAAGGCACAGGAAATTAGGTCAAAATTGATGGCAAGATAAATGCAGTATATCATCAAAAATTACTGGAGGAATTTGCACTCATCAGCCTGGAAGCTATGCATAGGACATACTTAGACATTCCAACATGACAATGATCAAAAACACAAGGCCAAGTTGACCTTTCATTGGCTACAGCAGAATAAAGTGAAGGTTCTCCTAACCTCAATATCATTGAGCCACTCTGGGGAGATCTTAAAGGTGCAGTTCATGGAAGACAGTCCAAAAATGTACAGGAACTGGAGGCTTTTTGCCAAGAAGAATGGGCAGCTTTACCATCTCAAGGGCTCATAGTTGTGCGTATATCCTACGGCGTAACTGTGATGGCGTAGGCTACGTGTCGGTTTTCAGATATACATCGCCGTCCTCATCCACGTCAATGTGCAAACACACATGCGTAGAAAGGACACACTGTTAAAATTCTGCAGAGCCACGCACAGGCTACGGATAACCTACGGCGTAGACCTTGCACACGACTATAAATTGCAAATAAGAAAATAAAAGTTTTACTTTCTACTTAAAGTATTTTTCAAGTATTTGTATTTTATCAGTGTTTTTCTTTGGAAAACACATTCCAAAGCATATTATCATAATTTTTACTCTATTACGTTTCACAAGTTTTTGTTGAAATTTAATATTTAAGTACATTAAGATTCTTTTACTCAAATAAAAGTACACAATTTTTATGTAATTCGGTATTAAATACATTTTAAAATGCAATATTAAAGAATACACTGTATGATTATATGCTGTAGAATGTAGTGAAGTGAAAATTTCCCAATACAAACACCCAGACGCTTTGAACATGTAACTAATGTAACTTAGTATTGTCCACCTCTGCTATCAAGTCCAACTAAATTCAATTTAAGCTGATAATAGTCAGTTTTACTGACATTTTTGCAGCAGACGTTATGAAAACCAGCCATTTTGTTGAACGTTTGCCTCTCAATAGGGCGAGTTCCAGCGTGGTCACGTGGAAAAGTGACGCCAGTGCATACCCTCTATTTTTACAAAAACTGCTTCTACTGAGCCATAAAGTAAAATACCGGTACATTGTAATGGAGCCTTTTAGGCATTTTCGTGTTTCTTTAGAAATAATTAAATGGAGTCTTTAAATGCCTCAGATGTAAAGTTATTCAATGCCTATAATGAATGGTTGTGTCTTTACATTATAATAATGTTTCATTTAATCAAGATGTAGATATGGAATAAATAGCATTCAATACTGAATGTGTTATATATGTTGAAATCAAATTTGTATGTGATAAAACACTTGCTTTGTTGTGCATTACAACAACACCAGGCATTTAGTCATATTTAAAATGTATTTATTCAGGCCAACCATAAAATAATTGTATATAAACTTAAAATAACTACAATGATCACCTACAATAAAAATGAAATATTTACAAACTATTTACATACAGAGACAGAAACAAAAAGGACCTCGCTTGAAAGGTGGAACAGTCTCAGGGAACAAAATGAAGGAGAAGAGGAAGGAGGGCATTCTGCGTTTCATGCAGAGCCTGCTGCCTCATTTCTATTAAAAAAGCCTACTGTGGGGTGTGGGGGTCCAAATGTTCCAAATTAAGCACAATGGTGCTGTTCTCCATTGCCAATTTATACATTTGAAATTTGATTAGTTCCTTTCTATGAGGCGGCATGCTCTGCAGAAAAGGCAGAAGGCTGAGGAGGAAGTGTTCGTCAGCAGACACTGGTGTTGGTGGTGGTGGTAGTAGTGGTGGTGGTGGTGGGGCTGGAGGACGCCTCAGGAGCTCTATCAGCGTCTGCTCCACCTCCGAAGGACCATCACGGGGCCTCCGGGTGGCTCTCCTCCTCTTATGTCCTGTTAAATGAAAAATACAACGCACAGTGCAATGAGAAGACAGAAAGATAATAAATGAAACAACAAAATTGTCTAGTTAATGGGAGAATAATATATGTGCCTGTGTGAGAGACATATCCAGTGCTTATAAACAAGTGTGAAATTGTTTTGAACTTGCTTTAACCTGTTTTACATATTTAAAGTTATACTTCAGACATATAAACATCAGGAACATAAACATGCAAATGAGCAGTACTTAAAAACTATGTATGCAATAGAATTGAGTCTGCATTTAGAAACACAATGAATATTAGTAAAGGGACTAATTGTTTTGACTTTATGTGAATGTTAAAGCTATGAGAAGATCCTGTACTGATGTTTTCTGAATGTTAAAATATTGTTTGCAGTATTGTTTTCACACACCTGTGGGTGCGGCAGCAAGGGGTGAAGGACCAGGGAATGGGGAGACAGGAGAAGCGACAGGGGATCTTGGATCCGCCTCGTCGATATCTGTTGACTCTGTCAAGACAATATTAAGAGTTAATACAACACGTTGGTAACAATACTCATAGAGACTACATTATACTCTGCATCTGTAAACAATGACAGCACATACTGTATGCCTTGTAAGCTGGCTTAATTGGAAAACTCACCTGTTTCTGTATCCCTCTGGTCCCTGGGGTGGTTGTACTCTACGTTCTGGGCCTCAACCCCTCCCATGTTACTGGTGGTTTTCTGTGGGGTGACGAAGGGGTCGAGGAATCCCAGGATCTGTGAGTACCTCCAATTCTTCACTGACCCTGCTGCTGACCCACTCCTCTTCTCCATCTCCTTCAGGTACGTGTCCCTGAGACTTTTCCATTTTTTACGGCACACATCCTCTGAATAAATACATCTTGTTAGCGCAAAGTAGCTGTATAGGGTAAGGTGACCATATTTTTTAAATGACAAGTCCCCTTTCTTTTGTTGTTTTGTGGTAAAAGTAGTAACCATGTTTTTTTGGTGTATTGATTGCTATCAGCAAAACCATGGTTTTACTGAAGTAACCATGGTATAACTATGGGTTTTGGGTTTTAACTGTAGTAAAACCATGGCTAATTTTCGTAGGAGCATGTCCTAGTTCTATGGTTAAAATATCCTTGGAATCTAATTGGTTGTTATCTATGAATTTACAGTCGGGGACAAACCCTTTTTAATGTTTTCATGTTTTTATTGTTGTGGGTTTATGGAAAAAAGGGCCATCTGGTCACCTTAGTATAGGGGGAAATAATTTCAAAAACTGCGGGAAGGCCGCGGGTCGATAAACGTGTAAAGTCACGTGACTCAAAAGTGAAATGTGTATTAAAACAACATACCAGGTTGCCCAATCTCCTCACTGATACTCTTCCAAGCGAGGTCCTTTTTATTCCTGTCTCTGTAGAAATACGAAATTGTATCGTATAGCTCCGGATGACTGCACACGGACAATATTAAGCGTTCCTCCATGTTGAATGAGTGACTCCGGGCGGGGCTGCCGCCACAGCAGCAAGCAGGCTCCTGATTGGTTAACGCTGCGCGAAAATCCGCCAAAGTTCAAATTTTACGTATCGTGCGTCAGACGCAAATTCGCGTGAAACGCAAAATGCACAAAAGCACGATAGCCTACTATCCGCGCGTGCCGCGCTAAATAGTGATGGAAGAAACGAAGCTTTTCGAAGCTTCGAATCAATTGAACTAATTGCTAAACTGATTCAGTTTTTCAAAGCGTTCGAAACACCATACACGCTGGCGACACCTGCTGGTCAAAATAGTGTAAAAAAAACAGATCTGTCCAAACATTTTACACTTTTTACAAAGTAAAAGCAAGATTGTTCTAAAAACAGGCTTTTCAGGCTTTTATTTAGACAGTATGGCGTGTAGACAGGATAGTGTTGGGTGGACTCAGTGGAGATAGGGGAGCGGGATTGAATCGTCGGATTTTCGAAACGTTTTGAAACGGTTATTACGTAATGAAGCCTCGTTTGCTAAAATCACAACTTTGGTCAATTTGAAACAAGCTCCGAACCAATGATTCGAAACAAAAGATTAGTAAATGTTTCGAAGCCTCATGAAGCGTGCTTCGAAATCGCCCATCACTAGCGTTAAACGCCTCATCCGCGGCTGGTGTGAACACAGCATTTTACTTTCAAACTTTCAAAGCTTGAGGCATGAAAATGTATCTTTAAACATATAATTTTTAATAATCAACACATTTTATCAGCTCGTAAATCTGTTTTGAAGAGTCATATTTTTAGTGTTTAATCTCGGTTATTTTCATGTTTTTATTCGTGATAAATAAGTTCAGCAGGTCATGCACTCCCATCACATGGTAAAGGCTTCTATTTTCAAGTCCACCAGTGAATTTACCTCAGTCCTCCATACATGCTTGATTGGTGTTGCCCTCTTATAAAGTGGAAGCGACTGGCTGGTGCAGGGACATAAGGAGTCTCGCAGACAAGCCTGCATATTGGACATAAACAAGATCTCACTAAAATGTCTTTAGTTCTGAATGCTGAGACTGCCAGTATGACTTGTGGCAGGAGGATAGCTACACCATCACTTGCACAGTTAAATTGAACACATGTGCAGATGTTCATAAAGCAGGTGGCCAATCTGCTGCTATACTTAACAGGATACCACACTACTCTGAAGACCTCAAAGATACTGTGCAGTCTGCTAAAAAAAAAAATCTTCTTCACTGTTAAAGCAACACCAAAGAGTTTTTGCTCTTTGCTCCCCCTACAGGTTAGAAGCGTAATTGTCCATTACCCACTGTCATAAATACTTAGGGATAGCTGGCTCTGATTGGATTGTAGGTCTGCCGTAAAGCAAGTTTTTGTAGTTTTCACTGGAACTACAGGACTCCGACCCGATGGTTGGAAACTTTTTTAGTGTGGTTTTGTCCGATAGAGGGCTGCAAAGCGAATGTGAAAGTGCTGTTCACCCTGTTTCGAGTGGATGAACGACTGAAACTGTTTTGGAAGCGTTATTTTAAGGTAAAAAAAAAACTCTTTGGTGTTGCTTTAAGTCCTCTTTTACCTTAAAATGTATTAAAGAAAGTAATGTACATTGGGAATGGCATAAAGTCTGAGTTTTCATTTTTTGAATGTAAACTTAGCAGTGGTATCCTGGACAGGGATTAGTTTAAGCCAGGACAAGGCCTTAGTTTAATTAGGAAATATAACTAGTTTTAACAAACACGCCTTACTAAAAACATTACATGTATACATGTTGAGGCAAAACAAAGGGCACTGATGTATTTTAAGATATGTCAGTCCAAGTTGTTTTCAGTTTGGACAGCCCTTACATCTATTTTAGTCTAGGACTAGTTTCATTCCTGCCCAGAAAACCACCCCTAAAAGTTATTTTCCTCATTAATACATAACAGTGTTACAAAACATTACACCTGAGGCATAAGTTCGAAGTTATTTACATCTACTGATTACAACTGTAACCTTGTGACCAAAGCTGTTATTATTTGATTTTTTTTGTGCGTTAAATTGTATTTTAATGATTAACATGTATTTGTTTTTAATTAGTAAAAATGTACATATTTGCTCAATAAATCATTGTTTAAAAAAATGAATGATGTCATTTCAAACCGTACTATATTCAAATGATATATAAAACGTTGTTTGACAAACGTAGAAGCACGGGATCTAAAAGCATTTCAGATGACCATTTTAGAAATCTTTTAATTATAAACACTTTATTAATTATTGTAAAAACTGAACACAAATTCACAGGTCAGCAGAGTATGTTTAATGTTTCCAGTAATCATTGTACAACACTTGGACACATGTTTGTCAGAGCACAGCAAACTGTAACTATTTTGTCTAAAAATGTTACATCCTCAGCCTCACATGGCAGCACCATATTGATAGGAATAGTTGAAGAAAGGATTTTGTATTTGTTGCGAACAACACCGATGACTCTCTCCATGTGAAACCTGAGATGTGCAATGCTTGTCATGTCCTCCACATCCTTTACTTCCAGCTGATGTTGCCCCTTTGTAAATGCTGGTATTTTCACTTCAGCACACATAAATCCCACACTCTCTTTAATGTCAAACCCTTTATCTGCTAACACTATGTCTCCTGGCAGTAGTTTATCTAGAAAACCACAGTTCTCGGTTATTTGTTGGTCACTAGTGCGCCCACCAAACCCCTTAGAGATGAAAGAAATGACTCCTTGTGGAGTAATGCATATGAGGTACTTCAGTGTGAGACCATCTCTGATGAAGTTTGATGACGTTTGTGCCCTTGCTTGAAGATTTGATGGTCTTTCTATAGAAACTTCAAAGCAGTCCACAATGGCAGCAAAACGATTTCCAAATATCTCCACGAACTGATGCGGCATACTGACTTGCAGACTCTCTCTGTCAGGCCAGTGCACAACTGGAGACAAGCGGGAGTACAAAACACTCACCGTTTGCTTAAATGCAGTAGTAACAGTTGATCGTTCCACATTGAAAAGATGAGCGATGTGCGGGATGGGCAGATCCAATCTCAGACGCATGAATGTAAGAAGGAGCATCTGAAAACATGTCAACTTTCTTTTAAACTTTCCAGGCAAAAACTTTGTTACATCGGACAAAACAACCTGAAAAATGTCATAGCTTGGAAGTCCAGTGTAATATTTTACTTTAACATCATCATACTTAAAAAACTCCTCAGTTATTTTGGATTTATCAAGTTTATGCTTCAGCTGCCTGTTTTCTTCTAGTAGACGGTTAATTTCATCTTGGCTGCACTTGCAGAGATCACATTCTTGTGTACGGTGGTTATCAGGATTTTGTGCAATGTCATCTTGTCGTGATTGCTCCTTCTCTACGTCCTGCTGCATCACCTTCTTAGTTTCCTCATTGTATACCTGTTAACAAAATGTTAACATGTCAGTAAGGCGTTCAAACCAGATCAGACACAAAATAACTACCGACTATAAGTTGGTCCGGAGTATAAGTTGCATTCATTCACACAAAATTTAAGCCCAAGAACAGACATTTAATCTGGAAAGGCACGTTATTCAACTAAACAATAGCACAGAACTGCAGGTTGAATAGGTGTCCATAAAGTAACATTAACAGTTATTTACCCAATACACAATAAGCATACAGAAAATACCTGGGAGGCTGGATAGGCTAAATTAACACCATAACTTAAGCCAAATCAAGTTCACAAACCTTCAGAAGCCATTCCACATCACTGAATCCATTGAATTACATAAATACAGGAGCAGCATATAGCAGACTCTCGCAGCTGAAGACCCACCTGACTATAAGTCGCAAGACCAGCCAAACTATGAAAAAATTATCACTTACAGTCTGGAAAATACAGTAGTAATATTTTATAAATATACCCACAAGACCCTCAACCAACAAGTAAACTAAGCACCAGAGTTGTAAAAACTACCCCAAACTGCTTTTCGTTTCGTTTTAGATTTTAATCTGCAGAGTTACAAATACTGCCATACCTGTTCATACATCTTTTACTCTTTACTTTAACCTTGACCTTCCTCCAATGCTAAACGGTATATGTGCACGTGTGTGTTGTGGGTATTATGTTTGGTTAGTCAATAAAATCTGTTTTGTATCATACATGATGTTGTTGTATAGTTTATGATCATCATTTGGAGTCACTAATCATTAAAGTTATTGCTACCTGCTCGTAAAGCTGTTGGATAAATTTTAGGATATTTATCTCCTTAGCAAGGAGAGCTTTATTCTAATATAGTCTATGGTGTTTTACTGAACATAAGGTGGACAAGAGTTGTCCAGCCACCTAGAGATTTGAGATTCAAGATTTCCTCAAATCGTTTATTTAATCCACGTATTAAAGGCGGAGTCCATGATGTTTGAAAGCCAATGTTGATATTTGAAATCACCTAAACAAACACGCCCCTACCCCAATAGAATCTGGACCTTCTGTTGATAGACCCGCATCACACATACACAACACAACCCGGCATTTGATTTGATTTGATTGGCTATAAGTGTGTTTTGGTAGTCGGCCCGTCTAATTTTCCAAAGCGTTTTTCAAACATCGTGGACTCCGCCTTTAATAACTGATTAAAATCAAGTGTAAAAACTTAACTTTTGAGCTTATGTTTGAAGCAATATTGTTCTAACCCACTTTAATTTTTCTACATGTTACAAAGTCCGGGAAACAATATTATTGTGCATCACATTTTGAGAAGGTTTTGCAATATTGTATGTAGGGCTGTCACGGTTATGAAATTTGACTGACAATTAATTGACAAATAAATTGCGGCGATTGTGACGATTAATTGTCTGTTTTATTGCTTTGACATTTAATTATATTTTTTTGTTTGTTCATGAAATAATTTTCACATTATTTAAATTAAATATTTTGCAAGGTTTAACTGGCAGTATTAATACATACAGTACATATTTAAAAAGTAATTATTCAATGAATACATTTTAAAAACTAAAAAAGTCTTCATAAGAAATAAACACAATAAAGTGTCTGAAAAATAACTGAAAATAAAAATGTCATTAAAATAAACTGACTATACCAGAACAGACCTTAAATAGTAGCAAATCCTACTAAGGTCATATTAGTACTGGACCACATGTCTGTAGTGGCTGCAAAAAAATCAATTCCTTACAGATCCTAAAGAAGTTTTTTCTACTATACTGAATTGCTTTGTAATGTATTGCGTTACACTGTCATTTAAGGAGCACCATCTGATACGGTCTCATTTATACAGGCTCTGCAGCTCCCCCTTGTGTTTTTTAAAGAGATGTGCAATCATTGCGGTGATCTGAAATCCTCGCGATGAGGTCAAAAAATTGCAATAAGATTTGTACAGCAATTAAAATAAACAGATTAAACAAAGATGACTTCTCACAAAAAAAGCTAAATAAAAAAATCAAACGGTACAATACTTAGAAAATTGATGCTATATCAGTGAGTAGTAGGGCTGTGACGATAACCGCGTCACCGCATCACCGCAGTAATGAGATGACTACCGCGGTGCTGAGGTCATAATCGTCATCACCGCACTTTTTTATATTTTCATTATTTATTTATTTTGCTGGTGAAAGTTACAGAAGTCATATTCTGTATGATATGAACTATACACAAAAGTCATTGTTAATCATAATTTACTGTCTTCCATCCTGTGTTCAGGGCTTCTAGAGAAAAAAACAGCTTTCCGCGCAAGGGGGAGGGATTAAACATATATAGGGGTTTATTATGTGCGCGTGTCTGATTATTGTTATTTAATCACTTAGTTTCAGTACTTGCTGTCTACAGAAAATGTTCAATTAAATACACACAAATAGCCTACTGTCATGGGTGCAACCTTCTTAAACATGAAGCCATTAATTTAAGCGCCCAGGTGCTCTGATATTTCTAGCATGCCATGGAACGGTCCTTCCAACTCACTCACTGCGCGAATAACTAAATGATATCTCAAGTGCATCTCACAGCCACGCGCATTACATTGTTCAGGTGCAAGAAGGTGTCCGGGCAGAATGAAATGCGCGTTGGTGATGATAATAACAGCATAATTATTTAAAACTATAATGGGCAAACATGCCAACTATCGTTATGAAGGCTATAGCGCAATCGGCTGTAGACATGTCTGACTATGGTAGCGAGGAAATGCTACTATCTAAAATCAAATCTTTTGATGATTTACTATCATGTGGCGTTTGTCGGACTTGGGAGCACCAAACATACCTTTAGTAAAGCATAAAACTTCAGCCCAGCAACGACAGTTGGAAATCTCCAAGACTTTTGCGAGATGAGCGAAGTACCAAAGGGACAGCACTGCAGTCAGGCAGGTGAGCGCTGACAGCGTGACTCGCTAATGGTTTAAACTAATTTCTCCAGCTCAGGATCAAAAACTCTTATTACGTTCTTGATTATGTAAATGGGCAGCAGAAATTTAAAGCATTGATTGGAGTATCTATAAGTTTTGCGCAGTTATTTACGCGATGATGCAATAGGCTATTTCGTTTCGTATCTGCTTTGAAAAATTCTAATGAAACATATTAACTATAGTAACATGAAATAGTATTTATTTTCGATATCTTTTGAGTTTAATATGAATTATGGAACAGTTTTTGTCATTGGTTGTAACCCATTTTATTCTACAATAAATGATTCAACTTCAATCAGTTGCGTTTGGAGGAGTGCGTTATATGCACGGAGTGTTACCCGAAAAACACTCTAAAAATGTCTAAAGAAATTGGAATCAAGGTTTTGCTTACAAGAAACAATGTAAAGCTCGACATGTTCTGTCTAGTTTTTTTCTGGTTGCTATTTTATGATATGTATTGTACAAAATGGGTTTTAAACAATGACAAAAAATTATATAATTCCTATTACGTTCAAAACAAGTATATAAAAAGCTATGGAAATACATATTATTTCATGTTTTTAATAATAAATAAGAATACTGTTCCCCGATGCTTTGCCGGGGGGTGCGGGGGGGGGGTCTGGTTTGGGGTCGCTTGGGCTTTGGGGGGTTACTGTTGTGCGGTTAACAGCATAACCGCGTGATTTGTTGATCCTTCACCGTGGTAAGAAAAAAAATCCTAACCGTCACAGCCCTATCAGTGAGATTGATCCATAAGAAAACACAACAATAGAGACAGAGCGCAGTTATGCTAATTTGAAAACCACACCCACTGGGGGGGATAACAATCCAACCGTCTCCATTGACTTTGTATTGCAAGAGGCCGCCTCCTTGTCATTTCTGGCTTTTAACAAAAAACTGAATAATGCCTAAAAGCTGCTCTGTGACAAGATGTACAGCCAACAAGACAAAAAACCCAGAAATACGTCCCCACAAGCTGTCGAGCCGTAAAACTCAGCCTTTATGGAGAAAAAAAAGCGGATCGCAGACTACGTTTCCCCCTAGTGGGCGCAGTTCTATTAATAGTAGTACTATGAAAAGTTGCCTGTTTCCACTTTTGTGTCTTTAAACACTTGTTTTTTGGGGTCGACAGCTTATAAAATCTCATCTCTGGGTTTTTTGGCCTGCCAGCTGCACATACCGTCACACAGCAGCTTTAAGGCATTATTCTGTTTTTTTTGTTATAAGCCAGAAATGACAAGGCGGCAGCCCCTCGCAACACAACGTCAATGGAGACGGATGTATTGGTTTTCCCCCCGGTGGGCATGGTCTTCATCTCTATTGGTCTGTTGATCTGTGCGAGCTTCCACTAAAATACATTTACAGATGTATTTTTATATCTTGTGTGTGGTGTCAGTGCACTAACATTTGAACAGTTTAAAAAATATAAATCTCCCAAGGCGCACCGGCAGTTTATGGACAGATGGGTGCAGGATCTTATCAGAATCAACAACCAGAAAACATGACACTGACATTTTTCCACTTGCACCTGTTTTTTTCCTTACTATACAATAATTTAAAGCCCCCCTAACCTAAAAAATTAACTTTTAAACATGTTTATAGCATAAAATAAGTCGCCATTGTGGGTGCAGAAATATCCTGTTATTATACAATTCCATATATTCTTTTCTGTTTAATCTCCTTTAAACCACAACAGTCATACAAAACAGGCTGTTGGGGATTCCCTATCAATGTGATGTCACATTGATTACTCCCTCCCATGACCGCTCACAGACACTGCCTTATGAGCACGTAGTTCAACCTTCTGCCAGAGACACATGTTTTGCTGTAGTCCAAAGCACATGTGTAAGCACTCTAACGTTACCCTATACTTTGCATACGGCGAGGGGAACAGAAGCTTTTTGTGAACCAAAGTACCACTGAATGTAACTTCCATTAAGTTTAAATTTTACTT
The DNA here is from genome assembly GCF_027580225.2 of Misgurnus anguillicaudatus. Lineage (NCBI taxonomy): Eukaryota > Metazoa > Chordata > Actinopteri > Cypriniformes > Cobitidae > Misgurnus > Misgurnus anguillicaudatus. The sequence continues at coordinate 20,478,247 of NC_073341.2, forward strand.
TATTTACCTTGATATTTCTGTTTTTAATAACCGAATGCTACTGAATGAAATACCTTTACCTCTTTGAATAATACTGTAAAAAAGTACACATTTACCTCAAAATAAAGTGAAACACAACTTAAAATAGTTTTTATGGTAAAAGATGAAATGCAACGTAATAAAGCTTTAATCTTTTCAATACATACAGCTTGATCCAGTGGAGTAACGTTAGGTGCTCTGTTTTTCCCTGCAAGCGCGCGCTGTCTCCTACGACTCCGCTCAAACCGCCCACAGTTCGTTGCTTTAACTTCTGTGTGTCCGAGATGTAATGATGGTGCCCAGTCGGGATCACACTCTATCATTTCATAGGCTGGTTTCCCTTAAAATAAATGTCAGAATATCTTTGATTAATAGTTGTGATGCTAGGCATTCGGCTTATAAGTTAGCTGCATGTGTTTTCCCTGTAAACAAATGTTTTAGTTTATAACTTACCTTTGTGAAAATGCCGTGAACAAACAACCGCGTTTCGGGAAACGTTGTTGAAGGTGATGTTTTTCCGTCTTACTGCTGCAACCCATGCCATGCGACGTCGTTTTGTTATCTCGGAGACCTGAGTTCCAAAGTGCTTTTTCCAAGTTGGAAAGGTGAAAAATCGCACATCCTTTGAGATTCGGTTTCCATGCCGGTCATAAATGCGATTATAGCAGCCAAGTACACAGCAAACTTTCATCGTTATATTTTTAGCTGTACAGAGCAAACAATATCGTTACAAAACCGAAATATAGCCAGCTGTAACCCCGCATCGCCAACCGTTTCAGGCCGGTGTTGTGATGTTCTTCTTCTTTTGTGGGTTTACTGGCGGTTGGCAAACAACTTCTAGGCGCATTACCGCCACCTACTGGTTAGGAGTGTGGATCAGGTTCTATTTAACCTATATTCTTCTAAATAGTCCTGTGTCCCTTAAATACTTCACCAATAGTCTGACTATATCTATATCTTTTATTGCTACCTGTCCCAACTTTTTTTGGAATGTGTAGCTCTCATGAAATCCAAAATGAGGCAATATTTGGCATGGCATTTCAAAATGTCTCACTTTCTACATTTGATATGTTATCTATATTCTATTGTAAATAAAATATAAGTTTATGAGATTAGTAAATTATTCCATTCCTGGGTTGTATTAAAATTGTGCCACTGCCTCAACCCTTTACATTATAACCTATTGTACCAGAGTTGTTGAGTTTCGTGACGCATGCTATACACCTTTGAGTATGTATGTACGTACAAAATTCACTTTAATTCCTTGCATTTAATTGCAATTTACATTTTTGTAATGTAAAATGTTTAATTAGAAATATTATGGTGGTTTGACAGACCGGGGTTTGAATCCACTGTGACATACCATTGTCCCTCAGCAAGACAAATAACCCCTACTAGTTGCTCCACAGGCGTGCGACCTCTGACATATGTAGCAATTGTAAGTCGCTTGGATAAAAGCGTCAGCTAAATGAATAAATGTAAATTAACATCTGCGGTAATGACATTTATCATTTTTTCTTATGTGGCATGATGGGCTAACTCTGGCACTCAGGCCCTAGTTTGGACACGAATAGTAGATCCCTTAGGGATGGCATACATAACAATAGAAAATTCCTTGGTAATTATTGGATGTTTTTCAAACCAGTTGTTTAAAAACAAGTAAATACAAATCTCGATTGTTCCAAAAAGTATAGGTGAAGGAAAAGGTTGTGTTTAAAAATAAATTACCATGAAGTAATGCTCACTTATGAAATGTAGATATGGGACCACCTAATTTGGAGAAATAGTAATTAGGGATAAAGTTCCGTTCAGTGTCTGATCCAATTAATTTAGAATAAAAATCCAGAAAAAAATTTACAACAATAATCGTTTGTATTTATTATTACAGGTTTTTTAACCTTCCCCCTTTTTAACAGGGATAGATGTAACAGCAGAGAGTGAGGCGATGGTGTGGAGGAGGGATGTGGCAAAAAACTGTCACAGGACAGAGGTGAGGGACAGCTAAAAAGACATCTTCCCTACTGAAAATCCAGCTAAGACCAGCATAAGCTGGTAGCTGGTTTTAGCTGGTTTAAGGTGGCACTAGCTGGTTTACACTGGTCCTCCCAGCCTGACAAAGGTGGTCATGCTGGTGGGTCAGCTGGTCTTCCAGCCTGACCAGCTAACTCCAGCTTAAAAATTGACCAAAACACAGCTAGACCAGCATGCTACACCAGCAAAACCAGCTAAAACAAAGCTGGGAGACCAGCTAAAACCAGCTCACCAGCTTATGCTGGTCTTAGCTGGATTTTTCAGTAGGGTTTGCTTTGATTGGTTGAATTACATGACCATGCTCCTCCCAAACCTAGTTAAATAAACTTCATTTTAAATGTTATACATATTTCTGTGTTATATTTTATTGTATTATATTTTATTGTAATGATTAACAGGTATTTGTTTTTCTTACTGGTCCAACTACTTTGTCTAAAAATGTTACATCCTCACCCTCACATTGCAGCACCATGCTGATAGGAATAGTTAAAGAAAGGATTTTGTTGGTGTTTTCACTTCAGCACACATCAATCCCATACTCTCTTTAATGTCAAACCCTCTATCTGCTAACACTATATGTCCCCTAGCAGTGGTTTACCTAGAAAACCACAGTTCTCAGTTATTTGTTTGTCACTAGTGCGCCCACCAAACCCTTTAGAGATGAAAGAAATGACTCCTTGTAGAGTAATGCATATGAGGTACTTCAGTGTGTGTGAGATAATCTTTGATGTAGCTTGATGATGTTTGTGCCCTTGCTTGAAGATATGATGGTCTTTCTATAGAAACTTCAAAGCAGTCCACAATGGCAGCCACACGATATCCAAATATCTCCATGAACTGATGCGGCATACTGACTTGCTGACTCTCTCTGTCTGGCCAGTGCACCAGTGGAGACAAGCGGGAGTACAAAACACCGTTTGCTTAAATGCAGTACTAACAGTTGATCGGTTAACTTTGAAAAGATGGTTTTTAATGCAGCATTTTACCATGGTGATATTTCCAATCTTACGGTATCCAATTTGTTGCATTACTGCCACCTTCTGTTATAACTTTGCCTTACACTGCTGCCAGTCCAGTTTCAAATGAATCCTTACTGCCTTGTCCCTTCTCTGCACATTCTAAAACAATTTTAACATTTCTCTCTCGTTGTCCTTTTTTCTGCAACTTTTTCTGTCATTATTTCATGCCTTTCCTGAATACATTTCAAACAAGGTTTAGGTTAATCCAGGACTGTTCCTTAGTTAGCCATATAAGGACATTTAAGTCGTTTTTACAAACAAACCTTACAAAATATACAATACTGGTGTTCATACTGAGTCAAAACAACGGCACTAATGTATGTTTAGATACGTCATGAATCATGACAAGTGGTTTTTAAATTGTGCATTTAAAAAATGCATTTTAGTCTGGGACTAGGATAAACCCGGAAAATCACCTCTTTACGTGCACTATCCTCTTGGGTGTGAAAGGGTATAGGTTTAGGTTACAATGTCTGCTTAAAATTACCTTTTTCCAATTCATTCCCTTATCTCTTCTAACACCCACTCTGTTTTGTGTTGAATAAAAGTGTGTTTGTTTTATTGTGCCATGCAGCCAGCACTTTTGCAATATTTCACACCACACTATCCTTTTCCATCTGATTTGGATAACTTAATATTAATTTCAACACTTTTTAGGAATCATTCCAATGCCCTATTCTCTTCAAAGATCAGAACTTGATATGTTAAGTCTAGGGTGCTTTGGTGAAGGTAACACACGGTTCTGGATGGGGTGTAAAAATGTAGGATAGTGACATAAACCTGATACAGGCTTCAATCGGTAGTGGAGAGAGATAACAAGTGACATTTTTTTGTTTTGTTTAATGTATTGTTTTCTTCAACAAATCATCCTAGCCTATATAATGTAAAGAACATTCTGTGAAAATATATTCTAAAATACTGAACGTAAAATCAAACTTTGATGCTCCTAATCTCATCATTAGATTTTACAGTCTCACAATTGCTTCTGTATCTAAAAGAAAACCTAACATTTGCATCTTTTTTCAAAAGTTTGTCTCAAAGCACATGGTCATGCAATGCATGCTTTGTGTGTTACCATATCAAGCACCATGAGCTCTTGGCACCAAATCTCTTAGCAACATAATAATAGAGCTCAATCATGTCATGTTGGAAATCACCCACATTTTCCAAACCCAGGAGATAACTTTATATTTTTTAATAATAATGTATTCATAACCGCTTGACTCTCAGAAGAAAATTACAATACATTTTTATTTTTATTAAAACACATCATTTATATGCTGATGGTTTTACATTTTACATTAAATTATGAGACAGCAGTGGGGTAATGCACTTTGTGTTTTGTTTTTATACATAAATTGTCAAAAGCAATATATCGCAATGCTAAGCTATAAACTAAAACCGTAATGTCATCATTGCCATTTAGGATCTTCTGAGACATTTGGACCATACTGTTTGTTTTTTCCTTATCATTGATTTAGTATAAAACTGTAAATTTCCTTTCCCTTGTTTTATTTCTGCATTTACATGCAAAACTTACAAACTTACACTTTAACCCACAACTAGGCTACATGTTGGTGTTTAACATTTTCTTTGTCCCCCACAATGATTTAGCATATTTATAATTGGTCACAATGCACAATTATTATTTTTTTAAACAGGACAGTCTTGCTTAAAACGTGTGAAACATTTACTTTGACCAAAAGTTTATTCATTTGATTTAATCTGCAAAGTTTATTTGATCCAATATGACAAGCTTTAGTTTAAGCTAAAATATAATTGTGTCAGCATATTTTTTTGTTATTACAAACCTAAAATAGTAAAGAAATGTTTTTGAGATTTATGACTTTAGTCCCCAAAAGCTTAATAGATAAAATGTCAAGAGAACATTTCTGCATAGGTAACTAAACTGTAGATGCTATAAAAAATCTGATTCTGATTTTTTTGGATTTTCTTTACTAACAGAACAGTTAGTTAAAATGTGTTATAGTTGCATATACATTTATATTATTATAAATTGTGAAACATGTATAAAGAATAAGTAATAATTGAATACAATCTATCAACAATTGATCCCACTCTCCCCTCGTTCATTAATCACACAGGCAGCCCAACAACGTAATGAAAGTGCGGGTGTGGCTACAGGTTCCTCCCACCTGTTGTGCAGGAGTGATGCTGAGAGTCCCCTCATGGGATACAGGCAATACAGGATCCAAACAACAGCCTCTGGATGTGTACAAGAAACATCGTATTCCTTTTAAAGTCTTATGAAGAGCAATTTACCAACATTATACAATGACTGCAAATCATGTACGAAAGCGTCGAAAAGGAGGCTCAGCAAAAAGATAACGGTAAGAAATATCTATCGCAATACACCTGTCGCGGGCCTACGGTATTTCTGAGTGCTTGCGTCGTTACCAAACGATCGTTTTCAACTTGTGCTTTGTTTCTTTACTCTAGACGCATTAATACAAAACAATCGTTTGCATAACGTGGAAGATGCAACTCCAAACTGGAGCTGTTATAAACTGATTATTGATCCAGCTCTGACCAATGAACCTCAAAAACTCTACCGCTTTGATGGGCAACACTTTAGCGCACCGGTGAGTAAACCTCTTTACATAACAATCGCAATATATTTGTATGAATATTATTTTCGCTTATAAACGAGCTTCAGATGTAATGTTTAGATGTTGTATTGTCATGCTCTATAGTATTCTGCATTGATAAAATTATATACAGTATATAGCCTACTGAATTATTTTCTAATGGTAGCATCCTGGATGTTTCCCTGTGGATGTTGTACGAGATCCCAGAGTTATTCGCTTTTGGATTAAATTCAAAGAAGTAGATTTCCCTGTTCCCAAACTCAAGGTCAGTACCAGTTGTATCATCACATAAACAACTGATTTAACATTTTGCATTTGTATTACAGTAATGGAAAAATACTTTACAATAGAATACAAATATAAAATACTTTAGTAAATATTGTAAACTGTAGTAGTTTTTTTTTTAACTTTTACTATAGTAAATGCTACATTATACTATACTTTAGTCTATCAAAGTTTACAATGGATTTATACTGTAAATACTGTATATTGTCGTATTTTGTTTATATGGGTTTTATTTTCATATAAACTTAACTCTCATGTTATGTTAGGATTCCAGGGATTCAATATCCGAAAAAACTGCAAATGGCAATGAAAAAATAAATTCTTTGGTCTAAAGAAATTTCTTTAGTGTTCTTTTGGTTCCCATCCACCAGATAACAAAAAAACCTAAAACATTACCATTACAGACTCACAGAGACCAGTATGGTTTCCCTTAAAACCAGTACAATTTCCATATAACCAATAAATCCCTTAGAATTTCTGTAATTTCCAGTCTGATGTTATTTTGGGATTGCAGAGACCCACTATGTAATTCAGAAATATTTTATTTTCTTATAAATTATTTTAATGTATCTCTCTGACCTACTAATTTTATTAAATACATTTAAAGCCTATTATTAAGATTTTGCTTATCCATTGTCATTGAATCAGAGAAAGGACAACAGTGAGGTCATTGACAACATAATTATTAAAGTTTTATATTCTCCTTTTACATTTTTATTTCACAATTCTGTTTTCAATAATTATCTTTTTTTTTAGGTTGATGAGTATTATGTTGGCCCACCAAAAGAGTTGACATTTGCAAGGCTCAATGACAACATAAGAGATGGTTTCCTGTCGGACATGTGTAAACAATTTGGAGAAGTTCAGGATTTGAAAGTTTTGTACAATCCAAGGAATAAGAAGCATCTGGGAATAGCAAAGGTTATTTTTGAATCTGTAAAAGCAGCAAATAACGCAATAAAAAACCTCCATAACACTACGGTGATGGGAAATAACATTCACGTGGAGTTGGACCCCAAAGGTAAAAACATTTTTTTCCTGCTTCATTTCCCATTTATTATCAAATGTAGTTTTAATGTACTTGCATTCATTGTATTTTGTTGGGCGTTTTCCATATTTCACACGTAAAATCTGTTATATAAAAATGCATGTAATCTCTTATATCCTTTGATTGGTTGTAGGCATAAAGAGAAAGCGATACTTCCAAATGCTTGCTAGTGGTTTATATACTCCCTTTACTCTCCCTGTTGGAGATGAGTCCTGGGGTCCCCAGTCACCATCCTCAATCACAGACACCTTCACTGTAAGTACATACAGCAAACAGTTCATCTTTGTAATTTGATTGTTATTAAAGGAGACTTTTGCTCTAACAATTGTTTCCTTTTGCCCAGTTTTCCAATTGTAGACTTTTATCTCTATCAATCTTTCAGGAGTGTGAACCGCTGAAGAAGCTGTCCTATGCCTTCTCATCTTCATCATCATCCTCAATATTCAATGGTTCCCCCTCGCTGGATTGTTCTACTCCTTTATCCATGGACACAGCCTACTCCAGTATGCATCAAGACACACCCAGTAGCTTCTGGCAGACCCCTCAATACCAAGATACCCCTTGCACCCCTTCTCTAACCAATAGTAGACCAGGCACTCCATCTCAGTGTGAGCGAACCCAAAACGAGGTTTTACAGATAACCGCCAATGCCCCTGCTGGTCAACAGTCCATTACAAACTTTTTACAGCTACACCCTGGCCTACTTCAGGCCGTCTCAGATAAGCCTAGCATTATACAAGGTGCTGTGCAAAACTTTTGGATGCAAACTCTCTCTCAAAATGGCTGCTTGCCAAATAAACAAAGAACTCCAGGAAACAATTCCTACCTTATCAGCACCCACATTCATAGAGGACACCGGGGCAGACCTCTTGGGAGTAAATACCAAAACGCATACAATCGTAGACCAGAGCACCACTATATACATAGACCCGCGTATAGAGGATCTCAAAATCGACCTTCAGCCAAGCAAATGTATTTCAGAAAATTTCAGGAATATTCAACCACGCAATCTCATTCGGATAAGCTCCAATCCCTCACACACTATACACGTGATAAGAACAAACCTGATGTCTGTTTAGGGCAAAACTTTGCCGTGTCAGTGAGGGGTCACAGTGTTTCTGGAGATCCACCATCAAAATCACTGCCTTTAAATTCCATTGGAGTAGATGTTCATGATGTTCTTCCAGATATGCAAAGTCAGACACCTTCCCAAGTGTCTTGTAAGACAACCCAAGAGGTGGACCAAAATCATTGTGAAAATGGTTTACCACAAGATCAAAACACCTCCCTTGAAAGTACACAGGACCAGTCAGACCCTAAAGTGCAGTGTCTTCCTGAGTCTCCCACTCCAGATGCACAGCCTGATAGCCTGGACTCTCGCATCCAGATGCTTCTTAGTGCTGGAAGTCCACTTTTGCCCATCCTGAATCAAGAGTGTTCAGACTCAGACCAAGATACAGACTCTGTCTTTCATCCCCAATCCTCCCCAAAAGCTCCCATCTCCTTCCATCCTCCATCTGCTGATGTTGTCCCAATCCGTGACCAAACCTCTTCAAATGCTCTTATTCCTGGTTCACATTTACAAGACAGTTTTCTTGAATCTGGCATTGAGGATATGAGTCCTACTCCACTTCCAAGCTTAACAGAGGAGACGCATGAACATCAGTCAACTAAGAGGTCCATGTCCTCCAGAATGAATGTAAGTGTAGCTGGGATTTGAATATCTGAATTTTGAATATCTAAAATTTTGGAATAACATAAGGGTGAGTAAATAATAATGACAATAATGATGAAGAATAGGACAGAAATTTTGTATAAAATATCTATCTAAAATGTAAATTTTAAAATAATATTATAATATATATTTGAATAATGTTTTTATGATTATAGCTCACCTTGAGAATATAAATATGAAATTCATTCCTAGGTTAAACAAACCCCAAGTGAAGAAGATAAACCATCTAGTATACCAGTGATCTGCAGCAACAGAGACTGTATACCTCCATCTGTTCCTCAAATCCTCCCACCTCCAATGCTTATACCACCACCTCCACACTTCCCATCCTTTCCTACTTCGAATATACCCACAAATCTGGGACCACCTCCTCCAAGACCTCTTTTGTTACCTAGGTTCCCTTCATCCAAGAACCAGCAAGCTTGTAGGCCCCCAAACTGGAAGAGTCCGATACCTCTTCCCATACCTACTAGAATAACACAAGGGCAAGTATCATTTTCACCTTCTTTCCCCCCTCCACCAGGATGCCCTCCAACTTTTAATTACATAACTCATGGCCCGCCTTACACTGGGTGTTCATCTACCATGTTGAGGTACAGACCTCCTTGGCCCCCTCTCCCAATGCCCAGATTCAACCCATCGGTACCCCCACCAGGATATGTCCCTTTGAAAGAATTTCTCCATAAGGCTACAGTAGATGGAGTTCTGGCTGTGGTAGCTTCAGAGCTGCGGGCTATTGTAAAGAAAGACATACATCCCCGGATGATCGAGATTTTGGCCTTTAAAGCATTTGATCAGTGGTGGGATGACAAGGAACAGGAAGCTAAGGTGGGATTTCTTTTCTCTATCATTGGTTTGTGTAAGATACAAACAGAAAATACAGGAACACAAAATTAAAAACAAAACAATTTTCAGAACAAAATGTCTTCTTCAGGCATCAGTCAGTATTCAGTTTGAACTCTCTTGGCACAAAACACATCTTGAGATTTTTTGAATCTTTTTGAATTAGGATTTAATTTCATTTAGGTTTAAGAGATCCTGCAGTTTGCTATTGCTCAAGTGGAATGGGAGTTTACCCTACTTGACACTTCAGCTTATACTTTTATATGTTTTTTAATACTACATACACATTTCCTGTATTTTCTGGTTGTATTCTAATAGACTGATATATAATTATATATGGTCACTATACAATTGCAAAAACAACAAATCTAATGGTAGCATGGTGGCTTAAGACTTTTGCACAGTACATGGCTCCAGACTTGCCACCAAAATTTGAGAGTGTGCAACTGAATTTTACATCCAGTCGCACATGTGCAACCACTAAATTTGACCTTTTTTTGTGATGTGACACTGAATTTGAAACAGCACATTGTACTTTCTGCATCTATCATTAAAGTATTTATTAGTAATACAGTGGAAATTAGTAGAAATGTGAATATTTGGTTAGCATGTTGATTTACGGTGTGTGCCCCTAAATTTTCTGGTTGCGCACCAAAAATTTTCAGTTGGGGGCCACTGTGCTCCTAGTGAAAAAAGTTAGTCTGGAGCCCTGCAGTATATACACTGCAAAAAATGTTTTTCAAGAAAATTTTTTTTTAGTATATTTGTCATGTTTTCAGTACAAATATCGTAAAATTCTTGAATTAAGAGGCTTATTCTTGATGAGCAAAATGACCCAATAAAATAAGTTTAGTTTTTAGACCAAAAATATCAAATCTAAGTGATTTTGTGCATAAAACAAGCAAAAAAATCTGCCAATGGGGCAAAGAGAGCATATTAGTAACTCTAAAGTACATATTAGTACCAAATGTATACAGTACATATCTGTACCTATATTGGGACAGCAGTGAAAGCAGGGGTACATTTATATTTTTTAAATGTTCTAGTGTATTTGAGTGTATTTTTTATACAATCATATGAAGATTAATCAGAGATTGTTGTTGCACTGTATTGTTTTATGCCTCCAGGTATCTGCCCCACCTGTTAAATCCGGGGGAAATAAAGATATAATGCCTAAAGGGACAGTGCAATGCCTGAAAATGGGGTCTGCAGGGTGTGAAGGCACCGTACTGAGCACAGGAAAAATACTAGGCCTCCCCGGTGCCATTAAACTCCCTTCCTTTAAGGTACAAGCATTGCAGTAGCTCATCACTTTAGCTCCTTTGTACTTAAAAATTAGCACTGGGTTGTCATTTACTAACTTTTCCATCTATTATTTCTAATGATTTGATTTTTGTATGTTTGATATTGATTTGTATTTATCCTCAGTTAAAGAGAAAGAATCAGCCTGGTCAGAGCTCCACTGAGGTCAAAAGGATCTGTCCTTCACCAACCCCTGAGCAGTCTGATAATGAAGGTCAGCTTCAAATTACTCGTTATATATACTCGTTGCATTCGATTTAATTAGATCTGTCATGTTTGAAAAAAATGAACAATGTTTATTTCTCAAAGAGCCAAAGGAGAAAACAGCCCTGGAGAATAATGTAAAGATGACTGAAAAGGCCAGTGAAGACTCGCTGGTAAATCGCAGACATTCCAGACCTCTGCAGTTAGAAAGTGATGAGGAGGAGGAGGAAGAGGAGGCAAATTCTGAGAAAGTCGAGGACCAGAAATCTGAGGAAGATCAGATGCTTGGTCAGGTATCGTTTAACTTAGAAATCCAAATTTAATGATGTACTGATCTTCAGATAATATTTTCCCTTTGTGAATGGATACAGGTGTCATAGTTTCAATTTTTTTCAGGAGAGTGCTATGAAGAAAGTTGATGAATTAAATAAAGATAAGGAGGACGGTCTCACGAGAGAAGATGAAGATTACTCCGATACAGGTTTATCTTATGATTGCCGTTGTTTGAAATAAAGTTCCATTTCCACATTTATGTTGGGTGAAGAATTCATTACACTCAATTTTATTCTTCAGATGTTATCAGCAACCCAAGTTTAGGTTCTTCTGCATCTCAAAGCCAAGGATACGACTCCTTAGTGTCTCCAATGACTGTCTTAGACTCTCCATCCGTTAATGGCTCCTCAGATTCCTCCAGATGTGATTCATCAGATGACAGAAGTGAGGACTTCTCAGACTCGCTGTCTTCAGAGGAGGAAGATCAGCTGGATGGTGAAAATCAAGTTAACAACAACAACAACAACAACAACAGTATGGTAGAAGTGATATGGATTTCATCAGACGAGGATGATGATCACAACGGGGAGATGATGGACACTTCTGTTCACTCGCCTTGGGAAGAAGATCTAGAACCCCCTGTGACTCCATCTGCTCCGGTTTCTGTTGAAAGTGATGTAGACTACACATGGCTGGGTTAGCTCATTTACTTTAGTGCTAAATCATTCCACTTGCTCAGAGCGTAACACATTCATATTCTTCCACTAGGGGTCACTGTATAGACAAAATTAATATTTATTTACTCTAACACAAATTGTTGTATTGATCTTTCAGATTTGGGTTCAAGAACAGCAGAAGATCCAGAGGAGGAACTGAGTGTACGGGTGTACATGCAAGGTCTAAAGTTACCTGACCCTCTCAAATACACCATGCAGGACCCAGTAAAACACTGTTTGACAGATAGACTTAAGCTGCCAGATCCGGTGATATTTTTCTCAGACCATGAGCCCGAGCTGCCACATCCACCATCTCCTTCATTCAGAGGATTGTTAGGTAAGAGTGTCAGGTTTTGACAATAATGTGCACAGAAACGACAAATCAATTTGTTCATTTGCAGGCATGATATTTTTGTTACACTGATATTGTACTAGATATTAAAAAGAAGTGTGATGTCACATATAAAAAATATTTGTGACCCTGTCTGTAGAACCTAGGCTAAAGTCTAATAATGAGATTTGGAGCATCAAAGTTTGATTTCACTCATTAATTTCAATCTTTGACATGACCTTACTCAGTCAATACTAAAATTTTAAGGTTATATTTTCACAAAACGTTCTTAACATTAGGATGATTTTATAGAATCAGTAGACTAAATCACAAAAAAATGCCTTTAGCTTAGTTTTCACAGCCTATATGGTAGTGTTGTAGTTCTCAAGACCGGTCTCGGTGTCAAGACCACTTTTTAAAGGTCTTGGTCTTGTCTTGGAATTGACCGCATCTTTACTCTGCCTCGTCTCGGTCTCAGACAAAGAGCACTCAGAATTTTATTTCAAGACCGGTCAAGACCACAACTGATGGCACACTGCAAAAAATGATTTTCAAGAAAAAAACTACCCAAGAAAAAAGTCTAGTTTTTAGACCAAAAATATCAAATTTAAGTGATTTTGTGCATAAAACGAGCAAAAAAAATCTGCCAATGGGGTAAGCAAATTTTTCTTGAATTTTCCTTGAATTTAGTGTTTAAGAAAAAGGCTCAAGATTTTTTTCTTATACCCCATAGGCAGATTTTTGGCTTGTTTTATCCACAAAATCACTTAAATTTGATATTTTTGGTCTAAAAACTAGACTTTTTTTCTTGGGTAGTTTTTCTCATCAAGAAAAGCTTAATTTAAGAATTTTAAGATATTTTTACTGAAAACAAGACAAAAATACTAAGAATTTTTTTTCTTGAAAATCATTTTTTGCAGTGCACATCACAAATTTATTTTTTATCATTCATTTTATGCAGTTTATTCAGGTTTGGCATGTGATGTTGGCATTGTTTAAGCATTGTTTAAGTTTCTCCCAATGCCAGTTTTTCTAATTTTATAACTAAAAACACCTGCATTGTGTTAAGTGGATGGCAAGCAATGGAAAGACAGTTCAGATTAAATGGTTAATGCAGTGACTTGCAATGGTCTTGGTCTTGACTTGGTCTCGGCCTGTCTTGGTCTTGGTCTTGACTTGGTCTCGACCCTTTAAAGTCTTGGTCTTGTCTTGGTCTCGGCCAGTCTTGGTCTTGGTCATGATTTGGTCTCGGTTTAAGTGGCCTTGACTACAACACTACTATATAGACTATAGTAAAAAAGTCATTAGTGGTTCTTAAACTTAAAACCTTCCAAAACTTAATATTTGAATTAAACAAAGCATATTAAATAATATAATGTAGTGCTGTTGGTTAGTAGCCTTATTTTTCTGAGATTTAATTACACAGAATTTATGATAAATTCATTTATTTTATTAAATGTCATAAAACCGGGGCCCCCCTGGCACCATCTCAGGGCCCCCCAAGGGGCCACGGCCCACAGTTTGAGAACCACTGATCTAGATGATTATATAGTATTTTCATAAAATCTAATCTTAACATGCTTTCAGATGATTTGGAGACACATTATACTACAGATTCTGAGGACCAGGCAGTTGTTACAGAAACGATGGAAGATTCCGAGAATCTCCGACCCATCACGCCCACTGGCTCTTTGCCCGAAAGTGACCCTGAAATGGAGCTTGGACGTAGACTTTCATCTCCTGCTGTAGAGGTGGTTGAGCTCCCACACACACCTGGTGGATGTCTGGATATGGAAGAGGGTGAGGAGGATCTGGTTTTACCTCCTGGTCCACCTACTACTTTACCTCCTCCTCCATCTCCAACAGGTGCGCAGGAACTGGCATGCTCACCTGTTTATGAGTGTCCCCCTCTCTCTTCATCATATCCGGTGTATGAAGAAACACCAAAAACCCCTGGCAGGATGAACAGTCCAGCCCATGTTTCTGACTCAGAGGGGATAACATTGTCTTTCTCTAACACATCTCCACATGCTGAGTACGGGATCCCTAGGACTCCAGGGAGAGATATGTCCCCACCTGCTATAAACTTTGGTGATATGTGGGCAGATCAGCACCGGTCCAGCTCGCGATCTGTCCAGACATGCACCGTTGAACACCGTCCTCGCAACCCAAATCATCGAATCGCTACTCCTGGTCATTCTAATCATAATACATCTTCATTTCAAACAACACGTTTGGACACAGCACGCTTAAAAAGGCGACGAGAGCAGATCAAAATGAAAAGACGGATGATTGAGTTACAGCGCAATAGACAGTTTAGAACTACAAAATCGTCTCTGAATCAGGTTTTGAGGCCTTCAAATCATTTATCTGACATCAGGACTGGACATATGCTACCAGAGGCTCAGAGACTGAAGGATAATCTTAACCAGAGGCTGTTAGAGAAACAAAGACCGCAGGAGTCATCGAACCAATGGAGAACGTGGAGAGAATCGAGTCAGCAGTCCTCTACGCATCACCTGATGTTTTCTCCTCGCTCGAAGAGAAGAGAGAAGTTGCTCCTGCATGCTGTCTGGACTAAGGGAGTGAATGAAGAGGAGATCAAACATCTGAAGGCCACCTATGAGAGTCTTCTGCTGAAGGATAATGACCGTGATTGGCTGAGCAGTACACGTTGGATCCCACATCCTCATATCCTTTAAGGCTCACATAACATACGCTGTTTCTGCTCATCTCATTAATCTTAAATACATACTGTATAAGGGCTGTTTTCTGGACAGGGATTAGAGTAGTCCTACACTAAAATAAATGTAAGAGGTGTCCAAACTTAAAACAACTTATCTTAAAATACATCAGTGCCCTTTGTTTTCTCTCAAAATGCACACAAGTAATGTTTTTAGTAAGGCATGTGTGTTAAAACTAGTTATATTTCCTAATTAAACTAAGACCTAGTCCTGGTTTAAGCTAATCCCTGTCCGAGAAACCACCCCATAGAGTATTATTACATCCTTACATTCTTATCATTACATTACATACATATCTCCGAAGAGTCTTTATTTTTATCAGATTTATAAAAGAAAGATCCGCTCTAGCGATTGTTTCTGGAAAAGCATGAAATCTGAGAGGCATCTAGTGCCTGTTCGCGTCGTTTACATTATATGCACTTACGCGCCGATTGCCAACAAAACACAGACATTTAGCGCAGTTTTACGTACCGCCTCCAACTCATGGCCTGGTTGGGACTGAGCCATTTCAACGAAATCCAGCGTTTAACAAACACACCCGCAAAACTCCGCTACTACCCCAGATGAACAAACTATATCCATTGTTTCCATAAGGCTGGCTTATTCGGAAAGCTGACGTGTGGGCGTGCTTTCTAGGGGAAGTGCCCATAAAAGGAATATTGGGATGGGGTCACGGATATGTAACAAGTACCCATGTTCGAATAAACATTTCAAAAGTTGTAAAGAGGAAGTGTAAGATTGGCCTGGAAATACTCTGTGACACGTTAGTAAGTCAGAATGCATGAAATAGCATTACAAAAACCTTTAACAAACTGGTGTTTGCTGGTGTAGGAAGCTGTTTTTGCTGGTGTAGCAAGCTGGTCTAGCTGTGTTTTGGTCACATTTTAAGCTGGTCTAGCTGGACTTAGCTGGTCATGCTGGAATACCAGCTGGCCCACCAGCATGACCAGCTTTGTCAGGCTGGGAGGACCAACGTAAACCACCTTAAACCAGCTAAAACCAGCTACCAGCTTATGCTGGTTTTAGCTGGATTTTTCAGTAGGGAATACTTTGAATAATTCACAAAAAGTGAAGAGGTTAAATGCAAAAGACACTAACTGCCACCTTTGTCAAAAATCTGCTTAATCCCGGTCTCGGGCCATTCAGAAATACCACTTTGTTGGTAGAATCCAACATCACATAGATTTTTTAGCAAAGTCCTCTAAGTGCAAAGTGGTTGATTGACGCCGCACATATGTCGCATTGCAAGAGTTCTTCCCAGTTAAAGGAGATTTACCGTATATCTTAGAACCTTAACATAGGAGATGGATAAAAAAAATGCTAATTTACAAGAAAACGTCAGACGCACTTAGAGAATTTTGCATCTGAGCTCTTCAAGTTTCTTGTAGCTCATTTAGTAGAGCAGCCCCACAGCATGGGTTTGATCCCAAGGGAACACACATAAATAAAGTTTACCTTGAATGTACTGTAAGTTGCTCTGATAAAAGCGTCCACCTAATGCATAAATATAATGTTAATGCAAAATAACATTATGCCCACCCCAACCGCAAAGCAGTCTACCTTAATGATTTTGTTGCTCACCGAGCAACACATTGTTTAATTTCTTGTTCCTTGACTTTGCTTCACCAACCAGCACTCCTAATGACTGGGCAAGAAGATGGCAGGATGGGGTTCGAATTCACCTGACGGGTTGTGCACGCAGTGAAGGTTATTACTTCATTAGCAAGAGGGATAAGCTGAGATATCTCTGCAATGCACACTCATCTTCAGAGGACTTTACTGTAGACAATCAGGTGGGAGCTTTCAAAAGATTCATAGACTGAATATTTGTTTTTTAAGTTCAATCAATTGAACAGCTGTACAGTTGTACTTCTGACAAACTTGAAATGCTGGAAACTAGCATGAGATGAAGACCCACTTATATTAGTAAAAAAGACACTTAAAGGTGTAATGTAGGGTCTAGTCTACATCTAGTGGTGAGATTGCGAATTGCAACCAACCTCAATTTCTAAATGCAATGAGAAGCTACGGTAGCTGCCACAGTACAAACATGTCGTCGTCTAATGCTGTGTTTACACCAGCCACGGTAGAGCCGTCAAATGCGAAGTAAGTTATAATACACATTTTACTTTTGAGTCACATGATGTTTATTGACCCGCGCCATTTATTTTCCCCAATAGCCGTGTTCTTCATTGCGCAGCTCGCGAATTTGTGGCTCGCATGGCAGTAAATAATACAGTGATCATACAGGCATGCGCTTTTTCTGTCTTTTCTGCTCCGGACGCTAACTTTGTTAGAAAACCATACCTATTAGATCAAGATGCATGTCGATAAGCGAGTTCAATCGCATGCAGCGCTTGCACAGAGCGATCGTCATATGACATCAAAGTACCGTGAGATCACTGCTTGTTAGGCTTTCGAATTGCTCTCACGGCACAGTAATGTCACTTGCCAACCGTTCTGTGCAGCGCCGCATGAAATTACGAGAAAGGTGGCCCCCTGGTGGTATGGGGGGCACTGCATAAGCATATTATAAGAATGCTTAGCATTAAAATCCTGTTTTTGTCATTAAGGGAAATCATATTGTCTCACACTGCAAAAAATGATTTTCAAGAAAAAAAATTCTTATTGTCTTGTTTTCAGTAAAAATATCTAAAAATTCTTAAATTAAGATGCTTTTTCTTCATGAGCAAAATGGCCCAAGAAAATAAGTCTAGTTTTAGGGGATTTTGTGCAAATCTGCCAATGGGGTAAGCAAGACCTGACTGGTAAATGATAAAGAATGATTTGCCCTTGTATTTATTGCATTGCAACAGATTGACAGATTGATAAGCAGACATGCTATTTATGACTGGATGTGACTTTTGATACTTTGCGGTAAAGGCGGCTCTCCTATTGACCCTGGCCTATCAGTGTGGCTCTCATGAAAAAATAGTGAAGACCACTGCCCTACAGTAAGGTTACCGAATGCAAACTGGTAACTCTCTCCATAAATGCACAATCACATCAGTCATCTTGCAAACAGACAAACGCAGAGCACTTGCCCCTCCCACAAGAAGCGGATTTTGTCTCTGATGCACGTCAAATACTTGCATTCAAAATTTTCAAGCGGCAAACTAGGCGCGGTTTTTGCGGATTTTGGTGTAAACGCAGCATTAGACAACATCAGCGAAATTTAAATGTAAAGTTACTTCAAAAGTAATGAACTGGATTGAATGCTGTTCTATGCAGGGAAAGAGCGTGGCTGTTCAGATTCCACCTTCCAGATCAGGATCAGAACTCAGGGCTGAGCAGCGCCGCCTGTTGTCCTCCTTCAGTTGCGACAGTGACCTTCTCAAGTTCAACCAACTAAAGGTGAGGCAACCAGCATAACCCAACATGTGAGAAAAACCAATAGACTTTTTTAAAAGGTACTCTGTCTGTAACCATTGCTTCAACCACATTAAATATTTTCATTATTTAAAAAAACCAGACATCTTGTAAGGCAAATAAAACGAGCACATAATGCCACCTGCTGTGCATGTGTATTATTATCATTCATCTTCCTGTTTGACAGCTTAGTTTAGTGACACATTTACATCTGACAGAAAACACGATTACCTCGCAATAGCATTAAAAGAATAGGTTTGGACTATAACGAATGGCGGCCTCCTAGTAACATAACAAGTCTATATAGGCTTTATAAAGTTTTTTTTAATAGAATCGTTTTCCTTTTAGTATTTACTCCCTCTCATGTTGTTTCAAACTCGTTGTGTTATCTTTTTCTGTGAAACAAATATATGTTTTCCCTCTATGCAGTTCCGTAAGAAGAGGCTGCGTTTTGGCAAAAGTCGTATACATGACTGGGGCCTGTTTGCAGAGGAACCAATAGTTGCAGATGAAATGATCATCGAATATGTAGGCCAAAGCATTCGACAGGTAATATTCACACACACCATTACAGTAAAGAAAAAAAATGGCATCTGAAATTTGAGCTCTTACTGTTTTTATATTTCCGAGTCTGAGATTTAATGCTATAATGTACTTGCATGTGCTGTCACAAAGTGAGATATTTACAAAAACAGATGAGGGGGAATGCAAATGTTACTATATTTTAAATCCTTTCCTTAGGTAATAGCAGACATGCGTGAAAGTCGCTATGAAAAAGAGGGCATCGGAAGCAGCTATATGTTTCGGGTCGACCAGGATACTATCATTGATGCAACCAAGTGTGGTAACCTGGCAAGGTTCATCAATCACAGCTGCAATGTATGTTAAAACTTTTTCAAAAGAAATAGTTTGTTTGTTAAGTCCGTGTCAAAGTGTTAAAGGCTTTACTTTTCTGTACGCAATGGCGGCCGGTGACTCCTTTTTTCGAGGGCGCTCGATGCGAAGTTCGTCATAACATTTATGTAGTCCGTCATGTGTGTGGTTTGTAATTTCAAAATATGTATCCTATGTGCATTACGTGTTTTGTCAAAATAAGTGCCCGCTGCAGATGCGTCCAAAGGGTTTATGATAAAAGAGACGCTTGCGTTTGCCAGATACTCGCATAATCTCATGTGTAATCAGAGTTTACTGTTAAGTTAGTGTCTTGCGTGTATTTTGTGAAGGTGAGCGTCTCTTTTCTCTTAATGGTTTTGACGCGTCACGCGTGTGCAGCAGGCACTTATTTTGACTAAACACGTAATGCACATGGTTCACATGATGGAACCAACACATATTTTGAAAACAAGAGCAACACACATTACACTCCGAAAACATATTTTGAATTTGCGCCCCTCGGATAAGCAGTCATGAGCCGACACTGCTGTAGCTCAACACTAAGGTCATGGGTTTAACTCCAACTTAATGCATAAAGCTTCACTTAGTTGTTAATTTGAAAAAAGAGTGTCTGCCAAATGCATGAATGTAATGAATTCTTTGAACATTCTGTGCTTACTGGTTCTGTTTTATTTCTTTCATAGCCAAACTGCTATGCAAAGGTGATCACAGTAGAAGCTCAAAAGAAGATAGTCATTTACTCCCGGCAACCCATTGGTGTAAATGAAGAGATCACTTATGACTACAAATTTCCTATCGAGGATGAGAAGATCCCCTGCCTCTGTGGTGCAGAAAACTGTAGAGGAACCCTAAACTAGATATGGACTCATCTCACTGACTTAAAGTATTAAAAAAAACAAGATTTGTAAACAGACTCTTATATTTTTAACAAATCCATCTTGAGTATGTTAGGAATTTTGGATTTATTATTACTCAATGATATGACTATAGGCTCAAATTTAAACCTTAATGTTTAGATTCGGCAATGATATGTCTCAAACAGGCTTTTCCATGCATATTAATGATGTCCTAGTTCAATTTTATCATCATGCTTATTATTGGAAGGTTTGGGTTAAAGAATTTCCTTTTTAGGGGTTTTATTGTGAATTCTATATTAAATACATATATATATTTTTGCAACAAAGTGTTATTTTCTGTCTACCAGGTATTTATTAAAGGGACTGTAAGTAGAATTTTAAGCGTTTTATTAATCAAAATCAATGTCTTTATTCATAATTATGTCCTTGTTGGTGTCAAATGACCTCTGCCAGTGATCTGACTTTTCTTTGTAAGCTTAAAATTTCTCCTCTTTACTTACATTGAACGGGTAAGTCCAAGGAGGCATCCATATCATGCCGCAATACTGATAAACTATAATAGCAGAGAGGGACAAAAAGCACTAGCCTACCAACGTGTTTCCACAACGCGTTTTCATTCAGAACACGTGAACCAGCTGCAACGGACAAGAAGATCAGCGATTACATAACGGCTACGTAGTTGCAACACGCATTTGGAAAGGGGAGGCGCTAGAGAGCACTATTCGTTTGAATGCAAATTACAATTCCACCACTAGATGGGGGTAAATCCTACTTATTGCCCCTTTAAAAGCTATGTACAGGGGTCCCACACATTGGTTAACTTTAAATTCCAGGACATTTCAAAGACTTTCCAAGTCCAATACCCTCAAACACATTTCAAGTGAGAGCAAGGTTACCTTGTGATACATTGTTACAGTTTGTATCTTGCAGAATCCGACGAGCCAGCCTCGCCATCGCGAGAGTTTTTTGGCACACGTCAGTGTGACATTAAACCGATCAGAGCAAGTCGGAATTAACTCGGACACTTTTCTAACCGGCATGCATCTTGTGGCGATCACCGGTGATCGATTTTGCACAGAATTTGCTAATCTCAAACGAGCCTAATGTTTCTACTTTCCACCACTTTTTTTGAAAGTGAAAAGAAATGAAAACAGAATGTTTATAGAAGAAAAATATGCTATGTAACGTTACTTAGATTACGTAGTTTCAAAAGCGACCTGGAAGAATGAATGCATTGTCATCAAAACAACAGGCACAATAAGTAGATGTATAAAAGCAGACCTTTATCGCATTACAACTATTTATTTGTCTTAAGACACATTGCTTGCATATACACAGTTTTTTAAGAGTCTGAAATGCGAAATTAAAGTAACAAAGTTTATTTCGCATCCTTTTTCTGTGTAACGTGTAAAGACTTCAGAGGTTCTGTGATGTCCCATTAGAATTAAGTACAGTGAGATTTCCTCTGGCATTCTGGTCAGCTTCAATTGCTTCAAACAAAGATTTGAAATTTCCAGCACCAAACCCCTGAAAAAAAACAGGAATGTTATTCATACTATCCATACATTGATTGTATATAGGAAGACTTCTGAAATAATTTTTTACATAAAATTAAATGGTAAGTTTGGTGAATTACTTGCATGCAGCCACTGACATATTACTAGCTTGTGAGATTTATAATAACTGTAATCTTACTTGATGGTTGTGTCTCTGGATGACCTCTAAAAATACAGTGGGCCTATCTTGTATGGGTTTCGTAAAGATCTGGAGCAGGTAGCCATTGTCGTCATAATCCACCAAGATTTTAAGTTCCTGTATAAAATAATACCAATTAATTGTCACAGAAATGTGCATTTATATGCAATGTGCCAGATAAATCTTTGCTTAAATATAAATATTTATGTTTTCCTACTGAAATATAAAAAATAATTTCAAGATTTCAACCATGCATTGCTCTACCTTCTAAATAGTACAGTATGCTTACCTCCAGTATGCTCATATCTTCTGAAATTTTGACCTTGGACTGCTTCAGCTTCTCTGTGAGCTGCGTGTAGTAAGTATCGGGCACAGTCATAAACTCCATGCCACGTTCCTTTAGGTTACGGATCTAAAGAGAAAACATCCTTGTCAAACGTGTACTAATGCAAACCCATTTAGACAAAACAACTATCATAACCCCAAAAATGTCTGGGAACAATCACTATAATTTTGTCTCACACACCATGAATTCTAGTTGCAACCCTGTGATTGGCTATGGTTTACTCACTGCTGTAATGATGTCAGAGGTGTTCATGGCGATGTGTTGAACCCCTGGGCCACCATAGTACTCCACATATTCCTTAAAAACAAGGTCAAACAGAAACGAAAGTGATGCATCCATAAATACATATTAGCAAATGTCATGTATGTAAATAACACATGCCTGGATCTGAGACTTGCGCTTTCCCATGGCCGGTTCATTGATTGGCATTTTAACGCTTTCTTCATAGTTGGCCACCACTATGGACCGCAGCGCACTGTATTCAGTCTGTAACTGCTTATCATCCACAGACCAGAATCTGTGAAACAGCAAGTTCCTCTGATACCATTCTACAAACACAAACACATCAAGGTCAAAACTTAATGTGCACAGTACTGTTTTGCAGTGGCGGCCGGTGACTTCTTTTATCAAGGGCGCTCGATGCGAAGTTCGTTACAACATGTATGTAGCCCGTCATGTGTGTGGTTCGTAATTTCAAAATTTGATTTCTGCGCGTCGAGTGATCCTATGTGCATTACGTGTCTTGTCAAAATAAGTGCCTGCTGCAGACGCTTCTAAAGGGTTTATGATAAAAGAGACGCTCGCGTTTGCCAGATACTCACATAATCTCACGTGTGTATTTTGTGAATGTGAGGGTCTCTTATCATAAACGGTGCAGCAGGCACTTATTTTGAAAAAAAAAAAACACGTGATGCACATAATTCACATGACACTCCGAACACATATTTTGAATTTGTGCCCCTCAGATGAGCAGTCACCAGCCGCCACTGCTGTTTAGATAGTTGATGATTTTTTTCTGCATAACATCTTTTGTGGTCCATGGAAGAAAGATATTGAGATTAAACATTAAATTAGTGTATTATCATTAACTAAAACTTTTAAAAATTCTGTTAATTGAAATCAAATCAGATCAAATATAGGCTAAAATATCAGTTGAAAAGTTATTAAAGTACACTGCAAAAAATGATTCATTGAATTTAATCAATTTTTTTAAGGTAAGTGGTTGCAATCAATTTATTTAAGCTACATTTAAACAAAAAAATTTGTAACGTAAAATAAAATATACAACTTTTATTTAAATGTAGCTTAAATAAATTGATTGCAACCATTTACCTTAGCATTTTTTATTAAATTCAATGAATCATTTTTTTCAGTGTAATAAAAATTAGAAATACTGCCTGAGCAATAAACTGAAATTTAGTTTAATGAAGTTTAACCCTTAAATGCATGAATGTTTGTCAATCACTATTACATATTTGGGTCTTTAGCAACCTGGAATATCTAACACCCATCTTGAAACTTCCTTGCTGTCCTAATACTCTATTAACAATTAAAAAAATGAACATAACATAAATGTAATAAAAAAGGAAGCATATTTTGACGTTCTTTAAACAGATTAAAAAAATTATACAACATTAAAATGATGCAATAATGACATTATGTGTCTCTAAAGATCCAAGCGATGCATTTAATGGCTGATGCATTAAAATTTTTACCTGGAAATAAACAAAAAACATGAAATAAAAATAAACATGAACCTAAAAATTATAAAAATAACTGGTTAAAGGATGACTTGAATGATAATAAACTACATGGATTTTCATTGAGCAATTTGTTTACTGTCAGAGGAGCCACGTCTACTCTGTTTTAAATCAGTGAGCTTTTGCCCACCCCTCATCACTCCCTTATCCTCCATGCTGTGTAAATGTCTCCAGATGCTGTCTTGGACATATTTCAGGTCATTTCGCTGAGTCATAATTGCTAAGGTGTTTTCTTGCCAAATATTTACAATATTACAATATAACCCGTCTTATCTAATCTTTCCTTTCTTTCTCTAATCCATCATTGTCATGGAGACAAACTACAGATCTGTGGGGAGTGGCTACTGGTGTGAAAGGGAGTTTCCCCCAAAGACTTAAACTGCTCTGATGTTGTACCTCTTGTGACTGCTCTGTACGTTTCAAGATTAACAACCCTGGCACAGAGGACTCGTGCTATCAGCCCCTTAACATGTCTGTTATATAAAGAAAACAACAGATGTTCAACAGGCTTTTCGGGATATGATTTTACCATTCTACTGTTGACACCATCTCATTGTCTGGCTGGTTTCCAACCACATGATCAATGAAGTCGAGTTTGCCGCTCGGCCTGCAAAGAAACAATCGCATAAAGAGAAAAACAAATAAATACACAAATACCCAAAATTCATTAGTTTTCATTCAAATAGCACCGGACACTTACATTTTTGCCAGGGAAGGGTCACAGAACAAAGGAGGCTGGAATCCGGGGAGGAACAGCCCATTATACCCTGCCCTCTCCACCAAAGTGTGAGTGGTATCACCATACTAAAAAAATAGAAGAAAGATTTTGTAAAATATAAACATTATGATGCTTAAATAAAAACAAAAGTAGAATTGACATACTGTTTGCAGCACTGCCAGTTTCACTTTGCCACACTTATCCTCCACAACATGGGGCTCCTGAACAATAATCGCCCCTCTCTCCCTAGCTTTCTGCAGAAAATAAATGCACAGAAGTCAAAAATAATGCTTAAAATTATGTTTCAGGAAGAAATTAAACATGTGAAGAAACTGTCAGTATTCACCTCCACCAAAAAGTCACAGTTCTCTACAGTAAAGGCTACATCTTTAACACCATCCCCGTGCTTCACCAGGTGCTCACCCATCTCTGTCCATGAAAACCAGTGTACACATTATATATGGGTTTAAAGGGAATAAAATATCATAATAGCTATAACAATACACATTCTTATTTCTTATTTATACAAAATACCTATATTGCCAGGGTTCAATGCAGAGGAGAAGACATAAATAATCTACAAAAAGAAGGGAGAAAAGAACAAATCATGAAAAACAAACACTCATTAAGCAATTAAAATTGACTGGGTTTTTATCAAATGTAAGCTGCTTTAGGGATACTATAAGGGAATAAAAATTATGGAGATGAATATTGACAAAATAGGACTCCTCACCTTGCCCTGTTTCACCACGTGAGACACCACATCACGGCTGCCTGTCTCCAACCCACAATACGCCAAGGGTTCAAAACCCAGTTTAGTACAATAAAACGATGCTGCCTTGGATCATAAGGAAGAAAAACATTGATGTAAATAACACTAGGGATGCCTAAAGGTTTTTAAGAGTGTTTGAATGGCGCCATCTACTGGTTTGCTTAGAGAGTTGCTTTAAAAAGTCTCAATATGGATTAAATTAGTGAGCAGAGAATGGTGGTCTGCGTGTTATTTTACTCCCACCCCTTATGAGAGCCAATAGCATCTCCCTATAGGTCACCTCCTCTTGGCATCGCTAACTCACAAAAAACAAATTTTACAAAATGATGAATTAAAAAAGTAAAAATACCTGTTTGGCATTTCCAACCCAGAAAGTGATGTGGTCAAAGCAGACGAACCTGCCCTGCTCGTGCTGTAGACATAAAAAAGATGACAACAGTAATTACTATTCTAGAATGAAAGTGTATTCTTATATAGACTCACAATATTTCATATAATAGTAATAATAATAACGACCTCATACCTTTTCACCTTTGTCAGTGTAGCTTGTCTGGAAAAATAATAATTATAAATAATAATTTACTTTGTTTAAATAATTTTGACAGTCGCAACATGCATCATGAGCTTTTTTTTAAATAAAGTATGAAAAACATTATAATGATTTTATTGAAAAATATTATCTTTTCCTACCATCTTAATAATAGTTTAATGTCTTAAAAAGATGCAAATGCCTTACCATCTTTACTTTTCGAAGCTTCTTGTCGGGACAGTCGCAAAAGTTAGAGGAGGTGAGTGCAGATGGTCCAGATGTGAATTTGTAGCGGTATGTTGGAGTCTCCGCCCACAGAATCTCAGGAGAGGAGGAGAGCAACGCTAATGATGCTCATAACTGTCTAGGTTAGATTTTTATAACTGGTTATATATATTAAAAAATGAACCGTGACGTTTTGATATTTTGGGATAACAATTGGGATTCCTTTTTGTTTACTGTTCTTTTGTTCAAGCATCGTCGTATTGGATCCTTGCTGATTTTGACCACATATGCTGCGGTTTCTTGAGTGTGTTTTTTACTTTGTTGTCGTAGCACAGCTGTTTGTCTATATGGTTAAAGAGGAGGCATTCGTTTCCTTAAATCCTATTGGTTAGTTGGTCCAACATCAGTGGTCCTACAATTTGCAGGGTGACTTTGCAAAACTTAACGAGCTTGTTGTTTTTTGTCTTTTAGCAAAACATATTTTTTTTCTATTAGAATTTCTTAACTCATAACACAGCATAACAGTTCATAATAGTCCATCAGCAAATATCTGCAAAAACATTTCATTGTTATAAAAACAAGAAAATTAACATAGTATTATGTTATTATGTATTATGTCATAACAGCTTCAGACTTCACCCTATCACTCCCCTAACTAAAAAGTGCAACGTCAGGGTTAAAACACCGCTTTGTACCGCTTTAAATAGTTTGCAAATGTTTTTTACTTTCTGAAGACTTAAATCAAAATTAAGTTTAAGTACCAAAAACAATCTCTATATATTTTTACAGCTCCTCTTTCAGGAGCTCTGCTAAAAACAGGTCATTTTGGCCTGCAAGTAATATTCATGAGCCTCTCTTCTGATAGGCCTGTTGTTTTATGAGTGAAATACGAATATGACTGTTTTGAAACGTATAGGGTACTTACATAGCCCCTAGACCTCATTTATCATGAAAAAAGCCACAAAATTTCATTTTTTTTACCATATGTGACCTTTAAAACTCTGGTGTAACCTCTTCAATTTAACGTTTATCT
This sequence comes from Misgurnus anguillicaudatus, assembly GCF_027580225.2. Classification (NCBI taxonomy): domain Eukaryota; kingdom Metazoa; phylum Chordata; class Actinopteri; order Cypriniformes; family Cobitidae; genus Misgurnus; species Misgurnus anguillicaudatus. Next base: position 20,505,603 of record NC_073341.2, read on the forward strand.
CAAGAACATTAAACGTGCATGTTTTGCTTTCCAGAAAAACATTATTAACCCTAATAAGTCCCTTGGGGTCAATCTTACCCCCAAGCCACTTTTATTTAGTTAAAAAACATGGTTGCCTTCATCTCAGTGGAAAAAGATTTTGTGACTTTTCCAGATTATCTGTCAAGATTCATATAAAAAACTGGGCTTGATTTGGTTGTTCTAAAGAGGTGCAAAAAACAACAACAACCAAAATAGGACCTTTGTGGATAAAAATTACCCCAATTGAAATCAACGGGAAATGCAAAAAAATCATTTTTTTTCTTGTTATTCATCAAATAAAATCAATGCATCCAGAATAAATCTGAACATTTTGACACAGAAAGGTAGGCCTGGTACTAGAGCAGAGCACAAATGCAATATAGAAAAGACATGCTCAATCACACACACAAACAGACACACAAAAACACACAAAGGTACGACTGCCACAGAGAGCATTTTTTTTTACAGAATTTGGCAAAAAACAGCCACAGATACAAAACAAAGATGTAAAATGCTTACACAGGTGTGTGCGTGGACCCCCCCCCACACACACACACACACACACACACACACTTACATTTAGTCAAATTTCTGTGGCATTTTGAAAAAATGATTTCAAAATGCATCATAATTTATCATAAAATTTTTATATTTTACAGGTAAGCTAATGGTGTAGTTAAGGTAAACAGGTTCAAAAGTACTTCATATCTCCCAAAACACAGCATTATTGTATAGATGGGAAGTAAACAAAAAAAGATATATTATTTGTATCATTAAAAATTTATATATTTTTTTGTAATCACTCTTTTAATTTCTGGGGTCATTTTTACCCACAGGGAACTCTAACGTATACAGGAAAATAGGAGCTTATGAGGGTTAAAAGTCATAAAAGGAGCTCTGTAAAAACATAATTGTAGCAAACCATGTAAGTGTTGCAAGTGTAGTGTGAAACTCTGATGTACGTGTTCTCAGAAATCCAAACCTACTGAGAGCAAGTATTAGGACTTGTACAGCAGGCTGACAGTACCTGAAATTTAAATGAGCGTATATGTGCGTTTAGGGAAAAGGTGTTTATGCACATGTGACATATTTCCCAAGAGAACATTAAGCAACTGCGCGACCCAAGCACTCATTGGCCCATTAAAACCCAAGGGAAACACAACACTGTTAGTGTCACTTAGCTGCACACAACATTTGACATAAGTAGAGCAAAGAAGAACAAGTGAGAGAGAAAACAACAACACATAGAGATAAAACAAGCATGAGGAGCAAAGACGAATGAACGAAAGCGAAAAGTCAAGCACCATGACTGAGCAGTCGATGGAGAACCAAGCCATTCTCCAGAAGTGGTTGCTAAAGAGCAGAAGCAAAGATGACACTGAAAAGGAAGAAATAAGCATGCAGGATGAAGCTGGAGAACACGATTGTAGCACCGTTTCACCACGGGATGCATTGGAGGAGAACATCGAAGAATCAAAGCCTGTTGATGGAGATAAAGAAAAGCAGGCTAGAATCCAGTCAGCCTTTTCTATGGTGAGGAGTCAGATCAGGACGCAAGCCGCACTGGATGGTCAACGTATGGGTATACTGGATGTTATAAACCAAGTCAAGGAACTGGAGAGGAGCAAGAGGGAGCAGGAAGAACCCACGCCCATCGTTAAGATAAGCTCATTTGAGGAGGATGAAGTGGACCAGGGCACCCAGACAGAAACTTTATTTGAGGAGAATGATAGTAAGGGAAGAGGACAGGAGGTATGCGTAGCCTTATTGGAGGAGGTTCTATTGAGTTTAGAGTCACTAAAGAAGGATTTGCGTGAAGGCCTGGCTCAGCTTCGCCGTGAGACACAAAGCTATACGGAGAGAGAATTTTGCGGCCTGGAGACTCGCCTTACAAATTTACTGAGAATGCAAACTCCCTCTGCACTTCCCATGGAGACCAAGAAACAAAGAACTCCCAGTATGCCTCCCTTGGGAACGTCTAGGAGACGAATTCTCAACCGCACAATGACCACTATCACTCCTAAAACATGCCTACCTCTGTCCCTGGGGCCTCGCTCCAATTCAGAGCCAATGGGGGTTTTTGGCAGTGAGACCGCCACCAGCAACGGCACTCGGTTGCGGAGAAGAGGTGAGATGTTAAATCAGCCTCCTCCTGGACCACTGCCTCCTGCCCAACCTCCAGCACAGACGAGCAAGAAGACTTTGCGAAGCAGGACTCGCATCGGTAAGCCGACAAGCTAGGCAGGTTTGCAGTCCGAAGGACAGGAAACAGCCAACAGTGAAAGCATCAGCATCATTGCTGTCATGGTGAGAAGATGCAAGGGACACACTGGTGCTCTAAAGACAGTTTATTTTAATGTCACTTAAGGAGCAGTCATTTTCTGTGTTGTTTACATTTTATGAAAACTCAGTTTTGTGAAAATACTCTCGTGAAGAGTCTAAGAGGATAAATAATATGTAAAGAGTTTACTAAAGACTTTAATATTACAACTAAAATGTTTTTTGATTCGAATTTTCTAAAGATCCTTTGGCAACAGCTTTTTATGTTATTTTATACCTACTGTATAAGATTTCTTGTTATTTTTATTTCACTTCTAACATCAGCAATGTTTATTGCAGTTTAGCACTGTTAAATATACTGCAGCATACCTGGAATTATTACTTAAGCTACATTTGGCTGTACAAATTTAATGTAAAGCTAGATTTGATGTTGCATAGTGCAGATATTATTTTGCTACATTATTTTACCACAAAAAAACTGTTTAAAAAAAAAAACAAAAAAAAAAAAAACTAAAAATGCCTGCTGCTTTCACTGAGACCACTGGAGCAACACTACTGTTTAAACTACTGTTAGAAACTTGAAATATTTCTAATGATCTTGAAAAAATTTAATCTTAAAATATAAAATTATTACAATTAAAATGGATTATTTAGACCAAATAATGATGAAAAAGCAACCAATAAGAGCATATAATAGATGGATACTCAGCTTCCCATGGGTGAGATCTCAAGAAGCCATACCAGATAAAATGTCATGGAATGATTTTAAGGTGGCAAAAATATATTTGAATAAAAATATTATTCTAAAATATGGAAAAATAGGAATAAAGAATGAGTAAGTTTACTGTAGTCTACTGTTACCCTAAGACTGTTATAGTCTTACTTTACCCTTACTAATATGACTATATAAACTTTAAATAAAATAAAAAATATATATTGTTGTTGTCAGCATCAGTCACATGCAAAGAAAACAATTTAACAGCCCGGAAGTACAGTAAAAATTAGCTGTATGAAAACATAGAGTTTCTAAAGACATTTTATGTAAGACTTATGTATTAAATTCACTTAATCATGCAGTTTATGATTATAATTGTTTTTTCTAAATACTAAATAATTCAACGTATATTTCAGAAAACAATCTATTTGAAATCATTGAGTGATTAGTAAATCACTGTTGTGCATGCCATTATAGACATGATATTAAATCGTATGTATGTACTTTATTTGTATAAATAATAAATAAAAGATTTATTTATTGTACTTGACTGCACTATGATCGTCTCTTAATCTCCTAATTTTTATTTTATAATCATTGTTTTAATAATTCAGAAAACTATCTTTAACTCTGGGTTGATCGCAGCATTGTTTTTCCATGTGATCTTAGCGACACCTGCTGGTAGAAACAATGTAATATTCGAGAAACACAAACAGCAATGTCTATTTTAAGCGCTCATTAAAACTAAAACAACGCCCGAGGAGAGAAAATAATAATTGTATCATTCTTTATGAAAAACACACAAGATCTAATACAATTCAAAATAAGACTAATGAAAACATGTCTTTAAGACCTTCAAAAACGCTCCATCAGCTGCATGTCTGCGCAGGTTTGAATTGCGCACGCGCATCACGAGCGAGCGTCCCCGTTTGATGACAGCTGTGCGCTCTCTTGACTGTTGCTAAAGGGAGGAGAAAATTCCACGACGGAGGGTTTTTATATCTCTTTCATTATTAGTCAGGACTTTTGGAGGACTAAATCGAGACATTGGCTGTAAAACCGACCTGTACGGTCTCGACTGAATTACCGTCAGATTAGTCGGTAAGTGTGTTTGTATCGTGCTGGTAAACGTGACACTTTAGCGAATGGAGCGCTATGTTAGCTGGCTCGCTGCTGGCCTGCTTGTCTCGCTCATGTTGTCACCTTTTGTTTTACCCAGGTTTGCAGCCAAATATAACACTTATAGACGTATTTCAGTCTTATTATATTGTTATCAGACCACAGAACCTTACAAAGAGTGATATTTAATTTAGCCTATCTGTAAGAAAGCTTCGCTGTTGCTCGTTTCAATTCTGAGGTAAATGCCGCTCTTGCGCACGGACGCTTCAGCTTTTGTTGTTGTCATGCACGACTCTTTGACAGCGATGCTAAATTCGCTGTGTTATGTATCGATTACAAACTAAAGGCGTTTAATTTTTCTGCGTAATGCAGTGGTCGTGTGATCGAGTAGTCGGCAAAACGCAGTGGTTTGCATGGATTTGCAGCATTATTTGTTTCTGAATCTGCTGTACCTCACATATTAGGTCTTACTCTTTTCCTCTGTTTATCTTTTCGTTTAACATAAATGGATTTCACTTAAAGGTCCCCTATTGTGACCCAGTTTATAAGATGTAAAACAAGTCTTCGGTGTCCCCAGAGTATGTATGTAAAGTTTAGACTCAAAACACCACATAGATAATTTATTATAGCATGTTAAAATTGCCACATTTGTGTGAGTGCACATGCGCCATTTTTGTTTGTGTCCATTTAAATGCAAATGAGCTGTTGCTTGCTGCTGGCTTTCCAGAGGAGGTCAGAGTTTCAAGAACGTGCTGCAGCAAACGGCCACAACAAAGGTAGTCTAGTATCGACATAATTTCATACTGAATGTCTGGGAACCATGGCTGCTTTAAATGGCCAAGGACCGCCTAAGAAGCCATACGTAAAGAAACCATTCTCTAGGAAAGAGGAGGAGTGTGTTTGGTCCAGAAATACTTTGTCACGAACACAACTGCTTTTTGAACTTTGCCAGTGTTTAACATTTGAAATCCAACTCTTTAACTGTGTTAATAGAATGCATAAAAACATTAGACCTGCCCTTTAATCTGCTAAAGTGTTTTCAAATAAGTGTATCAGACGGTTAGTCAACGGTCCGTGGGCCGATAATTGTGATGTTTATTCTCATCAAGGTTGTCTGAGGAACATACTGTATAGGAGCTATACACGCTTTTTAAAAGATCGCATCACGTTTCTGGTCTTTGTTTTCTTGTTTGTTCTAAACTTTGTTTGCAGTGGTGGATCCGCTACTTTTCTTTATCTATGCTGAATTTGTTAACCCCTTAAGATTCCAATGTACCGTGGCATCATTTGACAGAAATAATTATCAAATACAACAACTCAAAAACAAAAAGCTAAACATGTCACATATCTTTGGAAAGCTGTAATTTGTGTGACTCGAATGATGTAAACGGTTTTAAAGGGGGCATATTATGAAAATCTGACTTTTTCCATGTTTATGTGCTATAATTGGGATCCCCAGTGCTTCCATCAACCTAGAAAATGTGGAAAAATATCAACCCAGTAACTTAGTTTTGGTAAACCATTTTCTGCAAGCATGTAAAAAAAATAGGTCTTTGTGATTCGGCTCCTATTGTGATAGGATAATAGGATAATGCCGCCCCTTCATCTGCACTATCCAACCACAGCACAGCCATTTAGTGCAGCGAGAAAGAGAGAGAGTGAAAATAATTTACAGCACAATTGATTTTAAATTGCAACAAACCACCATCAATGAGTGTGTTTACATGCACATTCTTACATGCCAATTATGCTTAATAAACTGATAACTCATGGGGTCATGTAAACACGTAAAACAGTTTTCTTTAATTAGGGAAAGCCCATAAACGGCGTAAGCAAAAACCGATTGGCACAGGTAGTTTTTTGCTCATTACACCGATTTCACGTGGCATGTAAATACCTTAACCGGCTTTCTCACTGTTTTGTCCATGTGCGCATGTCTCCGCGTATGAAAGATAAACGTCACACGCGGAAGTAAGTGCAAAGTAACGCATAAAAGTCTCCGCTCGACTAAAGCAGTTGGCAGAGAAACTGTTAAAATAGAAGCTCATGTTACCTTTACAGGTTCTGCACACACGAGAAGAGATACAACAGTACAGCTTAAGACATGTATGCCGTTGACTTTTTGAAAGACTATTGTGTACTATAGGTTGTGACGTCACTGTCTGCAAGAAAACTGATAATTCTTCAAGTCCCATGTAAACGCAGTTGTCTGCATAGCCGGCTTATTGATTTGCATGTAAACGCATGAAACAGTTTTCTGTAATAAGCAGATTTTTAATAGTTATCCGCTTATTCTGTGCATGTAAACATACTTATTGTGATCAGTGTTTGCCCTTCATCCGCTCATTTGCGTTTTGGGTGACACACCCCAAGCGGCGCACTTTTGCTCAGGCCTACAAAGTGCCAATTTTAACATGCTGTAATTAATTATCTGTGGGGTATTTTGAGCTAGAACTTCAATTACGCACTCTGGGGACACCAAAGATTTAGTTTAGATCTTAAAAAATTCTCATAATATGTCCCATTTAAGATACAATCAACACAGCAGGTATAATTTGTGTCCATTTTAGGCATTTTTTAGCCTTTTTCAGGAATGCTAAGGGGTTCACGATCCTGTAAATATACTTTCAAAGCTGTGCAGAGTGCAGACGCGAGAAGAAAGTATACTGTATTATAGGGCTGTCACAATGATTAAAGGAACAGTATGTAAGAAATTTATATCAATTAATCATAAAATGGCCCTGATATGTCACTAGACATTAAGAAATCATTTTCATTTCAAATACTTATAACACTGACAACAGTGGTCTGGCCAGGATATTGTCATTTAAAAAGTGGAGTTGTCATTTTGTGTATTGGCCACAGTTGGGTGATTGCAGTACCAGTTTTAGCCACAAGTTTTGTGATTGCAATACCAGTTTTGGCCACAATCCTACATACTGTTCCTTTAAATAATCGTCTCATCGCAATTGTTTGACCTCATCGTGATGATTTCAGATCACCCCGATGATTGCACATCTCTCTAAAAAAAACAAGGGGAGCTGCAGTGCCTGTATAAATGAGACAGTATCAGATTACTTTTAAAAATGTGTTATGTGTATAAATATTTACTGCCAGATAAACCTTGCAAAAGATTTAATTTAAATAATCACAACAATTATTTCATAAACAAAAAAATGTTTGAGAATTAAATGTCAAAGCAACCGTTAATCGTTATTAATCATAATTTAGTAAACAATTAATCGCCAGCAAAATTTCATAATCGTGGCAGCCCTACTGTATTACTTGACAAAACCTGCTTGCGCTTTGATGAGGCAACGCTTGACGTTGTTTGCAATGCATGATAAGAAACTGACATACTTTTCTTTATGTCCAACGTTTTTGTAATTTTATTTGCAGATTAATGAAACTACATCAGAAAACTAGCATTTGAAAATAAATTATAATGGGTTTTAAAAATGACTGAATCCAAAATGTGCCAAATTCCATGACATTCCCTGTTGTACAGTAAATTCAATTTTTATGCTTTAATTCTGTGATTTTGTCTGTGTTTTCTGCATCGTGAAAATTATAGGGCCCTACATTAGGTCATCTGTGGCCTTTTAGTAGCAGGTGGTGTTTTGTGACTTTTTTTTTTATTTGACGCAGCAACTCCAATAGTGGTCCACATCCCCTACTTTCACTCTAGTGTAGTGAAACTTAAAAAAGGAAGTTTCATGATGCCAATTAACTCATAACTCTGCCAAACGTCCTGTTTTTGTTGGAGTGCTATGTACTGACACACCATTCCTGCTCTATTGGATGGTTTTGCATTTTTAACTGTGAGGCAGAGAAAGCGAGGTGCAGTTTTGTGCCATGTGAATGAAGCAGTGCAAGAATTGTGGACTAGACATGCGGTGAGGTGATGCTGAGGTCACGTAGGAAGTGTTTTCTGCAGGGTCAGGAGTTAGGAAATGTGAAACTCCAGATGAGAGAGAGCGAGAGATGTCTATACGAATACCATAGTGTCAGAGGGGCTCTTAGCATGTTTTCCTGTCACTTTGCTGATGCCATTTACCAAAAAACCTTGGTTAATTTAACATTTGACATCAGTTACGATTAATGAACGATTATTATTATGATTATTTGCCTCATAGTTCACTGGCAAGGTCTGAAAATTTAAGGAGCGCAAGCAGAAAATTTAGGGCACACCTTAAATCAGCCTGCAATGTAGGGCTGGTTATTGATTCAAATGTTCCAGATCGATTCGATTTCGATTTACAAGCTTATAAATCGATCCGGTTTTGATTCTCTGTAAGATTTTCGATTGCGATTCTCGGGATGGTTTTTATACTTGATTCTCAATTCAACTCAATGAATATAGATTTAATACAAATACTATATAAAAAAGAACAGTGAGCAGAAGTTTACAAGTGGGTAATTAATAAAAAGAAATTAAAATCCTTTACACGTTTCTCATCTTCTATCCAGTTTTTCTTAACTGGGCACCTTATGTCTAAAACCTTTATTCTCATATAAGGGTGGTTTCCCGGACAGAGATTAGCTTAAACCAGAACTAGGTCTTAGTTTAATTAGGGAATATAACTAGTTTTACCAAACATGTCTTACTAAAAACATTACTTGTGTGCATTTTGATGCAAAACAAAGGGCATTGATGTATTTTAAGATATGTCAGTGCAAGTTGTTTTTAGTTTGGACAGCTCTTATGTTTATTTTACAGGGGTGCAAACTTGTCACCTTTCGGCGAAATTCGCCGTTTTTGATCCAAAATAGGTCATTCTTGTGATTCGTCTAGATCCGATGAGTTTTTGAAAATGAGGGGTGAGGGGGGTCTGCGACATGGTAGCAGTAAATTAAATTATGAAAATCATGTCCAGCTATTGTGGTAACGATGTCAAATTACTAGCCAGTTTGGCGGGTTATGTTTTACAATTTATAGCCACCTCATTTGCTGCCGAAGTTTAAGCAGTCTGCAGATTGAGTGCACACACTTAACTCATAGTATTTTCTCATTTGAGGTTACGCGCCTACGTCACGTTGCTGTGCGCGTGGTCATAAAGCTTAACATTTGTTCACGCACCGCAGTTAGTTAAGTGATTAAGCCGTTGACAACAGTGTTTATGCGCTATATACCTGTTTCTTTTTAAGAGGAGCGTGCAAGCCGTGTATCCGCTTCTCATTAAGCTCGTGAGTATTTTGCCGTTGTATTAAATGCATACACGCGTCAGACCTGCCAACCTGTACGCATTTTGCGTAGCAGGTACTCATTTTGACCTCAAAGTACGGTGGTACGACTTGTCACACTAAACTACGCAAAAACCTGATGACGCCCTTTGCCGGGCGAAGTACTCAAAAGAAGCAACAGAAAAAAGAAAAATATGTTCAATCATAGCACTGGGCTCATCCACCACATAGAAAGTGGGGATGATTGACAAGTCGCATGGCCAATCAGTAACAAGAGTCTGCTATCGATGGAATCACAAAATCCAGCGTGATCTCCTTCCTCCACCCAGTTTCTGACCATCTTTTTCAACGGAGAGTCAAGACGTCTGACCCGCTAAGGTAAACTGGTCAGGGTGGATGTGCAAATAATGAAATAATGCATTAGCTTAATCCTATGAAGTCGATGGTCGCGCGGGCTCCGTTTCATAACGCGCACTTGACCGCAAGATGCGCTAACATTACTTCTGATTTGTAAATGGGCATCATTTATAATTGAGCGCTTGCGAAAAAGTACAATGATTTTTACCATGGGGCAGATCATCCAGTTTTAGTCAAATAAAAACGGAAAGTTCACTCTCAGTGAGGGGAATCCACCTGACATCCGAGTGAAGCGGATTAAATGCGTTCTGAAATAACGCGCTCTTGATAATTGTCAATAAATTAAAACATAATATACAAACCACATCAAATAAAGTTTTATAAATGGAGAATGTCTCGAGCGCCCACGTGATAGGTGCCTATGCTGTACTGTACTGTAAACAAAGCTACAATAAATTACAGACAGACATACAGTTAACAGCACTACTGTCACAGTTATGGTTGAATTTAAAGAATGTTAACTCTAAAATACTGTCTTAAAGGGATAGTTAACTTAAAACACGTAATTCAGTCATAGTTTACATAACAGAACAGACTATCCAAAAATTTGAGTTTCTTTATTGTGTAATACACAAGTTTTTAAAGTGTTGATAACCACAGTGTCTGGTCCCACTCCATTGTATTTTTTTGCTGGTCAGGGAAAAACAAAAAAAATTCTCAAATGTGTGTTCACATTAGTAAATGCATTATGAACAAAAAATGAACATTATATTGTATATAAGCATTCATTAATTCTTGTTTATGTAATTACAGTAATTGATGTTAGTAATTGATGTTGCATTAACTATGCTAACAGGTTCAAATTTGATTTAAATAAAAATGCTAAAAGCATTATATATATACCCCTGATGAGTTTGCACCCCTGATTTTAGTCTAGGACTAGTCTAATCCCTGTCCAGGAAACCGCCCCATAATGTTTTTAGTGTTAATGTAGGCTAGAAGTTCTTCCGTTCTCTCTATCTCTCATCTCTCCAATGTCTCATTTTAAACACTCGTGTGCACGTCTTTTCGCGGTATTGATTGAGATGTGTTGACTTACACGGGCTGCATAGACCCATTGGTAAATTCAACTGAGTGTATGGTGACATAAGATGATTGACACGCCATACAATGTGCGCTAAAAACCCTGTCGCGTATTCCGTATTTTTGTCACGGATGTACACACAGGCGCGAGTACTTGTAAAAAACCACTGCATTTCTCTTGGGCACTAGATCAGTGATTCCCAACCGGGGGTACGCGTACCCCAGGGGGTACGTGAAGAGTTTCCAGGGGGTACGCGAAAATATTTACATTTTGCTTTGATCTCATTTACTTTTAATAAAAAAGTCTTTCGTTTGTCCAGTCATTTACCTAAGATTTATTTTTGTGAGGAAAGCATTGTAAAAAGGACAACTTTGTAATTTTAATCTTATCATTAATATAATTAGCCGTCATGAGTAAATGCGCTGCATGATCCAAAACGCAATAGCGATGTCCAACTCAAGAACGATCTGACTATTTTCAATGAACCTGAATAGTTTCTAAAGACACAAAGTTTATTAACTATAAATAATGTTCAAATAATGTTATAATATTCATTCCCGCTGCCATTGCATTTTCAAATGATGCAAAAAAACTTTTGCATTGTCTTTGGCTAACATATTTTGTCCCGTATGATTTCTTTTGTATTTATAGAGAATGTCTTAACACATTTTGTTTCTCTCTATATATGAACAGAATAATTTAACTTATTTGCTCACATTAATTATCAGTAACTTAAATTGAGATTTTAGTAAATTTAGGGCATTTACTAAAAAGGACGTGAGAGCTCAATTCCAAATAAGCGCCGGAGTGGAAAATTTGCGTGTGATTCACTACAAAGCGCAAATAAAATACACAGCCACAATAATGACATAAGCACATTTCTCTAATGACCATTTGCAATCTATTAAGAGCAGAGCAAATTAGAACAGGGTCGCAAATAAGAGACCTCGGCAGGACATTGCAATGAAAATGCGGACTGCGGAGTGTGAAATTCCAGCTAAGTAAAAGTACATTAAGAATCGGAGGACAAAGATGAAAGGTAAAATAAGTTTTGAAATGCCTGATTTGACTTCTCCTCCTCTTTTCTCCAGCAAATTAAACATAGCATGGCTTTGCAAACTATATATTTATTTTTAAAGTATGTTCCTCTGGCAAAATTTAATACTCTCCTCGCATTAATGTTGCTTCTAAAAGGAAAACTTCCACAAATGCATATGCAATAAGGTCGCAAAAATAACACCTTTTCAGAGCTAAATATCTACTGCATGTCTTTAGTAAGTTCAGTCGTTATTTAACGCCAAAATTATGATTTGCGCAAGCTGTTAGTAAATCTGGCCCTTAAAGGGGTCATATGATGAATTTTTTTAATTTGTAAAATAAGTCTTTGGCGTTCCCAGAGTCCGTATGTGAAGTTTTATCTTAAAACACCCTACAGATAATTAATTATAGCATGTCAAAATTGCCATTTTGTAGGCCTGAGCAAAATATGCTGTTTTTGGTTCATTTAAAATGCAAATGAGCTGATAAAATGCAAACACTGATCGCAATGATAGTGGTTTGTTGAAATAAACATGCTTCATCAGTCAGTGCTTTTTACTTTAATGTTTAAATTAATTAATTAATTAATATTACTAATTATTTTTCTTTAAAACACAACTTTGGTTTAGTTTCGATGAAGGGGTACTTGAGCCTTACTGATAGGGCTGTGGGGGTACTTAGGGCTAAAAAGGTTGGGAACCACTGCACTAGATGATCCTGCTGCTCAGTTAACAAAGTGTTTGAGCTCTCCTCCACGTTTCTCTATGCCACTTACTGGACAGGCGGAGTCATGTAACGGTAGTTTGTTTTAAAAGGAGAGTATTAACAGGATTAAAAACCAAAATAACCAACATGATAAAATGAGGTCGGTTAGAGTTTCTGAATTTCGGTTTCGATTACTTTTCAATTAAACATCCAGCCCTATTTGGTTGGCTTTCTCTATGCTTAATCGCTTACAAAACTGTCAACAACTTCTCTATTTACAGCATGAGAAAGCCAGATGACAGTTTCTGGGAGCGATCCAGAATCATAATTCACTAGAGACTGAGCTCATCTGCATGTTCTGTTCTTCAGCTTTGTCAAATAAAGACCAAATAAATTTTTCTTGAGATTTTGTTTGGCCATTTGTTCCCTGGCAGTTGTGCTATTTTTGACTCAGTGCAGAGGCTGATAGTTTTATATAATATTGCCTCATAATACTCTCACTCTCATGCCATCATATTTTTCAGTCAAACACATACAAATAACTTTATATTAAAATGCCATCATGTCATCTTATTTGGGGGTCAACATGTTGAAGCTCCAGCAAGCATGTACTGTACATCCATCATTAAAGGGAGAGTTTACCCAAAAAAAACCTGCCATAATTTGCTCACCCTCATGTTTTTCTAAACCTGTATGAGTTTCTTTATTCAGTTGAACACAAAAGAAGATAAAGGCCTATTTTGATAAATGTTAGTAAGAAATGATAGTAGGAAAAACTAATACAATGGAAGTCAATGGGTACCGCCAACCGTGTTCTTACTGTCATTTATCAGAACTGAATAAAGAAACTCATACAGGTTTGAGAGTAAATTATGACTCCAGTTATTATATTACGGGTCCGTTGAATGCTTGAATCTGATTGGCTGATGAACGTTCTGAGGTGTGCAATTATTTTCTGGGAAATGCACGGCGAATGTAGTTCCAGGCAGCTCTCTTGACCGCATTACAGTTCCCTATCACCTCGCATAGTTAACTGTAGTAACGGACTAACAAAAACAACATGACAGACGATTTTCTGAGGCAATAACATCGCTGTTTAGAGACACACAGAGCAGCCCGCTCTATCTCGCTCGCTCGCTCTCTCGCTCTCTCTCTCTCTCTTTCTTCTCTCTGTGTCACTGTCGCTCTCGCTCTTTCTAATAATAACTTCATTAAAAACTGCATTAGAATGCTATCAATGGCTCAAGCCTCCATTGCCAGCTTTAAAATGACGTTTTGGAGCAAGCAAAAGCGCCATTGGATGAGACGCGGAAGAAATAGTCCTACTCACAGTAGCGATTTAAGTAAAACAGACGAATCTCTTTAAATATCATGTGATTGACGTCTTGAGGTGTGGTAACCGTAGTATAAGTGGAATAATTGACTCCAGGTCATTGAATTATTGAAAAATAATGCACACCCACCCGAGGTGTAGTGGTATATTTAGCTGTAGAGATGGAGCGCTTTTTTAATCCCTGTGTGCACTATTTTTCGTTTCATGTAGCCAGAGAACCCAGTCCTGTTTAAAGTTTCCCTACGGCAAATGTTTATACTGGAGTTTGTTTTTGCATGAAAGCAGAGGATTTCTTAAACGTTGTCCTAAACAACTTTTGGTAATGGAGGTACTGTTTTCCTTTATTTCTTTTTTTAAAAGCTTTCTGACCCCAAAATTCTACTAATTTTTGAAGTTCTCCATATGTGATCTTTGGAGAGTCTTTGGCCACTTAAATAATTCTCCATTAAGACAATATAGACACATGTCCTCTTTCAGGCTGATTTGCAACATCTTCAGTCGATTAAAACGTTGTCATTATTGCCTTAATTGTGGAAATACTATTTCCTTAAAGCCACTTTCTATTTTCAACTCAACAATCTTTTGCTGCACATCAGAACTATGGTCTTTGGTTTTACTCATTGTGATGAATGAATAAGGGGATTTGGGCTTTGTGTTACTTCATATTAATTCTCCGGTGAAACTGGAAGTTATGACTGGACAACATCATGTTTCCAGTCACCTTGGTGTGCTAAGAAAATTTTAATATAAATGGGAATATATACTTCAGCGATATTTTACCCATATAAATATCTAGGGGAGCCAATAATTGTCCATTCTGTATTAGAGAAAAACATTTATTTCATGGTGTAATTCCCCCCACACTTTCAATTGTTTAACTTTAATGAAACATCATTTTTTTGTGATTTTTTTTTTTTAAATTAGAGCTCAAAATGAGAAACGTAGATTTATTTTCACAACTTTCTTTGCTCATATTTACCAAGGGGGATAATATTTTTTGTCCACAAAGTATGTCTTTCATAATATCACAAAACGTATCGGTTTGCTTTATGTATATGTTAAGTAAACTATTTATATTTTAAGCTTACTTAGGAATCAGTACATTGCATAATATCCATTGAAACATGAATAACATTGATAACATAAAATCTCATTGGTTCTCAGATGAACTTACTGTGCTGATCTCTATCTTGCCATGGATATGCAATGTATCGATCGCTAAATAATCTCAAAATATTAATATATTCATTTATTACACAATTTATTAAATTAAATTATGAGAGAATTTTCCTATTCTGTTGACCTATTACTACAACAGACGTTGCTTCTCAGTTGACGGGTTTATTCTTGCGTACAGGTGTTGTTTGTTGACCTCATATTAAGATGAGGTTGTCATTTTATCTGAGGATGTCAGATTTGCTTGGTGTACATTTTCTTTAAACCACAATTAATGTTTTGCATTGTCTGAGAAAAATGCAGGTCTCATCCTGGGTTGGAAACATTTCCGTGCAGTACTCCCACAGTCTCTACCCCGCATTCGTGCTTGGTTATGGGATTTTCGGTGGTCAGTCAGATAGCAGCACTAACAGAAGAATGCAGATGTGAAAATACTGAAAGCTTTCACTATGAGCTCCACTGACCAAGGTCATCGCTTTATATCTTTACATTCCATTTACATTATGTAGTTGGTCAATGGAAATGTGGTTTTGGTTCCTGAAAACAAAGGAAATATCTCCTTATTGGCTGTTTAAGTGTAATTGCCAGGAAATGGAAACAAAGTTTATGATTTTCGCGGTCGATACATCTGCAATGTCATTTTGATGCTCCTTACAAACAAAGACCACCACAGATTGGCAACCACATTTACCACTGAATGGAGTAAGTGGGCTTTTATGGTGTGTGGCTGGCTCTGGTGTGCTGCAAATATGTGAAAGTGTTCGATTTAGCTTTTCAGTACGCAAAGCTCTTTACAACTATTCTATAAGGCACTGAGAAAATTGGCTTAACCAGAAACAATGAGGAAGAAGAAATGAAAAAGGGATCCTTGTTAAAGCACCTACCCTACCTAAGTGACGAGACTTAAACTGAGCGCTTCCGGTTGATCTTTTTTTAAAACAAGTAGCCAGAGGAACAGCTTTGAGAAAGCCAGATGCTTTTAGATGTGTATTACCTGCAGTGTCTGATATTGACCTGCCAATGGCAAGCAAATTGAGAACATTATGCAATGGCATTTTATCTGAATTTTTTTTTAGCTTTACATGGATATTTACAAACATATAACACTAACATAAAGTTAAACACCCATGAGAAGACCCATTATGATTTTGTTCCTCATTTTTTATTGGACGTAATTACAATGGTAAACAATATATGAAGGTAAAGTTACTAATAAACTACTGTAAGCCAAGTTTTACTTGGTGTGTGGTGCATGCTCATATTGTTATTGGGTCTCATACTGTGTTCATGTATTTATTCTCATTCAGTTGTTATTAGATGTAAACCGTTTATGTAAATAGCACACACATTCCCTTGATAATCAGTTTCTGTAACAGTTACAGCATTACAGGTGCCAGGAAGTACCACAGACAGTACTTCATCTCTATAAAGTAGTTCATGCATGTATCTAAACTTTACGCCTACGGTAAATGTTTGAACATTCTTACTGACAAAAGACATTTTGTCTTGTATGTTTCATGGGAGAATACAGTTTGTGCTCTACCTGCTGATATACTGTCAGATTAAATCCATACGCAGCTCCTCAGAACAGAGGAACTGAAAAAAGGACCTTCACGCTGCTCCCAGTGCTTTCAGAAATTGTGCCTTTTAACTGTTGCTAAAAACAGCATCGGCCGCAGTCCAGAGCATAAAAAGAGAAAATAGATGTCTTTCTTTTAAGTTGCTTGTCGCTGCTGATGTTGATGTCAGTGCATTGCAGCATACCGTCCCGTCATGTTGCTTGCTACCAAACAACGTCTGGCAGTTCCTGAGAAGTTCTTAGTGTGGAAAACCGCTAAATTTTAATCCATTCAGCTCAGACTGTGCTTTTATGCAAAATATCTTGCTTTTCATATATAAGCTATTATTGCTGAAAAATCTCTAGATTTGATTTAGCCTTTGGAATATTTTATTTATAGGATAATTTACTTTTTTCATTCCATTTGATACCAGAATTCTGAGTATTTGCCAAAACCGATCAGATCCTAATAGGGGTGGGCGATAAACCGGTAGAAATTTGTCAACCGGTGCGGTAGAGATTTTGGACTATCGTCTCTATCGAGGTTACACGCCCACGTCACGCTCCTGTGCACATGGTCACGAAAATGTAATGTTTATACCCGTATTTAAGCATCGTAGTTTTAAAACGAGTTATTTTAAGCAATTGAAACACAAACAACAGATCTATGCGTGCACTCGTTCTGTGTGTGAGGAGCACGCAAGTTGCGCAACCGCTGCTCTTTCTGTAGCCGCCTTTCCACTGCACACGACAAACGACGGCCGTTAAACCGGAAGTCATTCTTTTCCTATGGAGAGTCGCAAAGGGGTTGCGTGAGGTGCCGACCATCTGCGGATGCATACATTTCGGATCCGCTTTGAGCGTTAGATCTGTTAAAATTTTTTAACTTGTGCGACTAAACAGCATGCGATATGCTGACCAGAAGTGATGTATTTCATTGTATTCCAATCATAAATTTTGTGTAAGGTTTAAATGTTTAATCCTTTTTGTTTAACTTTATTAGCACTTGAATCCATAAAAAAACCTGATTGCTGATAATAAACACATTATTAATTTAATTTGTGTATTATTTTAATCTCGTCTTCATACATTTTCTCCAAAAAATATTGGTAATCTTTGTCATATATGCATAGCTGTTTATTGTTTCATTCCTTTGCATTCATTTATTTATTCTACCATGGTAAACATATTATAATGAAGCCTCTTGCGCTTGAATGAGCTTCTCTCCCATATACGATTAAACTGAAACTTCATTATGACTGCCACTAGGGGGCGAACTCCGACTGTCGTTTCGGTATATCGTGTGCAGTGGAAAGGCTGCTTGTCTGTGAGGAGCACGTAAGTCGTGCAACCGCTGCTCATTAAGCTCATGAGCATTTTCCCCGCTTTATTGGCCTTAAATACGTAAATGCGTCAAAATTCCACCATTTAGGGCTTAAGAGAACGTGAACAGCTAAAAGAGAAAATGCATGTTTACAAGTATATTGGATCCGGTCTTAAAGGGGAAGTTACCTATTTTTTCTCCTGTCTGTCACTTATGTTTATCAAACAGCATTGAGAGAAAATCTCTCCCTGCTCTTGACTAAATCACTTTTCTACCTTAAATAAAAAAAATATATACATACATACATAATTATTTATTATCATTCCTTTATCATTGACTGTTTATTTTCAGAGAGCTTGAGTTTTGTTTGTTTTATCTTCTTTTTATGCTTGTATAAGGTTTTTGAGAGAATTATAAGATTTCTATGGTATTAAAGAT
This sequence comes from Misgurnus anguillicaudatus, assembly GCF_027580225.2. Taxonomy (NCBI): domain Eukaryota; kingdom Metazoa; phylum Chordata; class Actinopteri; order Cypriniformes; family Cobitidae; genus Misgurnus; species Misgurnus anguillicaudatus. The sequence continues at coordinate 20,523,935 of NC_073341.2, forward strand.
TTTAATAACAGAAAAACCTTATTAAAACATTAAAAACCGCTACTGTGATACATATCGTTATCATGATATAAAATGAATCCTATCGTGATAGAAGATTTTGGTCATATCGCCCACCCCTAGATCCTACTGTATTTTTTGGTTTATTTTTTAATGACCGATTGACAGTAAATGATTTATACTTTGTATGTTATCCAGTTTATATTATTTAAGTAACATCAGCATTACATTTACATTTGATCAAATAAATAATTAGCCAAGGGTATTTTTTTAAATCAGAATTGTTGGTATTGCCTATGATCACTGATCAGACTTGGCCTTACAATAAGGTTCGTAATATTGAATTGTTGATTTGAATAATTGCTGTTTAATCATATTTTACTCCGTTTAATGTTTTTGCATGCCATCCATTTACACCAAACCAATAAGCAGGCATGGTGCACTCCATGCTCAGCTGTTTCACAGGTTTAACAGAAACATACCAAAGCAGTCGTGTGCTTTGTGCTGACTCTGGTACTAAAAGGTGAAGTAATTAAAAAATGTTTTGGTTCAGCATGCCCTTTGGACCATATAAAATTCATGCAATTTTCCAATGCTGAATGTTGGTGTTTATGGCCTCATAAGAACATTGCTCTATTCAATCCCACTCGGAGGAAATAGAGCGGCCTTCCTGTTTAGACATGATTATGTGTCTTACACAGCAGGATCCACGCTCAGTTTATTTAACTTGCCGTCAGTGGCTTTACAGCTTTCATAGGCTTCATTTGCTCATATTATTAAGTACTGCGATCCACTGTAATGCCGAAATCAGCTAATCAGTTAAACTACTAGAACAGCATTGTGAAGTCCAATACTAAATACAAAACTGGATTGCTCTGAAGTGATCATAGTATTAGAGACCTTTATAAATTATTTATTTGGATGCAAACCAAAAAAATGGCTTACTCAACCCAAAAAAGGCTTAAAGTACGGTACAGTACAGTATTATGAAACATGAAGGTCTTTCCACATGTTTCTAGCGAATAAAAATTCCAAAGAAAGTTAGACATCACATGACCCAGCAGCATACATGATTTATGGTAAAAAGTCTTGAAATACATGATGATTATCTGTAATCCAGGGCGTTGCATAAGAGTTATTTAGTGTTTTTGGTGTACTAGAATAACTCATATCGATCAAAACTTGCTCCAATCTCACAGCTTTCTTACAAATATTTTTTGGTTTCTACCCTTAAGGTCTTTTTGTGTTCTGCATTAATTTTTCGGAATACAGTTGGCGGCTCTTATTAAGAAACAGGGTTGGCATCACTTACCTACGGCCCTTTTATTCATTGTATCAATTTTACATGAAGATCACATTCAGCTGTCTTAATGTTGTATTTATGTTTCAATTTCTCTCCTTTGCTTGTTTTGCCCCCTAGCACTGTGGCTGAGCTGAACGATGGTGAAGCCAGACATTCACACTCTGGCCCACCACCTGAAGCAGGAGCGGCTGTATGTTGCGTCTGAGAAACAGCTCCTCCAGAGACTCAACAACGAGGTTCTGAAGACAGCTGAGAAGCTCTACAGGGCGGCCTGGATCGCCAAACAGCAAAGGATCAATCTTGACCGCCTCATACTCACCAGGTGACTGCACTTCTCATGGTTATCTTTCATAAATGGGCAAATTACCTGAAGTTTAAGATCATCTTATTAGTGGTGGCTCTTAAAAGGTGAGTCTGGATAAATCTTGCTGGGCAGGTTCTGATTCCTTTTAAAGCTACAGCCCAAGATTAGAGCATTTTTACAGGGTTTGGTTCTAGTGCTGTAATTTTCTAAAACCTTCTCTAAATAACACACAAACTGGAACGGCAAAATCCTGTAATTAAATATGCAAAGACATAGCTTGTCTTTGCTTGTTCGTATTCTTTTGTTCTCGTTCTATACTCTGGAACAATGATTCTTCAAAGTCGAAGAGGCAATAAAACTGTCAAACTTTACACTGTACTACTGCAATACCCAGCAGCCCTCTTGCTATTCCTTAACTTTCTTAATCTCTTTGAATCAACTTTTTTGCTCCATCTCCTGCAACAGCTAGGAAATGTCAGACAGACTTATGCTTTTGTTTAAAACGTATATTTATGTAAGCTTTTGGCCTAAAACAGGTTGTCCGGCATTGGCCTACATTTAAACCCACACACAGTCCTTCCTCTAAATGTCTCTTCTTCTCACCAGTGCCGAGGCGTCCCCGGCAGAATGCTGCCAACATGCCAAGGTTCTCGAGGACACACAGTTTGTGGATGGTTATAAAACGCTGGGCTTTCAGGAGAGCATCTACGGGGAGTTCCTGGGCCGGCTCAGGGAAAACCCACGGCTGGTGGCCTCATGTCTTGTGGCGGGAGAGCGACTGAACCATGAGCACACTCAAGGAGTCATACACACAGTCTTCACATCACTCTATGGCAACTGCATCATGCAAGAAGATGAAAGCTACCTGCTGCAGGTAAATCAAACAAAAATAAAGCTTACATATCGACATTACATACTTGAAATGTTGGGCACATTCAGAAAATATTTAGATATAAACCAGTATCTGTGAAAAATAAATATCAGGAATGTTTAAGCAAGGTAACATCTGCTTTGTTTAACTCATTTCGTCCTGCTGCAATCAGGTGCTTCGCTATCTGGTGGAATTCGAGTTAAAGGAGAATGACAACCCACGTCGCTTGTTGAGGCGAGGCACGTGTGCATTCAGCATCCTCTTTAAGCTCTTTTCCGAGGGCCTGTATTCTGCCAAGCTCTTCCTCACCGCCACCCTCCATGAGCCCATAATGCAGCTGCTGGTAGAGGACGAGGACCATTTGGAGACGGATCCCGCCAAACTGATCGATCGCTTCACTCCAGCTCAGCAGGAGCGCCTATTTGGGGAGAAGGGCACTGAGGAGTACCGCAGGAAGGTCCAAGCGGCGGTGGAGGCCAATGAGGCCAAGCTGGTGACCCTGGTCAACTCCTTCATTGGGTACCTGAAGCAGAACACCTACTGTTTCCCACAGAGCCTGCGCTGGATCGTGTCTCAGATGTATAAGACACTGGCACGGGTGGAGAGGTTAGAGGTCGGAGAGGTGAGGAAGATGTGCACCGACCTGCTGCTCACGTGTTTCATCTGCCCAGCCATTGTCAACCCCGAGCAGTATGGCATCATCTCGGACGCACCAATTAATGAGGTGGCACGCTTCAACCTCATGCAGGTAGAGGATGATGGTTATCCTTTTTCATTACAGTTTGTCTGTCAAAAAACTGCAAAAACAGTCAGTAATTCAAATTATTTAGCCATCTTTGATCACAGTATACATTTTGTGTTGTCAAACTTAGGTTTAGGTACACACAATAAGGTAACGGTATTCAATTAATTTTGGTTGAATTGGTTAAATGTATAATATAATCATGGTTCAGTGAGTGAATCTAATGTTAAAACCGATACCACTCTGACTGATGCTGTAAATGATTTGTTAAAATGTCTTTGCTTAATTTTGATCTACATCGCAAGCTCAACCTCTTTTAAATATGATGAATAGATGTATATGAGAATATGTATGTCATAAATAAAATCTAATGTTTTAGGTGGGGCAGTTGTTGCAGCAGTTAGCCATGTCTGATGCAGATGATGGAGATCCTCGACGTAAAAGCAGCTTATTAAAGTTTGATAAGGTAAGAGGCGTGATGATTTCTTGTTTCTTCATCTGAAACTGTAATCTTATGTTTACAGATGTGTTAAGAATAAAATATAAGTAGGCATATTGCATACTGTGCAATGTGCTCTGGAATACTACCTATAAATGTTGATATTATGCAGCATTTATACTATAAGTATATAATATGTAGTACTGAAAATTTCACATTGTATTTGTATGATACTAATAAGGTTTCCCGAATGTTTCCATGCAATGTTTAATGCTTTATTTCTACTTCTCTTTTATTGATCGGTTTGCTTTTGAATTTTCCCAGACATGCGTTGCTGCCTTTTTGGATGTTGTAATTGGTGGACGAGCTGTCGAGACTCCTCCTATGTCCTCAATGAATTTACTGGAGGGCCTTACGCGTACTGTGGTTTACTTGACTCATAATCAACTTTTGGCTCTGGTACGTATTGAAGAATATGTGGGGGATGAACTTTAGCTGATGATTGCATGAAAATACAAATAGGCTAAAGGCCTTCTCACTTAATAGTTATAAAGTCACACCTCTAAAATACTGGTCTACATGTCTGTAACACTGTTACTGAATATGGAGGAAATCTTTAGCTGTTTAAAGGGACACTCCACTTTTTTGGAAAATAGGCTAATTTTCCAGCTCCCCTAGAGTGAAACATTTGATTTTTACCATTTTGGAATTCATTAAACTGATCTCTGGTTCTGGCGTTACCACTTTTAGCATAGCTTAGCATAATCCATTGAATCTGATTAGACCATTAGCATCGTGCTCAAAAATGACCAAAGAGTTTCAATATTTTTTCTATTTAAAACTTGATTCTTCTGTAGTTACATCGTATACTAAGACCGACGGATATTACGCAGTGCCCGAAAATAGTCCTCTGCTATTGAAAGTAACCAAGGGGACTATTTTCAGGCGCTGCGTTATTTCATTGCGCCTGCTTGATTATTACGCCGAAATGAGAGTATAGTTCCTAGCCATATAGGCCTAGAAATGGCAACTTTTAATTTTCTGTCTTAGTACACGATGTAACTACAGAAAAGTCAAGTATTAAATAGGAAAATATAGAAACTCTGGTTATTTTTGAGTGTGATGCTAATGGTCTAATCGGATTCAATGGATTTTGCTAAGCTATGCTAAAAGTGGTATCGCCAGACCTGGAGACCCGGCTGAATGGATTCTAAAACGGTAAAAATCACAATTTTTGTCATCATAAGAGTGCGCCCAACACATGCACCTACAGGAGAATGTAGTATGTTGCCCAGGATATGCATTGTATTTTGTCACAATGTGTATGCGCTGAACAGCTGTATACACGTATGAGTCAAATAAACTATACTTTGCAAGCTGGTACGTTCAGCTGTGCATGTATGTTTACATACACATAAAAACAGACTATACTCCAGGTTTAAGGTGGATTGAGAAGCTTCATTTCAAAATAAATGAATTCAGACTATAGGCTATTGAAATGCTTATGTTCAGTAATTATTTTGACTTCTAAAGCCACTTTCTGATAAAGTCTTTGTAAGGATACTCATCAGCCATCTTTATTTAAAGCTTTTCACATATATGAATACTTAATGCTATTTTTTTTAAATCGGCCTGTCATGTTAATACATTTACATTTTATCAATTAACAGTTCACACTTATTCAGCTCCTCTAACTATGAAAAAATGACTTAACTTCGAGTAAAGTAGACATGCCCAAACCCATCCAACCAATATAGCTGGAACAGTCATACAACATACCTTTCCAATCAAAATGCCTTAACTCTTCCTGCCTAACACTGCCAAGAGGCAGTACCTCTCTATTTCCCTGCATGCCTGTGTTTTCCTCTCAGCATGTGAAGCAATGTGTTCATCAACCAGCTATCATTCAAAAAGCCAATTAGCTTGACTCCTATGCTGTTATTGCATTAGACTCACTGTTTGAAATTCACTAATGATGATAGCTGAATAATGAGACTCACCTGCTTACATTAGCACCACTGATTATAAATGATCTTTCTTTTTTTTTAAAGTAAGCTCACTGTACACCTTCCCTAAACCTGTTTGATTCCAACTTTTTCACATCTACTTTAAATTGTTTTGTGTTCAGTTGGACTTTGTGCGTGCGGTTACAGCGGGAGATCAGCTCAGAGAAGAGGACCACCTGGCTCTGGAGACCTTGCTCATCAATGTACCTCAGTCCCGCACGATAAAGAGCAACAGCCTGGAGCTCACACCCTCTAACACGCCCCAGCTTTCTCCAGCAACAACGCCCGCCAACAAAAAGAACAGACTTCCCATTGGTAACTCTCCTGCATTAGATTTATTTGCAAGTTCATTTGCTGTATGTTAATTCCCTTCAATTACACCTGAGACACAGTGTTTATGTACTCTTAAGAAATTTGTATTTTTTAATGTTCTAAAACAATACAAGCACAGGCTTAATTTATACTTTGTCTACTATCATCTCCGGATTAGAGGTCTTATACAAACTTTGAATTAATGTCTATGCATTGTATTGAATGGAGGTATTACAGTATATATAAATCTTTGCTTTAATTAGTGAAGAAAACACAGACCAAGAGCAAGTTCAAAGTCCAGCAGCACTACACAATCATTTCTCAAGTAGAATTGCTCTTTTGTAAAACCTAGTGAGCTAGGCAGCATTTTTAGTGATCATAATCAAACCAATGTTATTGTCACATCACCAGCAATATGTGCAGTGTTGAGTGAAAGGTCCAGACACTGCAGAAAATGATTACACATACTGTAATGGACAATTAGCAATACACAATATACATAGAAGGAATACACAATAAATGTACACAAGGTACAGAGGATACAAATAATTCTCATAATACGATTGCAGATTTGTAGTGTTTTAATACTGTGGTGTTTGTAGGATTGATTATGAATGCAGTGCATGGTACAGTCCAGGCCAGGTTAAAATATCCAACATGAGTTAAAGTGCAATGCATGTCATAAGATAGTATGGGGATGTGCTGTGCAACATGAAATCTCTTTTAAGATGTAGGCATTTAAAATAATCCAAGAATGCTTGAGTTCAGTGGAAAAAATCAAACTCAACATTGTGTTGTGCACTGAGATACTGCTAATGTAGTGTTATAATGTTTGTAATATATGAGCCATGCTGGCAAATGAGTCGTAATGAGGAAATTAGTTATTTATATTTTGATATTCTCTATTAAAAATTAAATTAAAAACTTCCAAACGATTTATGATTTGTGGGAATCTGACAGAAACATTTCAGAGCTACACCTGTTAGAAGTTGATAGTCAGCAAAGTCAAGTTTTAGAAAAGTTGAGTTAATGATTTTTGAAGGTTAAAAACTAAATAACGGCATCCATACCTTAAAATCACTGGTAAAACTAATAGATTGGCACACACAAAGTAAAAAACAATACGAAAAATATATGTTCAACTTTTTTCTTTTGTTTGATTGATGTTGAGACAGACAGCTTTATGATCTACTGTAATGCAAGGTTCTAATATAACGTTAAACATCAGATATTTTTCCCAACAGTGAACCAAACGTTCACTTAAAGGGCCATTTCACCGATAGGAACATTAATCTTTATGGAAAGTGAGTCATATTTGTAGTCAAAATGTAACATAAATGTAGAATTTTGAGCCTATTTGACAGAGAAAAGACAAAATGTGACTTTAGAGCACATTTGTATGAAAAACTACAACTGCCACTATGCACCACAATGCACAGCTCTGCAAGCCACTCCCATTACTCGGAACACGGCTCAGACATGCTATTATGTACATAAATGCCACATTAGTAAAACAAAGAAAATAGCCACCACCACTGTGTCTGACTGACACCAATCATGATTTACTTTTAAACGTGATGTTACATTGTGGTACACACAATAACACTCTGGCCTGGTGTGTAGCAAAGTCTTATTCAAACAGTAACGTGCGGTTTCAGATCCACAGTACAAATGTCTTTCCAAGTACTTAAAAAAAGTGTATGCATTTTAAATGTTTATTTAGTTTTACCAATTTTCTTTTTGTCTCTTGTTTACTGTAATTACATTTGTGTTATTATTGGCCTCACTGCTCTCACAATATAGACATATAAAACACCGCTCAGATATGCTATTGTGTACATAAATGCCACGTTAGTATAACAAAGAAAATATAACCACTCACTTTAGTCAGACGTCCGTTTATCCCTGCATCCTCCACACAAACGCGTCCCCTGCATAATATCTCCACAGACGCGCTGCCTCAGCTCTTGGAGCTTGTGCTCGTAAACCGAAACACGTCTTTGAAATAAGCACGCGACCAGAAACATTCACAAAACAAACGTCCATATCCTTATCTGATCCAGAAATGTTAAACCGAAAGCAAACGGCGCAAGTCCGTCCAAGCTTATATACTCCGCAGCGCGTCTGCTCGTAAACCGAAACATGTCCGTGAAATAAACGTTCCAAACGCGCGCAAAGTTCCTCTCTTGCATAGAAACCTTCACCAAACAAACGTCCATATCCTTATCTGATGCAGAAATGTTATAAAGAAGCCACACAGCGAGAGAACAGGCAAGCTTCTCTACGCAGCAGAGGCCGATGGTTGCTGCTTCTTCACCGGGCTCCTCTACCCAGCCGACGCCCAGGCTCCGGCCTACTCCTCGGGCTTCTGTTCCTACATCTGCCTCAGCTCTTTGCAGTATTGTGGCTCATAAAGGTGCAATGAACAGCGGATTAGAGCATCACGCTTGTAAAATCACCCTCTTCCATGTAATATTGATTAACTTCCACTGTTATTGTAACATGAATTCTGGCTCGCTCCACAACTTCTGTTTAGCTTAGCTTAGCATAAAGATGGCGGCTGGTCGTTTTTTTTCGGTCTGTGTTCGTATATTTTCGTAAGTCCCACCCACTTATCTGTAATTGGTCTGAAGCGTGAGTGGGTCCCACCCATAGCCCCCACCTTGGAAAAATGAGGAATGAGTGTCTGTAGTCTTTCACACTCAATAGAGATACAGGATTTCCTTCTTTCAATGACGCAAAATGACGATTTTTACATCATTGAAAGAAGGAAGTGCCTCACTGAAATCAGTATTTCTCCCCTCTCAGGGGAAACTGAGGGAATGGTGCACGACCATTCAAAAACATGACTGGGGTTCTAACGGTACAAAGCTTAATGCAAATGGGTGAAGTTTCCCTTTAAGACATAACAGGTTATATCTGTGTAAATTCTTGTCCAAATAGATATTTTTAAAACCGTTATTCTGTGTATATGTGCATGCTTCAGATCTGTCAGTCAGTCAGTCAGTCAGTGTGAGGATGATCGTTTTGTCGCTTTTAATAACTCTTTCAACATATTGCACTTTATTTTCTAATTCCTGCATGTTTTTTGTTTTATTGAGTTTTACCATACAATTTCATTTACATCCTTCACACCCTCCCCTCACATACACAACTTATTTTTATGAAAATTTCGACCAAAGTCGATATTTATACTTTCTTTTGCCCGCAGTTCAAAATTAGACAGTGCAAATTCCGACTCATTTTGCCAGCACAGGGGACATATGGTTACTTATGCGGTTTCATAAATGATATGATTTTGCCTAAAACCGCATTCAAATTACAAGCAACTTTGTCGCTGTGTGTTGCTCGTCTCTTTTAACGCCGTCGTTAGGGGGCGTTTCTAAATCTGGTTGTCATAAACAAATAAGCACTGTCCACTCCAGTAACTGACGATACGGATGACGTGAACTCCACTGCTTCGCTTTCATTGGTAGTCGCTTCAGAAAGTCGTTCATCATTTGCAACTTTTCTCAACTTTATCGCACGACTGGAAACGCCCCATCTGGTCGCCAACGGTCACTGTTGCTCGTGTCGCCAGAAGTCACCAAGCTTCGATTAAAATCAATGAAATAGTGTCGCTCTGCTACTGGTAGTCGCTGCTAATGTGAATGAGGCTTAAGGAGGCAGCTGTCTGCATAGGGAGTAGGGAGCAAGGCAGCTCACCAGAGCCCCTTTTCCTATGTAACCCTCCAAAACACGAACAATAGACAGTGGTCTTCTGTAAATTGTTCAAGACTGTTTGTTTCACTCTAATTTACTGATCTTTGCCATACTCTGTTTATCTTATCCACCAACTTCCTGATTCCCCCTCTGTCTTTCCACATTTTCTCTTGACTTGCTGCCAATGATCATCAGGACAACAGCTGGCGGCCATGACGTGTTGGGAGCCCTCAGCCACTGGCCTGTCCGCTCATATACCTTTAGTAACCCCGTTTGGTGGGTAGACCTGTCGCTCTGCCATGGGTCATGTGTTCAGATAACACTACCTCTACAGACTCTCCCTGCTTTACCCATGCTTTGCCATTCATCGCTTCATCGTTTGCTATAGCACATCTAGCTTGCATTACTTTCACTGTGCCCCTAGCGATATCACTGTAGTTGCAGTTGATCAGACAAGCAAGACAGCTCATAAGTGTCATAAATATGTTAATATGCATCAAAACATTTGGGAAAGACCTTCTTGACATTGTGGAACGTATCAATATGCACTAGGGCTGTGCGATTTAGGGAAAAAATCTAATTGCGCCTTTTCTACCAGGAATTGCGATTGCGATTCGATTTGCGATTAAATTTTGTAGCAGATGCAATGTGCATCTGCCTCTTTAGATCGTTAGATCTTAATGATATTGCTTATGGGTCTGGTGATTTAACTGTATTCTTATGTTTTTTTTTTTGTGAAAATAAGGAAACAAAAACAAAGAAATTAAGAATATGATTAACACTTCTTATTGTATGAAATGTAAAATGATCTTTAGCTTGGACTAACACTGTAACAGTATTTAAATAAGTGGGTTCATTATAGCTGCAACTTTAACAACAATTTAAAATATTTAAATGGGTGACTGAGTTTTACTGAAAAGATTTGAATGCATGTTTGTTTGTTTTTGTAAACAAAGAACTGTAATACTCAACTTCATAACTATCAAAATATTAAAAAGCTACATTTGGGATTTTTAAAATGAATATAAAATCCAAATGCGTTCAATGTCATGTCATTTCATTCAAGTGACATTAGCAACCCAGTAAAATGGTATTTTAGTTTGTTTTAAATAAGGAGCCGGGCTTGAAAGCATTGTTGGGCGTGTGTGTGTGTAAAACGCATCATCCGTTTTGAGAGACGCGGGCGTGAAGTCTTGCGATGCAGACTTGCGGAGACAGGCGTGAGTATTTAATAAGCATAGAGACACAGGCTGCGCGTGTGCGTCAAGTTTAAACACCTTGTCTGTTGTGGAAGATGCGCCCGAAAAGTCTTGCGATGCGGACTTGCGGAGACAGGGGGAGTATTTAATAAGCATAGAGACACAGGCTGCGCGTGTGCGTCAAGTTTAAACACCTTGTCTGTTGTGGAAGACGCACGCGCAAAGTCTTGCAATAGGGAAACGGGCACGAGTATTTAACAAGCATTATAAAACGGTTAGTTCCAATCCTTGATTCTGATTGGTCAATAGGTGTGCTTTATTCGCAATAAAACACTGCTATGACCGCTTCACCCAACGGTTCTATTTAATATCACTGAGCCCTTAGCAACACACTTAGAAACACATAAACATATAATGAGACAAAGTCTGAGAACAGTTTGTTGTTTTCATTTGAACTTTCATGTTGTTGTTCACAGTCAGGGACTATTTTTTCTAGCAGAAGGAGTGCTTTTATTGATTTAACTTCATGAAAGTTGCACTAATATTTTTTTAAACTTTAATATTGTGTGGTAACCGTTTTATAAAAGCAATAAGGTACTCGAGGCAAGTGCTGTATCGTGAATAAGTAACGGCTGAAGGGGTTGCAGGCACTCCGCTTCGCGTCGTGCCTAACAACGCCCTTCAGCCGTTACTTATTCACGATACAGCACAGCCTCTCGTACCTTATTGCTTACTTGAGAGACACAGGCTGCGCGCATGCTTTAAATTGAAACCCCTCGTCAGTGTAGGAGAAGCGCTGTTTTGGTTGACGTGCCTCTCACGGAGAAAGCACAAACATACTTGCGCTCGCTCAATTGGTTAGACTGTCACAAAGCCTCTCTGCATATTTCTCAAATCGCATCATATCGCATCCTTTCGCGATTTGCTAATCGCAACGTTGCACATCGCGATTGCGGTTCGATTTCGATTAATCGCCCAGCCCTAATATGCACACACCGTTTACATCCGTTAAATGAGAAAAATGTAGATCAAGTGAAGCATACTTAGTCGAAGCTTATCTAATATAATTCACATAACGAAAATAACAGTTAGATTTTGCTGAAAATATGTTTGATGAAATTAAAATAAATGTGTATCTTTAGAATTAAGCTTTATACTTTTTCTAAAACATTTTATAGCGTTTTAATGCAGTGGCACACTGAGTAGTAAATGATGCAGACATGAAATCACAGATCTTCATGAGACGTAATTAAGATTTGTGTAAAAAAGGGTTGATGGCGTTCTGTTTCCGTTGTCCATTCGTGGTTGGATCACCCAAGCTGAATATTATTATCAAAGTGTAAACTGGGTGTTTGTGATGACCTCACTAAATGAACATGCACTTGTACTTGATAAATCACATCAGTTTTGCTGTCCTTTTTAAATTCTGGGCTTTCTGAGGTCAAAATTGGCAGGCCAAACTTGTATGGAACACATTTTTGTTTTTCTCTGTGTTGTTTTCACAGAAGATATTTGTTCACTTGTATCGCATGTGTTTATTTTGAGCATGTTTGTGAGTATCATTATCAGTGCTCATGCAGGCCTGCATCATCCTGGTATTTTAGGCTTTTGCCCTTTAGCCCAAAGCTAGCTAACACTTTTAGCAGCCTGTTAGCTGCCTAACTTTTGCTGTAAAACCTAACAGTTTGTCCCCGCTCGCTTTCTTGCTCACCCAGCAGGCTCTCGCAGCCGAAGCCGATCCAACATGGCCCAGGACGGTGAGACCGAAGCCAGTTCCCAGGAGTCTCTGCAGGAGGTCGCACCTGAAGATGTACTAGTCATCTCATTCGGGACCTCGCTGCAGACCATACCGGGGATGATGTCTGAGAACGAGGTGAGAAGGGTTTTTTAATATATCAATAAATAGCAATATATAGCTATAGATAAACAGAGAGAGAATGTGACAATGTCACCATGTCCATAGGTTCTAACTTTGCATCTTGGAGATGGGGGGCAAGGAGACACCCCGGCCGATGAAACCAAACTGCATGGGAAACCTGACAAAACACTGCGCTTCTCACTCTGTAGCGACAACCTGGAGGGCATTTCTGAGGGTGTGTTTTCATCAAACAACCAGTAGATGACACTCTTGCACATAAATGTTCATTGTCCATTTGTCTCATGAGTTTCTTTGTTACATCCTCTTAAATCAAAACCATTAAAAGTATAATATTATAGGTTTGGTGTAACCTAATATATAAAGACAACTTTTGGCATCTTTGAGGTTGTAGATTCAGATCATGCATTGCAGGCCACACCCTTGCTTAAGGTAGACCTGGAGACTGTCCTTATAATGAGCGAATTGTTGAATAAAAGCATAAACAAAATATTACTGGTAAATAAGTATATAAATGAGAATTTTTGGACTGTTTACAGGGCCGTCTAACCGCTCCAATTCAGTTTCCTCGTTGGACCTAGAAGTGGAGTCTGTGTCTGAAGGAGGACCGGGACCCTCTGGCAGTAATGGTGCAGAGGCCTTGCAGCTTCTTGAACATGAACAAGGTTAATTTGTGTTTTAGATCATATGACTTGAAATTGAATTTTCAATACACTTTATTTAAATCATTAAGTGAAAATGTTCCCTCAGTCGTAAGTTGACATCTTCTAACTAAATACACGTGAATGTGTAGCTTGAGTAAATACTCTGGTTTGTGTTTTTGTAGCTACCACTCAGGATAATTTGGACGACAAACTACGGAAGTTTGAAATCCGGGACATGATGGGTCTGACGGACGATCGGGACATTTCTGAGACAGTCAGTGAGACCTGGAGCACTGACGTGCTGGGCAGCGACTTTGATCCCAACATGGATGAAGACAGATTGCAGGAGATAGTGGGTAAGACGTAATGAAAGAATATCTCGTACACAGGGTTGTAGTTTATAGTGTGCTATGTGACCAGAAAACTCCTAATTCCAAAATTAGTGTTGTTGTGTCACTTTTCAGACTTTAATATTTTTAATTTTAACCATTATTTTGAAATTTAAGTGCTAGAAACATTTTAAAGTCAGATAAGGTTATTTTTGTTATTGTCTTGTAAACTCATTACTACCACCTTGTGGTTAACAAAAAAATTTGCACTTCTTATTTCATGCCCAGGATCTCTTTGATAGATTAAGTGAGAAACCCTGTTAAATATTTTATGAGTGGCCTGCAATAACATGCCTATAGTACCTTCTTAATATATTTACATGCTGTTTGATGCTTACATCATCCAGTCCCAACCATTATTGATGTACAGAACCACATACTTGTACATTAAAGTTTAATGCTACATAATGCACTTTAAATTGAACATTATGTACTGAACTTCCACTTTAATTTACTTTTGATCATGTGAATATTATTTGAATTAAGCTACAGATTTACATTCTATTTGTGATTCTATATAATGTCGCAGCAGTAACTTCAAAGTTTAGGTAGAAATAATGTGTCGCATTACAAAACTAAAACTTTTCATTTTTAAAAAGCGGGGAAATCGTATTAATGCAATTCACAATTCAATGCCATCTAAATAATTATAGCTGTGGGTAATGTGTTTTTTTATACCTCTCCAGTGTTAGCTAAATGGGTGATTCGCACGACTTGGAAGGTGTCCAGCATCAGATTTTTTTTAAAAAGCCCTTGAAGCCAATTTTTTTGCACAAATAAGATTAAGGTCTGAACTTACTATAACCATTATTTTTAGAGGATTAAAAAAAAATCCTATAGAATAATTTACATTTTTTAGATGATCATTATCAAAAATTATCATTACCCCTACATGATATTACATTAAATATATGCATTTACAAACTCATGTTTCGGTAATGAGAACTAAAAAGTTGTCTAGGTACTATGACAAACAAAATTTCAACTTTTATCTGGAGAGAAAAAATAAGAACTGCTTACTTGGTAGCCATCTTGAGTGTCACAGTCAATTATGTCCCTTGCAACAATTTTATTTTTGAAAATGTTAGTTCATTGGGGGGCTTAAACAATGATTGAAAATTGTTGCGGTGGATGCGAAAATTGATCTTGGACACATTTATATTCCTTATTATTGTCTCAATGATCACAAAATACCACATGTTTCTTTACTGTAAATGTTTATGGTATAACATGCACTGAAGCTTTTTCGTTTTTCGATTTTATAATTATAAATTTTCCATGTCAAAGAACCCAAATCCAGTCATGGACACGCCGCGGCAATGAAAATGTTCCCCTCAAATGTGGAAAAAACAACAAAATTGGTTCGTTTGATGTCATTTGAAATCATGTGCAAAATAGTACATGAAGAGATGTTTGTAACTGTATGCTTCTTACTTTGATACTCTTACTTTGCATTTACATTTTTTATAAAAATGTTTAATGACACCTCATGAGCCTAATTTTGCGAGAATCACCCAAATGTATTTGGCCTCATTTAATTCCCTCGATCTTGGGTCAGTCTATATGGACTCACAAAATCTGTCTGTGAAGTTTCATAGTGAACAGCGTCAGTCTATCACATGCCATATCTCTCTTTCCTTTTTTCATATCTGTCTTTCACTTTCTTTCTCACTCCATCCACATCTTCTCACTCTATTCCCTCATCTTCCACGTTCTCTCTCCTTCTCACTCTCTCTCTGTCTCTCTGACATTCACACATTCCCTGCAGTCTTATTGACCTTGGTTCCTTCTCATTTGCATCCTCCATTTTTCATTCTTCGGAATATGGCGTTGGGGGACTTTTCCATCATTAAGTGAATTTACAGCGATTTCCTTATGTGTTTTCTCCGAGGGATTGGGTTATGAGATACACATTAAATATCCATTAATACCTCATTATCCCACTGATAAGATTACCATGATAATGAGGCAGAAATTCTAATTGTTTCACTACTGCGGGTGCCACTCATTTAATCATGCACCTGAAAGACGGGCAGCCCAGAGCCCCTGCCTCACTCACTGTAAACAGGGCCAGCGGGGGAAAGCTCCCCTGCAGGCCCACCAAACCTGCCCTCGTGCGCGTATAGGTAGACGTGACCTGCGGAGAGTTTCTGCTGGCATCATACGGATCGCTCATGATCTCCGCTTCCACCAGACCCATCAAACGCCCCCACACATGCAAACACCCCCCCGCTGTTTTAGCTGTCGTCTCTTCCCCTCCCCTCTCCGCTCTCCGTCTCCATTCTTCTGGCTTGTTAGGCGTCAGCTCCTGTTGGGAGTGTTTGGGAGAGAGGAGGCGCTGTGTGGGATGCCGGTTGAGAGAATAATGAGGTTATGAATGATGCTCGGCTCAGTCCACACTTTAAAGTCGCAACCCCGATGATATAGCATAAGCGTATGTCCATACTATTGAGGAGGCAGGCTACAATTAACCTTTGGCCATCCATGTAGCGTTCTGCTTACCTGCTGCTTTAGATCAGAGACGCCCCCCTCACACTCATGTGTTTCCTTGTGTGCCATCTCCACAGGGGCTGCAGCGGAGCACGCTTTGGGGAGCATGCTTTGTCTGCCGGTTCTCCTGGACCCATACGGTTCCACCATCTCTGAAACAACGAGCGAGGCATGGAGCGTGGAGGTTTTACCGAGTGACTCCGGTGAGAACTTACAAAAATCTTTGTATACAAAATAAAGACTTTCTGAAGTGATTGTATGTTTCACAGTACACAAGGATTTTCTTGCATTAAAAGTTATGGAAGACGACACAACAGGTGAAGACCACACCTTATACACATACATGGATCGCTTCACTCATTCAATAAGTGGCCCCAAAACCATTTGGCCATTTAAGGCAATACTGTATTAGATAGAAAAATCACTAAACGTTTTCTGAGTCATTTAAACTTTATCCTTTTTATGTTACTTTAAAGGTGCAGTGTGTAATTTTTAAAAGGATCTCTTGACAGAAATGCTAAATAATATACAAAACTATATTATAAGGGGTGTATAAAGACCTTCTTATAATGAACCGTTATGTTTTTATTACCTTAGAATAAGACGTTTTTATCTATATATACCGAGGGTCCCCTTACGTGGAAGTCGCCATTTTGTGCCACCATGTTTCTACAGAAGCCCTTAATGGACAAACTTTTTTACTAAGTTGTCTCCGTCGATAACATGTTTTTCTTAGCGTAGCTTCTCTATGCGTTTCAAAAGCGAGGGGTGAGCAGTGGACTGAGTCGTTGGTTGCAATTCCCCACCTTACAACTAGATGCCGCTAAAATTTACACACTGCACCTTTAATTGGCATTTTAATTGAAAATGTGAATTTGGGATCTTCTCAAGATCAAGTCACATTATTTTTTTATTTGTGTAGCTTTTTTCATGATAAATATTGCTTTGAAGTCACTTTATGTAAAAAAACCCATTTTAACCCCTTAGGCGTCACCTCACCCTATTGAGTGAAATCTACACTCTTAGAGCTTTAAACGACATACAGCTTGTCATGATTAGATAAAAATTAAAATGCAAAACACTGAAGTAAACGTAGGCAACTCGCTGGCGTGACAGTGACATTTAGCAGGAAATAAATGTTTTGAGGCACACTCTCTTCATAAATGAATCAATTACTCTCCCTACATAATTTCTTTTATAAAAAACTGTTAAAATGTCTATTCTAGAGGCTTAGACCTTTTCAACGATATATAGTTTGTAGTGATGGATTAAAATTTACATCAGCAATATTGAAGTAAACTTTGGTGTCTTGTATTCGTGACGGCGGCGCTTAATGCACAGTGCCTGATATCCAATGTATGCAGCTTGGCTATGAAAAAAGACACTCACTGAGTCACGTAGACCGATCCATTCAATCCTGTCCCAATAACGACGTAGCTTTACATGAACAGCCATAAATGAATGCTTGTGGTAAATAAAAACGCTGAATTAAAATAAATTTATGCTCCTTGCTTGCCTCTTAAAATCACGTTCATGTTGAATCACCGGGTTAAAGGCTGAAGCACAGACACTGTATGTAGCTAATTTATAACAAGATTTCCCCCAAGTTATATTAACATGTATTACATAACCCTTATTTTTGCTAAAAATATCTAAATAAATGTCTGTGGAAATTAATTAAATTAATTAATTATTACCTCTGTGAGCTATTGCAGTTTGATAGGGTTAATGCACAAGTAAATGCATAGATAAACAGCGCTTTGTCAACAGCCATTTCATAAGCTATAACAAAAAAATATAAAAAAATTATTCTGACATAAATACCAGTCAAGAAATGCCTTGATATATAGGCTGTTTTGTTTGTTACTTTTCTGACAATGTATTATTTCAGTGATATTTTTCATTAAATTAATATTATTTTTCACTCTTTCAGACCCCTATTTATTACATTGTATGCAAAGAGGGAGTGATTTTTGTTAAGGGTTATGTTCAGTTCAGTAGTATTGTAGTAATTGTGTTAAAACAGAAGTATAACAGTAAATAAAAATCGGTTCAGCATATCGGTTATCGGGCACATAAGCATCTAAATATTTGATATCTGATATAAAAAAATCTGTATCGGTCGATCACTAGTTTAAATATATATTATCAGTGTCACTTGGTTGGCTATGTTGTTTTCTAAAGCAGTGACATTTATATACGTAATCTGACTTAAATTTTTAAACATCCCATGGGTCCTTTATTTTTAATTGTATCACATCTGTTAATTTCAATAAATGCTAAGATCTAAATTTAGGTGGGAAACATAGTAGACATCTTGTTTGTAATTCTTCATCACTGAAATATGTTATGCCAGTAACAGGCATAATGCAGCCTGTGTGCTGTCTCTTCTCTAAAACGAAAGAATGACTGATCTGGTTTTTGCATTACTGGGGGTTTGTTTCACTTCTAGGCAGTGAAAAAAATAGGCTCAGAAGACCAATTTGAGACCTTTATTATTACAAATGAGCACATAAATGAATCTACCATGGAGATGGCATTGGTGTATTTGTGTGTGTGAAGAGGCATCAGTACATTTATGGCTTCTGTCTTGTAGAAGCTGCAGATCTGAAGGAGGAACGCTTGCAGGAGTTGGAGAGCTGCTCGGGTGTTGGTAGCACTTCAGACGACACCGAGGTCAGAGAGGTCAGCTCCCGACCCAGCACCCCGGGACTTAGTGTGGTTTCAGGTACAAACACTCATATGTTCATGCACACATACAAATTCTTGATGTGTCCTACTTTTTGGACATGATGAGACGATAGACTATAGTATCTGCAAATGACACAAGATGGATTTGAACTTGTTTCACCCAAATGGCACCATGGCTCATGATGCTGTACTGCTAGGTCATGGCCTCTACAGACTGCCACTGTTTTTTTTTAAACAAACAGGGCATACTATAGCCTTTAACCATAACATCAGATTCCTAATCATTTTAGCAAAAGTAATTCCTATTTAGATTTAGGTGCCTCGGATTTTAACCTAAGTGGTATTTGGGAAAAAATCCAAAAATAAATACTTTTCTAAAACACTGTTTTTTACAATTAAGTTGAATTATTATTGTAAGTAAAGAAAAATAATCTTGTAAAAAAAATAGTTCATTCTAATTGAGTTGTCATTTTGTACTCCTTTTATCTGAATTTGAAATCTGAATTTTCTATACAGTGTAAAGTAGTAATCAATGTCAATTTTGCTCGCTTAGGTGAGCAAGAACTTCCAATGGGTGTTCCTTTTGTTTAAAAAGGGTGCATTTTTAGGTGTACTTTTTCAGAAGAGGTGATGATTCTAGAAAATCACACATCAGACTTCAGTGATGTCCTTTGCCTCACTGATTTCTTTATTTGTTGACTCTTCTGCCCTGACACGGCGATGAAGACGAATAGCCAGGTAACACAAACCGCAAACTCCCGACTGACTCCTCGTGAGGAGTTTCCCCCGTGGACTTCGGCAGATGAATTGTCCTTCTTTTCTTCCTCTGTTCATTCTTGCCGTTTTCATCTCTCGTTCAGCTACTCTGACCTCCCTGGGGGATTCTTCCGCCCTCTCCGCATACTCCAGGGAGCGTCGGCGTGGTTTCCCTGCTTCCACAAGGAGCTTGAAATGAGATGGGCTGTTCAACATGGACGCCACTCCATCATCAGCACGTTACAGACTCTCGCATATCTCTTAACGTTATATCTAAAAGATATATGCATGGTCAAATCCCAAGTTATGAGAAAAGTAGATCGAAGCTTATTTTGCAACGACAGCAGAACCAAGTTTTTGTTTGTCATTTGTACTATACAAACAAAACCACTTCTCGCTTTAAAGGTAATACATTTTCTATTGTGATTAATGGGCGTTTCACAATGTACGCGGCAAGCGACGAAATCGCAGCGTGGCTACAACTTTTCTCGTGTAGTGGAAGCGTTTTGTGCAACATTTAGTGCAAATCTGTTTATATTCAATGGCGCCTGCCATGAAGAGTCGTGTCCGCAAAAGGAATAGGATTTTGGGTGCACGAGCAAGGTGTGTGGACCAACTCTGCTTCACTTCTGTAACCGTCCCCGTTTTGCCGCTTTCTGCACGTCTCCTATTGAAAAAGAACTAAGCACTCGCGGTTGCCGCGTACCGTGTGAAACGCCCATTGTAGTTGAACATTTTGCTGATGTGTTGCTTTTGCAGGCATCAGTGCCACGTCGGAGGACATCCCCAATAAGATTGAAGATCTACGCTCGGAGTGCAGCTCCGACTTTGGAGGCAAAGACTCCGTGACCAGTCCAGATGGAGAAGACTCTGCTCATGGTACAACATTCTCGCTCGCACTTGAGTGACTAATTAGGCACATTTGCACTGTGCTGTGTACATTATGCTTAAAATATGCATATTTAGCAGGTTTTATAACTACATTTTAGGGCTGCAATAACTTATTGATAATATTATTATTAATGATTGATTATAACAAAAGTTTTCAAATGTCAAAGTCATTATTAATTAGTAGAGATGCATTGATATAAAAAATTTTCCACTGATAGCAATAAACGATATTCAGACAGATATCGGCTGATACCGATAGTTTTGTGGTTATATTAACATTCATTCTGAAGATTACATTTTCTGAATGTTATTCATTCATATAATGACCATAAATATTGAACATTAAATTAGTGACGTTTCTTTACATTTTCTATACACAGAGCTCAAATTCATTGCATTTTCATTTTGATTAACAAGATATATCGGCCATGACTGTTGTCTGTTTTTAAAAGTAAAACACCTCAGTTTTTCAATATTTTACCATGTTCTTACCTCAAATTAATGCATACCTATCTTTTTTCAATGCGTGCGCTTTTAATCTTTGCACAACGCGTTGTGAATGTGTTATCATTTAGCCTAGCACATTCATTCCTACGGCTCCAAACAGGGATGAATTTAGAAGCCACCAAACACTTCCATGTTTTCCCTATTGAAAGACTGTTACATGAGTAGTTACACGAGTAAGTGTGGTGGCCCAGAATAAAACTTTTGTTTGGAGCCGTAGGAATGAATGGGGCTAGGCTAAACACATTCAAGAAGCGCTGTACAAAGATTAAAAGTGCATTTTTGTACAGTGTATGCTAATATCTCAAAATTATTAAATCAAGGTCATTTTGCTCATCAAGAAAAAGCATCTTGATTTAAGAATTTTTAGATATTTCTACTGAAAACAAGACAAAAATACTAAGTGAGAAAGCCATTTTTTGCAGTGCATTAATCTAAGTTGAGGTAAGAACATTGTAAAATATTGAAAAAAAACGGTGGTGTTTACCTTAAACTATTGGACGATAGCCGATATTGTAAAAAATAAAAATATTGGCGAAACTGATTATTGGGCAATATATCGACGCATTTATAAATAGTTGGTCTGTGACATCACTTTTATACTGCTGTTTTTCATTTTTGAATAAATAACATCTATTTAGCTACAGCGGACGTGCTTCTGCTGTTATCTGTCTTATTTGTTTTATTAATAATGATTAACGTTAATAAGGAGAAGAATAAAAAATACCTAAATGACAGTAAAATAGTTTATTAATCTGGAAATTTCTGACTCTGTTCGTTTTATTTATATTTGGGACTTTTAAAGATGTTTTGTGGTTTAAAAACTAGAAAAACTTTTGTTTCTCACTTAAAGGGACACTCCACTTTAAAAAAGGCTTATTTTCCAGCTCTCCTAGAGTTAAATAATTGAGTTTTACCATTTTGGAAACCATTCAGCCAAAATCTGGTTCTGGCAATACGACTTTTAGCATAGCTTAGCATAATCCATTAAATCTGATTAGACCATTAGCATCGCACAAAAAAATAACCAAATAGTTATGATATTTTTTCCATTTTAAAACTTGACTCTTCTGTAGTTACATTGTGTACTAAAAACGATGGAAATTTAAAAGTTGTGATTTTCTAGCCTGATCTCATTCTTGCGAGTATATAATATTACGGAGCGCCCAAAAATAGTCCCCTTGGTAACTATCAATAGCTGAGGACTATTTTCAGGCACTGCGTAATATAATTGCGCCTGCTGCACACATGGTATGGCAGCAAACTCCTTGATTATTACGCCAAAATGAGAGTATAGTTCTTAGCCATATCGGTCTAAAAAATGGCAAAGATTAATTTTATGTCGTTCTCCGTACACAATGTAACTATAGAAGAGTCAAGTTATAAATACAAAAAATATCGAAAAGTGTTAGATTTACAAATTATTTTAGTAAAATTCAATCTCTGGGTTTTGCACCATATAAATTAAACTTTTACACATGAATACCTCGATAGAAATTTAATGTTTGTCAGAAAAAAATCTAAATAGATGTTAGTTGCTTCCCTATTGAATCTATCTACTGAGATTACTTTTAATAGGCAGTCTAGTCTTGTATGTAATCCCAGTCACGTGCGCACAAGATGGAAACAGTCACAGACTCAACAACACATTTCAAACCTGTTTAAAATTTCACACCAGATTTCCAACCTGTTTGAGATCTCCAGTCCAGTCATTAGGTTAATGTTCTGCACAGCTGCTAAAAATGTTTCTAGGAATCTGTGTTATGGGACCAACTTTTCCTCTGTCATTTCTTTCATCTGTTCTTCTATTCTTTCACCTCTCCAGGAGCTCACAGTCTGTCCTGCGCAGCCTCACAAGCAGATTCACTGCTGGCTATGTTTGATCCCCTCTCCTCTGGTGAAGGTAATGTCATTTCCCAGCATGCATTACAGTAGGATGCAGTACTTACACATGTAGGTGCAAGAAAAGAGTGCTATTAATGTGCCTAATGACCAGAGCCCACAGAACAGTGTGTGTGTCATGAAATAAACCAAAGGTGTGCCAGTTTTCCATCTTTCTATCCTCTTATGGCCAATTCTGCAGTCCCGTTACCAGCAGATTAGACAAATATGCAAATGCATTTTTTTGTTAAAGCGAAATGCATTTTTCCTATGGAGTTGCTTAAATGTATTCAGAAAGCATTGTGCAAGTGTGGGAATGTGTGTGTGTGGGGCAAGGTGAGGGGATGACAGGTTGCTAGACCTCACTGCAGGCGTTTTGGCTCAGTGGCCTGTCCCCACTGAGCTGGTGGCACAGGGCTGGCATTGGAAGGCTCAGCAGAGATGCTGTACCCTTGGAACAGGTGGCCTACTTTCACCTGAGGTCTGTCTCACTCTGACAGCTATCTCAAGCTCTCTCTCTCTTTCCCACACACATACCTGCTACCTTTGCTTGTGTGCGTGGAATCTTAGTTTTATGAATGCTCGTTGAACAAGCCATGTCACGACCCTGGCGTCCAGTTTTGTTTTCCAAAAACTAGAGGTTATGTTACACAAAAGTCCAAAGTTTTGTTGTTTTCATCAACATTGTATCACACTATCTGTTGCAGGTTCTTCCACGGGCACCATTGTACGGCCCAAGGTGCACTATGCCCGCCCCGCTCACCCTCCTCCCGACCCACCTATTCCAGAGGCCAGCATTACGGGCAACCAGGAGCCTCGCCCGCCTCTGTTTGCCCCCCATCTGGTTGATTTGGAGCATCCCAAGCAGAGACACTCTTACCCTGAACGGCTGGTAAGGAGCCGCAGCACAGATGTGGTGTCCGCTGGCCGCAGACCCAACAGTGACCCTGGACTGAACCGTAGGACCATGATGGAGGAAAGAGACACCGCTGGGACTTTCTCCACAGGGCCCACTTCTTCTCCTAGCAAAGATTCTCTCAAAGGAGGGGAGGTGAGAAAGACACAGACAGTTCTTATCAATTCCTGATATAGCCACAAAATAAAGCAGACTACATAGCAACAGTCATCTTTACATAGGAAACGATCTCTCTTTAGCCAATCTTTCCTGTTTTCCTTTAATATGTTGAATATTATAGTGCCCTTAAATGCCTATTTTTACTAAGTGTACATGATAAACCGATCAATATAGCTTTCGATAGTTGTGTGTTGCAAAACAGTCATCTTTAAAGGAGACATTTCACATTTTCTTAGATGTCAAATAAATATTTGGTGTCCCCAGAGTACATATGTGAAGTTTTAGCTCAAAATATCATATAGATAATTTATTATAACATGTTTAAATTGCCACCTTGTAAGGTGTGAGCAAAAATGTGCCGTTTTGGGTTTGTCCATTAAAATGCAAATGAGCTGCTCTCTGTACTAAATGGCAGTGTCGTGGTTGGATATTGCAGATCAAATAGCGGTATCATCACCTTCTGACATCACAAGGGGAGCCAAATTTAAATTACCACATTTTCACATGCTTGCAGAGAATGGTTTACCAAAACTAAATTACTGGGTTGATCTTTTTCACATTTTCTAGGTTGATACAAGCACTGGGGACCCAATTATAGCACCTAAACATGAAAAAAGTCATATTTTCATTATATGTCCCCTTTAAAGTTACTCAAACAAAATCAATTGTGACCCTGGACCACAAAACC
This sequence comes from Misgurnus anguillicaudatus, assembly GCF_027580225.2. Taxonomy (NCBI): domain Eukaryota; kingdom Metazoa; phylum Chordata; class Actinopteri; order Cypriniformes; family Cobitidae; genus Misgurnus; species Misgurnus anguillicaudatus. The sequence goes on from NC_073341.2 coordinate 20,548,695, forward strand.
AGTCATAAATTGCACGGGTATATTTGTAGCAATAGCCAACAATACATTGTATGGGTCAAAATGATCGGATTTGAAGTAAAAAAAAATGTTCCAATAAGATATTTTGTATACGTCCAACCGTAAATTTTTTTAAACATTTACGTATTTATCATTAATAACATGTGTCGCTAAGGACTTAATTTGGACAACTTTAAAGGGAATTTTTTAATATTTTTAGATTTTTTGCATCCTCAGATTTCAGGCAAATATTGTCCTATACAACAAACCATACATCAATGAAAAGCTTTTTTTATTCAGCTTGCAGATGATTTATAAATGACCAAAATTGACTGCTTTTCTTGTCCAGGTTCACAGTTTAGTCTGTGATCCAATTATATGGTTAGTCGCAGTGTGCCTGACTGTGTTTGTTTGTGCCCAGTCCGAAGACAGGAAAGACAGTGATGATGAGAAGTCTGACAGGAACAGACCCTGGTGGAAGAAGCGCTTTGTTCCTGCCATTCCCAAAGGTGAGAAACCCACCACTCACTCTGTGCACTCATGACTGGTCAGAAACATGACTGCTGACCAAATTCCGACTAACCCATATTAAAGTTTAATCTATGAATCGCCAAATAAACAGTAAACAGTTAGATACACATGTGCACCGAACCTGACGTCATGTACCAAAACAGTTTAGTGCAAATATCGTTACATCCCTTGAGATGGTCAATACTTTTGCATTTCTCTATGTAAGTGAAGTGTCTCAGTGTCTCTCTTTGTAACTAACAAAGTTTTGACTAGCAATGCTTTATGCAGGATTGTCATTACTTTACACTAACTTTTGTGTCTTGTGTAACTCGCTTTCAACTGTTAAAAAGACTTTGTGACGCTCATTAGCAGTTAGTGTTTTGCATGGCTTGGGCAAAATGTGTTTGTGAAGCCCAACTGTGTTTGTTGCTGTCTGTGTTCCTCACACAGTGCTCTATTGGACCGCAGAGGGTGAACTTCCAGGTAACCCACTCTAAAAACTCTCACACTCATTAGCGGCCCGAGTATGTGCTGTAGACCCCGCCTCGCTTTGTAAAAGCTGGAGACGTGACGTGCCGCAGTCGAGCTTCACCTTTTCATTCGTGTAGCCAATTTTAAACCATGGTTCATTTTGGCAGTGGTTGATCCACGTAAAAATGCACTTTTAAGAGAAAAGTTCTTCCAAAAATAATAATTCTGTCATCATAATGTCCTCATATCTTCCCAAACCTATTTGATATAATTTTTTTCGTAAAGAACTTTGAAAAATGTGCTGCGTTTTTCATGCAATTACAATTAGTTACTCAATAAGCTGATACGTTTTAAAAGGATGCATATAAAATCAAAATAATGGTCTGTGCAGTTATGCAAGTTATGTCTTTTGAAAAAAGTGAAACAGGTGACTGTATGATGCCAGAATTTTTCATTTTAAGGATAATACATTTTTTCAAAAAGATGCATATTTTCATATCATATGTATTCCTGCCATGTACAGATATATCATTGTGTCTCTTCGTACTCGCAGCTTAAATTCACATGAACATAAGCTGCACATACACATGACTTTATGAAACATCTGTATGATGACATGCTTCTTGTGATAGTACCCTATTACTGAACATTAAAGGATTAGTCCATTTTCTTAGAAAAATCCAGATGGTTTGCTAACCACCATGTCTTCCAGGGTGTTGATGTCTTTCTTTGTTCAGTCGAGAGGAAATTGGGTTTTTTGAGGAAAGCGTTCCAGGATTTTTTCATTTTAATGGACTTTAATGGACCCCAACACTTAACACTTAACTCAACACGTAACAGTTTTTTCAACTGAGTTTTAGGGGACTCCGGACGGTCCCGGGCGGGGCGTGGGGGTCTTGTCTGGCGAAGCGATTGTCATTTTTGACAAGAAAAATAAATGCACTTTTGGACCACGGCTTCTCGTCTGTCTCCGGTCCTGTGATGCGCCAGCGGGACCTCATGTAATACGTCATCATGTCAAGAGGTCACGGATGACGCATTGAAACTACGCCCCAGTGTTTACAAGTGTGGAGAAAGAGGACCGTTCCGAAGTTGTTGTATGTGGCATGATACTAAATAATGTCTTTGTGTCAGTTTATTGTTTCAAATGGTCAGCAAATGTGCGTTTCATATATGTAACACGTGACCTTTCTACATCAATACGCAATTGCGTGAGGTCTCGCTGGCGCGTTACGGGACCGGGGATGGACGGGAGGTTGTGGTTTGGAAGTGCATGTTTTTTGTTTTTCTTGCCAAAGGTGACAGTCGTTTCACTAGATAAGACCCTTATGCCTCGTTTGGGATCGTTTGGAGGCCTTTGAAACTATGTTGAAAAAAACTGTTAAGTGTTGGGGTCCATTAAAATGAGAAAAATCCTGGAATGTTTTCCTCAAAAAGCATAATTTCTTCTCTACCGAACAAAGAAAGACATCAACGTTTTTAAAGAAAATGGACTAATCCTTTAAGCAGCAGCTTATGAGATAAAAGAAGCAAAAATATCCACAGCATGTTTACCCATTTAGCACAGTGGACATAAATGGGCTGGAGAAAAGGTGATGTTGGGTGCTCCTAGAAGCGCGGCTGCAATGAAATGCCAAATCGCGAGATAACCACTTGTGTTCCTCTTCGCAGTGCCAATTGGTGGACTCCGAAAGCGAGACAAGCCAGAAAAGGACGATCAAGGAGCAGAGAGGATCCCACAAGGTCCAGTATTTCCTTACATACATGCTTATCTGCTAGCAATCCATCAAAATGAATTTTCGTCTGTTGACTGTATGCATGTGTGTTTGTATGCATTTATCAGACGAGCCCTCGATGTTTAGGCAGAGCTCCAAGACGCAGTCAGCAGAGGCGATAATGGACAAGTACATCAAGTACATGGAAAAACGGCCCGCCCCCAGTGATGGAGCGGTTGCAGGACCTTATGGTGGACAAGGTTTGCAAAATAGTAAATAGCACATGTTTTCACATGCATGATCAAAAACAAACAAACAGTTATGTTATTTAATCTAATTGGCTATGTTTTTAAAGAGTCGTGTAGAGAGGGAGACAGCGAACACGACTCGCCAAAAGACGAAGGTCTACAGAACATCTCAGCAGATGACCTACCAGACTCTGCCAGTCAGACGGCCCCACCTCAGGATAAATCATTTTCCTTTAGGTCTCTCACATTAAACACACATTTTCACACAGTGATTTAAATCTCTGTAGAGCCGAACCATTTTTGAAGTCTGCCACATTCTGATCATGTGTCTTTTATCTCGGCAGTGATATCAAAAAGAAACTACGGATGGCTCTGTGCTCCGCGGATTCGGTCGTATTTCCCATCATTCCCCCTGCAACAACACGCAATGGCCTCCCAGACCATGCAGATCCTGAAGGTTTCTATTACTTGTATCATTTAAAAAACTCTGAATTTAGGCTTTTATCACAAGGGATTGCTGTAGCAGTTATGCAGGTTCTGAGGTTCCAAATGCAACACATTAATGTCTGGCCCCTGTTTCCGTCCCCTCCTCAGACAACGAGATCGTGTGGTTTCTGAAGGTGCAGCTGGCGGAGGCCATTAACCTGCAGGATAAGAACCAGATGGCTCAGATCCAGGAGACTATGCGCTGCGTCAGCCACCTCGACCCCCGCACCTGCAGAAAACTGCTCACTGCCATGGCAGAGGACTACAGGTACATTACTCTCTCTCGCTAACTCCGTTTCATTGTCTTTCTCTAGTACTCTTTCCTTTCACATACATCCATGAATCACTTTTTAATATAAGCTAGTGCTGACATATTTTTGGGCATGACTCCATAATGAGAGTTGTGATGGGTTTGTGCTGCAGGAAGCGGGCCCCGTACATCGCCTATCTGACACGGTGCCGGCAGGGCCTGCAGACGTCTCAGGCTCATCTGGACAGGCTCCTGCAGAGGGTACTAAGAGATAAAGAAGTGGCCAACCGTTATTTCACAACCGTCTGTGTACGACTGCTCCTGGAACACATGGAGTCCAAGATGCTCGACTTCATCAAAGGTCTCTGCTTACTTTATAAAGCGGCACGGTTCATAAAGACCACGGTTCGGTTTGTATCACGGTTTTAGGGTCACGGTTTTCGGTTCTGTGCGGTTGTTGTTGTTTTTTTTCTTTTAATCATTAACACTCCAGAAATTTACTTCAGCATATGATATATAGCTTAATTATCCACAATTTAGGGTACAGTATTAACAAAACTGTTATATCATGCACAAACTGAATTTGACTTGACTTTAAGCACATTATTGGGACCATCTCTGAGCAAAACTAGCTGAGATTTTGATACAGCAGGAGACTGAAGAATGAACTTGCATTTATCAAACTGCCATCTTCAGTGTAGCTTTAAGTCTTGTTTTATACCCGACGTGTCCACACGAGCGCGAGGGTGCATGCGGCAAAAATGACATCAACGCGGAGTGGGCGGTAGTGCACGTTGAGTGCGCGAGACCCCATTTCGCTTTGTGGTGTGCATGTCAAATTTTGTAACTTTGCGAGCGGCTCCACAACCCAAGAAGCACGAATTCTAGGCGAATCTAGCCGAGCATGACGTCTCATCACGCCGTCACCCAGTCTGTGCGTCGAGTATGAACACCTCCCCAAATGGAGGCTCACGCTGTGGAACCAGACGAAAGTATACAAGGCTTCAGGTAACATATGGGCACGAGACTACATTGCACATGCGTCGAACCGCACGACACACATACGCTTCGAACCGAGACAAGCGAACCGAACGGTTCAGATGTTTTTTCATGTACCGTGCGACCCCTATTATAAATGTCCCCTCATTGTCCCACTAATGTCCAACTTCACTCAGAAATGACAACATTTGCATTGACTTGAAAAGCAAGATTTGGCACACTTTATGGTTTTTATGGTCCTTTGTACTCATTGCTTTTTAGGACGTATGATATAATCCTGGTGAGAGGATAGATAAAGCGACTTTTCATTCAGACTGTACAATAGACCTGCGAATATACTTTGACAATTCATTGCAGTATGAACATGTCACACTAAGAGATTGGACAATTTTGCACTACAAAATTCCCAAATTTTGTCTTTGATGAAAACAACATGCAAAATTGAATGAAGTGTCGTTCAAGTTTTGTGAAAATTTACATAATTCTGCACATAGAGATGCTGTGTGAGTCTCTTCATAAATTCAAAAGCAATCAACAGAAAATGTATATATAGTTTAATTTAAGATAAAAATGCACGGGAATGTGTTGTGTTGAATACCGATGGATCTTGTGTGTTATTTTGAGTCATTCTCAGAGCTGTGAAGGATATTTGTCTCACCAGAGACTGATTCTCTGTTTCTGCAGCGTTTCAGGGCTGCACAGCAGCTGACGATAAGACTGCAGCAGTGGAGGATTTCCTGCGGTACCTGTATGGTGCCATGGCCCACGATGCCATCTGGCAGTACGCCAGCGAGGAGCAGCTCCAGGACGCCCAGATGGCCATCGAACGCAGCGTCATGAACCGCATCTTCAAACTGGCATTCTACCCCAATCAGGATGGTGACATCCTCAGAGACGAGTGAGGAACCTTATAAATCTCCCCCAAAAAACATTACTCTTAAATTTTAATATAATTTCATTGCTAAATAGTGTCCTAACAAGGTTTTGTGGTGACTCGCGGCATGACAAAATAAGTTTTTTTTTTGATCCCTTAGTTTCTGTTTTTGTAGTGTCTTAAGTGTCTGTTAAAATGATGTCTCTTTTCAAGGCTTTACCTCGAGCACATTCAACGTCTTTCTAAAGTGGTGACAGCCAATCACAGGGCTCTGCAGATCCCAGAGGTGACTATTCCCATCACAATACATAAAATACACATGTACAGTACTGTGCGAAAACCTTAGGTCTTTAGGCCACCACCGCCAGACTTGTTTTAGAAGTTTTAATGTTCGTCCATATTTATTTTTCAATTTATTTTTTTTTATTAAGATGCAAACAGAAAATACAGGAAATATGTAAAAAAAAAAAAAATGTTCAGGACTAAATGTCTTCTTTTAGTCATCGTCTGTGTTTAGTGAGACCTCTCTTGGCACTAAACACATCTTGAGCGTTTTGAGCAGAATGAAGTAAAAAGACTAATTTCTTTAAAATGAGAAATTAGGATTTAATTTTATTTAGCTTTAAGAGATCCTGCAGTTTCCTGCTATTGATCAAGTGGAAGGGGAGTTTACCCTAAAAACTTGACACTTCAGTTTAAATTTTTATATATAATTATAAATAATTATATATGATCACTACATTGCAAAAACAACAAATCTAATTCTAGCATGGTGGCCTAAGACTTTTGCACAATACTGTATATATAAGTGACCCTGGCCTGGACCTCAAAACACATTATATGGGTCAAAATTATAGATTTTTCTTTTATGCCAAAATTCATTAGGATATGATGTAAAGATTTTTAAATTTCTTATTGTAAATGTATAGAAACTTTTATTCAGACTTTGGACAACTTTAAAGGCGATTTTTTTTGCACCCTCAGATTCCAGATTTTCAAATAGCTGTATCAAATATTGTCCTGTGCTAACAAGCCATACTTCCATAAGCCATAAGTTTAATTTATTCGGCTTTCATATAAATCTCAATTTCCAAAAATGTTTCCTTATGAGGTTTTGTGTCCAGTCCAGGGGCACACATGCATTTTTGTATATATTTATGTATTCTACAATCTGATCTCTGATTTAATATTAATCCATCAATCTGATATATGTGTGTGTTTGTGCCTATGCAGGTGTATCTTAAGGAGGCACCATGGCCCTCAGCGCAGGCTGAGATCAGGACTATCAACGCTTACAAGACCCCACGAGATAAAGTGCAGTGTATCCTGCGCATGTGCTCCACCATTATGAACCTGCTCAGTCTGGCCAATGAGGACGCCGTACCTGGAGCTGACGACTTTGTCCCCGTGCTCGTCTTTGTCCTAATTAAAGTGAGTAGAGAAACGCATCCACATAGTGCTAATAGTGCAAATTGTCTATAGTGCATTCTGTAATAGCATGTTAATTATTGCTGATAGTTGGCGTGAAGCCCCAAAAGCATCTATGTCCTCTTTAGTAATGAAACACTTAGAATACTCTTTGGTATGTTACATAAGTGTCTCTTTAGAAGTTGTTCATTATCTAATATCGGCATGCTTTTAAGCAATTGTATAATTTAAATTACAATTTAACAGCAATGGCTTTATTAAACAGCTTTTATGCTGTAATGAAAAACTACTCATCCATAAAAATAGACGTAATTTTGTAATAGAGCAGCCTTCATCCTGGCTTTCTTTAAAAAGATGCTAAACACTGTTCTTGGCATTGCCTAAAGATTATAAACCTGCTGCACATAGTCATGCATAATCTAGAAGTTTACTAATGTATACGTTTTGCTTCCTAGTTGTGCTTTACTTTTCTTTACTCGTTTGTGCGCAAATCTTTCACTGTTCGATTTTGTCCTCCGTACCCATATTCTTGCATACGTGCACGCCCACGCCAGATTTTCCCAACTGGTAAACGCACTCGAATGTGTAAGCATGCACAGCGCGGGTGGTCAGGTGTTATCTCGTACGTTAATCCAACCCTTCCCCCTTCTCTCCCTCCCCGCAGGCGAACCCACCCTGCCTTCTGTCCACCATTCAGTACATCAATAATTTCTACGCCAGCAGGCTGAGCGGGGAGGAGTGCTATTGGTGGATGCAGTTCACCGCCGCCGTGGAATTCATTAAAACCATCGACGATCGCAAGTGATGCAGAACAAGCCACCTGTATGGGCAGACTGTAGGGAAGAGAGAGAGAGGACGCCCACTTTACCCTTCAAGATCGCACAGCGAGGCATTGCCTCAGTCTGTATAGCTGTACATAGAGACAGAAACACTTAGTTTAAAAAAAAAATCAAATGTTAGAAGGGATCATGCCAGGTTTTACTGTGGTGGGGGTATTTAATTAATGAAAAAAAATATAATAATAATAAGGCCTGATGTACTGTAAATGGCTGGTCTGACTCTACTGATTTCATCAATAACCCACATCTCTTTTTCTCTGTAGTACTGGGGAGGTGCTGGGGCTTAGAATAAAATTTTCTATAAAAGATTTAGCGAGTATTTAGCTCTCTTATGAGATACCTATCAAATGATAAAGGGACCAGGAACTACCTGCAATGATAACGTACGTGTCGGGGTGAATCCAGGATTTTTGCCTCCTCGTGTAAACCTCGTGCAATCTTACCCCATTGAAAGCTAACCATCGTATGCAGTCATATCAATAAACGCATCACTATAGATGCAGCCAGTGTGTCAATGTTACAGTTTATCCAATTAATCATGCCGTAATTTTAACAGGGCAGCTTGTTCTATGAATGTAAGCAGGTGTTGTCATTATTGTACATTTCTTTACTACGTTTCCCAGGCAATTTGGAATTAAGGGCCCACATATTTATATATATATAAAAATAAATGTATTTATTACTTAACTCCTGTATTTAATGTTTTGTTTTTATATTTACTGACTTGATTAGTTGGGCAGATGGCAGTTTGGGAAGCATATAAAACTCACAGGGTATTCTCACAGTGGTAGATTGCTGAGTTATGATGAATTAGTGCCTTGCATTATATAACACTGGTTGATTTTTCTGCCGCACCTTGTACTTCCTTCAGATGAGGAAGCCCAGCCCGTTAAAAAAAGTTGACAAACCATGCAAAACCTTATTGTGTATATAGATGACACAAACATCCCATGGACCTTTAGTATGTGGATTGATTGTGCTTGTGTTGAACGGGTTTAAATTTGTGGTTAAAGAACTTGACGATGATGTGTACTCAAAAAATAAATAAAATCCTGGGTTATTTCAAATAATTTAACCCAAAGACTGGGCCTGTCCCTTTTTGACCCAATGCTGGGTTAAAAATAAACCAGCATTTTTTAGTGTATGTAATCGTGACCATTGATACAAAACAAAACCGATACACGTATTGCAAATAATGTGTATGGCTCAGCTCATATGATGTCATCATCTTGATAGTAACTATTAATAATTATTTGATTTAATTGATTTAATTTTATTTGTTTCAACCCGAAATGCTGGGTTATTTTCAACCCAGCATTGGGTCAAAAGAGGGACAAACCCAGCCGCTGTGTTGTATTTTAACCCAAAATGCTGGGTTGTAATTGACCCCAAAATGCTGGGTTGTAATTGAACCCAAAATGCTGGGTTGTATTTTAACCCAAAATGCTGGGTTGTCATTGACCCCAAAATGCTGAGTTGTCATTGACCCCAAAATGCTGGGTTGTAATTGAACCCAAAAATGCTGGGTTGTAATTGAACCCAAAAATGCTGGGTTGTAATTGAACCCAAAAATGCTGGGTTGTAATTGAACCCAAAAATGCTGGGTTGTATTTGAACCCAAAATGCTGGGTTGTAATTGACCCCAAAATGCTGAGTTGTCATTGACCCCAAAATGCTGGGTTGTAATTGAACCCAAAAATGCTGGGTTGTAATTGAACCCAAAAATGCTGGGTTGTAATTGAACCCAAAAATGCTGGGTTGTAATTGAACCCAAAAATGCTGGGTTGTAATTGAACCCAAAAATGCTGGGTTGTAATTGAACCCAAAAATGCTGGGTTGTAATTGAACCCAAAATGCTGGGTTGTAATTGAACCCAAAAATGCTGGGTTGTATTTTAACCCAAAATGCTGGGTTGTATTTTAACCCAAAATGCTGGGTTGTATTTTAACCCAAAATGCTGGGTTGTAATTGAACCCAAAATGCTGGGTTGTAATTGAACCCAAAATGCTGGGTTGTAATTGAACCCAAAAATGCTGGGTTGTAATTGAACCCAAAAATGCTGGGTTGTAATTGAACCCAAAAATGCTGGGTTGTAATTGAACCCAAAAATGCTGGGTTGTAATTGAACCCAAAAATGCTGGGTTGTAATTGAACCCAAAAATGCTGGGTTGTAATTTAACCCAAAAATGCTGGGCTGTAATTTAACCCAAAATGCTGGGTCATATAAAATCATTTTCTGGGTTAATTTCTAACCAATCGCTGGGCTCTTACCTTTTTGACCCAACACTGGGTTGAAAATAACCCACACTTTAAAAAATGCTGGATTGTTTTTACCCAGGGCTGGGTCACTATTGGACAGAACACATTGCTAAGTTAAAATGACCCAAATAATGGGTTGTTTTAACCCAACTGCTGGGTTGTAATTTAACCCAAAAATGCTGGGTTGTAATTTAACCCAAAAATGCTGGGTTGTAATTTAACCCAAAAATGCTGGGCTGTAATTTAACCCAAAAATGCTGGTTTGTAATTTAACCCAAAATGCTGGGTCATATAAAAGCATTTTCTGGGTTAATTTCAACACAGCCGCTGGCCTCTTATCTTTTTGACCCAACACTGGGTTGAAAATAACCCACACTTTAAAAAATGCTGGGTTGTTTTTACCCAGGGCTGGGTCACTGTTGGACAGAGCACATTGCTGGGTTGGAGTGACCCAAGTGGTGGGTTGTTTTGACCCAACTGCTGGGTTGTTTCAACATGGTTGTTTAACAATAGCCCAGCGGTTGGGTTGAGACAATCCATTGTTTGGGTCATTTTAGCCCAGCAATGTGTTCTGTGCAGTGGTTACCCAGCCCTGGGTTAAAAACAACCCAGCACGAATCCAGTCGTTGGGTTACAATGGGAGCATTTGGGTTAAATTCAAATACCGTACAATGGGTTTGGGTTTGTCCCTTTCTAACCAAATGCTGGGTTGAAAGTAAATTGTGTGATAATTAGTTTTTATAACTTTTATAACACAACTGCCTATAACAACAATACTCCCTTATCTGCAGGAGTGCCTCCCATTTATATGAAATATCAAAGATTTTAACACTGTTACTGCCTCATCATCAGTGCTTGAGGATAATAGTCGACTTGATCAATTGATGCAGTTAAATACCGTATGTTTGTGATGTCCGGCGTGCTACAGGCTACCTCATATCAATAATGTCTATTAGATATAGCTCATGTTTAATTCATTCCTATCATTACCGTTTTCATTGCAGTCTAAATCATAAGATTTTTAACCACAGTCCATCTATGAACTAGAAATAGAGTGTTTGTGCTTTACATTTTGATTCATTCATCGTTTTATCACTCCGTACACACAACTTTAGCACACAAGTACATCTGGGGGGCATACAGTACTGTAAACATTGCTCCTATGATTTTGATGCCTGGTGTTTTATTCACCTTTTAATGAATAATCACTCGTGTGTAACTAAACATAGAAAGCTTAAGGTCTGGATGGTCCTAAAATAGTAGATGCACTTAGAACAATTAGTTCTACCTCGTCCTGCTAGTACAGAAAGGATGAATAAAATATAGCTTTGCCTTCTTTTCCTTTAGCTTCTGTAGCCATAAGAGCTCTGTACATATTTTATTCCTGTCCATCTGATTTGAATGGTGCATGAACTCAATATGCTGATAGCCAGTTGCTAATGCAATGTGAAATTTCTGCTTTGCTCACACAAACCAAACTGAGCATCAGTCTTTGAATAAATGTAACAACCAAGTATCTAATTTTTACTTATTTTATAATGTACTACTAATAATTTTTCACCCTATCAATGTTTTCTGTATTGGATAGTATTGGCTAATCCAACACGATTCCTGTGCTGTTTGATTGCAGCGCGGCGGCAATGTTGCATTTTATTGCATCTGCATCTTGAGATTAGCTCCCAAAGGAATCACTTTATATATTCAAATCCTCATGTACTCACTTTTGTTTTCTTTTTGTAAAGGCTGGCACCTTGAGAGGTTCACGTAAACATTTGAGAGGATTTATTTGCTCGATTGTATTTTATTCCTCTTGAGAGTAATGGCATTGTTGTTTTTGAATACAGTGTTATGCATTTTAACTGAAATAAATAAGAAATAAAAGGTGACAGCAATCTAAAAAATATTTTTACCCACAAGGCTGATAACAATCTTTTGAAGTTTCTAGTTTTAATTGAACGCTTGGACTGAGTTTAGACTGTTGAATCTCTGCAAAACTAAATTATGAATCGTATCCACCGATGTATTACATAAGTGATGCTTATAACCGGTGTAAACAGGGTTTTGGGGAAACTGAAGTTTTAAAGACTGAACTGACTTAATTAACTGCACAGTTTGTTGACTAGGAGCAAAGCTAACGGTTTTTAAGAGCTTTATAATCCCTACTGTACCATGTTGCTTTTGAAGAGCATGCTAAGCATACTGAGAATTATGGGTAATTGCATTTATGAGCTTTTGGTGAGACGATTTTCTGTGTGTGTGCGTTGTGATTTCATATAAACATGTACATAATTCGTTCAAAATATATTAAAAGAGATTTTCTGTTTTTAAGCCAAATAGATGTGTTTGTTTTCCATTACGCTATAAGGTGCATCCAAGTGTGGCGAGGTGCTTTATCTAATTTGCTCGATTTTTATTTTCTGTTACCCTACACAACCTCTCATTGCAAAAGCAAGGTCAGACTAGATTGACTTTCTTCGCAAATCGATAACCACAAACAAAGCTTTCCGTTTAGCACGACTAAAGAAAAGTTATTAGCACACGTAACTACTTTTTTAAACCAGGCCTTAAAACATCTTAACACGTCGGGTTGTCTGATATCACCTTAACTTTGAGAGCATAGCTCAAGTATGAATAAACAAGGAGCACCACAAATGGCAAAGCCCCCACACTTGCCACACATTTAATTACCACTGACAACTGTATAGCAGATTTGTAATTGGAGATTTTCTCAGTGTAATAGTCTCTCGCTCGCTCTCTCTCTCTCTCTCTCACATACACACCCCACTTGAGTGCTCTAATCTTTCCATCAGAGGCAAAAAACAGTGGGGTGCCTTCGCTACACTTGATGATATCTCTGATTGTTCATTTAAATTCAAATTTGGCCAGAAAAAGGATAATTAGTTGTATTAATAACCCAAAATGACTCGCTTGGTTGGAAGATGAAATGGCTTTTGTTTAGGTGAGATTGGGTGGATATTGGCGGCCTGCTGTGCGAGATGGAGGCCTTATTGGTCAAACAGGCCAGTGATATGAATAAACTTTGATTACACAACACGAGGTCCTATTCTGAACGCGTTCGGCGATGCTATTGCCGTGTTATTGTCGTTTATCTGTTTGTAAACAAAGGTTCTTGGGGGTTCGCTGATTTGATCTGGGAATGGGCTTTTGTCTGATGCAACTGTGTTACATATTGATGTCAGATTGTTGCATGAAGATCTAAACAGCCTGAGGGCCGAGCCCAGATGGCACTGAAATCACAGATCATCAGTCCGGCGAGGATCACACACAAACACGAACACACACACAGTGTCTGTGCTATTCTAAAATATATATATATATAATACAACACACCAATATAGAATAAACTATGTTTAATTATTTACTTTGTTTGCATACATGCCCTAAGGGTGTTAATGAAAATAACATTTTAGGCTACATACCTTAAATATAATATACCTGGAACGAGGTGTTGTATATGTAGTATATTTTATTGAAGGCATTTAAAGTATTTCATGTTTAATGTATAACATTCACGTTTTTCATAAACATCCTAAGGGCACGTGTGTAGCTAAAGCATAATAATCAACCACATATTTTTTTAAAATTAATGAAGCTTCAGTTGTATTTTTAAGTGTTTATTTGTTAAGCCTGGTATTCCCACCCCAGGGTATGTAAGTTTAATTAACACCTGTACTAATATGAAGATGCTTTAAAAAAAAAAAAAGTCACGGGCGGTTTTGAATGATGTCGATAAATCTTTGCATTTGTAATGGCGGGGAGTGAGTGCGTGTCATACCCGCAGTGACCGCTAGATGGCAGCCGCGCCATTCGCCAGCAGCGGCCTCCGATCTCACTGAAAACAAAGAGCACATTCACTTACTGTAGCAGACATAGAAAGAAAACGCACCATTTTGTGAAATCTTTCTTTCAAATACATCATGATGCACAGACAAAAATAATAATAATAATACAACTTGTCATTAATATCAATGTAATGTTCAGATATAAACGCAAACAACATGTACTTGTTGCAAAGGAATTTCATGGCTTAACGTAGCCAACCTATTATTTTTAGTAGGCTACACACAGAAAAATACTGTTGAATAGTTAAGTATTTACTATAATAAATTGTATTTAAATTCATAGGTACTATAGTATTTTTAACCTTGACATTGTAAATATTAAAGTTTATTACAGTATAATAGTTAATTAATTTCACTATATTTAATACTACAGAATAGTAAACATTACAAATAGTAATATATATATATATTACTATTTGAACAATTAATATGATATAAAATCTCAAACAATGTGCAAAAACCCCAATATAGGCTACTTTCAATATATTGCAAAGTATATTTATAATATATCTACTATTATATTTATGTAATATATGCAATATATTGAAAGTCTATCGTTATTTTCAGAGTGTTTGGGGTTTTCAATCCAAATTTGGATTGATCTTGTTTTTTTCAAAATCTTTGATTTAAATTATTCATTAAATCTCATACACTAACATTTTAGTGCAATAAATAAAATATAGGGAAACTCAAGCTCTTGTGTATTTGTATTTACACATAAAATTGAAAAACAAGCTGAAAGAGGATATTAAAAATACTGCTTCTCAAATATGTTTAATAAACAAAGTTATGCTTTGATTCTGGAAAACCTTTGAAAAAAAATTCACAAGTCTCTTTTAAGATCTCGCTTTAGTTTAAGTCTAAAAATAATCAGTTTACTGTGTGTCTTCACCAGTTTATAACAAAATTAATAACCAACTTTAACGATAATCTCTGCCTTTCATCATTCAGTCAATCAAATTACACCATCTCCACGCACTCACTCCGCTTCATTTATTGTTTTGGTGAACCGTGCTCACAGGTGCCATGTGCAATTGTGCAATGAAAAAGTCACTGACACCCTGCTGGTCTTAGGGCCTTATTGAGATGTGTGCGCTTTGCTTGCTTTCCTATAACTGTGCTCGCATAAATTAATTTGCTGCACTGTCTGTCCACACATAATAAAAGTTCAAATGCAACTGCGGTGTTGGAGAAGCACGGGAAGATGATGAAAAACTACACACCTACACACGCCAACACAAACAAAACAAGGCAGCGGCACGTCAATTAAATTAAAGGGCGAAGCTAAATGAACAAAACGTCAAACGCACATATTAAAGCTAAATGAAATGGCCCCGAGGAGCTAGTGAGACGTGCAGATTAGAGCTCAAGAGGATCCACGGAGATGTAAATAATGAAAGCAAGCACACCCTGCACACGCTGTGATCCCAATGTGGACACGGGAGACGTTCGGTCTCCAGACTGAATACCTGGGTGCTTCGGTTTCAGAAGTAAAAATATGCAAGCTGTCTGACTTAACCAATACTGTACTTTAAATTATAAAGCTGTTGTTTATGTAGCTTTCTGCATTAAATATAATATAATATAATATATTATTGCTTGTAGTAGATCATTTGAAAGATTTTGTAATAACATTAAGTATTTCTTGCCCAGAGTTTCATAATATATCATGAACCAAGTTCTTTTCAGTCCTTTTTAGCTGTGAATATACAGTAGTAGTCATTGTAAATTGTTCTCCGCAACAACAATTTACATTACACTTGATTTGATCCATTAGAAAATGAATGGATCGTACAAAGTGTGCTATATACCAAAATGGAGCCAGCCCTGCTAAAATAGCTATTTGGCTATTGGATAACATTATCCAATGAGACATGAGGCCTAAATGACATCAGCAGATAAAGAAAATTATTTTGATTCTAAAGATAACAAAGGCATGCACAAATTAATCGTCCACAATAAAATCAAGAACATGCATTAAGAAAGTTAATAGGCTCAATTTTGATTTTATGCTAAGAAGTTCTCTCAAATGTTGATATATTTCATCTCAGACGCTTCAGAAGTCCACCACCGCGATCAATCAGACATGCATCATCTGTAGCCAATGGCTCCCTCTGAGTAAGAGCGATCTGGCCTAAGTATCTATGCTTGACGCCAGCTTTGCTGATTTCTGTCAGCGTCAATATGAGAAATGAGCTCTGTGCTGTGCCGCTGACGTGCCTGAGGAAACCCAATTGACAGGGACACAGTTTTCACTAAACCAGTATCCCATTATTGCATCTCATACACTAATGTGACCGGTCCCAGTCAACCTGCATTGTTCCTCCAGCAACAGGTGACAGAAGTTACAAGCAAATGTGTCTGTGGTCACAGCGGCCCGTCTTTGAGGACCCGACCCAGGGCAGGCTGTCTGGCGACGTGCCCGATGGAGAAGTGAGCCGTCTCGGTTCTCGACATGCAGCGAGCGGGGATGTCAAGTCGCGTCTTCGTCGGAGAAGATTTTAATCCACGTTTGAGGAATGAAACGGGAACATCTTGTCATGGCCAAAGGGATGCGATCTGAGAGTCGCTGATAGGCCGATGTTGTTATAGTTCTGCAGAAAGCTTCGAATATCTAGAAGCGTTTGTTAAATTAACACTTGGAAAATGTATTTCAGTACTGAAAAACCCTAATGGAATAATTCATCTTTTCCCATAGCTGTGTTTATTATTAGCTTATCTCTGTTTTAGCCTATTTCTTTTTTCCCTGCCAAAACATTTCTTGCTTTCTTTATCTTTTTGCCGCTCTAAGGTAACGTGTGAGAGTGTGTGTGTGTGCAATGTAAAGTTATGCCATTGCGACGATGAGCAGTGATTTTAAATGTGGTTCAGCCTGCCACTATTTAAAAGACCTGAAGGAGAAAAATTTGGGTTTAAAAAGAAAATGTGAATTATATGTTTTGCAGAAATAAGTAAGATTGGTGGTTTGTGTACAAATGAAATGTTGAGGAAAAGGTGGATTATATTTTTTCATCATCTATAATGAGGTACAAGAGCTTTTGGGTAAAATCAGTGCATTTTATGTGGCGAGAAAGTCTTGGTTAAAGGCTCTGTATTTTACACTTAAAGCCCTGTTTTCAGATTGTTTATGATGAAATAAAACGGTTTTGACTAAAATTTGGTCATATGATGCTGGCCCAGGAATTTTTGGTTTCTGTTGTGTCGGCCCCCACCTCTACAATGGCTGCACAGGTGCACTGGAGCAATCCTTCCTAGAATGCATTGAACTTTCGTTTGCAGGGACGTGGGGCTCGCCGAGTGGTCGGGGGTGTTCACTGGTGTGCTCACACGGGAATTGCTGCAAAAGATGCTTTCCAACAGGTGTTTTAGCATTTGTTGTAAACTTGTGGACCTATTTTTCCAAACGCCTCACATCCGTACATTATTCCGTTGAGAGCTTGAATAATAGACACTCCAGCCCAGTTGGTGGCGATAATCTGCCTTTGCCAATTGCTTATAATACAAACAACGTTCCCGGCGCGGAGTAATACTGTACCTCACAGCACATCTAATACATCTAATAAATGTTAGTCCAAATGTGTACGATTTACTTTCTTATATGGAGATGTTCCTCAGCCTCAGTCCCCATTCACTTTCATTGTATTGAATAAAGATGCAATGACATTGGGATTGAACTGTCAATAACGTCTATGCCTCCCTTATTTATTTAACTAAATTAGTTTTTATTTTCAAAAAACATCACTTACAAGTAAATGTCGCACACCTGTAGGTGATCGTTGGGTGTGTAAGAGAAGACAATGAAGTCCAAATGTAGACACAATCATTTCTCTATTGTAATGGGTTATTTGAAAAAAAAATTCAACAGCAAATAAAAACATTTTGATACATTTTTTGCAAGAAGAAAGTGTGCAGGACTTTGTAAATAACATCACTTAAAATTATTTAGTAAATAATGTCACTTTATACAGTATATAGGACCAAAGCTTTGTCTGCTTTTTATGTGTGGGTGCTATTAAAACTTTGCTATAAGTCAAAATATGTAACCCAGTCTGTAAAAACCCATTTGAAGTCATTTTAGAGATTCACTACATACAATTTCTACATAAATCATCTTGCATAATGTAAAGAACATATGAAGAGTTCCAAAAACGCGATAAACGGCATTTTAAAAAAATGTATCAGTATCTGGTCAGTATCAAAAAGTAAATTCCTTATTTTTTCTCAAAATCCAATATCCACCGTGTTATACTGTCATCTTTTCTCCCTTTTTCCGAAAAAGCGATAAATGGCAGTCCTTCTTCTCTGCAGAATGCATTAAATCCGCTTAACCAATCACAGCGCACCATTCCACGCATTGTAAACAAACAATGCCGCCGCTTTGAACACGGAATCCTAGTTTTCCTCATCTACTTGTATTTCGTGTTTAACAAACAAACAAACAAAAACAAAATAATACTTTGATGCCATTGATAAACCTGTGGTGGTTTTCTGTGGCGGGAAGAAACGAAAGCCATCAAAATCGAATAATTTACCCGAGAGGCACTTGGGTGAAGGAAAATGCCGGCTGTTGCTTGTTCTCACACGACAGCATCAAGCTTCTGTCATGCTAACACATTGACCTCAGGGGATCTTATGAAAAACTTTTCATTATTTTACTCAAAGTCAACGAAAAGCGAGCAGGACCAAAACATTTTACAGCTGATCGCTGTCAAAAAAGTTCAGTGATGACGTCCCAAGTATAACAGCAGCAATGACAGTGTTCTTAATATGACAAAGTAAGTGTTTTGATTAATGCCATTAATGTTTATTTTTTATCATACCACTAAATGAATATAACATGCGGCAAAGATGAATGCACATTTACATATAGATTCAATAGATTTAAAGCATTTTGAAAAAAAAACTTGGATGCATGGATTTATTGCATTTTGCTGAAAAAAATCAGTTTTTATAATAAATCTTTGAAAATCAAATTATGGATTTGAGTTTTTTTAACGTTTTTATAACCTGAAGATGCTATGTGAAAGTTTGTAACAGAAAATAGTGGTTTTCATCTTGTCACTTTCTTGGTATAGAAAACACATTTTTACCCAAATTAGTCAAAATGGATTTATTGCTTTTTGGAACCAAACTCTTCATATAACCTTTTATAATTTGTAATATAGACTGAGTAAGGTCATGTCAATGATTCAAATCAAACTTTCATAACTAGATTATGAAACTTTAACCTGGATTTCACAGACAGGGTAACAACTATGAAAATGAAACCCACAAAACAGAATAGCTACAAGAGTGCTATTAAGATTTATTTATGTAACCAGCAAGATGGACGACTGGTAATTACACATAAGGCAACATGATAGACCGCTGCTATTCTGAAACTACATGCTGCAACTTATGTGTGTCATCAAATCCTGCCAGGTGAGAGTTCCCGCTCCCCATTCCTCCTTTTTTAGATGCCCTACTTCTGTTCCCACCCTCCATTTCTCTCTTCTTCTCCCTTGGTTGCCTGGAGTATGCCCTGCAGGTATTTAACACAGCCCTGACTTTTCTGCTGTGCAATGCTGTTTTACAGGGCACAGGCATTAAACAGGGCCGGTCTTGGCTTTCCTGCCCTGCTTGTCAACCCAGCAGGCTAACAAAGGTGAATTTGCTCGGTATTAAAGAGACTGTTGTAGGAAAGCCATGGTGTGATAGCACTGCTGCTTGATCCAGTGTCCTGCTGACCATTAATGCCCCAGCACTTCGTCTTGTAGGCAGGACTGCAATGCATTGTTTTACTAAACACAACAATTTTGCATAGTGTAGTCTGGTGTAGATAGACCATTCAATAAATGGCAAGGGTTTGGTGCACATTACAGCCAATTTAAAGCGGTTTTTTTTCTACGTAGACAGGAGGAAATTGTTTGGCTGACACGTAAAGTGTCAAATTTTGGTCTGTTTATTTTTATGTCCCCTGAGTTCAGTGGTGAAGTGGAGGGTACACACAGATATATACCCACTTTTTTAGATAGCATGGGGTATACCCACTTCTAAATGCTAAATATTAATTAATAATATTAATTCCATAATGATCATTGTCACAATAGTTAAGTGACAATACTGGCTCATTTTGGAGTCAACTAAATATGCAAGACTGGTTTTACATGTCACTGTTATTAAAGGTGCAGTGTGTAAATTTTAGCAGCATCTAGTGGTGAGGTTGCGAATTGCAACCAACGGCTCAGTCCACTGCTCATCCGTCACTTGTGAAACGCATAGAGAAGCTGCGGTAGCTGCCAGCGAGAACTTAGTTAAAAAGTTTGGCTTTTGTATCATGGCGGCACAAAATGGCGACTTCCACGTAAGGGGACCCTCGGTGTATGTAGATAAAAACGTCTCATTCTAAGGTAATTAAAAACATAACGGTTCATTAAAATAATGATAACATAATTTTGTATATTATTTTGCATTTCTGTCAAGAGATCCTTCTAAAAATTACACAGTGTTCCTTTAACAAGTGTTCAACCTTAGTTGGGCTGCTTAAAAAACATTGGGACACAAATTAGGAGTATGCCCACTGGGTGAGTTAATCTAAAATACGTAATATCCTATGCACGCATACTTCTGAGAATTTCTGCAAGGACAGCCAATCAGCTTACAGCTTGCCAGATCAAGAAAGTGGTTCCAGTTCTGTACGCAACATGCATTACACAGTCATGGCATTGACATGTATTTAAGGTTTAAGACTTACAATAAAACTTACAATGTTTTACTCGAAAGCCATGTGCGGGGTCACACAGTAGTGTTAAAGGATTTGTTTTAATGTCACAGGTGCAGTGATTTCAGTGATGGACATTTCATTCACAAGCATCCGTGCACATAAACACGGTTAAGTGCATTGCAGATTGCATGTCATTTCGGGAGACACTGCGCTAAGATTAATACACTATGCTTGTCAACCTGTTTAGTAGGGAGGCCATTTAAATCGAATATTGTCATGGATATAGAAAAATACCATTCCACAGAAGCCCAATGAGGTAATTCGATTAGGCTTCTAAAATGGGAAATCTAACATGAACTAGCTCACAACTCATACAAATCTGATTTAAAAAGACATTAATAGAGAGGCCTAATGGGAAAAATGCCAATTAAGCATTGATTGCCTTGAAATGAATGTGCACAGTGTTATAGAAAAGATGTGTATGCATGTGTGCGCGTGTCTGTTCCCAAAGCAACAGACAAAAGTGTCTGACCCCGGCCCTGTGACACAGAGTGGTGAGGTGTGTTTGGACCCAACCCCTCTCTCTCTCTCTCTCTCTCTCTCTCTCTTCCTCTTTCTCATCTGACCACTCTGTTATACTCAGCTATAGCTGCTCACCCATGGAGAGGACAACAACACTATATTTTAATTGAGGGATTTCAGAAATAATAATAATAACAATAAAAATATCTCTACACCATATCTCTACCTCTCTAGCACCCTGCTGTCAGACTACATTAAAGGGTGCCTGTAGAGAGAGAGAGAGAGAGAGAGAGAGAGAGAGAGAGAGAGAGAGAGAGAGAGAGAGAGAAGGGCAATGGAAAAGACTAGACACCATCTCATCTCTTGTGAAGGCGGCAACAATTTCCCTCCATTGTAACAAGGTGCAGCCTAAACTGATAAATTGCAGATTAAATGACGGCCACACTTCACTTGCTTTCCCCCATCACACACGCGCGCAATGCCCTCCTTAATTTCAGACGTTTCTGCTATTCGCTGCCTTCTTGGCTTGTCAATTCTGCCTAATAGCAAGAGGCACTACAACACCAGGGCCTGACAGACTCAGATCAAGAATGATGAACATCTCTTAGCAGTCCCTCTGACTTCAGTTGAATCCCGAATCGGATTCTCATGCAGAAATGAGCTGTGATGGTCACGGTGCAGGCGTGGACCATGTCAACATGTCCTGGCGAAGAGGGATCGTGAAGCAAATCGCACAAATCCGTTTGTTGATATTACTGTTGATATTTAAAGGATTACTTAAAAAAAATCCTGATTATTTACTTACCCTCATGTTATCCGTAATGTTCTTTGTTCAGTTGAAAATAAATTAAGGTTTTAAGAAAACCATTTCAGGATTTTTCTCAATTTAATTGATTTAATAGACCTTAACAGTTTACAGTTCCAGTACAGTTTAAAATTGCAGTTTCAACGCAGCTTCAAATCGCTCTAAATTATCCCATACGAGGCATAAGGGTCTTATCTAGTAAAACGATCATCATTTTTGTCAATAAAAATATGCACTTTTAAACCACAACTTTTTGTCGTGCACTAGCCGTGTAAAGCGCCAGCAATTGCTTATGTACGTCGAAAGGTCACATGTTACATGTGAAACGCACATTTGCTGACCATTTGAGACAATAAACTGACACAAAGACATTAATTAGTATCATTCCACATACAACAACATCAGAACGGTCCTCTTTCTCTACACTTGTAAACACTGGGGTGGTAGTTTCGCATACGTCATGCTTGACCTTTTGAAG
The DNA here is from genome assembly GCF_027580225.2 of Misgurnus anguillicaudatus. NCBI lineage: Eukaryota > Metazoa > Chordata > Actinopteri > Cypriniformes > Cobitidae > Misgurnus > Misgurnus anguillicaudatus. The sequence goes on from NC_073341.2 coordinate 20,571,142, forward strand.
TCCTTATGCATTACGTGAAGTCACGCTGGTGCATCACACGGCTGGTGTAAGACGAAAGTTGTGGTTTAAAAGTAGCCTACATATTTTTTATTTTTCTTGCCAAAAAAGACAATCGTTTTGCTAGATAAGACCCTTAGGCCTCGTTTTGGATTGTTTAAGGCCCTTTGAAGCTGCGTTGAAACTGCAATTTTAAACTGCATTTAAACTTTAAAGTATTGGGGTCCAATAAAGTCTATTAAATTGAGAAAAATCCTAAAATTTAATTTCTTCTTGACTGAACAAAGAAAGACATCAACATTTTGAATGACATGGGGGGGGGGGGTAAAATATCAGAATTTTTTTTAAAGAAAATGTGGAGTAATCCTTTAAACACTTTTAATGTTTTTAACGGCAAAATCAGCATTTATTAAAGTTCTACTCTTTTGAAACATTAAAAGCTGCCGCTTGGTATCGTTTCCTGTATATTAAAATTGTGCTCAGCATGATAAAAGTAGCTGAGTGTGAACTATTTTAGGTTTAGTTACAATGAACAAGAACCTCCATAATAGTTGCTTTAAATTAAACCCCATAATTAAACACAATACAGGTAGCACTGCACAGAAGTGTCAACACAGCTTTAACCTGTAAACAGAAGCGTTAACACAACTATAACCCCTTTAATTACCAACAACTTTTTACAGTCCCCATAAGCCCCCATACATCGCCTGGTCTACGTAATTAAATATTCAGATAGCAAAATTGACGACCATACCCCCAAACACAATGCACAGATACAACATATAGTACACTCTTCTCTTCCTCTTATGTGCACCTGATGGCTTAGACTAGACCTTTTCTCATCTTGTTTTTATAGATCGGAAAACTGTAAAAGATGCCCGCAGACCCGTTCCCCCATATAAAAAAAACAATTTTGCACTTAAATTTTTTTTGTTTAATCTACTAGGATTTACAAGTCATTTAAACGTATCTACAGTAGGGGAGAGAAGGGGCGAAAGTAGAATTTTTCAGAAAAAAATATTTTAAAAGATAATGTTTAAGACGTTTTGTCCCACGTTACTTTTCCCCCGGTTCTCCCCTACAAGTCATCTTAGTTATGAGTTGATGTAACTTATTATATTAAGTTAAATTTGCTTTAGTTATGTCAACTTTATTTTTTAAGTTACAGCCATTCATTACTAGTCAATGGAGTTGAAATGACTTGTAAATCCAATTTGATTAACTTAAAAATTTAAAGGCGGGGTGCATGATCTCTGAAAGCATATGTTGATATTTGAATTCACCTAAACAAACACACCCCTACCCCAAAAGAATCTGTACCTTCTTTTAATAAACCCGCCCCACAAATATGCAACCCAGGCAACGATGTTGGTTAGTAGACACGCTCCTTACTGCTTATTGGCTAAAAGTGTGTTTTGGTTCTCGGCCCGACTCCCTTTTCCAAAGCATTTTTCAAAAATAATGCACCCCGCCTTTAAGTGCAAAAATATATATTTTTGTTCTTGACTTGCTCTCGCTTGTACAGTGCTTGATGTCATACACTGATCAGACTGTGCAGCACCGCATGACGTCGAACGGTGCGCCTCTGGAGTCCGGGCAGCGGGGTACCTATCCTAGTCCCAAACTGGTTCACTGACAGCAATGTGACCTGAAATGAGCGAAAAAAATCCCGGCCGTGCATTTCGAACTTTTCTGCACTACAAAGAACCTTTTGTGAAACATAAAGGTGTAAAGGTTCTTAATTTTTCTTTGGCATTGTAAAGCACCTTTATTTATAAGAGTGTAAATCTCTTTGAAGATTAAAACAGGTTCTGGCAAAAAAATGAAGCCCACCTTCAAGCAGGCCTCAACGATTTTACTTTTCACTTCTCTTTTGCTCAAACGGCACCTGAACTAATGACGAAGGGGCACAATTCTCATTTCCACAAGTCTGTCCCGTCCCCCGCCCCTGTGAAGAAACAACACGGAGGAAAACATGAAACGGGGTCATTAAAAACCAAAACAGTGAGTAGCTGCTTGTCTTCGGCGCGTAGATTTGTATTGTATATTCTAATTTTACTGCCTAAATTAGAGAAATAAGCATTTCCATGTAAATTTATTCATGGTGAAGGGAAGGGAGTCTAAGGGGGTGCACTAAGATCTGCCAGATAATGCATAATTTCAGAGCTGAGGCCCTCATTTCTGCATCAAGCCCCTGCCGTAGCGCCTGGTCATTAAATGCTAAAATAATGGCAACCTCGCAGCTTCCTCAGCCTAATTGCCTCCTTCTCTAGCACTGCATTCTCAAGACAATAATGATGTAGTGTGCCTGTACCACCAGCCTTTCTATTAATAAGATTGTATTTCTAAGTGTGCCGGATGACGCCAACGTCTTCGGAGTTCAGTGCTCACTGCGACGTTTTCTCTGTGTGTTCATGTTTACTGTGCAACGCTGTGCAGGCATCCTTAACGCACGTTCTGCCCGCATTTCTTTAAATATGTGATACGGTCTTGGATTTCTGTGCGTCGCTGCTAATCTAGATGTAGGGGGAATCAAAGAAAAATTCTCATTAATAAAACGTTATGTCTGCTTTTCCGCACTGGTTGGCTTGTGGTGTGCAACCAGCGATGGTGGGGATAAAGCGTGTGGCATTTTAATGAAATTCACCCCCCTGTACGCTTTTTTTTAATTGGTGGGGTTTAAGGAGACCGACGTGTGTGTTTCAAAGCAAGATCAATACGGTGGAGTTATTTTCATGGATGAGGAGTTTTCCTCTCTTTCTTGGATTGAGATCCAAGTGTGGTCGTAATGAAGCTCTCTCTCTCTTTCTCGCTCTTTGCTTTTAGTCTGATCATGTCTTCTTCTACTTTTCCTGGCTGTTATGACCAACAACATGCTATCCAAAGGACGAACAATAACAGACAGTATAGCTCAGCTGTATTGTGATGCAATCATGAACAACAATTTTGTTTTGCTCAAATGGTGTTTTCAAATGTTTAAAAATAGACATATTGTAGATGATATATTGTCATGCTGTACAGTAAAAGCGATAAAAAGGATTGTGGTAGCATATCTCAAATAATATGGACTTATTGCATAATCTGAGCAAAGTTTGAGACATAATTGAGATCTTTATCTTTTGAAGACATGCATGAGGGACAGATCTATGAAGATCTGCTCTTGATTTAATCTCATGGTTCTCTATAAGAAATAAGTGAGCCATGAAATAAATCTCACTTTTGTGACTGTCTATAAAGCTTTGAAGGTGATATTTTTGTTTGATTGTGCTTGGGACTTGTACGTCAAGGTCTTGCGTTTTCGATCGTGCGCACGAGTGTGTGTAAACGTATGCCCCTGTGCTGCTTTTGATGGCCGTAATGGTTCACGAGTTAACACTCGAAGCTCTTCTTCTCACGTTCAGGCTCAAAGGAGTCTTTCCACAGGGCACTTAAAGCGTTATCTGGCCGTTGAGGGAAACCTCAAGTGGTTTTGACGGCATTGACTACTTTAAGCACCCTCTCAGCGCACGCTCTCTCTGAAACATTTAGCCTCTGCTCATCTACTCGCATCCTTAAAAGCTGAAATTAATGACAGGAGCTCAGCCGCTCATTTATAATTGCTTCATTATACAGCCGTGTTCTCCTGACAATAATGGTGTTTGTGGTGTATTTCTAATTATGTGGCATTTTTTGCGCTTGTTATCAAGGACTTCAGGTTTCCTCTAATTGCACGGAAAATAATGACTGGCCCTGCTTTAGACTCATCGCTAGACGCGTCTCTCTTGGATTGCGGCACAAACAGTCTCACGCGTAGCCGTAAATGCCATGCGTCGGAAGCAAACTCTTCCGGTGTCCACTTTTGGTCTTTGAGTTCAAGTCTGCATCCAAAAGGATTTTTTGAGGAATTTATTTCTTTGTAATGCGCTCTCATAAAGTGCGGCTTTTGTGCACTCAATTTGTTCCTAAAGGAATATTTCACCCAAACATAAAAATGCCACATTCATGCCATCCCAGATGTATATGACTTCCTTCTTTTCTTCAGCTGAATGCAAACAAATAGTTAATATATGACTTCCGATGTCACAGTGGACATTTCACAAGACTTTTAAAGATGTAAAATAAATCTTTGTTGTCCCCCGAGTACTTATTTGAAGTTTCAGCTCAAAATACCCCACGGATCATTTATTATACATGTTAAAATTGCCACTTTGTAGGTGTGAGCCAAAATGTGCTGTTTTTGGGTGTGTCCTTTTAAATGCAAATGAGCTGATCTCTGCACTAAATGGCAGTGCTGTGGTTGGATAGTGCAGATTAAGGGGCGGTATTATCCCCTTCTGACATCACAGGGGAGCCAAATTTCAATTACCTATTTTTTCACATGCCTGCAAAGAATGGTTTACCAAAACTAAGTTACTGGGTTGATCTTTTTTAAAATTTTCTAGTTTGATACAAGCACATTCATAGAACTTAAACATGGAAAAAGTCAGATTTTCATGATATGTCCCCTTTAAGCGGGGGGGGGGGGGGGGGGTCCTAAACCAATTTCATTCTGACTTATTAACACTGTTTAGGAGTTGGAATCCTAATGCTAAACATAGGCAAGTGTCAAAAAAGCAGTTGGGCATGTGAGTATTTCTGTGCCGAAGGCACTTTGCCAGGGATTGTGCAAGTTTTGGAACATTTTTTTACATAAAAAAATTCATATGTAACTTTTTCCTTTTATGGGCAATTTTAGTGCAGGAAGTACAGTGGAATTCCTTATATGGGCACTTTGATTGAAATAGCACACACACACCAACCAAGGGCTGACACAAAGTTAACATCACCAAATTATTGTTTGTGAGGGATATTTAAGCTTGTTCAGCTTTCCAAAGAATCCATCATTATGGAAACAATAGATTTAGTTTAATTATCTGGGGTAACAGCTGAGTTGTGCGTGTGTGTTTGTTTAACGCTGTATTTTGTTAAAATTGGGCTGTCCCAACCCGGTCATGAGTCACAGATGGTAAGTAAAACTGTATCAAATGTCTATGTTTTATTAACAATCGTCGCGTAAGTGCAAATAATGTAAACGACACAGACATTTAGTGGGACAATGTTTTGTGTGTGTTGCTTGTGACTCGCTCCGCCTGGGGTGCGGTTGGGTTTATTGTGAAATAATCAGTATAACTAATCTGTCGTTTATAAATCTAAAGACTCTTTGGATATTTGAAGGATGTAGTTTTACTCTATAGGCATTTAAGAATTAACATATAAGATAAGCAGAAACAGACAGCATGCGTTATGTGAGCTTTAAAGGGACATTCCACCATTTTTTAAAAATATGCTAATTTTCCAGCTCTTCTAGAGTTAAACATTTGATTCTTACCGTTTTGAAATCAATTCAGCTGATCTCCGGGTCTGGCGCTACCACTTTTAGCTTAGCACAATCCAATGAATCTGATTAGACCATTAGCATCGCGCAAAAAAAAAAAATAACCAAAGAGTTTGAATATTTTTCATATTTAAAGCTTGACTCTTCTGTAGTTACATCGTGTACGAAGACCGACAGAAAATTAAAAGTTGTGATTTCTAGACAGAAATCACAACTTTATAGTTCCTAGCCATATATTCCTAGCCATATCGGCATAGAAAATCGCAACTTTTAATTTTCTGTCGGTCTTAGTCATAGACTGTAAAAAAGGTGGATGACACCCGTTTGCTCTCTTCCATTGGTGAAAAGTGAAGCCGCCAGGGTCCCGATATGGCGCTGACATCTTGAGTCTGCGCAGTAGCGATTTCGGGACCAGTCCTGCGCAGTAGTGAGCAGGAAGTAAAGCCGCAAAATCAAGACCCCGCTCTCGCAGAATGCGCATATCACACGATATCACAGCTGTCAATCATGGCATGACACCACCATTTTTATATCATTAACTCTTTCACCGCCAGCGTTTTAAAAAAAATTTGCCAGCCAGTGCCAGCGTTTTTCATGATTTTCACAAAAGTTTAATGCCTTCCAGAAAATGTTCTTCTTCAAATATATAAACATACAATATACCATATGAAAGAACAGACCCTCTGCTTTCAAAAAAAAAAAAAAAACCTTTCATCCTACCTTCAGTGGTTCTTTTGTAATCAGCTTTTGAATATGGGTCGGTTTCTGCAAAAACACCACATTTTGAGCAAAAAGCAGAGATAATTCCATTTTTGTGACGGACTTTTCATAGAGATCCCATTCAGAGCGATCTTTAAAACAGACAGGGACATGCAGCAGCTTGCCATAGGGCAATACTTCGGGTTTTAAAAAGTTGGGGAGGGGCACCACCTAGTGGATAATAGCGGTGTTGCGGAAATGCAACGGAATACTTGTCATTGGCGGGGAAGCGTTTTCTCTTGATTGACGAGATATCTCGTCAATGGCTGGGAAAGAGTTAAATAACTAAAAACAAACTTATTTTAAAAACAAACACTTGTATTTACATCAGCGTGATAAAAACTACATTAAATGACAGAAACCAGCTTCGGTAAAAAGATAATTGAAGTGTAATTAAATTGTTTAGTTGGTCTGAAGTCCCATTGAATAACATGGGGTGCGGGGTTTATGACCTATACTGGGACCAGACACTGGGCGGCGATCGAGACGTTTTGGCTTCACTTTTCAGGGCTTGTACGGCACGCTTGGTCTTAGTACACGATGTAACTACAGAAGAGTCAAGTTTTACATAGGAAAAATATTGAAAGTCTTTGATTATTTTTTGTGCGATGCTAATGGTCTAATCAGATTCAATGGATTATGCTAAACTATGCTAAAAGTGCTACTGCCAGACCCGGAGATCAGCTGAATGGATTCCAAAACGGTAAAAATCAAATGTTTAACTCTAGGGGAGCTGGAAAATGAGCATATTTGTGTTGTGTTCCTTTAAAACCATATGCTTGTGAGAGAAAAAAGTTAATATTTTGAAGTTATTTATCGAAATTGAAACATTATACAAGCAGATCCGAGTACTTTTTGGAGCTTTGCCATTTTGGTTCTAATAAAAATTAAGATAACCTGACAGCATTTTAATATAAAACAATTAATTTGCATTCAATTATCATATACATCTGCACCAGCATAAAAAAATATACAAGCATTTTTATATTTTGGTGAATTACTCTTTTAAATACCCCCCTGTCACTTATTAGGTTTAATAAATAAACCTTTCAAATTAACTTTACATGTGACGTTTCCATACTTACAGTCCTATTGTATGTTTAAGTGTACACTCTTAGTTAAGTGAGAAATGCCACACTTCACCGAAATCACAACTTGATTCTGTAAACTCACTTCACGCCGGCACTGTAGCGCACATATCGCTTTACACAGTGGGGTGAGAAGATTTGAAAATAAATGAAAACAAACAAACACCAAAAATCATAATTATATCCAATAAGGCCCCCGAGGAGATAATCTCGCCACCTGACGTGTACGAGAGATGACATTTGATGATGCATCCCGCTTAATAATCTGCCGCAGTGATGATGATAGCATCGCCAATAAAGTCTTCCTTAGATAGAAGCTTCATTCAACCACAGGAGATTAAAAACCTGCGCTTAACGCCCACTGCGCTCAGCTGTTCCTCTCGCTGCCTTACATAGACGGATATAGATAATGCCATTATTATAATTAAAGTGTGTCACGAGCTGAACAAATCTTGCTGTTCGGAGTGGTGCGTAATGGTGACCACCACTGATACTTTCGTTTGGGAAAGAATTCCACATTAGTCTTGAACAAATAATAAAACACCATGAGCGTTAAAGTCGATTCTGTTCATCTGCTTAAAAGAAACGGCTAAGAATTTTCTCTCTCTCTTTTTTACACTCTTTTCTCTCTCTTTCTCTTTTATTTTTTTGATTCTGCTGTAACAGCATCTACCTCCACCACAGTAGGAGCCCTCAGAGGCGGACTTAATTAGTTGCTAAGAGAAAGCCGGCTCCACTAGTTCAGTACAGATCCAAGTTCTACTGTGAACTTTGCTAATTATCAGGTAGTCTGTAATTTTCCTTTCTCCCATGTGGCCTCTGACAAAGAGCTGCTAGAATAGAGGGAACAATTAGATGACAATGATGCATGGATGTTGAGAGGGGGGTGAAAAGCGAATGGATATATTTCATTTTTCAGTCTGAGTATGCCTGGCTGCCCGGTGAGCGTTCATTGTTTTAAAGTCATGACGAGCGTGAATGAGATCCAAAGAAGCTAATTTTCGACCTAAATGCATATCTGGTGCCAGGACGGCTCATTGTGCCAATGATGTAATGAAGCAGCATTTTTTTTATATATATATTTGTAAATATATTTAGAAACCACACCAGTCTTAGTAGGAGGCAGATGATAATGGCTTCATTTTTTTTAACCAGAATCAAATAAGCCACTGACCTTGAAAGGCATAAATGAAAATGGTGTCGCTGTGTAGTGTGCATTAACAAATGGATGTATGTTCTGAATCGGTTTTACGTGTGTTAATTTCCATTTGCTATGGGATTTCTGTAGCTCGGTTGGTAGAGCGTTGCAGTGCCAATGCCAAGGTCATGGATTTGATTCACAGGAACACATGGACTGAAAAATTTGGGTGCGCTGCTTTGGATAAAACTGTCTGCCAAATGCATAAATGTCCATTTTGTGATCTATAATGGAAGAAATGTTAGGATCTGGATTCTGGCATTTGTCACCGTTAGGAACATTTATGAGGACACTGCCATTTGCATTAACCCATTGATATATTCAAATGCCAAGAATGCCAGGATAAGATTTCTGTTCTAGTGTTTTAAATAGACACACTGTGTCACTTCATGCCAGTTTGGTAATAGCCTTTGCTTCTTGAGTGGCCTTTAAAGTTCATTGTGTCAACATCACAAGCTATTTCAGAGTCCTTAGCATTATCATGGAAAAATTATGTGATCATTAAACACCCAAGGGCATCCTGATAATGATAGAGAATCAGATAACAGGATGGGTGAGAATGGGAAAAAAGGCACTTCATATTTTACCTAAAACATTAATTAAAGTCAATAAATGTGAAGAGCTCAGATGCAAACCCCTTTAATTAATTTCACTTTAACTCTTTCCCCGCCATTGACGAGTTATTTCGTCAATTAAGAAAAAAACATTTGCATGGAAAAATGTGTTCCTGATGAGTTTGTATGTTTATCTGTAATACCGCGATTATCCACTTACCCAATTAATACAAAAACTGAAGCAAAAAATAATTTATACATTTTACACTCCGTGTTTGTTTTGATAAGTGTTCTGAATCTGATCTCTAACAAAATTTCTTCACAAAATGCTATAATTAAACTTTTTTAATTCAAAAAAAATATTTTTGAAGAAAAATACCCATATTTAAGAGTTTATAAGCAGAGAAAAAATGTTGATAGGGTGAACCCCCCCCCCCCTGTTTTGTTTGCTTGATTATTGTTTGTTTGAAAGCAGAGGGTCTGTTCTTTCATTTTAATATATTTATACATTTATATATTTTTAGAAGAAATTTTTCCTGTAAGACATTTTGTGAAACTTTTGTGAAAATCCCACAAAAATTCTGGCTGGCAACTTTTCAAAAAAAGGCTAAAGGGGAATAAGATAATGGCAACGAAAAGGTTATTGGTCAGTAGGGGTGTCACGATTCTCCAAATCCTCGATTCGATTACATTTTCGATTCTGATGTCACGATTCAATTCGATTCTCGATTTTTAAATGCATTTTTTTTAAGACAAAAAATGATATGCCTTTATTATTATTATTATTATTATTATTATAGTTTCACATTAACATGCACATTGCGTGCTTTTCCTCGCATGGGGGTTTGTGGGCTTTACTTAACGCAAGAGAGCTTGTAGAGAGAGAATTCCTTCTTGCACACAGATAGACTTAATGCGCGCGCGTCTTGGACTCCTATTATCTGAACTAAAACCAGTGCGTCATAAGCAGCTGCGCTTCTCTCTGTCTCACGTGCATGCGCATCTCGCATCTGTCCAAAGTCTAAACATAAACTAAAGTAATAATCCTTACGTATTTGTTCAGTTTTATGCGTTTCATGCGAGCTGAGGCAAACTATACCTTTTGTTTAAAATATAACCCGCTGCATCTTGGCGGCTCTCTCGTGCACGTGCAGAGAGCTGCGCTCTCTCCGAAGGCAGATCACTAGGTAGTAATCCTGTTTATGATATGCATTTCAAGGAGTTGTAGCAATACATCCCTCGTGTTTAAAATATAAATCGCGTTCCGCTGGATGGATGTTTTTAAAGGCACTTCTGAGAGTTTATTTTCCCCCGCTTGGCAAGCCGACCGGACGTGACATGGGGGCGTGGCAGCATCGACGATCCAATTTTTTAATTCAAAGTTCGAGGTTGTGACTTAATTTCGATCGATTTCGATTTAAAATCGAAATCGTGACACCCTTATTGGTCAGTAACTGAAATGCCTTATTTTCACAAATGTCACTTTTGACTGTCTTTCGCAGCAAAACCCTCTAAGTACATGCAAAACTCTCCACTTCTAGTCTCCAGTCTCTCTTTACTGTCCATTCAGAATAAAGATAAAGGCTTAAAAATTTGGTCAATATGCTTATATGTTTGGTAAACCTCTTTAAGTAAAACTCTCTTCTGATTGGTTGAGAAATGTTCCACTGGTGTTGATTATTTTTCTGTAACCACACACCTAGCCTGTCAAATGTCTTAAAATAACCATTTGAGCAATGTTTGTGGTAACTGTGGTATAAGTGGAAGAAAAGAATCCAGTCCAAATAATGCACACAGCAGAGTCATGCCGCATTACCACCTGGGGTGTGCATTATTTTTAAATTATTCAATGGCCCGCCATCAATTATTCCTTACTTATCATTGCCCTCATAACTTATCACCTATTGTCTGATTCACATTTTTACATTTCCTTTGGTGTGTAAGTGTGTATTAGTACATGTTAACAAAATGCAAAAGGTACAAACCCCAAAGTAAACGATGACGTGAATTATTGTCTCCAATGTAAATCTCTTTGCTTGGACTACAACAAACACCCGGATTGTAGGCAACAGTTTACTTCCTGGGATTGGTGATGTAGACAAGAATGACATTAATTCCTCTCGCTTCGGACTCAGAGCCTGTAAAATAACTCCTGTCAGCTTTGCATTGTGTGAGCGAATCTTTTAAACATGTTAAGGAGCGTCACATTTCCTGCTGATGTCAGAGGTATTCAGGCCAATCACAACGTACAGATGAGCTAGCCAATCAGGCACTTAGAGCTTTTCAAATTCGTGTGTTTCAGGAAGAGAGTTAAAGGCGGAGTCCACAATGTTTGAAAAACGCTTTGGAAAAGGAAACGGGCCGACTACCAAAACACACTTATAGCCAATCAGCAGTAAGGAGCGTGTCTACTAACCGACATCCTTGCCGGGTTGTGGGGCGGGTCTATCAACAGAAGGTCCAGATTTTATTGGGGTAGAGGCGTGTTTGTTTAGGTGATTTCAAATATCAACATTGGCTTTCAAACATCATGGACTCCGCCTTTAAATCTGGAGCTACAAAATACGATATGTGGAAAATAATGGGTTTTTTAACCACAAACCACAAACACATTGCATTATACTAAATACAAAAAATAATGTTTTTAGTAACGAAATAGGTGCACTTTAACATACAGTATTACATGTGCTTTTAATGTCATTGGACACCAAAGTGTACCCTGAACATGAAAATTGTACTCTAAAAAGACATATTCTGCAGCTTCACAATCAACCCAGAAAAGTCTACTAAAAACATCCAAGTTTATTTTCTTATTAAACATTTATTACCAACATGCCCTTTACTAACAGCTCTGAAGTTGGCTCTTTTTTTCTCAGTCTACCCCCCATCCTCACCCCTTCGTACCACGTCCACCCGGTGGCTGCCGAGTCTCTGTGTCAGTGATATACCAGGGGAAAAAGTTTTAACATGCACGCCGGAGAGCTCGCAGAAAAGAATCCACTCTTAGCACACTGTCTTTAATTGTCCCTCAGAGACCGGTGGAATTGGAATCTAAGTGGAAAAGCAGTCTAAGTCTCCTATCCTTCTGTCTCTCTTTCTTCTCACCATCTCTCTGGGGTCGTGGTGCTCGAGATGGAGAAAGGAGGGGCAGTTTGTTTTTGGGGCCTTCGATGTGGCTGCCTTTATATTGTTGCAGAATCCCAGTGCTTGCTCTCTCTCTCTCTCTCTCTCTCGTGCTCTCGCTTTCTCTCTCAGCTCCACACTGTTGGGCTTTATTAACCCTCCTAAGCATGGGGGACCTAAGGGAGGTCAGACATTGGTCGTTAAAAATCTATTGTGACTCGTCGGGAAAATGAATAAATGAGCACATTATTTCCCCCCTTCGTGTTCCGCGCTGTTTGTCTAATCAAGTGCGAGCGGCGGGCGAAGTCAAGCGGGGCTGACGCGCACATTTTATTTAAGTTTTTTGGTCTGTCAGATGAGCTTAGAGGTGTAATGAAGAAAAGAGCGGTGATTTGAAATATAATCCCATTACCCTGATGAAATTACAAAGACGGTGAGAGTTCACAAATCACCCGCTGTGTTTTCTATCAGCAGTGATGCCCCTGTTGAGGTGGTGGCACCCAATGGAAGCCGGAACAACCAATGAGAAGTGACAGCACTGTAACAGCACTGAGACCGCAAAGCAGGGGAAGAAAGCAGGTGGATGGATCCCTTTGCATCTCATGCTGCTGCTGTATTTTTGCTGGTTTTTGCTTTGGTAGACTCTCAACACATTAATCACTGTTATGGCAGTGCATGTTTATTAACAATATCAACTTATAATTGATTTAAGATGCAAGCGTATTTAAAAACTAACGTTTTGATGCAGTATACTTTATATGATAGAAATAAACAGGGCACACTTGAGGCATCATGCACTTATTGCTTTTAAAATGGTCTAGCCATTACTTGGTGTTCAAAGCAAGATGGGACATGAAAAATGTCAAGCAAGTATATGAAGAGCTCAGATGACAAAAATAAGATAATGATATTGACTGAATGCTCTCTGCACACATTCAGAAAAGCAGAATCCATTAAACACCACAACAATTTTTCAGCAAAGTCCTCAAAGTGCACAGAAGATTAATAAAAAAAACGGCTGATGAATAAGATGAATAAACAAAAGCACACGTGCATTAAAGTGTAAAAGTTTTTTACCCAGTTAAAGGAGGTTTATCGAATATATTAAAATATTGACAATTTTTTTTAACCCTTTACCTTAATTCATAAAAAACAGTGACTTAAGACTTAAAGTGAATATGTTTGGCAAAAAAAACAACAACATGATCTCATGGCAAGTCGTGTTATAGTCACGAACAATTTGATTTATTTGTGTCCATGGCACGAAATTCAGCTTTTTCATGCCTTGAGCACAAATGTCTTTTTCTCGTCACTTAGCACGAATTTCTATAAATAGTTTTTTTTGCAGGGCCGGAGTGGGACTCATTTTCATCCCTGAAGTTTCATGCCTTAGAATGGCCCACTTTAGTTTACGACTGACTATTAAAATAATATAATTAAATCCTCAGTAGTTTATAAGTCTGCAGTAGTGCACTGTATTCTCTGCAGCCTTGCAATTCATTGTATTTTTCAAAAATATCATTTGCAATTCAATGCAAATACAGTAGTCTAAAACAATTATGATTTTTTCCGTAATCGTGCAGCCCTACCATAAGGTATTTTAATATTATTTAATTATTAAACTTATTCAAAAACTACTAAAAAGGAACAAATGACTTTGTGTTTCCCCCTATATTTCTATTTTTAATAAATGGTGGGTCTTCTTGAGATTACCTGTTGGGTTGAAAAAGTTTGGAAACGCCTGATAAACAATAAACATGCAAGATTTAAGTATATAGCCTATGCAGGGGAAACTGATGGAAAAATAAAAATCCTTATATTAATCTCGTTTGTATTAAGTCGCGCTCAAGTTTACTTTAAAGGTGCGTTCCATTCAACAGGGTCCCTACGAAGTGTTCACTGCTCCCTACTCCCTGAGCACGGTATATCAGTTGAAGTGGACTTCACGGACAATAACCACTCATTTGGAACGGCCTGCAAACGTCATCAAAGAAAGTCAACGACGGGCTCGCGCAGATTGATATAACATAAATATATATAGGACTACATTCATATTTTAATTTTTATTTACTATCACATTTAAAATATGTACACTATACAAAAAAAAAAACATTGAGTACTACGTAATGAAAAAGTTATGTTTATTATACACTTTAATTGACTATTGCTGCTTTTACATGACTATAAACAGAATTGAAGCCCTGCTGTAACTGTCATGCAAATATGAAAGTAAACTTATATTTGGTTAACTATGTGTATTTATGTGTTTTTATATACGATTTTCATATAATTGCATAGCGGTCTGACCGTTCTGACTGGTGATCACGTGATGCGCGCAATGACAGTTAGGTGATTATCGCTCTCCACTTTCTGTGAAGTGATGTATCGATGTTCCCTGATTCCCTATGCCATGCGCAGTGCCCTTCGAACTGAACATGTTCACTCCCTTCGGATTGGAATCTCACTTAAGATGGCTGAATACCATGTGAAGTCCACTTCGCAGTCCACTTACGGTCGAATGGAATGCACCTTAAATCTAAGTGCGCGGCAAGCGCACTCTAATGTAGACGAGTCTAAAACAAAACTCGTGTTCACAGGAGAGCGCTTTGAAAAGCAGAAGAAAGTGGCGGGTCCTGCATTGTCCGTGCGTTTTAGATGTTTATGGACCGTAATGCAAGAATTACTCTACTTATGTGGTCGGGAGTCGGGGCACAATCAACATGGGCATAAAGCGGTGGGAACATTTACCACCCGCAAATCACGCGAACCTTCAACCTGGTGGGGCTGGTTTTTCTTGTCCGTGGCATGACTTTCTTTTTCATGTCATTTTATGAATTGTTTTCTCCCCCCCAACCCTTAATTTTTAAATCATTGTCGCTTAGGGTTGAGGTTAGATTTGGGGTTTGGGTCAGGAGGTACTTTTATCTACATGTTTTTCTTCTGCTTTTATAACTATTCTCATCTGGAGTTTGAGTTGGGGTTTGGGTAAGGATGTCTAAAAGTGTAACAGAAAGTGATTCTAACCCCAAGCGACAATGGTTTAAAAAAATAAAATAAAAACTATTTATAGAAATTTGTGCAACAAAGACATTCGTGCTCAATCCACGTAAAAAAGCAGATTTTCGTGCCATGGACACAAATAAATTAATCCAATTTTTGTGACTATAACACGCTTTTCTGTGAAAATTTGTTAAATAATAATAGAAGCACTAAAGTGACATTTGTGTACATACGGCATTTCAATAACTGACTAATACTGACTTCAAAATAATCACACACACTCTCAGAAATAAAGGTACAAAAGTTGTCACTGGGACAGTACCCTTTCAAAAAGGTACACCTTTGTACCCAAAGAGTGCATATTAGTACTTCGAACTGCCAAAATGTACCTTTAAAGGTACATACTTGTACCTAAATGGTACATATTAGGACCTTTTTTAAAGGGTACTGCCCCAGTGACAGCTTCGTACCTTTATTTTTGACAGTGCAGCATTAGTTCTGATGCATTTTTCCACCCATTTTGATTGGCAGGATATATTTTGCCATTGTCATTGTCTATAAACAATTGGTCGATGTTTGATAGTGGGAATAATTGCTTTTATCTGCCAAAATTATAAGCTGATATATTAGTGCTTCTCGAATGATTTAATTGTTATGAAATTACAAGCTATATCTCACGAGAATTCGTACATATTTTATGAGTTGGCTAATTCGTATTAATTCATACGACCACATTCGTAAGTTTTTGTACAATTTGTCTTGACCCCTGTGACGTTGGGGATAGGTGTGGGGTTAGGGGTTGGATTTCGTTGTTGTTTTTTCATTAGAATCAAATTTTTGCACGATTAACTTCATATGAATTCATACAAATAAACTCATAAAATATGTACAAATTCTTGTGAGATCAGGCTGGTAATCACAATTTATTTGAACTGTGTCTACATAGCTTTTGACTTTGGATGTAATCTTTATAACATTTGTGTGATGAAAAATAATTCAGTTTTCAGTTTAAAACAACTGATTTGGGAAGGTGTGACTAACAAAATGTAAACATAAATGCAGGTTTAGACAATTTTGAATTATGCAACTTAAAAATGTAATCCATAAATTTTGCCTTTCAATCTCCAATGATACATAAAATTGCAGTTTACTTTACGTAACGTACTGTAGTTTATGTGTATTAAAAATAATTACATTTCAAGTGAAATCTGACTTGACATCTCACATTATAAACTTATATTTCATTATTATAAGCTTACTATTGTGACTTGTGGTAGGGTAAGGAGACAGGTTTGAACACTGATTGTTAATGTATTTGCACGAAAACTGATTTTGGTTTATTTTAACCAGTAGAGTTAAAGAGGGGCCATGTGGCATCAGTTTAACTTGACATGATGCGTTTGGGGTGCAATTTGATGGTTTATAGAAATAAAAGTTAGAATCTTACATGCAGTGTAAATACACCATGAGGACATAAAAGATATATCAAAAGCATTGACCATGTTAGTGAGACGTTTGTGCGGTAATGGAAAGATTATGTGCATCCTCTCTCAGGTACTTACGGTGTAATCTCACAGTTCAATCTGAGGCAATCCCAGCCAAGTGGCTATTGTGTTATTTGTGAGCTTGGAATCCATATACCCTCTTTGATTTCTCTATTTGATAAGGCTGAAACAGGCGGCTCATTTCTCAGGAAATATAATACAGTTGCATTCCGGTTGTTGCGGGCGGTAAATATTATCCTTCAGCGTGTCTGTTCTCTTTCTGAAATGCTGCTTTAATTGGTTGCCTCACGTGCCCTTTAGGAGAACATTACAGGGGGCTAATAATGCTAAAATCTACATCTGCCTATAAAATGCTATCCATTTTTAACACTAATGAAGTCAATAGTGTTTTGGTGGGTGTGAAACAGTGAGTGTGCAAGTGAAATGTGGATTAGGCCGGGGTGAGACGACGTGGCACGCTGAGGATTGCCCTTTCTCAGAATAGAGTCGTATGGAGGTTATTTGTGTCTAATTGGTGTGGTGTAATGATAATGACTTGACTGAATTGCCCTTTTAAACATCACAACCTCACATGTAGCCTCAGCTCGCCCTGACTTATTGACCACAAGGATGCATTTCAAGACTATAATGTGGCAACTTCTTCAATAATTGCATTATGTATTGCAGCTGTCTCCAATTAGGCCTGATGAATATAAAA
Organism: Misgurnus anguillicaudatus; assembly: GCF_027580225.2. Classification (NCBI taxonomy): domain Eukaryota; kingdom Metazoa; phylum Chordata; class Actinopteri; order Cypriniformes; family Cobitidae; genus Misgurnus; species Misgurnus anguillicaudatus. The sequence continues at coordinate 20,588,416 of NC_073341.2, forward strand.
TTTCAGAGTTTGGATGTAATGCAACTACTTGCAACATTTGACCGAGTACCAGTAGGCCGAAAAAAGGTCCTAATGAGAGTGTCAAACTAGTTAATATTTCTACTTCTACAGAGAGAAACCAAAATATCAGTTTATTGGCTTGTTACTGTCCGTGTTTAACAAAAATTCAATTCTCATCCCATCCCATCACCTCATCGTCCGGATACGCTCAGCTATTCCAGGCACACCCGACAGTCCGTCATGATCGGGGGAGCAGATTGTACAGAAAAAATACTTTGCTTTCCCCTCGGCCCAGTGGAAAACAGTGCTGTCATGTGCCCGTCCACGCTCAGCTTGCTTGCCCACCTTTATTCAAAGTGACAGCAGCAGGGCTGGGGACCCTCTCCTCTGGCACCAGGGCTCCAGGCCTGCCCATGCATCTCTGCAGCAGCACATTAATTCTAATAAAGCGCCGCTTTAGCGGACGAGAGTCCCGCATGGGGGTGGGGTTGCGGAACAGGGGTGCGAGAGGAGCGGTATAAATACACACTTTAATGAAAGGGAGGACATGGGCGCAGGTGGCACGGCTGGGCAGGTGGCACCTCACGCCCTTAGGCTCCTGGGCGACACCGCTGTTGCGCCATGCCCCGCTCTGGGGGGTTGAAGTGGTGAAGATTGCATTTTAATTACCAACCACTTCTTCTCTGTCCTTTACAGGGGTCACAGCCTGTACAGTACCTACAGTACTGTAGATGCATGAACAATGTGTTCTAGACTTTTGAAATAAAGCATATGTATGTTGATAAGTCTCATGATCTAACTATAAGTTCAGGAGCATCAAAGTTTGATTTCACATTGATTTCAATCTTTGACATGAACCTAGTCAGTCAATATTAAATATATCAAGATTATATTTCACAGAACGTTCTTTACATTATGTAGGATGATTTTCATGTTTTCAGAAGGAGTCTCACATTTGTGAGTTTTTTCCTTTCTGTAATGTGTCTGTATTCTGATTAAATCAGAACGTGGAGGACTCGATTTTATTCATAAGGATTTTATTGGCTGAAGGCGGGGGGCGGTACATTTTAGGATATAATGATATTATTGGTTAATATTACTTTCCCCACCTGTGCAGCTCTGATTGCATCAGTGGGAAAGTAAAAGCAAAAACGTTGTTTCAGATGCAGAGAATATTACATTTTGATGATGAAAGATGGAAAAGAGCATACAGTATCTCACTAATATAGTGAGAACAGAGACATTTATTTAGAAAGTAAATAGAGTTCATGTTGTCTTTAATTCTGCCAGTTGCATAGTTGCTAGCCTTATGCCATTCAAAATTGCTAATAAAGTAAATGAAAGGGAGGCTAATCTCCTCCAGAAAACAACCCTGTAGGTAATTTGTGCACGCAGCTTCTGTATTTCCGTTTTAAAGTTAAGCACCCTTTAGCTGACGTAAAATAATTGACAGTGTTGTGTTACGTGTCGTCATGAAATTACGTTTTATGTTACGTTATACTGTCAGAAACTTTTCCTAGTGATGAGACTTAGATTTCCTTTAGCAGTTGTTTTTATTGTAGATAATGATAAACACGGGTTATCTGAGCCTAGTGCTTCACACTGCAGTCCAACTTAAAGTATACATTTATGTACATTTTAAAGCACTGTCCCTTCAAATGGAAACAAAGAACTTAAGTGACAACTCCAAACAAAGCTTTAAAGGAAGTTGTAAACATACTCCAGATCCTGGAGTCTCACCAACCTTTACTCCAATCAACATAAATATTTCACTTAGACCACTTCACTATTAGTGAAATAAAAAATGGTTTACGCCACAGGCTTGGCATTCACTTTTCACTTAGACATTAGATGATATTAGAAGCAAATCCACCAATGGGATGAGGAACCAAGATCCATTATATATTGCTGATCCTTTATATATTGCTGTGTTCAATGCCCATTCCGGTGTAAATTATTTAATATTAAAATTAAGAGTAAAGAAGGAGAATCAAATTATCTTAAGGTGACTTTTTACATCTTGTGTGAACTTTTTACACGGTCCCTTACCCGCTCTCATTATATCAATATTCAGTTCACAAATTAACTTTTACATTTATGCATTTGGCATATGCTTTGGATAAGCGACTTACAGTGCATATATTTTATCAATATGTGTATTCACTGGATTGAACTAATGATCTTTGTGCTGCTAACACAATACTCTATCACGCACATTATTGCATTAAGATGAAAGTTTTTGTAACATCAACTGCTACCAGTAGCGGCTCTAATTTAGTAAACGCTCCTCTTGGTCATATTTGATGCAGACTGATCTCACAGAAAGTCGTGTTATAAAATGTTATTAATTTTATTAATTTATTACCGAAATTCAGTTTTTTTTGGTGCCTTGAGCATGAATGTCTTTTTCGTGTCACTTGCACAAATTTCTATAAATAGTTTTTTTGTGTCCGTGGCACAACTTTCTTTTTTGTTTCATTTTATGTATTGTTTCCTCATAGTTTTTGCCTATTTTCTTACCATTGTCGCTTGGGGTTGGGGTTAGAATCACTTTCTGTTACATTTTTAGACATCCAAACCCAACTCAGGTGAGAATAGTTTTAAAAGCGTTAGGGTTAGAAAAACATGTAGAAACCATTACATAAAAGCACATCCTAACCCAAATCTAACCCCAACCCCAAGCGAGAAAAAACAATACATAAAATGACACGAAAAAGAAAGTCGTGACACGGACACGAAAAACTATTTATAGAAATTTGTGCGAGTGACACGAAAAAGACATTCATGCTCAAAACACGAAAAAAGCTGAATTTCGTCCCATGGACACAAATAAATGAATAAATTTTTTTTTGTGACTATAACATGACTTTCCATAAGATCATGAGGAAAGTAACAAGTGACCTATTTTGTGTATGAGTTAAAGGAGAACAGAAAGTATGGTTTTATTATAGTAAAAGTGTAGTAACCATGTTTTTTGGTGTATTGATTACCATTTATGAAATCAAGGTTTTTCAACAAATGATGCCCATATTTACAAGATGTAGTATAAAGGGGGTCGCACACCGGCCGCGTAGCTCAGCGCCGCGCAGCTTCGCGCAGCGCCGCACAGTTCTAAAAAAATTGAACACATTGTTTTTTATGAGTGTACGCACACCAGCGCCGACAGGTGCCGCATGTCCGCGGTGACCAGCTACGACTTAAGAAGTTGCTCATATCCCTGTCGCGGCACAGAGCGTCACTCACATAGTATAACATTGAAAACATCATATTTCTCCCAAATCATTAACGATTAACATTGGCTGCTAATGTTTATTTAGCATTTTGAAGTAGACGCTATCTGACGAAGCTCGCGCTATTTAATGTGCACTTCCGGTTTACAATACTTCCGAGTTGTCCTAGACGCGTCTCGCCACGACGCTGAGCTGCCCGGCCGGTGTGCGACCCCCTTAAGTCTCAGGCATGATCACAATGTAAAATTAACCAGTCAGTCAGTGGTTGTGGGCGGGGCTTTGTTTGTGTGACATCACATTAACAGGAGAATCAATATGAGAATCTCATAGAAGACTGCTGTGGTTTAATGGGTATTAAATAAAGGAGAGGGTGAATTTTTTTCTTTGTAGGGGTGTTGTGTACACACTGCCAACACACATTTATTCCCAAACACATTTGTAAAAGTAGATTTAGCATAATATGTGCCCTTTAAACTGTTTTCTGTTGCAAAACCGTGGTCAGTTTTTGACAAGCATAGTTTGTCTGCCACAACTTCCGAGTCCAAATGCTCCATCAGATGCCTTAAGCAAACAACAAGCTATGCTAATATACACTGACAGTGCAGTGTCAAACTACTGGAAAATTGCAATCCTTACCTTTATCTCCTTACTGAAATCCTAGATGACAAGAAAGTAATTAATCTTTTATGAATTTTTAAAGTATTGTTGTCTGGGACGCCATGAGCTTGGACAATGTACTGTTCCCCTCAAGTTTAAAAAAATATAGCTTATATGTGTAATATGAATAAATAACGCTAATAAACAGCTGTTAAGGCTTGGACCCAAGAATGGTACGTCTTACATCATGACTTAACAAGCGAATAGTAAATTGGTTTTCAAGTTTTATGTATATTAAAAGTACTTTTGTAATAGTTAAGAAATGTTACCCAGTGTAATTATCTTTAAACACCGGGTTTAAGAAGTTTTGGGAACATGTATTTATTTCTATCTATTATTTCTCTGTAGAAAGTTGTTTTGAACTGTGACAAAAGTAGCAGTCTGAGTTATCCTCCGAATGCAAGGGAAGTTGACATATTTACAACCTGCACTCCTCAGTCCCTGAATCATGTGTATGTCCAGTGTATTTCCATGGGGAAACGGTGGAAATGTACAGCTTCACTCATGTATTAAACCACCCCGGAGGCCCATTCATTAAAGCTCACTTAAAGCTGGAGTGAGGTCCACACCTGGTTTTCTTCTCTCATTTCTTCACACATTCTCTCTCTCTCTTTTTCCTCTTTCTCTCTCCTGGGGTGAGCCATCCTTCTCTCCTCGCAGTGCTAACTCAAAACTCCTGACGTTTTAAATGTTTCTTTTCTGGGATTCGGGTTTCGGCGACCTTGGTCGGAGATGCTTTATGGATTTGACCTGGGAGTCCCCTCGACAAGCTTGGCTCCTGGTTCAGCAAGGTGATGGAGGGAATAAGCGAAGAAAAGGATGAGTAGGGGAACATGAGGGTTGGGGGGAAGGGACGTCTGTAAGCACGAGACAGGTGAGGCTGCATCCCCCCTTTTTCCATCCCGTTGGGGAGGAGAGACTTCGGCACGCCAGCACAGATGTTGTTGCATTGTCTGGAGTTTCAGCCCAACGGGGAGCGAGCTCTCATTAGCTATTGTCTTCTACCCACCGTAGATTCCTGTGATAAATGCAGCGGTCGCCGGTACCTCGGTTGCAAGAGGGGCTTGTGTTACTTTTCCCTCTCAAAAAAGAACGTCCCTCAACAAGTCTGGTTCGCTTCAACGTTTTTCTTCTCCTTCCGACTTAGTACATATTTTATCATGTTAACGTGTCTAAGGCTTAGTACTCTACAACATTCAAACTCACTCCTGTCTGTCAGCACGCTATATACGGGCTCCCATCAACCGCACTGTATTTGTCATAAAAGCGTACCTTAATGGTGAAATCATTGGTGTGTGTGGAATAAAGGAAGTCATTGATGTTTTATGAAGATTAACCATCATCTGGAGCAGAAAGCGTGCTGTCAGGCAGGGTCGTATACTTTAGGAATCCACCCAAGGTATAATGTACCATGAAACAATCCCATGATTCCCTAGGCCCGAAATCTGAAATCAACATCATTTGGAAGGACCACGGCTTCAATATCTCTCCGCAAGGAATAATGTAAGAGACTATGTTAGATTTTCCACTTTAATTTACACACTTGAAAAGACATGAAGACCACGGCATTGTTCCTATAATCCTTTTTCCTAGCTTCTCTCCCCAGCCAGGGCCGTGAACACATTGCAGTGCCCGAGGGCGGTAGCATGGACAACCTGTGCTCTCCTCACATGAGTGAGCGGCGAGCGGTCCAGGGATCCGAGCTGGCACACTCAGCCAAACAGGTGTATGATGGAAGACAAGGGCTGTGAAGGGTGAATTTTCTTACGTGGAGGTAATGTTGCTTTTGGAGTGAGTCTTGATATTTTGGGCCTGACTCAAGAAGCTTTTGTGCACATTGCAAACTGTCTGTTTTAATGGAGCTGCCTTAAAGGTCTGATTATATTTTCATAATTTATTTTATACTACATACTTTTTCTGCCAGAGGCACAATGACATTGTTCTCATTTCAAGTTGCACTATTGAGTTGCAAAGTGTTAGCTTTGACCTGTAATGTCTTATCACTAATGGTTATTTTTTTTGGTCTCCAGTGTCTCAGATATTTCGCCTGAGAAAAAGACCAAATGTCTCCATTAGAGTTTTAGAAGAGATCTCAACTGAGCTCAGTTGCCAAGTCTGCAATAAAAAGTCAATATTATTGAAGATTTCAATATGAGCCAACATTTCTCATCAAATTTCCCCAAACCCTGATTATTTTACCTATTTAATCTACATTAACGTTACAGCTTTATACTCTTAAAGAGGACATATCATGAAAATCAGCCTTTTTCATGTTTAAGTGCTATAATTGGGTCCCCAGTGTTTCTATCAACCTAGAAAATGTGTAAAAGAACAATCCAGTAACTTAGTTTTGGTAAACCATTCTTTGCAAGCGCATGAAAAAATAGGTTGTTGAAATTTGGCTCTCCTTATGATGTCAGAAGGAGCTCTTATTATAATAATACCACCCCTTAATATGCACTATCCAACCACAGCACTGCCATGTAGTGCAGAGAAAAGCACAATTGAGTTTTAACAACCACCATCATTGTGATCAGTGTTTGAATTTCATCAGCTCATTTGCATGTTAAAGGACACACCCAAACGGCACATTTTTGCACACACCTACAAAGTGGCAATTTTAACATGCTATAATAAATTATTTATATGGTATTTTGAGCTAAAACTTCACATATGTGCTCTGGGGACAGTAAAGATTGATTTGACATCTTAAAAAAGTTTTGTGCCATGGCCCCTTTAAAGAGGACATATCATTAAAATATCCCTTTTTCCATATTTAAGTGCTATAATTGGGTCCCCAGTGTTTCTATCAACCTAGAAAACCTAGTAACCTAGTTCTGGTAAACCATTTTCTGCAAGCATGTGAAAAAATAAGTAATTGAAATTTGGCTCCTCTTGTGATGTCAGAAGGGGATAATACTGCCCCTTAATCTGCACTATCCAACCACAGCACAGCCATTTAGTGCAGAGAAAAGCACAATTGAGTTTTAATTGCAACAAACCACCATCATTGTGATCAGTGTTTGAATTTCATCAGCTCATTTGCATTTAACAGGACACACCCAAAATGACACATTTTTGCTCACACCTACAAAGTGGCAATTTTAGCATGCTATAATAAACCATCTATGGCGTATTTTGAGCTACAATTTCACATATGTACTCTGGGGACACCAAAGTTTTATTTGACATCTTAAAAAAGTCTTGTGAAATGTCCCCTTTAATGTATTTTAACAATGGTCTTATTTGTTTCTATTTAAATTTCTCCTAAGCAATTTTAGGAAAAACAACTAAATGAAAAACAAACGAGAACTCCATCTGACATCCTTAACTACCAAAAACCAACTTCTGAGCAATAACATTTCCTCTGGGAAACTTTGGTATTTGTTTCTGTACTATTACCTTATGCGTAAAATCTTAAAGCTACTGTTATTTAGTAATGTGTGTCTAAAGTATGCAATTATGCCTATAGACTAAAGGTTTCACGAAGCGCAACCATTTCTTGGGTTTATAGTTTAACAGGTTAAACTAACATTACGAAACCGTAAACATTTCTTGATGAAGCTCCGGCTGTATGTCAACAGATATTACCCTATACCTTAATAACATAACCCCGCACTCCAACCTCAACTAGAATAAATGACTCGACTCTGCATTAAACAGAAACAATGTCTTGCTGTCCACAGATGTCTGACTCTTAATAATGGAGTGTAAAAAGCCGAGTTAGTCTCACTCTACACATTGGAATAAAGAAATGACACAGACTCCCTTAGGAGTCACTAAGCCACTGGACATAAATCTCCAACAGTCTCGCTCTTGATGGCTGGACCTTGGGTTACCATAAGAGCCCATGCTAGTGGTTATTAAGTGAAAGTTTCCAATCGATAGCCAGAGAGGTGTAATCAGGGTGGGTTTAATTGCACTGGGAGACAACATTTATTCACGTTATTGCCTTGGCTGTCCAGAGAGGGTTCATTTCCGCTTGGCGCCTATTTCTCTCCTGCTCATGAACCCGTTGGATTAGAGTGGAGAAATGGATAAGAATGACCCTAACCTTTGACCCCTTCACCTTTTTAGTGTAAGGTCACTCCACTGAAATAGATTTTTAACTCAATGCATTAAAAATATAGCTATGGCAGAGCCATTGCATGCACAATAAAGGAAGGGTACAAAACGGCCATTTTATGAAGCTTGTCTTATCCCAAAAGATGAGCCTCTGAAGTATATTAAAACACTTTGTTTTTTAAGTTTTAGCCAGTGAAGTCTAGGAAGTGGAAATTTGATAGGTTTAATATAAACAAAGGAACGGGTTCATGGCACTTATACCAACAACATACAAAAAACATATTATGGTTTCTAATTTAAAGTGTATTTACATTATATTTTATGTACGGTACATTTACATTTAATCTGAAGCGACTTACAAAAGTGTAAAAAAACTGTAGAGCGATTCCTTGTGTTATTTGTATATATATGGATAACAATGATATGGCAATAAAACAAGCAATATATGAAGAGTTTCGTTGCAAAACGAGATAAATCAATTTTTTTTACATTTTTGTCAAAACATGTTTATTATTATGTTATCATGTTATTATATTGTTTTATTGTGCTACTTAGCTGTATTTTTTAAGTTATGAAGGTTTAAATCAAAACAAACCAACTGCAGTTGCATTGAAATCAATTGGAATGCACAACCAAAAAACGAGATTTCTGAACAATAAAAAAAACGGTGGTTATCTCGTTTTGCAACGAAACTCTTCATTTTGACATCTAAAGATACTTTTTGTAATACCACACTGTAAAAAATTTTGCCGTATTTTTACGGTAAAGAGCTGGCAGCTGGGGTTCCAGCAGTGCACCGTAATTTTACTGTTTCATTACCGTATTCTAAATAACGTCTGTGCTGTAAGTTAACGGTAAAATACTGCAAGCAGCTTTTCAGCTGTGTACCGTAATCCTACGGTTTCATTACCGTATTCTAAATTACGGTTGTTCCTTAAATTTACGGTAAAATACTGGCAGCAGGGTTTCCAGCTGCGTACTGTAATCCTACGATTTAATAACCGTATTTTGAATTGTTGCTTTGTAATTAAACAATAGAATGGAAAATATAAGATAACATATAATTACCAAATAGATTTTGTGCAAAAAGAACAGTCTATAGACATATTTAAACACATTCAATTTATTATTATTCATACACAAATCATTTAAGGTCATGGAAATGTTTTTGGAAAAACTTGAAAAACTTGTAAAAACTTGTAAAAACGTGAAAACTTGTAAAAAACGTCTTTTCCCAGGTACAGGTCAGGAAGTCTGAAAGATAAACATAAAAAACCTTGGTAAGCAGTGTGTTAATAGTAACATTTAATACTACAGGTGGCAGTGTTAAAGGGATAGTTCACCCCAGAAAAAAAATTCTCACTATTTACTCACTCTCATGTAGTTACAAGCCTGTATAAATTTATTTGATGAAGGAAGATATTTTGAGGAATGTGTAAACAAACCATTCATGAGCCTCATTCATTTCCATTTTGTTCCTACCATGAAAGTAAATGGGGCTCATGATTGGTTTGGTTACAAACATTTCTCATAATATCTTTGTTCATCAGAACAAAGAAATGTATACAGGTTTGTAACAACATTAGAGTGAGAATATGACACAATTTTCATTTTTTTGCGTGAACTATCACTTTAAAGGAATAGTTCACCCAATATTAAAGGCGGAGTTCATGATGTTTGAAAGCCAATGTTGATATTTGAAATCACCTAAACAAACACGCCCCTACCCCTATAGAATCTGGACCTTCTGTTGATAGACCCGCCCCACACATACGCAACCCGGCAGGGATGTCGGTTAGTAGACACGCTCCTTACTGCTGATTGGCTATAAGTTTGTTTTGGTAGTCGGCCCGTCTCCTTTTCCAAAGCGTTTTTCAAACATCGTGGACTCCGCCTTTAAATGCCATCCTAGGTGTATATGATTTGCTTTATTCAGCTAGGCCGACAACAAACGATTATTTAGATAATCTATTAATTAAACGATGAATCGACTATTCAACGATTATTATCATCTACTATTTTAGCTTTTCAATTTGTTAAAGTTAAGTATAATACCTAGTTGTTTTGTTGTATAATACCCAGTTGTTGTCATTTTTTATTTTAGTTCACTTGCATTTTGTGCAGATATATGCACCTTGTATAATATATTTATATTGTTTCAAGGCTTAATATTATGTAGAGTGCGTCATATAGAAAGTGCTTTTGTTCGTGTTTATTAACCCTTTAGTTTCACTTCATCACGCAGCTATTCCTGTTAGGGTTCCTGACAGATGAAACATTGAATTAATTAATAAACATTGAATTAATTAATGATAGCACTTAGCTTAGCCCAGATCATTTAATGGTACCAAACAAAGATGAAGTTAGAAATGTCCAAACACATCAATGTTTCCCTATTTAAAAGTAGTTATGTGACTTCAAAAAAACGAGTTTAAAGACTATATTTTATGGCGTAATAGCACTTTTGTGAGTACTTTGACTCGGCGCAGTAACACCCTCCCTCTCCCATTTTGAGAGTGAGAAGGGGAGCGGACTTTTCAGGCGAGTCGAAGTACTCCCAAAAGTGCTATTACGCCATAAAATACAGTTCCTCTTTTAAATCCGCTTAGAAAAGCGATACGTTTTATTTTGTACCACCAAACTTGCTCGTATAACTACTCGTCTTAAATAGGAAAAACGTTGATGTGTTTGGTCACTTTTAACTTTATCTCTGAGTGGTACAATTGAATGAATGGGGCTAAGCTAAATGCTATCGAAGTGTAGCAGCGCGCTCCAGTGCTTACGTGCACGTACACAGATGACAGAGGGATTTATCAACAATTCTTAGTTAAGGTAATAACATATTTTAATATTGAAAATGAGTAGACTATTCCTTTAAACTTTTGAATTAGACGCAACTGTTTGTGTTCGCTGAATTGCTTATGAATCCACGTGCAATGCTAGTGCAACAGCTGTTTCAAATAAGTGCTTCAGCCAGTGGCGGAAATCTGCAAGTCCCAAGTTGAGTAACCGTCTCTTTCTCAATTTAAAGCGCTGCTTGAGTAAATGTTTTTTTATTATTCTTAACGAAAAACACAACAACAAAACAATCTAGCTTATATTAAACATTACATATGTAAATTATAACACAAAAAAAGTAAGCACGCGGCTTCTGCCATCGTCTGGTCAGTTAGCTTGTCTTGCACACTCTGAAAGTAATAAATGAAATCTGACACCTGCTGCTCTGTGACGTGACGCGCGTTTAGCTCCACTGAATTCACGATTCAGTTGTTAGTGTTTGCTCTCTCTAACGAAACTAAATGATTTAATTACAAAAAAAAAAAAAAACGACGGAAGACGGTGACGCGGTTGGCAAGTGATCTAACCGGTGGGAGGCTGAACTTGACGGCACGACGGTTTAAGTTGATTTTCAAGAAAGCCGTTGATTTTTTTTCCGCTTCTGGGTCCTCTGTTTCAGAACCTGGCAAATACTCAGATAAGCCACGGGCTAGTTGGTTAAATTAACCCAGAAAAGATTTTTGCTTATACAAAACTAAGTTTAAGGTTTGTTTCTTGCCCAGCCCACAGTATACAGTCAGACAACAATACCTGTAATATAGCTTATGGCATGATTTGCGTGGATTATGACAAATTGCGTGGACCCACCCATCTTTCTGCCTCCGCCACTGATTAGTTCTTCAGCGTTTTAAATTACTATTTTATTTTCTGCGAACAACGCTTTTCGGGAATGAACGGAGGTGAGAAATGTAAGACTTGGGTAAATTAAATTTAAGACCTAGGATAAAAATCTGGGCGCTTTTTAACCCTCTGGGGTCTAAGGGGTTTTTAGGGCCCTGGAGAAGTTTTGACCTGCACTGACAGACGCGCGCATTAAGTGCAGGTACGTGCAAGAAGGAATTCTCTCTTTACAATCTCTCCGCTTAAAGTGAAGCCCACAAACCCTCATGTGAGGAAAAGCATGCATTGTGGGTGTTAATATAAAACTATGATGATAAAAATAATAACCATTCGCCAACTATCGTCTTGACTATCGCCATGAAAGCCTGCCATTGGCGATATGTCGGAAGATCGTCGATACACGATACTATCGTCTATCGGCACAACCCTAATGTTTGCAATCGCATCTTTTATAAGAATACCACAAAGCGCGTCAAATATGAGGCATCGTGTGTTTGTGTGTGCGTTTGGAGGTCGATCGCGTACTGTTTGATGAAGCACACACACTCGCGTCTGGAGATAACTTAAGTTACAGTCGTGAGTAAACAAGTAGATGTCATGTTACCAGCACTTGGATTAAAACTCAACACAGCACTGAATGGCTACAGAGACGGAGTCTCCATTGACTGGGGTTGACTAACGAATATGGATGATCTCTGCTCTTCTCTTTAATGGAGTGGGGCGTGGCTCATTATAGATAATGCAGTAACAGGAGAAAGACGGTACATCTCCCTCTTCTAATACAGTTAAAGGAACAGTATGTAAGAAATTTATATCAATTAATCATAAAATGGCCCTGATATGTCACTAAACATTAAGAAAAATTTTCATTTCAAATACTGACTTCACTGACAATGGTGGTCTGGCCAAGATATTGTCATTTAAAAAGTGGAGTTGCAGCCCTCAACTGATGTTTATGTTGTCATTTTGTGTATTGGCCACCAGTTGGGTGATTGCAGTACCAGTTTTAGCCACAAGTTTTGTTATTGCAATACCAGTTTTGGCCACAGTCCTACATACTGTTCCTTTAACAACGAATTACAATATTTGTTTTCGATTTCACTTAAATCATTTAAAAGCAGACATTCCAAGCATTATGAAGACATTTATCTTTTGTTTTTATGACAAGTATTCGTTAAGTTACAGTTAATTTTTCTGACGCGTTTCTGAAAGGACTTCACTGAGGGAGAGAGAACAAAACGCGCATTGTTTATTTTCTTAGTTTTGCGAAAAGCACAAAATTCAGTTTTTATTGGGAGTGGACAGAAAAAAAACTAGACACTTTAACGTTTTAAATTATGTATAAATCATATCTGGATGTCCAATATCAGCAGAGTTATCTAAGTCTCTTTGCGGAGTGATTGAAAAATAAAGAGTTTGTGGCGCCCGCTGGAACCCTGGTTAGTAGTGTATTACAGAGTATGGTAGAAAATGTGTTAAACTGGAAACAAGTACAGAAATATTTGCAAGTTTACTTGCCTAAATGAAATCCCATTCGAAATCCATGAGATTCTTCAGTAGAGAGGCAACCTTTGGATTAACCGTTGCAGATTTTTTGTTCACAACCTTGCCGGTCTTCTTGGAGAGTACCTTGCCTTTGCAGGTCTTGGAGCCTCTTTCCGGATTAATGCGAATGAAGCGTCTAAAGATGGTTGTGTAACAAATTACCACAGAAAACAATAACCATTTGTTAATCAATCTGATTGAAGAATTCAGATAATTCTAAAACAGTAAAATAACATACTTAGTGAGTCTTAAGTGACATACCTTTGAAGAAATTCCAATGTGCAACTAGCCTCCTCCTGATACTGCAGATTGAAGACATAGTACACAGCAAACACGGTTGCAACTGCTGTCAAAAAAGTTGACTGAACACATTCACAAATAATACGACCCTCTAGGCTTATCATCCATCGTACAGGATTTGCCTGTCCTTCCATGCCTAAAATGAAAATAATGAACATTTTCAAAACTTCTGAACATCTTATTTTAAATAACTGCATTTGAGATGGTTTCATTTTAAAAGTTTGTTACCACTAGGGATGATCTTCGATTAACTGTCGATAAGAATTTAATCAATAAACTTAACGATTGTTGAGTAAGCAAGATCATGCATGTGTGTGCGATGCCTGCGTTAAACCCATACAACCGGAGAAAAAAAGTTAAGCTAGCGTGTAGAAGTTAAACTAGCCATGATCACAACGATGCTTGATGCCAAGCACACACCTGGGCTTTTTAACATCACGCGAGACGAGGCTGGCAGCCAACGCAACATGATGACATCTGCAGTGAATCTAAAAGGGTCCGATGCAGAAAATGCAAATAAGGTTAGCATCCTGAAAGCAAAGAACTCTCTTAAGGGAAGCCTGCAAGATTAACATAGCAACGGTGCTATACACAGGGACGGAGACCAGAAGCTGTTTTTAATGAACAAATTAAAATGTAATCTTAAATTTTGGCAAGAAACTGTAAAATGTAAACTGTAACTGACTGTCATTACACTCTGAACGCCCGCAACATATCATTGATCATCATTATTGACTGGCTAAGGTGCTGCACACTAGCCAAGTTGACTGTTGTGTGTTTTCTAATAGAAGTTTTGCCATCTCCATAATATAAGTATCTTTGCTGAAAGTATGCCGCAGGTGTCAGCTGAGGTGACAACAGGAAAAGTGACCTTCGTGTGCTTCTTGGATATAATTACAACAAACAGTGTATCAACAACTCAGAAAGCGAGGTGAACAACTAGAAAAATAACACTTTATGATAACGAAAATGTCATGGACGCATGGACTGTTGCAGAGTGCCCGTATGAAGCAGAGTTATACACTGTCTATTAGTCATTATGTTTTATTACGAGATTAAATTGATAATTTTTATCAAAACACACTACATTGACTCATTTTACAATCCAACTAGCATGTTATTTACACAAAATAAAATATTTTAATTCGCGCAAGGAAGCTGGTGTTTTTATGCACACTTTTATGTCATTGGCTATATGCCACTGCAGTGAAGGCTTATTGCACTATTACTTTTAACATTTTTTTTGATTGATTGATCATTAATTTAAACATTAATCGAATATGTGAAATTGCATAAATTGACATCCCTAGTTACCACAGAAGTGCTTCTACAGTTTCATTGTATCTGATCAAATTGTTATTAGGATGTGAAATACAAACAAGACACTAACCGAGCAAAATCAGACGAGGACTGGCGGGTAGACTGAGTGTCTTCTCAACATCAGATGCAGATGCAGCAACCTTTAGAGAACACAAAATACTCAAAAAAATAATACATACGCATAAATACAAAAATAATTTACTAAAGTGGACTGGAAATGGAGTACTTACGTCTGCATGCAACACCAGACCATCTTCATGTTCCTGAAAATGGGACATCAGAAGCCTGATAAGCAGGTGGGCCATCTCTGTGTTATCAGCCTGGGACAAAACAGTCTTCATGTTTTCATTCTTCGATCTGCTTTTAAAATACTCAATCATGGGCTTTTCACATTCTTTCATGGACATTTCAAAAGCATTCAGAACGTCAATGTCTGTAAGCATCTTGAAGTGGGTGCAGATAGACTTCTGGTTGAAGAGGTAAGGCCAGTGGCTCCTAATGTCTGCAACTGAAGGTGCTGGTGTGGAATTTATTTGTTGACGCAACAGACTAAATGAACTTTCCATTAGAGTCTTTACTTCTGCTTTTTCTACACCAACATTCCCCTCATGACTATAAATGTCTAGTAGTCGCTGACGTTTACACTCTAATGTGTCTGCTGTCTCTTCAGGTGGAGGCTGAGGTTCAAATCTTACACAGCCATAGATGTCAGATGGCCCTCTCTTACATCCTGTGTTTGGCTTTGCTCTATGCATTACAAAGCTACTGTCACGGTTCAAATTTTCAACTCGTGCCTTCACCTGTAGGAGAAGTGATGTATATCCTTCTCCTATTAACAAGCCACTTGGAAATGTATCTCCAAACGTTTTGGGGTACTCCCTTACAATCTTTTTGCAGACTGTAAGACACTGAGCTCTTGTTGGGGAAAGTTCCAATTTGCGCATCTCATCTACAAGAATTCTCACCATCTGACGCCTTTCTGCTGGTTTAGGCCTTTTACCTGTAGATATTGCTGAACGGATTTCAGGAGGCATCTTGTCCCAAGGGACTTGAAATGTTTCAGGCCACATTTTGGAAATGCCGGACACATGTGTAGTGTTTAGGCTTGGCCTGGCTGTCTCTGAGTGAGATGCAAGGCCAGATAGGCCATGTGCCTCACTTGACAGAGAAGATGATGAGGGACATGCTGATGGACCAGGCCCCACTTCTAAATTCAGAGTAACCATCTCAGTTTCTGGAACAATACAAAGTATCAAAAGCACAAATAGAAATTAAGAAGATTATGTTTAAAAAGATATACAATTCTCATTTATTATATCACAAATCACAATTTACTCAAAATATGCTGCTAGTTATTAGAACAACAAAAGCACATACATAGGGCCCTATGATTTCAATGATGCAAAAAACGTGGACAGAATCACAATATTAAAGCATAAAAATGGAATTTATTGCACAACGCGTAATGTCAGAAAAGATAGAGTATAGACGGTTTCATCGGACGCACGTGATACACGTCTGGATCCGAACCTTTCTTCCGGTTTCATTTTTTTAATGGTCTGACTAGTTGCTAAACTGAACTCTTGAACAAATGCCTCGTCGAAAATAACAAATGTTTTGGTTTCCCAGGTAATCTATGTGTTGTTTTTTTGCTTGTTATATAAATAAACTACGTTTAAAGAACTTTGTTGTTATTTATTCTTAGCAGAGTTTACCGGAAGTTACGTGTGGACCACGACAGCCTCTTGTTTATGTCGTTACTGCTGAAACGGTCTATACTCTCTTGCCGCATCCGCCTTGCACGCATACACATCAGCACCACTTTGAACGTTTATTTGCAGGATATTCACAAATTTAGAAAATATTAAGAGAAGTAGACATTTGTTTACCATTTACCATATTCTTCAGACACGAGGGCTCACAAAGTGCGAACACAGTGAGCAGTCAACCCACGTGATCAATGAACTACATTTTCTTTCTTGTTTAAGTGAATATAAACAGCTGGATGTTTATCAGTATTACAGTACAGTCTTAAAGCTGTCTTGGGTCTAAGTGACAGAACCCTGCTGCTTTTTAGTGATGCACCGAAAATGTTGTATTCACTTGGCCGAAAACCAAAACTGAAGCCGAAAACGTTTTTTTTTTTTTTTGCTTAATGCAAACTCAAACTGTAAACACATAACCTATTTAGCAAAACAAAGTTGTGCAGTACTATTCACATTTTAAAGCTGCGGTCGGCAACTTTTTTGATCATATTCACTGAAACCAACACTATGCTCCAATAGTAACTAAGGAAAAACCCTGCGCTTCTAGCTCCACCTAGAGCCTGTTATTTGTTTTGCAAAATCCCACCGCTCCTGATTCACTTGGTCCAATCAGAGCAAGCCGGTTCATTTGGTCCAATTAGCACAGACCGGTTCATTTGGTCCAATCAGCCCAGGGCTGTGTAAAATCTGCCTGTCAATCACAGTACCTGCACTAGCCACAGATCCCCCCTCCCTCTCGCACACGTTACAATTAGGGCTGTAGCTATCGATTCCTTTTGTAATCGAGTAATCTAGCACTTAATCAATCGATTAATCAGATATTTTTTTTTTTACCAAAACCTAAACAAAAAATGCATAACGAAAATTATGAGACTGTAAAATGATCAAGCATTTGGCTTTTATTTCTTAACAAAACAGAGGTATTGACATTTGGCTTTTATAAAAAAAAAACAGAGGTATTGATTCCAACTCAAACATTTGGCTCCAAAACTAAGCGTATTTATTGCTATTTTTACCCATTTACGGTTTATGCCAGTGCCAACAATTAAGCAATTTAATTTATTAATATGCACAACAGGTTTCATACTGTAATCTAGCCCTGACATCAAAGTAAATATCTGTTTTATGAATATTTCTACACCTGCAGTAGGGATGGGCAATATAAACGATATGCAATATAGACGATACAAAATTGGCATACAATAGAGATTTTAAATCTATGCACTATCGCGATAATGCTTGTTGATGATGCAATCTACCCACGAACTTTAGAGCCACGAGCTGCAGCCGGCTTCAATGCATCATCATATTCGTCATTTTGAATAAACATGGATGAAAGCGTCAGCAAAACAGAGGAGCTCATGAAAAAGACAGATGCAACATCTATTATTTGGACTTAAGCCGTCCAACAAGCAGCAGAAAAATATACTCTGTAGAGCAGGGGTGTCCAATACGTTGAGGCAATGCTGGTAGATCGCACATAAGTTAACTGCTGCTAAAACACGCAGTATATATATGCAGTATATTCCTCACAAGCATTTAAAGTGTTTAGTGTTATTAAAATAATTAACTCTGTTTTTTACCAGATAGATCTTGTCGGCTTTATCATTTTAAAAGTAGATCACCACACAAAAAAGCCATATCGCCCATCCCTAACCTGCAGCATTTACCATTAGGCTACTAACAAATAATATATAATTTCTGGGGTGAGCCTATTTGCTATGTTAACCTAGCAACCTGTGTGTGTATGTGTGTGTGTGTATGTGCTCGTGCACTCGTGCTGTGCGTGAGGAAGAGTGACGCCCCAGTCAGACCAGTTGCTTCATTGCAGTTTGGTATGGCAGAAATACATACATTCATTTTCAATAGAACGCTGCATTTGGCTTGCATCATTTGCATTGTGGTGCATTTTAGGTGAAGCATCCATTCGAAAAATCGCGTCACAACATCACGTCCCGGTGTATACAGTGACTGCATACTGAATTATTGTTATTAATTAAGTTTAAGCATATGTGATGCAATGCCGTGATATTGATCTGAATGACGCTTGAGAGAGACAACGGTGCATGCGTGTGAAGTGGTTGAACGTGAATACGTTTAATACTTGAAAACATCAAAGCTAAACATCATATCTATTCAAACCGCATCACGGCATCGCTATAAATACAGTATGGGATTAAAATCAGCAAACATCAAAGTACAGGCTTATGCTATGTTACCTTGTTTCAGCGACGCTTTGGTGAAACAGCAGTGGATGTTTTCGGTTCAGGTGCTGAATGTAATGTAATGATAAGAATGTAATGATCCCAAACTTTAGACATTCTCTGCCGTTTATGGACATCTTTACTCTCCGCCATCGCGCCAAATAAATTCAAAATGTATCACGCGCTATGTGAGCTTCCTGAACATTGAACAACGGTCCGTGTGAATCAGATTCCTGCGCGTATAGTGCGCGTCATAGGAATTTAACGAGGCTTCGAGGCAGAATTTTTGTAATCGAGGTAATCGAGTAACTCGATGAATCGTTTCAGCCCTAGTTACAATATCACGTGCATCCGCCTGAAGTTCACAGGTATTTTGGATTGAACGCAGCATGATGGCGGAGAAAACATTCACTAACAAACTGCCCGTAATAATATCGAACCGGCATTTGAAATGTGGAAAAATCTACGAGATTATAAAGGGTTCAAGCTGGATGCAGAGCTTGCCACATTCTTGACAGGTAATTGTGCTTTATCAACCATTGATTGTATTTCGGAGTGTTATGCAAGTAATCTAAGTATTCTTGCCAAGTATGCATTCACAATAATACTGGTGCACACGCACTGCTTGTTAGGGAGACGTGTTTACCATTTTGGAAGGAGGCTGATAAGTTGAATCAGGTGTTTTGAATAAGAAGATATCTAAAACTTTTTGGGAGGGGGGGCTCGGGGACCAGGATTGGGAAGCACTGGTTTAGGAGAACATATAGGTATGTTTAATCAAGTAAGTATGCTAAATATTTTTCTGTCATAGTAAAAAACCTTTAGTGTGTAGATGGTTATTTTGGGAATTATGCGCTTGACCGGACTTTATGCACATTCTGGGTGCAGAATTGATGCTCCTAAATCATGTACACGCTACTTTTATGGGCTTTCTGGGTGCAGAATTTATGCCTTTGAAGCATCCTCTCATGGGAATCCTCGCACTGCAATGTAGTGTTGCTTTCGTCAACGAAAAGTATGACTAAATATAGTCATCAACGAACCTTTTTCACGTGACAAAAACGAGACAAGACGCAACAAAAATGCTGCTCATGTGACAATGACTATAATAAAATGTATAATGCAATATTGTTGACGAATAAAAACGAGACTAAAAGTGGTTTACAAAAAAAAAAAACTAAGCTAAAATGTCTCATGTTATATTGACCCCAAGGGACAGATTAATAAAAAAAAAATTACATTCCTTTAGAACAACCGAATCAAGCTAAGTTTTTTTTGTGTATGTAAAGATAGTTTATTTAGGTAAAGTCACAAAGTTTTATATCTCTGAGATGAAGGGAACCTTTTTTTTAACTAATGAAATGTTGTTTGGATACATATAGACCCCAAGGACCGTTTGATGGTTAACTGAACAATTTTGTAGCTGGACATTTAATTCATACAGCCAGGACTTTGCAGTGTCTTATGTAAGCAATAAGGTACAAGAGGCTGTGCTGTATCGTGAATTCGATGCGAAGTGGAGTGCCTGCAACCCCTTCAGCCGTTACTTATTCACGATACAGCACTTGCCTCAGGTACCTTATTGCTTTTATAAAACGGTTACCACACAATATTAAAGTAAAAAAAAATCTCTCAAATATTTTCAACTTTCATTAAGTTTAATCAATAAAAAGCATTCCTTCCGCTAGAAAAAAATTGTCCCTGACCATGAACAAAAATGTGTTCCAATTGTAATATGCATGAAAACTCAAATAAAACAAAAAAACAATGTGTGTGGTTGCTAAGGGCGCAGCGATAAACAGAACCGTTAGGTGAAGCGGTCATAGCAGTGTTTTATTGTGAATAAAGCACACCTATTGACCAATCAGAATCAAGGATTGGAACTAACCGTTTTATAATTGTATTTATTGCTAATGTAAAATCATAGATTCTAATAACTAATATATTTACATTTAATACAGATGTCTGAAAAGTAAAACTAAAGTTTTATGATTAAAAGAAAAAAAAGATTTGGTTGCTTGTCTGTAGTATTGTTATAGTGACAAGAAAAATACATCGGCCTATATATAATTTTAAATTAAACTTTCAATAAATTGTTGTTAAATTTTATTCTTTTAATGTTTTTAAGTTGATAATATATGCTTTTTGACTACCGAAAAACTGGAGTCGAGAACAATTTAAACAGAACACACAGAATTGGAGAATAAATAAAATGAAATTTAGGAAAAAATTTAACTGATTTCATAGGGCCCTACATACAGGTCAAATTGTATTAAATCACTAAAGCAAATCAAACTATGGACAAAGCTTTAATCAAGTTATTAGGTTTAAGACCTAATTAAATATTCCACACAACTAAAGTACATACTTATTTACATAAGACATATGTCTCATACCTGCTTTGAACATTTCAAGCAGCTTTCGAACTTGGATTACAGGTAACAAATCCTTCAGGTCGTCTTGCTGAACGTATTTTAGATCATCTTTGCATTGTAGGCCGCACTGTTGAAGGTTGGAAACTATCTGTTCCAGAATGTCTGATGACAGACTGGGCAGTGCTCTTAAAATCACGTCTGTAACTTCAAGCCAGGTAGACATTATGCTACAGAAAACAGAAAAGAGTGGTGAAGAATTAGTGCAAGGATGCCACACACACTGTACACTGGCAATGGGTAGTAATCCAACAAATTCCTAATATTTACACAGCAAATTTTCTCTGATGGTGTAATACTATAAACACCCATGTTCGGAAGGAAAATTGCTTGATGCTCCTGAGTTACAAAGTGTATAGATACACCCTGATGAATGAGAATTAGCTTTATCTTTCCAACAACAAGCCCATCCTCAGAATCACGGATTAAAACAAACATGTTTCGTTTGTACTTTGTGCCTCTCACTGTAACATCATTTGCAACCTCAGTGTTCAAATGCTCAAAGTTCATACTTGAAACTGAGTGTCTGATGTCTTCATTGTAATCACCAGGATAAAACTCTGTGCTTTTATCTACTTCAATGTCTTGTGGGAAGTAGCTGCCAGCATGAAGATATGCCTGAAAAAGCTGATGTTTCTCAGCAAGTGTTAGACATAGGTTCTTGAAGTTGTGCGATTTTCGAGCACACTGTTTGAAATACGTGTGTTTGCTCTCAAATCGCAGTGTCCACAAACGAATTAAAGGCCCAAAGTGAAAAATCAAGTCAGGATAGTGACTGATGTAATGGTGTTTTGGTTTAAGCGGGTGATTGGGAAAAGATTGCCATCGAGTATGCAAATATTCATCAATTATAACCTGTAGGTAAGCTATCTGACCAGCAGAAATAGCTGGTGCACATATAAGTTCCACTATTTCTCGCAGCTGCAAAACCAGCTGCCATGTCTCATTTTCCGATGGGTTTTTAATTTTGTCTCCAATCAAGCTAGGCAACATCTTAAGGAAACACCAGTTTTGAACTGCATGACCTGAAAGTTTGTCACTACCTGAAACCACATCACTGGGTTTATTGTTGGCATCATTACCCAAATATGACAAATGATTTATTCGCCGATTTAACTCTTGGTAAGTAAACAGCTTCTCCACTGTGACAAAACGATTAATGTACAAAGCTAAATCATATGATGCAACACCTTCAAAAATATCATGGCCAAGACAGGGGGGTAGCCCCGGCTGACATACATGAAAATAACTGAGTTGATTAAACACAGAGTCAAATTTGACACCTCCAGTTGAACTAGATGTAAAATTGCTTGTCTGACCTTGAACAAGGTCCCTGTAAGACTGTACAGTGCGTTTACTTTCTTTGGACAGTGGATCTTTTTTAAATGTCTCTCTATCTATATTGCAGTATCTGCAAAAATTGTGACTTTTTGTGAAATTTTCCACAAATCCACCAATGTTATGGGAGCCTAGATTATCCCCACAAATGGCAGATAAAGTTCCCCTGTGCAATGTTCCATCGGGCAAAGTAATGCCACTTACCTCAATTTCTTTAAGATCTTTAATGAGAGGGCTGAAGACTTTGTCTTGACCAAAAAATTTGTAGTCCTGCTCCCTGCAAAGCAAAACAAGCTGCATTTGGTCAATGCTTGATCTATGATGTGGAGGAATGTCTGCAAGAGTTGCATATACACAAAGTAATTTATGCTTTTTCCTGCCAGAACCTAAAGGGTTGGCTACTTCCAAAGCATCTTGATAAAGGATTAAACTAAAGGATGAGGTGTCAGTCTTGAGCAACGTATTACCTGTTAAATTGCTGCCATCCCAGACATCCTGAAAAACATCTTGGGAACGATCACCATAAGACAATTGTTTGCGATGTTCTTTAACTGCATCTATCTGTAATAGAGAACCAATTGTTTCTTTAATTGGAACATATTGCGCAAAACACTCTTTGCCTGCCTCATTTGTTCCAAGACAAAGTGGAACTGGTGCTACGTAGTTGAAGGTATTTTTGAAAAATGTTTTTCTTTTTTGGTCAGTTTTAAGTGTTTGTGAATTGCATGTCTGAAAAAGATTTTCACTTTGCACAATTTCTAAAACAGTATTTATGTCTGCTTCTCCAAGTTTCAATGCACTCAACTTTTCTTTTAATTTAAAAAGAAGATGTGACTGGCTCATTTCATGAATTTCCTGAAGGTGATCAACAATTATCTGAACAGTAGAAGATGGAAGCAGACATTTTGATTGTAATTTGAGATAAAAAAGAGCAAGATGTTTTAAAAAAAGATCTTCATCCACACTTTCAGCCAAAGGGGTGTGTTCTACATCACCAGTAGCACTGCAAACAGAGTCCTCCATTTCACAGTGCTGTTCAGGGCACCCATGTATAGGATGAGGAAGTGCAATTGAATCGATTAGGTTTACCTCGGAACAATCACGATGCTTTCTAGACAAATGTGCTGTAAAAGTGGACACAACTGAAAAAGTTTTGCCACATTGCTGGAATGGACATGAAATGTTCCTTCCCTCTCTAATGTGTGTTTTAAGATGCTGATAAAATTCCTTCAGAGTTTCACACCTGACTTGACACAAATCCACATGACATGTTAAGTCAAATAAGTTCATTCCCACAGATTTTCTCTCTTTGTGTCGATAACAGTGAGTTTTGAAAGCTGAAAACTTTTTGAAACTCTTACTGCATGTAGGCAAAGCACAATTAAACCTGACATTAGAAACGTGAACGTGAACGCGCATATGTCTCACAAATGCAGGTATAGCACTGCATGCGTGTCCACAAAGCTTACAAGAAAACATAGTTCCTTTTACACCAAGGAAGAGCACAATTAGGAAAATGAATGTTTAAACAAACGTATATATTTGGAATATGTAAGATAATGGTTAACTTTACCTCAGGTAAATGGTCTCTAATAAACGCACGTTGTTTGGCGCCAATTTACCAAATGTAACGTTAATGGTCTTGCTAACTTAACCGTTTAACGTTAGACAAATGATCAATCACCCTAAAAAACACTGCAAATTGTAGATTTCCCTTTTATTTATGTCTAAGTTATTTGCTAAAAGTTATTTACGTCAACAGTATTTGCTGCATTATAAGTCATGGGCGACCACATGTAACATAACCTGTCTAACGTTACCGTTATCTCTCACAAACACACAACTGCATTTTTAAAACATTAAGAGAAAAGTATTAGTAATAAAGAAAGTTAATAAAAAACGTACCTCGATGTATTTATATCGACGTTAAATTGCAATCGGTTGGCGCCAATTTATTGAGCGCCTTCTGCCGAATGTATCTAACGTAAATAAAATCAATCTATTTACACAAAACCCACGTAATAATCATACGAACATATATAGAATCCCCTTAAACTGCTTTATAAGAGATTTAGGATTAAATCTGTGCTGCTATTTTGAGACCATGACCGACGTGTGTCACTCACTGACTGGAAAACTAGAGTGCTGCTCCTGCTCCGTGCTCCGCTCCCTCCCTTCACTCACCGCTTGTGCGCATGCTCATAAAAAAAAACTTATTTTGACTGTGGCCAAAATGTGTAGAAGTATAAAAACGCTAAATAAATTAATTCAGCGAACGAACTTATTTTAGAGTTTTTATTAGCATCATTTTACATCATAAAATTATGCAATAACTGAAAAAATATTTCTTATGCACCCTGCGTGTGTTATTGTGCACAAATAATTAACAGTTAAACAATCCGCTCCTGCTTAACTTACATATTTAAGAAACCGTCATTTTTACTGTGCTTACTCTGATTATGTTGATATACTGTACTTTGCGTTGTGTGCAAGTGTAAAATTCCTTGTCAATCAACTTACCTTACAGTTGATCAATCCAGTCGTCTGTGCTACGATCACCAGTCCGCCATTAAATAAAAGAAGAATCCTGTAGTGTTTTTGAAAACAGTTTAAGCAATTCGCATCTTTATCGCGTACTGTGGAAGAGTGAATAATGAGGTAAAGGTAGAGGGAACAACATACTTCGACAGAACACCAGCGTTTACTTGCGCCATCTTGTGCACCGACAAGTAATCAGCAAGGCTCCGCTTCATTATAAAGTTAAAATATTTTTTACAAATAAATATAAACTATAAAATGT